>NC_133174.1:79440896-80677146 GCF_040802235.1 Manis javanica | reverse complement strand
CTTACAGAATGACATGGCAGCACTGCCAGGTGCGCTGAAGGAGAAAAAGGCCATAAAGGAAAAAGACGAACTCCAAGGGAAGCACAGGTGGAGGTGGCATGAGAATGCCAGCTGTGAAGCATTCAGATGAAGGTAAGAGAGCTGCTGAAGACTGAGATAGCATTACTGCAAGGCATGGTAGAAAAAGTAAAGGCCGTTGCAGAGGAGGCACTCGGGGGAGGAGAGAGAAATGTGCCATCAGCTCTGGAAATGGATGAGCTGGGGAAGGATGAAGGGGTGGTTTCAGAGGCACTGGCCCCTCCTGTATTGAAAGCATGCCCAGTGGTTGTAAAGAAAATAAAGACCCAGCAGCCGAGACTTCCCCAAGGAGAGGCATATCCCCCTCCCCAGGTTCTGGAGCACTCTATGCTCTGCCCTTAAACACAGGCTGAGCTGATGGATTTGGGCTCCTGGTTTAGACAGAAGCCCTCAGAGTCAATATCAGTTTGGTTGTTGCATCTGTGGGACTTAGGGGTGGATGGAATTGTTCTTTCAGGATCAGAGATGGGAAAGCTGGCTGCCCTGATGGTTCAGCCCACCTTGACACAGCGGTTACAAAGTGCACATCAGACTCCAGGGAATCACTCCCTCCTTGATTGGCTTGTGGCTGCACTTTGTGTTGTATGGTCCAATCAGGCCTGTCTACCATCCTCTCCTGCTAGATGGCAGACATGTGCTGACCTCCAACATGTGTTATGGGAGGTAGGCATAAGAAATGCCATCTAAGTCCAGAGAACAGTGGCCCAGATGAAGAGCCTTTCACTACTGGGATGAGAAATACTGTGCTTCAAATGGCTCCCACATCCTTCTTTGGGTCTCTAGTAGCCATTCTTTCCCCTCACTTAGGGCATCCCATAAGCGAGGTGACACATACAGCAGCAGACTTAGGAGAGGCTGAAGCAATGAGAACACAGAAAGAAATAAGACCTGTTACTCGCAAGAAGAATTTATAGGATCCCATGAAGTTTATGAGGACCCAGATGTGGGTTGATTTAATATGGACAGCAGCAGAAGGAAGGAAATTAGACAGCAATTCAAATAGGCTTTTATTGGAGCTATGACAACAACTGAAACCAGAGCAGCAGTTCCAGCCATTAAGACCAAAGAGGCAGAGTTCAGAGACAGAGCCATGAGTCCGGCCTGTGTGTTTGCAAGACTTCCTGCTGGAGAGCAAGCCATCCTCACTTGAGCCCACACAGGAAGATGATTGGGGAGCATGATTTGACTGAGGGGAAGGTAGAGGTACCTTCCCTGAAGGACTAGGGGGACCAGAGTCCACATATTGAAATAGCTATCAATTGGTCTCCAGTGAACAAACAACATGTCCTGGCTCTGGTGGACACATTGGCTGAATGTTCACTGATTCATGGTAATTCTGAGTGTTTCCCTGGGACCCCCACTATCATAGATGGATATGGGAGTAAGGCTATCAGAGTGAAACAAGTCCAAATCCCATTGGGATTAAGGTGTCTACTCCCAAAAGAGTATACTGTGTATATATCTCCTATCCCTGAGTATATTTTAGAGGTTGATATTCTGCAGGATCTATGGTTGCAGACCATTGCAGGTGAGTTCAGACTGAGAGTATGTGTGGTGAAGGCAGTTCTGAGGGGACATGCTAAGCACTCGCCCATAGCTTTGCCAGTGCCTCGGCAGGTGAATAATACCAAACAATACAAACTGTCTGGAGGGCATAAAGAATTGGAGAAACTCTGCCGGAGGTGGAAAAGGTGAGTATTATAAAGCTCACCCATAGTCCTTTCAATTCCCCAGTGTGGCCAGTAAAAAAGCCAGATGACTCCTAGCATATGACTGTGGATTACAGAGATTTGAATAAAGTCATACTGTCTATGCATGCTGTTGTCCCATCTATTGCAGGCCTGATGGATACCCTTAGTCACAAACTAGGAATGTACCATTATGTGGTAACCTTGCTAATGCCTTCTTTTCCATTGACACTGAGCAGGAAAGTCAGGAGGAGTTTGCCTTCATGTGGGAAGGATGGCAATAGGCTTTCCCCATCCTTCCACAGGGATACCTGCACAGCCCCACCATCTGTCATGGACTTTTAGCCCAGGACTTGGCTACATGGGAGAAACCACCAATGGTGTGGCTGTACCATTATAGTGGTGATGTCATGATCACCTCCCATTCTCTTTCAGATCTAGAAGGTGCAGCACCTAGACTGCTGCAACATCTACAGGAGAGAGGATGGGCTGTGAACAGTACCAAGGTTCAGGGACCTGTTTTATCTTTCAAATTCTTGGGGGTCATCTGGTCGAGTAAGACTGAAGTTATATCAGAAGCAGTTATAGATAAAGTTCAGGACTTTCCTACCCCTACAACTGCAGCATTGTTACAGGAGTTTTTGGCTCTTCTGGGCTACTGAAGAGTGTTTATCCTGCAATTGACACAAATTCTGAAGCCCTTATAGTGGCTGGTATGAAAGAGTGTCAGGTGAGACTGGGATGTGACATGTGCATCTGCCTTTACTGCAGCCAAACAGGCAGTCAAGGCTGTGTAGGCTTTGAATGTGATAGACCCATCAAGGCCCTGTGAACTGGATGTTCATGTGACTGAAGACAGTTATGGCTAGGGTCTCTGGCAGCAACTTGAATGAACTCACAAACTTATTGGATACTGTTCACAACTCTGGAAAGGGGCAGAGGTATGATACAATTTGATAGAAAAACAACTGGCTGCCATGTATCATGCCTTGCTGGCTACAGACCCCATCACTGGAATGGTCCAGGTAAAGGTAATAACCACCTATCCCATCTTGGGGTGGGTACAAGACTGGACCCAAAAGCTAAGGAGTCGTGTGGCACAAACACCCACACTAGCCACATGGGGTGCTTACCTACAGCAGTGTTCTGCCCTCTCTAGTAGCCCCTTGAGTGAGGAACTCCAGCGCTTATTGGGGCCAGTGATATATACTAGTGAAAAGCAGGAAGAACTTGTTTTTGACCTATTAGTAGCAGAGAGTCCCTATTGGGAAGGAAGAGCCCCTATACCCTAAGATACATGATACCCAGATGGCTCCAGCTGTGGGCAGCCCCCAAAATGGAGGGCCATAGTTTTCCATCCTAAGACTGAGACAATATAGATGGAAGATGGTGAGGGGAAGAACAGTCAATGGGCAGAGTTGTGAGCTCTGTGGCTTGTGATCAGCCAGGATCCCTCCCCTATGGCTGTCTGCACTGACAGCTGGGCTATCTATCAGGGCTTGATCCTGTGGCTACCAAGTTGGTACCATGCCAACTGGCTGGTTGGTCACTGACCCCTTTGGGGGTAAGAATTGTGGCAAGACTTATGGGTCTGTGGTCAGACTAAAAGAATTACAGTATACCATGTGACAGGTCATTTGCCACTGGCATCCCCAGGAAATGATGAGACAGATAAATAGGCCCAGATACCTTGGTTAGAAGGAAAGCCTGCCTCTGATGTAGTCCAATGGTTACATCAGCGTTTGTTGCATGAGGGGCAAAAGACAATGTGAGCTGTATCCCATTGATGGGGCTTGCCTTTGATCTTTGAAGTTAGTAGAGCCCAGCAGGAGTGTGTTATATGCTCTAAAAGGGACTTACACTGAATTCCACAGCAACATGGGACAATAGCTAAGGGGCCTGTACCCCTCATCAGGTGGCATGTAGACTATATTAGGCCTCTACCTGTGTCAGAAGGATACTGATATGTCATGACTTGTATGGACACAGGTACTACTGGATTCTGGTTGCTTTTTCTACCCATTGTGCATACCAGCAGACAACCAAAAGAGTCCTGGAGTGTCTCTTTGCCACCCTTAGCCAACCACAGGTAATTAAGAGTGATCAGGGCACCCATTTTACTGGACGTGTGCTGCAGGAATGGTTGTGACAGCTGGGAATCAAATGGAAGTTTCATGTGCCATACAATCCTACTGCAGCAGGCATGATAGAGAGGCATAATGGCTTGTTAAATTCCGGACTAAGTCAGACTCCAATAGTCTGCCGGGATGGTCTGTCCACCTATGGACCATGCTATGGCATTTGAATGAGAGACACTGAAAGGGAGCCCTGAGCACTATAGACATGTTAACACATATGGTTGTCTCCCCTATACAACTGCAAGTACAAGCCAAGGGAGAATTGCTGAAGCCAAAGTTTGGCTACCAGAATAGTATCTTGCTGCCAGAACCAACTGCACTGAACCCTGGAGACTCCATTGAGTGAATGTGGCCTTGGACCTTTCAACACATGGACCAATAATGGCTGACTCTCCTGGCACTTTGGGGAGAAGGCCTGGAAGCTGTCCTCCTGTGTATTCCTGGAATAACAGCAGGGTGGACCCCAAAGATTGCAGTAGTATATCCTGAACAGCCAGAATGTAGGAGCATCTTACCAGAGAGTTTTGTTTTATCATTATGGCCAGTGCATGCACCTCCAGTAGCACTATATATAGACCCTTCAATAACCCCCATAAGGAGAGGAGTGAAATTATGGTATACTAGACCTGGACGGGACCCCCTTCCTGCTACAGTCCTATCACAGGACCACTCTCTTGCATGCATCCTACCTGATGGACAAGATTTGCCTATGTTGGTGTCATTAAAACATGTGTCTTATCACCCCTAACATCTTTGTGGATTGGGAAACTCCTCTGGCTTGAAGATTATTATAATTTTTCTTACCTGTATCAAAATCTTGTTGTATCTTAATTTTTGTTATTATCTCTAAAATGTTGTTATCCTCTGTTGCTGCTGTGGAATCTAGTTACAGTGCTTCAGCTTTCTTGCACAGGGACCATTGCAGAAGATTGAGAGTGTGTAGATTCTAAGGCAAGAATACTGGAGGTGTGGAGTGTGGGGCAGTTGGGGTTCCTATGGCCAGGATCCACACTGAACTTAAACCACTTGATGATGTAACTGGCCTGTTGCTAGGCTACTGCTTGCACACCCGTAGGCAATAAGCTATTTTTGCACTGTATAGGGAGCTCAGCCCAGTTGTCTGGGCAGAGGCAGAGGTCCTAGTGGTCGACCTACTGCCAGGAGAACAAGCTGGGTAACAAACCCTTTCACCCCAAGAACATTCTACTGTCATTTCTTTGGTCACACTGAATCCATAGCGAATTTGCCAGGAGCTGAAATTCATTGGCAAGACACTGACAACAATGCCCATTTTACAGAGAAGGAAAATGAGGCTCGAAGAAGTTAAATAAACTTACTGAGATCATTCTATAGCCAGTATTTGGCAGAGAGAGAATTGTAAACCCAGATCTACATATTACTTAATCTTTACAACTGCTCGATGAGCTAGGGTGGAGATAATGGAAGTTTCAAGGCAGGATCCTCACCTGACACTAAAGTATGTAATAATGTAATTGCCCTACTGTGAGGCTAAAACTTCCACGTCCATAGGCAATAAGCTATCATTGACTGAGTCACTATATACAGAGCTCTGCTCAGTGCTCTGGGTGGAGGCAGAGATGGGCCATAGATTACAGACCTGCAGACTGCTGGATGAAGACATGATTTCTAGTGCTCCACCTACTGCCAGGAGAATAAAGCCTGGTATAAACCCTTTTACCCCAAGAACATTCCACTGTCATTTCTCAGTATCATTGACTCCATAGTGAACTTGCCTGACCCTGAAATCCTCAGGCAAGCCAACTAGGCATACTATTATGACTATAATTTTAAAGACAAGGAACATGTACAGGGAGGTTAAACAATCTACCCAAGGTTACACAATTAATAAGTAGTAAATAACTACACTTACCGTGATCATTTTGCAATACATACAAATATCCAGTCATTTCACTGTACATAAGAAACTAATATAATGTTATGTCAATTATGCCTGAATTAAAAAAAAGAATAATGGGGAGATGGACAGTTGAATAAATAAATAAATAAATAAATTGTAAAGCCAAGATTTAAACTCTCCTGTACCTGCTACAACAAATTACCACAAACTTAGTGGCTTAAATCAGCACAAATTTATTATGTTATATTCTAGATATCAGAAACCCCGAATTAGTCTCACTGAGCTAATGTCAAGGTGCCAGCAGGGCTGGTTTCTTTTGGAGGTTCTAGAGAAGTTTGCCTTTGCCATTAGTTCTTGCCTTTCAAGTTTCTAGAGGTTCCTCACATTCCTTTGCTCGTGGCTTGTTCCTCCATCTCCAAATCCAGCAGTATAGCATTATTCAATTTCCCTCTGTCTCTCTCTGTCTCCCTCTGCTTCCTTTGTCATATCACCTTCTGTTTTTTACCTTTTTGCCTCCCTTTTAAAAGGAGTCTTGTCATAATATTGGTTCTTCCCAGATAAATACATTCATCTCCAGGTTCTTAATTTAATGACATCTTCAAAGTCCCTTTTGCTAACATCTTCACAAGTTCTCAGGATTAGGATGTGGACATATTTGCAATGCTATTATTCAGTCTTCCACAGACTTCTCATCTATGCCCTTGGATGCCATTGATATTTTTCCAAGTTTTAACTTTCACTTAGAGATGCACTGACCCCTTACAAGAATTTCTTCTACTTCCTTATATGTATGAAGAAGGAGAGTATATATTATGGTTTTCAATAACTCCAATTTTCAGATACCTCTCTTTGAAAATGTAACATAAGCCATCTGCTTGCAATCCTAAACCAGCAAATTTACTTTATTGTTTCTCACATTCATTTAAAGGAAATCCATGTGGTGGATACATTTTCTATTATTACAGAGCTTTCCCATCATAATTGGGGCTTTTCTTCCCCTTATCATTTCTGTGTACATGATAAATGAACCTTAAGGTATATGTCACTTACTCCCTATTCTTTTCTTGTTTGTTGCAGACAAATTGGATTATCCAGTTTTGCACCCATAACCCAGATACTACATAAATATAAAGAATAATTTTTAAAAAATGAGTTCATTAGAATTTAATTCAGTTCCATTTAATTGTTCTGAACAAATTTTATGTACAGACCACCTTGGATTATTCTACTGCTTTCAGTTAGAAAGACTCTTGCATTGGATTTCTCTGCCTTACAGGCCTAAGGAGGCAATGAGTGATCCCTAGAAGTATACATTCTACTAAAATAGTAATTTAATATCATAACCACAAAAATATTTTTCTTTTACCTCATATATAAAAATTTAATGAAGGTACTAATTACATATTTTAAGAACAGCAGTCTTTTGAAATATCATTTCAGTTTAACAGGAAATCCATCATCCCGAATGTTATTGTTGGTACTTAAAATTTGTTACTCTCTTTCTTTGCTCTTACTCTAGATATCTTGAACAGTAGAGCTGGTCACTACAAACTATAGGTCTACCCCTTTAAATATAAGGTGCATCAATAATTATAACTTAGATATATATTAAAATGTTCACTGAAGTTCTAAAAAACATCAGTTCCAATCATTTGACTGTTCACAAACGTGTGTGTGTGTGTGTGTGTGTGTGTATTTTTACATCTGTGCATCTGCAGTTGTGTCTCCTATATGATCATAAAGGAAAATTTGGGGTTTGGAAGAACTAATAATTATAAAATTTTCCTAATTCTTAATGTTAGACTACTTCCTTAAACTTACTCCTGCATACTAAGAGATTTAAAGGTTTCCCAAAGAACCACCATCATTTTACCACATTTCTTTTTTTTTTAATATTAAAATTTTAGACCTTCCAGCATGCCACAGCATGTTATACTCACTAAGGTCAGCATGGACAAGTGCACATTTGTTATACAACTGCTGCATCAAATGAAGAATTTGGTAGTAGGCTTCTTTCATTTCTTCACTACTGAGCTTCACTTCTTTCAATTTAGGAGCTGGAACTTGATCGTGGCCAATAAAGGACATAACTAAAATGTGTTTCTTGAGCAGTACAACTGTTGGACAAGGAATTCCAGCTCTCTGCATTCTTGTGAGATTGTGCATTTATTTTTCTGCCCACATGTGGATGATCTTACGTGAATTTAGTTTACTGAACCGATCTTTAAACCTGAAATCATCTTTAATATATTTGTCACAATTCTTAAACTCATTAAGAGTTGTTTTAAATACCTTGATGGCACATTCTGTAGGTACAACTTTACTATCTTCCTTTTCCTCCTCCAAGCTCCCTCCATATATATGAAAGACAACAGATTCCTTTCCTATACTAATACAGCCAGTGATTGTATCCAACATTCCAGAGTTGACCATTTTATACATAAGTAAATGTGTCTTAGGATCAACTGCCTTTTCTGCAATCGAATGCTCTTTTTTTTTCATGGAGGTGGGCACTTCGATGTTCTTCTGAGTAGGCATGTTGTTTTAAAGCATTGAAAACATGGTTTGTTAGTTTTAAATCCATTCCAATTCCATCTCCTACCTGAAACCCAGGTGCAAAATTTTCCATTCTGGATGTATTCTTTCTCCCACATACTACTTCATCATGCTTGGTGATGATGTCTTTTACTTTTCCAATAAAACCCTTTTTCGGGATAGGAATTGGTTTTTCTGGTATTTAGGGGGCATCATAAGTATCCTGCCAGTCAACCTCTTCTTCTGAGCTATCACTGTCTTCATAAGGATGCACTTTTCGGTAATTTTCAAAGGAAATGGAAACTTTGCTATCTCCATTGAATTTTTTTTCTTCGTGCCTAAGCTGTGCATCACATTCTGTCAAATTTCATCTGTAGCATCTGTGACAGCATTAGGTCGCTGTAAGTGTCAATATTTTCTCCAGTAATAAATGGTCCTTCAGCAACAGTAGCTTCAGGAAAAGCAGCAGCTTCTTCTTCTAACTGCAATTCTTTAGCCAACTGTTCACTCATTACATCAGCCAGAGAACAAGACACTGTATTTTGAGGAGTACCCCATGGACATTTGCTGGGTCCCCAGGGCATGGCCAACCTGGGCTCAGGCAATGCCACTCTGACCAGATCCATGTGGAGGGAGAGGCCCACGACAGGGAGAACGGAGCAGCACGGCAGCAGGGCTGTGAAGCGGCCCCCTCAAGGAGTCAGGTGGTGGGGCAGGGCCAATGGGTGGCTGGAGGGGAGGTGACAGATGGAGGCGGCGGCGGCCGCCGCGTGTGGAACTCTCACATTTCTTTTTAACTGAATGAATGCATTTTATAATAGAATAGCACCATAAACGTGCCTTGCCGTCTTTAAAGATGAATCAATTATTTATAAGAATTCACCTATACTAGTAGAAAAGCATGGCCTACAGAATGTTACAAAATTGATAACTATTTCACTTTGGAGTAATTTCTCCCCAATAGGACATTTTTCTAGACAGTTTAATATCCACATATCAGATATGTGTCTTTTTTCTCCTTCACAGTATGATACTCCCAATTCCAGAGTTTCAGGCAAGTGTCTGTAAATGGCATGGCAATATATCCCCAAGAAACATAACTTTTTAAAATTATTATTTTGGTATCATTAATCTACAATTACATGGGCATCATTATGGTTACTAAACTCCCCCCATCATTAAGACCCCACCACATACCCCATTAGAGTCACTGTCCATCAGTGTAGTAAGATGCTATAGAATCACTACGTGTCTTCTCTGTGAGGTACAGCCCTTCCCGTGGCCCCCCCATGTTATGTTTGCTAATCGTAATGCCCCTTTTGCCCCCTTATACCTTCCTTCCCACCCATCCTCCCCAGTCCTTTTCCCTTTGGTAACTGTTAGTTGACTCGGGTTCTGTGAGTCTGCTGCTGTTTTGTTCCTTCAGTTTTTTCTTTGTTCTTATACTCCACAGATGAGAGAAATCATCTGATACTTGTATTTTTCCACCTGGCTTATGTTACTGAGCATAATACCCTCTAGCTCCATCCAGGTTGTTGCAAATGGTAGGATTTGTTTTCTTCTTATGGCTGAATAATATTCCATTGTGTATACATACCACATCTTCTCTATACATTCATCTACTGATGGACACTTAGGTTGCTTCCATTTCTTGGCTATTGTAAATAGTGCTGCAATAAACATAGGGGTGCATCTGTCCTTTTCAAACTGGGCTCCTGCATTCTCAGGGTAAATTCCTAGATGTAGAATTCCTGGGTCAAATGGGATTTCTATTTTTAGTATTTTGAGGAACCTCCATATGCTATCCACAAAGGTTGAACAAATTTACATTCCCACCAGCAGTGTAGGAGAGTTCCCCTTTCTGCACAACCTCACCAACATTTGTTGTTGTTTGTCTTTTGGATGGTGATCATCCTTACTGGTGTGAAGTGATATCTCATGGTGATTTTAATTTGCATTTCTCTGATGATTAGCAATGAGTAGCATCTTTTCACATGCCTGTTGCCCATCTGGATTTCTTCTTTAGAGAAGTGTCTGTTTGATCCTCTGCCCATTTTTTAATTGGATTGTTTGGTTTTTGTTTGTTGAGGTGGGTGAGCTCTTTATATATTTTGAATATTAACCCATTATTGGATATGTCATGTATGAATAAACTCTCCCATACTGTAGGATGTCTTTTTGTTCTATGGATGGTGTCCTTTGATGTACAGAAGCATTTCAGCTTGATATAGTACCACTTGTTCATTTTTGCTTTTGTTCCCTTGCCCAGGGAGATATGTTCATGAAGAAGTTGGTCAGGTTTATGTCTAAGAGATTTTTGTCTATATTTTTTTCTAAGAGTTTTATGGTTTCATGACTTACATTCACGTCTTTGATCCATTTCAAATTTGCTTTTGTGTATGGGGTTGGACAATGATACAGTTTCATTCTCTTGCATATAGCTGTCCAGTTTTGTGAACACCAGCTGTTGAAGAGGCTGTCATTTCATCACTGTATATACATGGCACCTTTATCATACATTAATTGACTATATATGTTTGGTTTAATATCTGGACTCTATTCTGTTCCACTGATCTATGGGTCTGTTCTTTGCCAGTACCAAATTTACTTCATTATTGTATCGTTGTAGTAGAGCTTGAAGTTGGGAAGTGAGATCCCACCTGATTCATTCTTCCTTCTCAGGATTGCTTTGGCTATTTGGGGTCTTTTGTAGTTTCATATGAATTTTAGAACTATTTGTTCCAGTTTGTCAAAGAATGCTGTTAGTATTTTGATAGGGATCGCATTGAATCTGCAGATTGCTTTAGGCAGGATTCTTCCTAGCCAAGAGCATGGGATGAGTTTCCATTTGTTAGTGTCCTCTTTAATTTCTTTTAAGAGTGTCTTGTAATTTTCAAAGTATAGATCTTTCAATTCCTTGGTTAGGTTTATTCCTAAGTATTTTATTCTTTTTGATGCAATTGTGAATGGAATTGTTTTCCTGATTTCTCTTTCTGCTAGTTCATCATTAGTGTATAGAAAAGCAACAGACTTCTGTGTATTAATTTTGTATCCTGCAACTTTGCTCAATTCTGATATTAGTTCTAGTAGTTTTGCAGTGGAGTCTTTAGGGTTTTTTTATGTAAAATATCATGTCATCTGCAAATAGTGACAGTTTGAATTCTTTACCAATCTGGATTCCTTTTATTTCTTTGTTTTGTCTGATTGTTGTGGCTAGGACCTCCAGTACTATGTTGAACAGCAGTGGGGGAATATGCATCTCTGTCTTGTTCCTGATCTTAGGTGAATAGCTTTCAGCTTCTCTCTGTTCAGGATGATGTTGGCTGTGGGTTTGTCATATATGGACTTTATTATGTTGAGGTAGTTCCCTTCTATACCCATTTTGTTCAGAGTTTATATTATGAATGGATGTTGAATTTTGTCAAATGCTTTTTCAAAATCTAGATCATGTGGTTTTTGTTCTTCTTTTTGTTGATGTGGTGGATGATGTTGATGGATTTTCTAATGTTGTATCATCCTTGCATCCCTGAGATGAATCCCAGTTGATCATGTATGATCCTTTTGATGTATTTTTGAATTTGGTTTGCTAATATTTTGTTGAGTATTTTTGCATCTATGCTCATCAGGGATATTAGTTGGTAATTTTCTGTTTTTGTGTGGTTTTTACCTGGTTTTGGTATTAGAGTGATGCTGGCTTCATAGAATTAATTTGGAAGTATTCCCTCCTCTTCTATTTTTTGGAAAACTTTAAGGAGAATGGGCATTATGTCTGATACAATTCAGTGGTGAAACCATCTGGCCCAGGAGTTTTGTTCTTGGGTAAATTTTTTATTACTGATTCAATTTTATTGTTGATAATTTGTCTTTTTATATTTTCTGTTTCTTCCTTGGTCTGCCTTGGAAGGTTATATTTTTCTAGGAAGTTGTGCATTTTTTCTAGGTTGTCCAGCTTGTTAACATACAGATTTTCATAGTATTCTCTAATAATTCTTTGTATTTATTTGGGGTCCATAGTACTTTTTCCTTTCTCATTTCTGATTCTGTTTATGTGTGCAGATTCCCTTTTTCTCTTAAGAAGTCTGGTTAGAGGTTTATATATTTTGTTTATTTACTCAAAGAAACAGCTTTGGTTTCATTGATTTTTTTCTATTGTTTTATTCTTCTCTATTTATTTCTTCTCTGGTCTTTATTATGTCCCTCCTTCTGCTTACTTTGGGCTCATTTGTTCTTCTTTTTCCAGTTTCAATAATTGTGAATTTAGACTATTCATTTGGGATTGTTCTTCCTTCTTTAAATATGCCCAGATTGCTACATACTTTCCTCTTAGAGCTGCCTTTGCTGCGTCCCACAGAAGTTGGGGCATTGTGCTGTTGTTGTCATTTGTTTCCATATATTGCTTGATCTCTGTTTTAATTTGGTCATTGATCCATTGATTATTTAGGAGCATGTTATTAGGCCTCCATGTGTTTGTGAGTCTTTGTATTTTCTATGAACAATTTATTTCTACTTTTATACCTTTGTGATCTGAAATGTTGGTTGATAAAATTTCAATCATTTTGAATTTATTGAGGCTCTTTTTGTGGCCTAGTATGTGGTCTATTCTGGAAAATGTTCCATGTGCACTTGAGAAGAGTATGTGTCCTGTTGCTTTTGGATGTAGAGTTCTGTAGATGTCTTTTAAGTCCATCTGTCCTAGTGTGTTGTTCGGTGCCTCTGTGTCCTTATTTTCTGTCTGGTGGATCTCTCCTTTGGAGTGATTGTTTGTTGAAGTCTCCTAAAATGAATGCATTGCATTATATTTCCTCCTTTAGTTCTGTTAGTATTTGTTTTGCATGTTAGTATTTGTTGCTCCTGTGTTGGGTGCATATATATTTATAATGGTTATATCTTCTTGTTGGACAGACCCCTTTATCATTATGTAATGTCCTTCTTTATCTCTTGTTAATTTCTTTTTTTTGTAGTCTATTTTGTCTGATACAAGTGCTGCAACACCTGCTTTTTTTTCCCAATTTTTTTCATGAAATATCTTTTTCCATCCCTTCACTTTTAGTCTGTGTATGTTTTGGTTTGAGGTGAGTCTCTTGTAAGCAGCATATAGATGGGTCTTACTTTTGTATCCATTTTATTACTCTTTGTCCTTTGATTTCTGCATTCATTCCATTTACATTTAGTGTGATTATCAATATATATGTACTTATTGCTATTGCATGCTTTAGATATGTGGTTACAAAATATTTAAGGGTTGCTTCTTTACTATCTAACTGTCTAACTTAACTCTCTTATTAAGCTATTATAAATACATTCTGATGATTTTTTATTTCTCTCCCTTCTTATTTTTCCTCCATTCTTCATATGTTATGTGTTGTATTCTGTGCTCTTTTGTGTTTCCTTTGACTGCTTTTGTGGATAGTTGATTTTATTTCTTGCCTTTAGTTAATATTTGTTTGGTCTGCTTTCTTTGGTGTGATTTTGTTTTCACTGGTGACATCTATTTAGCTTTAGGAGTGCTTACATGTAGAACAGTCCCTTTAAAATATTCTGTAGAGGTGGTTTGTGGCTGGCAAATCCCCTCAACTTTTGCTTGTCTGGAAATTATCTAATCCCTTATTCAAATTTAAATGATAATCATGCTGGATACAGTATTATTGGTTCAAGGCCCTTCTGTTTCATTGCATTAAATATATCATGCCATTGTCCTCTGGCCTGTAAGGTTTCTCTTGAGAAGTCTGATGATAGCCTGATGGGTTTTCCTTTGTAGGTGATCTTTTTTTCTCTCTCTGGCTGCCTTTAATACTCTGTCCTTGTCTTTGATCTTTGCCATTTTAATTATTATATGTCTTGTTGTTTTCCCTTGGGTCCCTTGTGTTGGAAGATATGTGGGCTTCTGTGGTCTGAGAGACTGTTTCCCCAGCTTGGGGCAGTTTTCAGCAATTATTTCTTCCAAGGCACTCTTTATCTCTTTTTCTCTCTGTTCTTCTTCTGTTACCCCTATAATGCGAATATTGTTCTGTTTGGATTGTCCCACTGTTCTTTTAATATTCTTTCATTTCTAGAGATCCTTTTATCTCTCTCTGCCTCAGCTTCTCTGTGTTCCTGTTCTCTGATTTCCATTCCATTAATAGTCTCTTGCACCGCTTCCAGTCTGCTCTTAAGACCTTCCATAGATTGTTTCATTTCTGTTATCTCCCTCCAAACTTCATCACTTTGCTCTTGCATATTTCTCTGTAGGTCCATCAGCATCATTATGACTTTTATTTTGAATTCTTTTTAGGAAGATTAGTTATGTACATCTCACCAGGCCCTCTCTCTCAGGTTGTCTGAGCGATTTTTGACTGGATGAGTTTCTTCTGCCTTTTCATAGCAATAGAAGTGGTCATAGGCTGCTGGTACATGTGTCACCTGGGAGAAGAAAGTCCTTTCCTGCTTGCTGGTCCCATTGCCTTTCTCCATTGACCATGTTGGTTACCCACACAAAGGGAACAGTCTCTGAGATAATCTCCTAAGCTGCCATCCGGATAACGTAGGGCACTGAGAGGGGTCGCAGATAAACTGGATGAGTTCTCCTGTGAGAACAGCACCCCTTCATGCATTCTGGACCTTTCTCCAGCTTCCTTTGCCTGTGCTGGTCAACAGGGTGCAGGGGGTAGCTTCTTGTGTAATCCCCTGAGCTGCTGTGGGTGAGGCAGCCCTCAGGATAACCTAGGGCACTGTAGGGATCACAGACATGCTGCATGTGTTCTCCTATAAGAACAGCACCCCTTCATGCCTTGCACCTTGCTCCAGCTTCCTCTGCCTGTGCCAGTCAACCAGGTGCAGGGAGTAGCCTGTGGTTTAACCCCATGAGCTGCTGTGTGTGGAGCAGCCCTCAGAATAGGTTAGGGCACTGCTGGGGCTCACCGATGCCCTTGGTGTGTTTTCCTGCAACAAAGGCGCCCCTTCATGCCTTCTGGCTTCCTCTGTCTGTGCCAGGCAGCTGCGTGCCAGTGGCAGGATCCAGGTCTGTCCCAGTTAGCTGTATGCTGGGAGAAGACTCTGTGTGGTTGCTGTGGGCAGGGCTGTTTTTGGCTGCTCTGCAGCTGTGGCACATCCGCTGGTTTGTTTGCAGCACCAGCCAGGGGGAATGAATGGCAGGCTTCTATTGTCATGAGGGGCTTTGGAGCTGTGTTACCTCCCCCAGGGGGTTAGGGCACCTGAAGTTCCTTAAGATTCCCAGTCTGCTGGGCTGACTGTGCTGAGACAATTTTCCAGCTGTTAAGCCCTTGTCCCTTTAAGACTTTTCAAAAGTGCCCACTTTTCTTTTGTCCCAGGGGAGCCAGCTGTGAGGAACCCCTTGCAATCTCTGTCTTGGATTTTACCTTTCCATTTCTCTAACATTCAGTACACCATGCAATGTGTGTCTGTTCTCCCGGTGCACATTACTAGGGCTGGTTATTTAGCAGTCCTTTGCTTCTGCTCCCTCCCCACTCTCTCTTTTCCTCCTGCTGGTGAGCTGGTGTGTGGGGAGTACTCGGGTCCCACTGGGTCATAGATTTGTGTCTTACCATTTTCGTGAGATGCTAAGTTCTCACAGATGTAGATGTAGCCTGACTGTTGTACTGTATCTTCTGTTCTCTCTTTTAGGAATACCTGTTTTTGTTGTATTTTCAAAAATATATGTGGTTTTGGGAGGAGATTTCTGCCATCCTACTCATGCCGCCATCAAGCCTCTCCAAGAAATAGCTTATTTTTTACGAAATGCAAATTGTCACTTACGTTGCACTTTTTAAAACTATGTATATCATTCTCAATTTCTGACATTGGTCATTGCAATACCAGTTAAAGGAAAAAAATACTGAAACTTTGTTAAAATGGTGAAGACAACTTTATTCAAGAGTACTGTAATAGGTGTCAAGACCATCACAATAGGGGAGAGAGATCAGGCTCAACTCCAAATACAGTAAAGATAACTGGGGATTTATAGCCAAGGAGCAGAGTGAAGGGGCAGTGGGTGGAACATTACTAAGAGGAGATATAAAAGGTACAGGAATTCTTGAGAAATCTACTTAACAGGATTCTTTATGAAGGAGGCCAGGATGATTAAATATCAGAGGTAGGAGAAATCTCACCAAACTGACCAAGCAGAATTCTTGCTAAAACTGAGGTAGGTGGGCCAGAAAAGAGGAGCAGGCCAAGGTTAAGGCCTACAAAATGAAAGCTCAGAGGAACCTTTCTAAAGTTTGGTCAAGGAGAGGTGTTGTCTTCCAGAATATATCCAAGTACTTAGAGTTGTGAGCCACATCTACTCTGAGACTGAAACAAAGATGAGATGGATTTTTTTTCCCCAAAATGCTATCTACTTTACAGATTTTTTAAAAAGTGTTTTTATTGAGTTCAACAAGTCTTCTAAGTTACCAATACTTTACTTTCACTAGATAGTTGGAACACCCAGGCAGTTACACTACTCAGCATTTTCAGAACATTACTCCAGCCCTCAACAAGGTCAAGCATGTGCTTTTGGAAAAATTAAGCAAAAATGTAAAGACTTATTTTAAATGTCATTGTGGTTCTTCTGTAACTTCTGCTTTATGATAGTGGAAGAGCTGACTGGCTATTTATGCTCATTTTCCAAAAGCAAAAAAACCTGTGGGAACAGTGCTTTGCCCATGACAAATGTGTAACAACTTCTGTAAAACTGATGAAACAAAAAGGCAGTCATGTTTTTTTTGCATTCATCACATGTAATTATATAGTTTGCTAAAATATTTTTGTTTGATAAATGTATTTCCATTTTAACAAGTTACTGTACAAAACCCATGTGTTCATTTCAGGATTTTACTTGATTGTGGTATAGAAAAAATGAAAATAAAAATTGTTTTTGGTAAATCCGTATTTTATAAGAAAGAACAAGTTTTATATCTTGAAGGGTAGTTTATACCTTGTTCTATATCTTGATGAAGCAGAACAGTTCATATAAATAAAAACATAAATCATTTTGCATTGGGAGTTTAGATACATTTGTTGGTCTGTCCCTATAAAAGTGGAGGGCAATTATACTAAAAATCCAGAGAGGAGCAAAGACTGCACATGTTTAGGTGGGTGGAGACAATGTTCCCAGACTGTCTCAGCACCAAAATCTCTTAGAGTGCTTTAATAAAATGCAGCTTCTGGACCCTAGAATCAGGAAATATTTGTTCAATTGGTGATTTTATGCAGCCCACCAATTCAAATTTAGGAATGTCACCTTAGAACATAAAAGGCCACTATATTTTAGGGCCTAGAAGGGATGAAATGAAAAGGCATGGATCTTTAATTTTAGAGCAGAGCTCTATATTTGGCACATCATGTAAAAATTTCTACTCAGAAACTGTTCAGAAGGGGGCAGTGAGTTAAATGATTTTTATGATTTTTATTCCTTTTGTATTTTATTCTTTATATATTATTTGATATAAAATATGATGCATAATTTGCATTAGTTGTAACATTTAGTAATATAATGATCATCTATAAATCCACCAAAGACAACCACAATCCTAAGTTTTGTGTTTTCATTCCAAAGGAAAATATTATTTAGGCAAGTTCTGTAAAAACTTTGTCACATTGTAAATGGACTGGATCTTTTTTCATTTAACATTATGTTCCCAAGATTCCTCTGGGTGTTGTTATACACAGTTACATTTCATTTTCTCATGTGGAATGTTCCATCATATGAACAAACTTTAACTCATTATGCTTTCTCTGATTGTTGAGCATTGGTGCTGTTTTCAGCTTTTTGCTGTTATGAACATTACCACACTGGATATTGTACGCATGTCTCCTGATACTAAGGAACTAATGTTTCTCCTGGATGTACACTGAGGAGTGGTTAAAACGAGGTAAAAAAAATGTGATCATGTACAACTGAACAAGATACTGACAAGTTGTTTTCTTAAGGATTCCCTTTGATCCCCATGATCTCCAGTACTTAATATTATCAGACTCCTTAGTAGTTTACCAATCATATGTATTTTAAATTACACTTCTCTGTGTTGTTAATTTGAATTTCTGTGATTACTGGAAACGGTTGAACATAAGCAGCTTTTCATACACTTATTATATTGTATTTTTCTTGTTAATTTGTGGCAGTTCTTTATATATTCTGCATACTAATCTTGTATTGACTATATGTGTTGCAAAAACCATCTACCCTGTGGCTCTTTCACTATGGTGTTTTTGTTATGCTGAGTTTTTTAACTTCTATAAAGGTACTATTCAAATGCATTAAAAGTAAACAGAATAGCATAATGAACCCTCCTGTTCCATCATTCTGCTTCAATAATCACTATACTAACATTCTTATTTCATCTATACTTAACCCACTCCCATCAAATGGCAAAAATGGAAGAAATACTTCAACAGAGCTTATCTCTTAGATGAAATGTGACATTCCAGCACAATTAAAGCTGTAAAAATACCATACCTCCCCATATGCACTTGGCTGGTTTTATTTGTTTGTATGTTTGTTTTGTCTTGTTTTGAAGTATCAGGGCTCTCCTGTATGGCAGCATCTCAGTATCACTACTTATTTCAATATATTATATGGGTATTATGAGAATTTTAAAAATTCAAATTAATTCTATCTTGTGCTACAGACACAGAGAAAAAATGTTCTAGAGGAAAATATTTTATAATTCAATTATTCCAGATACTATAATACAAGCAATAATAGTTAAATGGTGCCTTGCAATGTCTTTTACTAGTCTTAATTTTGTGCAAAATTATGTTATGGTGGCAAAACTATGGACTGTAGAATGTGAACACTTACCAAAGACAGGCTCATTTGGAGGTTATAAGTAGCAGGTTTGGCATGCTGAAGATTAAAGGAAATGCAGTGCAGATTTATTTTTTAAATTTTGTGGGCAAGTTCTGCTTTCTTTTAATAATGAAATGTACATATGTAATCATTTTCCTGCTCTCTCTAGAAATACAGGCATCACCTCTGAAGTGTTAATACTGAACTGAATGAAGTAGAGAATATATATTTTTAGTTATTGTAACTTTCATCACATTCCTATTTAGAGAACCAGTTCACCCAATCACAAAGTCTAATGTATGTGTTCCTTTTTTCTTAAGAAAACTTATTTAGAAATGTAATTCTAGGCTGAAAACAAAACAAAATAAAATAACCTTAATCTAACTTTGTAAATAATTTTTTTTCTGGATTCCCAAGAACCCAAAGTTCAACTATTAACAGCAATAGTAATAAAAATGAGACCTTATTCGTTGAAAATAATAATATAATGGTTATTTAAATGGATTTGATATGCAAATGGAATTTTGCATAATAATTGATCCACAGGACCACAGAGGATGGAGGATGGAGATATGTGGAAGCATTTGATATGCTTTGCTTCTCATTTCACACTCAGTGGGCAAAGAGCCACCAACATTTGGAAGCTTGCTTTGAGAGTTCTACATCACTAATACAGAGGCAATGAAAGTGTATAGCTGGTCTACCCATCTGCTTATATTATATTTGGAAAAGACAAAATTAAGTATGTTAAAATTAATACCATTGCAGGGCTGCCTGTTATATTACCAGATTTCATATATTTATCGTTCCTTTTTAACCCTAAAGTTCAACATGATTTTTTATTGTGAGAAATGGTTTTCATTTACTTCACTATAAACAGTTGTTCTTTAATTTCCTGTGAGGTGAGATAGATATTGCTGAAAAGAGTAGGTTTTCAGATGATGGAAAATAACAGATCTGAATTGTTTAACATGTCTCAGCACATATCAGCTATTTTGCAAAAGCTTTGGTGTGCTTTTCAAATAAGTATCTTTTAGAACTCTAAACTTATTTCTGATTTTCACTTCTATATCTTTGAGAAGGCCTGGCCAGATTAAGTCAAGAAAGCCACGTTGAAGTTCCTTCCCTAGTAATCTGGTATATATCCCTTTTACTCATATTTTTTTTTCTTATATGTAGCAAGGAAATTTTTAGCTAGATCAAACACAAGAATACTTTTTCTATGATTTTGCTAATATATATATTTTGTCATGCTTTCACTATGAAGCCCTTACATAGTTGATCTTGAGACCATTGGATACCAAGAGAAAAGTACAATAGTGTCTCAAAAGGAATCTGAAGAATTTTAAATCAAACAGGAAAATCTGCCCTTTCTAATGTACTGGCCAATATTCTCATCCTGTTTCTTTAGTTTGATTTAAATTGGAGAAATTCTGAAACTATAGCTACATTGCATAGAGAAGCAGAGAATGAAATCAGTCTTAGAGACTTCAAAGCAAAGGAGGTTTTATTATCACCTTCATAACAATAATAATAGAAACAAAAAATAATGTTAAAGGAATGTTTTAACAAGTATTTAGCTGTTCGGGTTTTTTCTCTTATGCTGAAGCTGCCAAGTCATGGACTTTCTTTCATTTTCATAACCTGATAAAAGAAAGAAAGCAGAATTTGACATATGCATGTAAGTTTTAAAAATACATTGCCAAATTTCATGGGCATGCAGTACTCATCCAATAAGAGAAGATATGGAGAGAATACCTTCCACTATAGTTAATTAACTTCAACCGAGAACAAAGAGCAATAGTCCATATTAAACAGTTCCACAAAACATTATAACAATATTCCCAACACCATGTAGATTTTCCTCAAGCATATAGTTTGGCAAATAAAATGCTAGCAATACCAATAAATTAATTCATTTTCTAAATATTAATAGTATTTTTACTATTGACCAAATCAGTGTATATCAATTATAAAATATATAAAGAACTCAGAGTTAATAAAGTTAGATATCCAGAAAGCTAATATTTCGTAATATTTTGGCAGTTCGACCATACCATATTTAAAGCTGTGTTTCCTATTAATTTTTTGCATGATAGGAAATAAGTAGGTTGTTGATTTTTTGCAGGGGAGAACATTAAGTACCTTTAAAAACATCTGATTCTAATGGTTGAACATTTTCTTTATGCATCGTAATTTATTTAACTCATCCCTGGTTGTTGAACATTTAAATTGTCTTTAATTTTCAACAATATAAAAATACTGCAGAGAATTTCTTTGTACACTTCTCTGTAAACAACTCTCATACTATTTTTCAGTTGTAAAAGAAGAGAGGTATATTTTTGGGGATTTTGGCTAAATTTCTTTCCAGCAAAACTATACCAACCTATTCTTAGTAAAACCATATCAGAGTATTTCTCTGTTTACTTATATCTGTTGTGTTTGGTTATTATTGTTATGAACAAAACATGGTCATCTGGTAATTGAAAAATATGTCCTTTTTCTTTAATATGTATATCTTTAGATATTGGTGTTTTATGTATAGCCCATTTCCATTACACCATTTGTAAATTATTTGCTTATACCCTTTCAGGTCTTCACTTCTGAGGAATTCACATCTAACTAACAAGTCACATCTGGAAGAGAAACCTGTTTTTAGCCAACAGCTGACACAGCTGCCCCAAACTGACTCTTCATTGCTGATTGCCTTAGTTTGTTCAGGCTGCAATAACAAAGTACCATAAACTGGGTGGCTTATAAACAACAAACATTTCTCTCTCATAGCTCTGAAGGCTGGGATAACAATATCAAGGCACTGGCAAGGCATCTGGTGAGGGCTTGCTTCCCAGTTCATGGACAGCTGTACCCTCACATACTAGGAGGGGCAAGAGAGCTCTCTAAGGGCACTAATCTCATTAATGAAGGCTCCACCCTCATGAACTAATCACTCCCCAAAGACCTCACCTCAATGTACCATCACACTGGGGATTACATTTTCAATAGATAAAGTTGAGGGGGGAAAACAAATATTCTATCTATACCATGGATAAATGATATTTTGTAGATGCTAAGGAATTTGCCCACAAGTGCTTAAATTCTTTGCTGAGATTACTTGTTAGTGATTTAAGGATTCAAGAGTGTTGGTATGTAACCTCATACACTGCACCTTAAGGATATGCCAGGGTAATCAAGGTAAGAAGTGCACTGGATAGAGAATCAAGTTAATGAGAAATTAGTATCATTGTTGCTATTTCTAAATTTAGGTTACATTAAATTTTCCCCATATAAAACAATATATTGGTAAGTATCTACACCTGGTGCTACCTTAGAATTTACAATTTTTCACTGAGCTATTGAATTAAAATGAGTAAATAAATAAATGCAATCAATAATTAAGGACTGGAATCAGTCTTTAATTAGGACTTTAACAGAAAAACAAAGAGCTTGTAAAAATGAATAGGCTTTTAGTGAATTACAAATAAATCATTTTAACTCTCCAAATATAAGGAAACTGTAAAATATAAGTCTGAATATTTATAATAATTCTACCTTTCTAGCAACATCTTCAAGTCAAATCCAGTATGCACCTTTTTGTGCTCTTCCTTCTACCTATAATGTTCTCATTTGTTCCCAGAAATACTGCATTTTTTAAGGCTCAGTGTCTTGCCAGTGGGTTTCAGCCCCGGGCAAGTTCACTATGGATTCAGTGTGACCAAACAAACTGACAGCAAAACATTCTTTGGGGTGAAAGGGTTTATTACCTGGCTTGTTCTCCCAGCAGTAGGTCGAGCACTAGCGTCTGCCCAGAGCTCTAGGCCAAGCTTTCTGTATAGCACAATAATAGCTTATTGTCTAAAGGTGTGGAAGCAGTAGCCTAGCAACAGGCCAGTTACATCATCAGGTGGTTTAAATTCAGTGAGGATCTTGGCCATAGGAACCCCAACTTCCCCACACTCCACCTCTCTAGGATTCTTGCCTTACAATCTACATGCTTTCAATCTTCCACAATGGTCCCTTTGTGAGAAAGCTGGAGTACTGTAACCAGATTCCACAATAGCAACAGAGAATAACACCAACTTGGAGATAATAAAAACTAAGATACAGCAAGACTGTAATACGTGTAACAAAAATTATAATAATCCTCAATCCAGAGGAAGTTCCCCATCCACAAAGATTTTAGGGGCAATAAGACACATGTTTTAATGCCACCAACATAGGCAAATCTTGCCCATCAGGTAGGATGCATGCAAGAGAGTGGTCCTGTGATAGGACTGTAGCAGAAAAGGGGTCCCTTCCAGGTCTAGTATAACATACTTTTACTCCTTTCCCTGTGGGGAGTACTGAAGGGTCTATATATAGTGCTACTGGAGGTGCATGCACTGGCCATAATGATAAAACAAAACTACCCCGTAAGATGCTCCTACATTCTGGCCATTCAGGGTATACTACTGTGAACTTTGGCGGCCCCTCTGCTGCTTTTCCAAGAATACACAGGAGGCCAGCTTCCAGGCCTTGTCCCCTAGGTACCAGGAGACCCAGCCATCATTGGTCCATGTGTTGAAAGGTCCAAGGCCATGTCCACTCAATGGAGTTTCCTGGGTTCAGGGCAGTTGGTGCTGGCAGCAAGATATTATTCTGGTGGCCGAAACTCGGCTTCAGTGATTCTTCCTTGGTTTGTATTTGCAGTTGTATAGGGGAGGCAGCCATATGTGTTAACATGTCTATGGGGTTCAGGGCTACCTTTTGGGGTCTCTCATTCAAATGTAGCATGGTTCATAAATGGACTGACCATCCCCACAGACTACTGGTATCTGACTTCAATCTGGATTTTAACAAGCCATTGTGCCTCTCTATCATGCCTCGTGTGGTAGGATTGTATGGGACATGAAACTTCCACTTGATTCCCAACTGTTGTACCCATTCTTGCAGTGCATGTCCAGGAAAATGGGTGCCCTGATCACTCTCAATTAGCTGTAGTCAGCCATAGGCAGCAAAGAGACGCTCCAGGGCTCTTTTGGTCATCTGCTGGTCTTCACAATGGGTAGGAAAAGCAACCAGAAGTCCAGTAGCTGTGTCCACACAAGTCATCTCATACCAATATCCTTCTGACACAGGTAGAGGCCCAATATAGTCTATCTGCCACCTGATGAGGGGTATAGGCCCCTTAGCTATTGTCCCATATTGCTGTGCAACTCAGTGTAAGTCCCTTTTGGAGCACATGACACACTCCTGCTGGGCTCTACTAACTTCTTTGAAGGTCAAAGGCAAGCCCCACCAAAGGGCTACATCCCACATTGCCTTTTGCCCTGCATGTAACAAATGCTGATGTAGCCATTGGGCTACATCAGAGGCCGGGCATATTTTCTAACCAACGTATCTGGGCCTATTTATCTGTCTCATCATTTCCTGGGGATGCCAGTGGCAAATGACCTGTCACATGGTATACTGTAATTCTTTTAGTCTGACCACAGACCCATAAGTCTTGCGACAATTCTTACCCCAAAAGGGGTTGGTGACCAACCAGCCAGTTGGCATGGTACCAGCTTGGTAGCCACAGGGTCAAGCCCTGATAGACAGCCCAGCTATCAGTGCAGACAGCCATAGGGGAGGGATCCTGGCTGATCACAAGCCACAGAGCCCACAACTCTGCCCATTGGCTGCTCTTCCCCTCACCATCTTCCATCCATATTGTCTCAGTCTTAGGATGGAAAGCTATGGCCCTCCATTTTGGGGGCTTCCCAAGGCTGGAGCCATCTGGGTATCATGCATCTTTGGGTATAAGGGTATAAGGGCTCTTCCTTCCCAATAGAGACTCTTCTACTAACGGTTCAAAAGCAAGTTCCTCCTGCTTTTTACTAGTATATATCACTGGCCCCAACAAGCATTGCAGTTCTTCATTCAAAGAGCTACTAGACAGAGCACTATGCTGCTATAGGTAAGCACCCCACTTGGCTAATGTGGGTGTTTGTTCCACATGACTCCTTGGGTTTTGAGTCCTGTCTCATACCCACCCCAAAATGGGATAGGTGGTTATTACCTTTATCACGGCTATTCCAGTGATGGGTTCTGTAGCCAGCAAGGCGTGATACATGGCAGCCAGTTGTTTTTCTATCAAGGTGTATCATACCTCTGCCCCTTTCCAGAGTTGTGAACAGCATCCAACGGGTTGGCGAGTTTGTTCAAGCCGCTGCCAGGGACCCCAGCCATAACTGTCTTCAGTGACATGAACGTCCAGCTCACAGGGCTTGGATTGGTCTGTCACACTCAAGGCCTGCACGGCCTTGACTACCTGTTTTGCTGTATTAAAGGCAGATACACATGTCTCATCTCAGTCCCACCTGATGTCCTTTTGTACCAATTAGTATAAGGGTTTCAGAATTTGTGCCAAGTGCAGGATAAACACTCTCCAGTAGCCTAGAAGACCCAGAAATTCCTGTAGCAATGCTAACTTTCATCTTACCTGATCAGATGACCCCATGAATTTGACAGACAAACCAGGTCCCTGAACCTTGGTGCTGTTCACAGCCCATCCTTACTCCTGTAAATGTTGCAGCAGTCTAGGTGCTGCACCTTCTAGAATTGAAAGAGAATCAGACGTGAGCATGACATCATTAATATAATGCTACAGCCGCACCATTGGCGGTTTCTTCCATGTAGCCAAGTCCTGGGCTACAAGTCCATGACAGAAGGTGGGGCTGTGGAGGCATCCCTGTGGAAGGACAGTGAAAGTCCATTGCCATCCTTCCCATGTGAAGGCAAACTGTTCCTGACTTTCCTGTTCATTGTCAATGGAAAAGGAGGCATTAGCAAGATCTACCTCATAATGGTATGTTTCTAGTTCATGGTTGAGAGTATCTATCAAGCCTGCAATAGAGGGGACAGCAGCATGCATGCTTAGGGATTATGACTTTATTCAGTTCTCTGTAATCCACAGTCATATGCCAGGAGCCATCTGGCTTTCTTACTGGCCACACTGGGGAATTGAAAGGACTATGGGTGGGCTTTATAATACCCATCTTTTTCAGCTCCTGGAGAGTTTCTCCAATGTCTTTATGCCCTCCAGGCAGTTTGTATTGTTTGGTATTAGTGACCTGCCAAGGCACTAGCAAAGCTATGGGCAGGTGCTTAGCATGTTCTCTCAGAAATGCTTTCACCACACATACTCTCAGTCTTAACTCACCTTCAGTGGTCTGCAACCATAGACCCTGCAGGATATCAATCTCCAAAATATACTCAGGGATAGGAGATATATACACAGTATACCCTTTTGGGAGTAGACACCCTAATCCCAATGGGATTTGGGTGTGTTTCACTCTGATAGCCTTTACCCCATATCTGTCTATGATAGTTGGGGTCCCGGAGAACCGCTCAGGGTTACCATGAATCAGTGAACATTCAACCCCAATGTCCACCAGAGCCAGTACCCTTTGTATGTTCACTGGGGACCAATGGATAGCTATTTCAACATGTGGCCTCCAGTTCCCCCTGGTCCCTTAGGGCAGATACGCTGACCTTCCCCTCAGTCAAACTGTGTTCCCCAATCACCTTCCTGTATGGGCTCAAGTGAGGTTGGCTTGCTTCCCAGCAGTAAGTCTTGCAAACACATAGGATGGATTCATGGCTCTATCTCTGACCTCTGCCTCTTTGGTCTTAATGGCTGGAACTGCAGTTGTGGTTTCAACTGTTGACATAGCTCTTATAAGATCCTATTTGTCTTCCCATCTAATTTCCTCCCATCTGCTCCTGCCCATATTAAATCAACCCACATCTGGGTCCTTGTAACCTTCATAGGGCCCTGTAAATTCTTGTTGTGAGTAACAGGTCTTAATTCTTTCCAGATTCTTGTTGCCTCATCCTCTCCTAAGTCTGCTACTGTATGTGTCACCTCACTTATGGGATGCCCTAAGTGAAGGGAAAGAATGGAAACTAGAGACCAAAAGAGGGATGTAGGAACCATTTGAAGTACAATATTTCTCCTCCCAGTAGTGAAAATCTCTTCTTCATCTGGGCCATAATTCTCTGGACTAAAGATGGCATTTCATATGCCTAGCTCTTGTAGCACCTGTTGGAGTTCAGCAGATGTCTGCCATCTAACAGGAGAGGATGGTAGATCACCTGGATTGGGCACATAGCATGAAGTGCAGCCATAAGCCAATTGAGGAGGAAGTTACTCTCTGGGGTCTGATGTGCATTTTGTAATCACTGCCTCAAGGCAGGCTTCACTGTCAGGGAAGACAGCTTTTCCATCTCTGATCCCAACAGACCAATTCCATCCACCCCTAAGTCCCACAGACACAGGAGCCATGCTGATATTGACTCTGAGAGCTTCTTCCTATACCAGGAGCCCAAATTCAGCAGCTCAGCCTGAGTATAGGGGCCAAGCATAGAGTGCTCCATGACCTGCGGAGGAGGCTGCTCCTCTCCTTGGGGAACTTCTGGCTGCTGGATCTTTATTTTCTTTACAACCACTGGATGTGCTTTCAATACAGCAGGTGCCAGTGTCTCCAGCACCACCCCTTCATCCTTCCCCAGCTCCTCCATTTCTGGGGCTGATGGCACCTTTCTCTCCCCTCCCCTGAGTGCCTCCTCTGCTACAACCTTTACCTTTTCTACTGTGCCTCGCAGCAATGCTACCTCAGTCTTCAGAAGGTCTCTTACCTTCAGCTCAATTCTTCACAGCTGACGTTCTCATATTCCCCGTGCTTCCCTCGGGAGTTTGTCTTTTTCCTTTATGTCCTCTTCCCCCTTCAGAACACCTGGCAGCACTGCTGTCACATCTCCAATGGCACCTTGCTGCTGGTGTTCTCCTGCTGCCTCTTCCCACATCAATGCCATCTCCTCCCTCAGGGAATCCACAGAGGTTTTTCAGCTCACATTCTCAGGCTGCCATTTCTTGGGTCTCCTTTGTAGACCTTTTTAAGACTGTGAGAAGCAGCCAACCCAGAGTCCCCACTGCCTCATGGGCACTCTGCTTCTCAAAAGATCTGCTTACTCTACCAAGAGCGACCCCTACTGCCTCAGGTGTCACCTCCACTTGCCCCCAGTCCTGAGGTAAGGCCCAGTCCTCTAGGAGGCAAGTCTCCTCAGACCACGTACCCATGAGGGACAATCCACTGTTTCCCCATTCACAGGGGCAGCTGGCTGACTCACCCCTCCCATAAGGACAGCCTTTCTTTTTCCTTGGTCAACAATGAACCCTGCGGACTTTTACCAATTGTCTCACCAATGGGTTTCAGCCCTGGGCAAGTTCACTATGGATTCAGTGTGGTGAAAGAAATTGACAGCAAAATGTTCTTTGGGGTGAAAGGGTTTATTACCTGGCTTGTTCTCCTGGCGGTAGGTAGAGCACTAGCGTCTCTGCCTCTGCCCAGAGCACTGGGCCGAGCTCTCTATATAGTGCAATAATAGCTTATTGCCTAAAGGTGTGGAAGCAGTAGCCTATCCACAGGCCAGTTACATCATCAGGTGGTTTAAGTTCAGTGAGGATCCTGGCCATAGGATCCCCAAGTTCCCTACACCCAGTTTGAATATCATCCTCCCCATGAAACTATTTCAGAGCTCCCTGTGCCCCAGTCCTCATATACATTGCATTTCATAGTGATATGTACATTTTTCTAAGTGTCTGACTCCCCAATTTCATTTTAAACCTTTTGAGGAATGTGTTTTTATTTACTTTTGTATCCCTAGACCTAGCAGGTTTTAGCAAATTAAAGATGTTCAACAGAAATGTGTTGAATAAATACATTAACTGATGAATTTATTCAATGGAAGATGGGAACTATTTAAATACAGGGGTAACTCAAAGTTTAAAAAAAAATACACTGTTCAGATGGTAGCATATACTATGAAAAAAAAAGACATTTAATAGCTAGAAAATTCAGCAAGTTCTAAAAACAAAGAAATATCCTGTGATTTTTTTCTATTATATCATACCGATTCTTAATTTTTTTCCTTAATTGATTAATTTTATTCAATAATAAATCTGTGATTCTAACCAGGTAAAAGGAAATAAAAAGCCAATTACCTAATTAATTGAACTGGAACCCTTTTCACATAATTTTTTTACTTTTCATTCTTATTTATTCAACTATGAAAAATATGATATTTTATTGGCTTTTATTGGCCTTGAAATTCCATTTTATGTTTCTGTTAGTAGTCTTGGAAATACTGCCTGATAATGCTTTCCCGTTCTCTGCTGTAACTCAATTCTGTCTCCATTTACTGAAATTGTATTCTGCATTGATTTAGTAGTGAGGAGGTAGGGACTGAAATGGAAATTAATAACACACATTCAGTGCTTTTAAGGAATTTATAATCTAGTGTAGGAATGATTTGCATATATAGATTACTAGTAATTTTATAACCATGTGGTGCTGGAGGTGCCATAAGTGAAATATCAACAAATATTAAATTTGCCTGGGGCTTTCAACAAAGAGTGTATAGTTGAAGAAACCCTTAAAGTAAAAGTAAGATCTTAATGGAAAGGATAGGACAGAACAGGAAGATCTAAAGAATGAACTTGTAGAGTGTGTTTGGTCATCTATAACTAGTTATTTTAAAAAGGAATATTAGGAGAAGAAAAAGAGGAGTGAGAATTAAAAGCAAACTAGCATCAAAGTTAGATTTTTAACTCCATATAATAGAGTTCATACTTTGCATTCAGAAGCCAGCAAATACTTTGAACACAGAAATTACAGAAACTGTTGCATACATAAAAATGTTACATCTGGTAAAAGTACAAATAGAATAGTCTTTGGAGTTTGGAACCCAGAAGAGTTAAGAGGCTGTAGCAATACTAACTTATCCATGATTACCAAGGCATGATGGAAGTAGAACTGATAGCATTTGATGACTAGTTAGGTAATAAAACATTAATTTCCAGATTCTAAAACAAATAACTCAGATAAATGACAATTACTATTAACCATGAAGATAATACCCTTTTCACAATAAAAATACCCAATGTGGAAAAGTTACAAAAAGATTTATTTCATGGTACAGGAGCTGTGTGGTACCTTGTGCCTTTCACTTGTCCCTGTTTAAGGCATAGCATGGGTAAATAGGCCTATAAAATTCAGCTGAAATTATAGAACAATTTATGGTGAAGTGATTTTGGGAACTCTCCTTATTCTTTTGCTCTTTTCTACTTTACATAACTTCCTCCTCTCTTCTTTCTTGACTAATTGCTTAGATTTCAATGTTCTGGCTATCACACTGAATCAACTCAACTAATTTGCCAGATCCAGAATTCCCAGTTTTCTCAATTCTCCCTCAAAACTGACCACTGTCCAATTACTGGGTGGAATGTAGAGAAACTGGGCCTCTCATAAACAGCTGGTGGAAATGTGAAATGGTACAGCCACTCTGGAAGAATGTTTGGTAATTTCTTGCACAACTAAACATGCACTTAGCAAATAATCCAGTTATCTTATTCTTAGATGTCTGTCCCAAAGAAGTGGTAACTATGACCACACAAAACCCCATTCACAACAGCTTTATTTGTTATAGCTCAAAAACTGGAAAAAATTAAAATGTTCTTCACTGAATAAGTTGTTAAACAAATGGCAGTACAACTATATCATAGAATATTACTCAGAAATAAAAATGAATGAGCTATAGATAGATGGAACAACTATGATGAATCTCCTGGAATTGTGATGAGTGAAGAAAGCCAATTTCAAAAGATTACATGCTATGATTCCATTTATATCATTTTTCTTAATCTTGGTATAATTAATCTACAATTACATGAGCAACATTATGGTTACTAGACTACCCCCACTATCAGATCCCCACCACAAATCCCATTACAGTCACTGTCCATCAGCATAGTAAGATGCTATAGAATCACTACTTGTCTTCTCTGCATTGTACAGCCTTCCCCGAGTCTCCCCACCATACAGTATGTCTGCAAATCATAACACCCCTCTTTTCCCATTATCCTTCTTTTTCCACACTACCTCCCCAGTACCTTTCCCTTTGGTAACTGTTAGTCCACTCTTGGGTTCTGTGAGTCTGTTGCTGTTTTGTTCCTTCAGTTTTTTCTTTGTTATTATATTCCACAGATGAGTGGAATCATTTAATATTTGTCTTTTTCCACCTGGCTCATTTCACTGAGCATAATACCTTCTAGCTCCATCCATGTTGTTACAAATGGTAGGATTTGTTTTCTTCCTATGGCTGAATAATATAACATGTACCACATCTTTTTTATTCATTCATCTACTGATGGAAACTTAGCTTGTTTCCATTACTTGGCTATTGTAAATAGTGCTGTGATAAACATAGGGGTGCATACGTCTTTTTCAAACTGTGCTCCTGCATTTTTAGGGTAAATTCCTAGGAATGGAAATCCTGGGTCAAATGGGATTTCTATTTTTAGTTTATTGAGGAACCTCAATACTGCTTTCCACAAAGGTTGAACTAATTTACATTCCCACCAGCAGTGTAGGAGGGTTCCCCTTTATCCACATCCTTGCCTACATTTTTTGTTTGTCTTTTCGATGGTGGCCATCCTTACTGGTGTGAGGTGATATCTCACTGTGGTTTCAATTTCATTTCTCTGATGTTTAGTGATGTGGAGTATCTTTTCATGTGCCTGTTGCCCATCTGAATTTCTTCTTTGGAAAAGTGTGTGATCAATCCTCTGCCCATTTTTTAATTGGATTATTGGCTTTTGGTTTGTTGAGATGTGTGAGCTCTTAATATATTTTGAATATCAACCCTTTATGGGATATGTCATGTATAAATATATTCTCCCATACTGTAGGATGTCTTTTGGTTCTATTGGTGGTGTCCTTTGCCATACAGAAGCTTTTCAGCTTGATATAGTCCCACTTGTTCATTTTTGTTTTTGTTTCCCTTGCCTGGGGATATATGTTCATGAAGAAGGTGCTCATGTTTATGTCTAAGATATTTTTGTCTATGTTTTTTTCTAAGAGTTTTATGGTTTCATGACTTACATTCAGGTCTCTGATCCATTCCGAATTTACTTTTGTGTATGGGGTTAGAAAATAATTCAGTTTCATTGTCTTACCTGTAGCTGTCCAGTTTTGCCAACACCAGCTGTTAAAGAGACTGTCATTTCCCCATTGTATATCCATGGCTCCTTTATCATATATTGATTGACCATACATGTTTGCGCTAATATCTGGACTCTCTATTCTGTTCCACTGGTCTGTGGGTCTGTTCTTGTGCCAGTACTAAATTGTCTTGATTACTGTGTCTTTGTAGTAGACCTTGAAGTTGGGAAGTGAGATATCCCCTGGTTTATTCTTCCTTCTCAGAATTGCTTTGGCTTTTTGAGGTCTTTTGTGGTTCCATATGAATTTTACAACTATTTTTTCCAGTCTGCTGAAGAATACTGTTGGTATTTTGATAGGGATTGTATCTGTAGATTGCTTTAGGCAGGATGGCCATTTTGACACTATTAATTCTTCCTAGCCAAGAGCATGGAATTAGTTTCCATTTGTTACTGTACTCTTCATTTTCTTCTAGTAGTGTCTTGCAGTTTTCAGGGTATAGGTCTTTCACTTACTTGGTTAGGTTTATTCCTACATATTTTATTCTTTTTGATGCAATTGTGAATGGAATTGTTTTCCCGATTTCTCTTTCTGGTAGTTCGTTATTAGCCTAAAGGAAAGCAACAGATTTCTGTCTATTAATTTTGTATCTTGCACCTTTGATGAATTCAGATATTAGTTCTCATAGTTTTGGAGTGGAGTCTTAAGGGTTTTTTATGTACAATATCATGTCATCTGCAAATAATGACAGTTTGACTTCTTTACCAATCTGGATGCCTTTTATTTCTTTGTTTTGTCTGATTGCCATGGCTAGGACCTCCAGTAGTATGTTGAATAAAAGTGGGCAGAGTGGGCATCCCTGTCTTGTTCATGATCTTAGGTAAAAAGCTTTAAGCTTCTCACTCTTAAGTATGATGTTGGCTGTGGGGTTGTCATATATGGCCTTTAATATGTTGAGGTACTTGCCCTCTAGAGACATTTTGTTGAGATTTTTTATCATGAGTGGATGTAGAATTTTGTCAAATGCTTTTTCAGCATCTATGGAGATGATCATGTGGTTTTTCTCCTTTTTTGTTGATGTTGTGGATGATGATGGATTTTCGAATGTTGTACCATCCTTGCATCCCTGGGATGAATCCCACTTGCCCATGGTGTATTATCCTCTAGATTTATTTTTTAATTCGGTTTGCTAATATTTTGTTGAGAATTTTTGCATTTATTTACATCAGGGATATTGGTCTGTAATTTACTTTTTTGTGGGGTCTTTGCCTGGTTTTTGTGTTAGAGTGATGCTGGCTTCATAGAATGTGTTTGGAAGTATTCCCTTCTCTTCTATTTTTTGGAAAACTTTAAGAAGAATGGGTATTATGTCTTCTCTATATGTCTGATAAAATTCAACGGTGAATCCATCTGGTCCAGGTATTTTGTTCTTGGGTAGATTTTTGATTACTGATTCAATTTTGCAGCTTTTAATTGTGTCTTTTGATTTTCTGTTTCTTCCTTGGTCTGTCTTGGAAGGTTGTATTTTTCTAGGAAGTTGTCCATTTCTTCTACGATATCCAGCTTCTTATCATATTGATTTTCATAGTATTCTCTAAAAATTCTTTATATTTCTCTAGTATCCATCATGATTTTTCCTTTCTCATTTCTGATTTTGTTTATGTTTGTAGATTCTCTTTTTCTCTTAATAAGTCTGGCTAGGGGTTTATCTATTTTCTTTATTTTCTCAAAGAAGTAGCTCCTTATTTCATTGATTTTTCATATTGTTTTATTCTTCTTAATTTTATTTATTTCTTATCTGATCTTCATTATGTCCCTCCTTCTGCTGACCTTTGACCTCACTTGTTCTTCTTTTTCCTGTTTCAATAATTGTTACTTTGGGCTATTCATTTGGGATTGCTCTTCCTTCTTTAAATAGGACTGGATTGCTATATACTTTCCTCTTAGAACTGCCTTTGCTGCATCCCACAGAAGTTGAAGCATTTTACTGTTTTTGTTATTTGTTTCCATATATTGCTTGATCTCTGTTTTAATTTGTTCACAGATCCACTGATTATTTAGGAGAATGTTGTTAAGCCTCCATGTGTTTGTGAGGCTTTTTGTTTTCTTTGTACAATTTATTTCCACTTTGTGATCTGAGAAGTTGGTTGGTAGAATTTCAATATTTTTGAATTTACTGAGGCTCTCTTTGTGGCCTAGTTTGCCATCTCTTTTGGAAATTGTTCCATGTGCACTTGAAAATGTGTATCCGGTTGCTTTTGGATGGAGTGTTCTGTAGATGTCTGTTAGGTCCTTCTGTTCTAGTGTGTTGTTCAGTGCCTCTGTGTTCTTACTTATTTTCTGTCTGGTTGACCTGTCCTTTGGAGTGAGTGGTGTGTTCAAGTGTCCTAAAATGAATGAATTGCATTCTGTTTCCTCCTTTAATTCTTGTAGTATTGGTTTCAGATATGTCACTGCTCTTGTGTTGGGTGCATATAAATTTATAATGGTTATATCCTCTTGTTGGACTGACCCCTTTATCATTATGTAATGTCCTTCTTTATCTCTTGTTACTTTCTTTGTTTTGAAGTCTATTTTGTCTGATACAAGTACTGAAACACCTGCTTTTTTCTCCCTATTGTTTGCATGAAATATCTTTTTCTATCCCTTCCCTTTTAGTCTCTGTATGCTTTTGGTTTGAGGTGAGTCTCTTGTAAGCAGCATATAGATGGGTCTTGCTTTTTTATCCATTCTATTACTATGTGTCTTTTGATTGATGCATTCAGTCCATTTATGTTTAGGGTGATTATCAATAGACATGTACTTAATTTCATTGCAGGTTTTGGATTCGTGGTTACCAAAGGTTCAAGGGTAGCTTCTTTACTATCTAACTGTCTAACTTAATGCACTTATTATCCTGTTATGAACACAGTCTGGTGATTCTTTACTACTCTCCTTTTTTCATCCTCCTCTATTCTTTATATATTAGGCATTTTTTTTCTGTACTCTTTTTTGTTTCCTTTGACTGCTTTTGTGGACAGTTGATTTTTTTATTTCATTTTTGGCCTTTAGTTAATATTTTGTTGGTTTGCTTTCTTTGCTGTGATTTTATTTTCTCTGGTGACATCTATTTAGCCTTAGGATTACTTCTGTGTAGAGCAGTCCCCTTAAAATATCCTGTAGGGGTGGTTTTTGGGAGGCAAATTCCCTCAACTTTTGATTGTCTGGAAATTGTTTAATCCCTCCTTCAAATTTTAATGATAATTATACTGGAAAAAGTGTTCTTGGTTCTAGGCCCTTTTGTTTTATTGCATTAAATGTGTCTTGCCATTCTCTTCTGGCATGTAAGGTTTCTGTTGAGATTTCTGGTGATAGCCTGATGGGTTTTCCTGTGTAGTTGATCTTTTTTCTCTCTCTGGCTTTCTTTAATACTCTGTCCTTGTCTTTGATCTTTGCCATTTTAATTATCATGTGTGTTGGTGTTGTCCTCCTTGTGTCACTTGTGTTGGGAGATCTGTGGGCTTCCATGGTCTAAGATAGTATTTCCTTCCTCAGCTTTGGGAAATTTTCAGCAATTATTTCTTCAGATACACTTTCTATCACTTTTTGTCTCTTTCTTCTTCATCTGGTACCCTATAATGTGAATGTTGTTCCATTTGGATTGGTCACACAGTTCTGTTAATATTCTTTCATTCCTGGAGATCCTTTTATCTCTCTCTACCTCAGCTTCTCTGTATTCCTGTTCTTTGATTTCTATTCCATTACCATTCTCTTGCACCTCATCCAGTCTGCTCTTAATTCCTTCTACTGATTGTTTCATTTCTGTTATCTTTCTCTGGAGTTCATCCCTTAGCTCTTGTATATTTCTCTACAGTTCCATCAGCATGGCTATGATTTTTATTTTGAATTCTTTTTCAGGAAGATTGGTTATATTTATCTCACCAGGCCCTATCTCTTGGGTTGTCTGAGTGATTTTTGGACCAGATTATTATGTCTTTTCATTGTAATAGAAGTGATTGCCTGTAGGTGGTGTGTGTGCCAGCTGGGAGAACAAAGTCCCTTCCTGCTTGTTGGTCTCCTTGCCCTCTCTGCTGCCTATGCCAGTTACCTGCACACATGGAACAGTCTCTGGGACAATTTCCTGAGCTGCCATGGGTAGGTTGGCCCTCAGGGTAGCCTCAGGCACTGTGGGGTCTCGTAGATGTCCTGTGTGTGTTCTTCTGCAAGAATGGCTCCCGTTCATGCCTTCTGGATCTTCCACTGGCTTCCTCTTCCTGTGCCGGGTAGCTGCATGCTGGCAGCAGCCTCTGGGGCTTTCCCTGTTAGCTACATGCTGCTAGAAGACTCTGTGTGGTTATTGTGGGAGTGGTTGTTCCCAGCTGGTCCGTAGCTGTGGTTGGTCATTTGGTTTGTTTGCAGTGCTGGTAGAGGGTAATAAATGGCAGGCTACTTATCACCATGAGGGGTTTGGGAGCATCATTACCATCCAGGGGCTTAGGACCACTGAAGTTCTTTAAGATTCCCAGCCTGCTGGACTGAGTGTGCCAAGATGATTTTGTTCAGCTGTTAAGCCCTTGTCCCTTTAAGACTTTTAAAAAGCACCCACTTTTCTTTTTTCCCAGGGGAGTCAACTGTGGGGACCCGCTCATTGTCTCTGTCTCAGATTTTACTTTTCTGTTTCTCTAATATCCACTACACCATGCAATGTGTGTCTGTGCTCCTGGTGCAGATTAGTAGGGCTGGTTATTTAGTAGTTCTGTGCTTCCACTCCCTCCCCACTCTGATTCTTTTTGTCCTGCTGGTGAGCTAGGGTGGGGGGAGTGCTTCAGTACCTCCTGGTCACAACTTTGTATCTTACCCTTTTCATGAGATGCTGAGTTCTCGCAGATGTAGATGTAGCCTGGTGGTTGGACTGTGTTTTCTGGTCTCTCTTTTAAGAATAGTTGTATTTGTTGTGTTTTCAAAAATGTATATGATTTTGGGAGGAGATTTCTGCCACCCTACTCACACTGCCATCTTGAGCCATCTCTGCAGCTGAACCTGGGCTTTGGGGCATGAGGCTTCGCCAGCTAATGCTTGGTCTGGTGATGCCCATGACAGTCCTTAATCCCATTCCTTCTCCACCACAGACCCATTTATAAAACATTTTGAAGTAACAACATTATGGAGATGAGGAACAAACTAGTGGTTTCCAGGGATTAAAGTTGGTGGTGAGCAGGGAGGAAGGTGTGACTATAAAGGATGTTTGTGGTGAGGGATAGGTCTGTATCTGGATTGCAGTGATGGTTACTTGAATCTACACTTCTGATGAAATGACAGAGTACTATTCACACACATTATAGCATTGTCAATTTCCTGGTTTTCAAGGTGTTCTATAATTCTATAAGTTGGAATCTTTGGGAGAAGCTGAGTGAAATGTGTATGGGACTGCTCTGTACTATCTGCAATTTACTATCAATCTATAATCACTTCAGAATAAAATGTTAAAAGTATAGTTTTTGTTAAGGCTCTTTTATTCCTACAGGACTGCCTTCTTGGGCATGCAACCTTTGTATATGCCAAGGATATCACAATCAGAAGGACCCTGAGCCTGCTTCACTCTTGTACTGTTTCCATGTTGAAATTATTAACTTTTCAATAAGGGTCCCTGCATTCATTCTTTACTGGGCTGTACAAATTATGTATCTGGTCCTGGTTGCAGCTAGTCTCTTCCTGATATTTGTTTAAGACACTATCATAAGTGACTTTTAGGGAACTGACTTAGGTAGAATTTTATTATTTCAATCATCATTTAAGAACAAGAATTTCCTGTTCTTGTTCCTTCACCACAAATATCAAAGAAAAGAGTATCATTTTGAGGAAGCAGCCAGACCTCTAACAGAACACTAATAATTTGCAGCTCCAAATGAAAAGGATAATCAGATTATTATGTAAAGACAAGCCAGAGGATAAACATAAATAACTTTAAAATAAAGAATATTTTGATGAATGCATTGTTTAATCTTACCATACTTTTTTCACTAAGACTCTTTATGCAAGACTTATCCTTTTTTTATTTTATTGAAGGGTAGTTGAAACACAGTATTACGTTAGTTTCAGGTGTACAACACAGTGATTCAACATTTATATACATGATAATTCTAGCTACCAGCTATCACCATACAAAGTTGTTACAATATTTTGACTATATTCCTTATGCTACACATTACATCCTGGTTACTTATTTATTTTACAATTGGAAATCTGTACTTTTTTGTTTTGTTTTGTTTTGTTTTTTGTTTTTTGTTTTTTGAGAGGGCATCTCTCATATTTATTGATTAAGTAGTTGTTAACAACAATAAAATTCTGTATAGGGGACTCAATGCTCAATGCACAATCATTAATCCAGCCCAAGCCTAATTTTCGTCAGTCTCCAATCTTCTGAAGCATAATGAACAAGTTCTTACATAGTGAATAAGTTACATGGTGAACAGTACAAGGGCAGTCATCACAGAAACTTTTGGTTTTGATCATGCATTATGAACTATAAGTAATCAGGTCAAATATGAATATTCGTTTGATTTTTATACTTGATTTATATGTGGATCCCACATTTCTCCCTTTATTATTATTATTATTTTTATTTGTAATAAAATGCTGAAGTGGTAGGTAGATGCAAGATAAAGGTAGAAAATATAGTTTAGTGCTGTAAGAGGGCAAATGTAGATGATCAGGTGTGTGCCTGTAGACTAAGCATTAATCCAAGCTAGACAAGGGCAGCAAAACATCCACGGATGCAGAAGATTTCTCTCAGAACAGGGGGGGAGAGGTTCTAAGCCTCACCTCTGTTGATCCCCAATTTCTCACCTGATGGACCCCTGCAACTGTGCCTGTCTTAGATTGTTCCTCCCTTGAGAAATCTTACACGTCTCTGGCTAACCAGTCATCTTCCAGGGCCATACAGGGAAATGTAAAGTTAATAAGTGAGAGAGAAGCCTTTTTGTTTGAACAGGTTACCTTTTTACTTCTTTGCATATTTATGCCCTGTGACTTCTATGCCCAGCATTTGTCTTGAGGTATCTTTACCACTTGGAAGAATTATGATACTTGGTGAATTCGATATGAGGCATGAATTCTATTTAAGGATTGTAATTAGGAAGGAAGAAGAAAAGCTATAGAAGTAGCAGGTGGAAGAAAACATGGGAAGATTGATTATTTCTTTGACATATCTTCTTGTAGAGTAACTTCAGCATGTATAGGTTTTAAACTACTAACTAACTTGTGCACACACATTAATATAATAGGAGTACAGTTACATAACCAAAGCATACCTATAATTACCAGCCATCTCCAGTGAAACCAAGAAAACCAGTTAGGCACCTTAGCATTTGTGAAAACTTATCTATGATATGGTGGATATTGTCCAACTGAACTTGAACAGTCTGAGAGAAATCAGACAAATTAAAACAACCCATTCCTGGGGACTGTTCACATCCCATATGTTCTTTTAACAGTAGATAGTCTGTAGTTGTAAGATTTTGGAGTGCTACAATTTGCACTTCTCCTAATTCTTGGTTGAGTTCCAACAGTTTAGATCCAGTCAAATTTGTTGTTCTACTGTATGCACAGGCCAGCTTAGATATCTCCTTCTTCATTCCCATGGTAAGTCCAGGAACTGGTGGGATGAGTGCATCTACAGCTGTAGCAGTGCATGGATCTTTGTTGGGGTTTTTTGATGATCCTCTTCTGGTATTAGTCTTCCAGAGAGCTAATGTTGGAAGTTCTTTTTCATATCATATCTTAGTTCATTTTCTGGGTAGCCAAATTAGGCGTTGATCCTCTGTATAAAAACAAACAAACCCTTTGCCTACAATTTTATATGCCCTTTATATCATTGTGTAGAACTCATTGGAGGTCACCATACAGGAACTGCTTTTTTTTTTTTTGAGAGGGCATCTCTCATAGTTATTGATCAAGTGGTTGTTAACAACAATAAAATTCTGCATAGGGGGGTCAATGCTCAATGCACAATCATTAATCCATCTCAAGCCTCAGTCTCATCAATCTCCAATCTTGTGAAGCATAACGAACAAGTTCTTACATGGTGAATGAGTTCTTACATAGTGAATAAGTTCTTACATGGTGAAGAGTACAAGGGCATTCATCACAGAAACTTTCAGTTTTGATCACGCATTATGAATTATAAACAATCAGGTCAAATATGAATATTCGTTTGATTTTTATACTTGATTTATATGTGGATCCCACATTTGTCCCTTTATTATTATTATTATTTTTTTTAATAAAATGCTAAAGTGGTAGGTAGATGCAAGATAAAGGTAGAAAACATTTTAGTGTTGTAAGAGAGAAATTGTAGATGATCAGGTGTGTGCCTGTAGACTATGTGTTAATCCAAGCTAGACAAGGGCATTAAAACATCCACGGATGCAGAAGATTTCTCTCAAAACAGGGGTGGGGGGTGAGGTTCTAAGCCTCACCATTGTTGATACCCAATTTCTCAACTGATGGCCCCCCTGCAACTGTGCCTGTCTTAGGTTGTTCCTCCCTTGAGGAATCTTACCCGTCTCTGGCTAACCAGTCATCTTCCAGGGCCATACAGGGAAATGTAAAGTTGGTAAGTGAGAGAGAAGCCATATTGTTTGAAAAGGTTAGCTTTTTACTTCTTTGCAGATTTATGCCCTGTGGCTTCTATGCCCAGCACTTGTCTCAAGGTATCTTTACCACCTGGAAGAATTATGATGCTCGGTAAATTCAATATGAGGCATGAATTCTATTTAAGGGTTGTAATTAGGAAGGAAGAAGAGAAGCTATAGAGGTAGCATATGGAAGAAAACATGGGAGGATTGATTATTTCTTTGACATATCTTCTTGTAGAGTACCTTAAGCATGTATAGGTTTTAAACTACTAACTAACTTGCGCACACATATTAACATAATAGGAATACGGTGACATAAACTAAGCAAATCTATAATTACCAGCCATCTCCAGTGAAGCCAAGAAAACCAGTTAGGCACCCTAGGCATTTGTGAGAATTTGTCTATGATATGATGGATATTGTCCAACGGTACTTGAACAGTCTGAGAGAAATCAGACAAATTAAAGCAACCCATTTCTGGGATCTGTTCACATCCCATATGTCTTTTTAACCGTAGTTAGTCTATAGTTGAAAGATTTTGGAGCGCTACAACGTGCACCCCTCACAACTCCTGGTTGAGTTCCAACAGTACAGATCCACTTAAATTCATTGTCTCACTGTATGCACATGGCAGCCTAGACATCTCCCTCTTCATTCCAGTGGCAAATTCAGGAAATGGTGGGATGGACACATGCACAACCTCAGCATCGCCCGGATCCCTGTGGAGGCTTTTTGATGATCATCCCCCGGCACGAGTCTTCCAGAGAGTGCAGATGCCGGAAACTCCTCCTCATATCACATCTTAGTTCATTTTCTGGGTAGCCAAGCTAGGCCTTGATCTTCTGCATAAAAACAAACAGACCCTTTGCCCACACTTTGACATGCCCTCTATACCACTCTGTAGAACTCATTGGAGGTCAGCACACAGGAACTGCTTTATTTATTTATTTATTTTTTATTAAGAGAAAGGAATATTATCAGAAAAGAGTACCTCCATAGCCGATCATCTGACACCCTTTAAGTGGTCAAAATTAAGAATATTTAAAGCATGCATTAATCGTTGATTTACAGTTAGTTTTATCCTATCAGGGAGTAATCCCCCTTTTCTGTCTTTCCTTCTTTTTTTTTAATCCTTAATCTACACTTATGTGATGAATATTATGTTTACTAGGCTCTCCCCTATACCAGGTCCCCCCTATAAACCCCTTTACAGTCACTGTCCATCAGCATAGCAAAATGTTGTAGAATCACTACTTGTCTGTGTTGTACAGCCCTCCCCTTTCTCCCAACCCCCCATGCATGCTAATCTTAATACCCCCCTTCTTCTCCCCTCTCATCCCTTCCTACCTACCCATCCTCCCTAGTCCCTTTCCCTTTGGTACCTGTTAGTCCATTCTTGGGTTCTGTGATTCCGCTGCTCTTTTGTTCCTTCAGTTTTTCCTTTGTTCTTATACTCCACAGATGAGTGAAATCATTTGGTATTTCTCTTTCTCTGCTTGGCTTATTTCACTGAGCATAATACCCTCCAGCTCCATCCATGTTGCTGCAAAAGGTAGGATTTGCCTTCTTCTTATAGCTGAGTAGTATTCCATTGTGTATATGTACCACGTCTTCTTTATCCATTCATCTATCGATGGACATTTAGGTTGCTTCCAATTCTTGGCTATTGTAAATAGTGCTGCAATAAACATAGGGGTGCATCTGCCTTTCTCAGACTTGATTGCTGTGTTCTTAGGGTAAATTCCTAGGAGTGGAATTCCTGGGTCAAATGGTAAGTCTCTTTTGAGCAATTTTATGTACCTCCATACTGCTTTCCAAACTGGAGTGCTGCATTCTTAGGGTAAATTCCTAGAAGTGGAATTCCTGGGCCAAATGGTGTTTCTATTTTGCACTTTTTGAGGAACCTCCATACTGTTTTTCACAATGACTGAACTAATTTACATTCCCCCCAGCAGTGTAGGAGGGTTCCCTTTTCTCCGCAGCCTCACCAACATTTGTTGTTGTCTTTTGGATGGCAGCCATCCTTACTGGTGTGAGGTGATACCTTATTGTAGATTTAATTTGCATTTCTCTGATAATTAGCAATGTGGAGCATCTTTTCATGTGTCTGTTGGCCATCTGTGTTTCCCTTGGAGAACTGTCTGTTCAGTTCCTCGGCCCATTTTTTAATTAGGTTATTTGCTTTTTGTTTGTTGAGGCGTGTGAGCTCTTTATATATTCTGGATGTCAAACCTTTATCGGATGTTCATTTACAAATATATTCTCCCATACTGTAGGGTTCCTTTTTGTTCTATTGATGGTGTCTTTTGCTGTACAGAAGCTTTTAAGCTTAATATAGTCCCACTTGTTCATTTTTGCTGTTGTTTACCTTGCCCGGAGAGATATGTTCAAGAAGAGGTCACTCATGTTTATGTCTAAGAGGTTTTTGCCTATGTTTTTTTCCAAGAGTTTAATGGTTTCATGACTTACATTCAGGTCTTTGATCCATTTTGAGTTTACTTTTGTATATGGGGTTAGACAATGGTCCAGTTTCATTCTCCTACACATAGCTGTCCAGTTTTGCCAGCACCATCTGTTGAAGAGACTGTCATTTCACCATTGTATGTCCATGGCTCCTTTATCAAATATTAATTGACCATATATGTCTGAGTTAATGTCTGGATTCTCTAGTCTGTTCCATTGGTCTGTGGCTCTGTTCTTGTGCCAGTACCAAATTGTCTTGATTACTATGGCTTTATAGTAGAGCTTGACGTTGGGGAGTGAGATCCCCCTTACTTTACTCTTCTTTCTCAGGATTGCTTTGGCTATTCGGGGTCTTTGGTGTTTCCATATGAATTTTTGAATTATTTGTTCCAGTTCATTGAAGAATATTGCTCGTAGTTTCATAGGGATTGCATAAAATCTGTATATTGCTTTGGGCAGGATGGCCATTTAGACCATATTAATTCTTCCTAGCCATGAGCATGGGATCAGTTTCCATCTGTTAGTATCCCCTTTAATTTCTCTTAAGAGTGACTTGTAGTTTTCAGAGTATAAGTCTTTCACTTCTTTGGTTAGGTTTATTCCTAGGTATTTTATTTTTTTGAAGCAATTGTGAATGGAGTTGTTTTCCTGATTTCTCTTTCTGTTGGTTCATTGTTAGTGTATAGGAAAGCCCCAGATTTCTGTGTGTTAATTTTGTATCCTGCAGCTTTGCTATATTCCGATATCAGTTCTAGTAGTTTTGGGGTGGAGTCTTTAGGGTTTTTTATGTACAGTATCATGTCATCTGCAAATAGTGACAGTTTAACTTCTTCTTTACCAATCCGGATTCCTTGTATTTTTTTGTTTTGTCTGATTGCCGTGGCTAGGACCTCCAGTACTATGTTAAATAACAGTGGGGAGAGTGGGCATCCCTGTCTAGTTGCCAATCTCAGAGGAAATGCTTTCAGCTTCTCGCTGTTCAATATAATGTTGGCTGTGGGTATATCATAAATGGCCTTTATTATGTTGAGGTACTTGCCCTCTATTCCCATTTTTCTGAGAGTTTTATCATGAACAGATGTTGAACTTTGTCAAATGTTTTTTCAGCATCTACGGAGATGATCATGTGGTTTTTTTCTTTCTTTTTGTTGATGTGGTGGATGATGTGAATGGATTTTCGAATGTTGTACCATCCTTGCATCACTGGGATGAATCCCACTTGGTCATGGTGTATGATCCTTTTGATGTATTTTTGAATTCGGTTTGCTAATATTTTATTGAGTATTTTTGCATCTACGTTCATCAGGGATATTGGTCTGTAGTTTTCTTTTTTGGTGGGGTCTTTGCCTGGTTTTGGTATTAGGGTGATGTTGGCTTCATCGAATGAGTTTGGGAGTATCCCCTCCTCGTCTATTTTTTGGAAAACTTTAAGGAGAATGGGTATTATGTCTTCCCTGTATGTCTGATAAAATTCCGAGGTGAATCCATCTGGCCTGGGGGTTTTGTTCTTTGGTAGTTTTTTGATTACTGCTTCAATTTCGTTGCTGGTAATTGGTCTGTTTAGATTTTCTGTTTCTTTCTGGGTCAGTCTTGGAAGGTTGTATTTTTCTAGGATGTTGTCCATTTCTCCTAGGATTCCCAGCTTGTTAGAATATAGGTTTTCATAGTATTCTCTAATAATTCTTTGTATTTCTGTGGGGTCCGTCGTGATTTTTCTTGTCTCCTTTCTGATACTGTTGATTTGTGTTGACTCTCTTTTCCTCTTAATAATTCTGGCTAGAGGCTTTTCTATTTTGTTTATTTTCCAAAGAACCAGCTCTTGGTTTCATTGATTTTTGCTATTGTTTTGTTCTTCTCAATTTTATTTATTTCTTGTCTGATCTTTATTATGTCCCCCCTTCTGCTGACCTTAGGCCTCATTTGTTCTTCTTTTTCCAATTCCGATAATTGTGACATTAGACGGTTCATTTGGGATTGTTCTTCCTTTTTTAAATATGCCTGGATTGCTATCTACTTTCCTCTTAAGACTGCTTTTGCTGTGTCCCACAGTAGTTGGGGCTTTGTGTTGTTGTTGTCATTTGTTTCAGTATATTGCTGGATGTCCATTTTGATTTGGTCATTGATCCATTGATTATTTAAGAGCGTATTGTTAAGCCTCCATGTGTTTGTGAGCCTTTTTGGTTTCTTTGTACAGTTTATTTCTAGTTTTATGCCTTTGTGGTCTGAAAAGTTGGTTGGTAGGATTACAATCTTTTGGAATTTACTGAGGCTCTTTTTGTGGCCTAGTATGTGGTCTATTCTGGAGAATGTTCCATGTGCACTTGAGAACAATGTGTACCCTTTTGCTTTTGGGTGTAGAGTTCTGTAGATGTCTATTAGGTTCATCTGTTCTAGTGTGTTGTTCAGTGCCTCTGTGTCCTTACTTATTTTCTGTCTGGTGGATCTGTCCTTTGGAGTGAGTGGTGTGTTGAATTCTCCTAGAATGAATGCATTGAATTCTATTTCCTCCTTTAGTTCTGTTAGTATTTGTTTCAGGTATGTTTGTGTTCCTGTATTGGGTGCATATATATTTATAATGGTTATATCCTCTTGTTGGACTGAGCCCTTTATTATTATGTAATGTCCTTCTTTATCTTTTGTTACTTTCTTTATTTTGAAGTCTGTTTTGTCTGGTACTAGTATTGCAACACCTGCTTTTTTCTCTCTGTTGTTTTCATGAAATATCTTTTTCCATCCCTTGACTTTAAGACTGCATGTCTTTGGGTTTCAGGTGAGTCTCTTGTAAGCAACATATGGATGGATCTTGCTTTTTTATCCATTCTATTACTCTCTGTCTTTTGATTGTTGCATTCAGTCCATTTACATTTAGGGTGATTATTGAAAGGTATGTACTTATTGCCATTGCAGGCTTTAAGTTTGTGGTTACCAAAGGTTCAGGGTTAGCTTCTTTAGTACCTTACTGTCTACCTTAACTCACCTGTTGAGCTATTATAAACACGGTCTGATGATTCTTTAATTCTCTCCCTTCTTATTCCTCCTCCTCCTTTCTTCATATGTTGGGTGTTTTGTTCTGTGCTCTTTTTAGGAGTGCTCCCATCTGGAGCAGTCCCTGTAGATGTTGTTTGTGGGAGGCAATTTCCCTCAACTTTTGCTTATCTGGGAATTGTTTAATCCCTCCTTCATATTTAAAAAATATTCGTGCTGGATACAGTAGTCTTGGTTTGAGGCCCTTCTGTTTCATTGCATTCAGTATATCATGCCATTCTCTTCTGGCCTGTAGGGTTTTTGTTGAGAAGTCTGATGATAGCCTGATGGGTTTTCCTTTGTAGGTAACCTTTTTTTTCTCTCTGGCTGCCTTTAATACTTTGTCCTTGTCTTTGATCTTTGCCATTTTAATTATTATATGTCTTGGTGTTACCCTCCTTGGATCCCATGTCATGGGAGTTCTGTGTACCTCTGTGGTCTTAGAGGCCATTTCTTCCCTGAGTTTGGGAAAGTTTTCGGCAATTATTTCTTCAAAGACACTTTCTATCCCTTTTTCTCTCTCTTCTTCTGGTACCCCTATAATGCGGATATTGTTCCGTGTCAATTGGTCACTCAGCTCTCTTAGAATTCTTTCATTACTAGAGATCCTTTTATCTCTCTCTGTCTCAGCTTCTCTGCATTCCTGTTCTCTGTTTCCTAGCCCATTAATGGTCTCTTGCATCTTGTCCATTCTGTTTTGAAGTCCTTCCAGAGCTTGCTTTATTTCTGTATTCTCCTTCCTTAGTTCTTGCATATTTCTCTGCAAGTCCATCAGCATGGTTATGACTTTTGTTTTCAATTCTTTTTCAGGAAGACTTGTTAAATCTATCTCCCCAGGTTCCTTCTCAGGTGAAGATGTAGCAGATGTTGAAGCTATCTGGGTTAGTCTTGTCTGGATCATATTTTTTTGCCTTTTCATGTTGACAGGTGCTATTGACTGTCAGCTGGGAGGGCCAAACTTTTCACTTGCTACTGGCCTTTCTTTACTGGGACAACTGCAACCCCTAGTGGCTTGTGTTGGGTAATTGCGTGTAGACTGGGTCTTTGTGTCTTGCCCGGCCGATATGGAGGAAGCTCCTTTACTCAGGGCGGGGCCTGCCTTAGGCTGCTTCTCTGCTTTCACAGTGCTCAGAGGGGTAATGGATCGGGGGGCTGTTTGGCTGTTTACCTCCGTGATGGGTCTCAAAGCTTTTGCCCAGGGGTTTAGTGTGCCCAGTTTTCCCTGTAATTTCCAGCCACTGGGCTGTGACCTGTGTTGTCTCCGTCCAGCTGTTACGTCCCTGTCCCTTTAAGACTTTCAAAAAGCACTCACTTTTCTTTGTCACAGGGGCATCAGCTTCAGAACCCACTCAGAGGTCTTGCTGCCCTCTTTCCCTAGTTTCCAGCCCTCCACGCATTCACTGTGTCTGCGCTCTGGTGCGGGTGGCTGGGGCTGGTTGTTTAGCAGTCCTTGGCTCCCTCTCCCTCCTGCTGGGAGCTGGGGGGAGGTGTGCTCGGGTCCCACTGGGCTGGGGCTTGTATCTTACCCCTTTCACCAGGTGCTGTGCTCTCACACATGTGAATGTAGTCTGGCTGTTGTCCTGTGTCTTCTGGTCTCTCTTTTAGGATTAGTTGTATTTGTTGTATTTTCAAAAATGTATATTTTTTTGGGAGGAGATTCCCACTGTCCTACTCATGCCACCATGTTGGCTCCGCCTAGTCACCTCAAGATTTATCCTTTTGATTATGTTTCCCATGCTTTTTGAGTTGTATCAACGATACTTACTACTTCTACTAGAAGAACCATTTCAAGTGATTTATTATGGTAAAAACAGTAAGAACAACAAATTAAACTTTTTTTAGATAGCACTTAAGATATTTGCTTACACTTTTCATTGATATTCAAATTTTTTTGCTAATAATAACTTCATCTGCATGTTAGTACACATTGCAAAATCTGAAAACAGTAGCTCATCAGGAATTTTAAAATGTTCATCTTGTAATTTCCATACTCCTGTGGCAAAGACTATAAGAAGTTGTCCCTCTGCTAGTGCTAAAGGAAAGGGAGAGGGTGAAAATGAGGAAGGATGAAAGTCTCAAATCCTCTTTTGCTGACTGTACTTCTTCTTCCTCCAAATTAAGCATATGTATATTACTCTGGTATTATTTCCACCTCTCCTTATTAGCCCTCTCTTTGTTTTCTTATTGTTTTGACTTCTATCTTCTCCCATGTCCCACCACAGAGGGGCAAATTATGGCTACGTGAGTTAAGAACAGGAGTGTTCTTCAAGTTCATCATCGTCATCACCTCCATCAACTTCAAAATTAAGATAACTCCTTTGATGTTTGAAACTTCACTTTCTTCACTTTGGATATCTTATACCCAGGCTCTTTTTCTGCCACTTCAGTATAATATTAATTTAAATGTAAGCTTACTTTCTTATTAGGATGATCAATTTGCATGAAAGCTGTGAAAAAAAGAATTCATTAAACATAAATTTATTATATGAAATTACTTTCAATTTTTGAGAATGAGAGCTCTTAGAATAATTTATCTCCTTTATAAATTTATGTAGTATTTTAAATGAACTGGTACATGTGAGGATTAAGGATATAGGCAAAGCTATTCAAAATGATGATAGAAATGTTTAGTGGTGATTTAAGTTTCCTATATGCATATACAGTTGAATAGAGGGATAACCTGTCATTTCTATTATAATCCGATGGTTTCACTGTATTTCCTTAAGAACTAATATATCAGAAGAAATGCTCCAAAGCATTTCTGATATTTAAGGCTTTCTAAAACATGACAGAGAAAAAATTTCCAAGGAAATTTCCAAGTCTTCATATGTGCAATCAGAATTTGAAATCTTTGAAAATAATTAGGCAGGCAAAATTCCCTCTGAAAATCGAATTTTTGTATATTTGATAGATGGAAACAAGTAAAAATTGTACAACTTTCCATTAAAACAAAGACACAAACCCAAAAACGACACTGTTTAAATTTTCAAGTGCAATAAGGGTAAAATTCTCTTGTGGGGAGGCTGCTTTCCTATTGCCGTTAACATTGTGCTCAGGAGGATGTGGTTGCAGATGGGATTTCCATCTGAAAAGTGTCCCTGCTGATAATTTTGGAGAGTTTTGTTGACTTAATCCCTAAGAGACAAGTAAATTCTCCAGTTGGCTCTTTAGGATTCAGCTAAATTTTAACTCCTCCAGAGAATCTTTGTAATGAAGACATGGACTAACTGCCTTGGAAATTATGATGAAGTAAAAAATCAACATACGTAATGCAGAAGGATTCAGTGATTACTTCTTATTCTCATTTTTAATAACCTATCCAGGAAGAGTAGTATGAATCTCAATGCTACCATACAATGTGTCATAGAAAACCACTTCGTTTTAATTATGATTATATTTTAAGAGAATTCTTTCAATGATAGTTTCCCTGTTCAGCATTTACATATTTTTTAAAAACCTGTGACTTCCTTTCTGATTAATATGAAAATGTAAGCAATCCCTGTATCACTTTGAATAGTGAAAAGGAAAGCAATTGCAAGGTGTCTGGTATTCAAAACTGTGCCTCAAAACTGATTGACCAAACAGTAAAAAAAAAAAAAGCACACTTTTTGCAATCTTAACAGAAGCACTTCATTGTGAGATTCCTTAACCAAAGTTTGAAGCAATTTACTTTAGTTTCATAGAGTAAACCAGGATGTGGATATGAGCCGAACTCTCAGTACTCTTAACTCTGCTACTTTCACAATTATGTACAGATTTGTTGCAAAATAAGTATTACTGTTTCACTGACATTCAGATTGCAACCATTTTAATGTAGCACGTTTTTCAGTTCTGTATAAAAGGGCAGCACATAAAGTATAAAACTAATCAGATATTTTGAAAAACTGACAACTAATTATTTTGAAATCAGATCATTTAATGGGAAAGTATGTATGCATACTCAAACAGATCATCATAATTATCTATATGATTGGATTTTGACAATAAAATAAAGGCAGTAGAGTAAAAATAAGCTCAACTATAACTATTTCTAAGATGATTGACTTTGAGTTATTATTTTGTATCAAGCCTAGGACTTAAGAAATCATTCTTTCTAGACTATTTTATGATGACATTAACTTTTGGTCTATTCTAGCTTCCTCTGAAGGAGGGCAGGGTGTCAGTAATAAAGCACATAAAGAATCTTCCCCTCATATGAAATCATGTGTCTCTGTTTCTAAAATACAGCCTATAATTCTTTTTTTAAAAATTTTTTACTTTTTTTCTCAATAATGTAAGCATACTAGAGCGGAAGAAGCTTTCAAAAGAATAATAAGAAGGGTAAAATCTCAAAACTAAAATTAGGGGCTCTTCATCTGAGGATAGAAGTAGTTAATTTTAAGATAAATGAAAGAGCTTAAACTGCTGACAATAATTTGCCACAAACATACTAGTTTTGTTTTTTTTCCCGAGGAATACAAACAGGATGAAATTACCCATGGATATCAACTGGGTATAGAAAATTCATGGATGATAAATTCACAACAAATTATTACAGAAACCAAATTAATGTATAAGATAAAACTTTCATTTTTTTCTGATTATAAGATTAATAAAATATCACTATCAAATTTTCCAAAATTCAGAAAGCATACTGAAGTAAAATATCTAGACATCATCCTGAAAAACAGATACTGTGGGCATAGTTTATGACACAATCTTCTGGCTTGTTTATTTTGCATTTTGTTTCCATTTGTCAATACAGATATTTATTGAGAATCTGCCATGTACCAGACACTGTAAGAAACAAGGTTGAACCAAGAAAATATCAGTTCCCTGTCTTCATGGAATTTGTAGCTTAATGGGAGAGACTGGTATTAATCAAATAATTAAAACAACAAATTTAAAACAGTTTGTATGAGGTTGGATATAGGGAAACCACCTAAGAAGCTGTGACTGAGACCTTGGTGGGAAATAGGTTCAGGTTGTGGTGGTAGCTGAAATGAAAAGCAGTACAAGAATTTGTGAGCTTTTTTGATCAGCAGTATTTATTTGCATATTCCATGAAGTACTTGAAGAATGTGGGCCATTTTTACCAGACAAATATTGTAGAATGGATTAAGATTTTAGAAGGTTCTATTACTCCCTCTTGGAGTTTTGTGCAATTATGCCAATGCAGGCAGCCTCACAGTACTAAAAGTCTTTTACAAGAATTGTGGCTTGGAAAATCATAATTCCCTGTGCATTTACAACAGACAGAAATAATCTAATATTAAGATTCTTATTAATTCATAACTTTCTCTGTAAAGTTAGCTTTTCCCCCCACAAATGGATCTCCCTGTACCTAGTTAAAAAACAAACCATCAATTTGAAGAGTTTGGGAATTAAAAGTCAAGGTGTGCAATTAACAGAAATATTATATAATATTTTCTCCCAGTTCACAGTGCATTCTAAACGATGAAACATTTCAAAGCACAGTGTTTGAGTCAGTAAAGCTAACATTTTTGGAATGAAAATTTCCTTTCTCTTTTATTCTGTTTTTCTCTGAAACGAAATGTTGAATAAATATTTTTCAGGAAAATGTGTCACTAAAAATCAATCTCTTTCTGGTATTTCATGTAATTTTCATCAAAAAAGCATACAATTATAACAGCAATCATTGAAAAAAATGCATTTTTATATATTATAAAGATACATATTGAATAAAAACCTACTGCAATAAATAGCATCACTGAATTTTCAAACTTTCATTCGGTAAGCTTGAAAAACAGATATGCTCAAGAGAGTAAATTTCTTGAAATTCTCTCCTGATGTTATGTATCTGCAGGTGTCCCATTTCCTTATGGATCTAGTTAAGATCACCATTCTATAGTGACTGTAGAAAATGGCATAATTTTTTTCTAGTAATCTTGATATGATATGAAAAATATTTCCTAAAATAAGTAATCATAAAAATTATTAATTTTACCATTTACCTGATGGATAATTTTATGATCAATGTAATTGTCTTTCACCAGAAAAATATCATCCTACGTACTGAAATATCTTTTGAAATAGAATGTACATAAAGTTAATTGCTAGGCAGCATTTGATTTATTTTATCCATCCCAATCCAAAAAACAAACATTATTTTTCTTTCTGAATTGTTTGTCTACAAGGTGACAGAGAAAGTGTTAAAATAAGCCTAGGTAGGAACTGACATTTTTCTCCCTCAAGAGAGATTTAAATTATAAATCAGTATTTTATCATTGGCACTGGTTTGCTCACAGGGTAAAAACAAACAGTGAATGTGTTCTGGCCATTAAAGACCCATCACAAACCCAAATTTGTTTAGGGAGGAAAAGTGTGATTCAATAGAAAAACAATTACTTTGAAAAGAAGTGTTCTAATTCAATCAAAGAACTAGTTACTAAAGTTTTTTGAAAGGGTAGCATCCAGCAATGTTTTCAAACCCGTTAACGTAGTGGATATAAACATTTACACATCCCATTGGCAATGAAAATGATAGCTATTTGCATTTCTAATTGAGAATTTGGTAGCTGTAAAGAAAGTGACTTCATCTCCGAACTGATGAAAGAGTAAATTCACATTGCTATGTGTTGCTAGAAAAGACTAGTGGTATTAGAACATTACCTGTGGAAGTATTAAAAAAAATTTTTTAAGCTGCTTCTTAGCTCAGGAGATGTTTCACAAAATCCCCTCATAATTGTTTGCAAACTGTTTATTTTTAAACTTTAATGATATCCTTCTGGATTTTTAAAACTGCTCCATGTGCTATAAAGCTACTTAATAGAATCTGTTATTAAATATTGGCTAGGGCAGGGAAGTTACATGCAATAAAGACTTGAAATTTATCTGTAGTTAGATTAAAGTTAATTTAAAAAGCTGAAATAAAAAGGCATAGAAACTTATAATGTAGGTAATAAAATTGTACAAAGACAGCTTTCCTATATTTAAAGAGTCAACTGTTTTAAAATATGCCCAAATATGCTGTACATTATGTAGTAACCTATTTTGAAGTATGGTAAATTGAACAGTAAATGCACACATTTCATAAATATGCTTGATTGTAAGTCTTGAGGACATGTTTGCCTTAAATCCAATTAGTTACCTATGGTGAAAGATTTTAAATCTTACATAAGGCATGGTAGTCTCTTGAGGAAAAGGAAATATTACAGATACCTCAGAATTGGGGATGAGAAGCAAAGGAACTCAAGTAAAGAGATGGATTCCTTCTCTCTGCCCTAGTTTCTTGAATACTATGTTTCCTTAGAGGGACTCTTCCACCACAGACTGAAATAGATGGCATATTCCTAGGATAACGGTGTAGGTTCCCAGAAACACAGTCCACTGGGAGTATAAATGATTATTGAATATGGACCATTCCTTGCCTTTACTTACTTCCTCTTTTCAGTCAGCTAAATTACTTGAGATTCCCACATTCTATTTTAAAGTTCTGCATTTCTAGCATGAAATGTGCTTGTGTTACTTCAGTGAGAAAGCCCATTAATCCATGTTAATCATTAAATACCTCCACTTAGACTGACTTATCAACTTACAACATTTAATAAAGCACTGTGTCTAAGTTAAGGAAGAATCAAGAGAGATGGGGAAGAAGAAATATTAAAAGCCATTAGTTCAAGCCATATTGAATCCTTGTAACTTGAAGACAGCTCAAGAAAACTGTTCTGGGAGGAGTAAGAATGTTAAAAATCCCACCAGATAGACTGGGGGAGATCATAGTTCAGTTTTGTTCTAATAACTGTTCACTAATCAAATTTATAGACCATATGGGGAAACTGAGGCTGTGGTAATCATAGGCAAGGGTACAGGTACCAGAAGGCTGGGTTTTTAGTTTAGCAGCCAGTAGTTGGTCAAGTTGGTTTAGCAACAGAGATGGAGAGGAATAATTGGAGCTAATGTGAAAAATGTTTAGTCCTGTATCATCTTTCACAAAAGCAAGTTTGGATAGTGGAAGAGGAAAACAAGTGGGACTTGTCTATTACATCGGGAAATGCTGTGAGACCATGTGTCTGAGAAGAGTGAAGTGTGTCATTTGCAAACTTAGGATCAGCAGAAGAATATCAGATGCCTAGGGTGACACGTACATAGGAAAATTGAAGAGAGACAGAAAAAGACAAAGAGAAACATGAAAGCAAGAGACCCAGACCAAACCCATATTTCACTCTGGTTACCTTTTGCTGCTGAAACAGCTCTCTCTTTTATCTTCCTTCCTTTCTTGTTTTACTTGTTTCACAAAATCTGTGAATGGTTTTACGGGTATAGCTGCAGATGAGGCTGAGACTGAAACTGGTCAAATCCAGAGAAGAAAATCAGGAGTGGGCATTTGAACCTGTCCAAACTAGTCACAATTAGCTTTTTAGAATAGCTTCTTGAGCAGGAGAGTGTGCATTTAGACATGTGGTTTGCTACATTCCCCTCTAACCTGTCTCAATGGTCAGTCAAGGGCTTTAATCACAAATGCTCGAAGTAGACACTGTGGAGTTAACAAGGAAATAGACCTGTTCTTTACTCTTAAAGAAGGAAAAGGTGGGACCTCTAATCTGGCCTTTTTGGGGATTTTTTGACTACAGGCCCATCACAGATATTGCCACCAAAGCTCAGCAGAATTTTTTCTTCAATACTTTAAGATTAAAGCCTGTAGCAACTTCCATTCAGTTGTCACCTTTGCCCTGTTTCTTAGTGCCCTCGGTTATTCATCTTTCACTGATTCCTGGAGTGTTTTCTCAATAAGAGGATGTGCCCCAAGAATACACACTGACAGGACATTAGGCTATGTACAGTATCCTTTTCCATTTCCCACTTAAATGTTTAATGTATAACAAAGAGGGTTAGATGAGGCCTTACTTCAGTTCCACTGAAATATTTCAATTCCTCCACTGAAGCCTTACTTCAATTTCAGCAGTGGGTACTGTTTACAAGCTCCACAGTCTCTGTGCCGGTAATGATCATATGGACAGGCCTTCCTAAAGATAATTAAAATTAAAGATATTTGTTGTTTAACTTCCCTGATTCACTTAATTAGGCACTAATGTTGTGCAATGGTGCCTAAAGAGGGTGGGTAGGAATCCCTTTGCCATATTTTGGGCTATTATACTATTTTCTGCTCACTCAGAACTGGTGTCTTTCCCTTCATGTTTGTACATATTCATTAAAATATCTGAGCATTTTGAACAGCTTATCACACTCACTAAAATGTTTCTTGAATATGGACTAGAACAAATGTAAATTATGAGTTCATTATAACAACCTTAATGGAGGTACTTTCAAGTTTAGGGAGCAGACACCCAAACAAAGTTCACTGATTAATAAATTCCACAAACTTTTAATATGTTTCTACCCAAGTAAATGCCTTACCTTGACTTTATAGCTGCTTAAATTTATTATTGTTACTAAATCGGCAGATTTGCTAAATCCTGAGACACACAAATTCTTTCCCAAACTGTTTCATGCTCCCATGGGATGATCTGACATATTTTAACCTTGTATGTTCACTTTTAAAATAATGTAGTATACCACTAGATTTTATGATAGTTTTTAAAATACATTGTGGACATGGCAGATATATTTCCATGCATTGAAAATCATGTAATATATCCTTATCAGAATTAGACTATATCACATTTCTAGAATTGTATTTCTCCATTAACTATATCCATGTTTTAAAGCATGGATATAGTTACACTGTGGTATACAAAGAAACAGACTTTTTTCAGTGTTACTTTTTAAAAATCATGAAATTGGAAGGATAATATGGCTAGGTGATAAGACACTTGCCAGGTGGTAAAGCACTGGTTTGGATCAGGAAATCTGCTATTTGCTGGAAAAGACCACAGGGAAGCTGTAATAACCTGAAGATTAACAAACAATCAGATGATGGAACAATGCTGGCTCTCCATTCTCTCCACACTCTTGCCAGGCCCAGCGAGTCCTGGTATGCACAGAATGCTTACCAAAACCATGAAAGAATCTTTCAGGAAATATGATCTGCCTCAGATTTGGGCCACACTCAGGCAGCTGGTTGGATGCTGCAGCTTTCTTGAGTCCTCTGATTCTTGGCCTTCTCAGAACTCTATGTGTAAGATTAATATAGCCATCCGATACACGTTACTTAGCCTTTCACCACCAAGTCTACTAGCCTATGAACATTTGTGTCTTACACTCTTTACCGTTCTTTCTCTGTATTCCTTTGAGATATGCTGCTTTTTGGATTATGGGGGCCTTATAAATTCTCCCTTTTCATTCCCAGAGTAGCATTACAACAAAACTCTAGCTCAGTATAGCAACTCTTCCATTACATGCCAGGTTTAGGATGCCAAATTCAGTTTACACCTGAACTTGACACCATTGTCTAGGCTATAGGCTCCAGCCCAATACCAACACCATAAACAAACTGAGGAAGATTCAAACACGGAAATGACATGGCAGGAAATTCAACACATTATTGTTCATCTGGACCCTACCACTTACTAGCTGTGTGAATCTGGGGAAAATCATTTCACTTCTTCCATTTTCAGTGGAATTCCTATGCTTTATCTGATGGAATCTAAGTTTTCTGTCAAGTATAGCATTTCTCAGTGTACTTTAAATTATCTTAGAAAACTGAATATACTCAATTTATAATCCACATGGTAAGCATAAGATGTAGCAGAGGCTAAGAAAGGCCAAGATGTTAGAAAACCTTCCTAAGCATTGAGCACTTTAGTGAGTACAATAGTTCAGAGAAGTGAAAGACCATCAGCAACTGGATTAAATAAAATGGGCTTCTAGAAATGTGAAACATAAACTAGGTTCTGAAAGAACCATGACATTTGGATTTCCAGAAAGAAAGAAGAAAGGTCTCTGCTAAGTGGGGTGAAATAAAGATCTGGTGGTAGAAGTAAATACGATATATTGGACATAGTTAAGTGGAAAAGACCCACTGATACAGGAGGTTCATATTTGGTAGTAGTTATGGATCAGGCCATTCTAAGTGATATTCTAATCATAATCAATAACCAGTCAATAAGAAAAATAATCAGAGGAACCATGTGGCACAGTTGAAGAACAACAATGATCTTTGTTAATTTCCTAACAGTTACAGCACCAGTCTCCATCCAGATCTGCCATTGCTCCCTTCAGAAGTGCTCTGTTGATACATTCCATGAACAGGTATTCAGGTTCTAAGTGTAAAACTCTTTGCTAACTGCTGGAGATGCAGTTATGTTCTTAGCTTGTGAAGAACAGAGAAGAAAAGTAAATAAATTATATGATAGAGATGTTATTACATATCTGTAGGGAAACTCTTAACTATATGATATATTGCTTGTGGAAAACTGGATTTCTTTATTGTGAAGGACAGACTCTTGAATGTGTCCTCATGATTTTTGCTTCCTGTTATTCACCCTCCTCATGTAATCTCCCACTTGAGTGTGGGTGGAAGTTATGAACCAACAGAATACAGCAAGGTGGCTTTGATGAAGCAAGCTGCAGTGACCTGCATTGTCATAGGTAGAGAGGTCCATATGGCAAGGAAACAAGGGCAGACTCCAACGAACAGCCAACAAGGAATTCAGGCTCTCAGTCCAACAAACCACAAGGATACCCTACCAGCAACTGTATGAGTGCGGAAGCAAATCTTTCCCCAGACAAACCTTGAGATGAGACACAGCCTGGATTGCAGCATTGTGAAGGATCTTGAAGCAAAGCCACAAGCTAAGTTGTGCCAGTGTCAGAAAAACTGTGAGGTAATAAATGTGTACTGTTTTAAGTAGCTGTATTCAAGTAGCTAAACTGATAACTTGTTATGTGGCAATAGATTACTAATGACAAATACTACTAAGACACCCCAAAAATGTTTTCAACTTCACAAAACACGCAGAACTAAATTTCCATTTATTTGAAACTAATCCTGAAAAATGAAACAAAAGTTTTTGAGTATTAGAAAAAATACCAAGCCTATGACCTCAGGATAAGAAAGGGTTACCTTAAACTCAAAAGCCCAGCTCCTAAAATGCTGATAAATTCTGAATGGCAAAACATACCATAAACAAATAGGAACCACAGTCTGGGAGAATACATTTGAAACATATAACAGAACTCCAACATATCAACAAAAAAAGAAAATCAAACAGAAAAATGAACAAACACATGATCAAATAATTCATAGAAGAGAAAATCAGAATGGCCAAAAAATATAAGAAAGAATATTCAAAATCAATAATAAGTAAATGAAAATTAAAATAATATTATATATATCCCACATTCATTAGAGAGGCAGGAGTATTTTAAAAATAGACAATACTTAGTGTCAATAACAATAAAAATAATTAGGAATGCCCATTGTTGATAGGAGTGCAACTGGTACAAGCCTTTTGACATGCATTTAGGAAATATGCAGTAAAATTAACATTGCATATAATTTACAACTGAGTATTTCTGCTCCTAGTCATATGCAGTAGAGACCCTCACACATTCATAAAAGGGGACATACGTAAAAATTTCTATTTAAGTATTTTTTCAAAGAGTGAAAAATTATAGCAACTAATGCTATCAGGAGCTCATCTGAGCCAAGAAAGCTTGGTTGTCAAATGTGTAGAGTAGCGGGTTAAAGCAAGAAGAATGAAATGAGAAAGATTAGCCTTTGATCACTTACTGTAATGGTAAAGGAAATACTAAACCAGAAAAAATGCCAACTGCTCCTTTTCTGTTTTCCCCCAAGAAATGGTGCACGGGTTCAGGATCAGGGAGATCAGGATGGAAGTGGGGTTGGGGTCCTCTCACTGTTGAGAGAACCCTTAAACAAAACGTGCAGCAATTTCAGGAACCCAGGGCTGGAAAGGAGCTAAAGGGGAGGAGGCTAGGAATGGAAAAGCATTTGCTACTGAGTCAGAAAGGAGAAAAGCATCTTGGAGGATTCTGCCTCCTTTCCCCACAAGCAGGGCTTGGCAGGGGTGACTGAAGGCCTCACATAAAGGGACCTAGGAATGAAGGCTCAAGGAAGGAATGCAAATAAGTGAAGAGCTTGACCAGCCAAAAGAGCCTGAGTTCTGGATTGCAACTCTCCTTAGAGACGACAGTGCACTGCCTGGGCCCCAACTCTGGCGTGGAGAATGGCCTTTCCCCTTGAAACCTCCCAGTTACACCTTTGCAATTGCCTATGATCAGGCCTGAAAAATAACACGTTAGGTTTTAACCAAGAGCTGGATTCCTTGAACACATGAAGCAGTAGGAATACACATAACTTAAAAAAAAAAAAACTAATGTACTCTTAATAAAATGAAATTCTCTATAGCTTAAACCTGAAACATAACTGCATGTATAAAAACAGATTCCTAGGGCATAATTTTTGTGAGTAAAAAGAAATTATACAAATATTGGTAGTATGATGTCATATATGCAAGTTTAAAATTATACACACAAACACACACTTAATTAATATTAATATAGATAGTAAAACTATACTTTTAAAAATTGAGCAGAAAGATACATGTCTCATTGTAATGTTTGTTGTTTTGAGAGAGGGAGTGAGGGAAACAGAACTGGGGATGAGCAAAGGATATTTCAAGATGATCTGACATTTTGCTTAACCTGAAGCAAATACGGCAAAAGAAACATTTGTTAACTCTGTGTGGTAAATGTTATTACACAGGGCATCATGTTTTTATTTTGTTTTCTGTACTTATAAGTATATTAACAATGTTCCCAAAAGGATCTGGCTGAATGTATGTATGTGTATACAATGTAGATAGTAAACTGTGGGGTAGCAGCCTTTTTTAAAAATGAAACATTGAGATTTTCTATCTGGTGCATGCATAATCAAAAGTTTTGCAGGGGAAAATTCACCTCACAAAATTGTTGGCAGCAGTACAGCAACAGCAACCTGCTTTTAAATTTGAATCTTGATTATTTTCACCCTCTTCAGGCTTTGGTATGTAGAATTCTCACTGTAATTTAAAAAGAGGGTGGGGCATGAGAAACAAGACATTTAAAATCCATTACAATAAAATACAAAGTGTTTATTTCAATATATATTCCCTATGTTCAATGCAGGCTTCCTGAAGATATCACTAATAAACCTGCTGATCAGGCAAAGCTGAGTTTATTGCTTACTGTGATAAAAGATATCACTATCTTGGTAGTCTTGGTAGTGTCTGGAGTGGGGAAGACAAGGTCATAATTTTTATGAAATGTTAGGGTTTATTTTGAGATGGTTTCTTCAATGTGTGAACTCAATTAGGGTTAGATAGTTAAGGATTATCAACACAGAGTTTTGAGGTAAGGGATTGAAAGAGTGTACTCAGTTATTTGATGCTCTCTGTTAGGAAACTGAGCAGTTTAAAATGGGGTTGGGGGAAGTTTTTGAATGTAAAAATAAAGTTTTTTGTAACTGTTATCTTCCTGGAATAGACTTAAAATAGTAAAGTCATGATTAGTGAAGCCAGTCTAAGAGTATTGTCGTTAATGTTGATCAGAAGCTGTGTATGTATGGATGGTTTTGATCCTCACTATGAAAATGTGGTATTACCTCAAGTTCTGCTCCACTATACATTATAATTAGACTGATTTATATTAATGGTTTTGTGATGAATTATGAAGTTTAGGTGTTATTTAAACCTTATGTTTAAATCTTACATTTCTGAACATTCTTTCCAATTTTTTCTCAATAGAAGGTCTCTGTATCTGCTATACGAAAGCTATGCATTATTTATCTTTATGTGTTATTTTATGTTACCAATGTTTCATAAAGTTCTGTCTATTAAACCCTGCATTATAAGTATTATCGAAGGTGTTTGGTAACAGGAGTTACAAAGGAAAAGTAAAAATTAATACTTCCTCAGAATTGAGCTTCATTTTTATCATTTAAACTTGGAGAGAAAATGAATCAAGGATATAGACAAACTTGGAACCACATATATTTAAGAGTATATATTCATTCATTGGTTAAATAATTATTGAATGCATATTCAAGAGCAACCCACTAAGTGGTCAGATGTCACTTGTGGATTCCAGACTTGGGTCTCAATGATCAATAAAAAGCAAGAAAAAAACATTAAGAGTTTGGGAGAGTGTATTAACCATGTCTCTACTGTGAAAGGTTAAATAAAATGGAATCACCTATGTCAAGGGGTTTTAAAATGGAGCTGAGATGCGATTAATGAAGCAGGCCTTATGCACATCCTCACCAGATGAAACCATAAACTTTGAACTGGCCCAAACTGCAAATATTCTAAGGACTCAGCCTGAACACCTGCAACATACTACAGTAAGAGAGTTTGCTTAGTGATAGTCTTAGCAACAAATTATATTCAGACAAGATTAGGTTTCTGCTGTCAAAAACAATCAAAATTCCTTGTAAACAACACATACAAGCATTCCCTTTTGTCTTCAAAAACCCTTGGCTCCTGTTGCCTATGGGGACATAATTTGGTTGCTACCCAAATCTGTGCTTCCTGAATTGCAATTCTGAGATGCCAAATAAATGCTTTTATTTTGTTTCAGCTCTGCCTCTTTTCTCAGTTAACACTAGCTTCTGTATATGTGATGTTTTAGTATCTGCTCTACATATGTTGGGCATGCCTTGTTCTGGACAATCCCATAATATGCCTGAGTTCCCTTGCCTTGGCCTGCTGCCTCTTTCATCAGTCCCCTCTCCCACGAAAAATCCCCTCAGGTGCATGCTTTTCAAATACAAAGCAACCAAGTCAGAATCCACTTGCCTAACCATCTCCTTTACCAGAATCTCATAATCACTATCTACCTCCCCTAACTATCCAGGGCCAGGTTCCAGAGAACTAGGGGCAGCCCCTAAGCCTCAGAGCTCACCGAAATTATTCAAATGAGCCAATCCTGAATTTGCTTACCTTGCTTCACCCACTCTTTCCTGTGAAAACCACAGTAAAGGCTCTTGCTCAGAGTTTTTCCTTCTTCCTCTGCCTCAGGACCCACCTTGTGCTTCCTTGTGGGGCCCGCAATGGCATGCCCTCATCTCTTGGGAACCGTGAGTTATAAACTATCTTTTCAATGGCAATCACCTCCTGAACCATTGAATTTCCTATACCTCAAATTTTTGATTAATGCGTTATAATTTAAAACAGAGGTGCTACAAACATAGCTTTTCCCAGGTATGGACATATTTTTTGAACTCCATCGTATAGCACTGCTATTTTACACATACACAAAAAAATACCACTTTAGGACTCCAGAAGTAGGAAGTACACAAGTCTAGAATAAGTGTGAAGTTTTCTCTATGAAATATTAGTTAATACTGAGCATTTTTAATATAGTAAGTACTAAGTTAAACCCTTTATGGTCATTATTTCATCTAAATTTCAGTATAAAGTATTATGATTACTATCACCATTTTATGGAAAAGAAAACTGAGGCTCAGGAAAGTTGAGTGACTTCCTCAAGATCACAGAGTTTATAAATGGCAAAATTTATATTCAAAGCTGGACAGATGAAGTACAAAGTGTTCACTCTTAAAACAAAGTTTTTCCTAGCATAATAACAAACAACAAAAATAACAATGATGATAATATATACAAACCACTAATGCTGTGTTATTACTTGGTGTTAGTTACATTATAAGGCTAGAAAATGATGGAGCCGGGGTTCAAACTAAGGCCAGCTGACTTAAGAGCTTGTGCTCTTTTAGGTATCAGTGGTATTTTTCTCATTTTGCTCCAGAGCAGTAAATCCCTCATCATGGACAACACTTGGGCCCCACTCTGTTGCACAATAACAAATCTCCCTCAGCCAATAATTTCTTTTCATACTCATCTTTCCAAAGGAAAACACTAATTCCTGAGCAAATTAAAATCAGTTTGGAATCTGGAATCATTTGTATCAACATTAAAAAATCAGGGGTTTTCTTGAACACAAAAAATCAAAACTCTGAAAAAATTACCAACCAAAGATAGTGACTTTGGACAAGTATTTAATCTTCATATAGTCAAATTTGTTAGTCTGTGCTATTCAAAGGCTTGGTTTGATCATGTGTTGATAGTTTTGCTAGCCATTTCTTTCAATGTTTTGTTTTGTTTTTTCTTATCCATTTTAAATTTCTAATGTCTGAAGACCTGCTTCAATTTTGAATTACAGTAGTGTTTTGCTCTCCTCTTTCTATGTTCACCTCATTCTCAGTTTTCCTAATCTTTGTATCCTTAATCTTTTGCCTGGTACCCAAGCCATGTCATGCCTCTATTACTATTGCAACCAACCTGCACATAGGGCAAAGACCCAAGTAGAGAAGCTTTAAAATTATTAATGTTATTTAAAAATAATTCTTCAACCAAAAAGACAGACTTTTAAATTCCTTAAAACCTCAGGTAATATAATTTAATTACATTATTTGCCTCAGTCATGTACTTCTTTTAGCCAATATAAGCCTGATTTTTTCCAATTAACACAATCTTTAATCTCCCTCTCTTAAAATATCACCCTAGAATTGCTATTTTTAAATACATATACCTATTGTATATTTATCTTATAGATTCTTACTTTTTACTTTTTTCCTATTTGCTATGAGACCAATTTATTACCATTCTACAATTATAGATTCTTATTTTATAGAGTAGCTTAAAATACTTATTATATACTAATAATCCTGAATAGAGTGCTTGATAACTTATGAAGATCAATGTGCATTCATGAGAATAAATGTATTTTTAGAGGTACTATAAATCAATAGATTTCTGAGAACCTGAAAAATACATAACAAGCTAATTATTTTTAAAAACATAACTCCCGAGTCAAATGAATATCAGATGGTATAAAAACACTGAAGAAACACAGTCATATACTTAGCAAATTTATCACCAATAGGATGAATGTTTCTGATCATTGAAACCCAAATTTTTCTAATAAAAACCATAAAATTTTCATTATTATATACCTCTGTGACTTGGACTAAGTCCCTTAAACTCTCCAAGCCTCTGTTTCCTTATCTATATAATGAGATTGATAATAGTCTAAGTTTAATACAGTACTTTGAATTGATATTTAATAACTCATCTTAAAATTGTGGATGCAAAATACATATGTGGATACATATCAACAAGATTAAGAACTAAAACTAAACTTTGCCTTCAAAATAGAGTTTTCAGTTGATCTTGGTAAAAATCATTGTGATGGTTCTTTTGTTGCTAAATTTTGCTCTGGTCCATAGTTGATCACTATAGGATAAAATATATAATAAAATCATCCTAAAATGAAAGAAAAGTAAGCAGTCTCAAAGACATTATAAAGCAAAATTTTGAAATTATAAATTTGAAGGGGTTTTGTGTTTGCGTGTGTGTATGTGTGAGAAGATGTGTGAGAGAGAGAGAGAGCAGGATGAGTGAATTAAATTTTTTAATTAAACTTTTATTTAAAAGTATTGGTAGCTTTGCATGTAGTTGTAAGAAACAATAGACTATCATTTATCTGCTTTTTCTCAATAGTAACATCCTGTGTAATGATAGTACAATATATCAAAAAGAAAAATGATTTTAATACAATTCACAGACCTTATTCAAATTTTACCAGTTCTACACCCTCTCATTTTTGTGTGTCTTTGTGTGTGTCTGTGTATAGCTCTATGTAATTCTTTCCCACTTGCCTATGGTATATTATATTTTTAAACATGGCTGGATTTGATTTGCTAATACAGTCAATGGTTTACAAAATTGCCAGAAACTCTGAATCAGAAAATACTGAACCATTGCTCTTAAGAAAAATGCAGGGTTAGGTTCCTGTGAGTGCTCTTCTCAAGATTTTGCCAACTGATCAACACATAAGCTTGTTCTATATGTGTTTCTGTTTAAAGACATATTTACTGTTGAGTCATTGACATTGAACTCACAGCCAATAACACTAACTCATGCCTAAAGGAAGCTTACCTAACACACCTATTTTCTTTGTCAGGCACATCAGAGCCAACTTGTGCTTAGGAACACTAGACAGCTCTTAAGCAATATGGTGAGGGCCACTTCAGATAGCAAAATCACCACCAAAAAGCAAAAATATGTGAAAAATGCAATAGACTACAAAAGTGACACATTTACCATGGGAAGCTGAAAGCTGGCAGAGAAGTCTTATTCAACCTTAGGCAAGAATGTGCATATCAGGCAGCTCCAAGGTTTTGCCTCTTTGCACGTGTCCACACAAAATGAACAAGGAAGTGCCATGAATAATGATTTTGTGGTTACAAATAAATTTTGTGCAAGTAGGCAAATTTGCAAATACAGAATCTGCGAATAGTGAGGATAACTGTATTTTGTTGAAGCTTTTTGTGTCTAAGTTCATGTGAGATAATGGTAACTTTTTTATACTGCCGTTATCTGGATTTGGTATGAGGGAAATGCTGGCCTCATAAAAGGAGTTAGATAGCATTCTCTTCTATTTTCTGGAAGAAATGATCTAAAATAGGTGTTGCCTTTTTTTAAAGTTTGGTAAAATTCTTCAGTAAATCCATCTGGGACTGGATTTCTTATTCAGGAAGATTTAAATTACTTTTGTAATTACAAGGCTACTCAAGTTAACCATTTCATCTTGGTTGATTTGGTCATTCATGGGTTTTTGAGGAATTGGTCCATTTCTACTAAGTTGTTAAATTTAGGGCTGTGATGTTATTCAGAGTATGCCTTTATTAATCTTTCAAAGAATAAAGAAACTGTAGCAATACCCTATTTCATTCCTGAAATTTGTGATTTGTGTCTTTATTTTTCTTGTATTTTCAGAGGTTTATTAGCTTTATAGCTTTATTTAAAGCCATCTTGTTTCACAGATTTTCTCTTTTGTTTTCCTGTCTTGAGTTATAGTGTTTTCTGATTTTTAATGTTTGCTTTCTTCTGCTTGCTGTGGGTTTACTTTGCTCCTCTTTTTCTAGTTTCTTAAGGTAGGAGATAATTCATTATTTTTGACATGAGTACTTGTTGCTATAATTTTCCCTCTCAGCACTGTTTTAGTTGCATCTCCCAATTTCTTTTTTTGCATATATCCTTTCAAATTAGTGTTTTCATTTTCTTCAGGTAAATACCCAGAAATGAAGATACTAGGTTGTATGGTATTTCTTTTTTTAATTTTCTGAGGAACCCCCATACTTTTTTCCATAGTGGTTGCACCAATTTTCAATCCTACCAGCAATTCATGACTGTTCCCTTTTCTTCACATCCTCACCAACACTTGTAATTTATTGTCCTTTTGTTACTTTCCATTCTGACAGGTGTGAGGTGGTAACTAATTGTGATTTTGATTTTCATTTCCCTGATGATTAGTGATGTTGACCATCTTTTCATGTATCTATTGGCCATCTGTATGTCTTCTTTGGAAAAATGTTTATTTTGGTCTTCCACCCATTTCTTAATCAGATTTTTTTTGATGTTGAGAAGTATGAACTCTTTATATATTTTTGATGTATCACTTGCAAATATCTTATTCTATTCAGAAGTTTGCCTTTTCATTTTGTTAATGATGTCCTTTGCTGTGCAGAAGATGTTTAGTTTGACATAGTATCACTTCCTTATTTTTGCTTTTGTTTTCCTTGCCTGGGGAGACATATCCACAAAAAAATGACTGATTTATGCTGAATTCAAGAATTTACAGTCTTTCTTCTAGGAGTTCTACAGTTTCAGGTGTTATGCTTAGGTCTTTAGTCCATTTAGTTTGTTTTTGTGTATGGCATAAGATAGTCCTCCAGTTACATACTTTTGCATGCAGACAAATTTTGATATTTTGTGTTTTCATTTTCACTTATTTGTGTACCTTTCTATTTTCTGTAAGAATTCTTTTCTTAACCCATAAAATATTTAGCAGCAAACTGGTATTTTCCAAATGTTTGTTATTTCCTGCTCTTTCCTTTGTTTATTTTCAATTTGATTTCATTATGGTCAGGGAACATACTCTGTATGATTGGAATGATTTTACATTTGTTGAGTGAAGTTTGTTTTATGACCCACTGTCTGGTCTATCTTGGTGAATGTACTTTGGGCTCTTCAAAATAGTGTTTATTCTGCTGTTGCTTGATAGAGTGTAGCAATATGTCATTTACATCCTGTTTGTTGTATTGTATATTCTTCTTCTATACGTACATTAATTTTTTATCTAGTTTGGTCCATTGTTAAGTGTGGGTTTTGAAGGTATTACTTATCATTGTGGATGTGTCTATTTCTTCTTCAAGTTCAGCTTTTATTCATTTTCAGATTCTATGTTTTGGTGTATACACACTTAGGGTTACTATGTCTTCTATAATTATTGATCTTACTATTATTATTTAATGGCCCTGTTGTTTCTAGAATATATTCTCTAAAATCTACTTTATCTGGTATTAATATAATATGCCTCATTTAAAAAAATGTTTCCATACTATATATTTTTCTACCCTTTTATTTTCAACTGATCTATGGCGTGCTATTTGAAGTAAATTTCTTGTAGATAGCATGTGGGTGGGTCTTGTTTTCTTTTCCATATTTCCAGTCACTGTATTTTAATTGTTGTAATAGAGACCATTTCCACTTAAGGTAATTATTGCTAAGTAAGAGCTTAAATCTGTCATTATATTAACTGTGTCCTCTGTTTGTTTCTCTTTCTTTCTTTGCTTCCTTTTTTTGTTTTTCTGTGAGTCACATGAACATTTTAAAAATATTCTATTTTGATTTATTTATAACATTTTTGAACATTTCATTTTTTTATTAAGGTGCCATTGATATACACTCTTATGAAGGTTTTACAAGAAAAACAATGTGGTTATTACACTCACTATTATTATTGAGTACCCCCACAATCCCCTTCTCCCTCTCTCCCCACCAACACTCCCCCAGCCCTCCCTTTTGGAAACCACTAGTCCTTTCTTGCATTCTGTGTGTCTGCTGCTATTTGGTTCCTTCAATTTTGCTTCATAATTATACTCCACAAATGAAGGAAATAATTTGGTCTTTGTCTTTCTCTGCTTGACTTATTTCACTGAGCATAATACCCTCTAGCTCCATCCATGTTGTTGCAAATGGTAGGGTTTGTTTCTTTTTTATGGTTGAATAGTATTCCACTGTGTATATGTACTACCTCTTCTTTATCTATTCATCTACTCATGTACATTTAGTTTGCTACCATATCTTGGCTATTGTAAATAGTGCTGTGATAAACACAGGGGTGCATACAACTTTATGAATCTGAGAAGTTGTTTTCTTTGGATAATTCCTAGGAGTGGAATTCCTGGGTCAAATGGTATTACTATTTTGAGTTTTTTTGAGGAACCTCCATATTGCTTTCCACAATGGTTGAACTAGTTTACATTTGCACCAGCAGTGTAGGAGGGTTCCCCTTTCTCCACATCCTAGCCAGCTTTTGTTATTGCTTGTCTTTTGGATGTTGGCCATCCTAACTGGTGTGAGGTGATATCTCACTGTGGTTTTAATTTGCATTTCCCTGATAATATGTGATGCGAAGCATCTTTTTCATGTGTCTGTTGGCCATCTGAATTTCTTCTTTGGAGTATTGTCTGTTCAAATTTTCTGACAGTTTTTTAATTGAGTTGTTTGACTTTTGGGTGTTGAGGCATGTGAGTTCTTTATGTATTTTGTATGTTAATCCCTTGTCAGATATGTTATTTATAAATATATTCTCCCATACTGTAGGATGTCTTTTTGTTCTGCTGATGGTGTCCTTTGCTGTGCAGAAGCTTTTTATCATGATGTAGCCCCATTAGTTCATTTTTTATTTTGTTTCCCTTGTACAAGGAGATGCATTCAGAAAAAAGTTGCTAATGTTTATATTCAAGAGATTTTTGCCTATGCTTTCTTCTAAGAGTTTTAGGGTTTCATGACTTACATTCAGGTTTTTGATCTATTTTGACTTTACTTTTGTGTATGGGATTAGACATGAATCCAGTTTCATTCTCTTGCATGTAGCTGTCCAGTGTTGCCAATACCAGTTGTTGAAGAAGCTGTCATTTACTCATTGTATATCCATGGCTACTTTATCATACATTAATTGATCATATATGCTTGGGTTTATATGTGGGCTCTCTAGTCTGTTCCATTGGTCTATGGGTCTTTTCTTGTGCCTGTACCAAATTGTGTTGATTATTATGGCTTTGTAGTAGAGCTTGAAGTCATGGAGCATAATACCCCTTTATTCTTCACTCTCAGCATTGCTTTGGCTAATGAGGGTCTTTTGTGGTTCCATATGAATGTTAGAAGTATTTGCTCTAGTTCACTGAAGAATTCTACTGGTATTTTGATAGGGATTGCATTGAATCTATAGATTGCTTTAGGCGTGATGGCCATTTTGAAAATATTTATCCCTCCTATCCATGATTATGGGATGTATTTGCATTTATTGATAACTTCTTTAATTTCTCTCATGAGTGTCTTGTAGTTTTCAGGGAACAGGTCTTTCACTTTCTTGGTTAGGTTTATTCCCATGTATTTTATTCTTTTTGAAGCAATTGTGAATGGAATAGTTTTCTTGATTTCTCTTTCTGTTACAGGAAAGCAACAGATTTCTGTGTATTAATTTTGTATCCTGAAACTTTGCTGAATTCAGATATTAGATCTAGTAGTTTTGGAGTGGATTCTTTAGGGTTTTTCATGTACAATATCATGTCATCTGCAAACAGGGATAGTTCAACTTCTTCTTTGCCAATCTGAATGCCTTTTATTTCTTTGTGTTGTCTGATTGCCATGGCTTGAACCTTCAGAACTATGTTGAATAAAAGAGAGGAGGAGAGTGGGCATCCTTGTCTTGCTCTTGATCTTAAAGGAAAAGCTGTCAGCTTGTTACAGTTAAGTATGATGTTGGCTGTGGGTTTGTCATATATGTATGGCCTTTAATATGTTGAGGTACTTGCCCTCTATACCCATTTTGTTGAGAGTTTTTATCATGAATGGATGTTGAATTTTTTTCCAATGCTTTTTCAGCATCTATAAAGATGATCCTGTGGTTTTTGTCCTTCATTTTGTTGATGTGGGAGATGATGTTGATGGATTTTCAAATGTTGTATCATCTTTGCATCCCTGGAATAAATCCTATTTGATCATGATGGATGATCTTTTTGATGTATTTTTGTATTTGGTTTGCTAATATTTTGTTGAGTATTTTTGCCACCATGTTCATCAGGGATATTGGTCTGCAGTTTCTTTTTTCTGTGGTGTCTTTGCCTGGTTTTGGTATTAGAGTGATGCTGGTCCCATAGAATGAGTTTGAGAGTACTCCCTTCTCTTCTACTTTTTGGAAAAGTTTAAGGAGGACGGGTATTAGGTCACTAAAAGTTTGATAAAATTCAGTAGTGAAGCCATCTGGTACAGGAGTTTTGTTCTTAGGTAGTTTTTTGATAACCAGTTCAATTTCATTATGGGTAATTGGTTTATTCCGATTTTCTGTTTCTTCCTGGGTCAATGTTGGAAGGTTGTATTTTTCTAGAAATTTATCCATTTCTTCTAGGTTATTCAGTTTGTTAGCACATGATTTTTCATAGTATTCCCTAAAAATTCATTGTATTCCTGTGGTGTCCATAGTGATTTTTCCTTTCTCATTTCTGATTCTGTTTATGTGTGTAGACTCTTTTTATCTTGATAAGTCTGACTATGAGTTTATCTATTTTGTTTATTTTAGCAAACAACCAGCTCTGGCTTTCATTGATTCTTTCTATTGTTTTATTCTTCTTAATTTTATTTATTTTTGCTCTTATCTTTATTATGTAACTCCTACTGACATTGGGCCTCCTTTGTTCTTCTTTTCTAGTTTAGTTAATAGTGATTTTAGACTGTTCATATGGGATTGTTCTTCTTTCCTGAGGTAGGCCTGTATTGCAATATAGTTCCCTCTTAGCATGGCCTTTGCAGAGTCCCACAGATTTTACAGTGTTGAATTATTGTTGTCATTTGTCTCTATATATTGCTTGATCTCTGTTTGTATTTGGTCATTGATCCATTTGGTTACTTAGGAACATGTTATTAAGCCCCCATGTTTTTGTGGGCTTTATTGTTTTCTTTGTGTTATTTATTTCTAGGTTCATAACCTTTTGGTCTGAGAAACTGGTTGGTACAATTTCAATCGTTTTGAATTTGCTGAAGCTCTTTTTATGGCTTAGTATATGATCTATTCTTAAAAATGTTCCATGTGCACTTGTGAAGAATGTGTATCCTGTTGCTTTTGGATGGAGTGTTCTGTAGATGTCCATTGTGTCCATCTGTTATAACAGATTATTCAGTGCCTCTGTCTCTTTACTTATTTTCTGTCTGTTTGATCTGTCCTTTGGAGTGAGTAGAGTGTTGAATGCATTAAATTCCATTTCCCCTTTTAATTCTGTTAGTATTTGTTTCACATATGTAGAAGCTCCTGTGTTGGGTGCATAGATATTTATAATGGTTATATCCTCTTGTAGGAGTGACCCCTTTATTATTATATAATGTCCTTCCATGTCACTTGTTACTTTCTTTGTTTTGAAGTCTATTTTGTCTCATACAAGTACTGCAACACCTGCTTTTTTCTCTCTATTGTTTGATTGAAATATCTTTTTCCATCCCTTGACTTTCAGTCTGTGAATGTCTTTGGGTTTGAGGTGGGTCTCTTGTAAGCAACATGTAGATGGTTCTTGCTTTTTTATCCAGTCTATTAATCTGTGTGTTGGTAATTTGGATTGGTGCATTCAGTCCATTTACATTTAGGGTGATTACTGATAGGTATGTATTTATTGCCACCACAGGCTTTAGATTCATGTTCACCAAAGGTTCAAGGGTAATTCCCTTAGTATCTAACAGTCTAATTTAACTCACTTAGCATGCTATTATAAGCATAACCTAAAGGTTCTTTTTTTTTGTCCTCCATTCTTTATATATTTGGTATCATATTCTGTATTCTTTCTCTATCCCTTGATTGACTTTTGGCGAGTTGATTTGAATTTGCATTTGCTTAGTAATTAATTATTCTACTTCCCTTAGTGTAGTTTTATTTTCCCTGGTGACAGCTATTTAGCCTTAGGAACACGTCCATCTGTAGCAGCCCCTCCAAAATGTACTGTAGAAGTGGTTTGTGGGAGGTAATTCTTTCAGCTTTTGCTTATCTGAAAATTATTTTATCCCTTTTGCAAATTTAAATGATAATCTTTCTGGGTAGAGTATTCTTGGTTCAAGGCCTTTATTTTTCATTGCATTAAATAAATCATGCCTCTCACTTCTGGCCTGTAAGGTTTCTGTTGAGAAGTGTGATGATAGCCTGATGGGTTTTCCTTTGTACGTGATCTTTTCTCTATCTGACTGGTTTTAAAATCTGTCCTTATCCTTTATCTTTGCCCTTTTAATTATTATATCTCTTGCTGTTGTCTTCCTTGAGTTTGTGTTGGGAGACCTGTGTACCTCCATGGCCTGAGAAACTATCTCCTTCCCCAGACTGGGGAAGTTTTCAGCAATTACCTCCTCAAAGACACTTTCTATCCCTTTTTCTCTCTCTTCTTCTTCTCTTACCCTTATAATGTGAATATTGTTGTGTTTGGTTTGGTCACACAGTTCTCTCAATATTCTCTCATTCTTAGAGCTCCTTTTTTCTCTCTGTGCCTCAGCTTCTTTGTATTCCTCTTCAGTAATTTCTACTCCATTTACTGTTTCTTCTACTACATCTAATCTGCTTTTAAATCTCTCAGTTGTATGTTTCATTTCAGATATGGAATTTCTTAATGATTGAATCTCCATCCTAAATTCGTCTCTGAGATCTTGAATATTTTTCTGTACTTCCATGAGCATGTTTATGATTTTTATTTTAAACTCTTTCAGGAAGATGGGTGATTTCAGTTTCACTTGGCCCTTTTTCTGGTGTTTGTGATATTTTGGTTTCAACCAGGTTCCTTTCACACTTAATATTTGTATGTGGCTCCCTCTAGTGCCCAAAATCTCTAGTTTTTTAAGGTTTTCAGCCCCTGGTGTGACATCAGGGGTTGCAGGGGAGCGGTGCTGGTGCCTGGCGGGAGGAAAGGGCTGTTTTCTGCTTCCCAGCTGCAGTGACTGTCTCCACTTTCAGAAGAAGTGGGCCAAGCATACAGGTGTAAACCTATGTGCTTTGTGTTTGTAGCTGCCATAGGTTGGGCTTCCCACTGGCTGGCCTGTCACCAGCAGAGACTCCCGTTTTGTGAGCCAGTGCTAGCAGGCTAGGAGGAAGGCTCAGCTTGCTTCATATCAGAGTGGGTGGCCTTGGAGCTGAGTAGCCCACCAGGGGATTGGAGCACCTGAAGATCCTGAAATATTCCAACCTGCCAGGCAGAGCATGCCCAGACAACCTTGTCCACCCATTCCTTCTCCCAAGCAACAAGCTCCATGCAATCCCCACCCCTTGAGCAGCCCTCTCTCTCCTAAGATGACTCTCAGATTGCCCACCTTTCCTTTGTCCCAGAGCTGCCAGATGTGGATCCCTGTCCTCCACAAATGGCTGGAATCTCAGTCTCTCCAAGTATTCCGCTGTCTTAGCTTTCCAACCCCCAAAATATCCAGAGCACCATGCAATGTAGGTTCATGCTCCCAGAGGAGATCTCCAGGGCTATGTGGTCACCAGTCCCAGGCCTCCACTTCCTCTCCACTCTGTTTCTCTTCCTTCCTCCAGGGAGCTGGGGTGGGGGAAGGGCTTGGGTCCCACCTCATCAAGGCTTTGGTAAATTATCCTGTTTCGTGAGGTCTGCTCTGTTCTCCAGGTGTATGCAGTCTGATACACCCTTCTTTCCTGTTGCTCCTCTAAGATTAGTTGTATTAACTATATCTTCATACTACATGTGGTTTTAGGAGGAGTTCTCTGTCTAACCTCTCATGCTGCCATCTTTAATCCATATCTGAATATTTCAATTTTTTTGTTTTTTCTTTATTGTTTTCAAATATAGAACACAGTTGTTCAGCAATTACCATTAATTTTGTATAGTTTTCTTAGTGATTTGTCTTGGTATTAAAATACCCATTCATAACTACTGGTATTGATGTTCAACCATTTTACGGGAAATTTTACTTCCAATTAGAGCCCTACTGCATCATCATTTTTTAAAGACAAGTTACTTGAGTATCTTTCCTACATATGTTGAGCAAGCTATCAGATGGTGTTATATTTTTTGCTTCCACCTTTAACTGTGATTTAAAAATCTAAAGAGGAGGAGAAAATGATTCATCCTTATTTTAACCCATTCCATTGTTGTTCTTTCCTTTCTGGAATTTCAATGCTTTTACTGCTATAATTTCCTTGATGGTTGGAGAACTTCTTTTAGTTATTCTTTAAGAGTAGATCTGCTGGCCACAAATTTTCTTAGTTTTCTTTTACTTGAAAATGTCCTTTTTCCCATTTATTCCTGATGGATAGTGTCACTGAATATCAAACTAGGGGCTGACATGTCTTCCTTTTCAGCACCTGAATTGTGTTATTCCTTTCTGCTTTCTATAGTTTCAGATGAAAAGTCTTCCATCATTTGAATTAGTTTTACTCAGTGGACAATATGTCATTTCTCTCTGGCTGCTTTGAAGACATTTTCTTTGACTAGCTTTTAGGAGTTTAGCCATGATGTGTCTTGGCCTGCATTTCTTTGTGTTTATCCTGTTTAGGAGTTCTTGACCTTATTGAATATGTGGATTTATTTCTTTCACTAAGTTTGGGTATTTTTCAGCCATTATTACATCAAACACTGCTTCAGTTTACCTCTCTCCTCTCCTTCTAGGACACTAAAAATATGAATGTTAGATATTTTGTTATTATCCCAGAGATCCCTGAGGGTTTGCTCATTTTTACAGATTGTTTTCTCTCTATTGTTCAGATTTATCCACATTTTCACTGTTTGTTTTGTTTGTCATTTATATTGCACTACTGAGTTCCACCAGCAATTTTTTTTTTACTTTTACCTATTGTTTCCAAATTTATTATGGTTCAATTATTAGTATCTTTTTTGTTTATTTTTGTTATCATTAATCTACAATTACATGAAGAACATTATGTTTACTAGGCTCTCCCCTACCCCAAGTCCCCCCCACAAACTCCATTACAGTCACTGTCCATCAGCATAGTAAGATGTTGTAGAATCACTACTTGTATTCTCTGTGTTGCAAAGCTCTCCCCTTTCCCCCACCCCCCACATTATACATGGTAATCATAATACCCCCTTTCTTCTTCCCCAGCCTTATCCCTCCCTACCCTCCCATTCTCCCCAGTCTCTTTCCATTTGGTAACTCTTAGTCCATTCTTGGGTTCTGTGGTTCTGCTGCTGTTTTCTTCCTTCAGTTTTTCCTTTGTTCTTATACTCCACATATGAGTGAAATCATTTGGTATTTGTCTTTCTCTGCTTGGCTTATTTCACTGAGCATAATACCCTCTAGCTCCACCCATGTTGTTGCAAATGGTAGGATTTGTTTTCTTCTTATGGCTGAATAATACTCCATTGTGTATATGTACAACATTTTCTTTATCCATTCATCTACTGATGGACACTTAGGTTGCTTCCATTTCTTGGCTATTGTAAATACTGCTGCAATAAACATAGGGGTGCATCTGTCTTTTTCAAACTGGGCGGCTGCATTCTTAGGGTAAATTCCTAGAAGTGGAATTCCTGGGTCAAATGGTAAGTCTATTTTGAGCTTTTTGAGGAACCTCCATACTGCTTTCCACAATGGTTGAACTAATTTACATTCCCATCATCAGTGTAGGAGGGTTCCCCTTTCCCACAACCTCGCCAACATTTGTTCTTATTTGTCTTTTGGATGGTAGCCATCCTTACTGATGAGAGGTGATATCTCACTGTGGTTTTAATTTGCATTTCTCTGATAACTAGTAATTTGGAGCACCTTTTCATGTGTCTGTTGGCCATCTGAATTTCTTCTTTGGGGAACTGTCTGTTCAGCACCTCTGCCCATTTTTTAATTGGATTATTTGCTTTCTGTTTATTGAGGTGCATGAGCTCTTTATATATTTTGGATGTCTAGCCTTTATCAGATCTGTCATTTAAGAATATATTCTCCCATACTGTAGGGTACCTTTTTGTTCTATTGATGGTGTCCTTTGCTGTACAGAAGCTTTTCAGCTTGATATAGTCCCACTTGTTCATTTTTGCTTTTTTCCTATCCTGGGGAGATAAGTTCATGAAGAAGTCGCTAATGTTTATGTCCAAGAGATTTTTGCCTATGTTTTTTTCTAAGAGTTTCATGGTTTAATGACTTACATTCAGGTCTTTGATCCATTTTGAATTTACTTTTGTGTATGGGGTTAGACAGTGATCCAGTTTCATTCTCTTACATGTAGCTATTCCATTTTGCCAGCACCATCTGTTGAAGAGACTGTCATTTCCCCATTGTATGTCCATGGCTCCTTTATCAAATATTAATTGACCATACATGTTTGGGATAATGTCTGGAGTCTCTAATCTGTTCCACTGGTCTGTGGCTCTGTTCTTGTGCCAGTACTAAATTGTCTTGATTACTATGGCTTTGTAGTAGAGCTTGAAGTCGGGGAGTGAGTCCCCCCCCCCACTTTATTCTTCTTTCTCAGGATTGCTTTGGTTATTCGGGGTCTTTGTTGTTTCCATATGAATTTTTGAACTATTTGTTCAAGTTCGTTGAAGAATGTCGTTAGTAATTTGAAAGGGATTGCATCAAATCAGTACATTGCTTTGGGCAGGATGGCCAATTTGACAATATTAATTCTTCCTACCCAAGAGCATGGGATGAGTTTTCATTTGATAGTGTCCCCTTTAATTTCTCTTAAGAGTGTCTTATAGTTTTCAGGGTATAGGTCTTTCACCTCTTTGGTTAGGTTTATTACTAGGAATTTTATTCTTTTTGATGTAATTGTGAATGGAATTATTTTCCTGATTTCTCTTTTGGTTCATTGTTAGTGTATAGGAAAGCTCCAGATTTCTGTGTGTTAATTTTGTATCCTGCAACTTTGCTATATTCTGATATCAGTTCTAGTAGTTTTGGAGTGGAGTCTTTAGGGTTTTTTATGTACAATATCATGTCATCTGCAAATAGTGACAGTTTAACTTCTTCTTTACCAATATGGATTCCTTGTATTTCTTTGTTTTGTCTAATTGCCGTAGCTAGGACCTCCAGTACTATGTTAAATAACAGTGGGGAGAGTGGGCATCCCTGTCTTGTTCTTGGTCTCAGAGTTTTCTTGTGTTGGGAGATCTGTGGATCTCCATGGCCTGAGAGACTATCTCCTTCCCCAGATGGGGGGAAGTTTTCAGCAACTACCTCCTCAAAGACACTTTCTATCCCTTTCTCTCTCTCTTCTTTTGGTATCCCTATGATGCAAATATTGTTCCACATGGATTGGTCCCAAAGTTCTCTCAATATTCTTTCATATTTAGAGATCCTTTTTTCTCTCTGTGCCTCAGCTTCTTTGTATTCCTCTTCTCTAGTTTCTATTTCATTTATTGTCTCCTCCACCGTATCCAACCTGCTTTTAATACCCTCCACCATGCTTTTCAATGATTGGATCTCCAACCTGAATTCATTCCTGAGTTCTTGGATGTCTTTAGACCTTTTTGTTCTACTGATGGTATCCTTTGCTCTACAGAAGCTTTTTTAGTTTGATATAGTCCCACTTGTTCATTTTTGCTTTTGTTTCCCATGCCCGGGGAAATGTGTTCATAAGGAATTTGCTCATGTTTATGTACAAGAGATTTTTGCTTATATTTTTTTCTAAGAATTTTATGGTTTCATGACTTACATTCAGGTCTTTGATCCATTTTGATTTTACTTTTGTGTATGTGTTTAGACAGTAATCTAGTTTCATTCTCTTACATGTAGCTGTCCAGTTTTGCCAACAGCAGCTTTTGAAATGGCTGTCATTTCCCCATTGTATATCCCTGGCTCCTTTATTGTATATTAATTGACCATATATGCTTGAGTTTATATCTGGACTCTCTATTTAGTTCCACTCATCTATGGGTCTGTTCTTGTGCCAATACCAAATTGTCTTGATTTCTGTGGTGTTGTAGCAGAGCCTGAAGTCAGGGAGCATAATTCTGCTTGCTTTATTCTTCCTTCTGAGGATTACTTTGACTATTCGGGGTCTTTTGTGTTTCTGTAAGGATTTTAGAATGATTTGTTCCAGTTTGTTGAAGAATGCTGTTGGTATTTAGGGATTGCATTGAATCTGTAGATTGCTTTAGGTAGGATGGCCATTTTGACTATATTAATTAATTCTTCCTAGCCAAGTGCATGGGATGAGTTTCCATTTGTTAGTGTCCTCTTTAATTTCTCTTTAAGAGTGTCTTGTAGTTTTCAGGGTATAGGTCTTTCACTTCCTCGGTTAGGTTTATGCCTAAGTATTTTATTCTTTTTAATACAATTGTTTCCCTGATTTCTCTTTCAGCTAGTTCATCATTAGTGTATAGGAATGCAACAGATTTCTGTGTATTAATTTTGTATCCCACAACTCTGCTGAATTAAGATACTACACCTAGTCATTTTGGAGTGGATTATTTAGGGTTTTTTATGTACAATACCATGTCATCATCAAAGAGGGACAGTTTTACTTCTTCCTTGCATATCTGAATGCCATTTATTTCTTTGTGGTGTCTGATTGCCGTGGCTAGGACCTCCAGAACTATGTTGAATAAAAGTGGTGAGAGTGGACATCCTTCTCTTATTCCGAATCTTAAATGAATACCTTTCAGCTTCTTGCTGTTAAGTATAATGTTCACTGTGGACTTGTCATATATGGCCTTTATTATGTTGAGGTACTTGCCCTCTCTACCCATCTTGTTGAGGGTTTTTGTCATGAATGGATGTTGAATTTTGTCAGATGCTTTTTCAGCATGTATGGAGATGATCATGTGGTTTTTGTCCTTCTTTTTGTTGTTGTATTGGATGATGTTCATGGATTTTTGGCTGTTATAACATCCTTGCATCCCTGGGATGAATCCCACTTGATCATGATGGATCAACTTTTTGATGTATTTTTAAACTTGGTTTGCTAATATTTTGTTCAGTATTTTTGCATCTTGTTCATCAGGGATATTGGTCTGTAATTTTCTTTTTTTGTGGTGTTTTTGCCTGGTTTTGTTATTAGAATGATTTTGGCCTTGTAGAATGAGTTTGGGAGTATTCCCACCTCTTCTACTTTTTGGAAACTTCAAGGAGGATTGGTATTAAGTCTTCACTAAATGTTTGATAAAATTCAGCAGTGAAATAATCTGGTCGTGGCATTTTGTTCTTAAGTAGTTTTTTGATTATCAATTCAATTTCTTTGCTGGTTATTGCTCTATTCAGATTTTCTGTTTCTTTCTGGGTCAGTCTTGGAAGGCTGTGTTTTTCTAGAAAGTTGTCCATTTCTTCTAGGTTATCCAGTTTGTTACCATATAATTTTTCATAGTGTTCTCTCATAATTCTTTGTATTTCTGTTGTGTCTGTAGTGATTTTTCCTTTCTCATTTCTTATTCTGTTTATGTTTGTAAACTCTCTTTTTTTCTTGATAAGTCTGACCAGGGGTTTATCTATTTTGTTTATTTTCTTGTAGAACCAGCTTCTGCTTTCATTAATTCTTTCAATTGCTTTATTCTTCTCAATTTTATTTATTTCTGCTTTAATATTTATTATGTCCCTTGTTCTACTGACTCAGGGCCTCATTTTTCCTTCCTTTTCTAGTTTCATTAATTGTGAGTTTAGACTGTTCATCTGGGATTGTTCTTTCCTGAGGTAGGCCTGTATTGCAATATATTTCCCTCTTAGCATGGCCTTCACTGTGTCCCACAGATTTTGTGTTGTTGAATCATTGTTGTCATTCATTTCCATATATTGCTTGATTTCTGTTTTTATTTGGTCATTGATCCATTAATTATTTAGGAGCATGTTTTTAAGCCTCCATGTGTTTGTGGGCTTTTTCATTTTCTTTGTGTAATTTATTTCTAGTTTCATGTCGTTTTGTTCTGAGAAGCTGGTTGGCACAATTTCAATCTTTTTGAATTTACTGAGGTTCTTCTTGTGGCCTAGTATATGATCTAATCTTAAAAATGTTCCATGTGCACTTGAGAAGAATGTGTTACCTGTTACTTTTGAATGGAGTGTTCTGTAGATGTTCGTTTGGTCCATCTGTTCTAATACATTGTTCAGTGCCTCTCTCTCTTTATTCTCTGCCTGGTTGATCTGTCCTTTGGAGTGAGTTGTGTGTTGAAGTCTCCTAAAATGAATGCATTGCATTCTATTTCCCCCTTTAATTCTATTAATATTTGTTTCACATATGTAGGTGATCCTGTGTTGGTTGCACAGATATTTATAGTTATTTCCTCTTACTGATCTGACCCCTTTATTGTTATGTTATGTCCTTCTTTGTCTCTTGTTACTTTCTTTGGTTTGAAGTCTATTTTGTCTGATACAAGTATGGCAACTCCTGCTTTTTTCTCCCTGTTAGTTGCATGAAATAACTTTTTCCATCCCTTTACTTTCAGTCTGTGAATATCTTTGGGTTTGAAGTGAGTCTCTTGTAGGCAGCGTATAGACGGGTCTTGTTTTTTAATCCATTCAGTGAAAGTATGTCTTTTCATTGGTGCATTCAGACCATTTACATTTAGGGTGACTATCTATAGGTATGTACTTATTGCCATTGCAGGCTTTAGATTCGTGGTTACCAATAGTTTAAGGCTAATTCCTTCACTATCTAACAGTCTAATTTAACTCACTTCGTGTGCTATTACAAACATAACCTAAAGGTTCTTTTTTTTCCCTCGTTTTTCTTCCTCCTCCATTCTTTGTATGTTATGAATCATATTCTGTACTCTTTGTCTATCCCTTGGGTGATACCTATTTAGCCTTAGGAACACTTCCATCTATAGGAGTCCATCCAAAATACCCTGTAGAGGTTGTTTGTGGGAGATAAATTCTCAACATTTTTTTATCTGAAAATCATTTAATCCATCCTTCAAATTTAAATGACAACCTTGCCGGGTATAGTACTCTTGGTTCAAAGCCCTTCTGCTTCATTGCATTAAATATATCTTGCTACTCCCTTCTGGCCTATAAGGTTTCTGTTTAGAAGTCTGATCATAGCCTGATGGGTTTTCCTTCACATGTGATCATTTTTCTCTCTCTAGCTGCTTTTAAAAGTCTGTCTTTATCCTTGATCTTTGCCGTTTTAATTATTATATGTCTTAATGTTGTCTTCCTTGGGTCCCTTGTGTTGGGATATTAACATGTATTTTTAAATTGAAGAATGGAAACTTATATGATGCTGAGCCAAGAATGGTAAGAAATTATGTGATTTCAACCCTTTTGCAGTTACAAGAAAAACTAAAATTGTACATATAAGCAATTCATAGGAAACATCTGCTTTTCAGCCTTGATGCAACCCTCCAATAATGCCACACAGGACTTGTTCAACAGGATTTGCCTATACCAATAATGATGAGTTCATTCTTAAGAGTGAATATAAGATCAGAATGATATCTCAATGGCTGTGATGAGAGAAAAGTCCAGCTGAGTGGAAATGGTATAGCCATTAGCTTTTTCTCCTAGGATACATGCTGAACTATTGGAAATACCATGAGATCATGGGGTAGTTATACTCTTGAAAGCATGAACATATGTATTCTTAAACCCACATACCAAAACATTTCCATGTGTTCTAATATCTAAGTCTTATTGACTCTGAACAGAAAGTCTCTGTCTAGCATTAGATTAATGTTTAATCTGTTTGGGCTGACATTCAAGGCAATGCTGTGACAACAGAACTGGCTGCAGCCAGAATAACCACTGAATATTCTAAACTATTCTATGTCTTTGCTTTCTGGAGAAAGTAGAAAGCAGATCACTAGTAAGCATTCTCATTTATCCTTTATGCAAATCTTATCCTTTTAGTAGAGCTGAATTAATCATAGAAATCACTTAGTATCTATCTATATATGTAAAAGAAATCTCTGATCAATGTAAGTTAGAACATTGTTATTTATTGTCCTATCATCCCCTACCATTTGTTCACTACTTTAAAAAAATCAAATTAACCTTATATTTGTGATATGTAGACTTCAGTAAAGTTTATCTCTCTGGTTATTGACATTATATTATTGTTTCCTCTACTTCTGAGTTGCATTTATTATAAAATTAGAGTTTAGCACCTATATAATAAACTCCTTGATGGCAGAGGCTGTTTTAATGAGGTCAAGTGAAAAACAGGATGAAACAACTACCTATTTACATAATATTTTGGGAAGACCTGGAGTGTTTAGCAAACTTCACTGACAGTTGATAGGCACCTGATTAGTTGCCCACTACTGTGAAATGTGTTGCTCACTAGGAAATGTGTCAGTTAAATCTGAAAGGAGTGTTAGTTGAAAGAATGTAAGCTTTTGTTAGTAGAGAGATGGGTAATATAAATAACTCCCCTTGAGAAGATGTTTCAATATTAATAGTTAAGTAAACAAAGGCTTAGGGATCATCATAAGAGAAATATGCAAGTGAGAGCAATGTTATCAGTAAGGGAATATCCTTGTTTTCTAAAGCATAAAAAACCTAATTTTTCATGTTTTCCCAATTATTTCCATGGGGAAACATGAACAAGAAAACTATAAAAGTACAACAAAAATAACAATAATAGCATTAAACAACAGAATAATAATTATAATATAATAAAAGCTTAGACCATTTTGATAGTTTTTTTTCCGTACCCCTCAGTATTAAAATCTGCTCTAGTTGAGTATATTTTTCATAATTGGGGGCTAAGAATATATTGAAAATTAAATTTGTGATGGCAAGCACCATCATTCCTATGCCACAAACATGTGATAAAAAAACAAACTGTGCTTTTTCTTATACTAAAATGCATAAAGTAACATATTTCACTTGCACAATATGGTATGAAGTATAGGTCAAAATTTTCCTTTTATTCTATGGTCTATTTGTGTAAATTAAGTTTAGTTTTCATTAATGTGACATGAGTAAAGAAAGAATTACTGGCATTGCTAGGAAGACTGTTTTTTAACATTAAGGTAGCAAGTTACTTAGCCTTTTACATTCTTCCTAAAGTGTGTGGTTTTTAACTAAACAATGTAAATAACTTAAAAACTGAGATCAAAAGGCCATTATGAGTTATGCCATTATTATGAAGGAACATTTTTGAGAAACCATTTGAAGCTTTATGGTTTTATGGTTGAAGATATTCTTGTTTTTAAATAGAAATGAAGAAGTTCAGTGAAAATTTACAGCTCAATACAAATGAAAATGCAATTTGGTAGAAATATTCATTTCAACCATCCTTTCCTCAGAGGAAAAGTACTATTTTTCCCACCATTTTTTGATAACTATACTTTGAAAATGATAAGAGTAAACAACAAACCTCTCAACAGTTTTAAACAGAGGCTCACAGAAAGCATACAAAAATGTCAGTAAAGTTGAACAGAACAAAAGTGTGTATTGTCAACTGTTTATAAATTGATATAATGGAGTAGTAAAGGGAATAGTTTTTTAAGACTAGGAAAGGCTTTATTCCCCATGACAAGAAGCAATTAACATATGGATACTCTGAAAACCTGTCAAAAAAGGAAATATTCTCCTAGCTGGCAAATATTCAACCTTTATAAGAATATTAAAGTTTTATCCAGAAGAACAAGGTAGATATCATAACCAAGCTCATGGGCTGAATTTAATTGAACTGAAAAGTTGTTGTTTTATACAAAAAATTTTGTGTTTGTTTGTTTATGAGTTTCCCAAAGCAATATTGATATAATTGAAACAATGTTTTAGAAATATATACCAGATCATGAGTATTTGAGCAAAGAAAAGATGGAAGATATTGAAGTACAAGAAACAGTTTGGAGACTGTTCTGTTGTTCATTTGTGAAACAATGCGAATAAGTGAATGCGTGAAAACATATCCTATAAGGGCTAACCGGGCAAGTGAATAAAACTGGAAATAATTCAATGAAAGCAACAAAACAACAACAAACATGGTCTGGGCCCAAATAGATGTCATTTTTCAAACATTATATATTGACCAGACTTCTATTTCAAACCAAATCATTCTTATTTCCCTTTAGAAAGCATGGTCTCTCCCCGATTCGAATAAGAGGGAGAAAACAGGCATATATCAGAAATATTGTAGGTTTGGTTCCAGACCACCACAATATATATAATAAATAAACTTTGATTTTAAAAATATTCTATTGCTAAATATGCTAACGTGAGCCTTCAACAAATCATAATATTTTTGCTGGTGGAGTTTTGCCTCAATGTTGATGGCTGCTGAGTGATCAAGGTGGTTATTGTTGAAGAGTGGGATAGCTGTGACAATTTCTTAAAATAAGACAGTGAAGTTTGATGCATCGATTGCCTCTTTTCAAGAATGACTTCTCTGTTGTATGCAACGTTATTTGATAGCATTTTTCCCACAGCAGAACTTCTTTCAAAGTTAGTTCTCTCAGTCCCTGCTGCTGCTTAATCAACTCAACTAAGCTTACATATTATTCTAAATATTTTGTTGTAATTTCAACAATCTTCACAGCATCTTCACCAGGAATAGATTCTTTCTCATAAAACCACTATCTTTGCTCATCCATGAGAAGCAAGTTCTCATCTATTAAAGTTCAAGAGATTATAGCAATTCAGTCACATCCTCAGGCTCAAATTATAATTATAGTTCGCATGCTATTTCCATCATATCTCCAGTTACTTCCTCCACGGAAGTCTTGAATCTGCAATTTGTAAAAAAAAAAAAAAGGCATAATATCTGTGAAAGTTAATAAACAGAAACCTCACTGACATGGCATGAGGAGGCTTTCAGGGGAAGCTCTCATGTCTACCACTATTCATAAATCTCAGACCCACCAGAAGAGATGGATGCCACATAGTTTTAGCAACATTATTCCCATTAGGAAGAGGGTCTCTGTCTTCTGCCTCCCAGCAATGGCCTAGCTATTGAGAAGCCACAATATATGGGACTCCCATGTTACTCCAATGGATTTTTTGCTTAGAATAGCCCTCCTAACTAGGTCTTGCCTCTATAAAAGGTTATTCTTCTCCTTTGTTCTTGGGACATGTTTATGGCTTTGCTGTAGCTTGCACATTCCAAATTGCAATTATTTGCTATTCTTGAATAAACCCATTTTTGCTTGTAAAATAACTTATTTTTAAGATTAACATTATATGGTGTCAAGAGTGTGATTCAGAAAAGATCTCCCACAATTCTGAGGCTGGTGACAAGTCAGGTACCAGTACTCACAGAGTCCTTTGGGCTCACTGCTTTCTGGCCAACCCTGGAGTTCGAATGTAACTTTTCTCCTGGATTTTGAGCTCCACTATCTTTGCATTTTTGAGGTCTCCAGGCTTTAATCAGGATCTGCTTTAAGGCCATGGTTTTCTGAAAGTACTCATTTGGCATTCAGTTCATATCCTTTTGGGGATTGGACTGTTTCTGTGAAACTATGCTCAACCTTCAGTCCAACTCCTGTTTGGAAGTGAACTGTTTCTTTTGCAACTGTGCTGTCCTTTGGTCCATATCCTCTTGGGGACTGGACTGTCCCTGTGGAATTGTGCCAGTAAAGCTGTGGGCCTTTAACCCATAACCTTTTGGGGACAAGACACTTTCTGATGGGATTGTGCTTATTTGAACTCTGCTAGCCTTTGGTCTTATTTTTGAAGCAGACTTTCACTATTAAAACCCTGCTGTTCAGGAATTTTTGCTTGCTCTAGAGAAAAACCTCTAAGAATTGAGATCTCACTCATCAAAATGCTTTGTGGGTATACACCCTGCTTCTGGGACCCCAGCCAGTTTTATGTTTAAAAATTATGGCCCCTCCTCATGTGCATATGTAACTAAATAGGCCAAGTTAACCAAAATTGATTTAGAACATCAATGGCCATTATGGGGAACTTTTGATCTACCCAAACTTGTTTTTCTCAAGAGCAATTTAGTAAGCTGTGGCTCAAAGGAAAAAAAAAGAAAATAACAACAAAAATAAGAAAACATGGGAAGTCTATTTTAATTGATACATTGAGGCTTCCAGATACTTTCAGGATACTAAGTTTGCCTCTGCAATGTACTATTTCTAAATTAACTGAGGCAAACAAAGAACTGAAAGAAGCCAAAATAGGGAACCCTCCCCCATCTTCTTTGTCTCCATACACCTGGCAGCCACCTCTAGCACCATTTTCTTTTATTCTCTTTGCACTGCTTCACCTCCTTTATACCATCCACTCCCTCATTCTAATCCTTTTGCTGAAATTCTTTGTTTCCTCTGTACTTCTCTCTGCTTCCTCCTCTCCTGAACCTAGTAAAACCTGTCCAAAATTAAGTCTTTTGAGGATTTAGATTCATCCCAGATTTCATAATGTTCCCAGACCTAAGGCCAAATTACAAGTCATAGCTAAAGTGTTCCCCAAAGTGGCTAAGGTTTGCTGACAAATTTAATATAGTTGTTCAAATTTACCAACCTGGTTTCTCAGATTTATATCAGTTAATCCACATGTTTATTGTTAAGGGTTAGACCAAGCATTGGATGAAACTGACTCACCGGGAACAGCCTGAAAAGGATTTGCAGAAACAGACTTCTAATTTTTGGCAAGACACTAGAACGCTTCCTGGAAATCTCCACTGAACAATTACAGTAGCTTTTCCTAAGCCTGTTTATTAGAATAAAATTCAGACTTGCATACAAAAGCCTGATGAATCTGTTAAGAACTATTATAATTGACTTTAGATTGTCTTAAAAGAAAATTCTGGTCTCTCTTTAAATGTAGAATCCACCCAGGTAGCATTTAACTCTATTTAAATGGGCTGAACCGGGGTCTTTCTCTTTTAAGGTAGAAGAGCCATGATAAGAGGGGAAACTGCCCATTCCAGATTTAATTAATTTGGCAAACCAGGTTGGCTGTACTCTAGATGAATCACGTAAGAGAGAGAGCATTATAATTCTTAACTTTCAACTACAGCAAATGAAGGGCCCTAAATGAAACCAAAAGCCTATTTTTTTTCCATTATTGTAAAGAGCCAGGATACTGGAGGAAATAAAAGATTGCTACAAATTTAAGCACTTTGAGTGTCTGCAGTCCTCTTGCCCACCTTTCCAATGTACTCCAAAATCCCAATGATTGAGTACCAAGGAACTACATAGACTCTCCCCAGTCCTCCTTAATTGGCTCAGAGGAACAACTCCAGATTGGAAATGAATTTCTCTCTGTCCTTATTCACATTAGAGCTACATTTTCCATGCTTAATCCCATAGCTATAAAGCACCTCCTGCCTCATAGTACTAAAATAATTCAAAAAGCAGGAGAGTCTCAAATAAACTTCAACAGGTTCCTGTCTCTGAACTTATTCCCTTTCATTTTAAGTCTTTTGAGATATACATCCCATTTTATCCATAGTTCTTCCACCTTATTCATTTATTGAGCTGATATTTCTTAAAAATGTATCTCTCATGCCAGAATTTATTTCTCCCAAAAAGGGGAAAATAATTCTAGATTTGACAGTAGTAATCAAAATAGCCAACCAAGGGAATTAAATGACCCTTAAATATCTTTAATTTGCTCTTTCTTTGATGACACTAAATCTGAGTCTGGGTACACTGACCATTTATTCCTATTGAATAAACTAACATCCTCTCTTTAGGCAAAGTTTTCAATGGATATTGGCAGAATCCACAGAAACGATCATCAAAATTCAAATAGATCCTTCAAAACCTCTTCCCAGAATTAATCAATATCCTATAAATAAAGAATCCCTTCAAGGCATCAAACCTATATTAGAACATTACAAGGCTCAAGACTTCATCCTCTGTACTAGTCCTTTGTTCTCCCTCAGCACCCTGTTCCTAATCCCAATAAGATGCTTTGATATCCATTTCCACTGAAAGCATTTTTTTCACTCTAATTGATCCATGCAGGGCATTTTTAGTATTCCAGATGCAAAGGATAGCCAATATACTTTTTCTTTCTCTTGGAAAAAATGGAAATGCACCTGGAAAGTAATGCTCCAGGTTTCACAGGGAGTCCTTATGTTAACAAACCTTAAAGGCTGATTTAGATGATAGAAAGTTTCTGTAGTCTTTACTTTGTTACAGTATGTAGCTGGTCTGCTTCTCTGTTCCCTTTCTCAAATCTATTCACAGGAAGACAACAACCACCTATTAAAACATTTGTCCTTAAAGGGCCAGAAATTCTCCAAAGAAAAATTGCAGTTTGCTCGAACACAGGTTTGATACTTAGGGCATCTGATCTCAGATTAGAACTACATTCAGATTCAAATGAAACCCCTCACAACTGCTTAATGCTGGCAGATCACCTTTAAACTCCCTATGACAATTAACAGGAAACTCCTTTAACCAATACAGACTTTTCATGGTTTACTGATTGTTATTATTTAAAGGGTGAAAATGGTAAATATTGTGCTGGGTATGTGATAGCAACTACTTTTGAAATCATTGAGGCAGCACCTCTACCTTTGGCTACTTTGGCCCAGTAAACTGGGTTATATGTCCTTATTTGAGCTTTTACATTAAGCCAAAGATAAACTGCAAACATTTATACTGAGAGTTGGTGTGCCTTTGGGATAGCTGTTGATTTTAGAATATTATGGAAAAAATGAGGTTTCCTAACCTCCAAAGGGGATAAAATTAAAAATGACTCCTATGTTTAAAATTTATTAGATGCCATACTTTTGCTAGTGGCTCTGGCTATTAAGGCTCCTGGACATTCTAGAGTCAATACCCTGGAAGCCAAAGGAAATCACCTTATAGATGTTTCTACCCCAAATCCTGCTTTTAAAGAAGGCAATAGCCAAACCAATGTCATGCTCCAAAGGGATGTTTCCTCAAGTGATAGCTTGGAAAATTGATAAGAGATACCCAAGCAAATGGTACCAGAAAGGGAAGAATGATATTGGAAATCTAATTGTTGGTTGGATAAAAAGAACTCTAGTTTGGGACAAATAATAATCTGTCCCTACAAGAAATTCTAAAATCCCCTCTCCTTACCACTGTACATGAATTAAACCATTGGTCTGTTGACAAAATGATAGTGTTCACAAACCAGTATTGGTAGAGAAATATTAGTAAGCCTGTAAAAAAGTGCCTATCTCACTAGTCCCACCTATCCATATGACCCCCAAACATTTTTAAATTGCCCAATGGGCAGAGGAATTTCATACAGTGTTTTTCATCTCAAGGATGAAAATGGCTTAGTCATAGTTTTTATGTTTTACATGGGACCAAAGCTTTCCCTTTTAGACAGGCCATTCTTGCTTCTGTGGCTAAAATTTCTATTAGAAAAGATTATCCCTACATGGCGAACCCTTCTCCAACTTCATAGTGATTGTGAACCCATTTACTGCTTAGGTACTTTGACTAGTTTGTGCTGTCTGGCTGGTCTTACCACACTTTCATTGTGGAAATCATCCTCAATCATCAGGGTTAGTTGAATGCACTAAAGACACTATTAAGACTCAATTGGCAAAATTTGTAGAGATTCTCCAAATACATTGGCCCAAAGCATTTATGTTAGTTCTAAATTTCAGAATCACCCTTTTGGAGCTAGCAGACTCTCACCATTTGTGATACTTCAATGTACTTAGCCCCTGCCTCCTTTGACTCACAGCTGATAAATGGAGATACTTCAGTACTGTTAAGAAAGACCTAATTGCTTGTATTAAAATAATCATAATTGGGTAAAGTAATCTTTCCACAGTGCAGTCCCAGGAGACAGTGACCTTCAGTATCACATCTAACCAGTAAATTTGAACTATGGGAAAAGACACCTCCAGAAAGACTCTTCAACCTCGCTGGAAAGGTCCTCATGAGGAACTGCTAAGCAATGCTTGTGCCAACAAACTTCAGGGAATAAACTCTTGGGTTCATGTGACATATGCAAAGAAAACATCAAACCTGACTGGGCTTGCACACCATCTGGTGACCTGCAAATAAAGATTTTCCAGAATTGAAGCAGATGACATTCAGCAAGACAGCTTTACAAGATGTCTGTACCAGGCCTGTACAACTTTTCTCACTGTTTATAACTTCTGTCTATTTCATGGAAAGAAAATGCCCTTGCTTACATTTCCCAAACCCTTGCAGAAGGGGAAAATTCTTCTTTTGATTATGACCTTTTGGAAACAGCTTCATTATGGTCCCATGAGCTTTTGAAGGGTTAGAGTGTCCATCATTCACAAAAGTCTTTCTTTCATCTGAACTATTACTGACTTTGGAGTCTCATCCAAATTCTTTGTCTCTGAAAGCTGCAACTTTACAGGCTACCTTACTGATAACACACTTGCTTCCAAATAGTTCAAAATTGAGATAATAATATTTGTTTAATAAATCATTGAAGATTTGGTGTTCTTGCAAAAAGTTCATCAGTTATGTGCTTCATGTTTATACCTGTACTGTATCTACCCAAATGTGCTCAGTTAATTACTTTCAGTGCATGCTTGCAGTATTTACTATTCTGCTTTCATGGCTGCTTTCATTCAGGGATTTCCAAGAGGATAATGTGACTCCAGGTTGCCTTCTTATGGAGACATTTTTATAACCTAGGTCTGAATGAGTGCCAGTAAATATTTACAATTGGCTACTTTTGGACTTAGAGTTCTAGTTAAGGACTATCATACAATTTGAAATTGTCACATTATTTATTTTCTTTCATATAATTATTTTTCATTTTTTACATTGTTACCTGTCAAACTTTTGTAAGTGATATACCCAATAATAAGGTGATCTCCAATGTTTATGATCTTTATAAACATGGACTATAGATGGGAAGTGACTGAAACTCTTCTTGCCAAACACAGATGTGGCCTTAAGTGGTTTCCACCTATTTTGCACTTTCCTCTGACACTGGACATGACAACTGGGAAAGGTCCATCTTGGCACTAAGGGGCAAAACCACTAAGTGGAGAAAACCTGACTTTTGATCAGTTATATTTTCAGAAAAACACCTTGATAAAAAGGGGGGAATGTGAAAATTAATAGAGGGAGACCTCATTGGCATGGCATCAGGCTTTCAGGGAAGTTCTCATGTCCACCTGCAACATAATGAGTCATCAGAAATACATATTTGGTCATTCATATGACCAAATATATATTTCCCAGGTATATTTGGTCTTCACCTACAGTTCCTGAAAAGACTGAAGACTCTTGAAGGTGAAAAGAGTGTTTTGTCATGTAAATGAGAGATTTTGGACCCCTACTCAAGGGCAAGGCCTAGAGGCTGAATCAGTCAATGGCCAATAATTTAGTAAATCATGACTGTACAATGAAACCCACACAAAAACCCTTGAGAAGAGTGCCAAGAGGCTGTTGCACCAGAACTATGAGTCCTGTCGTGCCATGCATGATGGCTTGCTGAGGGACACTCTGGGTGGGCACAGGCATTCACTAGCACGTTGCTTGCAGATGCGGTTGGCAAGGCAAGGGTTGGAGGCAGAGCATTGTTCGGCGTCCTGACCCATTCTTAGTTCGGTCACTGCTGAGTAACACCTCTGTATCATCTGAGTGCTATCATCTGGCCTGTGCAGTGGGAAGTAGTGGTGGCTTCAGCATCGTAGAAGATAAACCAGATTGGATTAAAGATGATGGAGTGAGAGGTGAGACAGAGACCTCTTCCTAAAACCACACAGAATAGAAAAATATAATTAATACAACTAATCCTGAAAGAGCAACAGGAAAGAAGGCTGCACCAGACTGCATACAAATGGAGAAAAGAGCAGACCTCACAGAACAGGATAATATACCAAAGCTGTGACGCAGTGGGACCTAAGCCCTTCCCCCACCCCAGCTCACCAGCAGGAAGAAGAGAAACAGGGAGGGGAGAGAGTGGAGGCCTGGGACTGCTGAACACGTAGCCATGGAGATCTGCTCTGGGAGCACGAACCTACATTGCATGATGCTCTGGTGATTTAGAGGGGTAGGAAAGCTAAGACAGGCAGAATACATGGAGAGATTAAGATTCTAGCTGCTTGTGGAAAACAGGGATTCATATGTGGCTGATCTGGATGGGCAGTCTGAGAGAATTCCTAAAAGCGAGAGGCCTGCTAAAGGGGCAATGATTGCACAGAGCTTACTGCTCAGGAGAAAGGACAGGTAGACAAAATTGTCTGGATACACTCTGCCCAGCAGGTTGGGAGCTTAAAAGATCTTCAAGTGCTCCATGCTCCTGGCTGGCTACCAGCTCCACGGCCCCCCACTGTGATATGCAGCCTTCTGTGTCTCCCTCCCAGCTAGCCTGCACTTGGCTCAGGCTCGCAAAGCAGCAACACCATCCATGGCGTCAGACCAGCCAGAGGGAAGCCCCGCCTATGGCAGCTACAAACAAAAAGCATAGAGGCTTAAACTTGTGTGCTCTGCTCACTGGTTCTGACAGTGGAGACAGGCATAGCACCTGGGAAACAAGAAACAGCTCTTTCCATGACCCAAGAAAAAAGACCCTCCCCTTGAACCCTCGACATTGCTCTAGGGGCTGAGAAGCTCCACAGAGTAGAGCTTCTGGGCACTAGAGGGCACCACAGACAAATTATGAAACATCAAAGGAACCTGGTTCAAAGCAAAATTATGAATACATCTGAGAAAGATTCAAATGAAATTGACCTCATGAATCTTCCTGAAAGAGATTACAAAATAAAAATCATTAAATGGTTTATGGAGGTACAGAAAAATATTCAAGAACTCAGGAACAAATTGAGGATGGAGATCCAATTATTGAAGAACACAATAGAGGGTATTAAAATCAGATTAGATATGGTGGAGACAATAAATGATATAGAAAATAGGGAAGAGGAATACAAAGAAACTGCAGCACAGAGAGAAAAAAGGATCTCTAAGAATGAAAGAATACTGAGAGAATTGTGTAACCAATCCAAATGGAACAATATTCTCTATTACAGGGGTACCAGAAGAAGAAGAGAAAGAAAAAGAGATAAAAAGTGTCTTTGAGGAGGTAATTACTGAAAACTTCCCCAATCTGGGGAAGGAGATGGTCTCTCAGGCCATGGAGGTGCACAGATCTACCAACATAAGGGACCCAAGGCAGACACCACTAAGACAGATAATAATTAAAATCCCAAAGATCAAGGATAAGGACAAACTATTAAAAGCAGCCAGAGAGAGAAATAAGATCACATACAAAGGAAAGCTCATCAGGCTATCATCAGACTTCTCAGAAGAAACCTTACAGGCAAGAAGGGAGTGGCATGATATGATTGATGCAATGAAGTAGAAGGGCCTCAAACCAAAAATACTTTATCTGGCAAGATTATCATTTAAATTTGGGGAGGGATTAAACAATTCCCAGATAAGCAAAAGTGGAGACAGTGTAGCTCCCACAAACCATCTCTACAGTGTATTTTGATGAGATTGCTATAGATGGAAGTGTTCCTAAGGTTAAATAGCTGTCAACAGAGGTAATGAAAAGGGCTAGACAAAGATGACAGAGTATGTCACCTAATATACAAAGAATGGAGGAGGAAGAAAAGGAAGGGAAGACAAAAAAGAACATTAGATTGTGTTTGTAATAACATACTAAGGGAGTTAAGTTAGTTAGTCTCTTAGGTAGTAAGGAAGTTACCCTTGAACCTTTGGTAACCACGAATTGAAAGCCTGCAATGGCAATAAGTACAGATCTATCGATAATCACCCTAAATGTAAATGGTTTGAATGTACCAATCAAAATACACAGAGTCACTGAATAGATAAAAAACAAGACATGTATGTGATGCCTACAAGAGACTCACTTCAAATCCAAAGACATGCACAGACTAAAAGTGAAAGGATGGAAAAAGATATTTCATGCAACTGATAGGGAGAAAAAAGCAGGTGTTGCAGTACTTGTATCAGACAAAATACACTTCAAAACAAAGAGACTCATACGAGACAAAGAAGAACATGACATAATGATAAAGTGGTCAATCCAACAAGAGGATATAACAATTATAAATATCTATGTACCCAACACAGGAGCACCTACATATGTGAAACAAATACTAACAGAATTAAAAGGGAAAATTGAATGTAATGCATTTATTCTAGGATACTTCAACACTCCATTCAATCCAAATGACAGATCTACCAGACAGAAAATAAGTAAGGAGACAGAGGCATTGAACAACACAATAGAACAGATGGACCTAACAGACATTTACAGAACTCTACACCCAAAAGCAGCGGATACACATTCTTTTCAAGTGCACACGGAAGATTTTCCAGAAGAGATCACATACTAGGCTACAAAAAGAGCCTCAGTAAATTTAAAAAGATTGAAATTGTACCAACCAACTTCACAGATCACAAGGGTACAAAACTAGAAAAAAATTGTAAAAAGAAAACAGAAAGGCTCACAAACACATGGAGGCTCAACAACATGCTCCTAAATAATCAATGGATCAATAACCAAACTAAAACAGAGATCAAGCAATATATGGAAAGAAATGAGAAAAATAGCACAACACCCCAATGTGTGGGAAGCAGCAAAGGCAGTTCTAAGAGGGAAGTATATAGCAACCGAGGCATATTTAAATAACGAAGTACAATTACAAATGAATACTCTAAATTCACAATTATTGAAAATGGAAAAAGAAGAACAAATGAAGTCCAAAGTCACCAGAGAGAGGGACATAATAAAGATCAGAGAAGAAATAAATAGTACTGAGAAAAATATAAAACAATAGAAAAAATTAATAAAACTAAGAGATGGTTCTTTGAGAAAATAAACAAAACAGATAAAGCCCTAGCCAGACTTATTAAGAAAAAAAGAGAATCTACACGCATAAACAGAATTCGAAATTAGAAAGGAAAAATCATGACAGACACCACAGAAATATAAAGAATGATTAGAGAAAACTATGAAAATCTATATGCTAACAAACTGGATAACTTAGAAGAAATGGACAACTTTCTAGAAAAATATAACCTTCCAAGACTAACTCAGGAAGAAACAGAAATCTAAACAGACCAATTACCAGCAATGAAATTGAATCCATAATCAAAAACTACCCAAGAACAAAACCTCCATACCAGATGGATTCACTGCTGAATATTATCAGACATTTAGAGAAGATATAGTACCCACTCTCCTTAAAGTTTTCCAAAAAATAGAAGATGAGGGAATCCTTCCAAACTCATACTATGAAGACAGCATCACTCTAAGACCAAAACCAGGCAAAGACACCAAAAAAAAAAAAAAAGAAAACTACAGACCAATATCCCTGATGAACATAGATGCAAAAACACTCAGCAAAATATTAGTAAACCAAATTAAAAAACACATCAAGTGGATCATACACCATGATCAAGTGGGATTTATCCCAGGGACGCAAGGATGGTACAACATTAAAAAATCCATCAACATCATCCACCACATCAACAAAAAGAAGGACAAAACCACATGATCATTTCCATAGATGCTGAGAAAACATTCAACAAAATTCAACATCCATTCATGATAAAAACTCCACAAAATGGGTATAGAGGGTAATTACCTCAACATGATAAATGCCATAAATGACAAACCAATAGCCAACATCATACTTAACAGTGACAAGTTGTAAGATTTTCCTCTAAGATCAGGAACAAATAAGGATGCCCACTCTCCTCAATTTTATTCAACATAGTACTCGAGGTCCTAACCATGGCAGTAAAACAACACAAAGAAATAAAATGCTTCCAGACTGGTAAGGAAGAAGGCAAACTGTCACTGTTTGCAGATGACATGATATTGTACATCAAAAACCCTAAAGAATCCACTTCAAAACTACTAGAACTAATATCTGAATTCAGCAAAGTTGCAGGATACAAAATTAACACACAGAAATCTGTTGCATTCCTGTACACTAATGAACTAGCAGAAAGAGAAATCAGGAAAACAGTTCCATTCACAATTGCATCAAAAAGAGTAAACTACCTAGGAATAAACCTAACCAAGGAAGTGAAAGACCTATACCCTGAGAATTACAAGACACTCCTAAGAAATTAGAGAGAATACTAATAAATGGAAATTCATCACATTCTCTTTGGTAGGAAAAATTAATATTGTTAAAATGGCCATTCTGCCTAAAGCGATCTACAGATTCAATGCAATCCCTATAAAAATACCAACAGCATTCTTCAGTGAACTGGAAAAAATAGTTCTAAAATTCATATGGAATCACAAAAGACCTCAAATAGCCTAAGAATCTTGAGAAGTTAGAATAAAGCAGGTGGGATCTCACTTCCTAACTTCAAGCTCTACTATAAAGCCATAGTAATCAAGACAATTTGGTACTGGCACAGAACAGACCTAGAGACCAGTGAAACAGAATAGAGAGTCCAGATATAATCCCAAGCATATATGGTCAATTAATATACATTAAAAGAATCATGGATATACAATGGGGAAATGACAGCCTTCTCAATAGCTGTTGTTGGCAAAACTCGACAGCTACATGGAAGAGAACGAAACTAGATTACTGTCTATCTCCATACATAAAACTAAACTCAAAATGGATCAAAGACCTGAATGTAAGTAATGAAACCATAAAACTCTTAGAAGAAAATATCAGCAAAACTCTCTTGAATATAAACATGAGCAACTTCTTCATGAACATGTCTCAATGGGCAAGGGAAACAAAAACAAAAATGAACAAGTGGGACTACATCAAACTAAAATGTTTCTGTACAGCAAAGACACCATCAGTAGAACAAAAAGGCATTGTACAGTATGGGATAATATATTCATAAATGACATATCTGATAAGGGGTTGACATCCAAAGTATATGAAGAGCTGATGCACCTCAACAAACAAAAGGCAAATAACCTGATTAAAAAATGGGCAGAGGAGCTGAACAGACATTTCTCCAAAGAAGAAATTCAGATGGCCAATGGTAATATAAGAAGATGCTCCACATCGCTAATCATCAGAGAACTACAAATTAAAACCTTAATGAGATATCACCTCACACCAGTTAGGATGGCCAATATCCAAAAGACAAACAACAACAAATGTTGGTGAGGATGTGGAGAAAGGGGAACCCTCCTACACTGCTGGTGGGAATTTAAACTAGTTCAGCCTTTGTGGAAAGCAGTATTGAGGTTCCTCAAAAAACTAAAAGTAGAAATACCATTTGACCCAGGAATTCCACTCCTAGGAATTTACCCTAAGAATGCAGGATCCCAGTTTGAAAAAGACATATGCACCCCTATGCTTATCACAGCACTATTTACAATAGCCAAGAAATGGATACAACCTAAGTGCTCACCAGTAGATGAATAGATAGATAAGATGTGGTACATATACACAATGGAATATTATTCAGCCATAAGAAGAAAACAAATCCTACCATTTGCAACAACATGGATGGAACTAGAGGGTATTATGCTCAGTGAAATAAGTCATGTGGAGATTAAACAAGTATGAAATGATTTCACGCATCTGTGGAGTATAAGAACAAAGAAAAAACTGAAGGAGCAAAATAGCAGTGGACTCATAGAACCCAAGAATGGACTAGCAATTACCAAAGGGAAAGGGACTGGGGAGGATGGGTGGGAAGGGAGGGATAAGGGGAAAAAGGGGCATTATAATTAGCACATATAATGTAGGCAGGGATATGGGGCAGGCAGTTTAGTGCAGAGAAGAGAAGTAGTGATACTATACCATCTTACTACGCCAAAGAACAGTGACTTTAATGGAGTATGTGATGGGGACTTGGTAATGGGGGGAATCTATTAACCACAATGTTGTTCATGTAAGTGTGTATTAATGATACCAACATAGATAGATGATAGATGATAGCCAGATAGAGGATGGATAGATAGATAGATAGATAGATAGATAGATAGATAGATAGATAGATAGATAGATAGATAGATAGACAGACCTAGAAAAAAGAAAAAAAGAAAAAACCTTGAGAAGAACTTATCTTTCTCTGATCTCTGGAATTCTGCTTCTCTGTCAGAGAGGGAGCTTCTATGCTTGGGGAAACAGAATGCCTCCACGTGCCACTGAGCCATGCTTCATGAGGATAGAAGCTCTTTTCTTTGGAACTTCACCCTACGTGGGTAAAACTGCAATATTTCCAGAATCTCTTGCCTGGCCTTAGTGCATCTCCATATTAATAGGTGACTACAAGGGGGAAAGAGTAAGGGTGTATTTGGACCAGAGAGGTTTGTTGGGGCCCCTTTTTCACAGCTGGGTTGCGAGAGACATGGGCAAGCAGAAGAAGATGACTGCTTGTAGGCAACAAATTGGTTTCTCCCACTTTATTTCTCCCTTTGACTAATTTCAGCTTCAAAGGTAATTTGTTCCAGGCTGGGAACATGTTTCCCCCCAAAGTTACACCCTATGTGTTTCTTCATCTGCGTGTTAACTTGTATGCTTTGTGGTATTGTTTGTTAAATTGGTAAACATGTTTTCCTGAGTTCTATGAGCCACTCTAGAAAATTAATCAACCTAAGGGGGAGAATGTTGGAACCTCCAATCTGTAGCCAGTAGGTCAGAAGTACAGGTTAACTGCCTGAGGCTTGTGACTGGTGCTTGGAATGGGGGTGGAGGCATTCTTGTAGGATGGAGTCTTTAACCTGGGGAATCTGCTGCTGTCCCCAAGTAGATTGCCTCAGAATTGAGTTCTCCAACACCACACTGGTGTTCTAGAATTGCTTGGTGTTATGTGTGAGAAGACCCTCTGCCACATACTTAATACATATTTGAATTGGGTCCAGGGACCCAAATGGAGTTATACTACTATTATGGCTGTACATAATATTGTTACATATATATATTTATAGTAAATATATATATATACATATATATATATATATATTTACTATACTCCCCAGCAGGAAGAGGTTTCTGCCTTCTTCTTCTCAGTAATGGCCCAGCCAATGAGAGACTGTGACAAGTCAACCAATCAGAAGCCATGATACATGGGACTTCCAGTTTACTCCAATGGACATTTTGCTTAGAGTAGACCTCCCAACTCAGCCCTTCCCTCTGTAGGAGTATTACTTCCTGTCCTTTGTTCTCAGGTCATGCTATGGCTTTGCTGTAGCTTGCATGTCCCAGAATGCAATTTTCTGCTATTTTTGAGCAAACCTATTTTTGCTAGTAAAATAACTGTTTTATTTTTAAGGTCAAATTATCTGTGAAGTGTTCTACTACAAAATTTGCTTTTATTGGTGCCATTAGTAGGAAGTTCTGCTGATTAAGTTTCTGAAAGGACCTAAGACAGCTGTTTCCAAACCCATCTTATCATTATAATTACCTTAGATGCTTCTGTAGAAAAATATATTATCAGGTCTGAGTTCAGAAATGCCAGAAAGCAATATGTTTTATTGTTTCTTTGGGAAGGGTGATATACAGCAAGGTTTGTGAATCACTTATCTAAGGATCGTAGCTATGTATAGACTCCAGAGCTTAATAATTATTAGTATTTCTTGAGTTCAAATCCTTGTTCTGTTGTTCTGTGTGCTTCCTGGAGAATGAATAAAGTACTGTGTACCTGTTGGGGGAGATCCTCAAGATGTAACCACCAGGGATCTGTGAGCTGGACCTGGACAATATGAAGCACCTCATCCCCTCCCCATCCTTAGAGTGTGGAGATAGTGATATAGTGTTGAGACCATCTGGACTGTATATATGATTGAATCCAGTTTAAAATTTTAAGATTTGGGGGCCTTAAGTGGTTTATACCTGTACTGTATCTACCTAAATGTGGCAGGTGCAGAGATCTACTCATTTTGTGGTCATACAAGACAAGCCTGGTAGGTAAGTTCCCTTGCTTATTAAACCTGCTACCCACCATCTCGAGTGGCCTGCCTCTTTCCTCAGTTTCTTCCTGCCCTTGACATAGGGGGTCTGTTTGCATATTACACCAGAGAAATTCCTGAAGAACTTGAGAACCAGAAGTGCTTCAGTTTCTTTATTTTCAAAGATCATAGCTCACAGCCTTAGGGATTATGTGAGTTAATATAAAAGCATTTTAACAATGCTGGCACAAGAAAACACTCAACATTAGCATCTGCCTTATCTTTGTATATTTTATTGGTAATAACTCTCCTGCATGAGTTTTGGACTTCAACAAAAATTATGTATATCCCTTACATTGCTTCTACAAATACTTGTGAAGTTAAGATCAAAGTCACCCCTATTGTTGGGCAGATGCATATGGGGAGGGCTTTCCCTGCACACTAGTGAAAGCTCATCTTGGACAGGGGAGGTTTCTTGACTCTGAATGAGAAATAATTCTCAAACAGGTCTGAAGAGTGTAGGTAAGGAAGGAATTCATTAAAGCAAGAGTAGTAGTAAATGGCAGCAGCTGTACAGGCAGCAGAGAGCAAGGAAGAGCAGAGGGAGGAAAGGGAAGTTCATTAACTCCTCCTCAGCATAGGGAAGATCCCTTGCCAACTCCTAACACTAGGGTCACCAGGCATCCAGTGTCCACATGAATCTGCACAGCATGGGAACTAAACCTCTACTGACCCAGGATTCGGGGGAGCTGCAGAGCACTGGATGTAGTGAGATTATGTTCTAAGAACTTCCTGAAGTCAAAGAAAGGGGAGTTTCATGCAGGATACTAAAAAGCATGGTTGTACAGCTGCAGTCCTGTCTGGGTCACCCAGACAATGGGAACTTGCAAGCCCAAATCAGAGATTTTAGTAGCCCTTTCCTAATTATCTAAAGTAGAACAGAGAGAGAGAAGAGTAGTGCTTAAGTCTAGAAAATTGAATGAAAAACCAAAGTAACAAAGATGCTTACCACTGGACAAAACACAGTAAGTTGAGCAATAAGAAGTCTTAAGACAAAAAGTATACACTCAAAGAAAGGGAAGTGTGGGCAACCTCAGAGAGAAGCCACACTTAGAGGCTTAGGATTCTGTCTTTTAAGGCTTTCAATAATGGGGTAAAAGGTGGCAGAGGGGTGTTCTTAGGCTTGAGATATGGTGTCATGATGTCTCTTTCCAGTAAGAGACATTATGTCACCATCCACAGTCAGCAGTCAGTCCTCTAGATAATTCTGTAAGATAAATTTAACACAAGGAATTTATTGATTCCATTCTTCTCCAAGGTGGTGCTTGCCCTCAGGCACTGGGAATATATCAGTTAGGACTGCTTGCTCTGCCTTAAGTTAGGGTCAGTTGCTGCTTGATTAGCAAAAAATATGTTAAGTTAATACTAACTCTCTGGATTTTAAAGTGGAATCAGTCTTAAGATGGAGTCCCTCCTCTTCTTCCTATACTACTTAAATCTCAGCATTTTTTATCATAAGCAGGAAAAGTTAATCATGACGCTTGTCCTATATCCCTGCCCTACCTTAATACAACCTGAGTGATTTCTGTCAAATACTAAAACAATCTGAAATGCAGGAAAATGGTTATTATATTACTCTCCAAGTAACCCTGGGGTAAATTTTAGATTGATAGAAATATTATTGTTTCTCCAAAAGTTTATTGGAAAAGCAAGACACATACTAGAAAGGTTTAGTACACACATATCATCAAAAATTAAATACTGCTTTTGAAATATGTGAAAATAATGATCTAAGAACATTTCAAGCAACTTTTGTAAAGAATAAATTTATTTTAGAAATAGAACTGATTGGTATGGTAGGGGCCAATGGCAGGCTGCCTCAAAATATACCACTTTGTCATGCAAATTATTTTGAGCTGTAAACAAGGTCCAAAAGACTCAGGAAAATTTTTTGGTCTTCCCCCTAACTATATAAAAAGGATTTATCTAGGGAATTTTCTCTAGAAAGTGAGCTTTCACCATAGATAATTACATTACAATAGGAAGTAGGGGTGGTAGACTAGTAGGAACTGAGCAAAATCTATTTGTTAGAACTCCTTTCTATGGCCCAGCAAACATTTGTTTACCAAATGTGCTCTTTTTCATTTTCACATGGTTTGCCTTCCTTCCCTTTGAAGTCCTAGACCCCTACCTCCTTCTCCTTAGTTGAGGATGGCATACATAATTTTGTCTGACTATTGTAGCTCTGGGAAGAGAGGCTCCCCACTCAGAGCAAGTTCACTATGAATTTGGTGAGACTGAAGAAAGGCAAGGGCAAAAAATTGGGGATAAGAGGGTTACCACGCTTATTCTCACTGTGGTCACAGGCAACTCAGTATACATGGCTGGCTCAAATGCACTCCCCAAGGCAGCTACAGGTTCTGGTCTGTTCAATACTCTAGGCAGTAGGCCTCAGTCTCTCTTCACTTACTGACCTCCAAGCTCCCTGATCCCAGTCTCAGACTTTATTCTCCAGGAGCACTGGGGCTCCACAGCTCTCTCTCTGCACTCCCAGTGGTGGCTAGTGCCGTGCTCCCATGCTACAGGAGCAACTCTATGGGTGGGTGCCTAGTGACTGGCAGATGCCTGGTCAATTACATACCAGGAACACAGGCAGAGGAGACAATGGGTGTTTCCTCTCTACTCCTACCCTAGGCGGGTACTCCTGTCACTGACCAGTGGCTCTGTTCCTGGTAAACATCCCATAAATGTGCAAACATGTTCTTATTACATACATAATGGGCACTATAAAGGTCAGGCATGAATCCTGGTCAGAAATTTCCATTATCCCCACACTGTCTTTGGAATCTCATGTCTGTGGGGATTCCCCATACATGTTTCATGAAATTTGATTTTCTCCTGTTAATTTATCTCTCATAGATTTGATTCTTAGCCCAGTTAGAAGAACCTCAAAGAGCTGATGAAAATTTCCTGCCCAAGAATATTTACAAGTTTAAAAAATACAGTGATTATTGATTTTACTTTAGGAAGAATTCACATAATTCTTTTCTACTAGGTTTGCTTTTCTCTGTCTCTCTTTAATTAAGTTTGACTTAGAAATGAGGTGGAATTTAGTTGTGAGTAAAAATGGCATACCTATTTGCACACATCTGTAAAGCAAATCAAATTGGTTCTTAATAGTAAGACTGTTGGGAAATATCACCATGTAATTTGTGAAGCTAGCATTTCTAACAAAAGTAAACAGTAAAAACAGACATAAAAGGGCAGAGGTGTCCAGGAAGATATAACACAATTAAATACATTAAAACATTAGAGCACTTGAAAAATATCTGTTCAATCTGACACAAATTCAAATTTAGAAATTTTCAACAAAAATTTTTTAAAATTTTATTTTTCCATCTTTGTTATTCCTTCCTATAATCTGAATTTCTGATATGATTTATTTACATTCTGAGTATTATCTTTTAGCATTCCTTGTGGAGACTTGCTGGCAATAAATTATGTTGCCTTCATTTTTTAGGAATATGTTGGTAGATAAAAATTGTAGTTTTATAGGTTCTCTTGGAACACTTAAAGGTAATTCTGCTGTCTTCAGACTTGTGTAATTTCTGATTAGAAGTCAGCCATCATTCTTATTGGTGTTTCTCTGCATATCGTGTATTTTGCTTCTCTGTTTTCCAGATTTCTTTTTCATTCCTTGTTTTTAGCTGTTTGACTATGACATACTTGAGTTTGTTTTTCTCTCTACTTAAACTACTTCAGTTTCAATAAACTTCTTGAATCTACGGCTTGATATTTTTCTTCAAATTTAGAAATTTTCAACAAAATTTCTTTTAAAATATTTTTTCACATTTTATTTTTCCTCATTCCTTCTGGAACTCCAATTATATCTATGCAATGTCATTTGTTATTTAACTCTATTTTTAATAAATCCTTCATAATCTTTATGTTTTAATTTGGAAAATTACTATTCACCTGCCTTCTAATTCAATGAATCTTTCTTTCTGTAGATTAATCTTCTATTAATCCCCCTAATGAAATTTTTATTTCAAATATTGCCGTTTTCAGAACTAAGATTTTATTTTAGTGCTTTTATAGATATTGCCTGTCTTCCCTAAAGTTTTCCGTGTTGTTAATTCTTGAAATTCTTTAATATATTTGTCATAATTATTTTATTTATTTATTTTTTAAAATTTCATTTTGGTATCATTAATCTACAATTACATGAAGGACATTATGCTTACTAGGCACCCCCCTTCACCAAGTCCCCCCACATTCCCATTCACAGTCACTGTCCATCAACATAGTAAGATGCTATAAAATCACTACTTGTCTTCTCTGTGTTGCACAGCCCTCCCCATGCCCCACACACTATACATGCTAATCATAATGCCCCCTTTCTTTTTTTCCCGCCCTTATCATCCCTTCCCACCCATCCTCCCCAGTCCCTTTCCCTTTGGTAACTATTAGTACATTCTTGGGTTCTGTGCTTCAGCTGCTGTTTTGTTCCTTCAGTTTTCTTTTGTTCTTATAATCCACATATGAGTGAAATCATTTGGTACTTGTCTTTCTCCACCTGGCTTATTTCACTGAGCATAATACCCTCTAGCTCCATCCATGTTGTTGCGAATGGTAGGATTTGTTTTTTTCTTATGGCTGAATAATATTCCATTGTGTATATGTACCACATCTTCTTTATCCATTCATCTACTGATGGACACTTAGGTTGCTTCCATATCTTGGCTATTGTAAATAGTGCAGCAATAAACATAGGGGTGCATCTGTGTTTTTCAAACTGGAGTACTGCATTCTTGGGGTAAATTCCTAGAAGTGGAATTCCTGGGTCAAATGGTATTTCTATTTTGAGCATTTTGAGGAACCTTCATACTGCTTTCCACAATGGTTGAACTAATTTACATTCCCACCAGCAGTGTAGGAAGGTTCCCCTTTCTCCACAACCACGCCAACATTTGTTGTTGTTTGTCTTTTAGATGGTAGCCATCCTTACTGGTATGAGATGATATCTCATTGTGGTTTTAATTTGCATTTCTTTGATGACAAGCGATGTGGAGCATCTTTTCATGTGTCTGTTGGCCATCTGAATTTCTTCTTTAGAGAACTGTCTATTCAGCTCCTCTGCCCATTTTTTAATTGGATTATTTGCTTTTTGTTTGTTGAGGTGTGTGAGCTCTTTATATATTTTGGAGGTCAACCCTTCATCAGATCTGTCATTTATGAATATATTCTCCCATACTGCAGGATACATTTTTGTTCTATTGATGGTGTCCTTTGCTGTACAGAAGCTTTTCAGCTTGATATAGTCCCATTTGTTCATTTTTGCATTTGTTTCCCTTGCCCTGGGAGATATGTTCAAGAAGAGGTCACTCATGTTTATGTCTAAGAGATTTTTGCCTATGTTTTTTTCTTAGAGTTATGGTTTCATGACTTACATTCAATTCTTTGATCCATTTTGAATTTACTTTTGTGTATGGGGTTAGACAGTGATCCAGTTGAATTCTCTTACATGTAGTTGTCCAGTTTTGCCAGCACCATCTGTTGAAGAGACTATTTCCCCATTGTATATCCATGGCCACTTTATCGAATATTAGTTGACCATATATGTTTGGGTTAATGTTTGGAGTCTCTATTCTGTTCCATTGGTCTGTGGTTCTTGTGCCAGTACCAAATTGTCTTGATAACTGTGGCTTTGTAGTAGAGCTTAAAGTTGGGGAGTGAGATTCCCCCCCCCCCCATTTTATTCTTCCTTCTCAGGATTGCTTTAGCTATTCAGGGTCTTTGTTGTTTCCAAATGAATTTTTTACCTATTTGTTCCAGTTCATTGAAGAATGCTGTTGGTAGTATGATAGGGATTGCATCGAATCTGTATATTGCTTTGGGCAGAATGGCCATTTTGACGATATTAATTCTTCCTAGCCATGAGCATGGGATGAGTTTCCATTTGTTAGTGACCTCTTTAATTTCTCTTAAGAGTGTCTTATAGTTTTCAGGGTATAGGTCTTTCACTTCCTTGGTTAGGTTTATTCCTAGGTGTTTTATTCTTTTTGATGCTATTGTGAATGGAATTGTCTTCCTGATTTCTCTTTCTATTAGTTTATTGTTAGTGTATAGGAAAGCCACAGATTTCTCTGTGTTAATTTTGTATCCTGTGACTTTGCTGAATTCCGATATTAGCTCTAGTAGTTTCAGAGTGGAGTCTTTAGGGTTTTATATGTACAATATCATGTCATCTGCAAATAGTGACAGTTTAACTTCTTCTTTAACAATCTGGATTCCTTGTATTTCTTTGTTTTTTCTAATTGCCGTGGCTAGGACCTCCAGTACTATGTTGAATAACAGTGGGGTGAGTGGGCATCTCTCTTTTTCCCGATCTCAGAGGAAAAGCTTTCAGCTTCTCACTATTCAGTATGATGTTGGCTGTGGGTTCATCATATATGGCCTTTATTATGTTGATGTACTTGCCCTCTATACCCATTTTGTTGAGAGTTTTTGTCACGAATGGATGTTGAATTTTATCGAATGCTTTTTCAGCATCTATGGAGATGATCATGTGGTTTTTGTCTTTCTTTTCGTTGATGTGGTGGATGATGTTGATGGATTTTCAAATGTACCATCCTTGCATCCATGGGATGAATCCCACTTGGTCATGGTGTATGATCCTTTTGATGTATTTTTGAATTAGGTTTGCTAATATTTTGTTGAATATTTTTGCATCTATGTTCATCACGTATATTGGTCTGTAGTTTTCTTTTTTGGTGGGGTCTTTGCCTGGTTTTGTTATTAGGGTGATGTTGGCTTCATAGAATGAGTTTGGGAATATTCCCTCCTCTTCTATTTTTTGGAGAATGGGTATTATGTCTTCTCTGTATGTTTGATAAAATTCCGATGTAAATCCATCTAGCCCGGGGGTTTTGTTCTTTGGTAGTTTTTCGATTACCACTTCAATTTCGTTGCTGATAATTGGTCTGTGTAGATTTTCTGTTTCTTCCTTGGTCAGTATGGGAAGGTTGTATTTTTCCAGAAAGTTGTCCATTTCTCCTAGGTTTCCCAGCTTGTTTGCATATAGGTTTTCATAGTACTCTCTAATAATTCTTTGTATTTCTGTGGGGTCCTTTGTGATTTTTCCTTTCTCATTTCTGATTCTGTTGATGTGTGTTGACTCTCTTTTCCTCTTAATAAGTCTGGCTAGGGGCTTATCTATTTTGTTTATTTTCTCAAAGAACCAGCTCTTGGTTTCATTGATTTTTGCTATTGTTTTATTCTTCTCAATTTTATTTATTTCTTCTCTGATCTTTATTATGTCCCTCCTTCTGCTGACCTTCGGCCTCATTTGTTCTTCTTTTTCCAATTTTGATAATTGTGACATTAGACCATTCATTTGGGATTGTTCTGCCTTCTTTAATTATGCCTGGATTGCTATATATTTTCCTCTTAGGATTGCTTTTTCTGTATCTCACAGTAGTTGGGGTTTTGTGTGTTGTCATTTGTTTTCACATATTGCTGGATCTCCATTTTAATTTGGTCATTGATCCATTGATTATTTAGGAGTGTGTTGTTAAGCCTCCATGTGTTTGTGAGCCTTTTTGCTTTCTTTGTACAATTTATTTCTAGTTTTATGCCTTTGTGGTCTGAAAAGTTGGTTGGTAGGATTTCAATCTTTTGGAATTTACTGAGGCTCTTTTTGTGGCCTAGAATGTGGTTTATTCTGGAGAATGTTCCATGTGCATTTGAGAAGAATGTGTATCCTGTTGCTTTTAGATGTAGAGTTCTGTAAATGTCTATTAGGTCTATCTGTTCTAGTGTGTTGTTCAGTGCCTCTGTGTCCTTACTTATTTTCTGTCTAGTGGATCTGTCCTTTGGAGTGAGTGGTGTGTTGAAGTCTCCCAAAATGAATGCATTGCATTCTATTTCCTCCTTTAATTCTGTTAGTATTTGTTTCACATATGTTGGTGCTCCTGTTTTGGTTATATATATATATATAATGGTTATATCCTCTTGTTGTACTGGGCCCTTTATCATTATGTAATGTCCTTATTTATGTCTTGTTACTATCTTTGTTTGAAGTATATTTTGTCTGATACTAGTACTGCAACACCTGATTTTTTCTAACTTTTGTTTTGCATGAAATATCTTCTTCCATCCCTTGACTGTAAGTCTGTGCATATCTTTGGGTTTGAGGTGAGTCTCTTGTAAACCACATATGGATGGGTCCATTCTATTACTTTTTTATCCATTCTATTACTCTGTGTCTTTTGATTAGTTCATTCAGTCCATTTACATTTAGGGTGATTATTGAAAGGTATGTACTTATTGCCATTGCAGGCTTTAAGTTTGTGCTTACCAAAGGTTCAAGGTTAGTTTCTTTAGTACCTTACTGTCTAACTTAACTTGCTGATTGAGCTATTATAAACACAGTCTGATGATTCTTTAATTCTCTCCCTTCCTGTTCCTCCTCCTCCCTTCTTCATATGTTGGGTGTTTTGTTCTGTACTCTTTTTAGGAGTGCTCCCATCTAGAGCATTCCCTGTAAGATGCCCTGTAGAGGTGGTTTGTGGGAGGCAAATTCCTTCAACTTTTGCTTGTCTGGGAATTGTTTAATCCCTCCTTCATATTTAAATGATATTCGTGCTGGATACAGTAGTCTTGGTTCGAGGCCCTTCTGTTTCATTGCATTAAGTATATCATGCCATTCTCTTCTGGCCTGTAGGGTTTCTGTTGAGTAGTCTGATGATAGCCTGATGAGTTTTCCTTTGTAGGTGACCTTTTCTTTCTCCTGGCTGCCTTTAATACTTTGTCCTTGTCTTTGATCTTTGCCATTTTAATTATTATGTGTCTTGGTGTTGCCCTCCTTGGATCCCTTGTCATGGGAGTTCTGTGTACCTTTGTGGTCTGAGAGGCCATTTCCTCCCTTAGTTTGGGGAAGTTTTCAACAATTATTTCTTCAAAGACACTTTCTATTCCTTTTTCTCTCTCTTCCTCTTCTGGTACCCCTATAATGTGGATATTGTTCCGTTTCTATTGGTTACACAGTTCTCTTAAAATTTTGTCATTCCTGGAGATCCTTTTATCTCTCCCTGCATCAGCTTCTCTGCATTCGTGTTCTCTGTTTTCTAGTCCATTAATGGTCTCTTGCATCTCGTCCATTCTGTTTTGAAGTCTTTCCAGAGATTGTTTTATTTCTGTATTCTCCCTCTTTAGTTCTTGCATATTTCTCTGCAAGTCCATCAGCATGGTTATGACTTTTGTTTTGAATTCTTTTTTCAGGGAGACTGGTTAAATCTATCTCCCCAGTTTCCTTCTCAGGGGAACATGTAGAAGATGTCGAAGCTGTCTGGGTTAGTCTTGTCTGGATCAAATTTTTTTGCCTTTTCATGTTGATAGGTGCAATGGTGAGCTATTGACTTGTCTGTGAGCTGGGAGAGCCAAGACTTTCCACTTTTTCCTGGCCTTTCTTTACTGGAACAACTGAGACCCCTAGTGGCTTGTGTTGGGCAATTGCATGTAGACTGCGTCTCTGTATCTTGCCCAGCTGGTATGGAGGAAGCTCCCTTGCTGTGGGCATGGCCAGCCTCAGGCCGCTACTCTGCTATGGTGGGACCCTGGAGGGGTAATGGACAGGGGGCTGTTTGGCTGTTTACCTCCATGAGAGGTCTCAGAGCTGTTGCCCAGGGTGTTAGTGCACCCAGAGTTCCCTGGAATATCCAGCTGCTGGACTGTGACCCAGGATGCTTCCATCCAGCTGTGAGGTCCCTGTTCCTTTAAGACTTTCAAAAAGCACTCACTTTTCTTTGTCACAGGGGTGCTGGATTTGGGACCCACTCTATGGTCTTACTGTCCTGTTTCCCTAATATCCAGGACCCCACGCATACACTGTGTGTGCGCTCTGGTGCGGATGGCTAGGGCTGGGTGTTTAGCAGTCCTGGGCTTCCTCTCCCTCCCCGCTCTGACTCCTCTCCTCCCACCAGGAGCTGGGGTCAGGGGCCTTGGGTACCGCCGGGCCGGGGCTTGTATCTTACCCCTTTCACCAGGCGCTGGGTTCTCGCAAGTGTGTATGTAGTCTGACTGTTGCCCTGTGTCTTCTGGTCTCTCCTTTAGGATTAGTTGTATTTGTTGTACTTTCAAAATTATATGTTTTGTCCTACTCACACCGCCATCTTGGCTCCGCTTGTCACAATTATTTTAATGTACATATCTGCTAATTACAAATTTACTGTACCTGCTGTGCATCTGCTTGTATTTACTTTTAATTTGCCACTGAATTCTGTGTTATACTTTCTTGCTTCTTCATTTGTCTCATACTAGCTGTTAATTCTACAAAACATAGCCCTTACTACTGGGATATAAGTCTGTCTTTTAAGGCATGACTCTTCTGGAGTTTTAAAAGAAACCTTTAGGTGTTTACCAAGCCCCTTTATATTGGTGTGTCTTGAGCTCAGTTGCATCTTGCAGCTGATGAAATCTCTACTCAGCTCTTTCTGCCATCTTTCAAGCTATTTCTTTCCATGGCTGCTTTCTGCTGGGTTCCTCAATTTTTGCTTTCTTTCCTGCCACTTGAGGATCCCTGGTCAATTTTCTGGTTTCTGAGATGCTTATTCAGCAGATGTGAAAATACTCACAATGCTGATAGGAGATAAATTTCTAATGTTTGAGCTGTGGTAGAAAAGACTCAGGTCCAGAGCTCTGAATTCCATGTTCACATGCATGTGGGTTCTGACACTGAATATATCTTCTTTGCTGTATCTTCAGACTCTGATGAGTTTTATATCTGTAATACGGTTTATTCATTTATGGATTATTTATACCTAGGTGCTAGAATTCCTTGTGCTTTCCATGTTTCTGATGCTATCATATCAATAAATACAGTGCTACATTTATTTATGTAAAATATCTCCTCCTTTACACCCATGGTTTAGCTCATAATGCCTTTTATTTAATAGTTTTCTGTTGATAAAATAATTCTGTGTCTGTTAACACTTTTAGTAATTCTCAATAAAGTATTTACTAAGTTTGACTAGAAATGACACAAAGAGATTCATCACATGAACAGCATATAATTTATATCAATTGTTTTCTAAGACTGTTCTTATTTTCTAGCACTGTGGCCAATCACTCTACTACTATAGAATTTCTATTTATAATGCAGCTACAAGATTTTGACAGAGGATGTTTGTTATTTAGGGAAGGGTCTATATTTGATCTTTTCAAAAGATGTTAACTAAGAGATTAACTCCTTTTACAAATTAATCTCTAGTTTCCAACAAATTAATGTCTAGTTTCCAACAATTAAAGAAATATTTATTTGTGGGAGTAGTGTGGGGCATTGGGTGAATAGATATTATAAAATAAAACATGAGCAGTGTTCTCTCTAATATAAAAATATACAAAACAAAGCATTTTAGCTGATATTCTGCAGTTGTACATTTATATTGTATGTTGCATTTATTTAGATAAAATTTAGAATACAAAGTGTAAGTTATGACTGTCTATAGATTGCCTTAAAATTCTAAAGACTAGCACAGTTGATCTAGTAATTTTGGCTGCCTGTATCATGAAGTAGTATTGCCAAAATGCCTTTAATCATTTGTAAATAATTTACTGTTATGGTCATACAAACTAGGAATAGTTGCAACTGGTTCATGTAAATGGTCCTCAGAGTTTATTTGTTTCATTAAATTTCATTTAATTTTTTCTCTATTATATTTGATGTTCTATAAAATATAAGCCATCACTCATGGCTCTAATATGGCTGCTTCTATAAATGTCTTAAGTTGCTTGGATTAGTTGAACTATTTTATGATAATCAGCTATTTTCTGTACTATTTTATAATTTGTTTCTGATTGAATTATTTAATTTCTTGGACATTACTGCTATTCTTCTAAAAATTCAATGAAACAAATAAATTACATGGAAATAAACAGCATCTAAGAATACAATGGATGAATGAATATAAGGAAAAATTTGAGGAACAAACACTATTATATTACATTATACTATGTTATATATCCCAGATCACTAAAACGTACCAAATGAAAAACTAGAAAGGAAATGTAACTCTATAAATGCTTCTAATGAGCTACTTTACAGGACTCAACTTCAAACAGAAATCAGTTGAGGAAAAAATTTTTTACTTTAATCTACTATTCTAATATTTTGGGAATCCTAAATAAAAATAGGTATATAAATAAATAAAATAGCTCAATATTGCTGTATTAAAACTAGTTAATGATGTCCCTTTAATTTTGTTGTTTTAGTCTGTTATGAAAACACCTATCCTGTAAAATTGTGATAGATTTTCTTTCATTGAGTCAAAACACAAATAATTAATTTACTTAAAATATATATGCTGATAACAAACCTGTGCTACCTTACAAGAAAATGGATATTGAAGAAAATAAATATTATCAATGATTTCCAAAAATATTAGATGAATTTCCATGGAAATTGTTACCACTCCCAATTATGTAAGTAAATTTGTGTCAGATTGAACAAACTGATATTTTAAAAGTGCTCTAATGTATTTAATTGTTGTATCTTCCTTGATACATCTGCCCTTTTATGTCTGTTTTTACTGTTTACTTTTGTTAGAAATGCTAGTTTCACAAATTACATGGTGATATTTTCCAACATTCTTACTATTAGGAACCAATTTGATTTCCTTTACAGATGTGTGCAAAGCTTGATGTATTATTTTTTTTGCTATCGTCTATTGGTTGTTTTGTTGGGCTGTCCACATATAGAATTTTTACTTTGTCATACATGAATTTTTTGTTCCACTTATTGGTTTTCTAAGTTCTATATAGGATAAAAGGCATTTATCTATATAGAGATTACTATAAATCCCAAGTGTTTATAATGATCAAAAGTCTTTCCTCTTGAGATTGTATACTATTACTCACATGATAATGCTAAAAAAAATCATATTGGTCTTACTGTGTATTCTAATGAGATATTTTAATAGCAATTTAGAATCTATTAAGCATCTCAAAGATAAAGTAGATAATTATAAGTATCTCTTAATTAGTTATTTCAATTAATTCAATAAAATAAACATTTATAGTTTCTGTTTATGCAAGGTAAATATTTTCAAATAATGCTTAATTATAATTGATAAAAATTATAATCAAGAACTCTCTTATTACTATTAAGAACAGAGTCACAGGGTAAGTAAGAAAGTAGTAAACTGACTGGAATGCTGTATTTTAAAAACTGTTCTTAGAACAATTTTTAACTTTGTTACAATAGTTTTTAACAAGACTTTACTGTCTATCAATTAAGTTAAGAACACACCTCCACTTTGACATCTGATGCTAGAGGATAGTGAAATATAGAAGTTACTTACAAGGAATAAAATTACATTTGGCCTATTTATACACAATGGCTTTTTAAATTTTTTTGCCCAAATATGTACAAAGTTAAGTAAGAAGAGGATACTAAGTGGTTGGGTTGTTGGGGTATAGAAGAAAGCTAAGACTTTCATGGAAAACAAAGAACTGTGACTATCCTAGTAATAATTTATAGCCCACTTATAGAGAAGTGTTTCTTTGCAAATGGACAGAAAAATGATACTCTAAATATTTCTCACTATTCTTTATATATCATCTATTTCCAATACTCCATCTATGAATCATGTTTCTTAAATCTGGTGTGTGAATGCAAGGTAATTTTTACTAATATGTATTTTCTGACATAATTTCCTTTATTCAATAAGGACTAACAAAGAAAGTATATTTAAGCCAATATAAAGGGTATGTCTTTGCATATCTATAGGGGTCAAATTTGAGTTCAGATTAATGTGCTGCTGCTAGTCTCTTTGCTTTGTAACTTGTAAACATTAAAAGACTTTTAAGAGGGAGGAGCCAAGATGGCGGCGTAAATAGGGAAGGGGAAATCTCCTCCCAAAACCAAATATATTTTTGAAAATACAACAAATACAACTATCCCTAAAAGAGAGACCAGAAGATACACTACAACAGCCAGGCTACATCTACACCTGTGACAACCCAGCACCTCACAAAGGGGGTTAAAATACAAGCCACGGCCTGATGGGACCCAAGTGCGTACCCCACCCCAGCTCCCCAGCCAGAGGAGAGGAGTCAGAGTGGGGAGGGAGTGGGACCCCAGGAATGCTAAATACCCAGCCCTAGCCATCCACACTGGGAGCACAGACACACAGTGTGTGGTGCGCTGGATACTAGGGAAATGGAGCAGTAAAACATGCAAGTGGGTTCCCACAGCTGGTGCCCCTGGGACAAAAGAAAAGCAAGTGCTTTTTCAAAGTCTTACAGGGACAGGAGCCTCACAGTTATATGGAAGCATCCCAGCACACTCAGCCCAGCATCCGGGAATCCCGAGGATCTCTGGACGCCCTAACACCCTGGGTGGCAGCGCAGCACTGAGGAGCTTCATGATGATAAAGAGCCTCCTGCCAGTACCCCCTCTGGCGGGGCCCTGCAATAGCAGAGCAGAAGCCTGAGACAGGCCGGCCCCACCCATAGCAGCCATGCAAAGCCTCCTCCCCAGCCACCCAGGCTAGACTCAGAGACCCCCCTGCCCAACACAAGCTGCTAGGGTACACCATTCTTGCAGGAAGAGAAGGCGACAGGCAAGCAGGAAGGGACTTCCTTCTCCAAGCTGACACACATGCCAACTGCCTATGACTAGCTCTATTACCAAGAAAAGGCAAAAGAATTTGATACAGACAAGAATAACCAAGACATCCCCCGAGAGGGAACCTGAGGAGATAGATTTAACCAATCTTCCTGAAAGAGAATTCAAAATAAAGGATATAACCAAGCTGATGGACCTGCAGAGAAAAATGCAACAGCTAATGGATAAAGTTGGGAGGGAGAATACAGAAATAAAACAATCTCTGGAAGGACTTCAAAGCAGAATGGACAAGGTGCAGGAGGCCATTAATGGAATAGAAATCAGAGAACAGGAACACAGAGAAGCTGACAGAGAGAAAAATAAAAGGATCTCCAGGAATGAAAGAATATTAAGAGAAATGTGAGACCAATCCAAACGGAACAATATCTACATTATAGGGGTACCAGAAGAAGAAGAGAGAGAAAAAGGGATATCAAATGTATCTGAAGAAATAATTGCTGAAAACTTCCCCAAAATGTGGGAGGAAATAGTCGCTCAGATCATGTAAGCACACAGAATTCCCAACGGAAGGGACCCAAGGAGGACAACACCAAGACACATAATAATTAAAATGGCAAAGATCAAAGACAAGGACAGAGTTTTAAAGGCAGCCAGAGAGAGAAAAGAGATCACCTGCAAAGGAAAACCCATCAGGATATCATCAGACTTCTCAAGAGAAACCTTACAAGACAGAAGAGAGTGGCATGATATATTTAATGCAATGAAACAGAAGGGCTTGAACCAAGAATACTGTGTACAGCACAATTATCATTTTAATATGAAGGGTGGATTAAACAATTCTCAGACAAGCAAAATTTGAGGGAATTTGCCTCCCATAAACAACCTCTACAGGGTATTATAGAGGGACTGCTGTAAATGGGAGCACTTCTAATGCTAAATGGATGTCACCAGAGAAAATAAAATCACAGCAAAGAGAAGACCAACCAAATACTAACTAAAGGCAAAAAAAAAATCAAATACCCACAAAAGCAGTCAAAGGAAACACAAAAGACCACAGAATAAAACACCCAACATATAAAGAATGGAGGAGGAGAAATAAGAAGGGAGAAAAGTAAAGAAACATCAGTGTTTATAATAGCTCAATAAGTGAGTTAAGTTAGACACTAAGATAGTAAGGAAGCTAACCTTGAACCTTTAGTAACCATGAATCTAAAGCCTGCAATGGCAATAAGTACATATCTTTCAATAATCACCCTAAATGTAAATGTACTGAATACACCAATCAAAAGACACAGAGTAATAGAATGGATAAAAAAGCAAGACCCATCTATATTCTGCTTACAAGATAGTCATCTCAAAACCAACAACATGCACAAATGAAAAGTCAAGGGTTGGAAAAAGATATATCATGCAAACAACAGGGAGAAAAAAGCAGGTGTTACAGTACTAGTATCAGATAAAATAGACTTCAAAACAAAGAAAGTCACAAGAGATAAAGAAGGACACTACATAATGATAAGAGGTCAGTCCAAAAAGAGGATATAACCATTATAAATAAATATATATGCACCCAATACAGGAGCACCAGCATATGTGAAACAAGTAATAACAGAATTAAAGGAGGAAATAGGATGCAGTGCATTCATTTTAGTAGACTTCAACACACTACTCACTCTAAAGGATAGATCCACTAGACAGAAAATAAGTAAGGACACAGAGGCATTGAACAACACACTAGAACAGACAGACCTTATAGACATCTACAGAACTCTACATGCAAAAGCAACAGGATTCTTCTCAAGTGTACATGGAACATAGTCCAGAATAGACCACATACAAGGACACAAAAGAACCTCAGGAAATTCAAAAAGATTGAATTTCTACCAACCAACTTTTCAGAACACAAAGGTGAAAAACTAGAAATAAATTGCACAATGAAAACAAAAAGGCTCACAAACACATGGAGGCTTAACAACATGCTCCTAAATAATCAATGGATCAATGACCATATTGAAATAGAGATCAAGCAATATATGGAGGCAAATGACAACAACAGCACAAAGCCCCAACTTGTGTGGAATGCAGTGAAGGCTGTTCTAAGAAGAAAGTATACAGCAATCCAGGCCTTTTTAAAGAAGGAAGAATAATCCCAAATGAATAGTCTAAAGTCACAATTATTTAAACTGGAAAAAGAAGAACAAATGAGGCCCAAAGTCACCAGAAAGAGGGACATAATAAAAATGAGAGAAAAATAAATAAAATTGAGAAGAATAAAACAATAGAAAAAATCAATGAAACCAAGAGGTGGTTCTTTGAGAAAATAAACAAAATAGATATGCCACTAGCCAGACTTATTAAAAGAAAAAGAGAATCTATACACATAAACATAGTCATAAATGAGAGAGGAAAAATCACGATGCACCCCACAGAAATACAAAGAATTATTAGAGAATACTATGAAAATCTATATGCTAACAAGCTGGAAAACCTAGAAAAATGGACAACTTCCTAGAAAAATACAACCTTCCAAGACTGAAAAAGGAAGAAACAGAAAATCTAAACAGACCAATTGCCAGCAGTGAAATTGAATCCATAATCAAAAACTACCCAAGAACAAAACCCCTGGTTCAGTTTGATTTACTACTGAATGTTATCAGACATATAGAGAAGACATAATACCCATTCTCCTTAAAGTTTTCCAAAAAATTGAAGAGGAGGGAATACTTCCAAACTCATTCTATAAAGCCAGCATCACTGTAATACCAAAACCAGGCAAAACCCCACAAAAAAAGAAAATTACAGAACAATATACCTGATGAACATAGATGCAAAAATACTCAACAAAATAATAGCAAACCGAATTCAAAAATACATCAAGATCATACACCATGATCAAGTGGGATTCAGCTGAGGGATGCAAGGATGGTACAACATTCAAAAATCTATCAACATCATACACCACATCAACAAAAAGAAGGACAAAAACCACATGATCATCTCCACAGATGCTGAAAAAGCATTCGACAAAATTCAACATCCATTCATGACAATAACTCTCAGCAAAATGGGTATAGAGGGCAAGTACCTCAACATAATAAAGGCCATATATGACAAACCCACAGCCAACATCATCCTTAACAGTGAGAAGCTGAAAGCATTTCCTTGCACAATGAAACTGCAAAATGAAGAACAAATGAGGCCCAAAGTCACCAGAAGGAGGGACATAATAAAAATGAGAGAAAACTAAATAAAATTGAGAAGAATAAAACAATAGAAAAAAACCTATTGGAAACAAGACAGGGATGCCCACTCTCCCCACTGTTATTCAACATAATACTGGACTAGTCCTAGTCATGGCAATCAGAGAAAACAAAGAAATACAAGGAATCCAGATTGGTAAAGAAGAAGTCATACTGTCATTATTTGCTGAAGACATAACATTGTAAAAAACCCTAAATAAAAAACCCTACATACTCCACTCCAAAACTAATAGAACAAATATCTGAATTCAGCAAAGTGGCAGGATACAAAATTAATAAACAGAAATCTGTTGCTTTCCTATACACTAAGGATGAATTAGCAGAAACAGAAATCAGGAAATAATTTCCATTCACAATTGCATCAAAAAGAATAAAACATCTACGAATAAACCTAACCAAGGAATTGAAAGACCTATACCGTGAAAACTACAAGACACTCTTAAAAGAAATTAAAGAGGACACTAACAAATGGAAACTCATCCCTTGTTCTTGGCTAGAAAGAATTAATATTCTTAAATAGCCATCCTGCCTAAAGCAATCTACAGATTCAATGAAATCCCATTAAAATATCAACAGCATTCTTCAAAGAACTGGAACAAACAGTTCTAAAATTCATATGGAATCACAAAAGACCCTGAATAGCCAAAGCAATCCTGTGAAGGAAAAATAAAACAGGGGGGACCTCACTTCCCAACATGAAACTCTACTACAAAGCCACATTAATCAAGACAATTTGGTACTGGCACAAGAACAGACCCACAGACCAGTGGAATAGGATAGAGAGTTAAGAAATTAACACAAACATATATGGTCAATTAATATATGATAAAGGAGCCATATACATATAATGGGGAAATGACAGCCTCTTCAACAAACTGGTGTTGGCAAAACTGGACAGCTAAGTATAAGAGAATGAATCTGGATCATTGTCTAACTCCATACACAAAAGTAAATTCGAAATGGAGCAAAGACCTGAATGTAAGTCATGAAACCATAAAACTCTTAGAAAAAAATATAGGCAGAAATCTCTTGGACATAAACATGAACAACTTCTTCATGAACATATTTTCCCAGGCAAGGGAAACAGAAGCGAAAATGAATAAGTGGGACTATATCAAGCTGAAAAGCTTCTGTACAGCAAAGGACACCACCAATAGAACAAAAAGGCATCCTACAGTATGGGAGAATATATTCATAAATGACAGATCCGATAAAGAGTTGACATTCAAAATATATAAAGCACTTATGCACCTCAACAAACAAAAAGCAAATAATCCAATACAAAAATGGTCAGAGGATCTGAACAGATAGTTCTCCAAAGAAGAAATTCAGATGGCCAACAGACACATGAAAAGATGCTCCACATCGCTAGTCATTAGAGATATACAAATTAAAACCACAATGAGATATCACCTCACACCAGTAAGGATCACCACCATCCAAAAGACAAACAACAATAATTGCTGGCGAGGTTGTGGAGAAAAGGGAAACCTCCTACACTGCTGGTGGGAATGTAAATTAGTTCAACCATTGTGGAAAGCGGTGTGGAGGTTCATCAAAAAGTTCAAATTAGAAATCCCATTTGACCCAGGAATTCCACTCCGAGGAATTTACCCTAAGAATGCAGCAGCCCAGTTTGAAAAAGACATATGCACCCCTATGTTTATCGCAGCACTATTTACAATAGCCAAGAATTGGAAGCACTCTATGTGTCCATCAGTACATGAATGGATAAAGAATATGTGGTACATGTACACAATGGAATATTATTTGGAAATAAGAAGAAAACAAATCCTACCATTTGCAACAACATGGATGGAGCTAGAGGGTATTATGCTCAGTGAAATAAGCCAGGCAGAGACTGACAAGTATGAAATGATTTCACTCATCTGTGGAGTATAAGAACAAAGAAAAAACTGAAGGAGCAGAACAGCAGCAGACTCACAGAACCCAAGAATGGACTAACAGTTACCAAAGGGAAAGGGACTGGGGAGGATGGATGGGAAGGGGGAGTATGGAGGGGGGAAGAATGGAGGCTTCATGATTAGTATGTATAATGAAGGTGACCATGGGGAGGGCTGTACCACACAGAGAAGACAAGTAGTGATTCTATAGCATCCTACTATGCTGATGGACAGAGACTGTAAGGGGGTATGTGGGGGGAACTTAGTGATGAGGGGAGTCTAGTAAACATAATGTTCCTCATGTAATTGTAGATTAATGATACCAAAATAATTTTAAAAAATAGTTTATATTAGTGTATAGAAATGTAACTTAATTTTGTATGTTGATTTTTATCCTGCAAATTGACTGAAATTATTTATTAGTTCTAACAGTTCCTTTGTAGAGTCTTTAGGGTTTTTTATGTGTAAGATCATATCATCTGTAAATAGAGTCAATTTCACTTCTTCCTTTTCCATTTGGAAGCTTTTTATTTTTATCTCTTGGCTAATTGTTCTGGCTAGGACTTCCAATACTATGTTGATAGGTGGGTGAGAGGGGCACCATTGTCCTGTACCTGGTAATAATTTTTGTACATTGAAACATCCATGCATCCCAGGGACAAATCCCACCTGATCATGGTGCATGTTTTTTTTAATGCATTACCGAATTTTGTTTGCTATTATTTTGTTGATCTATATTTGTCAAGGATATTGGCCTGTAATTTTCTATTTGGTGAGTCCTTGTGTAACTTTGTATCAAGATAATGCTGACCTTGTAAAATGAATTTGGATATGTTCCCTTCTCTTCTATTTTTTTCTTTTTGTAAAAGTTTGAGAAGGAATAGTATTAGGTATTATTTAAATGTTTCATAGAACTCACCAGTGAAGGATCTGATCCGGGCATTTTCTTTGTTGGGAGGTTTTTAATTATTCATTCTCCTTCCTAATAATTGGTCTGTTTAGATTTTCTATTTCTTCATGATTCATTTTTGGTAGATTCTGTATTTCTAGGAATTTATCCATTTCTTCCAGGTTATCTAATTTTGTGACATACAAATTTTCATATTCATACCTGGTCTGCTGTTTCCACTGAAAAATCTGCTTATAGTCCTATAGAGGTTGTATGTAACAGGTTGTATTTCTTTTGCTGCTTTCAAGATCCTTTGTCTTTAACTTTTGGCAATTTAACTTTAATGTGTCTTGATGTGTATCTTATTTGGTGTTTTAGAGGTTTCCTATATTTGGATATCTGTTTCTTTCCCCTGGTTAGGGAAGTTTTCATCCATTTTTCTTTGAATTCTGACTCTAACTCATCTCCTTCTGGGGGAAGAGTTCATATTGTGTATATTGGTCCTGTAATAGGTATATTGGTCCACTGATGGAGTCCAATCAGTTCTTTAGGATATCTTCACTCTTTTCCATTCCTTTTTCCTTTTGCTTTTCTAATAGGATAAATTCCATTCACCTGTCTTTGATTTCATTGATCCTTTCCTCCACTTGATGCATCTGCTATGTGAACCTTTCACTGATATTTTTCAGTTCAGTCATTGCATTCTTTAGTTCTACTACTTCTGTTGCTACTTTTTATATATTTTCTATCTCTTTGTTGAAATTCTTACTATGTTCATGCATTGTTCTTCTGATCTTGACAAGCATCTTTATGATCATAATTTTTAACTGTTCCAGGTAAATCACTTATCTCTGTTTCATTAAAGTTGGTCTCTGGAGATTTATCTTGTTCTTTGTTTGAAACATATTTGTATTTTTTCACTTTCCTTGACTCTCTGTGTTGGTTTCTATGCATTAGATTAAACAGCCATCTTTCCTTGTCTTGACATACTTGTCTTATGTAGAATATGAATCTTGTGGATCAATATGACCTGAGGTCTTAGCTATCTTCCTTTGTGATTTGATGATTTCTATAGTGGTTTGCTTTGATTTCTGTGATTATCCAAACTGGTTTCTTTGTTTTCAATGGCTCCCCATAGCTGAGGTTGTGCTAAGGCCTGTCAGTGTCCCAAAGGAGAAGATTACAGTCAGTACCTACGTACCGGCTGTTAGAAGCTGGACTCTTAGGCAGTAACTGGGACAGTATGCGGTTATACCCATCCAAGCAGAAACTAGGAGATGGTCATTTTTCCTGCTCCATCTTTGTTGGGTGCAGGAATATAGCCATACGTCTGTTCCTGATAAGAACTGTTTCTTTGCTTGGTAGAGTCATGTAGGACTCAGGAATGCAAGCTCTGTTGACTATTAGAGCCACATGATCTGGGAGCCTATCTATAGGGCAGCAACTGCAAAAGGAGAAAACATCTAGTCTTTTTGAACTGGTTTCGGCTGGTAGTGTTGGATTCCCCTGAGGAAGGCGCCGCCCCAAATCACTCACCAAAGACGTTTCTTGATGCAACAAGCAAGAGGAATTTATTCGGAAGCCAACTAGTTGGGGTCCAAGTCAGCCCGTCGCAGCGGGTCTTAACGAGGACCCAGAGCACACAAAGCCAGAAGGTTTTATAGCATTTTCAAAAGGGGTAAAATTTTCCATAATCACAATACAGGGTTTTTTCTATAGGCTCATAAATCTTTTGCTGGCGCCACATCCTGGGGTCTGGTTAGATGAGATCACCTTCAGGATGTCTAGGGTGGTTCTAGCAAGATAAGCTAGGCGTGTATGATTAACTGATTTACGGTTGGCTAACTAAAGGTCACTACAATTGACACAGGCTGACTAACTTGTTTTTCAAGATTCTAATGATTTTCCTTCTTCTAGGTTAGGGGGTGGTATTTAGGCCTTAAGATGGCTGTACTTATGCTAACTTTTGATTCTTCAGATCCTACATTTCCCCACTTCTCTTTTTGGGGCATTCCAATCATGGAATGTTTGTATCTTCTTGTGAGGTGAGTGAGTGGTATTGTTGCCTCAACATTAGTACATGAACAGCACTCACTCTTTCTCTAACAAAAGTTATCAACCGGTTTAATATGCAGGGTCCCAAAGTTAGGAGCAACACAAGGATGAGTAGGGGCCCAGCCAGAGTGGATATCAGGGTTGTAAACCACGGGGACCTAGTGAACCAAGATTCAAACAGTCTTTGGCCTGCTTCTCGCTCTCTCTTCCTCTGATCTAGCCTTTCTCTAAGTTTTGACATTGAATCTCTTACTATCCCGGAATGATCTGCATAAAAGCAGCATTCTTCTCTTAAAGCTGCACACAGTCCTCCTTCTTTTAGGAACAGCAGATCCAGCCCTCGTCTATTCTGTAAGACTACCTCAGAGAGGGAAGTCAGAGATTTTTCAAGTTTTGTAATGGATTGCTCTATGGTTTTTAGGTCTTCATCAATAGCAGTCCTTAGTCCTTCATAATGCTGGTTCCCTTGAACAATAGTGGCTGCCTCCGTTCCTACTCCAGCTGCGACTCCTATCTCTAACAACACGGCTAAGGTCAGCGAGACCGGCTCTCTTTTATATCTATGCCTAGGTTCAAATTCAGTTACGAATGAGAGATCATCATGATACATTAACCTGGGCACCAGCTGAACTATGATACAGAAATCACGGGAGGAGTTGAAGGCAGAAGTAGAGACACTTGGGGTCACTCTAGTGTTACAAGCCCACCATCCTTCGGGAGGAGGGATTAAATACCTGTTTTTACTGGGGAAGGCTATGGGTATGGTCTCATTCTTTCTTCTACAGATAGAGACTTTAGCTGCTGCTAGGGAAAAGGGGCGATGACCGCTCTGGCTGCTTCGTGCTGAGAAGGGGGCGCAGTAAAGGGTGCAGCTAGGTCTCTATCACTGGTCAGTTGAGAGGGCCTCAGAAGGCTGGCGCTTCCATTCTGGGTTTCATTTTTATTACTATTTGCAGTTTTGTGGCTTCTAGGTAAGATAAAACAAATTGTGTTATTAGGTTACGTAGCAACATCTGGAGTTAGATTTTTTATTCTGGAAGGAGGCTACATTATTGAAACGATACTTCTCTCTAAAATCACTCTCATTTTTACTAGAAGTAACCAGGTTAAGAAAATAATTAACAGCTGGTTTGATTATTTGCACAGGTGCAGCAAGAAGAGCAATTGATTACACAGGCTCTTTTAAATATGCTTTGCTGGAACTTTTTGTAAGGAATTTCAGATTGAACTTTTAAAGGCCTCTTGAGGCCAGACAGCCAAGCCAGACTTGCCATCAGGCTTTGCCTGCAGTACCTGTAGATTTGGATGAATTCTTCTCTTCTCGAGGTCTCTGAACCTGCCAGGAAGTGACCTTCTTTACTCACCTGGTAAGGCTGCTGGGAACTCTGTAAGCAAGGTACCAGGCCAGTTCTTCCAAGGGGCTTTGTTGGCTTTATAAAGTCAATCTTAGTTCTTTAAAGTTGTTCACATCTGAGTCTATGCACATGTCTCTCAGGTACGACATTCTAGTCAAAGCCCTGGTAGTATAACCAGTGTTCTTAAGTAGTCTTCTCACAAGGAAAGCAGATTCTTATTGAACTCGTGCAAATAAACATACTGCCATGGAATATAAAAACGGTCACTGAAAGTTTTTAAACTCTGGAGGGATCAAGTAGAGAGAAGGATGTTTCAATTCTGCTCATAAAGATAGTCATTTACTAAACTGTTGTCAGTTTAAGAGAACAAGGTTAAAACACTTTACCAGCAACATTTGAAACGAAAAGACACAAAATCATTTTTTTTAGTTTATGTAATCTTATGTAACTAATACCTGTTCTGCTGAAATCTAGTTCTTTACCAGTTTAGGGATAATACTATAAATGACAAAAGACTTACAAATGACAATGGTTAAAGATCTGATGAGAGCTTACTGTAAAACAGTTGACATAAGGAAATTCTGATTAAATGCACTTAGTTAACAAACCAAAATTTATTCTTAAAAATTAAACTGTAGAGAGAAGGATGTAACATTCAGTAACAAAGTTTAGCATCATTCTCTTTGACAGTGCTTTCCTGGTAAATAAATATATATATATATATCAGATAAATAAGCCAAATTAGTCAAATACTTTCTCTAGTGAGAAAAAATTCTTCTGACATGTTCCAGGGGCCCTCTGGAAAATATCAGAGTTAACTAGAGGTAAAAGCACCTTTTTGCATTTAATTTTTTTAGAACTATCATTACACATTTATTGTCTATATACTCAGCACAGTAAACGAGATATCTTAAAAAGTGGGGCAGCAGGGGAGACTGCTGCTGTCAATTTTTAAAGACAACATACAGAAAGTCAAACTAATTCTAGGTTACTAAGCATTCTTGAGAGAATGGTAGCAGATGGTAGATTCTTCTGCTTTCATCTTCAGGAGGGGAAAAAAGCTACAATAAGAATTCATATTTAGCTGAAAGAACTGTCTAAACTCAAGGCAGAGTATAATATCACCAGGCATACAAAAGACCTGTTAGAGATACATACAAAGAATGAATATGGCTATAGTCAAATTCAACTTAAAAGTTTAAGCAGAATTGCAAATTTAAATGTCTCTTTCTTTCACACAGATATTCAGATATGACCAGAAATATGATTTGAGATGAAAGAGATCAGGCATTTTACTTCTTCATTTAGGGACTGAGAAATGATGACCTTTGGCTTACAATCAATAGCTTACAAACAGTGAAAATAATAAGAACATAACTCAGCATAAGTGTCTAAGACCAGATACAAAAAAGCAGAGAAAGTGCTTAAGTTTACAGGTCTTCCCTGAAAGCTTCAAGAATGTTTTACTTTTTAATAGTAGATATAAGCTGCTATGCAAATTCTATTAAAAGCTCTAAGATTATTTGCATTAAAAAATATGGAGAGTCCCCCATGTTTTTTAAAACATACAGCATATAAATTAAACAAGAAGACCTGGTGGTTCTCAAAAAATCTATTACAACTTTTCTCAACAGTGGTCACACGTTCGTCTATGTAAACTTTTACGGTGAAACCTGTTTTTCTGGGAGAAACATAATCTTGTCCAGATTCTACAGTTTAATTTTTAAGAATAAATTTTGGTTTGTTAACTAAGTGCATTTAATCAGCTGAAAAAAAAGCTTTGTTACCATTCTGCTTAGGAATTCAATTTTTCAGGCCATGCAATCATTTTTAATAACAGAATATTTCAAAGGCAAATAAAGGTTATACAGTTGTTAACAAACTTTAGCTTTTAGTCCCTTTAACATTACGATTTCATGGCAACTCACTGAGACTTTAAGCATGAGAAACTGCTGTGATCTTTCAACATTAAGAGCAGACTAAGAGTTAAAGAAAACTGTTTAACTGGAAACGAGATTCTAATTTTGCTGTGCACTTGATATCAAGACTCACTTGCTTTAATTTCACTAGGCACGACTATATCTGTAAGAATATAGTAATTTATTCTTCATTTGCCCCATGGTCCCAAGCACATAAGCCGGTGAGAATTATGCCTGGGCTTGCCTGCGCCTTGACTGGGTTTATCTCACTTTATCTCTAAACATCCTAACCCTCCCCCCCAAGCAACAGGCTGAGCGGATCTTCTACAACAAAAGGCATCACGCTGTTTTCTCTCTTTGTCTCTCTTTAAATAAATAGCTGTACTTTAGAACAAAGTTACTTTCTTTTATCACAAAACACATTCTTTAGCATGCAGAAGAGTTTTCATTTTTTATACTTTTTCTTATTAAAACATACATCTTTTAGCATAGAGAAATGTTTTTCTTTATTACTTTAAGTGGTTTTAATTAGAACTTAAAACCATTAGAAACTTTAACTTCTAGTGAACACTGAGAAGCAGGACACTGCAAACTGTCAAACTAACATTTTCTAGACCAACAAACTCACGAACACATTCTACAATTTCTGCAACCATGAGCTTCACAGCACAATCTCCCAGCAAACACAGAGCACATCTTCTCAACTTAACAAAACTCTAAGGCTTTAAGTTACTACAAAGATTCTCAGGCTGCAGGTAGGCATACACACTGCAACACACAATTAAAAAGGTGTTCACTTGCCACACTTATCCAGCTCACCTACCTGCAACAACTACGCGAGCCTACTCACAAGACCCCCACTGAACACTAGACAAAGCCAAGCTTCTAAGCATTCTATTCTTAAAAGATTTAGCAGATAACATGACTCAAATGACTCTAGGTAAACTCAGGCAGCCGACAACTACCAAGACATGGCCGCCTTAGGCAAACTCAAATTAGCATTAATGCTTAACACTTTTTTATCAGGTTTTCTGGAAGTTTTAGAACACTCAATTTTCACAAGCGCTTGTCTTTAAATCAATTTCATTAATACCATCCGGAGGTAGAAAGATATATTCATTTACACACTTAGGGGGTTGTCTGAGTCTGTCCCATTGTCAGTATAACAATTATTAGGCACATGAAAGACACAAAAAACAGAGACACACACAGATTAGACACACAGCGGCCGCTTTTTGTTTTTTCTCAGATTTTCAAACAGAAACCGAAAGGAATCAGAGGGTTGATATTCCTGGCGCCTGAAAATCAACCCTATCTCATCAGATTCACCAGAAAAACAGACGGGAGGCTACCAGGCGTCCCTGGCCTCCCAACCTCCCCGAGGCGTCCCCCAGGGTTGCAGCCTGCGGTGCTCCTAGTACGTCTACCGACCGCAGTCTCGACCCCTTTACGGGATCGGGACAGCTGCCAGACAGTGGGTACCCCTTTTCAGAATTCTGACCGGTCTCACTGAAAAACAGAAGACAGAACACAGACAACTCAAGGCGCCACTAATCTTACCTCTTCCTCCAAGAGCGACTTCGGGAGTGAAGCGGGGTGAGCACATGATCCCGGACGAGCCCCCAAATGTTGGATTCCCCTGAGGAAGGCGCCGCCCCAAATCACTCACCAAAGACGTTTCTTGATGCAACAAGCAAGAGGAATTTATTCGGAAGCCAACTAGTTGGGGTCCAAGTCAGCCCGTCGCAGCGGGTCTTAACGAGGACCCAGAGCACACAAAGCCAGAAGGTTTTATAGCATTTTCAAAAGGGGTAAAATTTTCCATAATCACAATACAGGGTTTTTTCTATAGGCTCATAAATCTTTTGCTGGCGCCACATCCTGGGGTCTGGTTAGATGAGATCACCTTCAGGATGTCTAGGGTGGTTCTAGCAAGATAAGCTAGGCGTGTATGATTAACTGATTTACGGTTGGCTAACTAAAGGTCACTACAATTGACACAGGCTGACTAACTTGTTTTTCAAGATTCTAATGATTTTCCTTCTTCTAGGTTAGGGGGTGGTATTTAGGCCTTAAGATGGCTGTACTTATGCTAACTTTTGATTCTTCAGATACTACAGTAGCAGCCCTGTACTGATAGTTCTCTGGACTGATCAATTACCCCCAGACTTGCAGTTGTGCATGTTTGGAGCTAACTATATGACTGTTTCTGGGAATACAGTGTGGTCCATAGTTGGTGTGCTTGTTACCAGGGGTTCAGATAGGCATGGACCTTGTCTAGTCCCTGGGTGAATGGAACTGCCTCCATTACCTTTTTTAGTAGTGTGGTACTTGGACAAGAGTCCACTTCAGGGTCCACAGTTGGGTCCTTAGTCAGTAGGTCTATTACCAGGTATGCAGATGTCATAGCTCCCATTAGGTCCAGGGAGTACTGTGCAGTCTTTGAATGGGTCCCTTGGTAGTCAGGACTGGCTCTGGACCACGGCTGAGAGGGGCTGAGAGGAACCAAATCCCAGGGCTGTTTTAGTTTCCACAGTGCTGGGTAAATGGAAGCTTTGACTCAGAACTTCCAGAATCTCCCACCTGGCCTTAGTCCATTCACATACCAATAGGTGTTTACCACTGCAGAGCCTTCAGTCCATCCAGAGCAAGGGGTGGAGAGGAAACAGCCATTCTCTCCTCCTCTCCATTCCTGGTACATCATTGGACTAGTGTTTGCCTGTTACTAAGGATCTGTCCATGGAGTTCCTCCCAGAAGGGGTAGGTGAGGGAAGAGAACATGAGCCATGGCCAGAGGGGAAGGATGGAGCTGGGCCTGGCCAGCAAACTCAAGCAAGTTGTGAGCAATAAAAACTCTTTCTCCCAATCTGCCCCTCCCCTTGTCCTCCTTCTGTTTCATCAGATTCATAGGGAATTTGCCCCAGGCCAGGACCACCCTTCCCCCTGGAGCTACACACAGCCAAGACTGAGGTCTGTAGACATGGCTGTGTGGGCACTAATGGGTGTATCTCCTATCAGGTTCGTGAGCAGGCTAGAGTATTTTCTGATCATGAGTGAAGGAGATGGAGCTGGGTATAAAGCTACTATAGTTTCTTCTAAATATCTTAATGACATTTCAGAAATGAATATCTCACACTGAGTCTCTGTGCCAGTTGGACTGCTCATGGACTGTGGTTTTGAGGGTGTTGGGCCTACTATGGAGCCCTTTCAGGATATCTGGGGACACAGACAGTAGTGTCTGCTGCTGGAACCCTGGGCCCTCGGGACTGTGGGCAGATTGTTATTGCTGTGAGGAGGCTGGAGAAGAAAACAGGACCCTTCCAGGATCTCCACTGACACAAATGGTAGTGCTTCCTGCTGGGTGTCTTTGCCAGCAGGACTGTTCATGGACTATTGCTGGGTTAGTATAAAACCTACTTATAAGCATATTTCAGAATCTGTAGCCTGATAGAAGTTTTCTGGCAAACCTCCAGGGGATCCTAGTCTGCAGCCAAGAGGGGTCTAGTGCCAGTTCATGGGCCACATCAGGATCCACAGACTGAACCAAGTTCTGTGTTCCTGTTACCTAAGGCACAGGCAAGAGTGACTTCTTCTGGGTCCCTTGGCATATGGTGCTGGTGCTAGGACCAAGACCTGCAGGGGCTGTAGCTGAACTACCTGGGTGCAGGCCTGCCTTCTCAAATGGCTCTGCTCAATCTTAGACTGCACTGGGGTTTCACAGACTCCCACCTGGATCTCATAGCTCTCACACAGGCACTTTGTTCATGGATAGATGTCAAATAATTGTTCAGGGGAGATACTAGCAGGGAACATCTTAATCAAACATTTTGCTTATATCTATGTAGAATTTTTAACTGAGAAAAATTTCTAGGCCTCTTATTACCCCAGACAGACTTTACACACACACACACACACACACAAGAAAAATCAGAGTGAGTTTTGGTACTTAAACTGGAGGACTGGATAAAAATTATATCACACAGTTAAGAATTAATAGCAAAGAGGTAATATGGTAAATAGGTCTTTCAATTTCTTTAATTATTGCTCTAAATTGTGCATTGCCTTTTAATCTGTTAAGATTACAGTATCAGCTTCATACTTTGTATTTTTAATATAGAGATTTATTTATATGAAAAGTTATATTATTAAGTATATAATATTTTTATCTAAATTTCTCTGTAAATTACAACTGAAGGCAGTCTTTTTTGAATCATTAATGTTTTGAGCCAAGTTGTACTGCCCAGTTGCTTTTAGTAAGACTTCAAAAACTAGATACCAACAGTCACCAAAAAATGTTTATACCCTTAGTCAGTTTCTAAAAATTCTTACTTCTCAAATTAGTTTTCTAGTATATGTGTTAGCTATAGCAGAAAAAACGTTATAATTTAAAAGTTTTATATCCATCTCTTCCATTTCTGCCATTTCTGGATAATATTACAAAACTATCACTTGTGGGAGAATTTATCAATTTTTTCTTCTAGGTCCCTATAATTGGAACCACTATTTTTTTTCCTTACATTTAGGATTATATGAAAGTCCAAATTAGCAAGGTGTATATATTTTTTCACTCATAGGTTAACTAAATGAGGGTTACATTTAGAAAGGAGCTTGGCTATGAAAATGCAGCAACATCTGTCCTTTTGCTTGGTTCAGTTTTCAATGGCATAGACCTGTTTCAGTTTTATTAAAAATGTTATATAATGCACAACAATGCATGATGCATATTTATTTTTTTATTGAAGTATAGTTGGTATACAACATTATATTGTTTTCAAGTGTACAGCATAGTGATTCAATAAGATATTACTAAATGCCTACTATAATAAGTGTAGTTAAAATCTGTAATCACACAAAGATATGATATTATTGACTATATTCCCTATGCGGTACATTCATCTCCATGACTAATTTATTTCTTATTGGAAGTTTGTATTTCTTTGTACCTTTCACCTATTTCATTCATCCCCCTACATCCTCCCCTATTACAACCACCAGTCTGTTCTCTGATTTTGAGCTTATTTCTATTTTGTTTGTTTTGTTTTTTGATTCCACATATATGTGAAATCACACAGTATTTGTCTCTTTCTGCCTGACTTATTCCACTTAGCATCATATCCTCTAGGACCATCCTTGTTGCAAATGGAAAAATTTCATTCTTTTTTATAGCTGATTAATATTCCATTGTATATATTTATAATATCTTCATCCATTCATTTATAAATGGACACTTAGGTTGTTTCCACTTCTTAGCTATTGTAAACAATACTGCAATAAACATAAAGGTGCATATATCTTTTTGATTTTGTGATTTTGTTTCATTTGGGAAAATTCCTAGAAGTGGAATTACTGGGTCATATGGTATTTTTTATTTTAATTTTTTTGAGAAAATGCCACACTGCTTTCCATACTGGCTGCACCAACTTACATTTCCACCAACAGTTTGGGAGAGTTCCCTTTTCTTCACATCCTTGCCACACTTGGTATTTGTCTTGATAATAGTCATTCTGAATGATGTGAGGTGAAATCTCATTGTAGTTTTGACTAGCATTTCCCTGATGATTAGTGACATTGAGCTTCTCTTCATATGTCTGTTGCACATCTTTATGTCTTCTTTGGGAAAATGTTTATTCAGGTTTTCTGCCCATTTTTTGATTGTAGTATGTTTTTTTATATTTTGTGTTGTATGTATTCTTTATGTATTTTGGAGATTACCTCCTTATTGGATATATAATTTTCAAATATCCTATACCATCCAGAAGGTTGCCTTTTCATTTTGTTGGTGGCTTCCTTTGTTGTACAGAAGTTTTCAGTTTCATGTAGTCCCACTTATTTTACTTTTGTTTCTCTTGCCTAAGGAGACATATCCAGAAAAAATTACTAATGCTGATGTTTAAGAGTTTACTGCCTATGTTTTATTCTAGGAGTTTTATGGTTTCAGGTCTTATATTTATGTTTTTAACCTATTTCAATTTTATTTTTGTGTATGGCATAAGACAGTGATCCTGTTCATTCTTTTGCATATAGCTATCCAGTATCGACTTCTTCGCTTAGAACTTTCTCTTAAACTCAGAGACTTTAAGTCAAGCACAAATCACAATAATATATTGAGTAAAATAACATCCATTTAAAATATCAATAGAAAATATCTTGAAAAGGAAAACCTGAACTCTGAGTACCACCACAATGGATGGAAATTTCACTGGTGTGAAATTAATGCCTGATACAGGTTTTGTCAAATGTTTATTCTGGATGTAAATTAATTTCTCTCTTTCTGTATTCAAAGTGTGAGGATAGATATACAAAAGGATTTTTCACATATATGTTCTTAGATGGCAAGCTTATGTGACAGAGAAATATCAGAGCATATTCCATATTTACTTTCTCAAAACTGTATCATGATTCTGTTATAGAGATAGTCAATATTATGTCTTACTGCATTTTAGAAAGAAAAGTGATCATACATCATTATAAATAAGAGTATGTAAAATATAGAAACCTTATTATAATATTAGGCATAAAACACTTTGATTTTAGATGGCAGTGTTAAAATTGTTTATTTTTATGTTAACTTAGTAGAATATATTTGATAGTTTTGAGGTAAGAGTTTGACCTGACAATTACATTAGATATTTGTGATTATGGCCTTTTGCCAAAATGTATCTGCAAAATATATTCTTTATAATGTACTGATTTGATGGAAAAAATGTAACAGTTTAATAGATGTAACACTGAGATGAAAGTTAATTTTGTGTTTTTATTTCACATTTTCCTTTTATTAAAGCTTTAGCTAATTGAATAAGCCAAACTACTGCACTTTTAAAATCAGAAATTACAAGTTTTATGTAAAGGAGATAATATAATTCTTTTTCAAATGTTCTTGGTCATGTGTTATGGACTCATGTTCCTTAGACTTCTGATGCTATCTTTTTACTATCTCTCTCTCTCTCTTTCTCTCTCCTTCTAACTACCTAATTTAAACCTTTATTTTTTTATAATTAATATATGGTAAAACTGACTTTTTTGTGTATACTTCTATGAATTTTAGTAAGAAACAGAAACTTTCTATCATTCCAAAAATTCTCCATGCTATCTCTTTGTGGTCACACTTTTGCTTTACCCCTTAACTCAAGGATCATAAAACTGTCCTGTCACTACAGTTTTGTCTTTTTCCAAATGCCATATTAATGGAATCATGCAGTATGTTACTTTTAAATAACAAAATTAAACGGAGTAAATTTAAAGACCAAATTGGCTTTATTCAATGATGCATATATTGGGCAGCCCTCAGCTAACAAATAGAAAGGAGCTCTGAAGAATTGTACAAAATGAAAGGATATTATAGGCAGAAAGAGGGCAAGACAAGGAAAGAGTATATTGTTTCAGACAAGGTCACCTTCCTTTAGGATATAGAAGGGATTTGTCAGCTGGATTACCTCACTAATGCTGACATGGTAATTCCAGAATGACTGGTTAAAGTTTACATTCCTGGGCAAGGCCAAAACTGCAGTTAGGTTAGGTATTAAGTCTTGGTTTGAGTCCATTTGGGGCCTATTGTCTGCTTTTTAACATTATATACTTAGACTGGATTCTTTCACATAGCATATTGACTCTGAGATTTATTCAAATTGTTATATATATGTTAATCATTCATTCATTACTTTTTATTGCTAAGTAGCATTCATTGTTTGGATATATTGTAGTTAGCTAATTCATGTATCCATTGAAGGATATTTGGTTTGTTTCCAGATTTAGGTGATTATAAATAGAGCTGCTTTTAAATATATCTGTACAGGTTTTTATGTTTTCATTTAACAAATAAAGTTAGAGGACATACAGTTCACACGTAAGTTTTCATTTTTCTAGAGTAAATTCCTAGGGATGAGATTGCTGGTCATATATTAACATTCATCTTCATAGGAAACTACCAAACTGTTTCCCAGTGTTCCTGTATCATTTTTTCTCATTCCCCAGTAATACAATTGGTGGTTTCCCTGAATTCTCACCAGGCAAAGTGTCTGTTCAAGTCTTTTGCACATTTTTAAAGGAGTTCTATGTTTTCTCACTACTGAATTTTGAGAATTCTGTATATATTCTGAATACTCTTTTCTTCTTTTTCATATGGATATCCAATTTTACAATATTTGTTGAAAAGACTATCAATTTTCCAATGAATGGCTTTTCTACTTTTTTCAAGATTCAATAGACTATATTTTTTGTGGGAATCTTTTTTGACTATATATTCTTTTCTATTGATCTATATGTCTATTCTTTCATCTTTATTATACTACTTTGTTTACTATAACTTTATAGTAAATATTAAAATCATTACTGTAACTTCAACTTTATACTTATTACAAATAATTATATTACTAATGCCTTTATCTTTCAATATCAATTTAAAATAAATTTTTCTATATCTAATAAGATCATATTGACATTTTCACTGGAATCATTTTTAATATGCAGGTCAATTTGGGGAACACTGATATTTTTGCTATGTTATGTATTCTAATGAAAGAACATGGTATGTCTCTAGGTCTTTGATATTTTTATAATTTTGTAATTTTCAGCATTCATATTTTGCATATGTTTTCTTAGAGTCTTTTATATCTTGGTGTTTCATACTAAAAGTTTATTGAGATATGATTCATATCTCATACAATTCATTCATTTACATTGCACAATTCAATATTTTAAATATATTTGTAAGATTCTGCAAAGATTATCAAAATCTAATTTTAGGATACTTTTACCCCCTAAAAGAAATTGTGTATCTATTTGCAGTCAATGAAAAAATATGCATTCTAATATTTTTGGAAGGAGTGTCCTAGAAGAATTTATTAGATCCAGTTTTTGGATAGTGGTGTTGAGTTCTATATGCTTACAGATTTTCTCTGTACAGCTTATGCTGATAGTAAGAAAAGAAAAGACTCTTGAAATTTTGAGTTATAATTGTGGATTTGTCTAATTATCCTTTCAGTTCTACCAAATACTGCCTCATGGATTTTGAATCTTTTTTGTTTGATACATATATATTGAAGATTTTTATTTACATATTTTTGGTCAACCAGTCCTTTTAACATTATGTAATACCATTTACTCCTGGAAATTTTCTTTGCTCTGGTCTAATATTTCTGATATTAATTTGCCCACTTCTGTGGTATATAATTTTGAATCCCTTTATTTTTATCCTATCTGTATCATTATATTGACATGATCTTATTGCTGACAGCATAGTTGGGTGCTACTTTAAGCATTCTGACAATACTTGTCTTTAAATTGTACTTTAATTAGTCCTCCCTATGTTGAATAATTTTGGATGTGGATTGTACATTTTTAATATTATGATACTCTGTGTTCTATTTTAATCCTTTTGTAAATGTTGAAATTGTTTAATAGTCAATCTACCTAGTTGATTTCAAGCTTCAAGTTCTAACTAGCTAGAGTTGTCATATTTTTTTTTTCTATTTTTTTTTTTTTTTTTTGAGAGGGCATCTCTCATATTTATTGATCAAATGGTTGTTAACAACAATAAAATTCAGTATAGGGGGGTCAATGCTCAATGTACAATCATTAATCCATCTCAAGCCTAATTCTCGTCAGTCTCCAATCTTCTGAAGCATAACGAACAAGTTCTTACATGGTGAACGAATTCTTACAGAGTGAATAAATTCTTACATGGTGAACAGTACAAGGGCATTCATCACAGAAACTTTCGGTTTTGATCATGCAATATGACCTATAAACCATCAGGTCAAATATGAATATTCATTTGATTTTTGTACTTGATTTATATGTTGATCCCACATTTCTCCTATTATTATTATTATTTTTATTTTTAATAAAATGCTGAAGTGGTAGGTAGATGCAAGATAAAGGTAGAAAACATAGTTTAGTGCTGTAAGAAGGCAAATATAGATGATCAGATGATCAGGTGTGTGCCTATGGACTAAGTATTAATCCAGGCTAGACAAGGGCAGCAAGACATCCACGGATGCAGAAGATTTCTCTCAAAGCAGGGGGGGTGAGGTTCTGAGCCTCACCTCTGTTGATCCCCAAATTCTCACCTGATGGCCCCCCTGCGACTGTGCCTGTCTTAGGTTGTTCCTCCCTTGAGGAATCTTACCCGTCTCTGGCTAACCAGTCATCTTCCGGGGCCATACAGGGAAATGTAAAGTTGGTAAGTGAGAGAGAAGCCATATTGTTTGCAAAGGTTAGCTTTTTACTTCTTTGCAGATTTATGCCCTGTGGCTTCTATGCCCAACACTTGTCTCGAGGTATCTTTACCACCTGGAGGAATTATGATACTCGGTAAATTCGATATGAGGCACGAATTCTATTTAAGGTTTGTAATTAGGAAGGAAGAAGAAAAGCTATAGATGTAGCATATGAAGGAAACTTGGGAGGATTGATTATTTCTTTGACATATCTTCTTGTATAGTACCTTAAGTATGTATAGGTTTTAAACTACTAACTAATTTGCACACACATATTAACATAATAGGAATACGGTGACATAAACAAAGCAAATCTATAATTACCAGCCATCTCCAGTGAAGCCAAGAAAACCATTTAGGCACCCTAGGCATTTGTGAAAATTTATCTATGATATGATGGATATTGTCCAACTGTACTTGAACCATCAGACAAATTAAAGCAGCCCATTTCTGGGATCTGTTCACATCCCATATGTTCTTTTAACCATAGATAGTCTATAGACATGAGATTTTGGGGTGCTACAACTTGCACCCCTCCCAACTCCTGGTTGAGTTCCAACAGTACAGATCCAGTCAAATTCGTTGTCTCACTGTATGCACGTGCCAGCCTAGACATCTCCCTCCTCCTTCTTATGGCAAGTCCAGGAGACGGTGGGCTGGATGCAGCCACAACCGCAGCATCGTCCGGATCCCTGTGGAGGCTTTTTGATGATCATCCCCTGGCACGAGTCCTCCAGAGAGTGCTGATGCCGGAAGCTCCTCCTCATATAATATCTTAGTTCATTTTCTGGGTATCCAAGCTAGGCCTTGATCTTCTGCGTAGAAACAAACAGACCCTTTGCCCACACTTTGACATGCCCTCTATACCACTGTGCAGAACTCATTGGAGGTCAGCACACAGTAACTGCTTTCTTTTTTTTTTTTTAATTAAGAGAAAGGAATATTATCAGAAAAGAGTACCTCCATAGCTGATCATCTGACACCCTAGTGATCAACATTAAGGATATTTAAAGCATGCGTTGATCTTTGATTTACCAATAGTTTTATCCTGTTAAGGAGTAATCCCCCTTTCTTTCTTTCTTTCTTTTTTTTTTTAAATTTTTAATCTACACTTACCTGAAGAATACTATGTTTACTATGCTCTCCCCTATATCAGGTCCCCCCTAACAACCACATTACGGTTACTGTCCATCAGCTTAGCAAAATGTGGTAGAGTCACTACTTGTCCTCTCTGTGTTGTGCAGCCCACCCTCCCCTTTCTCCCTCCCCCCCATGCATGCTAATCTTAATACCCCCCTTCTTCTTCCCCCCCCTTATCCCTCCCTGCCCACCCATCCTCCCCAGTTCCTTTCCCTTTGGTACCTGTTAGTCCATTTTTGGGTTCTGTAATTCTGCTGCTGTTTTGTTCCTTCAGTTTTTCCTTTGTTCCTATACTCCTCAGATGAGTGAAATCATTTGGTATTTCTCTTTCTCCGCTTGGCTTATTTCACTGAGCATAATACTCTCCAGCTCCATCCATGTTGCTGCAAATGGTTGGATTTTTCCACTTCTTATGACTGAGTAGTATTCCATTGTGTATATGTACCACATCTTCTTTATCCATTCATCTACCGATGGACATTTAGGTTGCTTCCAATTCTTGGCTATTGTAAATAGTGCTGTGATAAACATAGGGGTGCATCTGTCTTTCTCAAACTTGATTGCTGCGTTCTTAGGGTAAATTCCTAGGAGTGGGATTCCTGGGTCAAAAGGTAGGTCTGTTTTGAGCATTTTGATGAACCTCCAAACTGCTTTCCACAATGGTTGAACTAATTTACATTCCCACCAGCAGTGTAGGAGGGTTCCCCTTTCTCCACAGCCTCGCCAACATTTGTTGTTGTTTGTCTTTTGGATGGCAGCTATCCTTACTGGTGTGAGGTGATACCTCATTGTAGTTTTAATTTGCATTTCTCTGATAATTAGCGATGTGGAGCATCTTTTCATGTGTCTCTTGGCCATCTGTATTTCTTTTTTGGAGAACTGTCTGTTCAGTTCCTCTGCCCATTTTTTAATTGGGTTATTTGTTTTTTGTTTGTTGAGGCGTGTGAGCTCTTTATATATTCTGGACGTCAAGCCTTTATCAGATCTGTCATTTTCAAATATATTCTCCCATACTGTAGGGTTCCTTTTTGTTCTATTGATGGTGTCTTTCGCTGTACAGAAGCTTTTCAGCTTAATGTAGTCCCACTTGCTCATTTTTGCTGTTGTTTTCCTTGCCCGGGGAGATATGTTCAAGAAGAGATCACTCATGTTTATATCTAAGAGGTTTTTGCCTATGTTTTTTTCCAAGAGTTTAATGGTTTCGTGACTTACATTCAGGTCTTTGATCCATTTTGAGTTTACCTTTGTATATGGGGTTAGACAATGGTCCAGTTTCATTCTCCTACATGTAGCTGTCCAGTTTTGCCAGCACCATCTGTTGAAGAGACTGTCATTTTGCCATTGTATGTCCATGGCTCCTTTATCAAATATTAATTGACCATATATGTTTGGGTTAATTTCTGGGGTCTCTAATCTGTTCCACTGGTCTGTGGCTCTGTCCTTGTGCCAGTACCAAATTGTCTTGATTACTATGGCTTTGTAGTAGAGCTTGAAGTTGGGGAGTGAGATCCCCCCTACTTTATTCTTCTTTTTCAGGATTGCTTTGGCTATTCGGGGTCTTTGGTGTTTCCATATGAATTTTTGAATTATTTGTTCCAATTCATTGAAGAATGTTGCTGGTAATTTGAGAGGGATTGCATCAAATTTGTATATTGCTTTCGGCAGGATGGCCATTTTGACGATATTAATTCTTCCTAGCCATGAGCATGGGATGAGTTTCCATTTATTAGTGTCCCCTTTAATTTCTCTTAAGAGTGACTTGTAGTTTTCAGAGTATAAGTCTTTCACTTCCTTGGTTAGGTTTATTCCTAGGTATTTTATTCTTTTTGATGCAATGGTGAATGGAATTGTTTTCCTGATTTCTCTTTCTATTGATTCGTTGTTAGTGTATAGGAAAGCTACAGATTTCTGTGTGTTGATTTTGTATCCTCCAACTTTGCTGTATTCCGATATCAGTTCTAGTAGTTTTGGAGTGGAGTCTTTAGGGTTTTTTATGTACAGTATCATATCATCTGCAAATCGTGACAGTTTAACTTCTTCTTTACCAATCTGGATTCCTTGTATTTCTTTGTTTTGTCTGATTGCCGTGGCTAGGACCTCCAGTACTATGTTAAATAACAGTGGGGAGAGTGGGCATCCCTGTCTGGTTCCCGATCTCAGTGGAAATGCTTTCAGCTTCTCGCTGTTCAGTATAATGCTGGCTGTGGGTTTATCATATATGGCCTTTATTATGTTGAGGTACTTGCCCTCTATTCCCATTTTGCTGAGAGTTTTTATCATGATGTTGAATTTTGTCAAATGCTTTTTCAGCATCTATGGAGATGATCATGTGGTTTTTGTCTTTCTTTTTGTTGATGTGGTGGATGATGTTGATGGATTTTCGAATGTTGTACCATCCTTGCATCCCTGGGATGAACCCCACTTGGTCATGGTGTATGATCCTTTTGATATACTGTTGAATTCTGTTTGCTAATATTTTATTAAGTATTTTTGCATCTACATTCATCAGGGATATTGGTCTGTAATTTTCTTTTTTGGTGGGGTCTTTTCCTGGTTTTGGTATTAGGGTGATGTTGGCTTCATAGAATGAGTTTGGGAGTATTCCCTCTTCTTCTATTTTGTGGAACACTTTAAGGAGAATGGGTATTATGTCTTCTCTGTGTGTCTGATAAAATTCCGAGGTAAATCCGTCCGGCCCCGGGGTTTTGTTCTTGGGTAGTTTTTTGATTACTGTTTCAATTTCTTTGCTTGTAATTGGTTTGTTTAACTTTTGTGTTTCTTCCTTGGTCAGTCTTGGGAGGTTGTATTTTTCTAGGAAGTTGTCCATTTCTTCTAGGTTTTCCAGCTTGTTGGCATATAGGTTTTCATAGTAGTCTTTAATAATTCTTTGTATTTCTGTGGAGTCTGTCGTGATTTTTCCATTCTCATTTCTGATTATGTTGATTTGTGTTGACTCTCTTTTTCTCTTAATAAGTTGGGCTAGAGGCTTATCTATTTTGTTTATTTTCTCAAAGAACCAGCTCTTGGTTTCGTTGATTTTTGCTATTGTTTTATTCTTCTCAATTTTGTTTATTTCTTCTCTGATCTTTATTATGTCCCTCCTTCTGCTGACTTTAGGCCTCATTTGTTCTTCTTTTTCCAGTTTTAATAGTTGTGATGTTAGACTATTCATTTGGGATTGTTCTTCCTTCTTCAAGTGTGCCTGGATTGCTATATACTTTCCTCTTAAGACTGCTTTCGCTGCATCCCACAGAAGTTGGGGCTTAGTGTTGTTGTTGTCATTTGTTTCTATATATTCCTTGATCTCTATTTTGATTTGTTCATTGATCCATTGATTATTTAGTAGCATGTTGTTAAGCCTCCATGTGTTTGTGAGCCTTTTTGTTTTCTTTGTAGAATTTATTTCTACTTTCATACCTTTGTGGTCTGAAAAATTGGTTGGTAGAATTTCAATATTGTGGAATTTACTGAGGCTCTTTTTGTGAGCTAGTATGTGGTCTATTCTGGAGAATGTTCCATGTGCACTTGAGAAGAATGTATATCCTGTTGCTTTTGGATGTAAAGTTCTATAGATGTCTATTAGGTCCATCTGTTCTAGTGTGTTGTTCAGTGCCTGTGTGTCTTTACTTATTTTCTGCCCAGTGGATCTATCCTTTGGGGTGAGTGGTGTGTTGAAGTCTCCTACAATGAATGCATTGCAGTCTATTTCCCTCTTTAGTTCTGTTAGTATTTGCTTCACATATGCTGGTGCTCCTGTATTGGGTGCATATATATTTAGAATGGTTATATCCTCTTGTTGGACTAAGCCCTTTATCATTATGTAGTGGCCTTCTTTATCTCTTGTTACTTTCTTTGTTTTGAAGTCTATTTTGTCTGATATTAGTACTGCAACCCCTGCTTTCTTCTCACTGTTGTTTGCCTGAAATATGTTTTTCCATCCCTTGACTTTTAGTCTATGCTTATCTTTGGGTTTAAGGTGAGTTTCTTGTAAGCAGCATATAGATGGGTCTTGCTTTTTTATCCATTCTATTACTCTATGTCTTTTGATTGGTGCATTAAGTCCATTTACATTTAGGGTGACTATTGAAAGATATGTACTTATTGCCATTGCAGGCTTTAGATTCGTGGTTACCAAAGGTTCAAGGTTAGCTTCTTTAGTATCTTACTGCCTAACTTAGCTCGCTTATTGAGCTGTTATATACACTGTCTGGAGAGTCTTTTCTTCTCTCCCTTCTTATTCCTCCTCCTCCATTCTTCATATGTTGTGTGTTTTGTTCTGTGCTCTTTTTAGGGGTGCTCCCATCTAGAGCAGTCCCTGTAGGATGCCCTGTAGAGGTGGTTTGTGGGAAGCAAATTCCCTCAGCTTTTGCTTGTCTGGGAATTGTTTGATCCCACCATCATATTTAAATGATAGTCGTGCTGGATACAGTATCCTTGGTTCAAGGCCCTTCTGTTTCATTGCATTAAGTATATCATGCTATTCTCTTCTGGCCTGTAGGGTTTCTGTTGAGAAGTCTGATGTTAGCCTGATTGGTTTTCCTTTATAGGTGACCTTTTTCTCTCTAGCTGCCTTTAAAACTCTTTCCTTGTCCTTGATCCTTGCCATTTTAATTATTATGTGTCTTGGTGTTGTCCTCCTTGGATCCTTTCTGTTGGGGGTTCTGTATAATTCCATGGTCTGTTCGATTATTTCCTCCCCCAGTTTGGGGAAGTTTTCAGCAATTATTTCTTCAAAGACACTTTCTATCCCTTTTCCTCTTTCTTCCTCTTCTGGTATCCCTATAATACGAATGTTTTTCCTTTTGTATTGGTCACATATTTCTCTTAGTGTTGTTTCATTCCTGGAGATCCTTTTATCTCTCTCTATGTCAGCTTCTATACGTTCCTGTTCTCTGGCTTCTATTCCTTCAATGGCCTCTTGCATCTTATCCATTCTGCTTATAAATCCTTCCAGGGATTGTTTCACTTCTGTGATCTCTTTCCTGACATCTGTGATCTCCTTCCGGACTTCATCCCACTGCTCTTGCATTTTTCTCTGCATCTCATCCCATTGCTCTTGCATTTTTTTCTGCATCTCTGTCAGCATGTTCATGATTTTTATTTTGAATTCTTTTTCAGGAAGACTAGTTAGGTCTGTCTCCTTCTCAGGTGTTGTCTCTGTGATCTTTGTCTGCCTGTAGTTTTGCCTTTTCATGGTGATAGAGATAGTTTGCAGAGCTGGTACAAGTGACCGCTGGAAGAGCTTCCCTTCTTGTTGGTTTGTAGCCTTTTCCTGGGAGAATAGCGACCTCTAGTGGCTTGTGCTGGGCAGCTGTGCACAGACAGGGCTTCTGCTTCCTGCCCAGTTGCTTTGGGGTTTATCTCCGCTGTTGCTGTGGGCTTGGCCTGGCTGGGGCTGTTCCTCCAAAATGGTGGAGCCCCGTTGGAGGGGGAGCAGCCAGGAGACTATTTATCTCCGTAAGGGGCCTCTGTGCTCCCTGCTGCCCAGGGGGTTAGAGTGCCCAGAGATCCCCAGATTCCCTGCTTCTGGTCTAAGTGACCTGTCCTGCCCCTTTAAGATTTCCAAAAAGCACTCTCCAAACCAAAACAACAGCAGCAACAATGAGAGAGGGAACAGAAAGAAAGAGAAAAAAAAAAGGAAAAAAAAGGAAAAGACAAGCGATTTTTTTTTTTTTTTTTTTTGTCCTCAGGTGCCGGTCCCAGGCACCCGCTCACTGGTCCTGCTGCCCTGTCTCCCTAGCACCAGGGTCCCTGTCCTTTCAAGGCTTCCAAAAAGCACCCACCCACCGGTCCCGCAGGGAAGGAACGCTCAATATTCTTTGTCCTCAGGCACTGGTCCCACGCACCCGCTCACCAGTCCCGTCGCCCTGCCTCCCTAGCACCGGGGTCCCTGTCCCTTCAAGGCTTCCAAAAAGCACTCGGCAAAAAGAGAGAAAAAAAAGGGGAAAAACGCGCGATTTCTTCCGTCCTCAGGTGCTGATCTCAGGCACCCACCCACCGGTCCCACAGGGAAAAATGCGGGATATTCTTTGTCCTCAGGTGCCGGTCCCAGGCACCCGCTCACCAGTCCCGCCGCCTTGCCTCCCTAGTACAGGGGTCCCTGTCCCTTTTAGGCTTCCAAAAAGCACTCGCAGAAAAGAGAAAAAAAAAAGGGGAAAAACGCGCGATTTCCTCTGCCCTCAAGTGCCGGTCTCAGGCACCCGCCCACCGGTCCCGCAGGGAAAAACGGGGGATATTCTTTGTCCTCAGGCGCCGGTCCCAGCCACCCGCTCACCAGTCCCGCCACCGTGCCTCCCTAGCACTGGGGTCCCCGTCCCTTCAAGGCTTCCAAAAAGCGCTCGCCAAAAAGAGAAAAAAAAAAAAAGGGGAAAAACGCGCGACCTCCTCCGTCCTCAGGCACCGGTCTCAGGCACCCGCCCCCAGGTCTCGCAGGGAGAAACACGGGATATTCTTTGTCCTCCGGCGCCGTTCCCAGGCACCTCCTCACCAGTCCCGCCACCCTGCCTCCCCAGCAACGGGGGCCCGTCCCTCTAAGGCTTCCAAAAAGCGCTCGCCAAAAAAAAAAAAAAAAAAAAACCGCTCCGGTTTCTCTCCACCCACCGGGAGCCGGGGGGAGGGGCGCTCGGGTCCCACCGGGCCGGGGCTTGTATCTTACCCCCTTCACAAGTCGCTGGGTTCTTGCAGGTGTGGATGTGGTCTGGATGTTGTCCTGTGTCCTGTGGTCTCTATTTTAGGAAGATTTTTCTTTGTTATATTTTCATAGCTCTATGTGTTTTTGGGAGGAGATTTCCACTGCTCTACTCACGCCGCCATCTTGGCTCCGCCCCCTAGAGTTGTCATATTTAATGAATAAAGTTAGAGGGCACACAGTTCAGTTTGAATGTAGAAATTCAATTTTTCAAATACAAATAAGGCCATGTAATATTATGGACATATTTTTACTAAAAATAATATGTTGTTTTACTGAAATTCAAATTTAACTGAGCATCCTCTATTTTATCTGGCAACACCATAAACAACTTTCTGTCAATCTTAGTTTCATAGTTCTGTATTCAAACACTGTACAGTGTTATTTGCAGTGTTCCATGTGTGTGCCAATTGAATAAACTGGTCTAAAGATATATTTTATGTAATTCAAAATATTTGATATGCTCTTTAGGGTCAGATTCACACATGTTGAACTTGGGTGTAAGCCAGTGTGTTTATAAGTAACTTTAAGGGATCACTTCCCAAGCTCCTCCCTCTTAGTGATTTCCATAATACCCTCTGATGACCTGAAATCCCCTATTTTGATTGTATAGCCAAAAATCTGGAACCTTATTTACTCACATTGCCATACATTTCCCACAATTGTGTCTGTATCTGATGCAGTGGTAGAACAAAAGAGAGGAAGAATGCAGTGGGAGTAGTTCCATCCTCTTCAGAATACAACCCCTCCCATTAGAAAGGCCTGTTCCTGGAATTTCATGTTCCTATATGCCCCATTTGCTACTGCTGTGTCTCCTGCCATTCTAGCTGCCAGAAGACTGCTTGGGAATTGGGATATTAGAGATCAAGAATAAAGAAAATGTGGGAGAGTTATGTACTTTTTCTGAGCTTTTGGAGACACTCCAAGACTAAACTAGAGAGATTTTCTAAAGTTCTCTCTGATACAGTTAAAGGTCCTTTCCAGGTTGTGATCTGCCTGTAGTCTATGCCTGGGGATATGAGGGAAAAATGCTATACGTACTACCAGTTTGGTGATACTTTGAATTTCATTCACCTTCATCAATTCACCTGCTAATTGATACTGTGTAGAAAACTCAAACAGTTGCTCCAAGCACCCTCTCTAGCTTTCATAGCTGCATTCATTGAGAGAAGTAGAGTGGGGCCTGCTTATGCTGATGCTGTTTTACCTGGAACTGGAGCTTATATACGAACTTAAAAATACTTTTAAGTATTTAAGTTTTATCATATTTCAAGTGATTTAAAATTACATACATTACATAAGCTAAAAGAGTTGACTTTTGAGCAGAGAATTTAATAAATAAAAAAAGTCAGTCATGAAATATTTTTTGTAGAGTGTTTGAAGCAGTGAGCTTAGAAAACACAAAGACCCTAAGTAAGGATGCCATTGCCATAATAGTGGTGTAAGTAAGGCTAGAAGAGATGAGAGGCAGCTGGTAGATAATATTTATAAATAAGTGATGTTAAGAATTAGGCTTATAATGACAACAAGGAGAATGAATCTCTTTTGCAAATGGATTGGTTAAATTGTCAAACAGTCAGTGACTTTGGCAAGCAGGTTTATCAATTGGCATTAAGTAATTGTGTTCCTTTACATACCAACTGGGTAATTTCTGTAAGCTAGCATGTGACTTACCTGAACAAGTAGGTAACAAGCAGACCATCTTCTTCTGTAAGCTGTTAAAACATACAGGCACTTTGGTTGGTGGCAATATAAGATACGTGCAAGCCAAAGTTATTTCTTCAGCACATAGAATGGTGATGTTAATAGACAGGAGGGTCACATTGGCAAGCAGCCATGTAGCACACATAAAGATATGAATACTGCTAGCAAAGATTTTATAATCTATGTGAGAACTGAGACATATAGATAACTAATTGTGATGCATGATAGAATTTGTTTGATGTTATGAAATGGTGCAAATGAAATGGGAGTCCAGTAAGAATCTGCATGGCTATAGCAGATTTCAAACAGAACATTCTGTCAAGACTATAACCAAAGACTATTTCATGTCTGTTGTCATAATTCTTTGGTACAAGCCTCATATTAGTAAATTACTTATGTTTTAAATCACCTGATCATTAATCACTTTAAGATGTATGTTTGCCTTTTCATAAACTTTAGTAGACTAAGTTACCAAAACTAATTAGTTAGTAGTACAATCTGAGAACACTTGGCATTAACCTGCAACTAAAGGTTTATAACACACATATTATGGGAACTACATCTGATTTTTATAAGGAAAATAAAGAAACATGTTAGAGAATTTAAAATTTTAAGACATTTATTATTATTGGCTAGATTTAAATATCTTGATTGATATTTAAAGTGACAGACCATAATTTGAAGCATAAAATTTTGACTGCATTTGTGTTATGATTTTTTTAACATGGATATCAGTTATAATGTGTATAGAAAATAATAATTATAAACTTGTAAATATTGTTTATCTGACTTCTTTCTTTCACTTTCTATGCATTTATCTTGTTATCTAAGATTGAAAAGTAGATGAGAGAATTTTAATGAAATGAAGTGTTTTGGAAAATGCTGATAGCTTAATTTTGTAGTCACCCCAGTACTAGAATACTCATTGTTTTACTATCAGGCTAGGAAAAGTTAGAGAAACAAAATACAGTATGTCATCAGCTATTACTTTAAATTGACCTTATACCAGCTCTTTTGCTAGACACTGCCTTGCTACACAGAAGTAGAATACAAATGTCTGACATCAAAGGAATTAAACATAATTTGAAATATAGTATTTAATACATGAGTGCCCAACTGACAATGAAAAGAAGGATAAGTCCTGAAGTGAATTGTATAACCAATCAAGAAAGAGTTTAGAGGAAGGGAAATCATGAATGCAAGATGGTGAAGGAAGCCTTATAAAATATGGGCAATAAGTATATAAGTTTGCTGAATTAAACTATTCATGTAGGGGAGTAACAAAACGACAGATCTGAGGAAGGCTTTGAATGCCATACCAAAGAATTTGGACAGTATATGCTATTTGGACTTCACATATTCTCATCATTTAGTAGCCATTAGATATGCTAGATTTTTTGCTACCATTTAAAAAATAAAGAACAATATTTAACAAATGTTAAGGTCCTATTATTCAGAGTACTCTGATAACTCTTGTCAGGGGCTATAAAGTTAATGAAGATGAGCACGAAAGTAGTGAATAGAAAGGAAGGAAAAAGGAAACCAAAGAAATGGATGCAATTCGTCAGAGACAGTAAAAAATCCAATATGCAACTTTTCAATGCAAAATTTAGATTATTGCTGTATTTTAATTCTTTTATGGTTGTATGATTGGCTATTTTAATTCACATAGGTATAAAATTAGGTAAACATGTTTTAGTTGACATTACAAAAAAGTATCTTACTCAACAAAAGGCAGGCATAAGAATACTTTTGCTTCATTACTATTAATGCTTTGGTAATAACCAATGCCTATTCATGCACTTCAGTACAATAAGAAATGCTCTTTGGAGGAAAGATACTGTAGTTGTTTCCTAAGACTGCAATAACAAATTAGAGCAGACTTGGTGGCTAATAGAATAGAAATTTATTCCTTCACTGTTCTGGATGCCAGAAGTCCAAAATCAAAGTATCAGCAGAGAAGTGCAGCTCCAAAGGCTCTAGAGGAGAATCCTTTGTTGCCTCTTCTGGCTTCTGGCATCTGCCTGTACTTCTTTTTTCCTTCAACAGAATTATTTTAAACATCCATATTTCTACTAACAATCTCTTCAAGGCAATCTATCCTTCCTCTATCAGGCATCTAAAAATTCTTCCAGCCCCTGCCTACCACACAATTCTACAACTATTTCCACATTTTTAGGTATTTGTTACAGAAGCACCCCATGTCCCAGTACCAAAATATGCATTAGTTTCTAGGGTGACCATAGCAAATCACCAAAATGTGGAAGTTAAAAATAATAAAAATTTATTATTTAAAAGAGACTAAATGTTCTCAACCAAGGTCTCAGCAGGGAAGCCCTCCTTCCAAAGGCTCTAGGGAAGAATCATTCCTTGCCTCTTCCAGCTTCTAGTGGCTACTGGCAATCCTTGTAAACATAACACTCCAATCTCTGCCTGCACCTTCACATTGCCTTTTCCTTTGTCCTGTTATAAGGACACTTGTCATTAGATTAAAGAGCACTAAGACAACTCAGGGTAATCTTATCTTGAGATCCTTAGTTACACCCACAAAGACCATTTTCCCAACCAAATAAGATCATATTTACAGGTTCCAGTAGACATATTTTTTGGAGAGCCATCATTCAACATACTACAGATACTATACACACATGTTCACACAAGCAAACAATAAAAGCATGCTTAAACTATCACTAAATTATTTTGTGCTATGTACATCTGAGTTTATAAGTAAATGATTAATGAGAAAGAAAGAAAAACACTTGTAATATTTTTTTCCATAAGTTCAGCAAATTTTTAGACTTTGTTAGAGATGACAAAATTTGTAGAAACAAAGGAGAAAATATTTGTGACCTGGGGCTAAGCAATAAGTCTGTGAGTTAATACTGAAATTACTTTCCATAAAAGGAAAAATTGATAAACTGGACTTCATGGAAATTTTTAATTTATTTTTTGATATATTTTTACTGAAGTACAGTTGATATAAAATATTATATTGGTTTCAAGTATACAACAAAGTGATTCAACATTATATACATTCAATATACCTACATTATTAAATTCTCACCCCAAACTGTGTAGAACAAAAAATTATCTCAGTGTAGAGCAATGTTACACAACTATTGACTATATTCTCAATGCTGTACTTTCATCCACTATGATTGATATTTTGTGCCTCTTTATCCCCTTCACCTATTCACCCCTCCACCTCAGCCCCTCCCCCATGGTAACCACCAGTCATTCTCAGTGTCTGTGAGTCTACTGCTGTTTTATTCATTTTGTTTTGTATTGTTTTTAGATTCCACATATAAGTGAAATCATATGATAATTGTCTTTCTCTGCCTGGATTATTTGAATTAGCATGACATTCTCTAGGTCTATTCCCATTGTTGCAAACGGCAGGGTTTCTTCCTTTCTTATGGCTGAATAATATTCCATTGTGTATATGTACCACCTCTTCTTTATCCATTCACCTATTGATGCACACTTTGGTTGCTTCCATATCTTGGCTAATGAAAATAGTGCAGTGATAAACATAGGGGTGTCTATGTCTTTTTGAATCAGGGATTTTGGTTTTTTTTGGTAAAGTCCTAGAAGTAGAGTTAATGCGTCGTATGCTATTTCTTTTTTTAGGTTTTTGAGGAAACTCTATGCTGCTTTCCACAGTGGCTGCACCAATTTACATTCCGACCAACAGTGTAGTAGGGTTCCCATTTCCCCATAACTTTGTCAACATTTGTTATTTCTTGTTTTTTGGATAGTGGCCATTCTGCCTGGTATGAGGTGATATCTCATTGTGGTTTTGATTTGCATTTCCCTGATGATTAGTGATGTGAAGCATCTTCATGTGACCATTGGCCATCTGTATGTCTTTGGAAAAATTTCTGTTCAGGTCTTCTGCCCATTTTTTAATCAGCTTATTTGGATTTTTTTGGTGTTGAGTTCTTTATATATTTTGGATGTTAACTCCTTATCAGATAAATCATTTAAAAATATATTCTCCCATACTGTAGGCTGCTTTTTAATTTTTTTATGGCATCCTTTGCTGTACAGAAGTTTTTAGTTTGATGTACTCCTGCTTGTTTCTATTTGCTTTGGTTTCCATTGCTCAGGGAGATGTGTCCACAAAAACATTCCTTATGTTTATTTCTAGGAGATTTTTGCTTATGTTGTCTTCTAAGGATTTTATGGATTTATGTCTTACATTTAGGTCTTTGATCCATTTTGAGTTTACTTTTGTGTATGGAGTTAGGCAGTAATCCAGCTTCATTCTCTTGCATGTAGCTGTCCAGTTTTCCCAATGCCAGTTATTGCAGAAACTGTCTTTTCATATTATATATTCATGACTCTTACCATATATGAAACTATATATGCATGGTTTCATACCATTGTGGTCTGAGAAGTTGCTTGATACAATTTCAATCTTTTTTAATTTATTGAGGCTCTTTCTGTGTCCTAATATGTGATCTATTCTGGAGAATATTCCAAGTGCCCTTGTGAAAAATGTGTGTCCTGCTGCTTTTGGGTGGAACATTCTGCATGTATCTGTTAAGTATATCCAGTCTAATGTGTTGTTCAACATCTCTGTTTCCTTATTTGTCTGTCTGGATGATCTGTCCATTGATCTAAGTTGGGTGTTAAAATCCCCCAAATACTATTGTGTTGCTGTCCAGTTCTCCCTTTATCCTGTTAGTATTTGTTTTATAAGTTGAGGTGCTCCTATGTTGGGTGCATACATATTTATAATCATTGTACCCTCTTATTGGCCTGATATCATTATGTAATGTTCTTCTTTGTCTCTTGTTACACTCTTTGTTTTGAAGTCTATTTTGTATATAGAAATACTGATACTCCTGCTTTTTCTCCCTTTTATAATCATGAAATATCTTTTTTCATCCCTTCACTTTCAGTCTATGTATGTCTTTAAGCCTGAAATGAGTAGGCAGCATATAGATGGGTTTTGTTTCTTCATTCATTCTGCCACTTTATGTTTTTTGATTGGTGCATTTATCACATTTACATTCAAGGTGATTATTGATAGGTATGCACTTATTGCCATTTTATTAATTGTTTTCTGGTTGTTTTTTAGTTCCTCTCTGTTCCTTTCTTCCTCTTTTATACTCTATTTGATGATTTTCTTTAGTGTTAAGCTTGGATTTCATTAAAAAATTATTTTTGTATATCAATTATAGGCTTTAGATTTGTGGTTACCATATGGTTCATAGATAGTTTCCCAAATATATCAGTCCATATTAAGTTGATGGTTGCTCTATTTCAAACACAACTTAAGAATACTTTTTTATTCTTCTTCATCTTCCACACTTTACATATAAGATATTGTAATCTTCATCTTTTGCTTCTCACTTGACTGATTTTGTGTGTAGTTGATTTTACTACTTTTTTTAAATCTTCATACTTGCTTAATAAGTAATTGGTATGGTACCATTTCTGTGGGCTTATTTTCCCTGATGAAAGTATTTAGACTTAAGAACCATTCCAAATCTACAGAAGTCCCTTTAACATATCTTATAAGGCAAGTTTAGTGGTGGTGAATTCTTTTTATCTTCTGGGAAATATTTCATCTTTCTTTCAATTCTGAATGATAACATAGATGGGGAGAGAATTCTTGGTTGTAAGCTCTTCCATTTCAATACATGAAATATTTCATGCCACTTTCTTCTTGCCTATAAAGTTTCTGCTGAAAATCTGCTGATAACCTAATGGAGTTTTCCTTATAGGTAACTGTCTGCCTCTCTTTTGCTGCTTTTAAGTTTCTCTCTTTATCTTTAGTCTTTACCATTTTAATTAATATATGTCTTGGTGTTGTCTTCCTGAGGTTCCTTTTGTTGGGGACTCTCTGTACTTCCAGGACCTGGGTGTCTATTTCCTTCTCCAGACTGGGGAAATTTTTAGCTATTATTTCCTCAAAGAGATTTTCTACTCCTTTTTCTGTCTCTTAACTTTTAAGTTAATCTTCTTTTTCAGGAATTCACTATGCAGTGACCACATTTAAGGGAAGAGTTATGATCCACCTTTGTGAATGTAAAATAGCTACATAAATCATTTTCAGTTCTTCTCTAAATAAGGTTTTTCTGTTTATCCCAGTTATTTATTCAAATGTTTGTTTATATATATCAGTATGGACTCATGGATATTTATTTTATATTTTGGGTTAATATCCAAAACTAAGATTTTATACTGTTTCTCAAATTGTTCCATCTTTGGCCATTGGAATCTCCTTCAGTTGAGTCCTGTGTATTTTTATTTGAGCACTTCCTTGTTTTCTTCTATTGTAAGATGCTTCAGGCTTATCTTGTGTATGTCCTGCCATAGCCCTAGAATCAATCATTTTTGTAGAGATCTTTTATTTGAATTATTAGAAAATGGTATTAGAAACCAATCTGTGAGCATTGAGGTCCAGCAAGGTTTTTGGAGAAACAGATATTATTCAAATTTTATATGGAAACACAAAAGACCAAAAATAGCTAATACAGTTTTGAGAAGACATATACAATGGAAGAAACATTCTGTCAGATCTTAAGACTTACTTTATAGCTATAGTAAACAAGACAAGGTGGTGTTGGTGGAAGTATCAGAATAGAGAGCACAGAAATAGACTCCCACTAACAGATTTAACTGATTTTATGAGAAGGACATGAGAACAATTCAATGAAAGATTCATTTCAACAAATGATTATGTTTCAACTGTAAATCAAACAGAAAAAAGAAAAAAAAGAAACTATCTAAAACTCATATCTTACATAAACTCAAAATGGATCACAGACTTAGGTATAAAATGTAAAAGTATAAAGATTTTGAAAGTAACATAGGGAAAAATCTTCAAGACATAGGGCTAGGAAGAGTTTTTAGATGCCACCAAAAAAGTGATCCATAGCAGGAAAATATTTATAAATTGAACTTCATCAAAATTAAAACTGTTTATTCTAGATTTGACCCTGTTAAAGAGAATGAAAAGACAAGATACCAACTGGGAGAAATATTTTCAAACTGCATATCCAAGAAAGTACTTGTATCTAGAATATATAAAGCAGTACCCAAATTCAATAATTAAAAACAAACCCACAAAGAATATAGTTAGAAAATGTGTAAAATACTTCAACAGACATTTCACTAAATGGGACATACATATGGCCACTATGTATATGAAATATGTTCAACATCATTATCCATTGGGGAAACGCAAATTAAATGATAATCAGATATTTGTATTTAGCTATCAATATGGCTAAAATTAAAAATTGTGATAACACTAAATTTTGGCAAAATCATAGAGGAATTTGCTATCTTGTATGTTACTGGGGGAATATTAAATGTAAAAGCCACTCTGAAGAGCAGATTGACAGTTTCTTTTAAAACTTAATATACAGCTATCATATAACCTATAATTTACTCTTAGACCTTAATCCTAGATAAGTAAGAATTAATGTTAGAACAAAAACCTGTATATGAATGTTCATAGCACCATTATTTGTAATAACCCAAAACTGTAAATAACTCATATGTCCTTCAACAGGTGAATTGTTAAATAAACATGGTACAATATATTTGTGTTATTTTTAGTAGTTATTTTCTATAAAGTTTCCACAAACAATGAATATTGAACCATTGACCTTAAGAGAAATACAAGGTTAGGTTCCTGGGAGCGTCTGGTCATAAAATATTCATTAACCAATTAATACATAAATATATATATTTCTTATGTTGATGAATTAACATCCAACTCATGGGCAACCGCACTACAAGTCATATCTGAACAAACCTAATCTAACATACAGATTTTCTCCATAAGGCATGTCACAGCATTCATAGGCTTAGGCTAGACAGTACTTCAGCATTATGCCTGAGATTACTTTAACCAGTGAATTCAGCAACAAAGAACACAAAATTGTGAAAAAAAAGTAGCACTAAAAAGACCATGAAAAGGACAATTGTTTGCAGTATAAGAGCTGAAATAAGAAAACAAAGCATTGCCTTGTTTGACCTCATCTGGGAACGTGCACATCAGGTAGCTCAAATGTTTGTTACTCTTCACAGTCAGTGAATGACAGTGAAAGTGCTGTGAATTTTGGGGTTACAAAAAATTTTAGTGAGTAGGCTAATTTTCAAATAAGAAATCCATAAATAATGAGAATTGACTTTACTTCAGTAATATGGAAGCATTACACAACAATAAAGAAGTATGAACTTTTGATACACACAACATATTGGATGAATTTCAAGGAAACTGCTGAGTGAGCAAAGTCAATTTCAAGATCTTATATATCGTATGATTCTATTCATATAACATTTTTGAAATAACAAAATTTTAGAAATAGAGGAACCACGTAGTGACTGTCAGGGTTTAGAGGTAGGGGTAGTAGAAAGTGAGTATGGTTATAAATGAGCAGCACTAAGCATCTTTGTGGTGTTAGACTTATTCTGACTTTTGATTGCTCTGGTTGTTATACAAATCTACAGCATGTGCTAAGATTGCATATAACTGTGTACACTAAGAGACATAAATGAGTGAATGTAAAACTGGTGAAATCTGAATAAACTCAATAGATTGTATGAATGTCAATTTCTGGATTTTGAGAGTGAGCTCCAGTTATACAAGATGTTAGCTTTGGGGCAAACAGGGTGAAGGGTATACATAGGACTCCCTTGTGGTTTCCTATGGATGTATATTTTAAAGCAAAAAGGTTCAAAAGAAGTAAATAATTTTGCTTAAATTATAAACAAACAACAAAGAAGCACCATATATATATACGTGTATATACATACATATACTATTGAGATGTATTTCCTACATTGTCATAACTATCCCAAATACCCTCAAAAATTATAAATGTACTAATAGTAATACTCTATTCTGTTTGCTAATATTCAAATGTCTTAAGTTTGCTATCAATCTCCCCACCCTACCTTTACATAATTCCAATATTTCTTTACCTTGAAAATTTCTCTTTATTTTCAATGACTAAGCCAAGGCCCTCTGGCTAGAATTAATATTTATACATATATATGTCCCCCAAAACATGAATAACAGATTAGATCTTATCTTTCTGGAACTCAGCAAGACAAATACACCATGGAGCAATAGCCTAGGAACATGTCTAATTCAGCCAAATTAAATTTCTCACTTTTTACCTTGCCCATTCAAAGCAATTTCTATATGAGGGCCTGAATTGTCCTTGAAGCCCCTCACTTTACTTTTTTAATTAATGATAAAAAACACATACCATAAAATTTACCATCTTAATAATTTTTAACTGTACAGTTCAGTAGTATTAAATATATTCACATTGTTGTGAAGCAGGTTTCCAGAACTTTGACCTCAATCTTTTTAAACTTACTATGATTTATTTTGTTGCCTATTTTATGACCAATCCTGGAGAATGTTCTGTAGACATTGTTGTTTGGTAGAGTATTCCATATACATGTTAGGTCCAACTCATCTATAGTGTTGTTCAGGTCCTGGCAAAGAAAATTTTTATGTTTTATTTGAACTAGAATAAGTATTTCACATCTATTTCCTCCTAAAGAATTTTATTTTAATGTTGTATAGATTTTTTGCCTAAAATATTTTTTCTTGTCATTGTCATCCTTTGTAATAGAAATTAATTTGATAAATAATAGCTAGTTCAAAAATTCTTCAGAATTGAAAGCAATATAAATACATTATAAATTATGACAACGATTACATATAAACTTTTTTCAGGAATAAATGGCATTGATTAAAATGAGAATGAGAACTTATATTACTTTTTGTGGATACATACTGCTAATTGTTAGAAGTGTCTGTTACCTACTGTAACATGGCTTCATAACAAACCAACAAAACACAAAATTAACCACTTATCTTTGCTCACAAGTCCACAAGTTGGCATATATTCAAATACAATGTAATAAAATTAAAGTTAAAATAATCGTATTTTAACCTTATTTTTTTTTTAAAAAGTTTTCATTGAGCTGTTTGATGCGAGGTGTTTATGTAGCTTAACTAAATTACAGGTGAATCAGAGATGTAGTCCTGCCTGATAAAGAAATCATTATTAGCCTTTTTTTTTTTAAATGTGAGTACAAGTGAAGGACAGGACAAAGTTATACATGATTATAAAAGTATGTATTCTTAAATACATAACTTAAAATGGCTACTGAGTTGTAAGCTGTTTATTATTCACTGTTTCATATTCATTTGTATTTCCTTAAAATGTTAAGATTCAACTGCCTTTTTCTAAAAGGTATCTAAAAACCATAGCACTTTTAATTGAAACAGTTATGAGGATGTCACTTCTTTATTGCATAAAGAATTGGTCTTGCAATCACTTCAGCTGATATTATGTATGAGATCTGTCTTTACTGTGTATAAACTCAAGAGACTGACCAACCGGTTTCAACTTTGTGTCTAAACAAAACATCATTTCCTAAAGTTACTGTTCTCCTTCAGTGGTGATAGTTATCTAATCAAGACACCATATTCACACAAAATCTATCATAGGAAAATTTAATATAATTTCAATTATTTGAAAGGAAATGCAATATCTCGTGCTATACTTCCTTAATTGTTTCTTTTTGGGGGCCAGTGTAACATTATAATATAGGCTTCACAAGTTTGTGGCAAAGGATAAAAGAGATAATGGCTAGAAAATATTTGGCACAGTGCCTTACACAATGTTGATGCTTAGTAAATATTAATTTCATTTCTGTGATAGGCAAAATAACCCCTCTGCCTCAAGATGTCTACACAAAAAGGACTTTACAAGCATGATTAAGTTAATGACTTTGAGATGGGAACATCAGTCTAGAATATTTCCGTGGGCCCACTGTAAATCACTTGGGTCCAAACTGAAGAACCTTTCTAATTAAAGAGAGTTGCTACAGAAAAGAAAATTAAGAGAGATGAGGCATGAGAATTCTTTGCACCATTACTGACTTTGAAGATGAAAAAGACCATGAACTAAGGAAGGTGGGCTACCTCTAGAAGATGAGAACAATCTCTGGCTGGCGGTTGGCATGGTAATAGGCACCTCAGTTCTGCATGGAACTAATTTCTGCAAACAATCAGCATGAGCCTGAAAGCAAATTTTCCCCTGGAACCCTCAGTAAGGGATGCAGCCATGCTGACATCTCGATTTTAGTCCCTTGAGAGCATGTCAGACTTCTGACCTCCAAAACTGTGAAATAATACAATTATGTTTTTTAATCTGTTAAATTTGTGGTAATTTGCTTGACAGCCAAAGGAAATTTATATAGTTTTCCTCCTTTCCTCTTCCCTTTCTTTCTTTCCTCCTCTATTTTGGTAGTAATGATAGGGAAAATGTACAAGGACAGCAACCTAGTGGGTGGCTCCACTCTGTCTAGAACCCCTCCCTCCTCAACGTAAACGACACTACAGGGACAGTCAGTAATTTACGAGGTGGCTCCCCTCTGCCTCGCCCCCCTCCTCAACCCAAACAAAAAAAAACACTCCCTTGGTTTCCCCGTGCTGCTGAGCACCGGGTCCCAAGGTTCGCTCCCTAAACTCCCTCCCCCTTGCCTGCTCGCTTGCTGTGTACGTAGGAATGTTATAGATAAGGAAACAGAAAGGTATAAATTGCTCCCTTTTCCTTTGTTCAGGGCTCAGACTTTTTGGGAGATTACTCCCCTCTGAGCCCACCGGTGTGAAATAAAGCCTCAACACTCCAACACCCCCGAGTGCCGCTTGGTTTTTTCCATTGGTGATCCAGTCCAGGCTTTTTTTCAGTATTTTCCATAACAGTAATATTATAACACCATTTATTTTGTAGAAGCTCACCCAAGTCCGGTCATGTCTTAAAAGTACTAACTTAATTACTTGTAAGAATATTAAATGTTCATTAGTATTCATGACTAAGTAATCATACTTAAGAAGTAAATTTCAGAAAAATTTATAAGGCTTTGAATTTTTTTGATACTTCATCAGTTAAACATTGTTGTGTAACAAGAACTACCCCTATGTTTAATGGCCAAAATTAACAACATACTTAAAACACTCTTCTGCAGGTCATGATTTATGATGGACTCAGCTGGAAGATCCATCTGGCTCTCCCATATATCTGTGGGCTGCTGTGAGTCAGTCAGTTAGGCATCTCTGCTCCTGCATGTTTGCTGGATGTCACTCTACGGCACTATTTTTCACATGGTCAGCCACCCTCTAGCAGGTTAGCCTGGGCTTGTTTTCAATGTAGCAAGGTTTCAAGAGAGAGAAAACAGGGAAAGAATCTTGGATCTTTATTATTAGTAATTTCTTCAAATTCATATATTCTTTGTAGCTATTTCTAAATAAATATCAGGTATTCATGAAGATTTTAAAAAATTGTATTTTGTAAGGTGATCAGTGTTAATTATGTTATTTTTGTCATCAAAAAGGAAACATTTGCTATGTTTGAAAAACTAACTTTAGGAGAATCAAAAATTAAATCATCATAACTGGTCACCCTATATATTATTCTACAAATCAAATAAATAGAATATCTAAATGTTAATTCAGAATTTCAGTCTAATTGCCATTTTTAAGTTTTTATTATGAAAAATTTCTGACACACAAAAATAGAATAGTATGATAGTCATTAACTTATTCATTTTTCATGACAATTATCAATTCTTAGTCAACCTTATTTCTTGTATACTGGAAATTCCTTTAATTTTAAGGTAAATCCCAGTTATTACTACCATATCTCTAAGTATTTCACTGTGTATCTTTAACAGACAAATATTCTTCAGTATGTCACCTGAAATCAGTATGAGTGTTATATTTAAGAAAGATTGAGTTTCTTCAAAATCTTACTGAGCACTATGGCTCAAGAGCAGCCCATCAGTGTGCTCTGATAAACTGCTCTAGAACTTCTTTATTTGGGGACATCTGAAATACTTTTTCTACAGCAAGGGATGGTACAGAAAAGAGATTACATTTATCAATATATCAAGCAGTGGGGGGTGGATACATCTACTTAGTGTCCTAAAGGAACATGTTATAAACATTCTGACATGCATATGAGAGGACACAAGACAAAGGTCTCCTAGGGTAGATGACCTCATCTTCTTTTGGAGTTGGAGAGGGCATATGTAACATTAGCTTATCAATGCTGGTCAGAAAATTCCTGACTTAGTAGATTCCTGGGAGAGGTCGAAACTGAAATTAGGTTAGGTTTAGCAGATTGCTGACTTGGTTTAGCAGAACTAATGCCGTGTTGGGCCTACTTTCCTTTTTAACAAGCAAATGGTCCCAGGAAACCGCTCTCCTCCACTTGCAGTACTACAAGAGACCAAGCAAAGAGCCGGGTCTCCCACACCCCACCTAGCAACAACAACAAAGCCCAAGTAAGTGCTGTCCTTCCCAACTGAGAGTGCCTGCGAAGAACAAGCAAGGAATCTCTTCTCTGGTCCCCCTATCCAGAGGCAGCGGGTAACCCAGGGCAGAGTTCCCCTTCCTAACTTGTCAGTGTAAACACACTCCCATCCCAGCCCAGCAATGACAATCAGTGTACTCCACCCTCCCAACTAAAGAATGGGAGGAGAATGGAAGGAAAAGGGAGCCAAAGAAAGAGATTCTTTAAAACCAGCATATGAAGTTCTGGGTAAACATATGAAAGGTGCCAGTGTGAAACTGACCAGATTTAATATACCAAAAAGTTGAAAACCGATTACACTGTGGAATTTCACCCATATTTTCGGTGGACTCTAAGTAGTACATATATGAAGCAGACCCAAATACTTCTGTAAACTAAAATACTATTGGGACAGCACATAGAAGATCTTTAGTCTAAACCTAAACGGGATGATTGCTTACCAAAGCAGAATAGCAAAATAGGATCCAATGTCTCTTAATGTAACATGAAAAGTGTCTATGATACAATTAAAAATCATTCATTTTAGCAAGATCCAGGATATTCACAAACTGAATGAAAAATTATAATCAACACATACCAACACTGAGAATGTATATGGATAGTAGAATTATTTGAAAAGGATTTTAATGCAACCATCAAAAATGCTTCAAGGATTAGTTGCAAATTTTCTTGAAACAAATGAAAATATAGAAAATCTCAGCAAAGAAATGAAAGTTATAAGAAGAACCAAATGGAAATCATAGAATAGAAAAATATAATCATAAAAATTAAAAAACTCAGTTGATGGGCTCAATAGTAGAGTGGAGATTATAGAGGATAGAATCAGTAAATTTGAATACAGTGTAATATAATTGACCTAATCTGAACAAGCAGAGGAAATAGACTGGGGAAAAAAAGAAGAAAGCCTCAGAGATCTTAGGGACAGTAGCTGAATCACCAGAATCCTAGAAAGTCTCACCAAAATATTCTACCATAGTTAAAGGATTAGCATAAACTTGAGGTGTTAGAACTGTTCTATATTTTGACTATGGCTGTGGTAACAGAAATCTAAACAAAACAGAACTAATTACACATACAAACACACAAAAGAATGCATGTAAAACTAGTGACATCTGAATAAGTTTGCTGGATTGTACCAATGTCAATTTCCCAGTTTTAATGATTTATTATAGTTATTCAAGGTGTTATCATTGAGTAAAACTGAAGGTTACATGGAAGCTCTTTGTGCTATTTTTGCAATGTACTGTGACTCTATTATTAAGAAACAAAGGGTAAGAAAGAAATGAGTCTTTAAAAAATCAGAACCGCAGTACTATTATCACATCTAAAAATTAACAATACTTTCTTACTCTCATCAAATGAGAGTTTGTTCAGATTTCCTGTTCAAATTTCTATCTGTCCCCAAAGTGTCTCACTCTCTCCTCAAGTGTCTCACTCTCTCCTCACCACCCATACACAAAATTTAGTATATATTGAGTTATGGTCAAAATTATGTAGATGCAATGAAATTGGTTTTATATGTCTCTAAATCTCTTTTAATCCATAGGTTGTACATCCATATTTTTTTCCATTACAATTTATTTGTTGAAGAATACCTATTATGTATGGAGTAGAGTTTCCCATAGTCTGAATTTTGCTGACTGCAGCCCTGTGGTGGTTTTTAATATGCCCCTCTGTCCTCTGCAGTTCTTATAAGTTGATAGTTGGATCCAAAGGCTTGATCAGATTTAGATTATATTTTTAAGAGGGAAGTGGGCAAGAATATACCATGGATTACGTTGTCATCTGGAGACATTGATGTCTGGTTGATTGTCTTTCCTTCTGTGATATTAGCATACATAAGCCAATGTCTAAGTCTATCTCGTTAGAAGATTAAACACAATTTGATATAAAAATTCACAATTAACAATCTGTACACTCTTTGTTTGCTGATATAAACTCAGTATTTGTGCCAAAATACATCCATTGCCTTCCTACTTAGCTCCCAGACAATCACATGATCACTGTGACTATGTGCCTAATTAACAATTATCTAATCATCTACAGTAGACTGTTTTAATGTGAAAAATTGTGAATGGAAAATTAGAGGTCAATTCTTAGAAAGCTAAACAATATTTATAATAATTGTTATAATCAATCAGCAAATTGACAAAAGTGCTCAGAGTTTTGTGATGTCCTCTACAGACTGTATCTCACTGATGAGATGTTTTACATCTCATAAGTGAGTAAAAATGGAAATAAAATTTAGAGGTATGTTTATTGCACTATTGCACCAAGGATGCAGTGCATAATCATTGAATGGAAAAAGTTTTCTTCTGTTTGTTCCATAGGATGACACTCATATTGAAAAGAAGATGTATGAAATTTCATTTAGAGGCATGCATGTTTGTTCTTATTGTCTGCTATAATTTTTCTACTATTACTCAGAAATAAGGAGAAATTGGAGTGATATTAAAATAATTTGAGATTGATGGGTGGATATGACATTACCAATACTTTGACTGACAAGAGACAGAACACTGTATTGAACTGGAGTTTTTGGTTAATATCCTGTAGAGCAAGAGAAGAACAAAATAGATCCCTTATTTTTATCTGCTTATACTCAAAAGAAAGAGAATCATGAAGGGGTAATTCATAGGAAAAATTAGACTTTAAGAAGGGAACAAAGCAGATAAAACTGAAGGTATTATAGGCAAAAGCAATATGAAATCTACAAAAAATATTTTGTATATGGTTTTGCAATTAAATAGAATAGCACAACAGAGAAAGGTAAATGATCATAAAAGATTTTATTATGACCTTCAACAGAGAAAACTTGTTTAAACTGTTACTCTGTAGGAAGCAAAATGTTTCCTTTTATAACTTAATAATAAGAAATGCATGCCTAACTTTCACACACTGCTCATCTTCACTTACTCAACATCAAGTGGAATTGGAGGATTCCAACAACCTATGAAGAAAACCCAGCACGGGCAAATTGAGAGTTCTGTCTGCTAGATATGTCCTGTCTGTTGCTGAGGATGCAGTTTTTACTAATCTGAATAAAACAGTTTGAACTGTTTTAATTCACAATGAGTTCAAATATTTAATTGCACATTAGTACTGCTGTGTGTTATAGATGGACACAGATGTTGTGCTCTACTTAGATAAATACTATCTTAAACCATAAATTTTAAATTTATAATTTTTCTTCTCATATAAATCCAAAGTAAATTTTTCTTTCTCCTTTGGGAAAGAAATTTTAAGGCACATCCTTAGCTTCAAAATATACATAACAAACATTCCTTTTCAGACTCATCTAGAAAAACAGCTGCTAAAACCAGTGAGAATAGTCAAAGAGGTAATCTCAAGATTTAATTACCTTCCTATTCCAGACCATTCCTACCTCATTCAATCCTTTCATGATTATAAAGCAAATGCTAAGTATCTTCAAAGAGTTTTGCATTCAGCTATGAGGGTAGTTTTACAACTTAGGCCTAACTAACAGTTTATCATACTCATGAGAATTATGCCATTGCAAATGTAGCTGTAAACCAGTTAGCAGTGTTTTTTATCCAAGTTACAATCATTGAAATATTACTTCTCAACTGCTATAATTTTCTTTTCTGATGTTCAAGTTGCTTTGTAAGTCCTAACTTTCTTTTATTTTCCCAGAGAATGTGTGTTGTAAGGATCAATAATAATTATAAATCAAAACAGTCTTAGGAAAATTCACAATTTAGATTAAATGTAATGAGCTGAAATTTAGTATTTTCATGTAGTAAAAGTAAATATTTGATACTCACGATAGAAGGAAAGGAAGTACATAATGAAAGAGTGGTATATTTGGACATAGGATTAATCATTCATAATCCTAGTTTCTGTTTTTATAGCTGGATGAAAAGAACCATAACTCATCCTAACTATTGCATTTAGTAAAATTTAATACCTTATGAGTGTCATGGAGCCCAGGCAATGAATGAAACTGAATGGTCTTATACTTGAAGTTTTAGAAGTTCATATTGAAGTCTGTTCAACACTATAAAGTGATTGATTAATCCTATGATTTAATAATATTTTATTTTATTATTTGACCTAGGACCAGAATTAGAATATTTTTTGACACCTTAACTTTCTAATCAATGGAAGAACTTTCCTTTTCCTTTGCTTTTATGTATTATTCTCTGCTACAGCATTAACTAATCTGATAATGGCATTTTGAAAAGAATCTTTAGCCAAGTGGAAATATTAATATATTTTAATGGTAAGGAAATTCCTAGATCCTCAAAAAAGAAAAAAAGTGCCAAAATTATTTTCTTTTCACAAGAGTAACATGTTGTGAAACCTCAAGTGGCTGATTTGTAACTATTCTCAAGTACAATGAATAAAATTCTATTTGCTTGAGAGTAGTAGCATGGCACTGATTTATCTGTAGTAGATATGGAAAGGGCATTTGAGGAGGAGATATTTAACTGAGACTTTAATGATGGGACAGAGCCAAGCAAAGATAGGGGGTAAGGGTGTTCCAAGAAGGCTTTGTAATAAATGTCTTGATGTTAGATTGAGCTTCGAGTATTTAAGGAGGAGAAAAAGTCCAGTGAAACTGAACATGACTGGTAGCAAGAATGGAGGGAAGTGAAGCAGGAAAAATATTCAGGGGTCTTACAGGTTATGATAAACTGGTTAATATCTTGGCTGTTGTGGGAAGCCACTGGAGTTTAAGCAAGGATCTGATATAATTTCATTTACCCTTAAGAATGTTTATTGTGGTTTTGTGGGGATTAGATTCTAACTTCTATAAAATCAGAGAGACAAGATATAATTGTTTTTCAATAATCCAGATAACAAATGATGGTGGTTTGAACTAGGCAGTAGTAGTAGAATTATTAAGAAATACTTGGATTTGATAGTTTCTTAGAGATGAAGTCTATAGAATGTGTTGCTAGATTCAGCTTGTAATATGAGGAAAGAGAGGAATCAAAAATAATTCCTTGCATTATGAGCTATAAACAATCAGGTCAAATATGAATATTCATTTGATTTTTGTACTTGATTTATATGTGAATCCCACATTTCTCCCTTATTATTATTATTATTATTATTATTTTTAATAAAATGCTGAAGTGGTAGGTAGATGCAAGATAAAGGTAGAAAACATAGTTTAGTGCTGTAAGAGAGCAAATGTAGATGCTCAGGTGTGTGCTTATTTGCTTACTAACTACATCACATAAAGGACTCTAAGTTCCATGAGGATGAGTACTGTATCTGCCTTATTTACTCCTGTAACCTGTAATTTCTTACACAGTACCTAATACATAGAGGAAATATAATGAGTATATACTGAATATATTTTTAAAGCCATGACTATTAGTATATAGAGGTGTACCTGATAGAAAATGCTTCAGTCACTGAGTCAAGTCATTTGTATATTTACTAAGATAACACTTTATTTTTGTCATAATTTTACTAACTTTCATATTCATATGGATATCTATGTATTGGTTATAAAGAAAATATAAGTTATGGAAATGGTGGTTTAAAGCTATAAAGCCAATTTTAATAAAAAATAAATAAATAATAATTCCTTGGTTTGTGCCCTGAAGAAGTAGGTGAAAGATGGTACCATTTATTGAAATAAGAAGCACTGAGGAGAGCAGATTGTGTAGGGAATTCTTTTAAGATTATCTTATCAGATCAGAAATTACTATATGAGATCCAGATTGGAATTTCCAGTTAGTAGTTGAATATTGATGATGTTAAAGCTGTGGTATTAGATGAAATTATTTAAGGAAAGCTATATATTAAAAACAGCAGAAAACGAAATAGTTCATTTGTTTCCAACATTTAAATGCCAAGTTATATATGAGGAAAATACAATATTACAAAAGACTAGAGAACAAAAATGTTTTTAGAATGAGAGGTTATTCATTGTATCAAATATTGAGAGGGTAAATAAGAGGAAAACAATGGATTAACCACTGACTTTAGCAAATATATGTCACTGGTAAACTTGAAAGAATAATTTTTATTGAAGCAGTGTGAGTGAATACCTGGTTAAAGGAAGAGTAAGACTTGATTTAAAGGAGAAAAAAGAGAGAATAGTTATTCTGAGGAGTATTGTTACAAAAAATGGTAGTAAAATTAGAGTGTGTGTGGAGTAACTTCCCACATGAAACTTCCTAGAAAGGAAAAAACACACACATGCATACAGAGAAAAAGGAGTAAAGGTGATTGTGGGAACCAAGTAATATTCCATTCTTTGCAGAAACTGAGAATTTTCTTAAAATTCTTTTGTGCATATAAATATGTTTTGACTTTTAGATTTGTCACTGTAGGGATTTAAGAACTTTTAGGAGGAAGCAATTCGGTTTCATTTACTTCAACAACTACTGGTCAAATAATCATTTCTAGTTAAAAAGATCTCTGGATTGATAGCCATATGAATTTGCCCTTCACATTTTTAATACTAACAACACACAGACACAATAATGAGGAACCTGAATATGTTATTCTTCAATAAAGAACATAACCTCAATTATAGTGCTATAGTCAACCAACAGTAACTTCTCTTATTTAGGAACTCAATGAACTAGTAAAAAGGAAAATGCCAATCCTTACATAAAAAATCCCAACAAATGTGTTTGTAAAAAGAAATTCTGCTCAATTTCTAAAAATGTCTTTGGGGTTAAGAAATATCAATACACACATATGATGGTATTTTGATATTAGATTTTAATCTAGTATGCACATACACACATATACTCACACTTTGTGGTCTGATTTCTATTATTCTAAATGGCATGCTGGATATTCCATATACAATGTGTTTGTAGGTTATTTTTGATATGGTTGTTTATGTGAAAAAATTCTGAAGGTTCTACATAGACTTAACTAGGGTAATGCAAGTAGAAGAGGATTATCATAGAGCATAAGTGGCAGACTGGCAAACTAGAAATTTTCCAGCTCCAGAAACTTGAGCTTACAGAGTCTAAAGGCTCAGCATTCTTAAAAACTAACTTTTTTACTCAGACCCTGGGTAAAATTTTCCTCATCCAGGCCTAGTGGAATTCTGGCACTGTAGATCAATGTCCAAAGCACTGTGTATACATGTGCACCCTTGTATATATCTTGAATAAAGATTATTAGAAATCTCTATGTAGTAGTAATCCCCTTTGGAATTTATGATGTCTTTTAAAAATCTATATGAAAGGCTTCAAGTTCTTGTACACATAGTACACATAGATATTCAGAACAAAGTTCTGTAGTTTGACTCAATTTTAACAAATCTGGTTGTACTTATTAAGCAGTTACCTGGTAATCTAATTTGCTGCCTGAAACAACCCTTTTTTTTGTTTGTTTTTAAGCCAAATGACAGCCTTTTTTTTTTGTCCAATTGGGAACTACTTTGTAACTTAATTTTTTAACCTGAGATACATTTTGCATGGAAATTTTGTTGTATTACCATTAGTACTTTTTACAGCATGGTGATCTGCTCTTATTTCTCATTTATAGAGAAATACGTTGTTTACAAGATGTATAATAGAATACTCCCTCCTTATTTTCCCTTCCTTATTGGAAGGGAAATCCTTTATTGGAAGAACATATCCATAATTCCTATTATTCCATGATTCATGCTTTTATTTTCATTATCAGAAAGAAAATTGCACTTTCTAAACTGTAGAAATTGCAAAGTAAAAAAAAGAAAAGGTAAATTGATACAGGCTGTTTTTGACATGAATGGACAGAGTACAAAGTCAGAGTGAAAGCCAACGCCAGGTGGCTAAGGGACCAGGGTGAGGAGACTGAACTAATTGAAATAGACACTAAAGAGCAGCATTTTTAACTACAGCTTGTTTAAATAATAAAACAATTATAAGAAGCGAACAGCATTGACTGGACTTCTGGTAAAGGCTGAATGAAACAGTATCAATTAAACATGAAGGTAAAATTAGAAGAAAACCTCAGAAATAGTTCAAAGGGAAACATAATTCATAAAACTGAGATGCAGGAGTAAATTATTAAGAATGACATTGACAAGTACTTTATTATGCACCTTTGTCGTGCTGTGAAATAGTCATCTTGTTAACCCAATATAATGAAATAACAGAAATGCTTTTGATATTATCTCACCTTCTTGATTGCAACAGGAAAAATACCTTTCCATAAAAGAGCTTTTAATGAGAGAAAAATAAGAATGAATAGTCAAGAATTGGGGTCACTAAAATCCTAATTAATGGAATACTGATGTTTTAATAATCACTGTGGTAGTAATAAAGTCACTTTAGCTCAATGTGGAAAGTGACTCATTATTTTAACTTTTTGGGATTCAGTTTTACAGTTTAAGTGAAAGACTATTACTCCTGACCTGACATGAAATTGCAGTGCAAATGCAAACTAATTCAAAATCTATTATAAAGGTGTAAGAAAAGATAACAAAGTAGTATTTAATAAAAGAGAATATGGCATCAGAACGTTGAAATAGAGAATAGGGTGCAGAGACTTTGATTCAATAAGCTGGTGATTCTAAGGTTTATATATCATGTTTGTCACAGATAAAGATTTTCAAACACATTTGGTGCTCTGATCTGTTATCCATATTCTAAAGGCTGTCAATGGACCTTGTAAGCAAGCAATATATATATTGAGACTGATCCCTATCTAAACATACTGCATTTGGGAAATATTATCTTTTCTTCTATCACTATTTACCCAAGGGGGAAAAAACAAAAAGAAGAAACTTCTTGGAACTACAAAGTAGAAGCTCTCTAACACATACTAGAAGTACCATCTAGGGCAATGTATTTTGCATTCTGTAAGTTTTACATTCTGAGTAGATCAGAAAGGGAGATTTCTTTCTTCCTATCTGAATGGTAGATATTTTGAAAAAATAGTATCGTTTCCCTTTCCCTCTTGATTTAGATGTTTTGTTTAGAACAAAAATAATTCCTATTTGTTCTGAAACAACATAACATACTGCTTATGCTTACCAAGTCAAAACTACAAACATAAAATGTATATTATTATTTTTCAACACTGGTTGTTTTTTAATTTTTTTGCATATTTTCTTTAAATACCCACCATTTTAACCAATTTTACTCAATTTCCAATACAAGTCAGACTCCCTGTGGACAGCCTTTTGTGTATTCATGAATAGTGAAATACAAACAGTCTGTATGAAATACAAAGAGAGGTTAAGAATCTCTCCTAATGCTACCTTCCCAGGAAATGAGTGAAGTAAGAATTCAAGCAGTGAACTGACCACTCTGTCAAAAACAGATCTTTGATAATGTTGGCTACTACACAGTTAAATATATCTTCACTTGCTGGTAGATAACAACTCTAAAAACTGGGAGAAAATTATTCATAAAGATTAGAAATAAACTAAATCATTAATAAGAAATCTTTATTCAGATATTTTGGTTTGGCATTCAAGATGCTTTACAATATGTTCTCAGCCCCACTGTCCCTTCATGAAAGCAATAGCAAAATCTCTGTGTTTCATAGAGCTTCTTAAATCACTGCTCCCCTAAAAGATCATGTGCTTATTTTTCACCTCTTTGTTCTCAAGATACCTCTTTTTTTATTGTTCTAATGTTGGGAGATTAAATATTATAGATTTCCACCATTTGATAAAAGTAATTATATTACTTCTGTGATGCCATCAATTATTGCCTGCTATCCCCACATCTCCATTTTAGGTAGGGAAGTCTCACTATCTCAAGTCTCTGTGTTGCCTAGGCAGCAATTTTCATATCATGTGACTGTTCTTCCAGCAGCAACTAAATGTAGTCAAGGATGGGTCACCTGCAGGTTGTCTGGCAAGCAATGCCATATCCTGGGGTAAGAAACTGCTCCCATATAGCTATGATGCATATAAATGAATAAATTATCTCTCACAATTAGAAGTACTGAAAATTTTGGCATTCTGTAGTGGGGCTGAAAGAAGCAAACACATGATTTCAGTAATAATGATAGTTAGCATTTACCAAGTACTAAATCTATCATGAAAAGAATTTAGCAACATAAATAATCTCATTTAATCCTTACCACATCTCTACAGGGTAGTTATTATCATTCTCATTTTGAAACTGAAAAAATTTTTGAGACTTTAAATAATTTGCCTAAAATCAAACTCCTAAATCAGTGATTGAGCCTAGAATTAGCAGTGAGCAATTTTGATCTTGAACCTGTACTTGTAACAACATTCATACTTTAGAGGTCTCTGATAAAGCTTTAAAGCCAGATGATCTTTCTTGAATTTTTGGATATACATGAGATTCTATAAATATTCTTGCTCTGCCAGGCCTTCACAATAAGCTCCTCTTTACCTGCTCCAGCTTTAGTATACCTATTCCTTGCAACTAAAGCCTTAAAAAAAAAAAAGTGGCTGTGTGGATGCATACTGAATTGAACTAGAGGCAAGTTTTCTGGTTTTAGAATTCCGGTATTCAGTTCATAAAATCCACAACCTCTTGACAGTTAACCTTTTACATCCTGAGTGGACCAGCCTAATGATGGACAAAATGGATTCTTTTTCATGGGCCCATGAAAACAAAGGGCTCAAATTTCTAATATTACAGAACGTTTGATTCAGCTGCAGTCGAGAGAAACCAAATAAACAACAAAACAACAAAATACACACAGAATATCAGATATTTGGAAAAGTAGAAAAGAATGGACATATGATAAACAAAAAGCATAAGAAAAAAACAACTCTTTTAAGCTTTTTGTGACTTCATGAATATAAAGGGAAAATTGATTCTGGTGTTTTTTTTGACAATATCAAATGGCTATGCTTAATATGAGAATTTCATCCCTGCAAGCTGCTTTGGATACAAATATAGTGTTCAGAGGAAGATCACATAATGTTTAATAGAAATAAGCAGTCACAAGACTATTTGCATCTTTTAATTAAGCCAGGTTCATATGTAAGGCAATTACTACTTTACAACAGTTATTATTATTTGAAATCACAGCACTGCAAAAAAAAAAAAAAATTAAAGCCGATCAGTTTATTTTTACAAGAACTGCTAATGTGATTATAAACATTGGCCTAAAGACGATGTTGTGGAGTATGTGAAAGAAAAACTTCCAAATTGCTATAGCTACCAATGCTAATTAAGCATCAGAATGACCCTAACTTACCAGCTAGCTCACCCAATCATTACCAACTCTGCTAAAATTTGGCAGCAAGTACCTAGATCACTACTACATTTCCCAAGGTGATGGATGTTTCTATACATTTTCAAAGGTTTTATCCTGTTTAAGAAGTATAAGACATATGTAAGAAGTGTGAGATATCCTGTTTAAAGTAAAAGTTTAAGTTTTAAGAAGTATAAGTTGAAGTGTAGAGGGGAAAAACACCAGTAAACCCATTTAGAACAACACCTGTGGATAGAGATCCCTTCACTGCCATTAATTGTCAGAAAAACGTAAACATGAATTCTAACAAGGCAAAGCAACAAAGTGAAGCATGTTAGCACTAGTAAAAATGAAAGGAAAAGAATCTGTCACATAACTTAGGGACAAATCATTCCAGTAAATGATTTCAGAAAATCAGCATTGCCTCTTGATAAAGTATGTTTAATTCAATATACTGCTACATGATTAGAATTGTCAGCCATGCTTATCCAAGTGAAAAGTAATATGCATATGTAATAATGTATACCTAGTCTTTTTGTGTACAACCTTGTATATTTGAATTGTATTATATTGATCAACTGTGGAAGCTATAGTCATTTAAATACTCTTGTTTTAATTACATAAATAATGAGTAGAAATAATCTCAGTTGGCCATGATTGCTAACAAACACAGGATAATATTTATATATTAGGATAATGGCACTGTGTTAGACTTAAGAAAATTAGCCAATCTAGACTATATCTAATGGATGCTTTGTTTTTAACTTTTATTTTTGTAGCAAATCTTTTCTTGAGGTAAAATGTTCAGCTCCCTATATAGATAAAGTAAAATGCAGGAACAAAGTAATTACTTTAAGATCGAAACAAACAAAAATGATCAGCTTTTTCTGAATGACCTGCACATTGCCAGCATGTGTAGTTGTCTTTATTATGTGATTTGCTGAGAGGAGTCTGTGGAGATTATGAAAACAATTGCCTCAATTACATTTATAATTGCTACAATCAGTCATTACTGAGGAAGATTTTATTTTCCTGGTTATTTCAAAAGGGAACTGGAAATTTGGAGCTAAAACATTTTCTATTTAATATGATTTGCTTTCTTTTTAGACTCATATTTAACTATAAAACAAGGAGCACATATGCAATATCATAAGCCCAAATCTAGGTTTGAATATTCACATCTTAGGTGTATAAAAATGTTTTACATCATACTGTGAAGCTGTTTAATGAAAAGTAAACCTGCTCATAATATATTGTACACACACATACACACACTCACAGTCTAATAAGGTGGTTTTATTGGTCCTTACATGTGACTTTCTTCTCAAATCAAAATTTATTCCCTTTAGATGCACCAATTTGCACTGTCTTTTATTTATTTATTTATTTATTTATTTATTTATTTATTATTCATTTACAAGGGCCATGTTTTAAAATCTCAGGTATAATCTAAGTACTACTCTCATAATTCATAGATTGTAAGATACCATCAATTACAAAATACACCATCATTTTACATCTCACTAAGAATGGAAAAATCATGCTGCCATATAAATTGTGACCCATTTATCACTTAGACTTTTTATTTTATACTTATTGAAAGAGCTTTCTCAGACATTTATTGCATATCACTCCTGTGTAAAAAGGGAAACATGGACAAATAAACCGGTTAATGTATTCCTAAAACATCTTCCATTCCAAGGCCAACTCTTCTAAATCACTTTTCAACCAAGAGTAGTTGCTACCTGTTTCCACACCATCTGTCCTCCCTGCCCCCACGAGCATTAGGGATGCAGCATTTCCTCAACGAGTGCTCCATGACTGTCTTCAGGATATTATTCCACCCCCTTGCTTCCCATTCTGGTAGCTGATCTTACCAGAAGGTGTCAACAGATATCAGCAAGCAGGACTCATGTTCCTTACCCAAATGGTTGTTAAATGGTTTGTTGATGGACACAGTGACAGTTTGCAGCAGTTCAGTCACACAGCAGGAAATAATAACCAAGTTCACATATGCCTGGGCATTAATCAAGTTCACCCCTGACCACTATCTGGCCAATAGCAATGGTAAGATGCCATTGATTATGATAGGTGTTTCAATTTCAGAAATGTTAGGTGAAAATGATGTGCATATCAGATGTACATTAATTATAAAAAACCTACCTTCCCTGAAATGCATCTGTGACCAAAAGTAGAAAATAATTAAGTAAAAAAAAAGGTAAAGGGGTAAGTGACTGCAGGCAGGTGACAGACCTTCAAGGTCTTTTAAAAACAGTGGTTTATCAAGAAGCAGTGTTGGGAGCATCCTCCCTGCATACAGGCAAGAAGGGGGTGGGATTACCTCTTGGGAATCTATAAACAAAAATAAAGCCTCCTTAGAGTCCTTTTGTTTTTTTTTACCATATTTCAGTTTATAACCCTTTATGCCTTTCAAAACACTATCACAGCACTACTCTGCTTGAGCCTTTCAAAAACCCTGAGAAGTAGACAGTATCATTCCCATTTTACAGAGGAGGAATCTGAGTATCAGAGAGATAAGGCAACTTTCAAAAGCCACACAATCAATTGGCGGCAGATGCAAGACAAATCACATCAATTGCCACACAATTCCAGTTGTTAGGGATACTGTTCACCCTCTGTAGTAGCTAGATCAGAACTCACAAAGGCCGAGCACACTCTTGGAAGTTATTATAGGCACAAGTAGGTCTGTTAAGGATGTTGATCCTCTGGTCCTTTTTTTTTTTTGAAGAACATTATATTTACTAGACTCCCCCCTCCAACCAGTCCCCCCGACAAACCCCATTACAGTCACTGTCCATCAGCGTAGTAAGATGCTATAGAATCACTACTTGTCTTCTCTGTGTTGCACATCCCTCCCTATGTCACCCCCCTATATTATACATGCAAATCGTAAGGACCCCTTTCTTTTTCCATGCCCTTATTCCTCCCTTCCCACCCATCCTCCCCCATCCCTTTCCCTTTGGTAACTGTTAGTCCATTCATGGGTTCTGTGATTCTGCTGCTGTTTTGTTCCTTCAGTTTTTCTTTGTTCTTGTACTCCACATATGAGTGAAATCTTTTGGTACTTGTCTTTTCCAACCTGGCTTATTTCACTGAGTACAATACCCTCTAGCTCCATCCATGTTGTTGCAAATGGTAGGATTTGTTTTCTTCTTAAGGCTGAATAATATTCCATTGTGTATATGTACCACATCTTATTTATCCATTCATCTACTGATGGACACTTAGGTTGATTCCATTTCTTGGCTATTGTAAATAGTGCTGCGATAAACATAGGGGTGCATCTGTCTTTTTCAAACTGGACTGCTGCATTCTGAGGGTAAATTCCTAGAAGTGGAATTCCTGGGTCAAATGGTATGTCTATTTTGAGCTTTTAGAGGAACCTCCATACTGCTTTCCACAATGGTTGAACTAACTTACATTCCCACCAGCAGTGTAGGAGGGTTCCCCTTTCTCCACAACCTTGCCAACATTTGTTGTTATTTGTCTTTTGGATGGTGGTGATACTTACTGGTGTGAGGTAATATCTCATTGTGGTTTTAATTTGCATTTCTCTGATGACTAGCAATGTGGAGCATCTTTTCATGTATCTATTGGCCATCTGAATTTCTTCTTTGGAGAAGTGTCTGTTCAGCTCCTCTGCCCATTTTTTTAATTGGATTATTTGCTTTTTGTTTGATGAATTGCATTCGGATCTGTCATTTTTGAATATATTCTCCCATACTGTAGGGCATCTTTTTGTTCTACTGATGGTGTCCTTTGCTGTACAGAAGCTTTTCAGCTTCATATAGTCCCACTTGTTCATATTTGCTTTTGTTTCCCTTACCTGGGGAGATATGATCATGAAGAAGTTGCTCATGTTTATGTCCAAGAGATTTTTGCCTATGTTTTTTTCTAAGAGTTTTATGGTTTCATGACTTACATTCAGGTCTTTGATCCAAATTTACTTTGTGTATGGGATTACACAGTGATCCAGTTTCATTCTCTTACATGTAGCTGTCCAGATTTGCCAGCAGCATCTGTTGAAGGGACTGTCATTTCCCCATTGTATGCCCATGGCTGCTTTATCAAATATTAATAGGCCATATATGTTCGGGTTAATGTTTGGATTCTGTTCCACTGGTCTGTTGCTCTGTTCTTGTGCCAGTACCAAATTGTCTTGATTACTGTGGCTTTGTAGTAGAGCTTGAAGTTGGGGAGTGAGATCCCCCACTTTATTCTTCCTTCTCAGGATTGTTTTGACTATTCGGGCTCTTTGGTGTATCCATATGAATTTTTAAACTATTTGTTCCAGTTCATTGAAGAATGCTCTTGGTAATTTGATAGGGATTGCATCAAATCTGTATATTGCTTTGGGCAGGATGGCCATTTTGATGATATTAATTCTTCCTAGTCAAGAGCATGGTATGAGCTTCCATTTGCTAGTGTCCTCTTTAATATCTTTTAAGAGTGTCTGGTAGTTTTCAGGGTATAGGTCTTTCACTTCCTTGGTTAGGTTTATTCCTAGGTATTTCATTCTTTTTGATGCTACTGTGAATGTAATTGTTTTCCTGATTTATCTTTCTATTAGTTCATTGTTAGTATATAGGAAAGATACAGATTTCTGTGTGTTAATTTTGTATCCTGCAACGTTGCTGTATTCTGATATCAGTTCTAATAGTTTTGGAGTAGAGTCTTTAGGGTTTTTTATGTACAGTATCATGTCATCTGCAAATAGTGGCAGTTTAACTTCTTCTTTAACAATCTGGATTCCTTGTATTTCTTTGTTTTGTCTAATTGCCATGGGTAGGACCTCCAGAAATATGTTGAATAACAGTGGGGAGAGTGGGCATCCCTGTCTTGTTCCCGATCTCAAAGGAAAAGCTTTCAGCTTCTCACCGTTCAGCATGATGTTGATGGTAGGTTTATCATATATGGCCTTTATAATGTTGGGGTACTTGCCATCTACACCCATTTTGTTGAGAGTTTTTATCATGAATGGATGTTGAATTTTGTTGAATGCTTTTTCAGCATCTATGGAGATGATCATGTGGTTTTTGTCCTTCTTTTTGTTGATGTGGTGGATGATGTTTATGGATTTTCAAATGTTGTACCATCCCTGCATCCCTGGGATGAATCCCACTTGGTCATAGTGTTTGATCCTTTTGATGTATTTTTGAAAACAGTTTGCTAATATTTTGTTGAGTATTTTTGCATCTACATTCATCAGGGATATTGGTCTGTAATTTTCTTTTTTGGTGGGGTCTCTTCCCGGTTTTGGTATTAGGGTGATGTTGGCTTCATAGAATGAGTTTGGGAGTATTCCCTTCTCTTCTATTTTTTGGAACACTTTAAGGAGAATGGGTATTATATCTTCTCTGTATGTCTGATAAAATTCTGAGGTAAATTCTTCTGGCCCGAGGGTTTTGTTCTTGGGTAGTTTTTTGATTACTTATTCAATTTCATTGCTGGTAATTGGTCTGTTTAGATTTTCTGTTTTTTCCTTGGTCTGTCTTGCAATTTTGTATTTTTCTAGGAAGTTGTCCATTTCTTCTAGGTTTTCCAGCTTGTTACCGTATAGGTTTTCATAGTAGTCTCTAATAATTCTTTGTATTTCTGTGGGGTCTGTCATGATGTTTCATTTCTCATTTATGATTCTGTTGATGTGTGTTTATTCTCTTTTTCTCTTAATAAGTCTGGATAGAGTCTTATCTATTTTGTTTATTTTCTCAAAGAATCAGCTCTTGGTTTCATTGTTTTTTTCTATTGTTTTATTCTCAATATTTTTATTTCTTCTCTGATCTTTATTATGTCCCTCCTTCTGCTGATTTTAGGCCTCATTTATTCTTCTTTTTCCAATTTCGATAATTGTGACATTAGACTATACATTTGGGTTTGTTCTTCCTTCTTTAAATATGCCTGGATTGCTATATACTTTCCTCTTAAGACTGCTTTTGCTGCGTCCCACAGAAGTTGGGGCTTTGTGTTATTGTTGTCATTTGTTTCCATATATTGCTTGATCATTATTTTAATTTAGTCGTAGATCCATTGATTTTTAAGGAGCATGTTGTTAAGCCTCCATGTGTTTGTGGGCCTTTTTGCTTTATTTGTACAATTTATTTCTAGTTTTATACCTTTGTGGTCTGAAAAGTTTGTTGGTAGAATTTCAATCTTTTGGAATTTACTGAGGCTCTTTTTGTGGCCTAGTGTGTGGTCTATTCTGGAGAATGTTCCATGTGCTCTTGAGAAGAATGTGTATCCTGTTTCTTTTGGATGTAGAGTTCTATAGATGTCTATTAGGTCCATCTAGTTCTAGTGTGTTGTTTAGTGCCTCTGTGTCCTTACTTATTTTCTGTCTGGTGGATCTGTTCTTTGGAGTGAGTGGTATGTTGAAGTCTCCTAGAACTAATGCATTGAATTCTATTTCCTCCTTTAATTCTGTTAGTATTTGTTTCACATATGCTTGTGCTCCTGTATTGGGTGCATATATATTTATAATGGTTATGTCCTCTTGTTGGACTGAACCCTTTATCATTATGTAATGTCCTTCTTTATCTCTTGTTACTTTATTTGTTTTGATGTCTATTTTGTTTGATACTAGTACTGCAACACCTGCTTTTTTCTCCCTGTTGTTTGCATGAAATATCTTTTTCCATCCCTTGACTTTTAGTCTGTGCAAGTCTTTGCATTTGAGGTGAGTCTCTTGTAAGCCACATACAGATGGGTCGTGTTTTTTTATCCATTCAGTGACTCTATGTCTTTTGATTAGTGCATTCAGTCCATTTAGATTTAGGGTGATTATTGATAGGTATGTACTTATTATCATTGCAGGCATTAGATTCGTGGTCAGCAAAGGTTCTAGGTTAATTTCCTTACTATCTAAGAGTCTAACTTAACTCACTTAGTATGCTGTTACAAACACAATCTAAAGGTTTTTTCTTTCTCCTCCTTTTTCTTCCTCCTCCGTTCTTTATATTTTAAGTTTCATATTCTGTACTTTTTGTCTATCCCTTGATTTTCTTTGGGGATAGTTAATTTAATTTTGAATGTTCTTAGTAATTAGCTGTTCTACTTTCTTTACTGTGGTTTTATTACCTCTGGTGACAGCTATTCAACCTTAGGAATACTTCCATCTATAGCAGTCTGTCCAAGATAGACTGTAGAGATAGTTTGTGGGAGGTAAATTCTCTCAGCTTTTGCTTATCTGGAAATTGTTTAATCCATCCTTCAAATTTGAATGATAATATTGCAGATAAAGTAGTCTTAGTTCCAGGCCCTTCTGCTTCATGGCATTAACTACATCATGCCACTCCCTTCTGGGCTGTAAGGTTTCTGCTGAGAAGTCTGATGTTAGCCTGATGGGCTTTCCTTTGTTTGTGATCTTATTTCTCTCTCTGGCTGCTTTTAATTGTCTGTCCTTATCCTTGATCTTTGACATTTTTATTACTGTATGTTTTGGTGTTGTCTTCCTTGGGTGCCTTCTGTTGGGAGTTCTTTGGATCTCCATGTCCTGAGAGACTATCACCTTCCCCAGACTGGGGAAGTTTTCAGCAACTACCTCCTCAAAGACACTTTCTCTTCTGGTATACCTATAATGCAAATATTGTTACATTTCGATTGGTCACACAGTTCTTTCAATATTCTTTCATTCTTAGAGATCCTTTTTTCTCTCTGTGCCTCAGCTTCTTTGTATTCCTCTTCTCTAGTTTCTATTTCATTTATCGTCTCCTCCACCATATCCACACTGCTTTTAATACCCTCCATTGTGCTCTTCAGTGATTGGATCTCTGACCTGAATTCATTCCTGAGTTCTTGGATGTCTTTCCGTACCTCCATTAGAATGTTGATGATTTTTATTTTGAACTCCCTTTCAGGAAGAGTCATAAGGTCCATGTCATTTAAATCTTTCTCCGGAGTTATATTAATTTTACTCTGTACCAGTTTCCTTTTATGTTTCATATTTGTATATGGCGCCCTCTAGTGTCCAGAAGCTCTATTCTGGAGCTGCTCAGCCCCTGAAGCAATATTGGGGGTTGTAGGGGAGCAGTATTTGTGCCTGGGGGGAGGAAAGAGCTGCTCCCCACTTCCCAGCTGCTGTGCCTGTGTCCACTGCCTGAACATGTGGGCCAAGCACACAGATATAAGCTTTATTCCCAGAGCAGCTGGATGGATCCCTGCTTTCCACAAGCAGCTGGAATCCCAGTCTCCCCAGGACCTCCACCTGTCCCAGCTTTCCAACCCTGTAATCAGAAGAGTATGATGAAAGCTCCATGATATAGGTTTGTGCTCCCAGCACAGATCTCCAGATCTAGGTATTCAGCAGTCCCAAGCCTTCCACTCCCTCCCTGCTCCGTTTCTCTTCCTCCCACCAGTGAGCTGGGGTGGGGGAAGGGCTCGGGTCCCACAGAGCCACAGCTCTGGTATGTTACCCCTTTTGGTGAGGTCTTCTCTTTTCTACAGGTGTGTGCAGTCTGGCGCCATCCTCATTCCTGTTGTTCTCTCAGGATTAGTTGCACCAACTATATTTTCTAATTGTATCCAGTTTTAGGAGGAAGTCTCTGTCTTTTCTCTCATGCTGCCATCTTTAATCCTTTCCTGCACTTTGTCTGTTAAATAAATTATTTATAGTAGGACACAAAATTTATGTGACTGTTTAAAGCACATCATTTCATGGGCTTCAATTGTTCTAATATATTGATGTTTTTGGATACCATATTATAGTTTGCCTTCTTTATAATTAGATAATCACAATGCTTTTTATTATGTTTCCCAAACTGATCAAGCCATAAATATACAGTATGAAATGGCCAAAGAGTGTTGTTGGTCCTATTCTGCTGTTTTTTTATAATGATTTTTTATTGGTAATTTCAGAGCACTTTAACTTATGATTTCTGTCCTCACTATCACAAGTTTCATGTGATCTCCAAAACTTATTTCAGTAAGTGAATTTTTAAATATTGTGATTACAGCACAACTTCCAAATTACACCAGAATATGTCACAAAGGGCTAAAGCCTTCAAATCTTGAGAAATAAAAATGTATCAGATTGATAGCACTAAATAATGCAAATAAAGATTCTCATTGCACCAGTTGCCAAAATACATTACTTTTATCCCTGTTTAAGAGTAGTGCCACATGCTATATTACTTGTGCTTCTCTTATGTTTGAATGAAATTGCTACCATGTGCGCTAACATTTCTTTTCACAAGAGACTTGTCCTTGACCATTTATGTGCCAAGCAGCCTGACTCTTTCTAATTATTGTACACTCTAATAATTTATTTTCCTTAAACATCAATGGTCAATTATGTAGTGTACCTCATTTTTATGAAGATCAAACACATTGATGAATATTTGTATTATATATCTACAAACTGTAAATATATATACACGTTGCAGAAAAGTTACTAAAATAATAGAGTTGCCATTACCCCTAACCCAGTTAATCCTGTTGTTAGCATTTTACATTGCCATTGTTCATTTGTCAACACTAAACTCCAGACTTCATTCAAATTTTATCAGTTTTTTCACTTATTTATTTTGTCTGTTCCAGAATCCTATCTATGATACTATGTACCAGTTAGATGGCATGTCTCCTAGGCTTCTTTATAGTGTGACAGTTTCTCTGACTTCTCTTGTATCCATGACTTTGACAACTTTTAAGAATATTGGCTAGGCATTTTATAGAATGGCCCTCAATTGAAAATAAGCTGATGTTCTTCCTAATAATTAGACTTGGTTTATGGGTATGAGGGAAGAAGACCACTAAGGTAAATTGCTGTTCTCATCATGTCATTGCAGGATTACATGCCATCAAGAAGACATATGAAGGAGAGCGGATATAAGCCACACCCAAATATGCCATACTGGCATATGGATTATTTTGAGCTGAAGGCAACTGAGGAAAAGCTGGCACAGCATGAGCTTTCTGCCCTCCCCTCACCTACCTGATAACAAGATCATAAATTCTCCTTGTGAAGATATCCCTTTTCTTAACTCCTTACCTGAAAGGGAATAACAACCTTCTCACCAGAAATGAGATGGCACTGTTAAAAAAGAAACAACAGGCCCAAATTGGAGTGGCACATGCTAACCTCATGTCACTAAACTGAGACTAAATGACTAATTTAATTAGAGTTTCAACCTCTCCCATAGGTGGAATCTTACACCAGTCATTGTGGAATTCCCTGGTCAACACTAGCAAGGTAATCTGCCCGATAGGCCTCTGTTGTCCCCTAAAGGAAGGTGACCTTTCCACAAATAATTCACTTTTTGTTAGTAACCTTCTTGTCCCATCCGCTTCCTCCCATAAAATACTTTTATTTTATACTACTCTTCAGTGCTCTTTTCTGTCTGCCAGATGGGATGATGCCCAATTCATGAATCATTGAATAAACCAACAAGAGCTTTAAAATTTACTCAGTTGAATTATGTTTTTTGGCAGAACTGAAAAAGCCTACCCAAACTTTTATAATAGCTTTAATCTATCATTAGCTTCCCATATATTTGTCTTCTGCAGTTTTCCACTCAAATCCCTCTCTTTTTGTCTTATTACTTCTCTTTAAATTTATCCTATTTTTTCCAAATGTATAAAAGCCTCCTTATGGAGGGATTTTCTCTTATCTATAAAGTTTCTTTCTCCCTAGTGCCAGGTAAAACTTTGAACAACAAATAAATTTGCATACCTTTCCTCTTGCTGGTCTATATTTTGTCAGTGTAACAGATAGGGCCCCAGCCAGAGAACCAGAAATGGTAGAGAAAGGATTTTTTTCTTCCCTCTGCATATCACTGCTGATTATCTGGCTAAGGTATTGTTTGCAAAGTTTCTCCACTGTAAAGTTATTCTTTTTCTCTTCTTTCCATAGTGTAATTTATTTATTTATTTATATCAGTATAGACTCTTGGACATTTTATTTAAACTTTGGATTAGAATCCAATACTACTTTGTTTTGTTTCTCAAATTGTTCCAGCTTTTCCATGGTGCTGTATTGATGGAACAATACAATGTGTAACCTTTTGCATATGGCTTCTTCTTTCAGTTAAGGAAAAGCAATATTATTGCTTGAATCAGTAGCTCATTCCTTTACATTACTGAATAGCATTTTGTTATACGATGTACCACTGCTTATCTATTTACCTGTTGAAGGACATTTTGGTTGTTTCCACTTTTTGGAGATTATGAATAAAATTTTGTGTGATGATAACTTTTCAGTTCACTTGAGTAAACACTTAGAAATGAGATTTCCAGGTTTTATGACAACTCTATGTTTAATTTATAAGAAACTTCCATGAGAGTCTCAAGATGGCAGCGTGAGTAGGGTGTAGGGTGGTGGAAATCTCCTCCCAAAACCATACATATTTTGAAAATATAGCAAATAATTCAACTATTCCTAAAAGAGTAAGCAGAAGATACAGTACACCAGTCAGGCTACATCTATATCTGCGAGAACTCAGCATCTCACAAAAAGGGTAAGATACAAAACCCTGACCTGGCAGGATCCGAGCACTCCCCCAACTCCAGCTCACCCACAGGAGGAAAAGAATCAGAGAGGGGAGGGAGTGGAAGCAGAGGACTGCTAAATAACCAGTCCTAGTAATCTGCACCAGGAGCAGAGACACACATTGCATGGTGCTCTGGATATTAGAGGAGCAGAAAAGCAAAATCCAAGATTAACACTGCAAGTTGGTTCCCATAGCTGGCTGCCCTGGGACAAAGAAAAGCAGGTGCTTTAAAAGTTTTAAAGGGACAAGGGTTTAACAGGTGGAGAAAATTGTCCTGGGACACTCAGTCCAGCAGCCTGGGAACTTTAAGGAACTTCAGACACCCTAAACCCTTGGGTGGCAGTGCAACTCCAAACCCTCTCATGGTGATAAGCAGACTGCCATTTCTTCCCTGATCAGGCACTGAAGCACACCAGCTGACCAGCCATTGCTATGGAAAAGCTGGGGAGGAGCCCCACCTACAGCAACCACACAGATTAACATGGAGGCTTCTCCCCACTTGCCACTAACTGGCCCAGACCCAGTGGTGCTCCCTGTGCGTGGTTGACCGACACAGACAGCGGAGACAGGCACAAAGTCTGGGAAGCACAAAGGGGTTCTGTTCTAGCAGCAGAACACACACAGCTCATCTGCAATCCTGCCAGTGCACTAGGCCATCCCAAGGCCCACCCCACTCATGGCACCTCAGGTGATTAACCCAGAGGCTGCTCCCTGTGTGCAGTTGACCAGCACAGACATCAGAGACTGGTGCTGACTCCAGGAAGCATGAAGGGGCTCTATTCTCATAGCAGAACACTCGCTGCTGGCCTGCGACCCCTGCCATTGCCCTAGGTCATGTCAAAGGCCACCCAACCCACAGCTGCTTAGGGAATTAACCCAGAGGCTGTTCCCTGTGTGTCATTAAGTGGCACAGACAGTGGACACAGGCAAGGTGACCAGCAAGCAGGAAGGGACTTTGTTCTCCCAGCCGACACTGGCACCACTTGCCGGCAACCACTCCCATCGCCATGAAAAGGCATAAGAAACTTTTTCAGTCCAAAATCCCTCAAACAGAAGAGAGAAGGTTGGTTAGACTAAAATCACCAATCTTCCTGAAAAATAATTCAAAGTAAAAGTCATAAGCATGCTGATGGAGCTACAGAGAAATATTCAAAAGCTAAGGGATGAATTCAGGAGGTAGATAACAGAAATGAAATGAACAATGAGTGATTGATTTAAAAGCAGACTAGATGAAATGGAGGAGACTGCTAATAAAATAGAAATCAGTGAACAGGAATACAGAGAAGATGAGGCAGAGAGGGAAAAAAAGATCTCTAAGAAAGAAAGAATATTACGAGAACTGTGTGACCAATCCAAATGTAACAACATTCATGTTATCAGGGTACCAGTAGAAGAAGAGAGAGAAAAAGGGATACAAAGTGTCTTTGAAGAAATAATTGCTGAAAACTTCCCCAATCTAGGGAAGGAAATAATCTCTCAGGCCATGGAAGTCCACAGATCTCCCAACACAAGGGACCCAAGCAAAACAACACCAAGGCATATAATAATTAAAATGGCAAAGAACAAAGACAAGAACAGAGAATTAAAAGCAACCAGAGAGAGAAAAAAGATCACCTACAAAGGAAAACCCTGTGGAGACTTGATAAAATGGGTAAATGTAGTAACCACATTGTTTTTTCATGTGAAACCATCATAAGAGTGTATATCAAAAACACCTTAATAAAAAAACTAAAAGTAAATAAATAAAAGGAAAACCCATCAGGCTATCATCAGACTTCTCAGGAGAAACCTTACAGGCCAGAAGGGAGTGGTATGATATATTCAATGCAATGAAACAGAAGGGCTTTGGACTAGGAATAGTCTACCTGGCAATATTATCAGTTAAACTTGAAGGAGAGATTAAACAATTCCCAAATAAGCAAAAGATGAGGGAATTTACCTCCCACAAACCATCTCTACAGTGTATTTTACAGAGACCGGTCTAGCTGGAAGTATTCCTAAGGCTAAATAGCTGTCCCCAGAGAAAATAAAACCACAGCAAAGGAAGAAGTCCAAGTAAATACTAACCAAAAGCAAAATTAAATCAGCTACCCATAAAGTCAGTCAAGGGATACACAAAGAGTACAGAATACTACAACTAACACATAAAGAGTAGAGGAGGAAGAAAAAGAAGGGAGAGAAAAAAGAATAATCAGACTGTGTTTATAATAGCATAAGTGAGTTAAGTTCGACTTTTTATAATAAAGAAGCTTCCCTTAAACCTTTGGTAACCATAAATCCAAAGCTTGCAATGACAATAAGTACATATCTATCAATAATCACCCTAAATGTAAATGGATGGAATACACCAATCAAAAGAGACAGAGTTACAGAATGGATAAAAAAGCAAGACCCATATATATGCGGCCTACAAGAGACTCACTTCAAACCCAAAGATATATACAGACTTAAAGTGAAGGGATGGAAAAAGATATTTCATGTAAACAATAGGGAGATTAAAGCAGGTGTTGCAGTATTTGTATCAGATAAAATAGACTTCCAAACAAAGAAAGTAAAAGGAGACAAAGAAGGACATTCAATAATAATAAAGGGATCATTCCAACAAGAGGATATAACCATTATAAATACTTATGCACCCAATTCAGGAGCACCTGCATATGTGAAACAAATAATAACAGCATTAAAGGGGGAAATAGATTGCAATGCATTTATTTCAGTAGTTTTCAACACACCACTCACTCCAAAGGATAGATCAGCCAGACAGAAAATAAGTAAGGACACAGAGGCACTGAACAACACAATAGAACACATGGCCCTAACAGACATCTATAGAACACTCCATTGAAAAGCAGCAGGATACACATTCTTCTCAAGAGCACATGGAAAATGTTCCAGACACAGACCACATAATAGGCTACAAAAAGAGTCTCAGAAAATTGTAAAAGATTGAAATTGTACCAATCAACATCTCAGATCAAAAAGATATAAAACTAGAAATAAACTGTACAAAGAAAACAAAAAGGCTCACAAACACATGGAGGCTTAACAACATGTTCCTAAATAATCAATGGATCCATGACCAAATTGCAACAGAGATCAAGCAATATCTAGAGACAAATGAGAAAAACAGCACAAAGCCTCAACTTCTGTGGGACGTAAGGAAGGCTATTCTAAAAGGAAAGTATATTGCAATCCAAGCCTATGTAAAGAAGGAAGAACAATCCCAAATGGATAGTTTAAAGTCACAATAATTAAAACTAGAAAAAGGAGAACAAATGAATCCCAAAGTCAGTACATCAAGGGACATACTAAAGGTCAGAGAAGAAATAAATAAATTTGAGAGAATAAAACAATAGAAAAATTCAATGAAACCAAGAGCTGGTTCTTTGAGAAAATAAACAAAATAGATAAGCCTCTAGCCAGACTAATTAAGGAAAAAAGAGAATCTACATACATGAATAGAATCAGAAATGAGAAAGGAAAAATCACTATGGTCACCACATAAATACAAAATTATTAGAGAATACTATGAAAAATTATATGCTAACAAACTGGATAATCTAGAAGAAATGGCGAGCTTTCTAGAAAAATAAAACCTTCCATCACTGACCTAGAAAAAAACAGAAAATCTGAACACACAATTACCAGCAACAAAATTGAATTGGTAATCAAAACACTACCTAAGAACAAAAAGCCTGGTCCAGATGGCTTCACTGATGAATTTTATCAAACATTTAGTGAAGACCTAATACCTATCCTCCTTAAAGTTTTCCTAAAAGTAGAGGAGGGAATACTTCCAAACTCATTCTATGAGGCCAGCATCACTCTAATACCAAAACCAGGCAAAGAAACCACAAAAAAAGAAAATTACAGACCAATATCCCTGATGAACATAGATGCAAACTACTCAAAAAATATTAGCAAACTGAATTAAAAACTACATCAAAAAGATCATCCATCATGATCAAGTAGGACTTATTCCAGAGATGCAAGGATGGTACAATATTAGAAAATCCATCAACATCGTCTACCACATCAACAAAAAGAAGGACAAAACCACATGATCATCTCCATAGATGCTGAAAAAGGATTAAACAAAATTGAACATCCATTAATGATAAAAACTCTCAACAAAATGAGTTTAGAAGACAAGTACCTCAACATAGTAAAGGCCATATATGACAAACCCACAGCAAACATCAATCATTCTTAAAAGTGAAAAGCTGAAAGCTTTTCCTCTAAGATTGGGAAAAAGACAAGGGTACACACTCTCCCTACTTTTAGTCAGCATAGGACTGGTGGTCCTAGCCATGGAAATCAGAAAACACAAAGAAATAAAAAGCATCCAGATTGGTGAGAAAGAAGTCAAACTGTCCCTGTTTGCAGATGACATGATATCGTACATAAAAAGCCCTAAAGAATTCAATCCAAAACTATTAGATCTAATATCTGAATTTAGGAAAGTTGTAGGATACAAAATTAATACACAGAAATCTGTTGCATTCCTAAACACTAACAATGGGCTAGTAGAAAGAGAAATCAGGAAAACAATTCCACTCACAATTGCATCAAAAAGAATAAAATACCTAGGAATAAACTTAACAAAGGAAGTGAAAGACCTATACTCTGAAAATTAGAAGACACTCTTGAGAGAAATTAAAGAGGATACAAATAAATGGAAATAGATCCTATGCTCATGGATAGGAAAAATTAATATTGTCAAAATGGCCATCCTGCCTAAGCAATCTACAGATTCAATGGAATCCCTATCAAAATACCAACAGCATTCTTCAATGAACTAGAACAAACAGTTCTAAAATTCATATGGAACCACAAAGACCCAGAATAGCCAAAGCAATCTTGAGAAGGAAGAATAAAGCTGGAGGGATTATGCTCCCCAACTTCAAGCTCTACTAAAAAGCCACAGCAATCAAGACAACATGGTACTGGCACAAGAACAGGCCAAAAAAACAATGGGACAGAACAAAGAGATCAGATACAAACCCAAGCATATATGGTCAATTACTATAGCATAAAGGAGGCATGTATGTACAATGGGGAAATGACAGCCTCTTCAAAAGCTGGTGTTGGCAAAACTGGAGAGGTATATGTAAAAGAATGAAACTGGATTGCTGTCTAACTCCATACACAAAAGTATACTCAAACTGGATCAAAGACTTGAATTTCAGTCATTAAACCATTAAACTCTTAGAAAAAAACAGGCAAAACTCTCTTGAATATAAACATGAGGAACTTTTTCATTAGCATATGTCCCTGGGCAAGGGAAACAAAGCAGAAATGAGCAAGTGAAATTATATCAATCTAAAAAGCTTCTGTACAGCAAAGGACACCATCAATAGAACAAAGAGGTATCCTACAGTATGGGGGAATATATACATAAATGACATATCTGATAAGGGGTTGACATCCAAAATATATAAAGAGCTCATGTACCTCAACAATCAAAAAGCAAATAATCTGATTCAAAAGTGGGCAGAGGATCTGAACAGACACTTCTCCAGAGAAGAATTTCAGATGACCAACAGGCACATGAAAAGATGCTTCACATCATTAATCATCAGAGAATTGAAAATTAAAACCACAATGAGGTATCACCTCACAGCAGTTAGGATGGCCAACATCCTAAAGACAAACAATAACAAATGCTGGTGATGATGTGGAGAAAGGGGAACCCTCCTACACTGCTGGTGGGAATGTAAATTTGTTTAACCTTTGTGGAAAGCAGTATGGAGGTTCCTCAAAAAACTAAAAATAGGAATACCATTCTATCCAGAAATTCAACTCCTAGGAATTTACCCTAAGAATGCAGTATACCATGAAATTCAGAAGGTCAACAGGCACATGGAAACATGCTCCACATCACTTTTTATCTGGGAAATGCATATTAAAACCACAATGATATATCACCTCACACCAGTTAGGATGGCCAATGTTGAAAAGACTAGAAACAAGAAATGCTGGCAATGATGTAGAGAAAGGGGAACGCTCCTAGACTGGTGGTGGGAATGTAAACTAGTTCAACCATTGTGGAAAGCAATATGGAGCTTCCTAAGAAAACTAAAAATAGAAATATAAAAATAGTAAAAAGCCTCAGTAAATTCAAAAAGATTGAAATTGTACCAACCAACTTCTCAGATCACAAAGATATAAAAGTAGAAATAAATTGTACAAAGAAAAAAAAAGGCTCACAAACACATGGAGGCTTAACAACATGCTCCTAAAATATCAATGGATCAATGACCAAATTAAAATAAAGATTAAACAATATATGGAGAAAAATGACGACAACAGCATAATACCCCAACTCCTGTGGTACACATTGAAGGCAGTTCTAAGAGGAGAGTATATAGCAATCTAGGTCGATTTAAAGAAGGAAGAACAATCCCAAATGAATAGTTCTAAAGTCACAATTATTGAAAATAGAAAAAGAAGAGCAAATGAAGCCCAAAGTTACCAAATAAAAACAGAGATCAAGCAATCTATGGAGACAAATGACAACAATAATTCAACACTGCAAAATCTGTGGGATGCAGTGAAGACCATGCTAAGAGGGAAGTATATTGCAATACACGCCTACCTCAGAAGAAGAAGAACAATCCCAAAAAATGAGGCCCAAAGTCAGTAGAAGGAGGGACATAATAAAGATCAGAGAAGAAATAAATAAAATTGAGAAGAATGAAACAATAGAAAAAATTAATGAAACCAAAAGCTGGTTCTTTGGGAACATATACAAAATAGATAAACCCCTAGGCAGAATTATTAAGTGAAAAAGAGTGTCTGCATACATAAAGAGAATCAGAAATGAGAAACGAAAATCACAATGGACACCACAGAAATAAAAAGAATTATTAGACAATACTATAAAAATTTATATGCTAAGAAACTGGATAACCTAGAAGAAATGGACAACTTCCTAGAAAAATACAACCTTCCAACATTGTTGCAGGAAGAAACAGAAAACTTAACAGCAATCACGAGCAATGAAATTAAATTGATAATCAAAAAACTACCAAAGAGCAAAACCCCCATACCAGGTGGATTCACTGCTGAATTTTATCAGAAATTTAAAGACATACAACCCATTCTTCTTAAAGTTTTCCAAAAAATAGATGAGGAGGGAATACTTCAAAACTCATTGTATGAAGCTAGAATCATTCTAATACCAAAAACAAGCAAAGACACCACAAAAAAAGAAACCTACAGTTCAAAATTCATGATGAACATAGATGCAAAAATACTCAACAAAATATCATCAAACCGAATTCAAAAATAGATCAGAAAGATCATCCATCATGATCAAGTCAATTCACCCCAGGGTTGCAAGGAAGGTTACAACATTCGAAAATCCATCATCATTATCCACCACATCAACAAAAAGAACGATAAAAATCACATGATCATCTCCATAGATGCTGAAAAATCATTTGGCAAAATTCAACATCCATTCATGACAAAACTCTCAATGAAATTGGTATAGAGGGCAAGTACCTCAACATAATAAAGGCCATATATGACAAACCCACAGCCAACATTGCACTGAACAGCAAGGAGATTAAAGCTTTCCCCTAAGATTGGGTACAAGACAAGGATGCCCTATCTTCTTGTTTATATTCAATATAGTACTGGAGGTCCTAGCCACAGTAATCAGACAACACAAAGAAATAAAGGCATCCAGATTTGTAATGAAAAAGCCAAACTGTCCCTGTTTGCAGATGACATGATATTGTACATAAAAAACCCTAAAGAATGCACTCCCAAACTATTATATCTAATGTCTGAAATAAGCAACATTGCAGATAAAAAATTAATACACAGAAATCTGTTGCATTCTTATATACTAATGATAAACTAGCAGAAAGAGAAATCAGGAAAACAATTCCATTCACAATTGCATCAAAAAGAATGAAATACCTAGGAATAAACCTAACCAAGGAAGTGAAAAACCCATACTCTGAAAACTACAAGATACTCTTAATAGAAATTAAAGAGGACACTAATAAATGGAAATTTATCCCATGCTCTTGGGTAGGAAGAATTAATATTGTCAAAATGGCCATCTTGCCTTGAGCAATCTACAGATTCAATGCAGTCCCTATCAAAATACCAAGAGCATTCTTCAATGAACTGGAAAAATAGTTCTAAACTTCATATGGAATCACAAAAGAAAGAACCCAAATAGCCAAAGCAATCCTGAGAAGGAAGAATAAAGCAGTGGGGATCTCACTTCCCACCTTCAAGCTCTACTACAAAGCCACAGTAATAAAGACAATTTGGTACTGGCACAAGAAAAGACCCATAGATGAGTGGAGCAGAATAGAGTCCAGATATTAACCCAGGCATATATGGTCAATGAATATACAATAAAGGAGCCATGGATATATACAATGGGGAAATGACAGCCTCTTCAACAGCTGGTGTTGGCAAAACTAGACAGCTACATGTAAGAGAATGAAACTGGATTATTGTCTAACTCCATACACCAAAGTAAACTCAAAATGGATCAAAGACCTGAATGTAAGTCATGAAACCATAAAACTCTTAGAAGAAAACAGAGGCAAAACTCTTTTGAATATAAACATGAACAACTTCTTCATGAATATATCTCCATGGGCAAGGGTAAGAAAAGCAAATACGAACAAGTGGGATTACTTGAAACTGGAAAGCTTAAGAAAGCTAAGGACACCATCAGTAGAACAAAAAGGCATCCTACAGTGTGGGAGAATATATTCATAAATGACATATCCAATAAGGGGTTGACATCCAAAATATACAAAGTGCTGATGTGACTCAACATCCAAAAAGCAAATAATCCAATTAAAAAATGGCCACAGGATCTGAACAGACAGTTCTCCAAAGAAGAAATTCAGATGGCCAACAGGCACATGAAAAGATGCTCCACAAATGTTGATTAGGATGTGGAGAAAGGGGAACCCTCCTACACTGCTGGTGGGAATGTAAATTAGTTCAACCATTGTGGAAAGCAGTATGGAGGTTCCTCAAAAAACTAAAAATAGAAATGCCATTTGACCCAGGAATTCCACTCCTAGGAATTTACCCTAAGAATGCAGCAATCAAGTTTGAGAAAGACAGATGCACCCCTATGTTTATCGCAGCACTGTTTACAATAGCCAAGAAATGGAAGCATCCTAAGTGTCCATCAAGAGAGGAATGGATAAAGAAGATGTGGTACATATACACAATGGAATATTATTCAACTGTAAGAAGAAAACAAAACGTATGATTTGCAGCAATATGGATATTGCTATAGGGTGTTGGCGGGAGCCATCTACTCAAGCTGTGCAGCAAAGCTCAGGCTGGAGAAAGACCCCCCCAAAGCAACAGCCTTTGCAGCTGGCTCCCCCTATTACCCACCTTGATTTTGTTTTTCCCCATTATACTATTGGCTTTGTTTTTGCTCACATTGTTGCCAAGGACTAAGCTAACCTTTGATAAGCACTACAGAAGATATGAGAACATAAATTTCCCAGAAGCTTTTCAGGACGGTGCTCCTGAAGAATGGAACACACAGGGGCCAGATGGTGATCTTGGCATGGAATACCGAAACCTGCAATCAGGTAGTCAAACATTGACTACCCCATCTCCACTTAAGTGGGAATGCCCCCCTTGTTTGCAACGCTAGTGAAATTAGTGATGAAGAGTTTTACAGGACAATTAGAGAAATAGAGTTATGGGGGAATATTGAATGGAATAACTCTGTCTGACACTTAATCAATCTTTTCATGTTTTCTTCCATCTGCTACTTTTATAGCTTCTCTTCTTCCTTCCTAATTATAGCCCTTTACTAGCATTCATGCCTCATATGTGAAATTACCAAGTACCATAACTCTTCCGAGTGGTACATATACCTCAAGACAAGTGCTGCACATAGAAGCCACAGAGCATAAATCTGCAAAGAAGTGAAAAACTAACCTTTTCAAAGAACATTACTTCTCTCTCACTTACCAGCTTTACATATTCCTTTATGGCTCAGAAGATGGCTGGTTAGCCAGAGACAGGTAAGATTCCTCAAGGGAAGAACAACCAAGACAGGCACAGTTGCAGGGGATCCATCAGGTGAGAAAATGGGGGCAATAGAGGTGAGGCTTAGAACCTCACCCCCCTCAGTTTTGAGTGAAATCTTCTGCACCTGTGGATGTTTTGTTGCCCTTGTCTAAGCTGGATTGATACCTAATCTATAGGCACAAACCTGATCATCTACACTTGCCTTCTTACAGCACTAAATCATGCTTTCTATCTTTATCTTGCATCTACCTATGTGAGACTCACATATAAAGTATAAAAGTAAAATGACTAATCATATCTGACCTGAGTGTTTATAGTTCCTGATTCGTGAGTAAAATAGAAAAAGTTTCTGTGATATGAGTGCCCTTGCATTGTTCACCACGTAAGAAATTGTTTAGTCCCTACAGTGATGGAGCCATGGGGACCCGCATATTATATATCAGAGAAATTGTAGTATCTGCCCAGAGGAAAGAGAAATATAAATAAGATAAAGAAATTTATTTTGCTGCCTACTGTGCCCTATGATGGGATGTATGATGAAGATATCAATTTATAGTTTTAAATTAATTATAAATTTATTAAAGCCTATAGAACACCTTTGCGAGAAAGAATCCTAGGTAACTTTAGCAGTGAGTGACCTGTGTTTCACCCTAAGCTGATAGACTCCATAGTCACTTCTACATGCTGCACACTTCTGCGGTCACATACATTACTTAGAAACCGCTTTGCATAGAAACGAGAGACACAATATAGTATATGTTGCTAGGAAAAGTTTAGGTCAAGGAACAGAAAAAGATCACCTAACACTTGGCTAACCATGTATAGATTAGCAAGTAACAGAAAGAAAAATGCTTGCCTATGTTTGTTAATCAAAAGAACAAATGAAAAATAATCATATCCTTGTGCAAAATAGTATAAATAAAGATGTCATCGGCACTTTCTCGAGAGACCTCCTCCAACTGACTGCGTGTCCTGTCTCTCCATGCGCCGACTCAGTCTCATCCTTTTGGGCAACAAACCCCCCGCTGGAGCTAGGCTCCAGCAGGGTGTTATGCTCATTGAAGTAAGCCAAGCAGAGAAAGACAAGTATCAAATGATTTCACTCATTTCACTCGTCTGTGTAGTATGAGAACAAAGAAAAAACTGAAGGAACAAAACAGCAGCAGACTCACAGAACCCAAGAATGGACTACCAGTTACCAAAGGGAAAGGGACAGGGGAGGATGGGTGGAAATGGAGGGATAAGGGGAAAAGGGGGCATTATGATTAGCACACATGGTGTAGGGGGTGTCATGGGGAAGGCATTATATCACAGAGAAGAGAAGTAGTGATTCTATACCATCTTACTATGCTGATGGACAGTGACTGTAACGGGTTATGTGGTGGTGGGGGGCTTTATAATGGGGGAGAATCTAGTAACCACAATGTTGCTCATATGATTGTATATTAATGATAAAAAAAACTCCAAATTGACTGTACTATTTTTTCATTCCCACCAGCAACAAATCAGAGTTCTTGTTTTCCATCCTTGTTAGCAATTAGTGTTGTCAGGTTTTTGGATTTTGTCCTTTTTGATAGATGTGTACTAGTATCTCATTGTTTTAATTTACATTGCCTTAATGATAAATGACACTGAGTATCTTTTTATATGTGGCTACACCATTTTACATTCTCATCCAACAATGCACGAGTGTTTTATTCCTCCGTGTCCTTGCCAACAGTTACTGTCTGTCCTTTTGATTGTGCCCACCCTGTTGGTTATAATGTGTTATCTATTGGTTTTGATTTACATTTTGCTAAGTACTAATGATATCGATTATCTTTTTATGTGCTTATTGCCACCTTGTACATCTTCTTTTGTAGTAATGCCTGTTTAAATACATTGGCCATGTTTAAATTGGGTTATTAAACTTTTTATTATTGATTTATCAGAGGCTTTTTTACATATCCTGGATACAAGTCACTTTTGAAATGTATGGTTTGCAAGGATTTTCTCCTATTCCAAGGATTATCTTTTGTTTTTATGATGGTATCATTTGCTGCACAAATTTTTAAATTTAGTATATTCCAGTGTTTCTGGTCTTTATTTTGTTGCTTATACTCTGATGTAATATCCAAGAGTTTGCTTTCAAGAGTTTTACACTTTTAGCTATTGTAGTTATCTCTCTGACTCATTTTAATTTAATTTTTGTATATGTTGTGAGGTAGGATCCAAATTCATTCTTTTGCATGTGGATATCTAATTTTCCCAGCAGTTCTTATTAAAAAGAATAGTTTTTTCTTTTGAATTTTGCTGGGTTCTCAATCTTTCCTTTAGAGTCTGGCTGAGTTCTTGGGGAAGCCTATTATAGGGTGAGGCTCCTCCCAAACCATGATTGTAAGTGCTAGAAACATCACGCTTTCACACTAGCCGACACTTAGCCACTAGTAATTCTGTAAAATGTGTTCGTTTATCTTCCTCCCAGTTTCTGTGGCACCCAGTGACATCCACTCCAGGCAAACAAATGCTCACATCCTGTTTCTTGCTGAATATGCCTTTCTTCAGAATACAGGGATACAGGTCTGCCTGCAACTGCAGTTCCCTGATGGGCTTGGAAAGCCATTAATTTACTGCCTCCTTAGCATCCATCTTGTATAAATGGCAGCAACATTTTTCCAGCTCTTATATCTCCCAGCTGAAACCGTTCCTGGATTTTTATATATTTGAAGCATATCAGTATTAATTTATCTCCCTTTTGTTACAGCCACTCATTTTATTTAGTTCTTTCCATATTGATAGCTTTTATATCATTCCATCATTTATTCATGTAATTTTACCATCACAGAATATAAGAAAGGTATTTAAGATACAATGAATTGTTTTTAATGTTGATAAACAGTATTGTTGTCTTAAAGTATAATTTGATATGGTACATTTAAAAGAGGAGTCAAAGTATTTGACCCACTTTTTCTTTTTTTGCCATATTACTACAGCATTTTTTTTTTTTAATGTCAAATTATACCGATGGCTTTGGGCACTAACTGTGTGGAAGATGCTGTCAGGGAGTAGGATGCAAAAATTGTTCAGTTATGGTTCATGCTTTCAAATAACTGAAAAAAAATTGGGGGAATAAAGCATAATCACATGAGTATTATTTTGAGAAACCATCGAGATAACTAAACAATATAAAAAGAGACACAAGGTGGTATTTAATCAATTGACACATTAATGGTATAAACATTGCATGCTCTGAATTTAAGAGACTGAGTAATTGCTATAGACTGGATGGAATGATATTATGGAAGCTGTATGAAAAGGAAAGATCTGAACTTCTCTTTAATGGAAGAACTTACTCAGAAGCACAAAATGTAAAACGGCTGAAGGAACAGATAGAAAACGGAAGTGAAAAAGCTTAAGATGCATTACCAAGAGGGTTAGTTCGTTTAGAACAAATGCTTTTTTTAGTAATGTGAATATTTTTATTAATAAATCTTATGTTTAGTTGCTAAAAGTTAAATTATTCACATTCAGAAGAATTGATGGTATATTTTTGTGCTTTTTAAACTTTTATTGAGTGTTTCATTCTCCTTTTCCTCTAAACAAATGTAGCTTGGAATCTTAATAGATGACACATAATGCAATAGCAGTATTCTTTAGACAGTCTGGTGGGAAATACTGTGTTTCTAAATTAATCTTTACAGCACCAACAAGGAAGCCTGGTGTTCACTGAGTAGAAAATGAAATCCACTGTTTTATAAGAATATTTGGAGAGGATATTTGCAATTTCTTTCACTATAAAAAACTTAAGTGGTGATATAACTCTACACAGTAGGAGATATCTACAAATGGGTAAGTTAAGGCTTGGTAATGGTAAATAGTAAACATATCCCTACAGATAATGGGGAACCATTGCAGTGTTATGAAAGACCTATAATTAAGTCAATTATTTTAGGAATATTAGGCATGCTTTGGGTTTTATAATGTATTGACACAATTGTCTGAACAGTAGTTTGGCAAACCAAGGACTGATTATTTTCCATCATATAAAATTCATTTATCTTATATTACATAATGTTTGTCGGAATGAGTACTTGTTTTCAATATGTGTTCCCTTAGTGCAGAGAGCAGAATTGCAGAGGTCAACACGCTATAACAGGTACATATTTTCAAATAATTATATGAAAGAAAATACTTGGAACAATACTGCCTAATATTTAGAACAACATTTAAGTCATATTTCAAGGCATAAAAGGGCATTAGATGTTTTCCCTTAATTCTAAATTCAGTGCTTCTCTGAAAATACTTCACTAGTACAGTATTATTTGTGAATTGCTGAAGTTTTGCAGGTAAGTCAGATATTACGAGAACAACCAAATCTTATACAAAATATGGCCTTACTTAAATAAGTGAGATCCAAGGGTACAACAAAAGCATTTATAAGGAATAGCAAATTCTTATTCAGAATTCATTATACCATTTATAAAATAATATAGGGTATTTTATATCCTTACTACAGGTATCTTTGAAGAGTTATATACAGTTTATATAATATTTGTAGTAAGTAGAGTCCTAAGACATGTAATAATAAGACAAAGTAAATAGACATTTTAGCTTTATTTTTACTTCAATTCATATTCATAAGTAATTTCCTATTAAATATAGCTCAATTCATATCTAACAAATGTTTATAAATTACACAAAATTACAGAGTAGTTGTTAATTAAAATATTATATTATGCAAAATAAATGAAAGGCAGCTAGGGCTTTTTATAATGTCACAGAGCCTTTGAAAAATGTAGACTTGTTCTCTCTATTCAAATAACCTAGGGCTTTTTTAGAAGTTTCTATCCAAATGTATTTTATAACGTTTTAATGGATATTTATAAACTGATCTTTATGCAGTCAAAAACTGAATGGGAGTTCATATTGTAAAAAAAGTTTCTTGGGTTGTTGAAATGAGGCTATTTGCCTATTGCTCTTTCATGGAGATAGGCTGTTTTGTCTCAGAATCTCACTTTGACAACCTTAAATGAAGCATATTAGAGAAAAGGCATAAAGAATATTTAGAGAATTGCAAGTAAGGACTGAAGGCCTTTGTCAGTGTGCTTTTTCAAAGAGTTTTATTTATAAATGTTTTACCAATACCAATATTTTAGGTATACCGTCTGAATTTTTAGCTGTGAGGAAAAGGTCTTCTTGTGTGATCAATAACGTCAAAAATCTTCAAATATGTTACAGAAAATTAAAAATAGCATTGCCAGTTTTATGTATACATGACTTTATTGATTCATTGGTGGTGTTTTTTAATTGCTACAGATCCCTTTATTTTCAGAGCTATGAAACATAAGAATCACTTTTTCATTTACAAGACAATCTTTCATGTTAAATAAACCTCGGCTACAGTTTTAATACTAACTTTGACAAATACACTTCACTAGAAACCAGTAATTGTCTAATAGTGTGCAATTCAGAGGATTTTGTATCACTACTCTTCATATCTTAATAGCCTGTCTCTTTTGTTCAACATGAGAAAAGAAAATAGGTGTTTGGAACTGAAGATTTCATTATACTTCACTAAGAAGACAATAATACATTTATTACAACCTTAATAACTAATAGAAAAGAAATATATGGGACTTTGTTGTTATCTATGGGTCTGGTAACATGCAATTAATATTTATATATTTAATATAGATTTGTAAATACATTAATTATATTTAGAAGTTCACAAATATTAGTGCCTTGGTTCTACTTCTGCACCATTTAGCTGTTCACATTTAGTCATGCAACTGACAACTTTTCCAACCATAAAATTAAGGTCTGTTCACTTTATAAAACTCTATGATCTGTGGTAAACTATAATTATACGTAAAAATTTAAACAGAATAAAGTAAAGGAAACTCCATCAGGTTATCAGCAGACTTCTCAGCAAAAACTTTATACAGGCCAGAAAGGAGTGACATGAATATTTAATGTACTAAAACAGAAGGATCTTCAACCTAGAACCCTCTACTCAGAAAGATTATCATTTAAATTTGAAGCAGAGATTAAATAATTTCCCAATAAACAAATGTTAAAGGAATTCACTACCACTAAGCCAGCTTTACAGGATTTGTTAAGAGACTGCTGTAAATGGAAATGTTCTTAAGCTAAATAGATTTCACCAGTGAAAATAAACCCACAGTAAAGGTAGTATACCAATTAATTACCAAGCAAGTACAAAATTAAAACAAAACACAAAAGAAGCAAAATCAGCTATATAAAGAATCAGTCAAGAGATATACAAGAAGTGCAGATTATAACCTCTACATAAAGTGTGGAGGAGGAAGAAGAAGAAAAAATTACCTTTAGATTGTGTTTTATATAGAGCAATCAGCAACTTAATATAGACAGTTATATAGTAAGGGAGCTATCCTTGAACCTTTGGTAACCACAAAACTAAAACCAACAATAGATAACACACACAAAAAAATAAAATAAAAAAGAGAAATCCAATCACAACACTGAAGAAAACAGTCAAATAACAAGAGAAGGATATAAAAGAGGAAGAAAGGAACAGAGAAGAGCTATAAAAACAACCAGAAAACAATAAAATGGTAGTAAGTACATATATATCAATAATCACCTTAAATGTAAGTGGACTGAATGCACCAAACAAAAGATACAGAGTGGCAGAACAGATAAAAAAAACAAGACCCATCTATATGCTGCCTACAAGAGAGTTATTTGTTAGGCAGAAAGATGGAAATGAGCAGGATGAAAAGGAGAAAGGGCCCCAAAGATGATCAAATAGAGCCAGAGAGCCAGAAATGACTCAGAGTTAATCAGACGAAACCAAAGGGTACAAGAGTGACTCAGGAAATGTCCGGAGTCTTCCCAGGTAAGAAACATTGGAAGCATAGGCACAGCACAGCCCCTGTCCTCATTTCACCAGTCAGAATAAGCCTAGAGAGCTGAAACCTGTCAATCAAGGACCTCCTTGCCCTGACAAAACCACATAAAAGAAGCCTCAGAAGGAGCATCTGGGCCTGCTAATCTTAGGCAGGCCCGCTCTGTTACTCTGTGCAGAGTGTATTCAAACTTACTTTGCTTTCTTGACTTTGGTCTCTTTTCTCACTATATCTGACTTCCCTGTGACACGGAGCCAAGTCCTTTCCTTCCTATTTCAGACCCAAAGACATGCACAGACTAAAAGTGAAGGGATAGAAAAAGATATTTCATGCAAACAAAGGGAGAATTTGGGATATTTTTAAACTTAGAGAAACATTCCCCTCACCCCCATGAAGTTGTTTAAATTACTTTATAGTTTTATTTTGCAAAGTGAGTATTAAATAACTAAGTATTTCCTCTCAAATCCCTCTAGTGAGTTTTACGTTGTTGTCACAAAGTGCTGGCTGAATTTGTAATATTCAGTACTTATTGCTTTTTCCATGTAAGATGCCAGAGATGGCTAAGTTTGGCACAATAAGTAGTTTTATAAAATTTTTTTTTACAATCATTCTTTATTAAAATAGCATGTTTTGAATTGTGGATTCAAACACAGAGAGAAATAAGATAAAAGATGTATGCACTCTTTGGATAGAAGTTAACTTAATATTTTAAGTTTTAATAGTCATAGTCTAATTACATCTAGCTAATGAGACTGACTAATTCAAATTATGGGGGAAAAGGTTTTGTTATACCTATGTAAAATCTTAATTAAGAATACAAAAGACTCTTTGTTTATCTCACTAACTGGTCTCTAATTTTGTTTTCCTCCATGAACATGATTCTTCAAAATACACTGTGCTGAAAGTTACAGAACCTACATTGATTCCATACCCAAACAATGATAAATTTAGATTAGTTTAGAAAATAACAAAGGATCTCATTCTATTTTTGAGAGGCAGATTTGTGTTTATTGTTCTGTGCAAACAGGTACATTCATAAAGATGTTGCATTAGCTTATTACATATTTGATCTTATAACAGCACCCTTGATCGAATTTCTTCTTTTTAAGCTGACATTTTAAGTAGAATAAAGCCAGAGAAAAAAATACAGTGCTTTCCTCCAAATTTCAAAGTAGGAAAAATAGTAACATTTAAAGTCTGCCCAGAAAATTGTAAGCATTTCTAAAATAAATTTAATTTGGAAGTAATAGAAAACTAGAATTGACTCATAATTATAAACTATAATCAGATGACTGGGTAATACATGCTAAAAAAAGAATGTTAAATAAAACAGTTTTGAATTTCAAATTAATAGAAAATTAACTTAGATTGAAGGACATATTATCTACCTTCCTTATAAAAATCAAGTTTTCTATAGATTAAAATCACGGAGACAGCACACTGCAGGTATTTGCTAGGAAACATTTCCCAAGTAATAGAAGTTTAAATTTAATAAGTAGTGAAGTTGCTGCACCCAGTTAGTTGATAAAAACATTTTGTTTTTCTTGCTGTGAGGACAAATCTCAGCTCTAATATTCCCTTGCAACTTAAAGACCTTGAAAAGTGAATTTGGAATCTTTTCCTTATCTTTGAACACTTTAAAATTTGGTTGTTCCAGTGTCAGTGTGACACAATGTACTTCCAGCATCTACATGGGACTTCAGGTTTGCTGTGCGGCTTTCAGTCGGGAGTCTGAATGTCAGGTGCCTGGAAATGATCTTTTCCTTATATATGATGGTGGACTGTCACCAAGAGAAGGGAAATACTTTAAGCCTCGATGGTGTGGGCTTGCCATTCCCAACACTGTTTTGAAGATATGAAAATTTGAAACAGAGGTCTTTTATTAGTGAGGAAAATAAAATTGAACCACTTACTGGGTGTTTTGTGTTTCACAGTGTCTTCAGTGTATTTTAATTGCTCAGCATTTTAATGTTTACCTCATGAAATATTTCATCAGAAGTTTAGAGGCGTCTGGACTTTTCCTTTCAAAAAATGTAATGTGTTATTTTTAGCTCCAAATCTGAATTGATGCTATAATGCTATAAAGCATCACTAATGTAATGGTACCAAAGAACTTTTATATTACACTGTTCTTAACACACAAACTGCATAAAAAAGACTGATCCTTTAACAGCTCAAATTACTCATTTTGATCTCAAGAGAAAAGTTACAACAATCTTGTTAACATCTGTCACATTCACAGGAATGGGAAACATAATACAGTACTAACTGTGCTTATATTTTTTTAAATGAAACTATTATTAAAGTAAGAAATGATTAAAGCAAAACCTTTTGAAAAGAAAAATCACAGGTCAGGTTTTATCTATAGAACAGAGTAATTCCATTTATATTCTAAGCATCAAAAGTAGTTGACAATGCATAAATGTGTCACTTAAAATAGTTATAGGTAGAAATTTATAATATACTGGTGAAAGAAATAATTGTTTGCCAGTGAATCTTCTATGCCTTTATAACTGGTCTCTTATCATTAAATCACTTATAGTGTCAATAATAAATCTATTGACCTTTGGCATATAATCACGACTACCTTCTAAAAGGTCGTATTCCGTTCTATTTATCATAATCAGGTTTCACATTAAGAAAACTCTTACAAACATGCACATTTACACAGTTTTTTATGTAGGTCAAATTTTATGAAGCTTTCTTTTCAAAATAAGAGATCATTTTCTTTCAGTTAAAACTACCCTTCTCTGTCCCATCCCAGCAGATTGAATATGATTCTATCTTTAAAGTTTTGACATAAAATATTTCTAGATTGTTTCTGTAGCATAATGTGAAATACACCACTATGCAGAAAATGATTTGAGTATTATATGCTACAGGTACCAATGGAGGTCAAACCATTTTGCCAGCTAAAAATGACCTTAGAAATATCATATTTGATATAGGTAAAATAGTTACTAATATATATATATAAAGGTATAATACCCAACATATATTAGTGGAAATGGTATTGGATCTGGAGTGATGATGACTTAAGTTTGAGAACTCATATCACCGTTCGTAAATAAAGTGAAATTGTGCAAGTGAATTTACCTTTCTCTCATCTTCAGTTGAATCATATATAAAACACTCTGCCTAACTTAGAGGATGGATGACAGTATTAAAGGTGTTAAGATATGTGAAACTCCCCGGCACAGAATCTGGCACACAGTAGGAACTCAGCAACTTAAAAAATCTGATTGAAAAAATTCTTATAAAGAATTCCACAAGCAATTTAAAACTACTAAATCCATGAAGTTTGATCACATTGTAGGACAGTTTCAAAAATGTTAATATTAAATGAAATCACACAAAGCATCAGGCAATTTACTTTTATAAAAAGCACGCTACAACTTACATTTCTGCTGATATAACTTGTGACATGTATGATGTATTTTTTGTTTACATTACCATTAGGTAATTTAATTGTGAAAGCCTCATTGAGCTTTTTGATATACTTAGTTATAAATATTTCATCTATACATTATAGACTAAAATAAGTCATTTGACTGTCATGTTTCTGGAAAAATTTTTCAGTCTTAAGTTCTCTGAAGGCAGGAAACATGACTTATTGACATGTGTATCCTCAGCACACAGCACAGTTTCTGACACAAAGTCAGACTCAATAAGTGTCTATTGATTGCCTAAAATAAGAGAACATCTCATCATTAATTACTTCAGAAGAGGTGATGTTAATGTAACTTTCCCAGACACTGTTATTAGAAACAAAACTGTACTAGTGTTATGATGAATTTCTCAAAAGAATGACTGTGGAGAGACAGGGAAGTGCATGAGGAGTGTGCGTGTGTGTGTGTGTTCTGTGTGTATAATAAAAAGATTAGAAAAGGAAAGGAGGAATACATAAACAGACTTGTGTATTAGAAGACAATGTACTGCATCTGGGCCTTTGATGGAACAAAATACCAACATGTTTTGAAGACTTGCCTTCTAGCATCTGGGATAACTACCACTGAATTTTTCTCCTACCCTTCAAAACATATCATACCCTCAAAAATTATATCTACAAACATGGAGTCTTAAGAGAACCTGACTAATTTTACATTTTTCAGTGGATGTTGAACATATTTGAGTCCCTAACTCTTTAATTAGAGTTATATAACCTAATTAAAGTTTAGAAAATATAATTAGACTAATATAAATCAAACTAAAACATTTGGCAATACTAATTGTTGCAAGGATGTGGGGGAAGCAGGAACTTTTATACTGTTTAATGGAACTATAAATGTGTTACAATTACTATGGAGTGTAATTTGACATTGCCATTTCTAAATGTACATGGTACAGGTAAACTTTCATGTGTGTGTAAAGAAAAATGGACAGAGATCATCACTGTAGCATCGTTATAACAGCAAAAAAAGGGAAGTAACTTAAATGAACACCAATATGGATTTTAAAATCTAAGTATATTCATAAAATTTAGTAAAATTAAGAAGTAAAACTGAAACCTATATATGTCAGTGTGGATAGTCTAAGAATATTAGAAAAAGAATTGCTTGACAACTTATATAAAATATACAATTCATAAACCAGATTCCATATCAATTTCTGGATTTAGTCACTTTCTGGAGGTAAAAGACAAAGTACTGTCTTGGATGTGGTCCTGTTCAATCTTGCAGAAATGTATATGAGACATAAAACATAAAGATACAGATCTGAAACACGTCAACTTTGTGGTCATGATTTACTTTGGTAGTAGAAAAGGGATGGGAATGACTTGAAGAATGATTAGGCAACTTCAGCTGTATTATTAATTTTTTATATCTTTAAATTCATAATTGATGTTAAAGTTTTTCTATTAATTATCTTTATGATGAGTTGTAAGTGTCTGCTATTATTTTTTAAATTATCCATACCTTTTTAATGGAAAATTAAGTAAAATAGAGCAAAGTAAAGGAGGAACTGAATATATGACACATAATACATAGCTGAAATATTAAAAACTTAAACATGTCCAAGACTCTTTGGCCTTTAAAAAAAATCTCTGAAATTATAACAATGCTTATTGACTTGGTAATACATTTCTGATTTCCTTTACAAGCTGCTGTAATATTACTACATACATAGATATTACTATATTACTACATATATAGATTCAATTGATCTCAGGCATTTTCAAAGTGTTCCTACTCCAATTTCATTTAATGAAAGCTGCTTTTCTTGTCTATGCATTCTGGGAACCAAATTGGTGGTTACTAATGTTACTGTGGTCTACTGAGTTCAGAATTTACTACTTAGTATCTGAAAAGCCTATTAGGTGACTTTTAGGATATGGCATCATCATTATATAGCATGTAAACAAAGATTGGAGAAGCAGCCTGGCATGGCCAGGGTTACTGAGAAGTTTTAGCAGAGAAGAATGAGAGTGTTCAGGAGGAGTAGAACTAAAATAGCATAAAAACACATCAAATTAATATACTCAGATTCAAGTCTGTGAGGAATGGGAATGATAGTTACAACCCTGGATATTCAAGAGAATCCCCTGAAAAGAATCATGGAGAGAGGAAAATGGCAGATGACTGGAAGGTGATGGGATGCTGGTACCAATCACCTGGTCAGAGTACTGGCTCCTACATTCAAACTGATGGTGGACAATATAGCAAGGAGATCCTCCTTATCAAGAAAAAATCGTAGAAGGTGGTCAACCAGTTTTCCATGGAATATCTAGAGGTGTATTCAGTATCATCAGAGAAGTGCCTATCATCTCTTTCCATATAGACCTGTAAAAATATAATTTATAATTATTAATGATATTCAGAAGATGGGCTATTGATTCACAGGATTTCTTTTATCATCGGTTTTAGAAAATTAATGTGGTAATATGTAATTTAACTGGATAATCATTACAAATAGGATTGGAACAGGAAGTGGCATTTATAAAACTGGCATTTTAAATATTAAAAAAGGAATCAAGAATAATTGAACCATCTAAGGAAAAAATTTCTAAAGTTTTTACATTATAAATACCCATACATATGTTTATGAACACATATGCAACAAAATTAGGTCCAAATAATATATGCACCACTAATGTATGATTCTGGTACTAGATATCAACTCCTCAGTAGCTATTTCTGAACACTGTAGGTTGTTTAGATTAGTAATTTTATTCAGTAATCATTTTGTCCTGTACTAATTTGCTTCTGCATATCTATTTTTCATCTATTTTTCACACTGGTCCATACAGTTACATGTTCTCAAATCAGATCTGATATTAAAATGGAAAGAGTTTTCATTTTCTATGTATGCAGTGATATATTTTATCAATCATATTTTTTATGAATATTTGTTTTCACACTTGTTAGTTTATAGATCTGTGCTGTCCTAGATTTTGTTCATTCACTCTACTATGAATAATCTGTGCTATTGTGTAATGCTTCAACTTTTTCTATGCTTCTTTAGGAAGTTATGTTTTCTAAATATTTATTTGATTTGGGGCAAAGTGGGATGTGGCTTCCAGTTTAAAGGTAGCTTTGACACTCATTACAAACTATACACTGCACTATAGAATATGTTGGCTCATGGAGTGTATTATGTGTATTTCCAATCAAGCCAACACTCAGGAAACACATCTGAAGACTATTTAGGTAATACACTAATGAAATATGCATAGTTAAGGGGTGGTTGATAAGTATTACTTGAAAAGGAGACATATCTTAGAAATGGCTACTGGCATAACTTCTGATATTGATGTCTCCATGTATCTCAGTCAGTAACAATCTTTTGCTTATTGGTGTAGCATCAGATGGATTTTTTAAATGAAAAATTGGCCTGTGATAGTGGCATGATGAATATTAGTTGTATCTTCTCATTGGTGAAATTAAAGTTATTGATTAAAAGAGATTCAGCTAAAGTATTTGAAGATTTTTTTTACCTTTGCATGAAACAGGACATTAGAATCTGTAAGAATCATATGCTTAACTATGATATTCTAAGTTGCTAAGTGTTTCTGTGGCTAGCTGAACTCTAGATTCCATTTGTTTCCTGCTAGCTGTATGAATGATAGAATCTGGTCTCAGAAATCTTAGTGTTTGCCTCAAAGTAACTTCTTACAAAAAATGGTATACCAAAAAAAAAAAAAAAAAAAAAGTGATATGCCTTAGGAGCAGTTAAAAATTCAGAGAGCTGGAAACACCTCAAGCATAAAAATAGACTGTTGGAATTGTTTCTCTTAAATGATGAAAAGTAAGAGCTAATAGTGTCTGTTTTGTGACATGTATGTTTGTAAGAACTTGATTTGTGACTTGTTAGCATTATAACTCTCTCCAATTCAAATATTTAGTGTGACTTTTAAATACCAGAAAGAATGTAAGAGTAGTATATAAACAAATAGTTTAGGTTGGGTGCTTTGCCCACTGCTACCCAAAAATCCAATATTTTGAAGTCAGTAACTCCATGTCAAATGGTGTGTGAGCACTGCATGCAAAAATAATTTTCAGATACAGTGCCTAATTTTAGTCAATGCATGCAACTGAGAATGCATCCTATTATTTGAATGTCAGAATATTGAGCTGAATGAATGAGTGAGTCTCATTGTGGTACAAAGCCAGGTAGACTTCCTGCAAATGAAAGGTAAGCAATGTAGTGTAACATCAAGTCTCCCACAAAATGACTGGAAAAAATACAACGCATGTGAGGATTATGGCTCTGGAGCATACATGAGGATATGATCAGTGCAGTTAACAGTTCTACTCAGATTACCATACAGTGTTGTGCGGCTATCAGATTTATGCAGTTTACTAGTGATGCAGTGTGCTTCCTTAATTATGGCACCAAAATTACATATGTATTTTGAAAATATTCCCCAAGCTCAGAAATAGAGAGGGAAATGGAATTTTAATATATATTTTAACTTCCTTTGTACCTCAAAGAATTTTCAAATTACTTCATAGGTTTTGTAATAGGTTATATTCTAGTGTCATAAATTTACTTGTTTTCCTTATGCATATGTTTAGGGGAGAAGGGCAATCACAAAAGAATAATTTAAAGGGGCCAGGAAACCTTTAATTAAGTCTTGATTCTGTCACGAACTAGCAATGTGAGCTTGTGTGAAACAAGGAAGATAGTATTTATGCTATCTCCAATAAAAGTTTGTGGCAGTTAATAAGAAAATCCCTCTAAAGTACTTCAAATGTATATTTTTAAGATTAAATTCACACCAAGTCGTCTCAATCAAGGTATTTTTGGTTTTCACAAAAAACTGAGAAATTCCACTAGCATTTAAATGTGCAGATGATACTAAATGTGGCGTGACGTATAGGTCAGTCCTGTTTAGCAAAAACTTGTTCTAGCCAAAGTGCCAATAGCTTTCCAGTTGAGAAACACTTTACTGTAAGTCATCTGTTCCGTCTCTTGCCTCTTAAGGCAAATTAACCCATCTGTGGTATTGTTAGCTCAGATTTTGAGGGAAGAAAACACAAATGTGAAGGTTCATTTGGGCTCGATTCTGAAAACTCTTAACCCCTCCACCACCAACATGATCTATTATAACACTGTTCACTGGATACACACTCCTTTTTTGGAAGCTAAGTTTTGGTGCCCATTTATTATTACCATTGATTTAATAATTTTATTTAAAATTTTATTAGTGGATTCTCATTTTACAGTATCCTTGGACATTTTTAAGATTTGGTTACTCATTTGCTATTAGGTTTTCCCATTTTGCTATTTTGGGTAATGACTTCCCATTTCAAGACCCAACCCCAAGGAATACTGTTCACTTTTTAACCTCTTCTTCCCTCCTAGCCCCAGATATCCTAATTCCTAGTCTACAAGCAAGACAGAATTAAATTTAAATAAAGGAAGCCAGCCCAGTGTTGATCATTTTCTGTACCTACAGGATTTCAGAATCAAAAAATATCATGGCTATCTCCACTCCAATTTTGTATCTAATGCAGAGCTCACCTGTATTGCACTTCTAAATAAAGATAAAGGCTTGGTTTGAACACTTTCATTGGTGGAAATGTAAATAGGTTATTAAGTGCAACTTTTAAGTAGTTCTTAGTGTTAGGAACTTTTTCTTACACTGAAAGGAAAACCTGCTCACAACATACATCAAATTGTCCTGGTTTTGCCCACTAAATCTATAAGTAATGTCTAATATCTCTTCTATAAACCTTTCATATATTTAAGATACATATGTCTATTGTCCACTCTCTATAATGTCATTGTATAAATTAATTTGAATCTTAAAGAGTTAGTCCATTATTTTACATTTTTCTTAAATGTATATTTCCTATATTCAGCCAAGTTATCAATAAAAATGCTAGGCAGTAAAGAACAAAATAATAAGCCATGTAAATTACCGATGACAAGTCTTCTCTGTAGTTTGGCAGTACTGTATTTTCCTTTTATCTAGTTAATCACTTGACTGATCCTGACATCCAATCCATATTTTCTCACATGTTGCATAAAGGTTTTATGCCTGGCTACAGACTTTCCTTTATCTAATTACTTAATAATCTGTAAGAAAATAAAGCTAGACTAACTTGACAAACACAATAGCAACCAATATTTATTTTTAGATGGATATGTGGTTGATCTCAGCAAACTCAGGGACTTAGATGAGATCAGGCTATCTTGTTCTATTTTCTCTATACTTCTGTGTGTGGGTTCATCCAACTCTCTCTGAAGTCTATTTTGTTTTCACATAGTCAAAAATATTGCTGCCTTCATTCGTATTGCTTCACATTATATTCCTTTAGCTACCTGGGGAAAGGAAATTGACTCTTTGTCAGTGAGTCAAAAATCTCCAGGTACAGGACTCATTTTGTTAGATTGATTTGCACTACTTTGTTAAATTGACTTGGGTTTATCCTTAATGAAACAACTTTGGGCAGAAAAAATCTAATACTTGTACTAACCATGGAAGCTTCTTGGATAAACACGCAAACAAAGATCAGTACCTATAAAAAGGTGTTGTAGTGCTGGGCATGCAATTCCAAATTTGTGTGTTATATTGGGGTTTGTTGAACACAATAAGATGAGTTAATGTTAATTCTTAGTGAGCCTGCAATGTTTTTTAGTTTACAATAGCTGACCAGAGATAGCTGTTTCCATTTCTGGGTTTGTTTGTTTTTTTAGATTTTGAAAATCATCTCTTTAATGATGGTTTTTAGATATTTTCCAGGAATCAATGGTAAACTCACAGGATTATAACTTCTGAAATCCAATTTTTTTTTGTTATCATTAATCTACAATTATATGAAGAACATTATGTTTACCAGGCTCTCCCCTACCCCAAGTCCCCCCAAAAAATCCCATTACAGTCACTGTCCATCAGCATAGTAAGATGTTGTAGAATCACTACTTGTCTTCTCTGTGTTGCAAATCCCTCCCCTTTCCTCTACCCACCACATAATACATGCTAATCAAAACACCCCCTTTCTTCTTCCCCAGCCTTATCTCTCCCTGCCCTCCCATTCTCCCCAGTCTCTTTCCCATTGGTAACTTTTAGTCCATTCTTGGGTTCTGTGATTCTGCTGCTGTTTTGTTCCTTCAGTTTTTCCTTTGTTCTTATACTCCACATATGAGTGAAATCATTTGGTATTTGTCTTTCTCTGCTTGGCTTATTTCACTGAGAAGAATACCCTCTAGCTCCATCCATGTTGTTGCAAATCGTAGGATCTGTTTCCTTCTTGTGGCTGAATAATATTCCATTGTGTATATGTACCACATCTTCTTTATCCATTCATCTACTGATGAACACTTAGGTTGCTTCCTTTTCATGGCTATTGTAAATAGTGCTGCGATAAACATAGGGGTGCTTCTGTCTTTTTCAAACTGAACTGCTGCATTCTTAGGGTAAATTCCTAGAAGTGGAATTCCTGGATCAAATGGTATGTCTATTTTGAGATTTTGAGGAACCTCCATACTGCTTTCCACAATGGTTTAACTAATTTACATTCCCACCAGCAGTGCATGAGGGTTTCCCTTTCTCCACAACCACGCCAACATTTGTTGTTGTTTGTCTTTTGGATGGTAGCCATCCTTACTGGTGTGAGATGATATCTCTTTGTGGTTTTAATTTGCATTTCTCTGATAACTAGCGATATGGAACATCTTTTCATGTTTCTGTTGGCCGTCTGAATTTTTTCTTTGGAGAACTGTCTGTTCAGCTCCTCTGCCCATTTTTTTAATTGGATTATTTGCTTTATGTTTGTTGAGGTGTGTGAGCTCTTTATATATTTTGGATGTCAACCCTTTATTGGATCTGTCATTTACGAATACATTCTCCCATACTGTAGTGTACCTTTTTGTTCTATTGATGGTGTCCTTTGCTGCGCAGAAGCTTTTCAGCTTGATATAGTCCCACTTGTTCATTTTTGCTTTTGTTTTCCTTCCCCAGGGAGATATGTTCATGAAGAAGTTGCTAATGTTTATATCCAAGAGATTTTTGCCTATGTTTTTTTCTAAGAGTTTTATGGTTTCATGACTTACATTCAGGTCTTTGATTCATTTTGAATTTATTTTTGTGTACGGGGTTAGACAGTGATCCAATTTCATTCTCTTACATGTAGCTGTCCCATTTTGCCAGCATCATCTGTTGAAGAGACTGTCATTTCTTCATTATATGTCCAAGACTCCTTTATTGAATATTAATTGACCATATATGTTTGGGTTAATGTCCAGAGTTTCTAATCTGTTCCACTGGTCTATGGCTCTGTTCTTGTGCCAGTATCAAATTATATTGATTACTATGGCTTTGTAGTAGTGCTTGAAGTTGAGGAGTGAGATCCCTCCCCACTTTATTCTTCTTTCTCAGGATTGCTTTGGCTATTCGGGGTCTTTGGTGCTTCCATATGAATTTATGAAGTATTTGTTACAGCTCGTTGAAGAATGTTGTTTGTAATTTGATAGGGATTGCATCAAATCTGTATATTGCTTTGGGCAGGATGGCCATTTTGATTATATTAATTCTTCCTAGCCAAGAGCATGGAATGAGGTTCCATTTGTTAGTGTCCTCTTTAATTTCTCTTGAGAGTGTCTTATAGTTTTCAGGGTATAGGTCTTTCATTTCTTTGGTTAGGTTTACTCCTAGGTATTTTATTCTTTTTCATGCAATTGTGAATGGAATTGTTTTCCTGATTTCTCTTTCTATTAGTTCATTGTTAGTGTATAGGAAAGCCACAGATTTCTGTGTGTTAATTTTGTATCCTGCAACTTTGCTGTATTCTGATATCAGTTCTAGTAGTTTTGGAGTGGAGTCTTTAGGGTTTTTTTATGTACAATATCATGTCATCTTCGAATAGTAACAGCTTAACTTCTTCTTTAACAATCTGGATTCCTTGTATTTCTTTGTTTTGTCTAATTGCCGTGGCTAGGACCTCCAGTACTATGTTAAATAACAGTGGGAGGAGTGGGCATCCCTGTCTTGTTCCTGATCTCAGAGGAAAAGCTTTCAGCTTCTTGCTGTTCAGTATTATATTGGTTGTGGGTTTATCATATATGGCCTTTATTATGTTGAGGTACTTTCCCTCTATACCCATTTTGCTGAGAGTTTTATCATGAATGGATGTTGAATTTTGTCAAATGCTTTTCAGCATCTATGGAGATGATCATGTGGTTTTTGTCTTTCTTTTTGTTGATGTGGTGGATGATGTTGATGGATTTTTGAATGTTGTACCATCCTTGCATTCCTGGGATGAATTCCACTTGGTCATGGTGTAGGATCCTTTTGATGTATTTTTGAATTCGGTTTGCTAATATTTTGTTGAGTATTTTTGCATCTATGTTCATCAGGGATATTGGTCTTTAATTTTCATTTTTTGTGGGGTCTTTGCCTGGTTTTTGTATTAGGGTGATGTTGGCTTCATAGAATGAGTTTGGGAGTATTCCCTCCTCTTCTATTTTTTGGAAAACTTTAAGGAGAATGGGTATTATGTCTTCTCTATATGTCTGATAAAATTCCGAGGTAAATGCATCTGGCCCGAGGTTTTATTTCTTGGGTAGTTTTTTTATTTCTGCTTCAATTTCTTTGCTGGTTATTGGTTTGTTTAGATTTTGTGTTTTTTCCTGGTTCAGTCTTGGAAGGTTGTATTTTTCTAGGAAGTTGTCCATTCTTTCTAGGTTTTCTAGCTTCATAGCGTATAGGTTTTCATAGTGATCTCTAATAATTCTTTTTATTTCTGTTGCGTCCATCATGATGTTTCCTTTCTCATTTCTGATTCTGTTGATGTGTGTTGATTCTCTTTTTCTCTGAATAAGTCTGGTTAGCAGCTTATCTATTTTGTTTATTTTCTCAAAGAAACAGCTCCTGGTTTTATTGATTTTTGCTATTGTTTTATTCTTCTCAATTTTGTTTATTTTTTCTCTCATCTTTATTATGTCCCTCCTTCTGCTGACTTTAGGCTTCATTTGTTCTTCTTTTTCCAATTTTGATAATTTTGACGTTAGACTGTTCATTTGGGTTTGTTCTTCCTTCTTTAAATATGCCTGGATTGCTATATACTTTCCTCTTAAGACTGCTTTTGCTGCGCCCCACAGAAGTTGGGGCTTTGTGTTGTTGTTGTCATTTATTTCCATATATTGCTAGATCTCCATTTTAATTTGGTCGTTGATCCATTGACTATTGAGAGGCATGTGGTTAAGCCTCCATGTGCTTGTGAGCCTTTTTGCTTTCTTTGCACAATTTATTTCTAGTTTTATACCTTTGTGGTCTGAAAAGTTGGTTGGTAAGATTTCAATCTTTTTGAATTCACTGAGGCTCTTTTTGTGGACTAGTGTGTGGTCTATTCTGGAGAATGTTCCATGTGCACTTGAGGAGAATGTGTATCCTGTTGCTTTTGGGTGTAGAGTTCTATAGATGTCTATTAGGTCCACCTGTTCTAGTGCGTTGTCCAGTGCCTCTGTGTCCTTACTTATTTTCTGTCTGGTGGATCTGTCCTTTGGAGTGAATGGTGTGCTGAAGTCTCCTAAAATGAATCCATTGCATTCTATTTCCTCCTTTAGTTCTGTTAGTATTTGTTTCACATATGCTGCTGCTCCTGTGTTGGGCGCACATATATTTATAATGATTATATGCTCTTGTTGGACTGAGCCCTTTTTCATTATGTAAAGTCCTTCTTTATCTATTGTTACTTTCCTTGTTTTGAAGTGTATTTTGTCTGATATTAGTACTGCAACACCTGCTTTTTTCTCCCTATTGTTTGCATGAAGTATCTTTTTCCATCCCTTGACTTTTAGTCTGTGCATGTCTTTGGGTTTGCATTGAGTCTCTTGTGAGCAGCATATAGATGGGTCTTGTTTTTTTATCCATTTTGTGACTCTATGTCTTTTGATTGGTGCATTCAGTCCATTTACATTTAGGTTGATTATTGATAGGTATGTACTTATTGCCATTTCAGGCTTTAGATTTGTGCTTACCCAAGGTTCCAGGTTACTTTCCTTACTATCTAAGAGTCTAACTTAACTCACTTAGTATGCTGTTACAAACACAATCTAAAGGTTCTTTTCTATCTCTCCTCCTTTTTCTTCCTCCTTTATTCTTTATATATTAGGTATCAAATTCTGTACTTTTTGTCTATCCCTTGTTTGACTTTGGAGATAGTCAATTTTGTTTTGCATTTGCCTCGCAATCAGCTGCTCCACCCTCTCTCCCATTGTTTTACTACCTCTGGTGACGGCTATCCAACCCTAGGAACACTTCCATCTGTAGCAGTCCCTCCAAAATAGACTGAAGACATGGTTTGTGGGATGTAAACTCTCTCAGCTTTTGCTTATCTGGAAATTGTTTAATCCCTCCTTCAAATTTAAACGATAATCTTGCCAGATAAAGTAATCTTGATTCCAGGCCCTTTTGCTTCTGCTTCCGCTTCTGGCCTGTAAGGTTTCTGCTGAGAAGTCTGATGATAGCCTTATGTGCTTTCCTTTGTATGTGATCTTATTTCTGCCTCTGGCTGCTTTTAACAGTCTGTCCTTATCCTTGATCTTTCCCATTTTAATTACTATGTATCTTGGTGTTGTCTTCCTTGGGTCCCTTGTGTTGGGAGATCTGAGGATCTCCTTGGCCTGAGAGACTATCTCCTTCCCCAGATTGGGGGAGTTTTCAGCAACTACCTCATCAAAGACACTTTCTATCCCTTTCTCTCTCTCTTCTTCTTCTGGTATCCCTATAATGCGAATATTGTTCCACTTGGATTCGTCACACAGTTCTCTCAATATTCTTTCATTTTTAGAGATCCTTTTCTTCTCTGTGCCTCAGCTTCTTTGTATTCCTCTTATCTAGTTTCTATTTCATTTATTATCTCCTCCACCATATCCAAACTGCTTTTAATAGCCTCCATCATGCTCTTCAGCGATTGGATCTCTGACCTGAATTCATTCCTGAGTTCTTGGATGTCTTTCCGTACCTCCATTAGAATGTTGATGATTTTTATTTTGAACTCCCTTTTAGGAAGAGTCATGAGGTCCATATCATTAAATTTTTCTCAGGAGTTGTATTAATAATTTTACTCTAGACAAGGTTCCTTTGGCATTTCATGTTTGTATATCACAACCTCTAGTGTCCAGAAGCTCTATTCTGGAGCTGCTCTGCCCCTGAAGCAATGTTTTGGGTTGCAGGGGAGTGGTACTGGTACCTGGGGGAAGGAAAGAGCTGTTCCCCATCTCCTGGCTCCTGTGCCTGTCTCTACTGCCTGAGCCAGTGGATTGGTCACACAGGTATAAGTTATTGTCCCAAAGCAGCCAGATATGGATCCCTGCTTTCCACAAGTAAGCAGAATCCCAGTCTCCCCAGGAACTCTGCCTGTATTAACTTTCCAACCTGGTAGTTATGCGAGTCTCATGAAAGCAGCATGAAATGTAGGTTTGTGCTCCCAGAGCGTATCTCCAGAGCTAGGTATTCAGCAATCCCAAGCCTTCCACTCCCTCCCTGCTCCATTTCTCTTCCTCCTGCTGGTGCGCTGGAGTGGGAGAGGGGCTTGGGTCCTGAGGAGCCACATCTCTGGTACGTTATCCCGTTTGGTGAGGTCTGCTCGCTCTTTTCTCCAGGTGTATGCAGTCTGATGCCATCTTCTTTCCTGTTGCTCTCTCAGGATTAGTTGAGCCAATTAAATTTTCTAGTTGTATTCAGTTTTAGGAGGAAACCTCTGTCTCTCATGCTGCCATCTTTAATCCCATGTGAAATCCAATTTTATCTCCTCTGAAAATCAAGACAACTCACAACTTAGTCTCCTTGTAACTATTCTTTAGGATTCCTCCAAGATCAATGGCAAAGATCTGCCAGAAAATAAGTTTCATCAATGAGTAAAATAGAAGAAGGGAATTTGGGGTTTCTTTTCCCTTTGTCATTTGTTAAAATTTACAATGTTTCGCCTATCCCTTTTTTCTTTTTATAGCCTTTAATATATAAAAATACTAGCTAACATTTGCTAAGTGCCAGAGGCTGTTCAAAGCCTTTATGTAGGTTATTTCCCAGCAACAATCTCAGATACTCACTCTAGTTATTCAAATGTCACAAATAAAACTATGAGACAGATAAGCTAAATAACTGCTCAATATGTCATAGCTAATAAGTGTTTTGGCCAATATTTGTATTCAGACTGTTCACCTCTTAAGTATTATGTATGCTATCTCCTAAGAATCTTAATTTTCCCTTAACTTATTTTCATAGATATCAATATGTTAACCTTTCTGTTTTTGTAGATGCTATTCCCAGAACACTTGACTATATTTCAACAGAAAAGTTTGGGTTGTCATCATATAATACTGCTACACAGCTATAATTTCCTTAACAACATCCTTTTTATATCACTTTTAAAAATATTTTGAGCAATTTCAGGATGGATCATACTCATAAACGTAGTCTTAAATCTTTGGAATGTGTACATATGACATTCTCCAGTAAATACATGGTTCAGCAATGTCAAATATTTTAAGTTAATTGAAGTGTCAGAGATATTCAACCTCCTCCAAGATTCACCACCAAACTAATCATGATTGCTAACTTAAATCAGAACAGAAAAAAAAAACTTAATTTTCTAACCAATGTGTTATTCAACTGCTCCCTAACATGATAAATGTTTTATTTTTTATTTTTTTTAAGAAAATCTCAATAATAACTTTCTAAATAGTATATTAACCAATAAGTAATCAAACCCTGGATTTTTATTTTTCAGAATCAGTAGGAAGTTAAAATTTAAAAATAATGAAGTTGAGCTTGAATTTTAATTAGAATATAATTGGAAATATTTTATTCTTTCTTTTCCCAGCCCAACAAATTCATTGCATTATTGATAAAATACCTGGGAGATTGATACTAATGTCAGTTTTTCTGCACAAGTAAGTGATTCTGTCTATATACACCTATGTTGTATATAGTTGTTCATCTGACTGTCGAAGTGGATAAGTCAAGGGTTTCCAGGGCCCCAGTGGGGCACTGGAATCATATTTGCTAGGAAAGTTTTGATATGCATTCTTACTCTTGTCCCCCTTTCAGTTTGTGAGGATGACACAAATAACTAAGGAAATTCCATTCTCAGTACTCTTGGAGCTGTACAGACTTTGCCTTGATCAATAGCAAAAGTCAACTTTGATTTCTCACATGTGTCCAAAGCCGTATCTGGCCATGGGCTAGTTCTGTCTACTGCGCTGGAAATACATCAGTTTTTTAATCTATAAAATCATATTATTTAAAAAAACTAATCATATTAAATTATATTTGAAAGTCATGTATTAAAAACCTACTTCCAACAAATTATTTTGCTAAGAGCTCAGGAAGATATATAATTTAGTCAAAAGTAATCCTCATATTCAATTACAGAAATAACTATAACATAGTGCTGTATCTAGAATATTGTTTATATACTTTATGATACATGGCAGTGTTTTGTAATGGAAAAAATGTGTACGTTGTTTTCGGCATACTTGCTTGAGATTCCTCACTGTCATTTTGTAGTGGTAAAATTATGGGACAAATTACCAACACTCTAAATTTTTGTCAAGAACTGTGAAAAGGCTGATAGTTTAACCTCTCGGCAAGCTAACAAGTTAGCCACTAGAGTTCCATTGTGACTGACAGAAGACATGAGGCTCTAGAATCAGAGACAAAGGATTTTATTACTTACAGCAGAGCAGTAGCATGAATACGAGCATATGAGTGTCAGTTTTTGTTGCCTCCAAGTCCCATAGATCCGATGTGGCATTGTCCAGATGGATGTTATGCATGCAATGATTTTGCATCATAGCTGAAATATACTGAACTAGGGTTCCTGTATCTTTTATAATGGGCAGTAGCTATGCTTGACTTTTTATTTAACTGGAGAAAAAGCAAACCTTCATTTTATTACATAAGAAAATACAATCTCTGTATTTCAAGACTCTTTTCTATACATATATCCTTGATAATCTGAAACAAAGAACAGTTGGTGCCTTTCTCACATGTGAAGAGCCATGATAGACCCATGGAGAATTCTTTTCTGACAATTTTTCATCTTTAAAATAAACAAAATGATTTATATTACAAAGAAATTTGAAGAAAATTAAGACTGCTATTCTTTGCAAGGGGCCTAAAACAATAACTGGTACAGTGAATGGTCTTAATAAAAATTTGTGTTATCTTATTCCCTCCCATTTCACTTTTATTAAAACTGATGCAGTCAATATAAATATTGAATGACCTAATTATTATCAAACCTACCAAGCTCCATCATGCATTTTAGGTCATCAGAATATGAGCTACATTTTAACTCTGCAAAATCTGGGCTGTTGTAGGTGGGATTGTCCTGGGAAATAAAGTCACTAATTCTATAGAGGTAAATTTTGGGCAGCTTCTATGGGTTATTTCTGTTACTAACAAGCCTGGAATAATTCTCTGTGTCTTAGCACCTAACAACAGTGCTGATATATACTGGTGTTCAACAAATATGTATTTAATGCATGGCCTGATGAATAACAGGTGTGCAATCTTCGGTCAATGCAGAACAAACTATGAACTCAGCATTTTGTTAGAATTCGTAAAGGTATCATATTCACAAACAATCCATGGTAAATAGTTATGCTGTAAAAGTCATTTACAAGTAGTTCACAATATATACACAAGTTTGGATACACAAATGTCATGAACAATATTTAACAAAACTTTATCTGAGGAAAAGCTAATGTATAGCAAGGTATATTTACACAAATCTTAAAAATTGTCCTAATACTCTCTAAAAACTGAAAGAACTGTTTGAAATAAGGAAAGAAGCTTTCTTAAATCAGGTCATATTTGTATTCTAAATTGGCCCTGGAAATTTTCTTATGAGTTAATGTATGAGGAACTTATTCACTGCCATGAGAGATATTATAGTGTCTGTAGATATTTTAGTGTCTGTAACTATGATCAAAGTTAATTTAACAGAATGGAATTTGGATTAACTGGCATATGAAAGCATGGTGTGATATTTTGTCAACCTTGGTAAGCTGGCCTTTTTGTCTGTTATTTTGAAGCTCCAATAACAGGAAAATACAGAAATAATTTTTAAGAGCCTGAATGTGCTAGCAATAATCTTTACTCAAATTTAACACAAAAGAAAATTAGCTAGTGGCCTGTATCCATACTATAAAAGGCTATAGAATTGATTATATTTATGATAATTCTGAGACTCTATAATTTATGTTTACATGCTTGAGTGACATTAACAGTATAAATCTAATACTTGTTTTTGTAAAATGACTTCAGTGTAGAGTTAGAAGAAAGAAATAGATGTTGACTGATTTGGAAGTGATTTTATCAATATATTTCCTGAAGAACTGAGAAAAGGAACTAAAGAGTGAAGGAAAAACACGGAAACAAGAACCACTAATTCTAATTCTAACCACTAATTAATTAACTGATTCTGAGCTCTGGATCCTCAGAAAAGATAAAAATTAGCATAACTTTGAAAACTGAACTGAGATTGGCAACACTGCCCATAAATTATGAAACAGAATTCATAAGCCTAAATTTTGCATGCTAAAATAAAGCAACATTCTTCCTTTACAGGAGAATAATAAGACTCAGAATCTGCAGCTCATAATATTAAAAATCTTCAGAATAAAGTCCAAAATTACTTTATATAGAAAGAAATGTGACAATTCTTACAGGAAAATACTATCAAAGGATGGCAACCACAAGATACTCAGAAGTTGGTATTAGATAAAAACATTTAATCAGCTATTACATCTATTCTGCATGAAGTAAAAGTAAACATACTAGATAGGAGTGGAAGATATATCCTCACCTGTATAAGTATGTTTGTGTTTGTACTTTTGTTTATACTTACATATATTTTATGTAAAATCGGGAAATTTGAAAAAGAGAATACTTTATCTGGAATAAAACCATTCACAGGATGGGCTCAGGAGCAGAATGGAGAAAAATAGAGGAAAAAGTGAAATTGAAAATAAATCATTAGTAATTATCCAATCTGGGAGATAGAAAAAAAAAACAAATGAAAAGAAAAAGGAACAGAACATCAGGAACTAATGGGAAAATATCAAAGAGTCAAACATGAGTCACTGAGTCTCAGAAGCAGAAAATTTATAGACTGTGTTACTGGGAAAAGTAACCTAAGTAAAGTCTTGTGTTTCCTGTGCTACAACTTTGGGTTGGACAAAACAGCTAGCATTCATACTGTAGAGAATCCATTAACCTAGAACTTCAGAGCTCTAGAGAGCATTTCCCTCCATCATTTAACTAAGTACTGATTAGTGTAGGTATGAGGAAATTATCAGAGTCCAGGCAAAAAAATCACCCAAACAAGAGAGAACAAACCCAAGCTCATACAGGGATAGGAAGAGTGTCTACTTCCAACAATCAAAATGGAAAACTTTGTAATCCATGAGTATCAGAGTAATAAGAAAGGTCTTATGTAAGTAGTGGAGAATTTTAGTTGTAGAATAAATTCTGTTTGTGTCTCTACTAACAAAGCTTAAAAACAAGAGCAAAGATGTCAAACTATTTTTAACGAAACCATAACCCGTAACAAAGTACAAAAAATATTTATAGGAAAACAAAATATCCAGAATCCACAATTTAAAATTCACAGTGTCTGGTAACCAATTCAAATTTGTCAAGCATGCAAAGAGACAGGAAATTATAAATCAATGTTGAGGAGGAATTGATTGATCAAATCAGACCTAGAAATAAAACTGGTATTAATTTTTAGTAAGAATGACATTAAAACGATTATTGTAACTGTAAGCATATGTTTTAGAAGCTAGATGTAATATTAAGCATGTTAGGTAGAGAATTGTAAGATATAAAAAACAGATCAAACCTCTAGAGATGAAAACAAGAATGCCTGAGACGAAATATTCACTGTATGAGATAAATGGAAGATTAGATTGTGCCCAAGATAGATTACTGAATTCATAAACATAAAAATGGAAAACTATGTAAAATGAATGATAGATAAAAGAAAGACTAAGAAAATGAACAGATCATCAATCAGTGATGAGACAACTTCAAGTTGCTCAAAATATGTAAACTCAAGTCCTTGAACTAGATTAGAGGGAGGGGCAGAAACATATTTAAACATTCAATGACAACAATTTCCAAACTTGATCAAAACTATAAGGTCACAGCTCAAAAACCACAAACACAAGAATCATGAAGAAAATAATCCTACAGTGTATTACAACCAAATTTTACAAATACAGAAATACAGAAAAATCTTAAGATCAGCAAAAGATAAAAGACTCTTTAAGTAAAAACTATCATTTAAAAGCTCGTAAATATGCAATATCGTATTAACTATAGTCACCAGTCATCAGCTCTGCACTGTATTACTCAGTGCTCTACAGAGAAACAGAATAGATATGTGAGCTAGATAGATGATAGCTAGATAGCTACAGAGATAGATGAATAGCTATAGATGATAGATGATAGATAGTGATACATAGAGATAGGTGAAGGTTTATTATAGGAATTAACTCAGACGAATATGGAGGCCAAGGCCAAAAAGTCAGTCTGTAATTTGCAAGCTGTAGAAGCAGGAAAGCCACTTGTGTGATTCAATTTGAGTTTGAAGGCTTTAGAACTAGAGGAGCAGATGGTGTAAATCTGCTAATCTCTTCCCTCACAAACACACCCAGAAATATCTGAACATCCCTTAGTCCAATCAAGTTAACATATAAAATTAACCATTGCATGTATACACAATGAAGTTGATAAAATTTGCAAATATGATAGTAAAAATTAAGTTGAACATGATAGAGTATTACTTTGCAGATTTTAGTGTATATTAGTTTCCCATTATTATGGATAATATTGTACATTTTAGGGCCTTAAACCTAGAAATCCAGCTCTGTTAAATCTTTAGTAGGACTTACAAATCAACATTTTAGCTAGAAAATTACTGCTAAAATTATCTTAATATTTTATTGAGGTAAAATGAATAGGTAAGAAAATGCAAAATTTTAAGTTTTCAGTTTGATGTGTTTTGACAACTGTATATGCATATCTATCAACCAACACAAGATACAGAACATTTCTAATACTCCTCAAAGTTTCCCAATCCAGAGAACCCAAAACCTCATAGCTAATGACAGTGCAGATATCTATTAATATAATATAGTTTTATCTATTCTTGGACTTCATATAAATGTACTCATACAGTATATACTATTTTGAATCTGACTTCTTTCATTCAACTTAATGATTTTTAGATGATTTCCTGGTGTTTTGTGTATCAGTATTTTTTTTCCTCTTTACTGTTGAGTAGGATTCCACTGTATGAATATACTACAAATTGTTGATCCATACATGTTTTGATGAGCCTTTGGATTGTATACTACCATTTATATCTTCAAGTAAACATATGCCTTCATTCTTTGTAGGGAGGTGGTAATCACATAGAAAAGCAACCGGTGTGTCACAGATTAGGTGTATGTTTAACTTTTAAAGAATGACAAAAAGCTTCAGAGCAATTTCCATTCCTATCAGCAATGTATGTGAGTTGCCAAAATATTAATATCAGTCACTTTTACTGTAGCCATTTTAATGTATAATGACATCTCGCTGTTTTGTCTACCATCCACTAACGTTAAGGACACTTCAGATGTATGTCAGCCATTTGTGTATCTCATTTTTTCAGTCTGTTCAAATCTTTGATTTTTTTGGTGTCAATAATATACAATCACATGAGCAACACTGTGATTACTGGATCACCCCATTATCAAGTCCCCAACACATACCCCATTACAATCACTGTCCATCAGCATAGTGAGATGCTATAGAGTCATTACTTGACTTCTCTGTGTTATACTGCTTTCCCCGTGCCACCCCTCCTACGTTATGTGTGCGAATTGTAATACCCCTTATTATCCTTCTGACCCTCCCCCCAATCCATTATCCTTGGGCAACTGTTAGTCCACTCTTGGGTTTTGTGAGTCTGCTGTTATTTTGTTCCTTCAGTTTTTGCCTTGTTCTTATGTTCCACAGATGAGTGAAATCATTTGGTACTTGTCTTTCTCCACCTGGCTTATTTCACTGAGCATAATACCCTCTAACTGCATCTATGTTGTTGCAAATGGTAGGATCTGTTTTCTTCTTATGGCTGAAAAATTTCATTGTATATATGTACCACATCTTCTTTCTCCATTCATCTACTGATGGATACTTAGGTTGCTTCCATTTCTTGGCTATTGTAAATAGTGCTGTGATGAACATAGGGGTGCAGATGTCTTTTTGAAACTGGGTTCCTGCATTCTTAGGGTAAATTCCTAGGAGTGGAAATCCTGGGTCAAACGGTATTTCTATTTTCAGTTTTTTGAGGAACCTCCACATTGCTTTCCACAATGGTTGAACTAATTTACATTTCCACCAGCAGTGTAGAAGGGAACCCTTTCTACACAACCTCACCAACATTTGTTGTTGTTTGTCTTTTGGATGGTGGCCATCTTAACTTGTGTGAGGTGATATCTCAATGTGGTTTTAATTTGCATTTTTCTGATGATTAGCATTGTGGAGCATCTTTTCATGTGCCTGTTGGCCATCTGAATTTCTTCTTTGGAGAAGTATCTGTTCATATCTTATGCCCATTTTTTAATAGGGTTATTTGCTTTTTGAGGGTTGAGGTATGTGAGTTCTTTATATATTTTGGATGTTAACCCCTTGTCAGATATGTCATTTATAAATATGTTCTCCCATACTATAGAATGCCTTTATGTTCGGCTGATGGTGTGCTTTGCTGTACAGAAGCTTTTAAGCATGATGTAGTCCCATTTGTTCATTTTTATTTTATTTCCCTTGTCAGAGAAGCTTTCAGAAAAAAGTTGCTCATGTTTACATTTAACACCAGTTGTTGAAGAGGCTGTCATTTCCTCATTGTATATCTATGGCTCCTTTATTGCATATTAATTGACCATATATGATTGGGTTAATATATGGGCTCTCTAGTCTGTTCTATGGGTCTGTTTTTGTGCCAGGGCCAAATTGTCTTTATTACTGTTGCTTTTTAGTAGAGCTTGAAGTTAAGAAGCATAATACCCCCAATTTATTATTCATTCTCCAGACTGCTTTGGCTCTTCAGGGTCTCTTGTGGTTCCATATGAATTTTAGAACTATTTTCTCTAGTTCACTGAAGAATGCTGTTGGTATTTTGGTAGGGATTGCATTGAATCTCTAGATTGCTTTAGGCAAGATGGCCATTTTGAGAATATTAATTCTTCCTATCCATGAGCACAGGATGTGTTTTCATTTACAGGTATCTTCTTTAAATTTTCTCATGAGTGTCTTGTAGTTTTCAGAGTATAGGTTTTTCATTTCCTTGGTTAGGTTTATTCCTAGTTATTTTATTCTTTTTGATGCAGTTATTGTAGGATTCACATATAAATCAAGTATAAAATCAAATGAATAATCATATCTGACTTGATTGTTTATAGTTCATCAATCAAGAGTTCACATGCATGATCAAAACAGAAACAGTTTCTGTGATATGACTGCCCTTGCATTGTTCACCATGTAAGAACTTGTTCACTATGTAGGAATTTGTTCTTTATGCTTCAGGAGATTGGAGACTGCTGAGAGTTAGGCTTGGGGTTGATTAATGACTGTGTATTGAGTGCCCTATAGAGAATTTTATTGTTGTTAATAACCATTTGATCAATAAATATGAGGGGTGCCCTCTGAGCACCACTCCTGCAGGTTAACCCTTGAGTCCCATGGCTGGTCCTTTCAGATCTTCTATATCTCATAGCGTCTCTTCCCTTATCTGCGGGTCAGAGGCAGGGAGGGACCAACAAGTTATGAATGAAATTGTTTTCCTGATTTCTCTTTCGGCTAGTTCATTGTTAGTGCTTAGGAATACAATGATTTCTGTGTATTAATTTTGTATCCTGCAACTTTGCTGAATTTAGATATTAGATCTAGTAGTTTTGGTGTGGAGGTTAGGGTTTTTTATATACAACATCATGTTTTCTGGAAACAATGACATTTTAAATTCTTCCTTGTCAATATGGATGCCTTTTATTTCTTTGTGTTGTCTGATTGCTGTGGCTAGGACCTCCAGAACTATAAAAGTGGGGAGAGTGGGCATCCCTATTTTGTTCCTGATCTTAAAGGAAAAGCTTTCAGCTTCTCACTGTTAAGCATAATGTTAGCTGTGGGTTTTTCATATATGGCCTTTATTATGTTGAGGTACTTGCCCCCTATACCCATTTTGTTGAGAGTTTTATCATGAACAGATGTAGAATTTTGTCAAATGAATTTGGCATCTATGGAGATGATCACGTGGTTTTTGTCCTTTTTATTGATGTGGGGGATGATGTTGATGGATTTTCTAATGTTATACCATCCTTGCATCCCTGGAATAAAAACTACTTGATAAACCTGGTGATCTTTTTGATGTATTTTTGAATTTGGTTTGCTAATATTTTGTTGTGTATTTTTGCATCTATGTTCATCAGGGATATTGGTCTGTCTGTAATTTTCCTTCTTTGTGGTGTACTTGCCTAATTTTGGTATTAGAGTGATGCTGGCCTCATGGCATGAGTTTGGGAGTATTCTCCCCTCTTCTACTTTTTGGAAAACTTTAAGTGGGATGGATACTAGGTCCTCACTAAATGTTTGATAAACTTCAGTGGTGAAGCTACCTGGTACAGGCATTTTGTTCTTAGGTAGTTATTTGATTACCAATTCAATCTCCTTGCTGATAATTGGTCTATTCAGATTTTATGTTTCTTTCTGGGTCAACCTTGGAAGGTTGTATTTTTCTAGAAAGTTGTCCATTTCTTCTGTGATATCCAGTTTGTTGGCATATAATTTTTCACAGTATTCTCTAATAATTCTTTGTATTTCTATGGTGCCCATAGTTATTTTTCCTTTCTCATTTCTGATTCTGTTTATGCATATAGACTCTCTTTTTTGTTGTTAAGCCTGGCTAGAGGTTTCTCTATTTTGTTTATTTTCTCAAAGAATCAGCTCTTGCTTTCATTGATTCTTTCCATTGTTTTATTCTTCTCAATTTTTTTTATTTCTGCTCTAATCTTTATTATGTCCCTCCTTCTACTGACTTTGGACCTCATTTGTTCTTTTTCTAGTTTCATTAATTGTGAGTTTAGACTGTTATATGGGACTTTTCTTCTTTCCTGAGGTAGGCCTGTATTGTAATATATTTTCCTCTTAGCATGGCCTTTGCTGTGTCACACAGATTTTGTGGTGTTGAATTATTGTTGTCATTTGTCTTCATATATTGCTTGATCTCTTTTTATTTGGTCATTGATCCATTGATTATTTAGGAGCATATAATTAAGCCTCCATGTGTTTCTAGGCTTTTCATTTTCTTTGTGTAATTTATTTCTAGTTTCATACCTTTGTCTTCTGAGAAGCTGGTTGATACAATTTCAATCTTTTTAAATTTACTAACCCAGGATATTATATATTTTCCATGTTTTTGTCTTAAAAATGTATATTCCTTTCTATTAAAAAAAAAAAAGAAAGCAGTTCCTGTGTGGTGACCTCCAATGAGTTCTACACAATGGTATAAAGGGCATATCAAAGTGTGGGCAAAGTGTCTGTTTGTATTTATACAGAAGATCGAAGCCTAATTTGGCTACCCAGAAAATAACTAACATACAATATGAAGAAGAACTTCCAACATCAGCACTCTCTGGAAGACTCATACCAGAAGATGATCATCAAAAACCCTCCACAAACCTCCAGGTGATGTTGCAGTTGTGGCTGCATCCATCCCACCATTTCCTGGACTTGCCATTGGAATGAAGAGGAGATATCTAAGCTGGCCTGTGCATACAGTAAAACAACCAATTTGACTGGATGTATACTGTTGGAACTCAACCAAGAATTAGGAGAAGTGCAAGTTGTAGTGCTCCAAAATCTTACAACTACGGACTATCTACGGTTAAAAGAACATATGGGATGTGAACAGTTCCCAGGAATGGGTTGTTTTAATTTGTCTGATTTCTCTCAGACTGTTCAAGTACAGTTGGACAATATCCATCATATCATAGACAAATTTTCACAAATGCCTAAGGTGCCTAACTGGTTTTTTGGCTTCACTGGAGATGGCTGGTAATTATAGATCTGCTTTGGTTATGTAACTGTATTCTCATTATGTTAATGTGTGTGCGCAATTTAGTTAGTAGTTTAAAACCTATACATGCTTAAGTTACTCTACAAGAAGATATGTCAAAGAAATAATCAATCCTCCCATGTTTTCTTCCATCTGCTACCTCTATAGCTTTTCTTCTTCCTTCCTAATTACAACCCTTAAGTGGAATTTGTGCCTCATATCGAATTTACCGAGTATCATAATTCCTCCAAGTGGTAAAGATACCTCAAGACAAATGCTGGGCATAGAAGCCACAGGGCATAAATCTGCAAAGAAGTAAAAAGCTAACCTTTTCAAACAATATGGCCTCTCTCTCACTTGCCAAGTTTACATCTCCCTGTATGGCCCCGGAAGATGACTGGTTAGCCAGAAACGGGTAAGATTCCTCAAGGGAGGAACAACCTAAGAGAGGCACAGTCGCAGGGGGCCATCAGGTGAGAAATAGGGGATCAACAGTGGTGAAGCTTAGAACCTCACCCCCCCTGTTTTGAGAGAAATCTTCTGCATCCATGGATGTTTTATTGCCCTTGTCTAGCTTGGATTAACACATAGTCTACAGGCACACACCTGATCATCTACAACTGCTCTCTTACAACACTAAACTATGTTTTCTACCTTTGTCTTGCATCTACCTACCACTTCATCATTTTATTAAAAATAAAAATAATAATAATAAAGGGAGAAATGTGGGATCCATATATAAATCAAGTATAAAAATCAAACAAATATTCATATTTGACCTGATTGTTTATAGTTCATAATGTGTGATCAAAACCGAAAGTTTCTGTGATATGACTGCCCTTGTACTGTTCACCATGTAAGAACTTATTCACTATGTAAGAATTTGTTCACGATGTAAGAACTTGTTCATTATGCTTCAGAAGATTGGAGACTGACGAGAATGAGGCTTGAGATGGATTAATGATTGTGCATTGAGCATTGACTCCCCTATACAGAATTTTATTGTTGTTAACAACCATTTGATCAATAAATATGAGAGATGCACTCTCAAAAAAAAAATGTATAGTTTTATCTCTGACATTTATTTCTCTGAACAATGTTAATTTTGGTTGAATTGTGTGAGGCAAATGTCTAAATTTATCTTTTTGCATGAGTTTTTCCAAGTGTCCTGCCATTCTTTTTGAAAACAGATGCCTTTCTCCTTTTGATTGCCTTTGTATATTTCTCCAAAATCAACTGATCATAAATAAAAGGCTTTATTCCTGGACTCTCAATTCTTTGCTGTTTGTCTATATGTCTATTCACTTGTAATTAAAACGATTTTGATCAGTATAGCTTTTATGATAAGTTCTGAATTTGGTAAATGAAAGTCTACCAACATTGTTTTTTTTAAGAGTGGGCTATTCTGGGTCTCTTGCATTTCTATATAAATTTTAAGATGAGTTTGTTAACTTATGAAAAAAGAAAGACTGCCAGAATTTTGTGGAGATTTATTGAACTATAGATCAATTTGGGGAGAATTAACATCTTAACAGTAGTTAGTTTCTATTCCCTAGATATGGAATGTCTCAACACTTACTTAGATCTTAATTTTCCTCAGCAGTATTCTATAAATTATAATATCCAAATTTACCCTTCCTTTTTATTCCAACTTTGTTGAGGGATTTTTTTAGTCAGGACCAGCTGTTGGATTTTCATCAAGTACTTTTCCTTCTTGATTTTAGTTGTTTGTGTTTATTCTCTCTCACTCTTTCTCTCTCTCTCTCTCTCTCTCTCTCTCTCTCTCTTTCTTTTCCTTTTTTGGTCAATTTAGTCAAACTTTTGTCAGTGTTTTATTTTACATTTTTATCTTTTCAAAGAAAGATTTTGGCTCACAATAATTTATTATATTTGGAATTCATTAAGCTTCATGAATATGTACACTGTTTTCATTAAATTTGGGAATTTTTCAGTGACTATTTCTTCAAATATTCTTTGTGTTCCTCTTTCTCTATCCTCTCCTTCTGGGGTTCCCACTAAGTGCAAGTGAGCATGCAGGAAAGATTCCCACAGGTTTTTGAGTCATTTTCCTTCATTCTTTTTTTCTTTCTGTTCCCTAGACTAGGTAATTTCAATTGATTTATCTTCAAGATCACTGATTCTTTTTCTGTCTGACTGAATCTTCTGTTGAGCCATTTTAGTGAACTTTTCATTTCAGTTATTGTACTTTTCAATTCCAGAATTTCTATTTAGTTCTTCTTTTTAAAATACTTCTCTTTGTATTCTGTTCGGTGTGACACAATTCTCATATATTCTTTCAACTATGTAGACTTATTTAGCTATTTAAACATATTTGAAATAGTTGATTTAAAGCCTTAGTATAATAAATCAATTGTCTCGGTTTCCTCAAGGACTGTTTCTATTGATTGTTTTCCTGTGTATGAGCAGTAAGTTTAAGGTTTTTTCATGTTTTGTAAAATTTTATTGAAACTTGAATAGGTTTAATAATATAATGTGGTAACTCTAGAAATCATATTCATCTTCCACCAAAGGATTTGAGTTGTTTTCTGTTTAGTAATATTTGAACCAATTCTATAAACTATTATTTGTCAGGCATGGCTAATGAGATCTTTGCTCAGATCAGTGGTCAGGTAGTGATTATAGAAATTTCCTTAAACATTGTGAATGAATGAATCTCTCGATTTTTGTTATGGGCTTTATGTATGTATTGGGGAATGCCCTCACCATGAAGTCAGGCAGTTAACAATTGCATCTTCAACTTCATTACCTGCTTCTGTAGTGCCTTAAACTCAGCCAGAAGTGAGAGTCCCAGAGACATAAAATAATTAAAAATCATTGAGAATGAGGCTTTGAATGAGTTATAACTTTGTCTGCTTCCTTCTATGACCTCCAGGCTGCTATAGGAATGTAGGTTATTAATTTTCAAGTCTACAGAATGAGACAGGACTAGTATAAGTTAAAATGCCACAGAGCTCAGTTCTTACTAAAATGCAGCCATTTTTCGTAAATCTATGTTCCCTTGCTTTCTCTGGGCCTTTGTTTAGTTTCCAGAGTACTGAGAAAGTTGATTCTGACAATTTTTGCCAGGTGAATTTTGTTTATAATTTTGTTTTGTTTTTTTTTTGTTTTGGGAGCATTGCTTTTATGGAAAAGAAAATTTTCATAAATCTTTGCCAATTTTTCTGACGGTATGTTCATGGTTGGGTCTTGCTCTGTTTTTAATCTAACAAGTTCTGTCTTTTTCCTGTTGCATTTAGACCTTTCACAAATAATGTGATTAATGATATGGTTGCATTTAAGTTCATCATCTTGTTAGTTATTTCCTATTGTTTATATATGGCCATTTTTTTCTCTCCCTCATTTTAACTGAGTGTTTTTATGGTTCCTTTTTAATATCAGCTATTGGGTCTTTCCTTATTCCTCCTTTTTTAGTTTTACTTATGGTTATCCTAAGATTTTGAATATACCATTTTTAAATAATTGGGATATACTGCCTAATACTATTTCACAATATCTGGTGTTATGTAAGGACATTAAAGCAGTATACGTATAATGCCTCTCTGCCATTCTTCATTTTATTATTGTCAAGTTTCTCTCTTATGTATAGTTTAAGCACACAATATATTCATACTCAATTAACTTTATACAATGGGTTATATTTTATATTAATAAAAAAAAGAAAAACAAACTTTGTATTTACCTTCATTTATGCCATTTCCAGTGCTCTTCATCCCTTGTGTGTGTGTGTTTGTATGTGTGTATTGGGTTGATTCAAGTTTCTACTTGACAAATTTCCTTTAACATTTCTTTAATATTTCCAGCAGTATTGATCCCTTGGCAAAGAATTTTCTTACTTTTTTTCTTTTTCTGAAATCTACATTTCCTCTTAGTTTTTGAAGCATATGTCACTGCATATAGAATTTTATTTTGTTTTTATAGCTTTTCACATTTTTAACCTCCAGCACTTTAAAATTGTCATTCCATGTTCTTCTAGTTTGTCTGGTTTCTCATGAGAAATGTGTAATTCATATCTGTGTTACTCTGTAGGTAATGTGTGTTTGGTTTTTTTCTATTTGCCTTTCCAATTTTCTTTTTGTATTTAGGATTCTATATTTTCAATAAGATATTTATAGTTATAGTTTTATTGGTGGGAGGATTTATCCTTTTTTATGTTATCTGAGTTTCTTGAAACTGTGATTTGTTGTTGTTTATCAATTTTCAGAAATCCTCAATTATAGTTCATTCACATATGTATTTTTCTCCATTCCTTCATTCTTCTTTTTCAGATATTCCAATAACACATACATTAAACTGCTTAATATTGTCCCATGGTTCTTGGATACACTAATTATTTTTCTTAATTTCTAATTTGGTTAAATTCTACTTATTTTCAAGTTCAATGATCCTTTCTTTAGCTGTGCTCATTCTGCTGAGGAGTCCATTGCAGGCATTCTTCATTTTATACCATATTTTCCATTTCTACTAATTCTTTTTGGTTCTTTCTGTTGGGGAGGAAATTTCCTCTACCCCTCATGGTTCTTCTATCTGGTCTAAGAATCAAGCTGACATGAAACTGATTAAAAGGAGAAAAAACCCAGTTTTATTATGTAAGGACAGAGAATCCATAGACATAGAGAGTTTGATTCAGTGTCTGTTCTGCCCTCAGTGCTGTTTTCTTTTTGCAACTACATCTCAGGGGATGCCTCTCTCTCCACTTCAGTAGATTTCCAAGCCTTTACCAAGCATAAAACTGTTGCTTTTTACTCAATGCAGTTAGCCTTGATGTGGAGGACAAGAGAGCATTGCCTGCTGTTGGCATTCTATATCAGTTTTAGGCAGGCTCTGTGTCCTTGCAATTCATGTTAGGATTCTTATTAGTGATTCTATAGAGATCCCTAATGGCCAAGGCCTATATTTCATCTTCCCTCACAAATAAAATATTTTTTCTTGCCCCACTTAGACTTCACCTTTTGCTGTGTTCTAATGACAAAATTATTTGTTGTCCTTTGCTGAGTAACTTAAGGCTTTTAACTTCATAAGGGAGATAGTAAGGAAGGATCTGGGTGGAACTCAATGCCTTTTATGCAGCAATTATTCCTCCCTTTATGCAGCCTGTAATATAAAGGAAGATTTCTCAGAACTCTCAACTTCCCCTTGTGAGCAAGTGCAAACTGTTCTTTTGTCTGCAGCTGTCTGGGATTCTACAAGAAAATGTTAGCCAATGCTCAAGCTGAAACAACTTAGTAAAAAAAAACAACAGAATTTTTCTATCTTCCACGATGTCCATTTTCTAGTGTTTGACCCTCTCCTGTAATCAAGTGTTTGCATTTCATTTCTCCTGAGATGTACCTGACTTTTCCTAGATTTTGGGTGAATTAGTTGCCCTGATACCTCAACTCTGTGATGGGTCCATAAAAATTCATATTCTTCCAAATTAGATGACATACTGCTATTTTCCTGCTTGTTGTTCTTTTTGCTCTTTTTAGCTTTCTAGATCCTAAGTGGAAGCCAGAACCCTGTAAGTGTATTTTGAATTGTTCTTTTTGAAGAATAGCGGAATATGCCATGGAAAATACAGTTAACCCTTGAATAACATGGGGATTGGGGCACCAGTCCCCTGCACTATTGAAAATCTGTGTATTACTTTTGACTTCCCTAAAACTTAACTACTACTTAATAGTTTACAGTTGACCAGAAGTATTACTTATAACATAAACAGTCAGTTAACACATATTTTGTTTTACATGTATTATATGTTGTATTCTTACAGCAAAGCTAGAGAAAAGGAAATCTTTTTTTCAAATTTTGACACATCTCCAAAAATTTTAACAACATACTTATTCAAAAATATCCACATATAAGTGTAACCACACAGTTCAAACCCCTATTGTTCAAGGGTCAACTGTATGATTCTTTGGCATAAGGATTATTTTGAGCTGATTATTTTAAGAAGAAGACATAGAAGAAGTTTTGTAAACAGAGAACCCATCCTCTTATAAAGGAAATCTACATTTTTAAAGGTGTTTCCCTCTCTGAACTAAGGAAGACAAGGATGACTCTAAATCACAAAAAGATTCTTATTAATGAAGAAGGAACTGAGTTAAATCTGCATTAAAAATTTACCCTTGTTTACCATTCTTTCCTGGTAATATCTCCATAACTGACCTTGCCACAACATTCTTGTTTTTGTCTTTTGCTGAAGATGATATTTAATCCAGTGGTATACTGAATTTATACCTTAGAAGGAATAACTGTTAAAGCATCTGTTTGTTTTTCTCATATTAAACTATCATTTATTAAAAGAGGTCTCAGCCAAAAACTCAGAAGGGTAAAGGGAAAATTATTTTTTCTTCCTTATAGTTTCAAGTTCTTTGAAAATGTGTTTAAATGCATCTTGATTTTTCAAAGTTACACTGACAGGAAGACCAAAACTTCAAGATAAATATTCAATGGACTTAACAAATCAATGTTTTATTCTTATTCAAAGTTGAGTGTAGACAGAACATGGATGCAACTATTTTAAAAAAATGTGCCAGAGGCAAAGGCTTAAAGATGTCAGCATGAGAGGGAGACAGAAACCTCCTCCCCAAACTACATATAATATGAAAATATAGCAAATATATCTAATCTGGAAAAAGCAACAGGAAAGAACACTGTGATGGACTGCCTGCACCTGGGTAAACAGCAAACCTCAAGGAAAAGAGTAAAGTATCAGAACGGTGATCCAGAGAGAACCCAAGCCCTTCCCCCACCCTGGCTCACTGGAGGGAAGAAGAGAAACAGAGTTGGGTGAGGGTGGAAGCCTAGGAATACTAAACACCCAGACATGGAGATCTGCTCGGGCAGCACAAACCTATATTGCATGGTGCTGTGGAGGTTAGTGGAGTTGGAAAGATAAGACAGGCAGAATACTTGGAGAAACTAAGATTCCAGCCTCTTCTGGAAAATAGGTATCCACAACTCGCCTCTCTAGGAAAAAAGAAAGTAGGGCAGTCTGTGAGACCTCTTAACAGAGAGAGGGCTGCTAAAGGGGCAAGGATTGCACAGAGCTTCCTGCTCAGGTGAAAGGACAGGATGACAAAATTGTCCAGGCTCACTCTGCCCAACCAGATAGGAATGTTCAGGAGCTTCAGGTGCTCCACCCCTGGATGGCTGCACAGGTACAAGTTCCCATACCATGATATGTTGCATGCTGCACCTTCCTCCCAGCCCATGCAGCTCATAAACATGTTACCAACACCATTACACCAGGCCAGCCAGAGGGCATCCCAACCTACCACAGTCAGAAGCACAAAGCATAGAGGCTTCTCCTTCTGCACTCAATCCCCTAGCCCTGGCAATGGAGGCAGGAACTATAGCTGTGACACAGGAAAGAGCTCTTTCCTCCCAAGAGGCACCAGCACCATTCCCATGTGACTGCTGCCATCACTCCAGGAGCTAAGTAGCTCCAGAGAGTAGAGCTTTAGAGCACTAGAGGGTGCCACCTAAAAATATGAAACATCAAAGAAACCTGATCCAGCCCAAAATCTCACAAACAACAGGCAGACGGACAAGTGAAACTGAACTCATCAAGCATCCAGAAAGAGATTTCAAAATAAAAATCATAAACATGCTCAGAGAGCAACAGAAAAATATTCAGGAGCTCACAGGGGATTTCAAAATGAGATAAAAACATTGAAGAATACAGTATTTGAAAGGAAACATACAATGGAGGGATTTAAAAGCAGATTAGATGAAGTAGAAGAGATGGTAAATGAAATAGAAATTAGAGAACATGAATACAAAGAAGCTGAAGCACAGAGAGAAAAAAGGTCTCTAGGAATGAAAGAATATTGAGAGAACTGTGTGACCAATCCAAATGGAACAATATTCTAATTATAGGAGTATCAGAAGAAGAAGAGAGAGAAAAAGGGATAGAAAGTGTTTTTGAGGAGGTAATTGCTGAGAACTTTCCCAATTTGGGGAAGGAGAGTCTCTCAGGCCATCGAGGTGCACAGATCTCCCAACATAATGGACCCAAGGAAGACAACACCAAGACATATAATAATTAAAATGGAAAAGATCAAGGATAAACACAAAGTATTAAAAGCAGCCAGAGAGAGAAAAATAAGATCTCATACAAAGGAAAACACATCAGCAGAAACATTACAGGCCAGAAGGGAGTGGCATGATGTATTTAATGCAATGAAGCAGAAAGACCTCAAACCAAGAATACTCTATATGGTAAGATTGTCCTTTAAAATTTTTTATTAAGGTATGATTGATATACACTCTTATGAAGGTTTCACACGAAAAAAACAATGTGGTTACTACATTAACCCATATTATCAAGTCCCTACCCATACCCCAATGCGGTCACTGTCCATCAGTGCAGCAAGTTGCCAGAGATCCACTATGTGCTTTCTCTGTGATACACTGTTCCCCCCGAGATCCTGCACACCATGTGTACTAAACATAATACCCCTCAGTCCCCTTCTAACTCCCTCCCCATCCACCCTCCCACATTCCTCCCCTTTGGTAACCACTAGTTCATTCTTGGAGTCTCTGAGTCTGCTGTCATTTTGTTCCTTCAGTTTTGTCTCATTGTTATATTCCACAAATGAGGGAAATCATTTGGCATTTGCCTTTCTCTACCTGGCTTGTCTCACTGAGCATAATGTCCTCCAGCTCCATCCATGTTGTTGCAGATGGTAGGATTTGTTTCTTTCTTATGGCTGAATAGTACTCCATTGTATATATGTACCACATCCCCTTTATCCACTCATCTACAGATGAACATTTAGGTTAGGTTGCTTCAATTTCTTGGCTATTGTAGAAAGTGCTGTGATGAAAAGACAGATGCACACCTATGTTTATTGCAGCACTATTTACAATAGCCAAGAAATGGAAGCAACCTAAATTTCCATCAGTAGATGAATGGATAAAGAAGATGTGGTACATATACACAATGGAATATTATTCAGCCATAAGAAGAAAACAAATCCTACCATTTGCAACAACATAGATGGAGCTAGAGAGTATTATGCTCAGTGAAATAAGCCAGGTGGAGAAAGACAAGTACCAAATGATTTCACTCATATGTGGAGTATAAGTACAAAGAAAAACTGAAGGAACAGAACAGCAGCAGAATCACAGAACCCAAGAATGGACTAACAGTTACCAAAGGGAAAGGAACTGGGGAGGATGGGTGGGAAGGGAGGGATTAGGGTGGGAAAAAGAAAGGGGACATTACAATTAGCATGTATAATTTGGCGGGGTACAGGGCATGCTCTACAACAAAGAGAAGACAAGTAGTGATTTTACAGCATCTTACTATGCTAATGAACAGTGAATGTGAAGGGGTATGTGGGAGGGACTTGGTGAAGGGGTGAGCCTAGTAAACATAATGTTCTTCATGTACTTGTGCATTAATGATACAAAAAAAAAAACATGCTGCGATGAACATAGGGGTGCATATGTCTCTTTGAATTTGAGAAGTTGTATTCTTTGGGTATATTCCAAGGAGTGGGATTCCAGGGTCAAATGGTATTTCTATTTTTAGTTTTTTGAGGAACCTCCATATTGCTTTCCACAATGGTTGAACTAGCTTACATTCCCACCAGCAGTGTAGGAGGGTTCCCCTTTCTCCGTATCCTCACCAACATTTGTTGTTGTTTGTCTTTTTGATGCTGGCCATCCTTACTGGTGTGAGGTGATATCTCATTGTGGTTTTAATTTGCATTTCCCTGATGATTACTGATGTGGAGCATCTTTTCATTGGTCTGTTGGCCATCCAAATTTCCTCTTTGGAGAACCATCTCTTCATATCCTCTGCCCATTTGTTAATTGGGTTATTTTCTCTTTGGGTGCTGAGGTGTGTAAGTTCTTTATATATTTTGGATGTCAACCCCTTGTTGGATATGTCCTTTACAAATATATTCTCCCATACTGTAGGATGCCTTTTTGTTTTGTTGATGATGTCTTTTGCTGTACAAAATCTTTTTAGTTTGATGTGGTCCCATGAGTTCATTTTTGCTTTTGTTTCCTTTTCTCAAGGAAATGGGTTCAAGAAGAAGTTGCTCATGCTTATATTCAAAAGATGTTTGCCTATGTTGTCTTCTAAGTGTTTTATGGTTTCATGACTTACATTCAAGTCTTTAATCCATTTTGAGTTTACTTTTGTGTATGCACTTAAACAATAATCCAATTTCATTCTCTTGCATGTACCTGTCCATTTTTGCCAACAACAGCTGTTGAAGAGGCTGTCATTTCCCCATTGCATGTCTATAGCTCCTTTATCATATATTAATTGACCATATATGGTTGGGTTTATATTAGGGCTCTCTAGTCTGTTCCTTTTGTCTATGGGTCTGTTCTTATGCCAGTACCAAATTGGATTATCATTTAAATTTGAAGGAGGGATTAAAGAATTTTGACATAAACAAAAGCTGAGAGAACTTACATCCCACAAACCATCTCTACAGTATATTTTTGAGGGAATGCTATAGATGGAAGTGTCCCTAAGGTTTAATAGTTGTCACCAGAAGTAATAAAACCACAGTAAAGAAAGTAGAACAGTTAATTACTAAGCAAATGCAAAATTAAGTCAACTATCCACAAAGTCAATCAAGGGATAGCCAAAGAGTAATAGCATATTAAATGAGTTAGGTTAGAGTCTTAGATACTAAGGAAGTGAGCCTTGAACCTTTGGTTAACATGAATCTACAGCATGCAATGGCAATAAGTACATACCTATCAATAATCACCCTAAATGAAAATGGTCTGAAAGTACAAATCAAAAGACATAAAATCACTGAATGGATAAAAAAAAAAAAGACACATTTATATGCTGCCTACAAGAGACTCACTTCAAACCCAAAGACAGAATAAAAGTGAGGGGATGGAAAATGATATTTCATGAGAGAAAAGCAGGAGTTGCAGTATTCATATCAGACAAAATAGACTTCAAAATAGAGAAACTAACAAGAGACAAAGAAGGACTTTACATAATGATAAAGGGTCAGTCCAACAAGAGGATAGAACCATTAAAAATATCTAGACACCCAACACAGGAGCACCTCTATATGTGCAACAAATACTAACAGAATTGAAGGGGTAAATAGAATGCAATGCATTCATTTTAGGAGACTTCAACACACCACTCATTCCAAAAGACAGATCAACCAGACAGACAGTAAGGTGACAGAGGCACTAAAAAACACATTAGAACAGATGGATCTAACAGACATCTACAGAACACTCCATCCAAAAGCAACAGGATACACATTCTTCTCAAGTGCACTTGGAACATTTTCAAGAATGAATTACATACTGGACTACAGAAAAAGCCTCAGTAAATTAAAAAAAATGAAATTATACCAACTAACTTCTCAGACAACAAAGGTATGAAACTAGAAATAAAATATGCAAAGAAAACAAAAAAGTCCACATACACATGGAAGCTTAATAACATGCTCCTAAGTAATCATTGGGTCGATGACCAAATAAAAACAGATCAAGCAATATATAGAGAGAAATAACAAAAACTCAATAGTGCAAAATCTGTGGGATGCAACAAAAGCTGTGATAAAAGGGAAGTATATTGCAATAAAGGCTTACTCAAGAAAGAAGAACAATCCCATATGAACAGTCTAAACTCACAATTAGTAAAACTAGAAAATGAGCAAATGAGGCCCAAATTCAGTAGAAGGAGTGACATAAAAAAGATTAGAGCATAAATAAACTAAATTGAGAAAAATGAAACAATAGAAAGAATCAATGAAAGCATGAGATGGTTCTTTGAGAAAATAAACAAAATAGATAAACCCCTAGCTAGACTTATCAAGAAAAAAGAGAGTCTACACACATAAACAGAATCAGAAATGAGAAAGGAAAAATCACTATGGACACCTCAGAAATACAAAGAATTATTGGAGAATACTATGAAAAAGTATACGCTAAAAAACTGGACAACCTAGAAGAAATGGACAACTTTCTAGAAAAATACAACCTTCCAAAGCTGACACTGGAACAAACAGAAATCTTGAGCATACCAATTAACAGCAACAAAATTGAACTGGTAATAAGAAAAACTACCTAAGAACAAAAGTCCTTGACCAGAAGGCTTCAACACTGAATTTTATCAAACATTTAGTGAAGACCTAATACCCATTCTTCTTAAAGTTTTCCAAAAATTAAAGAGAAGGGAATACATCCAAACTCAATCTATGCCCAAAACTGGGCAAAGAAACCAGAAAAAAAGAAAATTACAGACAAATATCCCTGTTGAATATAGTTGCAAAAATACTCAACAAACTATTAGCAAACCAAATTCAAAAATACATCAAAAAGATCATCCAATATGATCAAGTGGGATTTATTCCAGGAATTCAAGGACATTACAATATTAGAAAATCCATCAACATCATCCACCACATCAAGAAAACAAAGGACAAAAACCACATAATCATCTACATGGATGCTGAAAAACCATTTGACGAAATTCAACACTATTCATGATAAATACTCTCAACAAAATGGGTATAGAGGCCAAGTACCTGAACATAATAAAGGCCATATATGACAAATCCACAGCCAACATCATAATTAACAGCATGAAGCTCAAAACTTTTCCTTTAAGATTGGGTTACAAAACAAGGATGCCCACTCTCCACATTTTTATTCAACACAGTTCAGGAATTCCTAGCCATGGCAATCAGACAACACAAAGAAATAAAAGGCATCCAGATTGGTAAGTAAGAAGTCAAACTGTCCCTGATTGCAGATGACATGATATTTTACATATAAAATCCTAAAGAATGCACCCTAAAACTGTTAGAAATAATAACTGAATTCAGCAAAGTTGGATGATCAAAAATTAATACACAGAAATCTGTTGCATTCCTATAAACTTACAATGAACTACGAGAAAGAGAAATCAGGAAAAACAATTCCATTCACAATTGCATCAAAAAGAATAAAATGCCTAGGAATAAACCTAACCAAAGAAGTGAAAGACTTATACCCTGAAAACTACAAGTCACTCATGAGAGAAATAAAAGAAGACACCAGAAAATGGAAGTATATCCCACACCCACGGATAGGAAAAATTAATTTTGTTAAAATGACCATCCTGCCTAAAGCAATCTACAGATTCAAAGAAATTCCTATCCAAATACCAACAGCACTCTTCAACGAACTAGAGCAAGTCATTCCAAAATTCATATAGAACCACAAAAGACCCTGAAGAGCCAAAGCAATACTGAGAAGGAATAATAAAGCTGGGGGGATTTCCCTCCCCTACTTCAAACTCTACTATAAAGCCACAGTCATCAAGACAATTTGTTACTGGCACAAAAAAAGACCCATAGAACAATAGAACAGAATAAAGAGCCCAGATATAAACCCAAGCACCTATGGTCAATTAATACACGATAAAAGAAGCATGGATATACAACGGGAAATGATAGCCTCAACAACAACTGGTGTTGGCAAAACTCGACAGCTATATGCAAGAGAATGAAACTGGATTATTGTCTAACTCCGTACACAAAAGTAAACTTGAAATGGTTTCAAGACCTGAATGTAAGGCATGAAACATAAAGCACTTAGAAGAAAATATAGGCAAAAATATCTTGAATATAAACATGAGCAACTTTTTCCTGAATGCATCTCCTTGGGAAAGGAAAACAAACACAAAAATGAACAAATGGGACTACAGCAAACTTAAAAGCTTCTGTACAGCAAAGGATAAAATCAGTAGAACAGAGAGACATCCTATAGTATTGGAGAATATATTTGTAAGTGACATATCTGATAAGGGTTTAACATCCAAAATATATAAAGAACTCACATGCCTCAACACCCAAAAATCAAATAACCCTATTAAAAATGGATAGAGGGAGCCAAGATGGCAGCATTAGTAGTTCAGTGGAAATCTCCTCCCAAAAACATATATATTTATGAAAATACAATAAATAAAACTACTCCTAAAAGAGACACAAGTAGATAAAGTACAACAGCTAGGCTACATCTACATCTGCGAGAACTCAACATCACAAGAAGGGGGTAAGATACAAGCCGCAGCCCAGCAGGACCTGAACACCCTCTCACTCCAGAACCCGGTGGGAAGAAAGGAGTCAGAACGGGGAAGGAGTGAAAGTACAGGACTGCTAAACAACCAGCCCTAGAAATCCACACCCAGAAAGCATACACATGGTGCACAGTGTGCTGGATATTAGAGAAATGGAAAAGCAAAACCTGCAGGCAGGTCCCTGCAACCGGTGCCCCTGAGACAAAAGAAAAATTAGTGCTTTTTGCAAGTCTTAAAGAGACAGGGACCCCACAGCTGGATGAAGTCATCCCAGCACACTTAGCAGTTGGGAATCCCAGGAACTTTAGGCACCCTAACCCCCTGGGAGGCAGTGCAGCTCTGAAGCCCTTCATGGCAATAAGCAGCCTGCCAGTCATTGCCCCAACTGATGTGGACCCCAACACACCTGACCAGTATTGGGAGAGCGGCAACATGTGCTGGGGGAGGTGGCTCCAGAGGGGACCAGGAGCAGCTTGAACGAGCCTGCCACGGCCATGATGGAGTGACCTGGGAGTAGCCCCCACAAGCCCTCAGCTGTGGCAACTGAACGGCCCATGAGTTGCCCATGTGTGCCAGGGGCAGTGACACTAGAAGGGCACGGGAGAGGCCTGCATGCATCTGCAGTGGCGACAGAGTGGCCCAAGTATGGCCCGCATGCGCCAGCAGTGGTGGCGCCAGAGTGGCCTGGGAGCAGCCTGCGGGAGCTGGCCACCATGGCAGAGGAGTGGCCCAGGAGCAGCCGCACCACCAGCAGCTACCCGGAATCCCAGCCTGACACACAGCTGCCTGGGCCAGACCCAAAGGCCATTGCCGGCACACAGCTGCATGGCAGAGGCAGCGCTTTCATGGGGGAGCACACCCAGCATGCCTGCCACTCCCCACAGGCCTCTGCACTGCTCTAATGGAGACCCCTCCCACAGCAGCTTAGGGGATTAACCCAGTGGCTGCTCCAAGAGTGTGGGTAACCGACACAGGAAGCAGAGAAGGGCAAGGCATCCAGAAAGCAGGAAAGGACCTTTTCTCCCAGCTGACATACCCGCTACCTGCCTACAGCCAGCACTATCATCATGAAAAGGCAGAAGAATTTAGTCCAGTCCAAAATAGTCCAAACAAAACCTGAGAGAGGACCTGTGGAGATAGAACTAACCAGTATCCCTGAAAAAGAATTCAAAATAAAAACCATAAACGTGATGATGCATCTGCAGGGAAATATGCAAGAGCTAAAGGAGCAAGTACAGAGGGAGACTAGAGAAATAAAACAATCTCTGGAAGGACTTAAAAGCAGAACGGACAGGATGCAAGAGGCCATTGATGGAATAGAAACCAGAGAACAGGAATGCATAGAAGCTGATGCAGGCAGAGATAAAAGGATCTCCAGGAATGAAACAATATTAAGAGAACTGTGGAACCAATCCAAAAGGAACAATATACACATTAAAGGGGTACCAGAAGAAGAAGAGAGAAAAAAAGGGATAGAAAGTGTCTTTGAAGAAATAATTGCTGAAAACTTCCCCAAACTGGGGGAGGAAATAGTTGCTCAGACCATGGAAGCACACAAAACTCCCAACAGAAGGTATCAAAAGAGAACAACAACAAGACACATAATAATTAAGATGGCAAAGATCAAGGACAAGGACAGAGTATTAAAGGCAGCCAGAGAGAAAAAAACGTCACCTACAAAGGAAAACCCATCAGGCTATCATCAGACTTCTCAACAGAAAGCTTACAGGCCAGAAGAGAATGGCATGATAGATTTAATGCAATGAAACAGAATGGTCTTGAACCAAGGATACTATATCCAGCAAGATTATCATTTAAATATGAAGGAGGAATTAAACAATTCCCAGACAAGCAAAAGTTGAGGGAATTTGCCTCCCAAAAACCACCTCTACAGGGTATTTTAGAGGGACTACTCTAGATGGGAGCACTCCTAAAAAGAGCACAGAACAAAACACCCAACATATGAAGAATGGAGGAGGAGGAATAAGAAGGGAGAGAAATAAAGAATCATCAGACAGTGTTTATAATAGCTCAACAACCAAGTTAAGTTAGATAGTAAAGGAGCTAACCTTGAAACTTTAGTAACCACAAACTTAAAGCCTGCACTGGCAATAAGAATATATCTTTCAATAATCACGCTAAATGTAAATGGACTGAATACACCAAACAAAAGACACAGCAATACAATGGATAAAAAAGCAAGACCCATCTATATGCTGCTTACAAGAGACTCACCTAAAACCCAAACACATGCACAGATTAAAATCAAGGCATGGAAAAATATATTTCATGCAAACAACAGGGAGAAAAAAGCAGGTGTTGCAGTACTAGAATCAGACAAAATACACTTCAAAACAAAGAATGTAACAAGATATAAAGAAGGACATTACATAAGGAGAAAGGGCTCAGTCCTACAGGAGGATATAACCATTACAAATATATATGCAACCAATACAGGAGCACCAACATATGTGAAACAAATACTAACAGAATTAAAGGAGGAAATATAATGTAATGCATTCATTCTAGGAGACTTCAACACACAACTCACTTCAAAGGAGAGATCCATCAGACAGAAAATAAGTAAGGACACAGAGGCACTGAACAACACACTAGAACAGATGTACCTAATAGATGTCTATAGAATTCTACATCCAAAACAGCAGGATACACATTCTTCTCAAGTGCACATGGAACATTCTCCAGAATAGACCATATACTAGGCCACAAAAAAAGCCTCAGTAAATTCAAAATGATTTAAATCCTGCCAAACAACTTTTCAGACCACAAAGGTATAAAACTAGAACTAAATTGTACAAAGAAAGCAAAAAGGCTCACAAACACATAGAGGATTAACAACATGCTTCTAGATAATCAATGGATCAATGACCAAATTAAAATGGAGATCCAGCAATATATGTAAATAAATAACAACAACACAAAACCCCAACTTCTGTGGGATGCAGCAAAACCAGTCTTAAGAGGAAAGTATATAGCAATCCAGGCATATTTAAAGAAGGAAAAACAATCCCAAATGAATAGTCTAATGTCACAATTATCAAAATTGGAAAAAGAAGAACAAATGAGGCCTAAAATAAGCAGAAGGAGGAACATAATAAAGATCAGAGAAGAAATAAATAAATAAAATTGGGAAGAATAAAACAATATGAAAAATCAATGAAACCAAGAGCTGGTTCTTTGAGAAAATAAAATAGATAAGCATCTAGCCAGACTTATTAAGAGAAAAACAGAATCAACACACATCAACAAAATCAGAAATGAGAAGGGAAACATCACGATGGACCCCACAGAAATACAAAGAATTATTAGAGAATACTATGAAAACTACTAAGAAGCAGGAAAACCTAGAAGAAATGGACAACTTTGTAGAAAAATACAACATTCCAAAACTAACCCAGAAAGAAACAGAAATCTAAACAGACCAATTACCAGCAATGAAATTGAAGCAGTAATCAAAAAACTACCCTAGAACAAAACCCCCTGGAAAGATGGATTTACCTCAGAATTTTATTAGACATACAGAGAAGATATAATACCCATTCTCCTTAAAGTGTTCCAAAAAATAGAAGAGGAGGGAATACTCCCAAACTCATTCTATGAACCCAACATCACCCTAATACCAAAACCAGGCAAAGACCCCACCAAAAAAGAAAACTACAGACCAATATCCTTAATGAACATAGATGCAAAAATACTCAACAAAATATTACCAAACCGATTTCAAAAATACATCAAAAAGATCAAACACTATGAACAAGTGGGATTCATCCCAGGGATGCAAGGATGCTCCAACATTCGAAAATCCATCAACATCATCCACCACATCAACAAAAAGGACAAAAACCACACGATCATCTCCATAGATGCTGAAAAAGCATTCAACAAAATTCAACATTCATTCATGATAAAAACTCTGAATAAAATAGGTATTGAGGGCAAGTTCCTCAACATGATAAAGGCCATATATGATAAACCCACAGCTAACATCATACTGAACAGCAAGAGGCTCAAAACTTTTCCTCTGAGATCGGGAACTAGACAGGGATGCCCACTCTCCCCACTGTTATTCAACATATTTCTGGAGGTCCGAGCCATGGCAATTAGACAAAACAAAGAAATACAAGGAATACAGATTGTTAAAGAAGAAGTTAAACTGTCACTATTTGCAGATGACATGATATTATACATAAAAAACCCTAAAGACTCCACTCCAAAACTACTAGAACTAATATTGGAATTCAGAAAAGTTGCACAATACAAAATTAACACACAGAAATCTGTGGCTTTCCTATACATTAACAATGAACTAATAGAAAGAGAAATCAGGAAAATAATTCCACTCACAAACGCATCAAAAAGAATAAAATACCTAGGAATAAACCTCACCAAGGAAGTGAAAGACCTATACCCTGAAAACTAGAAGACACTCAAGAGAAATTAAAGAGGACACTAACAAATGGAAACTCATCCCATGCTCCTGGCTAGGAAGAATTAATATCATCAAAATGGCCATCCTGCCCAAACCAATAAACAGATTTGATGCAATCCCTATCAAATTACCAACAGCATTCTTAAACGAACTGGAACAAATAGTTCAAATATTCATATGGAAACATCAAAGACCCCGAATAGCCAAAGCAATCCTGAGAAGGAAGAATAAAGTGGAGGGGATCTCACTACCCAACTTCAAGCTCTACTACAAAGCCACAGTAATCAAGACAATTTGGTATTGGCACAAGAACAGAGCCACAGATCAGTGGAACCAAACAGAGACTCCAGACATTAACCCAAACATATATGATCAATTAATATATGATAAAGGAGCCATGGACATACAACGGGGAAATGACAGTCTCTTCAACAGATGGTGCTGGCAGAACTGGAGAGCTACATGTAATAGCATGAAATTGGATCACTGTCTAACCCCATACACAAAAGTAAATTTGAAATGGATCAAAGACCTGAATGTAAGCCATGAAACCATAAAACTCTTAGAAAAAAACAAAGGCAAAAATCTCTTAGACATAAACATGAGTTACTTGTTCATGAACATATCGCCCTGGGCAAGGGAAACAAAAGCAAAAATGAACAAGTGGATCTATATCAAGCTGAAAAGCTTCTGTACAGCAAAGTACACCATCAATAGAATAAAAAGGTATCTTACAATATGGGAGAATATATTCATAACTGGCAGTTCCGATAAAAGTTGACATCCAAAATATATAAAGAGTTCACACACCTCAACAAACAAAGAGCAAATAATCGAATTAAAAAATGGTCAGAGGAGCTGAATAGACAGTTCTCTAAAGAAGAATTTCAGATGGCCAGCAGACACATGAAAAGATGCTCCACATCACTTGTCATCAGAGAAATGAAAATTAAAACTACAGTGAGATATCACCTCACAGCAGTAAGGATCACTACCATCCAAAAGACAAACAAGAACAAATGTTGGCCAGGTACTGGAGAAAGGGGAACCCTCCTACACTGTTGGTGGGAATGTAAATTAGTTCAACCATTGTGGAAAGCAGTATGGAGGTTCGTCATAAAACTCAAAGTAGAAATAGCATTTGACCCAGGAATTCCACTTCTAGAAATTTACCGTAAGAATACAGCAGCCCAGTTTGAAAAAGACAGATGCACCCCTATGTTTATCATAGCACTGTTTATAATAGCCAAGGAATGGAAGCAAGCTAAGTGTCCATCAATAGATGAATGGATAAAGAAGATGTGGTACATATACACAATGGAATATTATTCAGCCATAAGAAAAAACAAATCCTACCATTTGCAACAAAATGGATAGAGCTAGAGGGTATTATGCTCAGTGAAATAAGCCAGGCAGAGAAAGACAAATACCAAATGATTTCACTCATATGTGGAGTACAAGAACAAAGAAAAAATGAAGGAACAAAACAGCAGCAGAATCATAGAACCCACGAATGGACTAACAGTTACCAAAGGGAAAGGAACTGGGAAAGATGGGTGGGAAGGGAGGGATAAGGGCAGGGTAAAAGAAAGGGGGCATTACAATTAGCATGTATAATGTGGGGGTGGGTACAGGGCAAGCTCTACAACACAGAGAAGACAATTATTGATTTTACAGCATCTTACTACACTGATGGACAGTGACTCTGAAGGAGTATGTTGGGGGGACTTGGTGAAGGGGGCAGCCTAGTAAACATAGTGTTCTTCATGTAATTGTAGATTAATGTTACCAAAATAAAAAAATAAATAAATGAATGGAGGTTATGAACAGACAATTCTCCAAAGAAATTCAGATGACCAACAGGCACATGAAAAGATGCTCCACATTGTTAATCATCAGAGAAATACAAATTAAAACCACAGTGAGATGTCACCTCACACTAGTTAGGATGGCCAACAACAAAAAGATAAACAACAACAAATGCCAGTGAGCATTTGGAGAAAGGGAAACCCTCCTACACTCCTGATGGGAATGTAAATTAGTTCAACCATTGTGGAAAGCAATATGTAGGATCCTCAAAATAATAAAAATAGAAATACCGTTTAACCTAGGAATTCCACTCCTAGGAATTTACTTGAAGAAAGCAAGATCTCAGGTTCAAAAAGTCATATGCACCCTTATGTTTATTGCAGCACTGTTTACAATAGCACTGTTTACAAAAGATATGGAAGCAACCGAAGTGTCCATGAGTAGATGAATGGATAAGGAAGAGGTGGAAAATATACACAATGGAATACTATTCATCCATGAAAAGAAAACAAATCCTACCATTTGTTACAACATGTATGGAGCTAGAGGGTATTATGGTCAGTGAAATAAGCCAGTCAGAGAAAGACAAGTACCAAATGAGTTCCCTCATTTGTGGAGTGTAATCACAAAGCAAAATTGAAGGAAAAGAGCAGACTCACAGACTGTGAGAAGGGACTCATGGTTGCCAAAAGGGAGGGCTGGGGAGGGGGTGAGGGAGTGAGAAGGGGTTTGAGGGGTATTATGATAGTACACATGGTGTGTAGGGGGTCATGGGGACGGCAGTGTATTATAGAGAAGACAAGTAATGACTCTGTGGCAGCTTACTACACTGATGGACAGTGACTTCACTGGTGTATGGGGAGATTTGATAATATGAGTGAATGTAGAAAACACAATGTTCTTTATGTGAAACCTTCATAAGAGTGTTTATGAATGATACCTTAATTTAAAAAAAGAAGAAAAAAAAGACCTGCCAATTCTATACTGGAATTTTCACTTTTTTTTTCAATAAATATTTGAGTAATAAGTGGAAATGACAAGTTCTAGATATACAGTGGAAAATAGAAATATACAGTACATGCCTGCATAGTTTTTAGTTTCCAGTTGGAGCAGGAGATAGAATAATCTTAACATATAATTGAGCAATAGCTGTAGAATAACAATTATGATAATTTATATGAAGCATATGCATTCTTGCATTTTATTATAAAAATCAATTTGCTGGCCCAGAGAAAATTTTCTTTGCGAAAAGAAATTTCTGTGCTCTGCTCTTACTGCATTTTTTACTGGTTGTGAACTTAATGAAAAACTTCACAAATCTTAACAGTATTAAGAACTCATGGCTTTTCTTTTCCCTTTTTTAATACAACTTTCCCTTTGCCATTTAAAAATTCCCTTATGAATGAAGAACTAAAATAAGCACTTTTGCTTTGACCCTTTGTCTCCTTTCTATTCTACTTATCCTTTCATATCCAGTTCCACACTTTACCAAATCAAAATTTCTTTAATTCAAGATGAAGTCCAAACCTCTCCAGCTTCATCTATCACCATTTTTCCATCTCTAGCTCTTTTCTACTATGTCAATGCAATGAATACACATTACTGTCACTCATACTTTTTTCTGTCTGAATTTTCCTATCTATTGTTAATAGATAAACTAAGACATATTAAAAATTTTAAGAGTTTATTTGGGCATAATCAATTCAAATCAGACAACATCTAATCTAGCAGACAGAAAGGAGCTCTCAGGAGCTGTGCAAAATGAAAGAATTTTATAAGAAGAAGGAGCAGGAATAAGGAAGTTATGCTAGGCTAAACAGTGGGTTGGTTATTGCAAGGTTACTTTTCTTTAGGGAATGGCAGGAGTCTATTAGGTAGATTACCAACCTATTGCTAATTGGACAATTCCTACTTGACTGCTTTAAGATTCTATTTCTGGGAAAGCCAAAACTGCAATTAAGTTAAATCTCAGTTTGATGATGTAGGGCTTAGCATAAGTGACTCCATTTTGGGCTTGTTATCTTGTTTTTAACACTGTTTCTGGCTTGTCCTTACTAATTCTTCACACCATCTGCTATAGGAAGCTTTCTTCCTAGACTAGTATATGCCACACACTAGGTACTTTTTCAGGATTTCTTAAGTAATTGAAAAAAATAAGGAATTAATTTTTATATCACCTATATGAAAAATCCAAGTCCACATGTCAGAGAAAACTGCAGTGTTTTATGAGGGCTTAAGCAAAATTATTATGTTTTTTCCCCTTTAAAGTAGTGTGCTTATTGAAAGCTTTTGTGGGATTCTGCATGTGAAGAAATATTCACAACAAAAAATAGAACCAAAACCTTTTCAGTTCCAGCAACAGGATCCCATCAGTTTAGTCTGAAAAGCCTACCACCCAATAAGTGCAATTCTCTTAAGCTCCTATGGTTAAGGGTACTGTTAAAAAAAGGTGTTGATTTGTTAGGACATGTGTAGTCAGGTCCTCTGCTAACCTATGAAGCAAATTCAAAGCACTCCTAGGGTTAGAGACACTCCTGCTAGTTGCATTTTCTACTAAATCACTCTATTTTCTCACCTTGGTAGCTCATTTGCCTACTTAGCAGCATGAATGGTCACTTGTTATTCATGTACCAAAGTGTAAATGACTGAATGCCGCTCTATGTGAATACTCATTAATGCGCAGCTCTTTTGTGTCTGCCACCCCTTAATTCATTTTGCCACACTAAAGGTACACAAAAAGTTGAGTTCAACAGTATTCTGAAATACACTTAACATTGACCAAATGTAATTTTGTCATTCACAAATGTAAAATATAAAAATTGTTTATGGAATTAGGATATTTTCCTAAATAAATCATGTTAGTTAACTCTGTACAGGTGTATAATGTACATGATTAGCATAGTAAAACATGCACTTCACAAACTTGCTTTGAATTTCTAAGTACTTCTATTTCCATAACTGCTCCAGAGCTGCAGGTGCACAGGATATTTACACCAAAGGCAGGAATAATGTTTGAATTATTCCCTCTTCTAACTACTTCCCCTCTTCATTTCCCAGCCTGATAGTCTGATAGTAAAGAGGACTATGTTCAAGAAAGGAGAAGAAAGACACTTTGGAATTTGTGCCAAATGACTTTAATCCATTTAAGAAGGACATAAATTAATCCTCATCCCCCCACCTCTGACCATGAAGCTAGACACAGTATTTGTGCCTTGGATCTTTAGGAAATCTCATTCTTAGCTGAATTGAATGACCTTCACTGACTTCAACCACTAATTGGTTCAATTCATTAACAACATATTTTTATGGTTCTGTTTCCTTTTTAATGTACGCTTAATAGAATACTCCTGTTTATGTGTTTCTCTCCCACAAGAGGGGAAATTTGGTTAGAATTACATGTGCATTAAACAAAAGAAAACACATGAATAAGACCTAGCTTATTTCAAAAATCCCCATGATTTGTTAATAACCTAATTTGCTCTTGAGTTACTGACACAACAAAGAGAAAACTCTTTCCATCAGTTATTTGTTTATATGATAACATATTTGCACTTGGAAATATAAAGCTTGACTTCATGGTAATAACTTTGAATTTTTGTGAGTCATTTTGTAAAGAATAATATTCAATTATCCATTCTGAATGAATGAATGGTAGATTTAGGTTTGGTGTGAGGAGACAAAGTAAAGAATATTCTTGTCTTTGTATTGTTCTAAATAATTTGAGGCTTATTGGATAAGACTTAAGTACTGAGAAGAAAAATATATATTGCTTATTTCTTCTGTTTCCACAAAATGTAAATATAAATCCCTTCCTAAAGATTAGTTTATTTTAGGTTCTCATGGAGACTTCTCAGATATACACAAGTTAGTAGTTTGAGTATAAAGGCAATCTTTTAAGTAGTTCCAAAATTATCAGTTGACTGAACAAATGATTTAATGAGTTAATTCTATATGTGTGATTGTAAACTAAGAACTAGATATTACAGAAGCAGCAACTTGAAGGAAGGTAAGACTTAAGAACTGTGAATCTACCCTTGTTTTTTATTTGCTTGGTTATTATACACCCATGTAAGGTTTGATATATTCCTTTTGTCAAGCAATAGTGGCTGAACATAGCAGAATAGATTTCTTCCTCTTTACTTTAACTAATATGTACTGACCAAGTGGTACTTGGGTTTTATTACTCTTTGTTACATTTAGAGGCAACTGAAGGAGCTCAGAATATGCCATCCCAGAATGTGATGCCATGGCATACTGACCATTTTGAACTAAAAGTACTTGAAAAACAACAAATTAGAAAAAAACACTCTGACTTTCCTTCTTTTTCTTAAAAGCAGGATATAAAATTCCTATGTGAAGATGTCCTGCCATAAAACAAATGAATAAATGAAACAGAAATAGACTCATAAACACAGAAAACAAACTGGTGGCTGCATAGAGGAGGGGGTTTGGGGGGATGGGTGAAATAGGTGAAGGCAATAAAAAGTGTAGGAGACGGCCCTTGTCTTCACACATGTCTGAAGGCAGAATGGGAAAGCACCTTCCCCCATGCCTGAACGCAGCATGGGAAAGCACTAGCTTGAGAACAACTGGTGCAGTCCTTGGAAGTTATCTGCCCACAAAAACGTATCTTGTCCTCGAAGATGAGCCAAGATGCCTCGCTCTGAAAATAGGGAGACCTTGAGGATGTGTGAAAACACCGCCCCTGCTTACCAGGCAGCTTCTAAGAAAATGAACGAGGTGCTCTGGCCTGCCCCCCTGAGATGGGAAAGATGAGTATAGCACTTGGCTGAGGTCCAAGAAAGGCAGTATAAAAATAAAGGTGCTGTGCCACTTCGTGGCTGCAGCCATTGTCTGTCTGTGTTGTCTGTGTTTTTTGTTCTCTCATGTTACCCAAAGAAAACGTGTGGCATGCTATATCTGGCGCCCAACATGGGGCTCGAGTGGACAACCGCACTGTGAGGCAGGACCTCACCACCCTGAAGAAACTGGAGAGGGGGTGCCAGGGGTGACTTGGGACCCAGAAGGGGATCAACATTGGGTAAGCTGACAACCGCGATAGTTGGATTTCTGGAAGAAACAAGGAGTACTAGTGGGGAACTCTCCCTCTTTTGAGAGGGAGTATCAACAGCTCATACGGGGACTTCTGCATTCTCTTGGCATAACTGTCAAAGATAAGCTGTTGAAAGGTTTATTTACCAGGATCCGGAAGCATGGCTTTTAGTTTCGCTTTCAGTCAGAGGTGCAATTAAATAATGAAGCATGGCGTAAAGTTGTTAAAACTTCTGCCAGGCTCATCAACAGGGGGACACAATGCCTGCTACTTTGTCTTCCCTTTCTACCTCTATTTCTCAAGCTTTGCAGCTGTTAGAAATGGACTCTGAGAGAGATGCGGTCTCTGATAAGCGTAGTCCTTTATATGAAGATGTTCCAGAGGTTTTGAGTTTGCCACCTCCCCCTTATGAAGGTGGGGATGAGTCTGATCAGGAAGACAATATACTGACAGAGTTTATAGAGAAATTGACAGTAGCTACCACTCCCCCCAAGCTTTCACCCTCTGCTCTGCTGCTTTCTGCCTTTCTCACTTTTCTTCTGCCTCCACCGGCGCTGCGGCCTGCTAGACACTCCTTTACCCTTCCCAAGGGACCTGGTCCTGGTGCTTGTGATGAAGATCTCCCACCACCTAGCTTTTATCTTCCCAATCACTAGACGAGTGATCCCTCCTAACACCCAATTCCCTCAAGGAGGACTTGAGGTAAATTATCTCCCAGTAACATACAAGGCTCTGAAAGAGTTAAAACAAGTCGGTCAAAATTATGGCCCTCAATCTCCTTTTGTATTAGGCCTACTTAACACTGTTTCTGTAGAAAATTTGCTGCTACCCTTAGATTGGGAAAATATCTGTAATAATGTTTTGGAAGGGTCACAATGGTTACAGTTAAAAAGTTGGTGGTATGAGGAAGCTACCTCACAAGCTAGGAGGAATGCCACTTGGCAACCTCCTGGTCCTGTGGAGTCTGAACTCACTGGGACAGGGCCTGATGCCTCCTTGGAAGCTCAGGCTAGACTTAGTGATTTGGCCTTAACCCAGGTGAAGTCCATAGTGTTAAAATCATAGATGAAAATTGAAATCTCAGGAAAAGATAGCCCCTTCATTCACAAAAACTACCAAAGGTCCTTTGGAACCATATACTGATTTTTTATCTCGTTTAAAGGATGCTGTTTTCTGCAGCTTAGGAGACAGTCCTGCAACTAACACTCTTCTTCAAGTACTGGCATTTGAAAATGCAAACCGGGAATGTCAGAAAGCGTTTTGCTCGTTAAAAGCTAACGCACTCTGGTTGATGAATTTATAAGAGCCTGTGCTGGCATAGGCAGAGTTGCTTATCAAGCTGAAATTCTTGCTGCTGCACTTCAAAAAAGTACTTCTAAACTAACTTGTTTTAATAGTGGAAAACGTGGACATATAAGGAGAATGCAAAAACAGAAAATAAAATTTCTTACAAAAAGCATCTAAGGTAATGTAAATAGAGCCTGTATAATAATCAAGTTACACCCTCAAACCAACATGTAAATAGCTCTATTCTATTAACTCCTTTCCTTAGAGGCAGTCATCCTAGAGCTAGGCATTTCCTTGTCTGCAGCCACAAGGAAGCAAAACAAGCTTGTAACCCGAATCAAGGCTCTAGCAGTGAGAGGTCACACGGTCCCTACACTTATCAGATAGGTAGGGGGCTCTCAAGAAATGACTAAAGCTAGGACAGAAAAAACTAGGAAAACTAACTGGAAGCAATTCAATCCCTAAACTCTAAGAAAGAAGTGTCTTATCTTCTGCACACAAACCTGGCCTCAAAACAAACACTCTGATTAGAGAGGCTTTTTCCCTGAAAGAAGTATGCAATATAATGTTATGCAGCTAGATATATTTTGCCACAAGGAAAATAGTCAAAAGTCCCATGAACTACTACAATATGGAACTAGTTTTCTAAATTCTTTTAGTGAAAATCTGTTCTACTTACTAGGTTCATCATTATCTTTGAAAATTGGGAAGTTTTAAACTAAAGTCCCTGAGATAGAAGAAATTTATCTTTTACAATACAGCCTGGCTTTAAATAACTCATGCTAGAATTGTACATGCATTTCATTTCCAGCCCCCTGGACTGGGGCTGTCTAAACCTTAACCCAGTTATGTAAACTGCTTGCCCTTAGAGTGTATTCTTGAAAACTGAAGTACTTTTAATCAAATAAACTAAGAAGAAAGAAGACAATTAAATATTAGTAACTCAAATCTTCATATCAGTTTGTCTGCCTGTATATATGTTTTTATATGGAAAGTGTTGCTAACTGTAGTCATTATATCTCAGTCTGTATGTTTGTGTGTCTAAGTGTGTAAATAAAAAATATTTTCTACCCCTGGATGGTATTAATAAAAATTGATTTAAAAACAAGCACTTATGAAAATTGGGCATTCTAAAACTTTCAGAAAATCTAATAAAAATATTAAGCATTAATGCTAATTTAAGTTTAAATGAAATGGACATGTCCTTATAGTTATCAGCTGCCAAAGTTTGCTTAAAGTCATTTAAGTTAATGTTACCTGTTAAATATTTCAAGAAAATGCTTAAAGAAAAGTTTGACTTTGTCTGATGTGTGGTGAAAGTTTTATAAGTAATTTAGCATGGTTGCTAAAAACAAGTAAACAAGTGTAGCAAATAAACTTTTAAATAATAATACTATATTAATACGTAACAGTGTATATATCTGCAAACAGCCTGAGAATTTTTGTGATAACCAAAATTCTTAAAGTTTTGTTAAGTCATAAAGACATATTTTGTGCTTAGTGGGAAATTGTGCTGTAAAGCACATCTCCAAAAATAATAAAATATGTTCATAAATGTATCAGTCTGAAGACTGCTGATGTACAGTTTACAATGGTTTATTTTTCAGTGTTCACTAAAGGTTAAGGTACCAAATGGTTTTAAGTTCTAATTAAAACTACTTAATATAATAAGGAAAACATTTCTGCATGCTAAGAATGTATGTTTTAATAAGAGAAGGTATAAAGAATAGAAATGCATTGTGTTGAAAGTAAAAGAAGATAACTATTCAAAAGTAAAGCTGTTTGTTCAAGGAAAGAAAACACTGAATGTAAGAGGAAATTTGTAAAAAGTTTGTGAAAGAATGATATAGTCTTGCTGTGTGAAATTAAAGCAAAGAAATCTTGATATCAAGTACATAGAAAGACCAGAATTTTTGTTTGTTAAAAGAACAAAAGTTTATTACTCTCCCTTTAATGTTGAAAGATTGTAGAAAGTTTTCTAATTAGTTATTAAAATAGTTTCTTACGCTTAAAGACTTAATGAATTGTCTGTGTATTTAAGAAAATAAGATCAATATTAAAAAGACTAAGCTAAGTGTTGTTAACAACTATGTAACCCTCTGAATTTGCTTTTAAACCTTCTTATCATTCTAGTTAAATAATAAGTGTTATTTAATAACTATAATTCTATTTTGACAAGTGCCTTAAAAAGTTTTGACAGCTTCCCAAGACCAAATTTTAAAAAGTATTTTTACCTCTCAGTTAACTCTGATATTTTCCAGAGGGCCCCTGGAACATGTCAGAGGAATTTCTTCTCCTCATCAAAGAAAATATTTGACTAATTTGGCTTATTTACCTGATATATACTTACCTAAAAAGTGCTGTCAAAAGGAATAATGCTAAACTTTATTACTGAGTGTTTTATGTTACAGAAATATCCAAACTTCTATATATCAACTATCTTACAGTAAGTTCTCATCAGATCTTTAACCATTGTCATTTGTAAATCTTTTCTTGTTTAGAATCACTGTTTAATTACTCCTAAACTAGTGAAGAACTAGATTTCAGCAGAATGAGTATTAGTTACCTAAAATTAAGTAAACTAAAGAAAAATGATTTTGTAGCTTCTTGTTTCAAGTGTTGCTGATAAAATGTTTTAAACTTTATCTCTTAAGCTGACTGACACTGCTCCAGTTTACATCTCCTCTGTGTTACATACATTTTTTCAGCTATATAACCTCACTCATAAAACAGGCATTTCACACAATTCTACAAGCCAAGCTCTCATTGAATATTGTCATCTTACTCTTAAACTAAAAAAAAATTACATTCATACAAATAGGGGGGATTATTCCCTGATATGATAAAATTAATTGCAAATTGATGATTAATGCATGTTTTACATATCCTTAATTTTGATCTTCTAAATGGTGACAGATGATCAGCAGTGGAAATACATTTTTCTGATAATATTTCCTTTTCTGAAACAACAACAGTTCCTGTGCGGTAGTCTCCAATAGGTCCTTCACTATGGCATAAAAGTCATACCAGGGTGTGGGGCAAAGGGTTTGCTTGTGTTGTTACAGAGGATCAACGTTTGATCTAGCTACCTAGAAAATGAATTCAGATACAGTATGAAGAAGAACTTCCCACATCAACATCCTCTAGAAGAATCATTCCAGAAGGTGACCATCAAAAAACCTCATCAAAAGTCTGCACGTCAGACACAGAAAACTGAAGCCCACTAAATAATAGTATCTTTGTTTTTATTTCCAATAATGGCACTTATGTATGTATATACTACATATACTTGCATTATAACAGCAAGCATAAGCAACCCCCCTTATTTAAGCCATGGTGTAACTCTGTATTGCTTATTTACTTGCTCCACTACTGTAGGCCCTATAGTATGGAAAAAGAATGGTGAAGAAATATATAGACAAATGATGGAGGAAAACTTGGATGGAATGATATTGCTGATTGGTCTGTTAGAGATGGTGATCATTGTGATATTTATAAAGCAGTTTTGTCCCAAGAAGATATTGGCAGTTATACCTGTGAAAAGTTTCAAAAAAGAACTCCTGTCATATTGTATGAGTAATTATGTGTATTTAATTATATCACTCATTCCAGAAAATAATTTTTCCTCACCTAACTTGTGGTTACAACAACTCGTGAGCCAAGGGTTGCACAGGTCATCTTTTTGTGTAGCAAGAAATTCCTCTATCAGTGGACTGTTGAAGAAGAATTTAATAGGCACAAGACTTCCTCTTACGGTGTTTATTAATACATCGGGCATAAACATCACTCTTCCCCCTGAAGTGCTTGCTCCTGATGCCCAATTAAATTTACCTGTTAGTACTACTATAATTACTGATTGTGTATGTATTAGTTGTACTCATTAGCCTCTTACTATAATTGTACCATCAATGTAAAATGGTCTTCTAGATATAGACTTCCAAATGGTTGGGTATTTTTGTGTGATAACAAAACATATTAAGCCCTTTCTTCGCACTATCGAGGTGTTTGTCATGTGGAACACATTCTTCCTGCCATAATAAATCATCCAAGATATAAGCCCAGTAGACTTCTCCCTGCTCTGCCATCTGACTGTTATGAAAACTTGAAACTTTCAGATCCTGCCGCTATTGCAGTTGCAGCTGCATTCCTCCTGCAGGTTCCTGGACTTGTTGTTGGAATGCTAAAGGAGATATCTAAGCTGGCCTGTACATATAGCAAAACAACAAATTTGACTGCTTATATATTATCTGAACTCAACCAAGAACTGAGAGAAGTACAAGTTGCGGTACTTTGGAATTGTGCTACTATAGACTGTCTGCTGTTAAAAGAACATGAAGGATATAAACAGTTTCCAAGAATGTGCTGTTTCAATTTGTCTGATTTTTCTCAAACTACCCAAAATCAATTAGATGATATTCATCATATTGTCAATAAGTTTTTACAAATGCCTGAGCTAACTGGTTTTCTTAATTTCATTAGGTATAACTAGTAATTGTAAGTCTGCCTTTGTTATGTATCTGTATTCCTATTCTGTTAATGTGTGTATGCAATTTAACTATTAGTTTGTTAAAACCTATATATATATATTCAAGTTATGTCTGTCCTTCCACATGTTTGATCTCAGCCATGTAATATTTAAAGAAAGGAGGAGATGTAGGGGATGGCCTTTGTCTTCTCACATGTCTGAATGCAGCATGCGAAAGCACCAGCTTGAGAACAACTGGTGGCAGTCCTTGGAAGTTATCTGCCCACAAAAACATATCTTGTCCTTGAAGATGAGCCAAGATACCTCACTCTGAAAATAGGGAGACCTTGAGGATGTGTGAAAACACCGCCCCTGCTTACCAGGCAGCTTCCAAGAAAATCAACAGGGTGCTCTGGCCTGCCCCCCTGAGATGGGAAAGATGAGTATAGCACTTGGCTGAGGTCCAAGAAAGGCAGTATAAAAATAAAGGTGCTGTGCTACTTCGTGGCTGCAGTCATTGTCTGTCTGCTTGTGTTTCTGTGTTTTTTGTTCTCTCATGTCACCCAACGAAAACGTGCAGCACACTGCAAAAAGGTACAAACTTTCAAATATAAAATAAGTCATGGGGATGAAAATTGCAATGTACGGAGTATAGTCAATCATAATGTACTATCTTTGTATGGTGATGGTAACTACACTTATGGTGGTAAGCCTTTTGTAATGTATAAAACTGTTGAATCACTATGCTGCACACCTGAATCCAAGATAATATTGTATATCAACTATACTTCTGTAAGAAAAGAAAGAGGTCCTCCCTATATCATAAGGAAAGTAACACCCTTATAATCAAGAACAAGTTGAGACTGAGAGAATTCTACACAAACAGATGTATTAAAGTAATTTGCTTCCTTTAGTCTTCCCATACAGTTTAGTTACTTTTTCACCATTGCTTCTCTTTGTTCAATCTAATATAAAAGCATGTTGATTTTGCCATTTCTTTGCATCTTCATTCCTTGTGAAGCCTCCTGTGTCACATAAAACTTGCATTAAGTAAATTTGTATGCTTTTGCCTATTAATTTCATGTCGATTTAACTCCTAAACCAGCATTCTCCCAAAAAATAACCCTAAGAAGGTAAAGGTAAAATTTCCCCTACACACACAATTACCATTTATTGAGCAACTTCTACATACTAGACATTATGCTGTATGCTGGGAACTTGAAGCACTTAACTTTGAAGAAGACATTGTGAATTCATCAAGCTTAGTTTTGGAAATACACAAAAGAAGATAACTGATCCTATTACTTTTCTTATAATTACCAACGGAATAATCCCAGTCAATATTTTGTTCTTTCTATTGCATTTATAGCTTTATTGCTTTTGATACAGATCATTTTAATTTATCTTTGTCTTTTAATGAGCACATCTATCTTGATGAACAAATACTTTCAGAAAAAAAATATGGAAGAAAAATCTAATACCTATTAAAATCACTTCCCTATATCTCAAAGAGCATAGGGATAAGAATGCAGCTAGGGATAAGAATTGTGAAACTGGCTTACTAAAGTACATCCAGTTCTATTTTCTATCAGCTGGAGATTTAGGATGACCACCTTATTTTCAAAACTACATGAAGTTTATTATTGTGAGAGTGAACGAAAAAGCATTATACTGAAAATTTTGAGTTCTTGTTGAAAAATAAATCATATTGAGTTATATTAGAATAGTTTTGTTATGGAAAGAAACACATGGTCTATGCACATACACTCTAGGTACATGTAGATTTGCACCATTTGACAGTTTTCACGGAGAAAAGGGAGTGAGATGTCCTAGAAACTTATATGTATTTTTCCCCTAATGGAAGAGGTTTGATGAACATTAGAGTCACATAAAAATACTTCCGTATTTTTATAATTCTGAATTCTGACCTTATGTCATTTGTCTATACATAGCTAAGATGCTTTATGTGAGTTTGATACTAATTTGAAATATATATGAATTAATGTTTATCAAGTGGCCTTTCATAGAAAAAATATTGTGCAAAAACAATATATAAATTCATACAAAGTCCCATGAGAAATGACAATGATATTCATAGTTACTTTCTAACAGCACATGTTCAATGCTCTTAACAACATCCACTTTTAGTGTTCTCTATTTACATCTAAATATATCAGAGCCCTACTAAGAAGAGAGACTGAAATATTCATTAAGTTTTTAGCTATTTCTTGGTAGGTAAAAAGGCGTTTTAGTTGTTTCTAATAACATATACTTATTCTATTTCGTATTTTATTTTCATAATCTTTTAATTGCAATTATTTTATTAATTGTTACTATAATAAATATCACCATATCATTAATTCACCTAGGAGACTATGCTTGCAATTGTAGGTCATCATTTTTTATTGATACACCTTTTTTTAAAATTTGTACCTGTTCAACTAAGAATTATGAAAGGCTTGTTCTTAAGGATGTGAGTTAAAAATTTTTTATAGTAAAATTCAAAAAGTTTATAATTTCTTCATAAAACAAATATTCTTGATATATAATTATTTGGCAAGATGATACAAAATAAGTAGAGACATTTATGCTAATATTTACCAGTCTTTCATGGCAACAGATGAGAAACATAAAACTTAGCTGAGAAGGTTAAAAGTACAAATAAATTGTCATGAATATGTCATGAAGTATCTAAATGATTACTTTAATTTTCTTTTGAAAAAGTACCAATATAGCAAATTATTGGTAGCTATTTTTACACAGTTTTTAATATTGTAAATGCTTTTTTCAAGTAAAGTCTTATTATGTCCCCAGGGAAGTATCATTTATGGATAGGGCACTTTATATTTCCAACATTCCACTCAATTTATCAGTCTTGTTAATGTTTAAGAAATATTGTCTATAGATTAGTCTATGAAATTTTTTGCCTAATTTTTCCTACTCTATTGGCAATTCAAAGAGTCATCTGAGGTTACGTATTGGAGTAATCGCTGATTCTATGTTATGAAGACTAAATGGTCTACTCTGGTAGGTCTTAAAGGCTATGTCAACTAAATCTGAACAAAATGCTTAACTTGCACAGGTAGATAAACATGAGATCCTTTACTTTTTACATTATTTCTTGTGAGATGCTTCAACAATTTACAGTGTCTCTAAAATGGAATCTATAGTCACGGAAAATATATTTTTCAGTCCCATTCTAGTGCTCTTTCTCTAGAAAAATAGGATCATTTTGTATTTGTTTTAAGATTATCCATTCTAGTGTATATTCCCAAATGGCAAAAGACAAGCTTTGGAAGCAGAATGACCAAATCCTAAATATATCATTACCTGGACTTGTGACCATGGAGAATATAGTCACATTTTCTGATATTTTGTTTTTTCATTTGAAAATTATTCTGTCTTACAGAGATTTTATTTTCTTTGTTTTTAGAAAGGGCATCAGAATTGGAGATACTCTTTGTAAATGATTAACACATACATACATACACAATAAATGTACATTATATTGTAACTCCATCGTTTTTAGTCTGTCTTTCCTGTTATAGGTAGAGCACACACTGTCTCTCATCACCTTGTCTCTATTTCTGAAAATTATGGCTCAATCTGTACCATATAATTCCACATTTAGATTGCCTACTTAAACTTTCTGGTTGATAGCAGACAGATTACAAGAAGGCAACAGTCAATTGACTATGTTAAGATTAAACGGGTCTATAAGAATAATATTGATTCTTTCCAAGACTTAGAAAATTGTTAACCCCCTTTCTGTGTATGAATTTAATACAGTGATTTCTTGACTTTTGGCACCCAGGTTCATGAGGCACTTTTATGCACAATTAAACTTCTGGAAGTTGTATTATAACCCTCTTAGCTTCAAAGACTGGTATATGCATTGATTATTGGCATTTGGTACTTTTGCTACTATTGTTTTATTAAAGTTAAATGAATCAATCTAATACCTACTCATGTGCTGATAATTATTAACAAAATTCAACTCAATGATGAATTATTTTATAAATCAAATATTTGACTATGTTTGATCACCAATCTCACATATGAATTTTCTACCAACAGGTATATTTATTCTTAGTAAAATTGAGTTCATAAAAATAGTTCTCTGAGGAGCTACACCATGAAATTCCTGGTTTCTTAGCAAATACATCTTTTTGATAACTGTATAGAGATTTGATTGTATTACACCATAGAGATCATTTGAACCCTGTTATAGTTAATCTAGCAATAGTGTTGAAGTATGATGCTGTGAATTTTGCCTGTTATCTGAGGACAATTTTAGATAAATCACATCATGAAAATTGTAACTGTTTATAGCATTAAGACCAAATGCTCTGTAATTATTGTCATTACTTTCATCCTTCCACTAAATAACATGAAAATATTAACCATGTGGAAATTAGAAACTAAAGCACAATTATTGGTTTACTATTATATCTAGAAGACATCTTTAATTAGGAAGTTGCTGAACAACAAGTGATTACAATAATTAGTCAATATTAATAGCAACTAAATAAACAACTATAATTGTTCCAAAAACATTACACAAAAACAGTGACATCTCATGAACCCTATACTACCTTCACTAGGTTTTAACACAGTTCTGTTATTATATCTGTTATGGAAAACCTGGACTGGATACTGACAGAAGAACCAAGCAGCGCTCAGAGGTCTTGGTGGGTGGAGGTTTATTTCACACTAGTAGGCTCAGAGGAGAGTAATCTCCAAAGGTCTGGGCCTGGAGCACAAGCAAGGGAAGCAATTTATACTATTTTGCTTTCATATATGTGGCATTTAAGTGTACACACCAAGCAGGGCAAAAGAGGAGCCTGGAGGAGTGAGAGGGAAGAAGGAGCTGGGAGTTTCCTACTGACCTTGTCAGGGAAAGAGGAGCCTGGAGGAGTAAGAGAAAAGGGGAGGGGGCTGGGAGTTTCCTTATCACTCCCCTCTCTGATGCCCCTTTAAACACTTCATTTTAGGGGACATCATCATCTTGGTTTATGATAGGGTCATAATGGCTTGTATTCTTACTTCCAACCACTAGGAGCTAGGGCTTTTCCCCTGAGGACAGTGTAAAGTTGTATAGATTAGGGGTTCTCCATTCTGATCTGGTTTGGGTAGTTAGGCAAGGTCCAAATCAGTATAGAAGTAACATTATGATGTGGTACTGGGGAGATGCAGGCTTAAGCTTGAATTTAGTTAGAAGAAACAGGTAAGCACAGCAAAACAACCTACGATTACCCAATAGACATTAGAAAGGGCAACTTTTTGAGGGACAGACCAGTCAGAGGGTGCAGCAGCAGAGAGTACAGTGCCCCGGATAAGAGATCCCACTCCGGCGAGGGCCAGGATGCACGGCAAGCAGTTGTTCATTAGTCAGAGGGTTATTGTCAGATACGGAGGTGGAGAGGATTCTGGAGGTCTGGCTGAGCCTTCCTCTGATGTATTTCTTCATCTAGATTATGGGCCTTTTTCACTCTGGAATGATGGACCCACAGAGTGATGCCTGCAACTTTGAGGGCAGTAGGAGTAGTTAGAACAGCAATGTGGGAGCCCGTCCACTGAGGTTGGAGGGGGTCCCTCTTCTAATCTTTGACCCAGCCTGAGTCCCAAACCTGTAAGGAGTATACTGGGGTCCCTAAGGAGAATGGGGCTCTTTCTATGGTGTATTGTTGTAGCTTATTTAGGGTGGCTCCTAAGGCTTGGAGCTGTTCTCTTGCTCCCTTATCTCCTATCTGGTGTAGGTTCCCTGGGAAAGTTTCCAGACATGGGGGTGGAGGTGTCCATACATTAATTAAAAATGGGAGAAGCCTGAGTCCCAGGTGTGCAGTGAGCATGCAGGGGGCCAGGGGCAGTAGATCCAGCCACAGGAGGCCAGTTTCTTGGCAGAACTTAGCTATGGTTTCCTTGAGGGTGCAATTACTCACTCCACTTTCCCTGAACTCTGTGGCCTGTATGCAGTGTGGAGTTTCCGGATAATGTTGAGAGATTTAGTTAAAATCTGTACTCCATCTGCTACAAATGCAGGTTCATTGTCACTGTGAATTATAGATGGTAGACCAAACTGGGGTACAATTTCTCTCAGGGGGACTTTGGCTACCTCCCAGCTTCATTCTGTCCTGGTTGGGAGGGCTTTGACCCACCCAGGGTATGTACACAGTGTCACTAGGAGGTATCTGAGTCCTCTGCTTGGCTGGACATCTGTGAAGTCTAACTCAAAGTCTTCAAAGGGGGCAACTCCTGCCCTTTGGACACCTGGTTGGGGGTCACAGTGCAGATCGAGTGTTATTGATGGGGCAAGTCATGCACTGCTCACTTATTGCTTGGCATAATGCTGGCAACTGGCTGATGTAGTATTGCTTTTTGAGGAGGGCTTCAGTGCTTTTCCTAGGCGGCTGAACTGATGGTATTCGCTGACTAAATGCCTTCCAGTTGCAGTTGGGACTAAGATGCATCTGTCAGGCAGCATCCACCACCCTTTTTCAGGTAGGGTGACTCCTTCAGCCATGGCCCAGTCCTTCTCCTTTTCAGTGTACTTGGGTGGAGGGGCCTCCACTGGGGGTGTTAGGGCCATAGTGAGGGAAGGAGCTTTTCCTGTCTCCTTACTGGCTGCTGCATTAGCTGCTTCACCTGCCAGCCAATTCCCCAGTGTTATAGGGTCATTTCCCTTTTGGTGTCCTTTGCAATGCAGAATTGCTACTTCTTTTCAGAGCCAGACAGCCTCGAGGAGTTTTAGTATTTCTTCCTTGTTGTTGATTGCTTCTCCTGCTGCAGTGAGGAGACCTCTTTCCTTGTAGATTGCCCTATATATGTGTACAGTGTTAAAGGCATATCAGGAGTTTGTGTAAATGTTGGTTCGCTTGCTCTCACTGATGGTGAAGGCTCGAATCAAGGCATGCAGTTTAACCCGTTGTGCTGACCATCTGGTAGGCAGGGCTTTTGCTTCTAAGACCTCAGTGGCAGTAGTTACTACATAACCTGCTGTCCGATACCCTCTTGTAGGTAACTGCTGCTGTCACTGAACAGTGTGAGTTCTGGATTTTGTATTAATTGATCCTGCAAATCTGGATGACTTGCATAAATTTCATCAGTTACTTCAGAGCAGTCATGATCTGGTTTTCCCTCTTCAGTGGGAGGTGTTGCTGGATTCAGTGTCCATACTGTTCCAAGAGTGACCCATGGCTTTTCACAGAGGAGCCCTTGGTATTGCACTAGCTAAGAGTTGCAGAGGAAGTGGTGCCCCTGTGTGTTCATGAGGGACACAACAGCATGGGGAACATTGACATTCAGTTCCTGTCACAGGGTAAGTTTGTCTGCCTCTTTAATGAGTAGAACTGGCTGCCAGTGCTCTGAGGCATGGTGGCCACACTGCCACAACTGGGTCCACTCTCTACAGGTATGCAACCAGACACTGCCAGGGGTCAACAGTTTGCATGAGAACCCTGAAGGCCACCTTTTCCTTTTCATGTACAGAGATTAAAGGGCTTTTCTGTATCTGGCAGGCCTAGGGCTGGTACCTGCCCTAAAGCAGCCTTTATTTCCAGGAAGGCAGCTTTTGCTTCTTCTGTACAGACAGAGGACTCTTGGTCTTGTCCCCCTAGGAGGCTGTAGAGGGGTCTTGCCATTGCTGAGAATCCAGGAATCCAGATTCAGCAGAACCCTGCATCCCCCAGGAATTCTCGTAGGCCCTTCTTTGTCTGGGGCTGGGGTAAGGAGGTAATGACTCTTTTCCTCTCTGGCTCTAGTGTCCTCCTTCCCTGGCTGAGGAGGAAGCCTAAGTACACCAGGCTTGTTGCTGGCAGATTTGTGCCTTTTTCCATAAGACTCAGTATCCCGAGTCTGACAGGATTTGCAGTAGGGCCTTCGTGCCCTCTGTACAGTTCTCTTGGGTGTCACTTGCAGGGAGGAGATCATCTACTTACTGAAGGAGAGCACAGTGCTTGGTTCTTGGAAAGCTGCCAAGTCTGCAGCCAATGCTTCTCCAAAGAGTGTGGGTAAGTTCTTGAAAGCTGTGGAAGCTGTGTCTATGTTAACTGCATTTGCCGCCCTGTATCCAGTTCAGTCCAATTGAAAGCAAACAAGGTCTGGCTCTGGGGGGCCAGCCAGAGGCAGAAAAGGCATCCTTTAAGTCTACGCAAGTGAATCATTTGGCAGACCCCAGGATCTGGCTGAGGAGGGTATATGGGTTTGGGACTACTGGGTGCAGGAAAACAGTCACTTTGCTGATGGCTCTCAGGTCTTATACTGGTCGGTACCTTCCTCCTGGCTTCTTGATTGGTAGAAGCAGGGTGTTCCAGGGCAATTGGCACTCGACAAGAATGCCTGCTTCTTTGAATCTGGTCAGGTGTTCTTGGATGCCTGCCCTAGCCTCTTGTGAAATGGGGTACTTCCACTGTCTCTGTGGCTAGACCACTGGAGTCAACTACAACGGCAGAGGCTCTGTTATGGGCAAGTCCAGGTGGGTTGCCTTCAGCCCATACCTAGGGGAAGGCAGCTCTGAATTCAGGTGGGCTACTTGAGGGAGCCTGGACACAGAATAGCCTCCATTCCTCTTCCTTGGGTGTGATTATTGCCAGTATGAAGGACCCTGGCTTTTCTTGACCTGGGTTAAGTTTGAGGCTGGTGCTTCTAGTTGGTTCAGAAGTTATTGGTGTTTTAAGCCTTGAGAGTATATCTCAGCTCAGGAGGGGAATGCGGCACTTGGGCAGATAGAGAAACTCATGTCAGACCTTGTGACCCCCAAGTTCACATTGAAGAGCTTGGCAAAGCTGTTGCTGGACTGCTTTTGTCTTAGTGGCTTCAAGAATAGTTGCAGTCCTTTTACTGAGAGGGGCTACAGGGAGGATGACCACAGAATGTTCTGCCCCTGTGTCAACCATAAAAGTAATGTTTTGGCCCCACTTTCATTTTGACTGTGGACTCATGGGGGCCAAGATTAAGAGAACCAGGTCCTTGTCAATCTGAGCCTGTTCCTGCCAGGTCAATGAGGCTTTCCCTGTGAGGCTCCCCCCAGTAGTGACTGGGCTTCTGGGCTTTGCCTCAGTTGGGGCATTTGTTCTTCTAATGCCTCTTCTCTTTACAGTAAGCACACTGGTCCCTGGCTAGGGGGATTCTAGGCTTCCCCCCTCTTGGGAGTTGGCTTTTCTCTGCCTTTTGGTCATCTCTTTCCTTTAGGGCAACTGCCAGGAGGCTGGTCTTTTTTTTTTTTCATTTTTCTTTCATCCTCTCTGTCAGCCTGAACTTCTCTGTTTAGATATATTTTGTTGGCAATTGCAATCAGTTGAGTGGTATTCATCCCAGCAAAGCCTTCAAGTTTTTGGAGCTTTTGTATGATGTCTGGGGCAGCTTGAGCTATGAATGAGGTGTTGACCATCTGTTGGTTTTCTTCTGCCTCAGGGTCAGAAGGGGTATAGATGCAATAAGCTTCACACAGCATTTCATAATAGGCCACAGGACATTCTCCTAGTTGTCAAGTGACTGAAGAAACTTTGGTCATGTTCATAGGCTTTTTGTACCTGTCTCTGATCCCCTGGAGAAGGGTGTCCTGATATCAGCAGGTCTGGTGCGGTCCCTCAGAGGTGGGGAAGTCCCACTTGGGGCATTCCTTGGGGACAGAAATTTCAGCCCATGCACCTGAATCAAGGACCCCAGCTGGTGTGTGCTCTTCCAGGTATTGGCATGCCCCTTTTATAATCTGCCTCCTCTCCTCCGTGTTGAACAGGGTGCAGAGAAGCTATGGGCAGTCTTTGCACATTGGTCAATGTGTTTGGAAGAGGGATTCCTTGAGATCAACCAGGGCTTGTGGCTTCTCTGAGTATGACGGAGTGTTATGTTTACAATTGAGGAGGTCAGTCATGGAGAAGGGTTGGTAGTAAAGCATGGACTGGCCTGGCTGGGTGGTCCCATCTTCATTCCACCTCTCAGGCTCCCACATCTCTCATACTTGAATCTGAAGGGCGCCTGCACCCAATCGAGGGTGCAGTCTGGCTGCTGGTTCAGGGGATAGTGGGTCCATCAGTTCTGGAGGTGACAGGGAGGCCAGCGGCAGTGGGGTGTGCAGCATTGGGGGGCTGGATGCTGATGGCCTTGGGAGTGCTTAAGACAGGGGCAATATTGGTTCTTTCTCTGGATCACCAGCAAGAATTTTCAGGGGTTCAGGCTTCTGTTGGTCTTTTGTGGGCTGCTTTATTGAGAGGACTAGGATCCCCAAGGGGGAAAGGGTCGGGGCAGCTCCTAATGAGGAGTCAATATATCGGAACTGATCAGGATGACGAGGATCTCAAGTGATGACCCACCAGACTCAACAGACTTTTGGAATATCTAGGGTCCCTTCTGGAGGCCACCATGTACTAAAGGTGGGCCATTCAGTTTCACACAGGGTTTTCAGCCTGCTGGGGGTTAATTTTACTCTGTAGTCTCCCAAAAATCTCTTCCTGAAATTTTTGATCATGGTGTTGAGAACTGTGAGTTTGCTGTGTCCTGACCCCATGACGTGTCTGTGTAATGGTGCGATGACAACAGACGAGGGAGGGGGTGCACCCTTCAGAGAGGAGACTGGTCAGATGCCTGTCTGTTCACTCTCCTTGTGGAGAATTTGGTCAGCCTTGGCTAAGGTGCACCCATTATAAATCCTGGGCCAGGTCAGCCAAAGCTGTCACCATTATATCAGGGTGGCCAATCATGAATGTGGTGAAGTGCCCACTCAGATTCCATAGTGAAGGCTGTGTAATCATAGATTCAGTGCAGACTGAATGGCTTCAGCTGCCCTGAACACTCACTCACACACTCAGACAAGATTTTAAACATTCCCTTCCTGAGAATCCCTACCTGTGAGACTCCTAAGAAGTCTCCAGAAGGTGATCAGGTTCCTCTTCCACTCCAATGGGCAGGAACTGGCTGGGTCAGGGGCCCTGGGGCCTTACCGTTATCTGACATCAGAACCAGGTCCTCACCAGCCAAGCCTCCTTGTGTCCAGCGGGAAAAGCAGAGCAGGGCTCACTTGGGGCTACCAGGTGGGAGACTGCTGAAAGATCAGGCAGGGCACACCTTCTCCCTTGCAATCACCCATTCCGTCACTGCCCCACCATTGCCCCAAACCAGTGGCAACAATGGGCCAGGGTGGTTGGGCTTCCCTGTAAGGGAATGACATATTACAGAAAACCTGGACTGGATCGCTGACAGAACCAAATGGAACTCAGAGGTCTTGGTGGGTGGAGGTTTATTTTACACTGGTGGGCTCAGAGGAGAGTAATCTCCAAAGGTCTGAGCCCTGAGCACAAGCAAGGGGAGCAATTTATATTATTTTGCTTTCGTGTACGTGGCATTTCCGCATGTGCAGCAAGCAGGGCAAAAGAGGAGCCTGTAGGAGTGAGAGGAAAGAGGAGGGGGCCAGGAGTTTCCTTATATCCATATAATGAATGTCTTCCAAAGGTTGTATTTTACTTTCTTTTTTATTTTGACAATTAAAAAATTTCAATACAAGGATTCTAACACTTTCAATACCTGTTTGAGTAACTTTTCCTCATTATATAATCAAGTGCATTCAGATGAAGAGAATTTTCAAATCCTCTGAACAAGTTACCACAAGTGATTTTGTTTTGAATGGGTTAATACCCAATATTTAGAGAATATGAGTATATTAAGTATTTAAAGGGAAATATAAGCTTATGTGTATCCAAATATGATTTATGAATACATTTTCTACTTCCTATGTTCAACTATTGCAAGGAAAACTCGGATTCCTTGTTATCAGGATTTAACATCAAATTGAAGTTTTTTCAAAGTAGCACTCTCCTTTAATGCTCTGTATTCTTATGAAAACACAGAATTTAAGCAAAGTAAAGGTTGTGAAGAAATATGCTGCCATTTTATAAAACTCAGGTTACCTGAAAATGAAGCAAAATATGAAATAAACATTAATGTTTTGATTTTGAATGTTTTAAGAAATAATCTGTTTTTTATACTGGAAAGTAGAAATGTGCTTTACTGAGAAGGTGGTGTAAAAACTGTTTTCTATCTCTGCTATAATAAATTACTCCAAGCTTGTTGGTTTAAAGCACTTACTATCTTACAGTTTTGGATGTTAGATGCCCAAAATGCATCTCACTAAAGCCAAGGTGTTTCTAGAGTTGTGTTCCTTTCCAGAAGTTCCAGGAGAAATCCACTTCCTTGCCTTTTCCAGCTTCTAGAGGCTGCCCACATTTCTTGGCTCATGACCCTTTCTTCTGTTCTCAAAGCAAGCAATGGTAGGTTGAGTCCTTCTCACATGGCATCACTCCTTCAGAAATGCTGCCTTCTCAGAAGACATTGCCTTCTCTGACTGTTATGCTTCCCTTTTTCATTTATTTTTCATGTATCATTTAAAAAAATCAGAAATATTTTAATTAAGATGAAATACACCATTCTTCAGTATATGATTTTTAGTATACTGACTATATTGTGCCTCCCTCTTTCACTTTTAAAAACCCTTATAATTATATTGGGTCCATCTGGATAATACAGGATAATTGTTCTATTTTAAAATCTGCTGATCAGCAATCTCAGTTCCATCTGCAACTTTAATTTCCCTTTGCTCTGTAACCTAATGCATCTGCAGGATTTCGGAATTAGCACATGAACTTCTTTAGAGGGCCATTATTCTCCCTACCACAGATGTTTTTTAGGTATATTACCTTTATAATGTTACCTATACTCTATGATTTTTCAGTTGTTTCACCTATAAATGGTGATATTGCTTGTTCTATCTACCTAAAAAGGATAAAGCTTGTGCTATTGCTTTGTAAAATGTGAATCAATATATAAACATAGGATGTTGATTATGTATTACCTTATTTAACAAAATGATACTCTAGTTTAAATACTGAGGTACTTAGAATTGTACACTTATTGTAAGAAGTCCAATTTGATTCTCAACTGGTTTGGAAATTGAACTTGCATTCCACTCTGCAAAAGTTAGAATACATTCCTTCTTTATATAACTTTGTGTTATATTAAAAGAACATTTTAATGAAATAAATGTCAGCAAAATAGAGAAAATTTGTGTGTATGTGAATGCATGCTCACATGTTTGTGTGTATATACACATACCCACTTATATACTTGGAATATTATACTTTTTATAAGAGGTCCAGTTTGACTCACAACAGGTTTGGGAAATTGAACTTGCACCCCATATGAATGCGGGGTATACATTTAAAAAGTGAATAAATCTGAAGGATGAGAAATAACAAAGAAAGTAAAGTCAGAAAAGATTAACCAACATTAATCTTAGCTCTCAAGTGGTCAAGGTAATTCAGTTTTGTTTTATAAACTCAGGACAGAGAACTGTTTCTACTTATTCTGACTTTATACTAATTTTTCTTCACATTGAGATATGCATATTTTTTTCACGATGCTTCCAACATTTGGAAATATCCATTTATTAGGTGTCTATATATGTCATCCAGTAGGAGATATGCAAATGCATAGTATAGCCCTTGATCATTACGGTTTCACTGGTGGACCACAAATGAAAACTAATAAAGTATATGTAAGGATTTAGGAAAGGTATGTACAAAATATTTATGAATCACAAAAGAAATAGTGCTTAGATCTGTCTTAAGAGCTATTTTTTTCATTTTGAGTAGAATTGTATGGTGGGTCAGATTCTACCAGGCAGAAAAAGACATTCCAGTTAATGAATGGCAGATGGAGAGTTTCAGAATCTGGGAAGTGTTCCTTTACTTGACCTTGACCAAAACACAGTGAACTACATAGCTTAAAACATGATACTGCCAATTGAAATTTTGTGAGACTAATAGTGTCAATGTAAGGATGCTTTGGACAAAATAAAAATAGGATTTGGTCTCTAATTCCCAAAGCAGGTATTTGTTGTCTGGTTAAGCATTTGATTTTCACATAAATAATTTGAATTTCATTTATTTTCTTGCAAAAAATTACAAATGTATTTAACAAATGTATGCCATTTGTTTACTTTTTCTTATTCCAAGATGATAGCTATGGTTGCTCAGTTTTTAAATACTCAAGGAAAAAATTTAAATGGAAAATATTTACTCATATATATATTCAGGTTCTTTGTATACAACTATCTCTTGGAACTATTTTTGCCAGCTTCATCATCTCCATTGTTAGGATAAATGGACTATACTATGACATTTATAGGGATGTGTGCTATGATTTGTTCTTATTTATTAAGATTATTTTAAAATAACCCACCTCTTCAAATATGTAACTAATTATATTAAGTCCTTTGTCAGTTATGTATTTCAGCAGCAGTTTTTTTCAGTCTGTTACTTTTCATTTTCTTGATACCTTTGAGTGGTATTGCCTTGGTATCTTTGATGACCATCAATTGACTATTAATGTGAGGATTTATTTTTGGACTTTGTAATTTTCCATTGATTTATATTGCTAAGTAACACATGATATTGATTACTGTAGCTTTATAGTTATTTTTGTAGTTTGAATGTGTGAGACTTCCAATCATACTCTTTATCAAGACTGTTTCAGCTATTTTTGTGTCTTTGTCATTCCATATACATTTTAGGATCTGCCTTTCAACTACTGTAAAAAGCTTGCTGGACTATAATAGAGATTGTTTTGAATATACATCTATTTGGGGGAATTACCATCATAATAATGTCTTCCAGTTCCTAAACATGGGCTATCTCTCCATTCGTTTAAGTATTTCTTAATATCTTTCAATAGTAGACTAATAGTTTTCAGTACACATATCCTTAACTTATTTTGCTAAGTTTATTCCTCAGTATTTTATTATTAGTGATACTATCATGAATGGAATTTTTAAAATTTCATTTGTTGATTGATTATTGCTACTATATCAAGATATAATGGATTTTTATATTATTGTGATATTTTGTACCCAATAGTGTCTGCATGTGTACGTGTGAGCACAACTTTGTCCATGCATGCATATGTGTATCCTAAGGATTTTTCATATAAAAGACTGTGTCATCCACAAATAGAGTTTTACTTCCTCGTTTCCAAACTGGATGACTTTATTTCTTTTTCTTGCCAAATTACCAGGCTGAACCCTATAATACAATGTTGAATAAAAGTGGAAAAAAGCAGAAATACTTGTCTTATTCCTCATCTTAGGGGCAAAACTATCAGTCTTTCATTATTAAGTATAATACAGTCTGTATTTGATTTTTAGAGACACTTTATCGGATTGAGAAAATTCTTTTCCATTTAGAGCTTTCTGGGAGTTGTCATGATTGAGTGCATGGTTTTGTCAGATGTTTTTCTGTACATGTTGAAATAATTATGTAGTTATTGTCCTTTATTCTATTAATGTAGCATATTACAATTTTTTCCAGCTTTATTGACATATAATTGACATAACTTTAAGTTTAGGTATATAATGTAATTATTTAATACATGTATGTATTCAAAAATGATTACCACTATAAAGTTAGTTAATACAACCATCAGTTCACATAGTTACCAATTAATTCTTTGTGTGTGATGAGAGTATTTATTCACTTTCTTAACAAATTTTAAGTATACAATACAGTATTATGAGCTATAGTCACTGTACTGTACATTAGGATTTATTTGCCTTAGAACTGAAAATTTGTATCCTTTGGCCAAGATCTCTCCATTTCTCCCACCTCCCCAGCAACCATCAGTCTACTGTTTCTGAGTTCAACTTTCTTACATTCCGTATTTGTCTTTTTCTGTCTGATTTATTTCATTTAGCATAATGCCCTTAAATTTTATTCATATTGCTGCAAACAGCAGAATTCCTGGTTTTGATGGCTGAATAACGTGAATCTGTGTGTGTGTGTGTGTGTGTGTGTGTGTGTGTGTGTGAGTGTGTGTGTGTGTATCACATTTTATTTATCCATTCTTTGTTGACAGATACTTAGGATGTTTCCGTGTCTTTGCCATTGTGAATAATGCATTGAATCTATAGATTATTTTGGGTAATATGGACATTTTAACAATACTAATTCTTCCAATCCATATACACTGTATATCTTTTCATTTCTGTTCATTTTTTATATTGTTTCAATACCTTTATTAACTTCTCATTTTGTTCAGCTATTTTTTTCCCTATTTTGTTTAGTTGGTTATTTGTGTTCTGATAGACTTTATTGAGCTTAAGATGATCACTTTGAATTCTTTGTCAGACAATTTGTTGATCTCCATTTCTTTGGTGTTGGTTACTGGAGCTTTATTAATTTCTTTTGGAAGTGTTATTTGCCTGATTTTTCTTGATCTGTGTTGATTTGTGTTGGTGTCTGCATTTGAAGGAGCAAACACCTCTTACAGTCTTCACATACTTGTTTCAGCAGGTAAAGACCTTCTGTGAGTTCCTCTGGTGTTACCTTTGACATCACGATTGTACTGGGTTGAAGTCAGGTTATGAGGCTCTTGCTGGACCTGCAGTGAGTTCTGTAGCTTGCATGCTTGTTACCAGGGGCTCAAGCTTGCATGGACTTTTCTAGTCCTGGAGAATGGGACTTCCTCCAGTAGCTTGTTCATTCAGTATCACTGGGACAAGGAAGGGATACACTTCAGGATCTGTTATGTCCTCTGGCAATGGGCCTGTTATTAGATATGTGGACTGGTGTGGCTCCTACTAGGTCCCTTAAATGGTTTCTTCCATGTCACTGAGTAGGTCCCAAGGTGGGCAGGATTGGCCCTGGATAGTGGCTGAGAAGGGCTAAATCCAAGTCCTAGGGCTATTTCAAGGTCCAGAGACAAGACTGAAGTCCACATACCTGGCTTTCTAAGAATATATGGGTGTGTCCCCCACCATGTCCCTGGGTGTGTCCCCCACCATGTCCCTGGGTGAGCTGAACTGCTTTTTACATGGCTGGAGGGGCTGGAGTTGAGTATACAGCCACTTCAGGATCTCTGGGAACATAGATGTGTCTCCTTCCAGGTTTCTGTGCCAGCAGAATTGCTGATGGACTGTGGTTTGGAGGAACTGAAGCTGAGTATAAGGCCCTTTCAGAATGTCTGCAGTTGTAGAAAGGAGTGTCTCTTGTGGGTCATGTATCAGCCAGGCTGCTCATGAGCTGCAGCTGGAAGGAAGCTGGGGCTGAGTACACAGCCCTTTCAGGATCTCCAGGCACAGATGGGATTATTTCCTGTCAAGTCCCTGGGCCAGCATATTTGCTGGCAGATTGTAGCTGGGAGGAGTTGCAACCAAGTATAGGACCCTTTCAGGATCTCTGGGGGTCACAGATCACCAGGTCCCTGTGCCAATAGTATGAAACTGGAAGTAGTTGGAGTTCATTGGTCCTTTCAGGATCTACAGTTAGAGTTTGGGAAACTTACCTGCAGGAGCTCCCAGACTGTAGTCAAGATGGAAGTCAGTTCACGGACCACTTCAGTGTCGACTGCCTGGACTGTATACCCATTACCTGAGGCATGGGTAGACATGACTTTTCTCAAGTCCCTTGGCATATGTGCTGGTGTCAGGACCAAGGCCAAATGAGGTGGTAGCCTAGTCCTCAGTGGTATGGAGCTATTTCTGGGTCTGAGGTTATGACCACAGTTGGAGAGTCAGCTGCCTGGGTGCAGGTCTGCCTTTTCAGAATGGTTCTCCCCAGTCTTGGATTCTACGGCATTTCACAATCTCCTGCTTGGATCCCAAAGCTCTTACAAAGGTACTTCAGTACAAGGATTTTGTCAAATTATTGTTGCTAAGGGAGGATACAAGTGAGGGAACCTCTTATTCTACCATCTTACTGATGTCTGGTATATTATATTAATTGATTAGCAGAAGGTAAACCAACCTTGCATTCTTCATATATTCTTACTTGTTCATGGTATATAATCTTTTCTTTATATTGATTGATTATATTGTTTCTTTCTCTTTACATCAAATACACCTCTTAAAATATTCCCATTTAACTTCATACTTCAGAAGAATTAGGGACCAAATAAAATATAACACATAGTTATATGCTTTCACATTTTATTATAAATATGTATATGTAGATACATATTTGTGTGTATAAAGGTATGTATGTATGCCATATTTCACATGTTACATTATATATACATGTTTGTATATACATGTATATGTATTTAGCAATAAAAGATTTTGATGAACCTAAGTTAAATACTTGAAAATATTTCAGTTTTTGAATTAACAGATGTGTTAGTGTTCTTTGCTCGACAACATAAACTGGATTTTGAGAGGGACAACACACTTCCATGAGTTTTAACGTGAGAGCCCCACCAAGACCTCACTGTGAAGATTAGCAGGAAAATTAATTCATTTTCCGGGAGGTGGTCCAGTAAAATAACATTTTGAATTATACCCAGAGCATACTATTCTTTTTAAAAATGACCTTCCATCAGGGGAAGCTATTTTACCAGACTTGGGTTTACCAATGTGATATTATTAGAACCTAATCAACATGGGGGAATGTAAATACCAAACCCCAGCATGCTTTAGTTTTTGATGCATGGGAAAATGAGAAAATCAAATTATAGACCCCTCTATCCTTTTCAAGGGAAGAAAAATACCCAGCTCCAGCCCCCTCTAGCCTTCCATGTCAGGGAAGGGAAATACTAGTTTTCAGCCCCATGTACATAAAGGAAGAGCATTGAAAAAGGAATAAATGAAAGTAAAATAAAATTTTTTAATTTCCTTATTCTTAACTGATGTGACAGATAAATTTTAAAAATTATAAGAGCAACAAAGTATTTGGTGATTACAGAGTATGGAGACATGAAATATACACAATACCATAAGGGATGGGAGGGAGGAATCAGGAATACCCTGTTATAAAGTACTTGTGCTACCTGTGAAGTAGTATAGTGTTATTTTGAAGTATGCTTAGATAAGTAGTAAATATATATTTCAACCCCTAAGGAAACCTCTAATTTTTTTAAAAAAACAACCATAATTGACATGCAAAGACAGAAGATAAAATGGAATTGTATAAAATGTTCAAGACCAGAGATAGCAGGAAAAAATAAAAGATAAGAAAAAGAACACGAAAATCAAATAGAAAACAGTTACAAAGTGCACTGAAAACTATGACATTGGTGAAAGAAACTGAAGAACACAAAAATAAATAGAAAGATATTCCATGCTTTTAGACTGGAAGAATTAATATTGCTAAAATGTCCATATTACCCAAATCAATCTACAGGTGCAAGGCAATTCCTATCAAAATTCCAATGACACTTTTCACAGAAATAGAATAAACAATCCTAAAGTTTCTATACAACCACAAGACCCCAAATAGACAAAACAGTCTTGAGAATAAAGACCAAAGCTTGAGGCATCACACTACCTGATTTCAAACCATACTACAAAGCTATAGTAATCAAGACAGTATAATATTTGCATAAAAACACACATAACTATCCATGGTACACAATAGAGGCCAGAAATTAATCCGTACATCTGTGGTCAATTAATTTTTGACAAAGGAACCAAGAATATACAATGGGGAAAGAACAGTCTCTTCAATAAATGGTGTTGGCAAACTGGATAGTCATATTCACATGCAAAACAATGAAACTGGACCACTTTATTGTACCATCCACAAAAATTAACTCAAATGGATGAAATATTTGAATATAAAACCTGAAACCATAAAACTCCTAGAGGAAAACATAGGTGGTAAACTCCTTGACATCAGTCTCAGCAATGATTTATTTTTTACTAGACACTGAAATAAAGGCAACAGAAGCAAAAATAAACAAATACAACCACATCAGACTAAAAAGCTTCTGCACAAAGAAAACCATCAATGAAATGAAAAAGGCCACATATCAAATGGGAGTAAATATTTACAAATTAAATATCTGATAAGGGGTTAATATCTAAAATATAAAGATCTTGTACAACTCAATAGCAAAAAAAAAAAACACACAAAAGACATCAAACAATCTGACAAAAATGGCCCTAGACCCTTAGTAGACATTTTTCCAGAGAAGACATACAGGTGACCAACAGGTACCCAACATTATTAATTATTAATGAAATGCAAACTACAATGAGGTATCACCTCACACCTGTTACAATGTTTATTGTGAAAAAGACAAGTATTGGTGAGACCGTGGAGAAGAGGGAACATTTGTGCGCTGGTTGGTAGGAATGTCAATTGGTACAGCCACTAGAGAAAACAATATAATTGTTCTTCAAAAAAATAAAAATGAAATTACCATATAATCCAGCAATCCTATTTCTGGATATTTATCTGAATGAAACTACATGAAAAGATGTATATACCCCCATGCTCACTGCAACATTACTTACAATTGCTAAACACTTAGGTGTCCATCAAAGGATGAATGGAAAAAGAAGGTGTGGTGTATCATTCAGCCATAATAAAGAAGGAAATCTTGCCATTTGCAACAGCATGGATGGACCTTAAGGATGTTATGCTAAGTGAAATAAATTAAATGGAGAAAGACAAATACCATATAATCTCACTTATATGTGGACTCTAAAAAAAACAAAAATCAAGCAAACAAAAAAATGAACTCATAGACACAGAAAACTGAGTGATGGTTGCCAGAGGTGGGGGTGGGGTAGACAAAATGGGTAAAGGTGGTCAAAAGTTGCAAACTTCCATTTATAACGTATGTTACAAAAAAAAGACAAGGCAGTGCTGACATAAAGACAGGCATATAGACGAATGGAATTAAATTGAGAGACCAGAAATAAACCTTTGCATTTATACTCAACTGAGTTTTACACATGTGCAAGGCAATAGTAGGAAAATTAAAGTACTCTTTCTCACAAAGGGTGTTGAATCAGCTGGATATCCACATGCAAAAGAATAAAATTGAGTCACTTCTTCATGCTATATATAAAAATTAATATAAACCAAATATAAGAGCTAAAATTACAAAATTCCTAGGAAGAAAATACGATGTCAATTATGGCTTAGGTGACAGTTACTTAGCTGAAAAAAAAAACACAACAAAAAACAGAAAAACTGGACAACACCAAAATAAACATTTTTGTGTTTCAAAGGAGAGCATAATGAAAGTAAAATGATAGTACAGAGCATGTGAAACAAATATTTACAGACTGTATATTTAATAAGGAGTGAACATCCAGAGTATAAAAAAAGCTCTGAAAACTCATCAATAAAAAGACAAACAAGTCAATGTTTTAAGTGGGGAAAAAAAAGTGCACAGACATTTCTCCAAAGATATTCAAATACCCAATCACACATGAAAAAATGCTTAACAGCTTATCACTGAGAAAATGAAAATCTAAAGTACAGTGAGTTGTCACTTTACACACACATATTGATGTGGAGAAAATGGAACTTCCTTCCAGTGCTTTTGGGATTTTAAAATGGTGCAGCCATTTTGAAGAACAGTTTGGGAGTTCCTTGAAATGTTAAACATAGAGGTACCATATGACACAGCACTTCCAATCCTATGACATAAATGGGAGAGATGAAAGCATATGTCATGTTTGCATAAAAGCTCATTTAATCCATCTATTTAGAGCAGTAATTTTCACAATTTCCTCAAACTGGAAATAATAGTCCTGTATGCAGTTAGTTTTGTGTGTCAACTTGTCTAGGCTGTGGTGCCCAGTTGTTTGGTCAAACAGCAGTCTAACTGTTATTTATTGTGAAGCTATTTTTTAGATGAGACTAAGATTTAAATCAGCAGATTTTGCATAAAGTAGAATCCCTCCATAATGTCAGTAGGCCTCATCCAATCATTTGGAGGATATAAGAGAAGGAATGGAAGCCCCCTGAGGAGGAATGATTACTTATCTCCAGACTTCCCTTGGACTCAGGACTATAATAACAACTTTTGCCATAATTTGCAGCCCGCTGGCCTGCAATGGGGATTTTGGACTTTCCAACTCCCACAGTGATGTGAACCAATTTCCTCAAAATCTTTCTCTCTATTGGTTCTGTCTCTATGGAAAACCATGACTAATGACCCATACAGAATTTGAAACTGAGTGGTTCTGGAAGAATAAAATATCTTACGGATTAGTTTTCTGAACTGGTTCTTGGATATCTGGAATTGGTTCTCTAATCTGATATTTAAAAGCACTTAAGGGTTCTTTTCCCAGTAGTAAAGAAAACACTGATAGTCCACAGTATGATGTAGCAATAAAGATACACAAAATATATCTTTGGATATGCCTTGTCAAATACTGATAAGTGGCAAGGTTCTGAATGACCAGGTATTTGATACCTTAGGACATTTTTGTCTAACTAGTGAGTATAATAAGATTGGCTGGTTGCTCCTAATTAAGGTGGACAGAGTTAGGAAAGAAAAGATCAAACTCAAGGGTTTGACTTCCTAGTTCAAGCATGGCATAGATTGCCTGAAAGTTTCTGTGTCTGTCCTGAAATAAACCCTCATCTCCTGTAACTGCAGATCTGAGATTGTTGCAAACTCAGAGTATCATCCTGAAAGTGGCTGTTTTAAACAGAAACTGAATCTCAAGTTTGCATGATATCTGCTATCAAAGTGAATCACCAAACCGATTCTGTGTGTTTCTCTCAATTCCTTAATGTATAGTAGGAACATACATACTCAACTGTCAACTGTTTATGGTTCCCTGATCTGTGGAGTAAGGACTATTATGGTGGAAAAAGGCCAAATGAAAGCCACTAGAACTGCCCCTACCTATGAAAATAGTAAACCTAAAGCTAAACAGCATTCCTGGAGGTATTACAGAAATTAGTTGCACCATTATGAACTTGAAAGGTCTGGTGGTGGTGATTCCCACCATACCTCCATTCAACTTGCCTATCTGACCTGAGCCAGAAAGAGATGGATCTTGGAAAATGACAATGAATTATGATAAGCTTAACCAGATGGTGATTTTGCAGCTTCTGTACCACACGCAGTTTCACTGTTTAAGCAAATTGACATATCCCCTTATACTTGATATGCAGTTGTTGATCTGGCACAGGCCTTCTCTCTTGATACCTGTTAGTAAACACTAAGAAGTAGTTTGCTTTCAACTGGCAAGGCCAGAAGTGTAATGTTACTGTCCTACCTCAGAGGTATATTAACTCTGCAGCCCTTTGTTATACTGTAGTTTGCAGTGAACTTGGTTGCTGTTCCCTTTCTCAAGGCATCACACTGATCCATTACATTGGTCACTATGCTGGTCAGACCTAGTGAGCAACAAATATCAATTACTCTAGATTTAGCAGTGAGAAATTTGCATGTCTGTGGATAGGAAATAAGCTCAACAAAAATTCCAGAATTTGTACTTCAGTGGAATTTTTAGGAATTCAGCGGGGTGGGGAATGCTATGCTATCCCCTTTAGGGTAAAAGATAAGTTGCTATAAAAAACTCTCCTACAACCAAAAGAGAGGTTCAACATATTTCTCATTTGGTGTGTTACTCTGGTCCATTTATGAAGTGACCCAAAACTTTAATTCAAAAAGGCTCTGCAGCAGATTCTCGCTGCTGTGCAAGCTGTTCTGATACTAGAGCGATGTGATCTAACAGATCCAATGGTGCTTGAACAGTCAGTAGAAGATAGGGATGCTATTTGGACTCTTTGGCAATCCCTTATACATGAATCTTAGTGCAGACAGACAACTTTGGAGTAAAGCCCTGCCCTCTGTGGATAACTATTCTCCTTTTGAAAAATAGCTTTTGGTTTGCTTGTGGGACTTGGGAGATTGAATGGTTAACCCTGAGCCACCAAGCATTCTGAGCTGTCTGTCATGAACTGAAATTGCCTAACATACCAAATCATAAAGTTGGGTGTACTCAACCACACTTCATCATCAAATTGATGTGGTATATGTAAGGACAGGTGCATGAAGACCCCAAAATAAGGTACATGATGAAACGTTCCAAATGTCCATGGTTCCCACTCCTATGACATTACCTTCTCTCTTCCAGGCTGCATCTATGGTTTCATGGACAGTTGACAGAGGAAAAGTTGGGAATGGTTTACAATAGATTCTTGTAGAAGGGACAGCTGCAGCACTACAGTCCTTCTCTAGAACATCCCTGAAAGGCAATGGTAAAGGCAATGAAATCCTCTCAGTAGGCAAAATTTCAGGCAACATACCTGGATGTTAATTTTGCTTATAAGGAGAAATGACCACATGTGTAATTTTATACTGACTTACAGACTATGAAAAATAGTTTGGCTGGATGGTCAGGGACATAGGAGAGAAATGATTAGAAAATTGGCAACCAGAAAATCTGGGGAAAAGATATATGGATAGACTTCTATGAATGTGTGAAAAACATGAAGATATTTGTCTCCCATATGAATGCTCACCAAAGGGTGAGCTCAACAGAGGAGGATTTTAATAATCAAGTGGATAGGATGACCCATTCTATGAATATGTCTGCCTCTTTTCTCAGCCAGTTCTGTCATTGCCCAGTGGGCTCAGAACAAAGTGACCACAGTGGCAAAGTTGGAGGTTATGAAAGGGCTCAGCAACACAGACTTTTCTATTCACTGAGGCTGACCTGGGTAAAGCCATTGCTGATTGCCTCATCTGGCAGCTGCAGAGACCAACACTGGGCTCTCCATTTGGCACCATTCCTTGGGGGAGCTCAGCCAGCTACCTGGTAGCAGGTTGATTACATTGGGCTGCTTCCATGGAAGGGACAGCATTTTCTTGTAACTGGATTAGATACTTACACTGGATGTGAATTTGCCTTCCCTGCATGCAATTCCTTGGCCAAAACTGGCATCCCTAGACTTACAGAATCATAGTATTCTACATAGCATTGCTCTGATCAAAGAACTCACTTCAGAGCAAATGAAGGGGCAATGGTCCCATGCTTATGGAATCACTGCTCTTACCATGCTCCCCAACATTCTGAAATGCTATTGTGATAGGACACTGGGATGGCCTTTTAAACACTCAGTTACAGCACCAGCTAGGTGGCAACATTCTGTAGGGATGGGGCAAGATTCCTCAGGATCCTCTATATGCTCTGAATGACCATTTAATATATGATTCTGTTTCTCCCATAGCTAGGGTTAATGGGTCCAAAAACCAAGGAGTTTAAATGGGAGTAGCACCACTTACTTTTCCCTTGAGTAATATCCTAATCATCACCAGACTATTTTACTTGTTTTGTTACAAGAGGAAATGAATGACATGTGGGTAAATGCACATTCGCTTTTATAGATAAATTTTTCCAGTTTTATTTAATTTGATACCAGAATCATTAAAAAATTTATTCAATAATCGCTTTATTCATCCTTATAAATAGCATTTTAATTTTTTAATGTCTAGAAATAGATTTTAATTTTCATATTATTGGTTAGGCTAAATGCTGAAAATCTATAAGACTAAAAGCTGAATATTGTCTCCATAAATCAATAATGAATGATTTATTTTAATTTTTATCATATGATTTGATTTAAGACAAAAGAGCTAAGAGCTACTTATGATGCAACTATCTTTTACACGTATATGTTTTCCTCTTTTCTCTAGTTTTATTTATTACAAATAAAACTGCTATCAACATTCTTGTAAAAGTGTATTTCACTTTTCTTCTGTAAATATCTGAGAGTGGAATGACTGGGTTATATGGTAGGTGTAGGCTTAAAATTTTTTTTTTAATTTATTTATTTTTATTTTTTTGAAGAACATTATTTTACTAGGCTCTCCCCTACCCCAAGTTCCCCCCACAAACCCCATTACAGTCACTGTCCATCAGCATAGCAAGATGCTGTAGAATCACTACTTGTCTTCTCTGTGTTGCAAAGCCCTCCCCTTTCCCCACCCCCAACATTATACATGCTAATCATAATACCCCCTTTCTTCTTCCCCACCCTTATCCCTCTCTACCCTCCCATTCTCCCCAGTCTCTTTCCCTTTGGTAACTGTTAGTTCATTCTTGGGTTCTGTGATTCTGCTGCTGTTTTGTTCCTTGACATTTTCTTTTGTTCTTATACTCCACAGATGAGTGAAATCATTTGGTATTTGTCTTTCTCTGCTTGGCTTATTTCACTGAGCATAATACCCTCTAGCTCCATCCATGTTGTTGCAAATGGTAGGATTTGTTTTCTTCTTATGGCTGAATAATATTCCATTGTGTATATGTACCACATCTTCTTTATCCATTTGTCTACTGATGGACACTTAGGTTGCTTCCATTTCTTGGCTATTGTAAATACTGCTGCGATAAACATAGGGGTGCATCTGTCTTTTTCAAACTGGACTGCTGCATCCTTAGGGTGAATTCCTAGAAGTGGAATTCCTGGGTCAAATGGTAAGTCTATTTTGAGCATTTTGAGGAACCTCCATATTGCTTTCCACAATAGTTGAACTAATTTACATTTCCACCAGCAGTGTAGGAGGGTTCCCCTTTCTCCACAACCTTGCCAACATTTGTTGTTGTTTGTCTTTTGGATGGTGGCCATCCTTACTGGTGTGAGGTGATATCTCATTGTGGTTTTAATTTGCATTTCTCTGATAACTAGCAATGTGGAGTATCTTTTCATGTGTCTGTTGGCCATCTGAATTTCTTCTTTGGAGAACTGTCTGTTCAGCTCCTCTGCCCATTTTTGAATTGGATTATTTGCTTTTTGTTTGTTGATGTGCGTGAACTCTTTATATATTTTGGATGTCAAGCCTTTATCGGATCTGTCATTTATGAATATATTCTTCCATACTGTAGGGTACCTTTTTGTTCTATTGATGGTGTCCTTTGCCGTACAGAAGTTTTCAGCTTAATATAGTCCCACTTGTTCATTTTTGCTTTTGTTTTCCTTGCCCAGGGAGATATATTCATGAGGAAGTCACTAATGTTCACATCCAAGAGATTTTTGCCTATGTTTTTTTCTAAGAGTTTTATGGTTTCATGACTTACATTCAGGTCTTTGATCCATTTTGAATTTACTCTTGTGTATGGGGTTAAACAGTGATCCAGTTTCATTCTCTTACATGTAGCTGTCCAGTTTTGCCAGCACCAGTGGTTGAAGACACTGTCATTTCCCCATTGTATGTCCATGGCTCCTTTATCGAATATTAATTGACCATATATGTTTGGGTTAATGTCTGGAGTCTCTAATCTGTTCCACTGGTCCATGGCTCTGTTCTTTTGCCAGTACCAAATTGTCTTGATTACTATGGCTTTGTAGTAGAGCTTGAAGTTGGGGAGTGAGATCCCCCCTACTTTATTCTTCTTTCTCAGGATTGCTTTGGCTATTCGGGGTATTTGGTGTTTCCATATGAATTTTTGAACTATTTGTTCCAGTTCGTTGAAGAATGTTGTTGGTAATTTGATAAGGATTGCATCAAATCTGTATATTGCTTTGGGCAGGATGGCCATTTTGATGATATTAATTATTCCTAGCCATGAGCATGGGATGAGTTTCCATTTGTTAGTGACCTCTTTAATTTCTCTTAAGAGTGTCTTATAGTTTTCAGGGTACAGGTCTTTCACTTCCTTGGTTAGGTTTATTCCTAGGTATTTTATTCTTTTTGATGCAATTGTGAATGGAATTGTCTTCCTGATTTCTCTTTGTATTAGTTTATTGTTAGTGTATAGGAAAGCCACAGATTTCTGTGTGTTAATTTTGTATCCTGTAACTTTGCTGAATTCCGATATTAGCTCTACTAGTTTCAGAGTGGAGTCTTTAGGGTTTTTTATGTACAATATCATGTCATCAGCAAACAGTGACAGTTTAACCTCTTCTTTACCAATCTGGATTCCTTGTATTTCTTTGTTTTGTCTAATTGCCATGGCTAGGACCTCCAGTACTATGTTAAATAACAGTGGGAAGAGTGGGCATCCCTGTCTTGATCCCGATCTCAGAGGAAAAGCTTTCAGCTTCTCGCTGTTCAGTATTATATTGGCTGTGGGTTTATCATATATGGCCTTTATTATGTTGAAGAACTTGCCTTCTATACCCATTTTGCTGAGAGTTTTTATCAGGAATGGATGTTGAATTTTGTCGAATGCTTTTTCAGCATCTATGGAGATGATCATGTGGTTTTTGTCCTTTTTGTTGAAGTGGTGGATGATGTTGATGGATTTTCGAATGTTGTACCATCCTTGCATCCCTGGGATGAATCCCACTTGGTCGTGGTGTATGATCCTTTTGATCTATATTTGAATTCAGTTTGCTAATATTTTGTTGAGTATTTTCACATCTATATTCATCAGGGATATTGGTCTGTAGTATTCTTTTTTGGTGGGCTCTTTGCCTGGTTTTGGTATTAGGGTGTTGTTGGCTTCATAGAATGAGTTTGGGAGTATTCCCTCCTCTTCCATTTTTTGGAAAACTTTAAGGAGAATGGGTATTATGTCTTCCCTGTTTGTCTGATAAAATTCCGAGGTAAATTCATCTGGCCTGGGGGTTTTGTTCTTCGGTATTTTTTTGATTACCGCTTCAATTTCTTTGCTGGTAATTGGTTTATTTAGATTTTGTGTTTCTTCCTTGGTCAGTCTTGAAAGGTTGTACTTTTCTAGGAACTTGTCCATATCTTCTAGGTTTTCCAGCTTCTTAGCATATAGGGTTCATAGTAGTCTCTAATAATTCTTTGTATTTCTATTGGGTCTGTCGTGATGTTTCCTTTCTCATTTCTGATTCTGTTGATGTGTGTTGATTCTCTTTTTCTCTGAATAAGTCTGGCTAGAGGCTTATCTATTTCGCCTATTTTCTCAAAGAACCAGCTCTTGGTTTTATTAATTTTTGCTATTGTTTTATTCTTCTCAATTTTATTTATTTCTTCTCTGATCTTTATTATGTCCCTCCGTCTGTTGACCTTAGGCCTCATTTGTTCTTCTTTTTCCAATTCCGATAATTGTGACATTAGACTATTCATTTGGGATAGTTCTTCCTTCTTTAAATATGCCTGGATTGCTATATACTTTCCTCTTAACACTGCTTCTCACAGAAGTTGGGCTTTGTGTTATTGTTGTCATTTGTTTCCATATATTGCTGGATCTCCATTTTAATTTGGTCATTGATCCATTGATTATTTATTAGCATGTTGTTAAGACTCCATGTGTTTGTGAGCCTTTTTGCTTTCTTTGTACAATTTATTTCTAGTTTTATACCTTTCTGGTCTGAAAAGGTGGTTGGTAGAATTTCAATTTTTTGGAATTTACTGAGTCTCTTTTTTGGCCTAGTATGTGGTCTATTCTGGAGAATGTTCCATGTGCACTTGAGAAGAATGTGTATCCTGTTGCTTTTGGATGTAGAGTTCTATAGATGTCTATTAGGTCCATCTGTTCTAATGTTTTGTTCAGTGCCTCTGTGTGCTTACTTATTTTCTGTCTGGTGGATCTGTCCTTTTCAGTGAATGGTGTGTTGAAGTCTCCTAAAATGAATGCATTGCATTCTATTTCTTCCTTTAGTTCTGTCAGTATTTGTTTCACATATACTGGTGCTCCTGTGTTGGGTGCATATATATTTATAATGTTTATATCCTCTTGTTGGACTGAGCCCTTTATCATTATGTAGTGTCCTTCTTTATACCTTGTTACTTTCTTTGTTTTGAAGTCTATTTTGTCTGATACTAGTACTGCAACACCTGCTTTTTTCTCCCTATCTTTTGCATGAAATATCTTTTTCCATCCCTTGACTTTTAATCTGTACATGTCTTTGGGTTTGAGGTGAGTCTCTTGTAAGCAGCATATAGATGGGTCTTGTTTTTTTATCCATTCAGTGACTCTATGTCTTTTGATTGGTGCATTCAGTCCATTTACATTTAGGGTGATTATCGATAGGTATGTACTTATTGCCATTTCAGGCTTTAGATTCATGGTTACCAAAGGTTCAGGTTACTTTCCTTACTATCTAAGAGTCTAACTTAACTCACTTAGTATGCTGTTACAAACACAATCAAAAGATTCTTTTCTATTTCTCCTCCTTTTTCTTCCTCCTTCATTCTTTATATATTAGGTATCAGATTCTATACTTTTTGTCTATCCCTTGATTGACTTTGGGGATAGTTAATTTAATTTTGCATTTGCTTAGTAATTAGCTGTTCTAGTTTCTTTACTGTGGTTTTATTACCTCTGGTGACAGCTATCCACCCCTAGGAACACTTCCATCTGTAGCAGACCCTCCAAAATAGACTGCAGATATGGTTTGTGGGAGGTAAACTCTCTCAGCTTTTGCTTATCTGGAAATTGTTTAATCCCTCCTTCAAATATAAATGATAATCTTGCTGGATAAAGTAATCTTGGTTCCAGGCCCTTCTGCTTCATGGCATTAAATATATCATGCCACTCCCTTCTGGCCTGTAAGGTTTCTGCTGAGAAGTCTGTTGTTAGTCTGATGGGATTTCCTTTGTATGTGATCTTATTTCTGCCTCTGGCTGCTTTTAACAGTCTGTCCTTTTCCTTGAGCTTTCCCATTTTATTTACTATGTGTCTTGGTGTTGTCTTCCTTTGGTTCCTTGTGTAGGGGGATCTGTGGATCTCCATAGCCTGAGAGACTATCTCCTTCCCCAGATTGGGGGAGTTTTCAGCAACTACCTCATCAAAGACACTTTCTATCCCTTTTTCCCTCTCTTCTTCTTCTGGTATCCCTATAATGCGAATATTGTTCTGCTTGGATTGGTCACACAGTTCTCTCAATATTCTTTCATTTTTAGAGATCCTTTTTTCTCTCTGTGCCTCAGCTTCTTTGTATTCCTCTTCTCTAGTTTCTATTTCATTTATTGTCTCCTCCACCATATCCAACCTGCTTTTAATACCCTCCATTGTGTTCTTTAACAATTGGATCTCTGACCTGACTTAATTCCTGAATTCTTGGATGTCTTTCCGTACCTCCATTAGGATGTTGATTATTTTTATTTTGAACTCTCTTTCAGGAAGAGTCATGAGGTCCATATCATTTAAATCTTTCTCAGGACTTCTATTAACAATTTTATTCTGGACAAGTTTCCTGTGGATTTTCCTGTTTGTATATGGCGCCCTCTAGTGTCCAGAAGCTCTATCCTCGAGCTGCTGAACCCCTGAAGCAATGTTAGGGGGTTGCAGGGGAGCAGTACTGGTGCCTGGGGGGAGAAAAGAGCTGTTCCCTGCCTCCTGCCTCCTGTGCCTGTCTCCACTGCCTGAGCCAGTGGGCCGGGCACACAGGTATAAGTTTTTGTCCCAGAGCAGCCAGATATGGATCCCTGCTTTCCACAAGCAGCCGGAATCCCAGTCTCCCCAGGAACTCTGCTTGTATTAACTTTCCAAACCAGTAGTCACACGATTCTCATGAAAGCACCATGAAATGTAGGTTTGTGCTCCCAGCACAGATCTCTGGACCTAGGTATTCAGCAGTCCCAAGTCTTCCACTCCCTCCCTGCTCCATTTGTCTTCCTCCTGCCAGTGACCTGGGGTGGGGAAGGGTCTCGGGTCCCACGGAGCCACAGGTCTGGTACGTTACCCTGTTCACTGAGGTCTGCTCTTTTCTCCAGGTGTGTGCAGTCTGATACCGTCCTCTTTCCTGTTGCTCTCTCAGGATTAGTTGTGCCAATTAAAATTTCTACTTGTATCCAGTTTTAGGAGGAAGTCTCTGTCTCTCCTTTCATGCTGCCATCTTTACGCTTAACATTTTTTAATGTGTATATTTGAAAAATTTTTTTAAATTTACAAAAGAATTCAAAATATAATACAGGAAGTTCCCATGTACTTTTTCCTGCATTTCCCTGATGTTAATATTGTACATAATCATAGTGCATTTATCAAAATTTAGAAATTAATAGTGGTATGTTGTTATTAACTAAATTAAAGATATTACTCAGATTTCTTTAATTTTTTCTCTACCAATGTCCTTTTTCTGTTCTAATATTCGATCCAGGATATCATATTACATTTAGTTGTCATATCTATTTTTTTTTGTTTTAAGTACAATAATATTAATGAAGTAAAGTTCCTGAAGGTTTATGTTGTATAATTAATTTCTGGCTTAAAGGGAACTAAAAGATTCATAAAATCAAAACCTGCATTTAAACATGTGTTGTTTAACCCATTTGAGTAAGTCTGTAATCATACTAAATTGGCAGAACTCAGGATGTTCCATTGTGGCCAGAAAGTGATTAACTAGGTTATGCCCTACAATGAATTATTTCCTATACTTGTCAAATGTATTATTGGCTAAAAGAAACAATTAAGTCTTAACAGATAGTTGGGATGCTCACCCAAATGCCCAATATTTAAACATGTCAAAAGACAAGAGGAAATGAAGAATAATGCAAAAGTAATGGAGGGGTAATGCTGGGGCATTAATTAGACAAACAATTCTGAACATTATTCTTACTTTGCTTATTCAACAATGCTTGGGTTAATTAATTACACAGCATTAAGGGAAATAAGAAAACACCTTTATTTATATATTTAATAGAGATGTATATAATACTATGTGCCAAGCAATGTTTAAAACAAATCACTGTTAGCAACTCATTTAATTTTCATTACACTGCTGTTAAGTAGGCATTAGTATCACTTTTATTTGAAAATAAGACACAGAAAGGTTAAGTACCTTGCCTAAGTACTTAAAACTGTTAAGTTTACAAGACAGAATTTCAATATTAAAATCTGATTTCAGTCCATGTCTTGCAAGTAATACTCTCTAATAACTATAAATATAAAAGTTAGATAAATGTTATTAATTTTACTATGTACTAAATACTCTTACCACTTGTGTTATTGCATTTAATGTTCATAATTCATCCTATAAGATAGATACTATTATCATTCCTATTTTACAGCTGAGGAAACTAAATCAGAGTGATTAATACCATGTCTAATATCACATACTAATACATGGTGAAGTTCAGATTTTATCTCAGGGAATTTAATTCTAGAACCTGATCTCTTAACTGCTATATTATTAATTAAGAGAATGAATTTTGGAAATAGACACAGCTTACACTGTAGATTTGAGAGGCAGGAATATCACAGTGATTATGGACTCTTAATCCTATTAAATTAATTTACAGATAGTATTCTCTGGTTTTACCTAAATTAAGTCACAAAATGCACAAATGTACCATAAGTCCTGCAAAGAAAATAATAATAATGTAAGAATAATAAGAGGTTAACATCCAAAATACATAAAGAACTCACATGCCTCAACACCCAAAAAAACAAATAACCCAATTAAAAAATGCGGGGAGGATCTGAGCAGACACTTTTCCCAAGAAGAAATATGGATGGCCAATAGGCACATAAAAAGATGCTTTACATTGCTAATCATCAGGGAAATGCAAATTAAAACCACAATGAGATATCACCTCACACCACTTAAGATGGCCAACACCCAAAAGACAAGAAACAACAAATGCTGGCAAGGATGCAGGGAAAGGGGAACCCTCCTACACTGCTGGTGGTAATGTGAATTCATGCAACCATTGAGGAAAGCAATATGTAGGTCCCTCAAAAGACAAAAAATAGAAATACCATTTAACCCAATAATTCCACTCCTAGGAATTTACCCAAAGAAAACAAGATCTCAGATTCAAAAAGACATATGCACCCCTATGTTTATTGCAGCACTGTTTACAATAGCCAAGATATGGAAGCAACCTATGTGTCCATCAGTAAATGATTGGACAAGGAAAATGTGGTACATATATACAATGGAATATTATTCAGCCATAAAAATAAAACAAATCCTACCATTTGCAACAACATGGGTGTAACTAGAGGTTATTAGGTTCATTGAAATAAGCCCAGTGGAGAAAGATAAATACCAAATGATTTCACTCATTTGTGGAGTATGACAGCAGGGCAGAACTGAAGGAACAAAATAGCAGCAGACTCATAGACACTGAGAAGGGACTAGTGGTTACCAAAGGGAGGGGTTGGGGAGGGTGGATGGGGAAGGAAAAGGGGATTAAAGGGCACTATAATTCTCAATCACAATATAGGTAGGTCACTGGGAAGGCAGTGCAGCACGGAGAAGACAAGTAGTGACTTTATAGCATCTTACCACATTGGTAGACAGTGAGCACACTAGAGGGGGTGAGGACTTAATAATATGGGTGACTGTTGAAACCACAATGTTGTTTATGTGAAGCCATCATAAGATTGTATATCAGTGAAACTTTAATAAGAAAAAAAAGATAAGAAATAACAATGTTGGCAAAGATGTGGTGGAAAGGAAACCCTTTTCCCCATTCCCACTGTTGGTGGGAATGTAAAATGGTACAGCCACTATGGAAAGCAATATGGAGGTTTCTCAAAAAACTAGAAATTGAAATGCCGTATGATCCAATAATTTCATGTCTAGGAATTTATTTGAAGAGAACAAAATTACTAATTCAGAAAGATATATGCATTCTTATGTTTATTGCAGCATTATTTACAATAGTCATGAAATGGAAGCAACCTAACTGTCCAATGACAGATGAATAGGTAAAGAAAATGTGATAAATATATACAATGGAATATTATTTGGTTATAAAAGAAGGAAATCTTGCCATTTGCAACATGGATGGATCTTATGAGCGAGCATTATGCTAACTGAAATAAGTCAGACAGAGAAAGCCAAGTACTATATTACCTCATGTGTATGTGGAATACGAAAAACATAACCCCAAACAAGCAAAATGAGCTCATCAGTACAGAGAACAGATTGGTAGTTGCCAGTAGGTTGGGAAGAGGGTGAAATGGGTGAAGCAGGTTAAAAAGTACATGCTTCCAGCTTTGAAATAAATACATCCTGGGGACAGAAAGTACAGAAAAAATTTTAAAAAATAATAATAATGTAAGAATAATTGACAGGTATAAAATATGACATTTTGACTCTTAGTAATAGCTCTTCATCAACCACATTAAATAATTTTTAAAACAGACAATCTAGTCAGATTTTAAAAGAAATTAGGCAAAATATTGAATTTATCAAGAAGACTATTTGATAAAATGTTTATGGCCTCATATTATTTGACATTTGTAGGCCAAATTTGTGATAAATGTATGGAGCCATTACTATTTATAAGACATTTACATAGTAATTGTTAGGGTGCAGGCTTCCGAGGCTTCCCCAGAGAACAAACTACACAGGCATAGAGATGTAAATTCAAGCAAAGTCTTTATTCAGCCAACTAGTTGGGGTCCAAGTCAGCCCGATGCAGCGGGTCTCAACAAGGACCCCGAGCACTCAGAGCCAAGGGTTTATATAGCAATTTCAAAGCACTTAACTCATAGCAATTTTCTATAACTATACATTATTCTTGCAAGACATATATCCTGGGGTTAAGCAAGGGCAGGGTAAGACTACTCCTCAATGGTTAGGGAGGTTCTGCACGATAAGCTTGGTATGTAAGATTTACTGACCAAGGTTAGCTGACCAAGGGTCACAGCTGCCCACCACCCGGTGCTCATGATTAACTTGTTTTTCAAGGCCTTACCCAGTTCCAGTTTTTCTTTCTAAGTCACATACTCAGAAAATGGCTTCTAGGCCTTTAAGATGGCTATGCTTATGCTAACCTATTTCTATTCTTACATTCCCCTCTTCTTCTTGTATCTATTTCAATCATGAAATTAGGGGTCATCTGTTTGGTTAACACTCTGATAGTTCTGTCTCAACACTATGATTTGCACGGTGCTAATGCGTTCTTTGATAAAGGTAACACATGGAGTGACTCCGGTTTGGCGGGCCTACTACTTGTTAGAATAAGCTGGGGTGGTGCTGATTACTTCTGTCTTGTTGTAGAGGGAGGTGTAAGTTTTAGGAACTCTCTCAATGCAGGTTCTTTGCCTACTTGCAGAGGATAAAGTGAGTCTCGGTCTTTGTCTTCTACAGATAGGGACTCTAGCTGCTGCTAGGGAAAAGGGGCGATGACCGCTCTGGCTGCTTCGTGCTGAGAAGGGGGTGCAGTAAAGGGTGCAGCTAGGTCTCTATTACTGGTCAGTTGAGAGGGCTTCAGAAGGCTGGCGCTTCTATTACTATTTGCAGTTTTGTGGCTTCTAGGCAAGATAAAACAAATTGTGTTATTAGGTTATGTAGCAACATCTGGAGTTGGATTTTCTATTCTGGAGGCTGCAGTTATTGAAACAATACTTTTCTCTAAAATCACCCTCATTTTTATTAGAAGTAACCAGGTTAAGAAAATAATTAACAGCTGGCTTGATCATTTGCACAAGTGCAGCAAGAAGAGCAATTGATTACACAGGCTCTTTTAAATATGCTTTGCTGGAACTTTTTGTAAGGAATTTCAGATTGAACTTTTAAAGGCCTCTTGAGGCCAGACAGCCAAGCTAGATTTGCCATCAGGCTTTGCCTGCAGTACCTGTAGATTTGGATGAATTCTTCTCTTCTCGAGGTCTCTGAACCTGCCAGGAAGTGACCTTCTTTACTCACCTGGTAAGGCTGCTGGGAACTCTGTAAGCAAGGTACCAGGCCAGTTCTTCCAAGGGGCTTTGTTGGCTTTATAAAGTCAATCTTAGTTCCTTAAAGTTGTTCACATCTGAGTCCATGCACATGTCTCTCAGGTATGACATTCCAGTCAAAGCCCTGGCAGTATAACCAGTGTTCTTAAGTAGTCTTCTCACAAGGAAAGCAGATTCTTATTGAACTCATGCAAATAAACATACTGCCATGGAATACAAAAACAGTCACTGAAAGTTTTTAAACTCTGGAGGGATCAGGTAGAGAGAAGGAAGTTTCAATTCTGCTCATAAAGATAGTCATTTACTAAACTGTTGTCAGTTTAAGAGAACAAGGTTAAAACACTTTATCAGCAACATTTGAAACAAAAAGACACAAAATCATTTTCTTTAGTTTATGTAATTTTATGTAACTAATACCTGTTCTGCTGAAATCTAGTTCTTTACCAGTTTAGGGATAATACTATAAATGACAAAAGACTTACAAATGACAATGGTTAAAGATCTGATGAGAGCTTACTGTAAGACAGTTGACATAAGGAAATTCTGATATTTCTGTAATACAAAACATTTAGTAACAAAGTTTAGCATCATTCTCTTTGACAGTGCTTTCCTGGTAAATAAATATATATATATCAGATAAATAAGCCAAATTAGTCAAATACTTTCTCTAATGAGAAAAAATTCTTCTGACATGTTCCAGGGGCCCTCTGGAAAATATCAGAGTTAACTAGAGGTAAAAGCACTTTTTTTTGAACTTAGCATAAGTGTCCAAGACCAGATACAAAAAAAGCAGAGAAAGTGCTTAAGTCTACAGGTCTTCTCTGAAAGCTTCAAGAATGTTTTACTCTTTAATAGTAGATATAAGCTGCTATGCAAATTCTATTAAAAGCTCTAAGATCATTTGCATTAAAAAATATGAAGAGTCCTCTGAAGGACTACTACTAGTAAGATGGCAAACTTCCGGCTTCTCTTCAGGGTCCTTGGTTTCCGCCGGCGCCACTTGAAGCCCAATCACCTCTCGCTCCCCTCCCAATCCCAGCACCTAGCCAACAGCCACCAGCTCCGTAGAAGTGACACCTCAATCAATTCATGCCCCTTCCTATATAACCTAGCACCTTTCCCTAATAAAGCGGAACTCTCCGGTTAATTGCTGCTATGTGTCGCTCCTTTCCTTTCATCCCCCATGTTTTTTTTTTTAAAACATACAGCATATAAATTAAACAAGAAGACCTGGTGGTTGTCAAAAAAATCTATTACAACCTTTCTCAAAAGTGGTCACACGTTTGTCCATTTAAACTTTTACAGTGAAACTTGTTTTTCTGGGAGAAACGTAATCTTGTCTAGATTCTAGTTTAATTTTTAAGAATAAATTTTGGTTTGTTAACTAAGTGCATTTAATCAGCTGAAAAAAAGCTTTGTTACCATTCTGCTTAGGTGGATAAATTAAGAAAACAAATAATCAGTAACAACTTTAATCATTTGTTGGTTAGAGATTTTTCCACTTATAAAAATATATGGAATAAATAATTCAATTTCTCAGGCCATGCAATCGTTTTCAATAACAAAATATTTCAAAGGCAAATAAAGCTTATACAGTTGTTAACAAACTTTAGCTTTTCGTCTTTTTAATATTACGATTTCATTTTTTTTTTTTTTAATATTCTGGCAACTCACTGAGACTTTAAGCATGAGAAACTGCTTTGATCTTTCAACATTAAGAGCAGACTAACAGTTAAAGAAAACTGTTTAACTAGAAACGAGATTCTAATTTTGCTGTGCACTTGATATCAAGACTCACTTGCTTTAATTTCACTAGGCACGACTATATCTGTAAGAATATAGTAATTTATTCTTCATTTGCCCTATGGTCCCAAGCACATAAGCCGGTGAGAATTAGCCTGGGCTTGCCTGCGGCTTGACTGGGTTTATCTCACCGAATCTCTAAACATCCTGACCCTCCCCCCCAAAGCAACAGGCTGAGCGGGTCTTCCACAACAAAAGGCACCACGGTGTTTTCTCTCTTTAAACAAATAGCTGTACTTTAGAACAAAGTTACTTTCTTTATCACAAAACACATTCTTTAGCATGCAGAAGACTTTTCATTCTTTATACTTTTTCTTATTAAAACATACATTTTTTAGCATAGAGAAATGTTTTATTACTTTAAGTAGTTTTAATTAAAACTTGAAACCATTAGAAACTTTAATTTCCAGTGAACACCGAGAAGGCAGGCCATTGTAAACTGTTAAACTAACATTCTTTAGATTGACAAATTTATGAACACATTTTATAATTTCTGTAACCATGAGCTTTACAGCACAATCTCTCATAGAGTATATCTTCTTAACTTAGCAAAACTTAAAGGTTTTAGGTTTCTACAAAGATTCTCAGGCAGTAGGTAGGTATACACACTGTAACACACAATTAAAAAGAGGTTCACTTGCTTCAGTCATTTAGTTCACTCATTCGTAACAACTATTCTAGATTACTTACAAGACCTTTACTGAATATTAGACAAAGCCAAGCCTTTAAGCATTTTATTTTTAAAAGATTTAGCAGATAACATGACTTAAATGACCTCAGGTAAATTTAGGCAGCTGATAACTACAAGGACATGCCCGCCTCAGGCAAACTCAAATTAGCATTAATGCTTAACACTTTTTATCAGGTTTTCTGGAGGTTTTAGAATACCCAATTTTCACAAGCGCTTGTCTTTAAATCAATTTCATTAATACCATCCGGAGGTAGAAAGATATATTCATTTACACACTTAGGGGGGTCGTCTGAGTCTGTCTCATGGTGAGAAAGAAGGAAAAAGAATATGAGGGAGACAAAGGCGAAGGATGAAGATGCCACTTCAAACAAAATGACTGTTGTAAGTGCTTGTGAACGAGTGCCTGTCGTTGCACAGTTTTTCTTCCACGGGGGACGCGAATTTATCTGGGATTCGCGGCTGTGACCCCCTTATCCTGTCACGGGAGTCTTCTAGCGGCGGGCGCCCTAATGGCTCTTAATTGCCCGACCCGTGCCCGCGGGGAATGATGTAGTGGCAGAAAGGAGGAACGGAGAGAGCAGGAGAACCTTAGAACAAGGAAACTTAAAATGAGAAGCGCAAAAAAATATAAACTGAAACCAACACACAGTAAAACAGTCAATGATAACACTAAGCACACACACACCACATCTGATCGCACTCGTTCGGACCGGTCCTTCTCTCACTCTGGTGCGCACCACACTCACCACTTTCAGGGTCTTCAAAAACTCTCGTAATTCTCCTGAAGGGCATCCACTCGGACTGCCGCAGGGTGACGAGCTCGATCTTTTCCTCCTCGGGCGCCAGTTTTCTGCCGATCGGATTTGCCTTCCTAAGGCCGAGTCACTCGGACCTTAGGGCCAGGATTGGTTACCTGGGCTTTTACCCAGGGTCGCTAACCTGGGGGCCGGGACTACCAGCCCAGACTTCCTCACTCGGGACCACTAACCCGAGACCATACACGGGATGGCGACTCCCGCTTTATAATGGATTTATGCAGACACGAGGGGGCGACCCTCGAATTACACTGCCCTGTCCAGACAATTAGACCTTGCCTCCAGCTGTCCTTTGTTCTCAGGGAAGCTGCTCGTATCCCGGACGAGCCCCCAAATGTTAGGGTGCAGGCTTCCGAGGCTTCCCCAGAGAACAAACTACACAGGCATAGAGATGTAAATTCAAGCAAAGTCTTTATTCAGCCAACTAGTTGGGGTCCAAGTCAGCCCGATGCAGCAGGTCTCAACAAGGACCCCGAGCACTCAGAGCCAAGGGTTTATATAGCAATTTCAAAGCACTTAACTCATAGCAATTTTCTATAACTATACATTATTCTTGCAAGACATATATCCTGGGGTTAAGCAAGGGCAGGGTAAGACTACTCCTCAATGGTTAGGGAGGTTCTGCACGATAAGCTTGGTATGTAAGATTTACTGACCAAGGTTAGCTGACCAAGGGTCACAGCTGCCCACCACCCGGTGCTCATGATTAACTTGTTTTTCAAGGCCTTACCCAGTTCCAGTTTTTCTTTCTAAGTCACATACTCAGAAAATGGCTTCTAGGCCTTTAAGATGGCTATGCTTATGCTAACCTATTTCTATTCTTACAGTAATTTCTATAATATTCATATAAATGGCTAGAATATTTTCAGTTATATTTAAAGTTTGGAATGCTGAATCCAATGTTTTATAAAATGGAACTATATGATAAATATCTACAAACTTCTTTTGAAGTGTCTCTCTATGAACAAAAGGTAAAAATTCTGTGAAATATAATAGAAACAATTGTTCTGTCTTCGTATAAATGGCTGAAACAATTTATGGAAAAAGATGTGGTTACAACGATACGGCATCTTTTTCAACAAACAATTGCTGTTGGAGGAAATATATAAAATATTACTGATGAGCTATAGATAAAAGTACTTTAAAAATCATGTAATTTAAGTACATTTTTACACATTTTATGCAAGTAAATATATTTCTGATGTGTTGCAAATGATAGTTACTGGATTTTGTCTAAATGAAGTGCTCACAGACTACTTTTCCATGAACTGGTAAAAAAAGAAACAAAAAAAATCTAATTAAGTATGTCCTCACCAGTAATGATTTCTTTAGTTAAAAACAATATTTGATGGGAAATTTTTATAAATGTTTTAAATAGAATAATAGAAGATTCCAGGCTACTTTTACAGAGACATCAGCATACATACAATTGCAAAGAAATTGAACCCAAAATTCTTCAAAGTGCTACAGGGTATCATCAATGTTATTAATTCCATAAAGCAATGCCATTAAAACATAATAAAATCACCCAACACTGTATTATGAGTTGGGGTGTTGTCATAAACATCTATAGTACATAATTTTGATGGTTATCTTATGGCAAGGAAGTAGAAAGGAGTGTAACATTAATGGATGACCTATACATTTTTCTTTCACAAAAAGACAAGTGCTCCAAATTTGCTAACTTGTCTGTGATGAAAAATGAATGTTTAACTCTGTAGTAGATTTTATGGAAAGAATATTAAATGCACAATTTATATTTTAACAAAGCCATCTTCTTACTTTTTGTTCTCAAGACTTCTTTACAGTATTAAAAATTATTTAGGATCCCAGCAAGTTTTCCTTTATGTGAGTTATATCTAACAGTATTTATTTTATTAGGAATTAAAACAGAATTTAAGGAAAAATTTATACATTAATTCAGTTGAAATACCCAAAATAACCCACTGCATGTCAGTAGGAAACACATTTTTATTTTCCAAAAAAATATTGAGAAGAGTGGTATTTTTTTACATTCTGAAAATTTCCCTGGAAGGAAATTACAGCTGACTTCTCATATTTGCTTCTGCATTTAGTTGTAAATTTGCTGTGATATGTTGTTTTGGTTGAGGTATATGAAGGAAATCTGACTTCACTAAGATATGTAGTCAGACAGGAAAATAAATTTTAATATTTTCATAAAATTTTGGCATTCTTTGAAAAGCATATGAAATACCTACAAATGGTAGTTTCCTAAAGATTAGTTGCAATGTGGAATCAGAGGCCATATCAGTGAACCTTTCACACTCTTGTTACATTAAAATGCATTCATCTACCTTATTTTTTAAATATATTTTCTTTACCCGGGAAAGATATAATGGCAGGAATTAGCCAATTGAAAAACATTGGTGAATGAGTTACACAGAATTTTCAAATATTGAAAAATATAATATAAATATGTAACTATTTATCTGCAAACATGTCATGAATTGGCAACTTGTTCACAGTGGTGAATACAAGCTCACATTTGCAGATGCAAGTTTCCCATCATTCTTATTTTCCCTCAAAAGCTTGACATTTCTCATTGGCAAGCCACTAGCCTTGAAGTGACAGACCCACTTAGTTCGTGTATGTGATAATGTTGGCCAAATATCCAGGTATCAATATCCATACTTAATCATTCTTACCAGTAAAAATGGAGTTCCACGAAAAAAAAGGCCATCTCATAACTCAGTGACACAGTGTTTTCCTTTAAGACACCATGGTACTTTGGCCTAAAGGAAAAGTGCTTGTGTGTATGTTTCATTTCATCAAAGAGAATATGTGAACTTTGAATTTCATCAAAGGATGTGTACTCAGTGGTTGAAATTTAAATAAAATTAATAATTTTTACTTCTCCACCGAAATATTCTTAAGTGAAACTGGCATCTTTTTCTTGGCTATGTGGCAGTGAAGAATAAAAGGCATCTTTATGCAGTGTTACTCCGGGAAGAATACACCTTCATAGCCAGGGGCAAAATACATTTGAAACCACAATCAGGCAAAGGTAGAAATAAAGTGGGAGAAACCTCTTTATTGTTTTCAAGCAATCATCCAATTCTATTCATCAGTGTCTCCTGCGACCCAGCTGCAAAAGGGACTCCACGCAACCTCTCTGGTCTAGATTTGCCCTTGCTCCCCCATGTAATTGCCTACGGATATGGAAATGGACTACCTCTCTCCACCTGTTGGAAACACTTATTGATATGGAGATGAACTAAAGCCAGGCGAGAGATTCTGGACATCTTGCAATTTTACCCACACACAGTTTGCTGTTAAAACCTTGACTTATGCTACAGCACCAGTAGTTGTTTCTGTGACTGTTAACACAATGACAAATGCAATGTACTGTTATGGAAAACTGACATATTATTATGAAGAGATTTTTGACCTTATAGTTCCCCTGAGTATCTCAGAGTCCTCTGGGCATTAGTGAATTAAATTTTGAGAATCTCTATATTAATATACAAATGACATTTTAGTGAGTGAAAGATGTAACTAACTTTTGAAAGAAACACATTCTATAGACAAATCATGCTGCTAAAGAGGGTATGGATTATAAACATTGTATTATTATCTCTTTTCCAAAAGCAATGTTATATATTTTTTACAAAAGTGGAAAATATTCTAAATTATATAAATACTCTCCTAAGAATTTAGGCAGGTTTTGAGCCTGAGTATTAAATATAGAAAAATAAAACAGCTTTGGATTATCAAGAAAAACTGACATTAAGATAAAACAGAAAAAAGTCTTGCATAATTGGTAGATGATTTTGAAAAATGAGAAGCATGATAAAATAAGCAGAGTCAATGAGTAACTTTTACCCTTTGAATCAATGTGGTTTTCTAAATTATACTATCATTCATGAGAGCCATTATAATTTACAAAGCAACCTAAATAATAAAGCATATTTCTCTATTAGATAACATCTTTGTAAAAGAAAAATATTTTTGAATCATTAAAATAATACAAAAAAGACGTTTTTGCATTTTTTTCATTCTTTAGTTTTTTTATTTTTGTGTCACAACATGAATAAGTTCAGGGGAACATACTCATAATTATATATATGTAATATACATGTATATGCATACGTAAAATAAACACACACACACTTATTGTTAATACATGGTGAACTTTTTTCACTTAAATGTAGAAACTTGTTCTTCTGTCAACAGATATGTTAGTTCTAGATGTTACTGAGACAGGGACCATGGGTGTAGTCAGAACAGGGTGACGGCCTCTGGAAAAAGCAAGGCAGGATATTTGCAGTCAGAGCAACATAACTACATGCAAGGAAATCTCCATCTAAAACTCTGTGTTAAACATTCAGCTCTAGAGTCATTCTTCAGTGAGATCAGTTAATATTTCACAGATAAAGAAGAGTAGCACACATTTTTATTATGCTAATCATTTGTAATCATGTGTAAGATTCACTTTAACATGCTAAAAGGCCCAGGACTATGTGCTGTCTTAACTCCTTCAAATCTGATGAAGTGATTTTGCAAACTGGGCAAACTAATTTAGTATGCAGGCCCAGCCATAAACAACACAGTAAAAGGCAATAGGGATTCCACCTTAAAGATAAGATTGCGTTTTAATACCCAAGAAGTTAACACATCAGAAATTCTTAATTTACTCTTTAGCAAACAATACCTCAGCCCACCTTGGGGTCTGAGCAGGAGGCCCTGTTTCATATGCCCCCAGACCAAGATGCTGGTATCTCAGGGGGAAATCAGAGCAGGAAGTTGCTTGTGTTAAGTTAATTATAAATATTGAGACCACTTAATAAGTCCACACCCTTAGGCTTTTTTTCCTGTTCTCAAAAATCCTGAACTTCTTGTAAAACCCCCAGACAACGCACCACCCTGGACTCTCTTGTTCCCTCTTGGCATGAGCCAGGAGCTCTGTCCTTTCACTTTATCTCTAAATAAAAGCCTATACCTTGCTCTCATACCTTGAATGTTTGTGAAGTTCATTCTTTGGCTTTGTGAACATGAACCCCGGTGATACTGGGGTTCTTGTTTTCAGAGTTGAAGAATGAATTTAGCAAACACCAAGGTAGGAAAGCCGGGGTAGAGGCTTTTATTTAGAGATACCCTGGGAGAATAGAGCTCCTGGCTTATACCAGGAGGGGATGAGAGAGCCCAGGGTAGTGCATTGTCTAGAGGATTTATACGCAGTTGAGGATTTGGAGGAACTGATAAAGGGCTTAGGGTGTGGACTTGTTAAAAGTAGTCTTAGGATGTTTGTCCTTGATGAGATATTATAACATGCTAAAGTGAATTTTACACGTGATTACAAACAATTAGCATAATAAAAACACGGGCTACTTTCCTTTATCTGGGGAGTATCAACTGATCTCACTGAAGAATGACTCTAGAGCTTAATGTTTAACATAGTTTTGGTAGGGAGTTTCCTTGCATGTAGTTACATTGCTCTGACTGTAAATATCTTGCCTTGCTTTTTCTGGAGGCAATCACCCTGTTCTGACTACACCCACCATCCCTGTCTCACCAGCATCATTATGTTGAACAGGATATGTCATTGAAATGAAGGACTACAAAATAAGAATTTGAGAGTGAGGTAGTTTCTTTGAAGATGCTTGTGTGAAATACTACACAGGAAATATGGATAGGAAATGGCAGATGGTCAGAAAAGCAGAGCAGTTCTCACAAACATTTACCATATTTTCCTGTAGTCAGTACTACAGATACTTTTTTGTTAGTATCCAAATTCAAGCAGAATTGAAGCAATATTTGAAAGGAAAGGAGCGACACACAGCAGCAATTCACCGGAGAGTTCCACTTTATTAGGGAAAGGTGCTGGGTTATATAGGAAGGGGCATGAATTGATTGAGCTGTCACTTCTACGGGGCTGTTGGCTGTTGGCTAGGTGCTGGGATTGGGAGGGGAGTGAGAGGTGATTGGGCTTCAGGTGGTGCCGGCAGGAACCGAGGACCCCGAAGAGAAGCCGGAAGTTTGCCATCTTACTGGTGGGGGCCCTTCATTCCCCCCTTTCTCCTCTATGGGGTTGTGGACGTTGCTTTCTCTCTGGCTGCTTCTTGCTGAACAGGGGTGGAGAAGGGAGTGAGGGTTTGAGGATTGGGAGGAAAGGGTTGATAGGACTCTCCACAGTGAGATGTGGACTTCTTCAGGTTTGGAAATCAATGAAGGTTCCCTGTAACCATAGGTTGAGGACCTGTTGATTCTAATGGTGCTAAGAGGATATGGGTGTCAGGAGCCAGGCGTCTGCGGCCATTGCTTCCAGGAACAGTTTCCAGTGGAGAGAGGGGTCCATCTCAGCATGTGGTGAGGAGGTCACGTGAGGGTGAGGGATCTTCTGTGGCCAGAAGCTGGTAGTTCCTGAGTAAAAGCTGGTTGAAAGCTTGATTAGAGATTTTTCTGACTTGGGATTTGATTAACTTTATTATACAGGGTAAGAAGAGACAGGCGAGAAGAATGATTATTATGGGGCCTGTGATGGGCCAGAGCCAGGTGAGGAGGGTGTTTGTTAGTATTGACGAGAATGGGTTGGAATTGGAAGCAGAGTGGAGACTGGAGGCAAGGTCAGTGAGTTTGGTAATGTCAGTTTCTACAATGCCAGATTCGTTGATGTAATAGCAGCACTCTTCCTGGAGGAAGACGCAGGTGCCGCCCTTCTCGGCTGTAAGCAGATCTAGGGCCCGCCGGTTTTGAAGGGTGACTTTAGCTAGCGAAGTGACCGGACTTTGGAGAGAGGCTAGGGAATCGGCAGTGGATGTCAGGGCTCCCTCAAGTTTGGCGTTGAGATCTCTAACTGCCCATAAAGAGTGACCCAAGGCTTCTCCCAAAAACCCTGCTCCAATCGCTGAGGTGATCAAAGAGATACCGACCATGATGGGAAGGAAAGCAGCTCTTTTTGTGCACGAGGGCAAGGGAGGTTGGAGCTCAAGGAATTCTCCCATGCTGTAAAGTGTAAACTGTGGGATTAGGGTGACGAGAATGCAGGGTGTATCGGAGTTGAGAGGCAGTGAGTTGAAAAGACTGCCATTACACTAAAAGAAGTGTCTCGGTTGTGTAAAAGTATTAGAGCCGGAGGTAGGGGTGTAGATAGAGAGGCAGTGAAGTGCACTGGAGGGGGGTGGAGTTGGGCCTACACAGTGGTGGATGGTGAGATTATCTGCATATTCTGGTTCCCATAGGGGTATGTCTGCCAGGGGGCAGAGGGGTTGTCTTTCTGCATGGAAGGAGTAGTTGGAAATATTAAGGGGCATGGCGGCCAGCAGTGGGCGCTGTAGTGATGCACACAAGAAACAATTGGTGGTGTTAAGTGTGTGGTTGAGAAAGATGGTGGTGTCCTGAATGAGCTGTAATGAAGAGTAAGAGAAATGGGAAGAGGGGTGGGGATAAGATGAAGAGGCGCCGTCAAGAGTTTGGATAATGACTTTTTCGGAATGTCTGCTATTTGATGCAACTTGAGAGATCTGGGAATGAGAGGGAACATACTTTCGAGAGATATGAAGGGTACTGTGGGGGGTTGAGGACACCCCCTATAGTAAACTGAGGCTGTGACTCCGGCGGCCCATTGAGAATCCCAGGGATCTGGGATTGATAAGGAGAATGAGCAGTTGGGATATTTCATGAAATGGTTGGAGGAGTAATACTGTGGGTACTGGAAGTTACTCATGTAGTGAATGGCGCAAGACCAGTAGGGACATCTCCTGTAGGTGTCTGGCTATCGCCTGCAATAGGCTTGTTTTTGGTCATAGAGGAAGCAGAGGTAGGGAGAATAAGGGTAGCTGCCAGTGAACACTTCAGTGGAGGGAGGAAAGTGGAGGTATAAAGGCTCAGAGCAGCTTTTCAGAGGGCAGTCTGGTGTGGCAATGAGGGCAGTAACTTTTGTTTGATGCTGTGTGTAAGTCTGTCTGACTTTGAATCGCCATACAAAGGAGGCTGGGGTGGCGGGGAAGACAATAAGAATGAGGAAAAAAGCAAGAGAGCAGTAAAGGAGGAAAACGTCATGATTTGGGTATGGATGGCAAAGGGGGTGAACGGGATTTTGGAGGAAAGAGGACAGTAAGGTCAGGAGTCTGGAGGGAGGGAGAGTCTGTAAACTTTTGTAGGTTAAGAGATCTTTTAGGTGATGTGGGGACAGAATGGTAAGGGGCGCCCTGAATGTCAGTTTATGAGCTGCCTTCTGCAAGAGCTGTCTAGCGGCTAATGCTTATAGGCAGGGGGCCCATCCCCGAACTGTGGGGTCTAATTGCTTGGAGAGATAAGCTACTGGGGAAAAGGATGGGCCATAATATTGGCCTAGGACTCCAAGAGCTTGACTGGACCTCTCATGAATGTATAATGAGAAGGGCTTCGACAAATCAAGAAGATGGAGAGCTGGGGCTTCTACAAAGGCTTGACAGAGCTTAATGAAGGAGTGTCGGGTGAGGAGGATAATGGTTTTTTAGGGGGGGGCTCTTGCTGAGGTCATATAGGGGTCTTGCCAACGGGGAGAAGTTAGGGATCTACGCTCTAAAACATCTATCCAGGCCTAGAAAGGAAAGGATTTCTGTCTTGGTTTTGGGAACGGGCAGGTCAGAGAGGAGCCATTTTCTGTCTAAGGTAATGGACTTTCTTTGTTGAGATAGAAGGAATCTGAGGTAAGTGACAGGAGGGGAAGAGATTTGAGCTTTTATAGGGGATACTCAGTAACTTCTGGAAGCTAGAAGGTTAAGAAGGGAGGCAGTGTCAAGTTGAGACTGTTCCCACGAGGGACTGCAGAGTAGAAGATTGTCCATGTATTGTAATAAGGTGGACTTGGAGTGATCATGATGAAACTGTTTGAGGTCCTGAGCTAGGACCTGTCTAAAAATATGGGGACTATCTCGGAAGCTTTGTGGCAAAACTGTCCAAGTGAGTTGTTCAGAATGTCTTGTGTATGGGTCTGTCTAGGTGAAGATGAAAAAATCTTGGGAGCAGGGGTCTAGAGGGATAGAAAAATGGGTCCTTGAGATCTAGGACTGAGAAGTGGGAGGCCAAGGCAGGGATCTGCGATAAAAGGCTGTATGGATTTGGAACTAAGGGATGGATAGGGACAACAGCTATGTTGATGAGGCGAAGGTCTTGGATGAGGCAGAAAGATCCGTTGGTTTTTTAACAGCTAATATGGGGGTATTAAAAGGGGAGTGAGTGGGTCTGAGGTAGTTTTTGTTTAAGACATCTTGAATGATGGGTTGGAGGCCTATGAGGGCTGAACTGGTTAGGGGGTATTGGGCCTGACAGATATACAGAGAGGGGTGACGTAATTTGATAAAGGCAGGGGGACATAGGGCCAAGGAGGAGCTTGTAATGTCCCAACCTTTGGGATTTACAGGGTGTATGAGGGCAGAACTGGAGCTTTCATTGGGTAGAGGGGCGTTGTTGGCTATGAGGGCCATCAGAAAGGGAGTACTGGGAGCTGTGGGAGTGGATATAGTTATGGAAACGTGGAGGAGAGAAAGGATGTCCCATCCTAGTAAAGGGATGGGACGCTGGGGCATAACCAGGAAGGAGTGGGAGAAAGGTATGGGATTGTCTTGGATTGTGCATAAAAGGGGGGGGGGGTTTAATGGGAAAATCTGTTTACTTCTTACCAAGACTATAGGAGTAATGGCTGGCGTGGAAGGGCCCCGGTATTCTCGCAAGACTGAGAAGGCTGGCTCCTGTATCTAGGAGGAAGGAGATGGGGTGACCGTCTACTGTTAAAGTAACTCTGGGCTCCTGTTTGGTGATGGAAATGGTCGGGTGAGAAACTCCTGGGCCCCGTCAATCTTCTTTTGCCAGCCCCACTACAGCGGGCTTAGGATGGGGGTTGTTCGTCCAGCCTCCCCTTCGGGTGGTTGGGCAATCAGACCCCCAGTGGCCCATTTTGTGGCATCTGGGGCATGGGGTGGTAGGAGATCTGGGGGAGGGGCACTCCCTTGACCAATGTCCCTCTTTTCCACACTTGAAACAAGCTCCTGGGGGGGGGCTTGTTTGTAGAGGGGCGCCCAGGTTGTGGTTTTATCAGCTGGGCCAACATTTGGAAATTGGCCTGATCAGCCTTTTGTTTACGGCATTCTTTCTCCTCTTCCCGGTTATGGAAGACTTTAAAGGCCACTGTTAGGATCTCAGTCTGTGGGGTAGCGGGGCCCTGTTCCAACTTTTTGAGTTTAGCTTTAATGTCGGGGTAGCTTTGAGCTAGGAAGTATGTCATAAGGATATGTCTTCTTTCAGGTGTTTCTGGAACTCAGAGTGGGTTTCGTCTCTCTTTTGAATTATGTCTTGGAGCTTTTGAAAATTGATTACTTTACGAGCTGCCTTTTTCAGACCTGCTATTAAGCAGGAGGCAAAAATATCTCGAGAGCAGAGACTCATGGCGGTGTTATAATCTCAGTGTGGGTCTTGTTCGGGGACAGCAGTGGGGCCAGGGGGATAGGTGGGGTCAGTCCTGTGGGTTTCGGTAGAGTGCGTTTGGGTGAAGTCCCAAACTCGTCTATGCTCTTCAGGGAGGAGAGTATTGGCTAGGAGCATGAAAATGTCATGATGTGTGAGGCTGTAAGACTGCAGGGTCAATTGAAACTCCCTGATATATGTCGTGGGATCAGTGGAAAAGGAACTTGGGCGTTTCTCTAGATCCTGCATTTAGCAGGATCCTAAATGCCTTTGGATCCTGCTACCTCCCAGAGGGGGGCAATAATTTTGGGAGGTTCTTGGGACTAAGTCTGAGGGGGACTGAAGGGTTCTGGCTCAGTCTGTGGGGGAGTGACGCGGTCTAGCTGCGCCTATTCAAGCAGGTCCTGAAGTGTGGAAGGGGGGCAAAGAAAATAAAGAAAGATAGAATCAGACCCACATGTTGCCAGCCTGCAGCCCAGCTGCTTGCCTCTGCTGCTTTAGTTGGGCTTGAACTCATAACTTTGAGGTTAAGAGTCCCATGCTCTACTAACTGAGCTACAGCAGGGCTCCAGTTAATTGCTTATGGAATGCATAAACAGAATGTTCTTTGTTCTCCATTCCTGCCACATTGGCAAGTGGGGGAATGGCATACTTAGAAGCAGGGGCGGTATTTTTACACATCTTCAAGGTCTCCCTATTTTCAGAGTGTGGAGTCTTGGCAAGATATGTTTTTGTGGACAGATAACTTCTAAGGACTGCACCTGTTGTTCTCTAGCTTGTGCTTTCCCATGCTGGGTTCAGACATGGGGGAAGGTGCTTTCTCATTCTTCCTACAAACATGTGAGAAGACAAAGGGGGTCCCTAACAGGGGAGAAACAGGTGATGAGGGCAAAGACGGAGGAAGTCCCTGGGACCTAGTTAAAGGGGGGGCTGAAAGGCTCAAGCTTAATCTGTGGGGGACGAAGGCGGAGGAGGTGAGATGGGGAGGAGATGGTGGGGGAGGAAGGGAGAAGGGCTGTTGTAGGAGAAGAAGGGGAAGGGAGTGAACGGGAGGCTTCTGCGGGGGCAGCGGCTTGCAGGCTAGGAGAACTTGGGAGGGGGCAGGGAGAGGAGGAGGCAGAAAGCTTCGATATAGGGAATCTCCTTCCATTTTTTCAGGCGCTGGCAGTAGTTAAAAAGATCGCGAGTGATGTTAGGATCAAGAGTTTCCCCTGTGGGCCATTTGTTGTTATTGTCTAGGGGGTATGTCGGCCAATCTTGGGAGCAATATTTAAGGAGAAATTTTGGTTTTATCTCAGGCGTCAGGGAGAGGGTAGCCAGATGCTTAAGCAGGCATTCAAGAGGTGAACTTTCAGGGAGGGATGAGGAGGCTCCCATGGCTAAAGGACAGAGAAGGAGACAAACCGGGGAAGACGAACAGAGATCCTCGGACTGGAAGCAGACCGCAAGGAGACAAAGGGCGTCCTCGATGATCCTTGGTGGTCTGCATAAACTCATAATCGAGTCGGAATTTCTTAGGAAGTGTGGGTCGTCACCCAGACTTCCCTAAGAAGGCAGAGTGCCAGAGTCATGAGGTACCTAGCGCTAGGCGTTTTCGGCAGACAGAACAGATTTCGGCGGATGGAACAGAAGGAGGAGGGGGTGGGGAAAGGGAGCGTTCTCATCCGCAAAGGAGTCACCTCATTTATGGCTGTTGGAGGGGGGGGCCTGAGGGTCCACCACAGCCGTAAAGGCCTGAGGCGGGGATTTATGGCTGTCGGAGGAGGGGCCTGAGGGTCCACCGCAGCCGTGAAGGCCTGAGGCGGGGAGAGTTCCCTCTTCATCCCCAAGCGTCAGGGCCTTGCCGGACGATCACGGTCAATGGCACTGCGATAGCTCAGAGAAGAGTGGCCCACCCCGGGGAAATTTTGCTTAAAAAGTTTCAGCACTGATGGAAGGGACGGTGAATGCGTTTATGACTGTCGGAGGAGGGGCCTGAGCGTCCGCCGCAGCCGTAAAGGCTTGAGGCGGGGATTTATGGCTGTTGGAGGAGGGGCCTGAGGGTCCGCCGCAGCCATGAAGGCCTAGGCGGGGAGAGTTCCGTCCTCGTCCCCCAGCGTCAGGGCCTTGCCGGAGGATCACGGTCAATGGCACTGCGATAGCTCGGGGAAGAGTGGCCCACTCCAGGGGTAAAACTTACCTAAAGGCCAGAGAGAAGTGGTGAGTGTGATGAGCCAGCGCCGGAAAAAGAGGACAAGGGCAAGCTGCTGCTGGTGTCGGGGGGAAGACGGGGCCCAGTTGGGGTGTCCCGTCTCCTGGGTTTCGGCACCAATGAAAGGAAAGGAGCGACACACAGCAGCAATTCACCGGAGAGTTCCACTTTATTAGGGAAAGGTGCTGGGTTATATAGGAAGGGGCATGAATTGATTGAGCTGTCACTTGTACGGGGCTGGTGGCTGGTGGCTAGGTGCTGGGATTGGGAGGGGAGTGAGAGGTGATTGGGCTTCAGGTGGCGCCTACGGGAACCGAGGACCCCGAAGAGATGCTGGAAGTTTGCCATCTTACTGGTGGGGGCCCTTCAATATTAACCTCTGATTTGGACTATCCTTACTTAACTCTCTAATCAAATTTATGTCTTCTCACCTACAAGCAATCAAACTACAGAGAGTCCTAAGGCAAGAAATCTACCTGTATCTTCCAATGACTACACCTGCATCTTCATGGGACCATTTGACAGACACCCCTACAGCCAGTCTGAGTCCTCCTTGCCTCCACGGACAGCAAGCAACTAAAACCCCTAACTGGTGCCCTTCCTATCTTCCTATCCTAATCTCCACCATCCAAACAGTCAGCAAGCACGGGGACCCAAATCATCATCACACTGTCCCTCACAAGCAGGAAGCAGCCGGAGCTGTCATTGCCCCTCACCCCAATTATTTGGGTTCCAACTGCTTGAGTAGGGAATGTTAGGCAGGAAAATAGATATGAGCTGGGTGGAAAGAGAAAAAGGCCAGAAAGTCCACTAAAAATTTAGACCCAAAATTAATCAATTAAAGCTCAAAAAGCCAAGAGCAACTTGGCCTGGAATGTTTGAATATTTCCCAGATAAAGGAGTGATGCCGGGGTTATTGTTCATGAAGCCACAGAATGAGCTTCACAAACACTCAAGGTAGGAGAGGGAGGTACAGGCTTTTATTTAGAAATAAAGTGAGAGAATAGAGCTCCTGGCTCATGCCAGGAGAGGACAAGAGAGCCCATACTGGTGTGTTGTCTAGGGGGTTTTATAGGCAGTTGAAGATTTTTAGAGAACATGAAAAAAACTTAGGGGTGTGGACTTGCATCACCTGCCCTGTCCTCAAGGTGGGCTGGGTCAAAGTCTGATTGTTAGGCCTGACAGCAGAGTCATGGGAGTCATGGGTTATGCTGATAGCCTTGCAGAACACTCAAACATTCCAGGCCAAATTGCTCCTGGCCTTTTGACCTTTAACTGATCTCACTGAAGATGTCTATATCTTTACCCTAGAGAATTAGTGTGACCTTAACTTCTCATAATGCTTAGCACAGACTTTCAATAAGGACTTCTTTGCCCATTGTTACGTTGCTCTGACTGTAAATATTCCACCCTGCTTTTCCTGGAGGCCCTCACCCTACTCTGACTACACCCATGGTCCCTGTCTCATTCCCTCCTCTACAGATGGAGACCCTAGCTGCTGCTAGGGAAAGGGGGTGACAACTGCTCTGGCTGCTTCCTGCTGAGAAGGGGCACAGTAAAGTGTGCAGTTAGGTCTCCATCAGTGGTCATTCGATAGGGCCTTGGAAGATGGGCACTTCTATTTCAGGTTCCATTTCTATTGCTATTTGCAGTTTTGTGGCTTTTAGGCAAGATAGAACAAATTGCTTTACTAGGTTAAGTAGCAACATCTGGACTTGGAGTTTCCATTCTGGAAATACAAACTTGATGAGTTTAAGAATGCATGGTTGAATATGAGAACTAGAAATAGTAAAATGTTAATTGAAATGATAGGAGAAAACTTAAACATCTGGAAAATCATAGCCAGATATTTTGAAGAAGCTAGAATTCTGGATCTAGTTTATGTCCCAATGACTAGTATTATGATTTAGTATGGATAAGGCTGCATTATTGAAACAATACTTTTCTCTAAAATCACCCTCATTTTTATTAGAAGTAACCAGCTTAAGAAAATAATTAACACTTGGCTTTATTGTTTGCATAAGTGCAGCAAGAAGAACAATTGATTACATAGGCTCTTTTAAATATGCTTTGCTGGAACTTTTTATAAGGAATTTCAGACTGAACTTTTAAAGGCCTCTTGAGACCAGACAGCCAAGCCAGACTTGCCATCAGGTTTTGCCTGCAGTATCTGTAGATTCAGGTGAATTCCTCTCTTCTCGAGGTCCCCAAGACATTCTGAGGTTTCTGTACCAGCCAGGAAGTGAACCTTTCTTACTCACCTGGTAAGGCTGCTGGGAACCCTGTGAGCAAGGTACCAGGCCAGTTCTTCCAAGGGGCTTTGTTGGCTTTATAAAGTCAACCTTAGTTCCTTAAAACTGTTCATATCTGAGTTTATGCATGTGTCTCTCAGGTATGACATTCCAGTCAAAGCCTTGGTAATATAACCTGTAGTTTTAATTGGTCATCTTACAAGGAAAGTAGGTTCTTATTGAACTTATGCAAATAAATATACTGCCATGAAATATAAAAATAGTCACTGAGAGTTTTTAAATTCTGGAGGGATCAGATAGAGAGAAAGATAAATGTTTCAATTCTGCTTATAAAGATAGTCATTTACTAAACTTTTGTCAGCTTAAGAGAACAGGCTTAAAACACTTTATCAGCAACATTTGAAACAAAAAGCCACAAAATCATCTTCCTTAGTTTACTTAATCCTATGTAACCAGTACCTCTTCTCCTGAAATCTAGTTCTTTACTAGTTTAGGAGTAATAAACACAGTGAGTATAAATGACAAAAGACTTACAAATGATAATGGCTAAAGATCTGATGAGAGCTTACTGTAGGACAGTTGACATAAGGAAATTTGGATATTTCTGTAACAACAGTAACATTCAGTAACAAAGTTTAGCATCATTCCCTTTGACAGTGCTTTCCAGGTAATTAAGCAGGTAATTATATATCAGATAAATAAGCCAAATTAGCCAAATACTTTCTCCAATGAGAAAAAATTCCTCTGACATGTTCCAGGGCCCCTCTGGAAAATATCAGTTAACTAGAAGTAAAACCACCTTTTTTAATTTGATTTTTTTTCTTTCGGCACTTGCTTAAATAGGATTATAGGTTGCCATGAAGCAATACTTATCCATTATTACCAGAATAACAACAAAATACCTCAAAGACAAAAAAAGAAAAGATAGCAAAGTTTAGCTTTTGGTCCTTTTAATATTAACATCTCATTATCTTAAATACTCAGACAACTCATTGAGACTTTAAGCATGACAAACTGCTTTGATAAAACAAATAGAAAACCCTTTGCCATCTTTCAATATTAAGAGCAGACTAACAGTTAAGAAAATTTTGTCTTTTTAACTGAAAACAAAATTCTGATTTTGCTGTGTAATTGATACCAAAACTCATCTGCTTTAATTTTATATAGCATGACCATATTAAATTCTTCTAAAACTTTCTACAGCCTTCTTTTTATTTAGAGTTCTCCCTCTAAATAAACAGCTGTACTTTAGAACAAAGTTACTTTCTTTTACCAAAAGACACATTTAGTATGCAGAAATGTTTTCCTCATTACTTTAAGTAGTTTTAATTAGAACTTAAAACTATTAGGTACCTTAATTTTTAGTAAACACTGAGAAACAGGCTATTATAAACTGTTACACTAGCATTCTTTGGATTGACAGATCTATGAACATTTTATAATTTCTGTAACCGTGAGCTTTACAACACAATTTCTCACTAAACATAAAGTATAGCTTTTTAACTTAGCAAAACTTTAAGGTTTTAGGTGACCACAAAGATTCTCAGGCTGTGGTAGGTATGCACACTGTAACACACAATTATTATTAAGAAGTTCACTTGCTACATTTAGTTTACTCATTCTTAACAACTATGCTAGACTACTTACAAACCTTTACTGAATATTAGACAAAGTAGAGCCTCTAAGCATTTTATTCTTGAAAGATTTAGCAGATAACATAACTTAAATGACTTCTGGTAAACTTAGGCAGCTGATAACTATAAGGACATGTTAGTTTCAGTTCAAGTTAAATTAGCATTAATACTTAATATTTTCCATTAGAATTCTCTGGAAGTTTTAGAAACCCCAATTAATACCATCCGGAAGTAGAAAAATCTTTCATCTACACGCTTAGACACACAAACATACAGACTGAGACATAATGACTACAGTTAGCAACACTCTTCATAAAAAGAGCATATAGACAGACTGACACAGAGACTTGAGTGACTGATATCCTATGTCTTTCCTTTTAGCTTATTTGACTAAAAGTATCTCAGTTTTCAAGAAAACACTCTACAAGCGAGCAGTTTACATAACTGGGTGAAGGGGTAGATGGCCCCAGACTAACAGGGCTGATGAAGGCTCTGAACTGATAGGGACTGTGCATCTCCAGGGGGCTGGAAATGAAATGCAAGCACAATTCTAGCTCCAGTCATTTAAAGCCAGGCTGTATTACAGAAGATACATTTCTTCTGTTTCAGGGAGTCTAGTTTAAAAACTTCCCAATTTTTGAAGATAATGAACCCAATAAGTAGAAACCCAATAAGTAGAATAGATTTCCACCAAAATAACTTAGAAACTAGTTTCATATTGTAGGCTATGGGACTTTGGACTATTTTCCTTCTGTGCATTAAAATAAATTTAGCTGCATAACCTTATTATATTACATACTTCTCTCAGGGACCAAGCCTCCCCATCAGAGAATTTATATTGAGGCTAGGCTTGTGTGCAGAAGATAAAGCACATTTTCTTTTCAGGGTCTGGGGATCAAAATTGCTCCCAGTTCCTCAGAATGCATGCCAGAGGCCTGTCTAGCTTTAACCTTGAAGAGGATGCTCCCATCTGAAAGAGAGAGAGAGAAAGACGGGTGTCTAGCACCTGGTCAGCCTCTCTCTCTGTGAGTGCGTCCTCTCACCTTAGAGCTTAGGTGATAGTGGTCAATCACCCCCTCTGCCAGGCCTACTGGATTTAAACACTCCTTACCAGCATGGCCTGCACCTTGCCTTGATTCCCCTCTTGCCTTCCCACTAAGCGAGAGTCACCTCGGAGCTCTGGATTTAGTGGGACCTTACCAGTGTGCTCCTACTTACACTTTTTGGGAGTTTCCCTAGTTTTCTCTGCACTAGCTTTCCTTGAGAGCCCCCTGCCTGTCTGATAAGTGCAGAGACTGTGTGACTTCTTGCTGCTAGAGCCCTGATCTAAGTCACAAGCCTGTTTTGCTTTCCAGGGGCTGCAGAAAAGGAAATGCCCAGCCCCAGGATGACTGCCTCTAAGGAAAGGAGATCAACAGAATAGAGCCATTTACATGTTGGTCTCAGGTTTCAGCTTGATTATTTACAAACTTCATTTACATTACACTGGAGAATATGGCACAGGCCTAAGAGGACTGCTTTGAATGGGGAGCAAGGGAGCTTTTTGCTAAGGCCAGAAATAAAATTCAGGGGCTGCCATGGACATTTATGGGGCAGGGGGTTCTATACTCTCAAACACCAGTTTCTGCCACTGCCTGGAAATTATCCCGCTAGTCACCCACTGTTAGAAATCTGATCTATGAGACAAGAGGTCAGGTGCCATCTGCGACTCTCGCATAGTCAGCAGCCTAGCCAGAGGTTCACTCAGCGCCGTTGGATCAATCGGCCGGAGCTGAGATCCAAGGACCACTGTCTACTAGTCCGGTCTGCCCTCGGAGTCCACAGATTAGGATAGGAAAGTAGGAAATTGGCTCAGCCACTCCCCGACATTCCTGTCCCTCTGGAGGCAGGGGATCAAGGAGCGGCAGACAACGGGAAACCGTTCACCTGAGACTTAAGACTGGTAGCCAATGCTAATCGTCTTTTTAAGTGGCTAACAGGTGCCCAGACACATTTTTATGAGATAAAAAGTACAGCATTTAGTTAGGAATAAGAGTGGAGCATGAATCTCCTACCTTGCCGTGGTGAGCATCGGGTTCCGTGAAATTGATGAAGTTAGAAGGGAGTTAGGAACACTCCCTGCCTCACTGAGGCCAGGGCGGCCTGAAGAAGTAAGTTGGAAGTCAGAGACCAAGACAGAGAGGCGCTCCTTACGGATGGATACCCAGTTGGGCTGTCAGGGTCTGAGTTCAGACACGTGGGCCTTTGAGAAGCCACTGAAGTGTAGTAGACTCTTGCAGTTGCCCACAGCCTTCCTCAGTCCCTTGCATCCGAGGAGATGCCTCTGAAAGGGAATCCTGGCCTCCACTCAGCTGACTTTCCCAGTTCCCAAAGGAGACGGGGGATCCACTGAGGGAGATGCCGGGTAACCTGTTACTCAAGACTTTGAGATCAGCAGCCGGGCTAGTCCCATTTAAGTGGCTGACAAGTGCCCGATGTTGTGTGCCATAGACGGCTTTCTTCTATAAGGACAGCAAAAGAAAAGGCAGGCTTGGATGCTGACACTCACCTCCGAAGTTATCCTGGATGAGCCCCCAAAGATGTTGCTGGGGTTCTTATTTGCGGACCCGAAGAATGAGCTTCACAAACAGTCAAGGTAGGAGAGCAAGGTACAGGCTTTTATTTAGAGATAAAGTTAAAGAACAGAGCTCCTGACTCACGCCAGGAGGGGACACGACAATCCATAGTGGTGCGTTGTCTAGGGGGTTTTATAGGCAGTTGGAGGATTTTTTGAGAACATGAAAAAACTTAGGGGTGGGGACTTGTTAAGTGGTCCCTGAATATTAAAAATTAACTTAACTGTAAGGAATTTTCTGCCTTGATTTCTCTCTGGGACACCAGCACCTTGGTCTGGGAGCATATCAAAAGGCTGACTGCCCAGCTCCTAAGGTGGGCTGAGGTATTGTCTACTTGCTAAAGAATCTTGCCTCTTGAACTTCCTGGGTGTTAAAATGCAATCTTATCTTCAAGATGGAATTTTTCCTGCCTTTAACCATGCCGTCTACAGCTGGGTCTGCAGGCTAAGTTAGCTGTTCAGTTTGCAGAATCACCTTGTCAGATCTGAAGGAGGAAAGACAGCACAAAGGCCTGGGCCTTTTAGTATGCTAAAGTGAATCTTACACATGGTTACAAATGATTAGCATAATACAACATGTGCTACCCTTCTTTATCTGGGGAACATTAACTGATCTCACTGAAGAATGATTCTAGAGTTCAATGTTTAACATAGAGTTTTAGCAGGGGGTTTGCCTTGCATGTAGTTACATTGCTCTGACTGAAAATATCCCGCCCTGCCCCCTCCAGAGGCTCTCACCCTACTCTGACTACATCCATGGTCCCTGTCTCAGTGCATTGTCTAGGGGATTTATAGGCAGTTGAGGATTTTTGGGAATTGAGGGCTTAGGGTGTGGACTTGTACCACCTGCCCTGCCCTCAAGGTGGGCTGGATTGTTGTCTGTTTGCTAGGGCTGTTTACAGTGAAGTCACAATTTATGCTGAGATACCCTTGCAGAATACTCAAATATTCCAGGCCAGGCCAAGTTGCTCCTGGCCTTTTGACCTTTAGCTGATCTCACTAAAGATGTCTATATCCCTAGTCTGGTATCTTTACCCTAGAGAATTGGTGTGACCTTGACTTTGCATAGTGCTGAACACAGAGTTTCAATAGGTACTTTACATTGTTACATTGCTTTGACTGTAAATATCTTGCCATGCTTTTTCTGGAGGCCCTCATCCTACTCTGTCTAAGCCCACAGTCCCTGTTTCAACATCATTGTGGCCAAAGCCTGTTAAGGGAAAAAAGAAACCTCCATTTCAAACTAGGGTAAAACAATCACTTACTCCTCTGTCTCCAGAGGGAATGAGCTAGCTCCAGAAACAAACCTGAGACAGCCAAATAACTTTTGCAGTTTTTCTGGAAAGCTTTATCTTTACGCCCTTGCAAAAGGTATCATTTCATCTCCCAAGAGTGAAACACAATCAAGATTTTCCAAAATTTGTGTTGAAATTCCTATCACCATTTGCCCAAAAGAGCAAAGTGTCATTCATCGTCAACTTCACCTGTTAAATATTACTTAGGATTTTCTTATCTTTCCTCTTAGGACATCAAGCCTTAAATGACTCTAGATGCTAAAATACGTAGCTACTTTGCCAGTTTATAATTGGCAAAATACAAAAACTTGGTCTCTGGAAAGTTAGATATTTTTGAAAGATACTGTACTTATCATTTTAAACTAAAAATCATTTAAAGTAAAATACAGTCACATTGATCCAAATATTTTCCTACTGACATAAAATGTTGAATGTAACTTCATAAAGCACATAATGCTGACAATAAAATTACTGAAGAGACATAAAATGAAAAATGGTTACCAGACAAATTATCTTTCTGGCACTATAGGGTACTAAATGTTCTGAAGTAATTCCCTGTTTCAAAACAACCCAAACATTCATGAAATATAATTTGAATTGTATTGTATGCCTTATAGGAAAGAAAGATAAAACTCTACATCCTACTTTCATCCCCCTAAAAGAAACCCCAACAAATCAGTAAGGGTGTATGACCCAATCTATTTGTTGGATTGTGTTATTTATTGACGTTGTTAAGCAGAAAGCCTACATTTCTCAAAATCTCCTTGCCTGTATTCTTACTGGTTAGGGTTGGCCAGAAGATAAACCCACATAAGATTTGACAGGCATAAATGAAGCAGTAGCTATTATTATACAAATATTGTTACAGTCATATATAGTGACAGACAGGTACAGATATGACTGGCAGGTCACAGTCTGACCTCATTCTCCTCTTCTTTTACCCAGTTCATCTCTCCAACTTCTGGCTCTGATTACCAGTCAGAACACCATGCCCACCAACAGGTATCTGGCTGTAGACCCACAGAGGAATAACCATATAGACACAACAGCTTCTTATAATGATGACAATGATAATGACATCTAATTAGGAGTAGAGTAAAATGCTAGACCAGAATACTCTGTAGGCCCATATGTAGGCCCATAGAGAAGTGATACAAGTAAAAGTGTTTAATGCTCTTGTAATTTCCAGGAAAACAGGAAAAAATACTATCATTATACTTTATGCTTGGCAAAATTTCACAGTAACCCTTAAAAGGAGCATATCAAAGTAGTGAAAATCAACAAATGATCTGAGAATAGTAACCCAAAACATCAATGAATATTTTAAAAATAAAGGACAAAAAGAAATATGGAAGAGGAAGGGATTAAAAATCAAAATCCATATATAAGATATTAGAATCAAGTCCTAATATATCAATAACCACAATAAATGCAAACAGAAAACTTTGCCATTTAAAATATACAAACTGAGATATTGAATTAAAAATAAGAAAATAAAATAAAATTCCTGCCAATATTTTTAAAAGAGGTATGCATAAAACATAAGGTCACATAAATATTAAAAGTCAAAAGATGTGGCTTCTCACCACACAAGATAGTATACTCATTTCTCTGTGCCCCTGCCCACTAAGAACAAATATAAACCCTAGAAATAGCATAAAATGAAATCCAAAGAGGCCACTTAACGGCAGTAAGAGAAAGGTGAATTGGTTGGGGACCCCAGGACTGGAGAAGCAATGCAGTAGCCGAGAGTTTAAGTGTGCCCACCCACCCCATCAAACAGAAGAAGGTCACCTGGGCCCAAAATTTCCAAACCCCAAACTCAGCAATGGAAGGCAGCACATATGGGCTCAGTCTTCTCCAGAACAAACAAGAGTCCCTCTGACTCTTGTTAGCCAAGTTTAAACCTCAGTGAAGCCCAGTGCCATTGGCAAGAGAGATCCATCAAAAGAATTCTGCTACCCATAAGCGGCCAGGAGAATGCTGTCTTTCCCATTCCCCTCCCCTACTTAAAAGATATTGGCATGTCCAAATGGCACCAGCAAAGGGTCCATGCAATAACAGCAATGACGGCTGCAAAGGTCCTTTGTTGAAAACCTGAAATACCCCTTGCTCACCAAGATGTATTGGAGTGGCTCTGTGGTATTGACAGGAGAGGATCTGTCATGCAAAACAGATGGCATATTAAAAGCAATTCCCAGAATAGCAGATGGCTTTAAATGCAGTCACACCCAACGTCATATCCAAAGTGGCACACACACTGCATGCGAACAGTCTGTGGTTGGCTTGTGAGTTAAATGGTATAATATCATAATGCAAAGACCGGTTTCATCCAAGTGAGTCCTACAGTCAGGACACTTACTTCATACCATTGAAAAATACTGACAGAAGAGACTGGCATGGGAAGACTATTTATATTTTTGGACTGCAGACACCCTCCCTCCACTTCCCAGAGACACAGGGAGATGTTGCCACCACAAGCACCTGGTCCAGGAAGTGTCCTATGTGCCCCACAGGTGAGGGTAAATCCCATAACAAGAAGTATCCAGCCAGAAGACCTCCTAAGGTCTGAGACCCACTTTCTCTAACCTAGAGAACATTAGGTATCCTAGGGTTGGGAACACTACTTCTCTTGCAATAGGCAGCACCAGCAGGGACCAGTGGGAGCCCCAGTAGCACAGAAAAAAAAAGCCAACCAAAACAACATCACAAACGCTCTGAAAATTAAATTGTCTTTGGAAAGACACCTCAGAAATAGGCTATGATCTGCATGCTAAGCCTAAACATGGTTACTGCCTGATAAAATAGAATATTTCTATAGAACTCATATTCTTCTAACAGTAGGCAAAATGCCCAGTATACAGTAGAAAATCAACCATCATACCAAGAAACAGGAAATCAAACCTTGAATGAGAAAGCAGAGTGAAGTGACACCAATACTCAGGTGACCAACTCAGATAGGAAATCAGATAGAATCAGATGATGAAAACTTCCCACAAAGAAACCATGAAACCTAGATGATCTAAGAGTGAGTTCTACCAAATTTTCAAGGAACAGATCATCCAATATTACACAAATGCTCTCAAAGAATTGAAAAGAGGAGTATCCTAAAATTCATTCAGTGAAGCTAGTACAATACTGTTACCAAAACCAACATAAGGTCACTTATGAGTGGCCATTATAGGCCAATCTCCCCCAAGATCATAGACGCAAAACTCATGAAAAAAAATAGCAATGCTTAAGAAAGAAAAACTATGATCAAGGTGGATTGTTCTCAGTAATTCAAAGGTGAATTAACATTAAAAATATACAAATATCAACCATATTAATAAATGTAAGGAGAAAAATGCATGGCCATCCCAGCAGTAACATAATAAGCATTTATTAAAATTTAACTCTAAACACTTAAAAAAAGTACATGGCAAAATAAAATAGCCTTTCTTAGCAGTATAATGGATATTAATGAAAAAAACTACAGTAAACACCATTATGAACTGAAAGTCATCCCTTTTAAAGTCATGTTCACTAACATCTCTTCAAAGTTCGATTTTCAGTAATAGCTAACAAAGAAGAGCAGGAAAGAAACAATACAACTGAAGAAATAAAAATGTAATTCTCTTCAAATGGTGAGAAAATTCAAATAATCCATAGACACATATTGTACTAAAAAAAGTAGAATTCTTCACCAATGTGTTGGAAGTGATATATAAAAAAAACGAAATTCCATGAGCCAGTAACTAGCAATAGATATAATAAGCTATAAAATACCAATACAATAGTAACAGAAAGCATATGATATTAATCTAAGAAAAGGTGTACAGAACCAGGTATGTATAAAATTATCAAATTTTTATAAAAATATTATGTACAGTGTAAACATAAGATTATACAATATTCATAGATAGTTAGGAAAAGTCAGTAAAAAAAGAGATTGTCCCCAAATTGATACAAATAATACGTGCTTTTAAAATCAAAATTTCATCAAAGATATTCAAGATATTTGGAAAACTGATTCTAAAATTAGAGACAAATCCATTATGAACATACTAGTATTAGCAATTATCAAGCATTATTTTAAAGCTGTGGATTTTTTAATAGTGCCTGTCTTTCAAGTCAGACATATTGAGTTATTAACATAAAGTAATGTTTGCCATTTTTAGGTATATGGTTCTCTGAATTTTGACAAACCTGTGCAGTCAAGTAACCACCATCAAAAACAAGATATAGAAAAGTTCAGTCACTTTAAAATATTCCCTCATGCTCCAATTTATTCAATCTCCTCCACTCAGTCCAATTCCCTTGCAAACACTGATCCGTTTTCAGCCCTTATAAGTGTTATCTTTTCCAGAATATCCTATGAATGGAATCATGAAGTACATATATTTTGTTTCTGCCTTCTTACAGTTAGCATACTGTTTTGGGATTCATCCATGATGTAGCATCCATGTTTTTCAGTAAGATTTCATTTTATGGATTGACCAAAAATTTGTTTATCCATTCACCTGTTGATTAAAATTTAGGTAGTTTCCAGGTTTTGGCTATTATGAATGAAGATACTATAAACATTGATAAGTGTTTCTATGGACATAATGCTTTCATTTTTCTTGGATAAAAACCTAGATGGAATTCCTGGTTCATATGTTAAGTGTATTTAACTTCATAAGAAACTGACAAAATGATTTCCAAAGTGGCTACTGTTTTGCATCCATACTAGACATGTATGAGAGAATAAGTTGCTCTTCATCATTGCCATGAAATATTTCTGGATTAACATTTAATAAATTTTAAATTTTAAGACAGTTTTAAATTTACAGAATTATTGTGAAAATAGGACAGAGATTTCCTATGTATCTCACATTCATTTTCCCCGACTTACTTAACATACTACATTTGTCAAGATTAATGAACCAATACTGGAACATTATTATAACTGAAGTCTATGTTATCTCACATTTCCTCAGCTTTGCCTAATGTCCATTTTCCATTTCAATAAGCCATCAGGATACCAATTACATTTGGTTTCATGTCTCCTTAGGCTTCTCTAGACTGTGACACTCTCAGACTTCCCTTGTCTTTGATGACCTTGACAGTTTTGAGAAATACTAGACAAGTATTTTATAAAATTAAATTTCAAAACCTTAAATTTCAGTTTGAGGTTTTCCCCATAGTGAGAAACTGTTAATGAGGTTTGGGAGAAAGACAACACAGGTGAAGTGACATTCTCATCACATTTTAAAGGTAAATGATATTAATATGAATGATTATTGATAAAATTAACCTGATCACTTGGCTAAGGTAAAGTTTATGAGGTTATTTCACTGTAAAATTACTCTTTTCCCCACTACCCTTACCATACCTCTGAGAAGAAAGTCGCCATGTGCAGCCAACGATTGGGGGCTGGGAGGTTGTCAGCTTGTTCCATCTGCTTGAGGGGGGAATAATCTACAAAATTATTTAGAATTCTCTATGGGAAATTTTTATATTTTCCCATATTTATTCATTTCTTAACTAATTAATTTATTTCAGTATGGATTCATGGGTATTTATTTTATAGTTTGGACAATAATCCAATGATTTTATTGGTCAAATTAAAAATTCTTCCACCTTTGACCTTTGGGAGCTCTTTCAAGTGACTCCACTTTTGACACATGACAGTCATTGTGGGTTGTTTTGTGAGTTTTCTTTTTCCGTTGAGCTTTACTTTTTGGTAGTATAAGGTGCTTCACGACCATCCTGTATACTTTTTGCTCCATTCTGAGCATCAGAAATTACCTAAAGGACCTCTGGTTCCTTTTACTGGAGAATATTAGAAACCGAAATATAGATGCTATGATGACTCATTTCTATTGGGGTGCCATTGTTTCCAGGCCCTGTCAATAGATAGAGCTAGAAAATATATGTGTGTATACTAAGCCAGATATATATAGACATATGTAGATATTTCTAAATATAAACACTATTAAGCTAATTGTACATTTACACTAAGATCTACAACTCTAATCCAGTATAACATGGATTATGCTAGCCTGTCCACCTGTTTGCTTGTAATCTCCTCTACCAGCAAAAAGCCTGGTTCCCATCATCCACTATCTATTTACTTATTTGATCAATCCCTGTATACATGTACAGTGGTTACAAATTGGTAACCCATACCTTCATTGAAAATAACTTTATCATCTACGATATGCTTATGTACAATTCCTTTTGTATTCAGCTTTACAGTTCCCATTTATTTCCAGTGTTACTTAGGTGCCAGTTCACTAGTACTTCCCCTAACCCCCTCAGTGAAATTATGTCAATCATTTGTAATACAACTAGACTCTTTGGTAACAGTCTACATTCCATCCTGTGAGAACAGAAACTCCTAATTTAGTTTTTTTTTTTTTTGCATACCCAAGAGTTCACTCTGTGCTGTAAGAGTCTTACCACATGCATAGTGTCAGGATCCACTACTAGAATATGATACAGAATAGTTTCAACACCTTAAAAAAGTCACATATACTTCACTTATTCAACCCTACCCTCTGCAAAATCTGGAGAACTCCTTGGCCTTGGTATAAGGTTCTCAGCCCAACATTATAACTTTATGGTAAATCTTGACATTGGTAATGTGGGTCTTCTGGTATAGTTTTTCAAAACTGCCTTAGCTATTCTAGTTTTGAGAAATACTAGACAAGTATTTTATAAAATTAAATTTCAAAACCTTAAATTTCAGTTTGAGGTTTTCCCCATAGTGAGAAACTGTTAATGAGGTTTGGGAGAAAGACAACACAGGTGAAGTGACATTCTCATCACATTTTAAAGGTAAATGATATTAATATGAATGATTATTGATAAAATTAACCTGATCACTTGGCTAAGGTAAAGTTTATGAGGTTATTTCACTGTAAAATTACTCTTTTCCCCACTACCCTTACCATACCTCTGAGAAGAAAGTCACCATGTGCAGCCTCTTTCTTTTCCACACAAATTTTTTAATTATTTTATCAATAAATACAGGCACAAAAACTTTCTGTGATCTTGATTTGAATTGTGTTGAATCTATGGGCCAAGAATTTGTCTATACAGTATTGAGAATCTCCAAATCATCCATAAACATAGACTATCTCCATCTATTTTAATTTCTTTGATCTTTGTTTTGTGGCTTTTTGCATAGAGATTCTGTATAACAAGTATTATATATTCCAAATTTTATTGTTGATACAGTAGTTAAGAAAGTAATTAACTTTAGTATATTGACAATGTGCCATACAATTTTTTGAGATTTCTTGGGCAATTTTGACATTGACAATCATGCTGCTACAAATTAGGACAATTTCTTTTTGTCTTGTCTTACAGCTAGAACTTCCAGTGTAATGTTGAATAGGAAGAGTGAGAATAGACATCCTATCCTAGTTCCTAATATTAAGGTAGTAGTGTTCACACTCTCACTCTCTCATCTATGATGTAAGCTGTGGAATTTTTATGTATATATAATTTATTAAAGAAGTAATTTGCTTTTTCATGTGTCTCCTAATTTTTTATAAAATGCCTGACGTTTTCTGTAGAACGGCAGAGATTGGGGTAAAATGTATTTATTCTTAGTACTAGGTATTCCTCTTCTTTTTTCAGGTCATTATCATAGGTTTTTAGTTAACCCGGTCAGGTATTGAGCTGCGTTTGTATTTTGTTGTTGCTGTACTTGCTATCAGTGCCCCACAGTTTTCAATTCCTCCAGGAATTGTATACAATTGCCTTGTTTTTAATGAGGGTGGTAAGACCTGGAGAATTTTTACCAGTGTTAATGCTTCACAGTCATCTTTGCATAGTTGTCTATATGTCTGTGCCACAGAAGTCTCTCTGCCTACATTCTTGTTCATCTCTTCAGTGATAGAATAACACTGCTTGTTACTCAGTGCTAGGCTTGTGTTAGGAGTAGGGATGGTTTTCTCTGTGGTACTGGTCACACCTCAGTCTTAGGCTGGCTCTGTTTTCCTTGGACTGGGATAGGGCTTTCTCAGAGTTCCTGTCATTTCTGTGACAGCTAAACTGCCTTGTATCTGTGCTTGGTCATCGGTAGGAGTTGCATTTCCATTTCCTCATGGTAGCAGACCTCTCCTTGGTCTTGTTATAAGGTTTTCAGCCAAAGAGAGTTTCCTGTCCTACTCCCAGGTTAAAAAGTCTTTCTTCTACCTTTACTTCAGTGATAATGCTTCTATTCCTTTGTCTTGGGAATGATGTTTCTGCTGACCTCCTCCTACTTGTACCCCACAATGCATTGGAAATATTTTGCTTCATGTGGAAAGAATATCTTGGGAATTCTTGATGTTTCATGTTGATTCTTACACAGCCACTGTTCATCTGTCAAATATAGACTCTTCTCTTGAAAACTTAGTGGATTTCCATTAGAAAAAGATTACAAGAGAAGAGTCAACTTTCCATAAATTTGGAATGTTCAGCCATTCCAGTCTATCCTGTTACCCTCCCCATTAGAATTTAAAAGTTCATAAAATAATTTAACTAATTAACTCTTACTTGTTTGTATGGTGGTCAAGGCTTCTTATTCCCATGCTCTTCCACAAGTGAGACAATTCATGTTCTATTATTTGTCAGGAGTGGTTTCTGTTGTTGGATTTACGGTTTTTTGGGTGACTTTTTAGTTTATTCTGTAGTCTCTTGTCAGGGTGCTAATGATGTTATTTGCAACTTTCTGCAACCTAACGTTCTTCCTTTCTCTTCACATGTGCCTTGCTGTCTTAACTTCTGAGTAGTCTTAAAGCTATGTTTTAAAACAATGTGGTAGTAGCACAAAGACTGACAAATAGCCCAATGAAACAGAATGAAAATTCAAGAAATGATCACATATATATGAAAGTTGATAAATGAAAGAGAATATGTCATATTACTGTTAGGGTTCTATTATTCTTTCACTGATCACAGAACAATTTATCCATACAGAACAAAATTAAAGAGGTTATCTATATTATTTGATACACAAAAATCCATTTTAACATTTAAAGACTTGTGAAACATGAAAAAATTTTAAATATACAGGTGAACATAAAATAATATGGTTTTGAATTTGGGCCACCAAAGGAAGGCACACACACACAAAAATCCCTAGCAATAACACACTTATAAACTCAAATTAAAAAAATAATGTCTCAGTTAATATTTGTTGATAAAGTAAATACATAATTCAATTAGCTAAAATTTACTAAACTCTTGCTTTTACTAACATTCTTACCTTAATCATTAAATCATGAATAATATATAATTTGCATATTAAGGCTGGAGAAGGGAAAGAAGGATTAGAACACATTTTAGAGGAAAATATCAGTCCATTGGGCACAAGTCCTATGAATAGAGTTGCATTTAATTGTGTGTTATTGAAATAAAAAAGACAAGAGGTGGGGCTTCAGAAACAGTGGAGTAAGGAATATGAAAATCAGGTCCTCCAGCAAATCAATGAACACACTGGAAAAAATTCTAAGTCAACATTTTTTTCTGGAAATTAACCAATGACTTAAAATCTGAGAAGACTTTATTCAGTTACATTATATTATAGAATAATTAATTAATAAATATCATATTTTTTGTTAATAGGGCCATCAGTGATAACAAAATGTTTTTCAAAACTGCCACTTCACAGTTAATTTTTATAGTTCCATCACCACTAGCTAAATTACAGTATATTTGTCAGCAGAGCACTAAAATAAATTTGGGTTTTAAGTTCTCTCAAGTTACTAAACAGACGTTTGAAATTGTTTTTGTAAACATTTGAAAATAATGTGCTTTCTGATTCCATTTTATCCACGTGAGTATTTGTATACAGTTATATAGTAGCCTTTCCAAAAGTCAAATAATGTGCATTGCATTGTAACAAATAACCAACCAAACCATGAGGAGCAAGATTTCAGATTTTCAGTATCTTTGGAATAAAAATTTTAATTTGGTTAAAAAAATATTTCCCACTTGTTTATGACTCTTATTCTTCTTTCTTGTGGAGTTATGCTTCACGATGCTTATCTTTGTGTGTAGAACTATATTCACATATCCTTTCAAGGTGTCAAATACTTCAACAGTAAGCTGTTTTCTTTGTTGGATTTGTTTTTGGATTTTGTTTCTGTTTTCTTGTTATTGTCGTTTTAGTTTATATAACAAGACCATGCAACAATAATGTGAGCAAAAGTGTGCATGCATTTCATTATATTTTTACATTACCATGTTATAGTCTTATCAGAGACTTCTGCTTCTGTTGAACATGGAACAAAAAGGACGATATACTTTGTCACCTGAAATAACCAAAAAACCCAAATAACTATATGGAAGATGGTTTTCAAGATACTATATTTCAGGCATTAAAAGGTAATGATTCCGGAGAGTTGGGAAACAAATGAGGTAAGTCATAAGACCATAAATAATCAGGCTGTGGCTCAAGAATGGGGAATTAATGAAAATCCTGGTAGACTCAGAGGGGGAATAAAGATAATGGGGAGACCAAGAGAGCTAGAATTTGCAGAACAATATAGCAGAGAGTAGAGAACTCCAGACAAAGAGAATTATGGAGAACTGTAAATGGTCTCACTTCAATTATTTCACAATTTATCAGTGCAGATGTCTGAGGCAGTTAACCAAAGCCGGGAATGAACTGTTCAAAGAAGCAGTGTCTTGTGCTCATACAGGGATGAGACCTGTGCTTATTTCCATCAGCCACAGAGGAAAAATATATAACTTTACAGGAAAATGGGTTCAGCACTCCAGAGTGTCATGTCTCTGTAATGAGGAATAATTAGCCCTAGATAGAGCAGAAGATAATTACAATATGCATAAGAAGTAAAGGTATGAGTTCTTCTATATATATTAAAAATAGTCTTATAAATTTTGCTTCTGAAGAAGATACTGTAATACATAGTATGCTGTCTCTGAAAACAAATAGAAAAATAAAATATATTTCAAAAACTATATTTTAAGGCACAAGAAACCTTTGGAAGAACTGATATTTAGAAGGAATAAAATTCCAGGAAGTGACAACCTTTAGAGATAAACTGAAAATACACAGCAGTTTTTTTTTTCCTGAAATTTGTGGCTCTGCCCAATATTTTAGCCACTAGCTATATGTAACAATTTTAATTTATATATAAATTAAATAAAATTAAATAAAGTTAAAATGTAAATGTATAGTCCCACTGGTCATATTTCAACTGCTCAATAGCCACATGTGGCTAATGTATACTCTATTTGGACATCACAGATTTGCCCATCATATTCCAATCAAAAGATGAAAAAGGAAAAAAATGATCATCTCAGTGCATGCAGAATAAGTTGTAATACACTTTAATATGCATTCATGATTTAAAAAGGGAACTCTAGCAAACTGTATCAGTCAGAATTCTTCAGAGAAACAGAACCAATAGATCTATCCATTTATTATCTATTTATCCATCTATCATCTATCTACATCCATCTATCATCTAGTATTATTTATGTCTATTGAGAGACACTGAAATATTTAAGGAGTTTGTTCATGTAATTGTGGGGGTAAGGAAGCCCAAAATCTATAAGGCAGGCCAGCAGGCTGGAAGCTCAGGCAAGGGCTGATGCACAAAAAATTGTACAAAAGTGTTCACTGCAGCATTATTCATAATAGCCAAAAGGTGGAGACAATCCATATGTCTATCATCTGATGAATGGATAAGTAAAATGTGGTACATCATACATTGAAATATTATATATATATATGTAAAATGTGGATGAAACTTGATAATATTATCCTAAGTGAAATAATCTCATAAAAGACTACATATTATATGATTTTATTTACATGAAATGTCCAGCATATACCAATCTGTAGAGATACAAAGTAGATTAGTGATTGCTGAGACCTGGAGGAATAAGGGGTAATAGGTAAAAGATATGAGGCTTGTATTTAAGGTGATGAAAATGTTCTAAAGTTGACCGCAGGTTTGGTTGCATGTATCTACGAATATACTTGTGGCTAAATTGCAACATTAACAGAATCTCTCACCTGGCCTTAGTGCATCTCCATGTCAATAGGTGTTTCCAAGGGGTGGAGAGAAGTGGTCCATCTGCATATCAGTAGGAAATTTCGAGGGGGAGTGAGGGTATACCTGGACTGGAGAGATTCAGTGGAGGTCCCTTTTTGCACCCCGGTCATGAACGACATAGGCGAGCAGAAGTGAAACCACTGCTTGTAAGCAATAAACGGGTTTCTCCCACTTTATTTCCCCTTGACTGATTTCAGTTCAAAGGTGTTATGCCCCAGGCTGGGAAAATATTTTCCTCCTGGAGTTACAATACTAAAAAACATCAAATGGATCAATTGTATCATCTGTGAATTACATCTCAATAAATGTTTTTATTAAATGATATTATATAGGCTTTAACATACAAAAAACACATTTACTCCTCTTGTTCTAAGAACAAGAAATGAAAACGATACTATATCCACAATCTTGCAGAGTCTTGGTATTATCAAAATGTTGACTTAGGACAATATGATCATTTAAAATGATACCTCATTGCTTTAACATAGGTTTCTTTGATAAATAGTGAGAACTAACATTTTTCACGTTTATTACCTTTGGATTAATTTTTCTTTAAACTTCAGTTTACGACCTAACTCACATTCTTTATTTCAAGCCAGTTCAAATCTACTCTTCATCACCTAGAGTGAATACTTTCACTTTTTATTCTACTTTCAACTCCGGAGTTTTGGTTAGGTACTTTTTTATATATGTTTTTCTCTTTAATGATAATCTCTGTTTGATGAGACATTGTCCTCATACCTTCTTTTACTTCTTAAATCATGGTTTCCTTTAGTTCTTTGAATATATGTAATGTTTACTTTGGAGTGTTTATCAAATATGATACTCAGTCACTCCCATAGACAGTTTCTTTCGCTTTCTTTTTCTATCAGTACATGGATTGTACCTTCTCCTTTCTTTGCAGTCTCATTACTTTTTTCCCGGAAACTGGACATTTTAGATAATATAGTGTAGCAACTCTGAGCATTGGTGGCCTCAATCCTAGGCTTGTTTTCATTCTTGTTTATTTGGTTAGTGACTGACTGGATTCTTTCAGTGAAGTCTATTCCCCTTCCCAACACAGTGTAAAGCATCTAATGATATCTTCACAGGGTATTGTCTTGGGTATGCCCACAGTCACCCTGGGATAACAGTGGGTTTGGTAGAGTGCTCTTAGACTGGCTCTTTCCCAGATCATACTTAACTGTTAAGCTCCTCAATTGTCATATAATTGCTTTATTTTTTCCATAATGCCCTGGGGCAATAATTGCTCCACAGACTGACACAAATACAGCCTGTTTTTTTCAAAGGGTTGTTTGTAAGGTCAATCTTTGAGATTTGTCTTATGTCAAAAAGGCTCTTCCTAGCAGTATCTTCCTCTGATTCTCTCTGATAAACTAGCCATCTTACAATTTAGCTTATTTCACCAATGAATCCTGTTTTTGATCCCAACCTCCATTATTTGTGAGTGGATCCACAGGCTTGAATTACTTCACACTGTTGCAAATGAAATCAGTTCCTTGGGGAAGTGATTCAGAGCTTTATTTTTGGGGCTGCTCTCCCCCGACCCCATACCTCTCCCTGACTCCTAGGGGGAAACCTCTGAGTGGCATCTCTGGATAGGTTAGGGGATGGTTATAATTAAAAGTTTCTCTTAGCCTTAGAATCTGGAGGTGAATCAAGAAGGGGAGTAGCCTCAGTTTTTCTTAACTTGCTTCTCCTCATATGGGACCATCATCATATGAGCAGAGCAAGGGTAACTAGAGGCTTAGAATTCTCAGTAGTGTGCCACACAGAGCAGCTTCTCTGTCACACAAGTGAAGGCTGGGTGGAAGAAGTGAGAGGTGAAGCTTCACTTCTCAGCTGAAGTTTCCTGAGACTTAGCTTCAGCAACTGTTATCTGGGTTAAGAGAGAAATGCTGATATCCTGTCCCTCCTGGGAGTGTTAGGCAGAAAGATAGACATAAGTGGGATGGAAAGACAGTAGAGTCAACCAAGAATGACTCAGGGAGTTAATCTGATGAGGCCACAAGAGCCAGAAATTACTTAAAGCATTAATAAAATGAGGCCACAGGGGCCAGGAATGACTCAAGGAATGTCCAGGGACTCTCCAGATAAAAAAACATCAAGGTGCCGGTGCAGCCCATGTCTTCATTTCACCAACTAGATCAGGCCACAAGGGCCAAGAACTATCAATCAAGGACTTCTCTGCCCTGCCAAAAATGCCATAAAAGGAGCCTCGCAGCAGGCAGTCAGGGCCTGTTGGACATTAGGTTGGGCCCGCTCCTTTACAGAATATAATAAACTTGCTAGCTTTCTTGACTTTGGTTTCACTCTGTCTGACATGCCTGCGACACCAAACCTAACTTCTTCCCAACAGGAGGATAGCCCTGTGAGCAGGATCTGGGGATAGAGGGCTCAATGTGTTCTTGCCTGCCTCATTCTGGAATGGAGTTTCCATCTTGCTGAGTGGGGAAGTAGGAAGAAAATAGGTCTTAGTTCAACTAGTACACACTCTTGCTGTTCTTACCAAATTTTAGTGGATGTTCTTGAATATATGTTTCTTCCTTTTCTGTATACCCTTAGGACCATTTCCAGCGTCTTTAAATGTTTGATTTTTAAAAAAATAATTTTACCTAGTTTTCTTGTGGAGTGAGTTAGCAGAGGTCTTCATGCTTTCATGCCAAAAGTAGAATGCTTGGTGCAAATTTTGAATGGAAATTTCAAAATATTTATCAAAAATTTATAAATATAAATACTTTATCCCTACTGTTAGGAATGTTAGGTAGAAAGATAGACATGATCAGCCAGGGAAGGGGAAGATAAGGTTCAAAGAAAAAACTGCCCAGAGAAAGTTTAAAAAAATAAGCCACGCAAACTCTGCCCAGGTAGGGGGTCCTATATGAAGATAACAAAGGCTTTGCAGGGAGATAACTTCCTTCCTAAGCAGACCTCAATTGGGGCACAATCAAACAAGACTATGAACTGTCCAAATCATACCTCATCATGGGAAGGGACATGCTCACTGAGCGGGATGGCTATATAGATGCACCTGTAAATCAAATAATCCCACCTTATCAGTCAGAGGCGCCTCTTAGCCAGAAAGGAATATATATGCCTCTTGCTTAAAAATGTGGTGCCTTTGTTTACCTTGACTCTGGACTACTCCTCCCTTGGAGTGTATTCAAATACAACTTTCGCTCTGCTTCCTATTGTGTCTCTGCCTTTCAATTCTTTGTTACGGCTAAGGAGAACAAACTCAGCCTGATAACACTACCATCGGGATGGTAGCCATTGGATGTACATGATACATTTCATTGTGGCATTGTTTATAGTAATAACAAATGGAAACAAACTAAATATCACCAGTAGTGGAATGGTTAATACATTTAATGTATTTAATGTTTACATATTAAATATAATATAAATTCATACAATAAAATATTATTACTCCATTGAAAGTAGAGAGCATTATAAACTATTCAATAAAGATTTCTAATGTATTATAACCTGAAACAAAGCAAAACATGGAAGAGTATATAGAGTTAGTAGATCTGTGTAATTGTTTAAAAAATACAAATATACATATACAATCAAAAATATAAAACTATACATAAGGCATACAGTTATGCATTTTTCTGTAATGATACACATAAATAATTAATACAAGTTACTTATGGGAAGAAGGCCAGAATTAGTGAGGGTAGTTTTATTTTACATGTGTATCTTCTGTGGCATGGCTTTTTAAATCATGCTTAACTCTTTTATCTATAAAAAATTTACAATTAAGTAGACTTAGTATCAAGAAAGCTCCCTTTGCAATTGAAATGTGACAACTCTCTGTGCACTACAGGAATAACTAATCTTTGGATTTCAAATATTGGATATTTACACAAAGGTAAGCCAACTTCAGTGAACCTAACAGTATAGCTGGAACACACAAGACTGAATATTGTTTATAAACCTGTAATTTTCTATCACATGTATTTTCTTTTAGAATTTATTTTTAAATATTGATTCACTATAACCTTAGTAGACGTCTTATCATATGTATGTTTCACATGTTTTCACTGATTTTTAACCTAGGAGTAATGTGAGTGCAAAACTCTTTAGCTGTCTGCAGTCACATTATAAAAATTTGGAAGCCTTTCAGAAGAAGTGTGATAATGCCTTTATGATCCATTCACATTATAAGTGAAACATTTCCTGGAGAAAAATGAGGATCTCTTTGCAGATGCAGTTAGGCTTAAAATAAAGGACCCTTGCTCTAAGTAGCAAATGAGAGAAGATGGATATACTGTTATAAAGTAATTGTTTCATGCTGTCTCCACTGACTTTCCACAGCAAACCATGTATCTGCACGCTTACTACTACATTTCCAGGTCTTTCACTTTTGATGGCTGTGGTAAATATTATAGAGTGAGAAACACATATATCAAGAAGTGCATGATCCTATAAAGTCAAATGAGTTGTAAATAGAAAGTTCAGTACTTTCTCTTCCTTAGAGACAAAAAAATTTGTTTGGTTCAAATTAGCTGTTCTCTGCTACATAATAAAAGAAAAAAGAATCAAATTAAGGTCAGAGTTACTACCCCTTTGTTAAAATGGAACTTAAACAAAACTTGCAATAAGAGATGCTGTTTGGTTATAATGCACTGAGGAGTCTAATTCTGTTCTTGATGAATCTGAAGATTGACAGTATAAAATAAGATACTGCAATATAATAAGTTATAAGAAATATATATTTGGTCCCTCAAATATATATTTCCAGGTATATTTGTTCTTCCTCCATAGTTCCTGAAAACATAAAAGTGAAATGGATGTCTTGTCATGTTAATGAGAGACTTCTGGACACCACTGCAAGGGTAGGGGCTGGAGGTCGAATCAGCCAATAGTCAATAATTTAGTAAATCATGACTATGTGAGGAAGCTCTCATAAAAACCCACGAGAAGAGCAAATCTCTCTCTTGGATCCTGCTTCTCTGTGAGACAGAGCTTCCATGCTTGGGGAACCAAAATGCTTCTAGGTGCCACTGAGCAAGGCCCCAAGCTCCACAGGGATAGAAGCTCCTTTATTTGGGGCCCTTTGTATCTCTTCATCTGGCTATGAACTTGTATCCTCTACGGTATCCCTTATTAAACTTCAATGTGTTTTCCTGAGTTCTGTGACCCACTTTAGCATATTAACCTAAGGGGGAGGTTGTTGGAACCTCCAGTCTGTAGCCAATTGGTCAGAAGCACAGTAACAGCCTGGGGCTTGCAACAGGCATATGGAGTTAGGGATGTGGAGGGCAGTCTTGCAGGAAAGAGCTCTTAACCTAGGGAATCTGGTGCTGTCTCTGGGTAGACAGCATCAGAATTGAGTTCTTGGACACCCTGCTGGTGTTCAAGAATTGCTTGGTGTCATGCATGGGAAGACTCCTCCCCACTACACATACATTGGAATCTATATGTAGTCATACCCAAAAGGTCAAGTCAGAAAACCCAAAAGGATTTAGTGTGAAGGAACACAGATATGAAGCCCTATTACCTTCTCAAGAATAAACCCTTTTGCTGTGGTAAAAGATCCAAATTTTAGTGGGAATAGTAAGAAGATTATGATAACTATTTTTCTTTTTACCTTTTGTAGTATTATTTTTACATTATTATTTAAAGAAATGCCTCCTTACATTCAAACAATCCAGGCTATTTCTCTCTCACTGAGCATTTTCTCAACCTTAAAATGGTATATGTGAAATGATCTATTGTCAATATAGGCTTTCAATAAAGTCATCTTGATTGAAACCAAACACTTTTTTCTCATTTTTTCCAAGTGCACACACTCTGGTTTAAATATGTCTCCCTCCGTGAGAACCCTGAAAAACAGCTCATCTATAGTTTTTCAATGTGCAATAGGAGTAAAGAGCTAGTGCTAATGGCCATTTCTGAAATTATTTCTAGAGGATAGAATTTTGCCCACTTCATTGATACTGTATCATTACAGGAGGCACTTCAAAATCAATAGGCAGTTTGGAAAATATAACAAAGTGTCTGTTTTCTTTCTCATAACACAGTTCAACATAAAATCCAGCTTAACCATTAAAATATAAATCTGACTATAGAAATATTGTGAATATGCAAAGAATTTTATGGCTTTGCATATGGCTCTTAAGTAGTTCAGTGTTATATGCTCTATGGAGAAACATTTATTGATTTGGAGTCATTGCAAGGAAGTTGCTATAGGAGCATGGAAGTTCTAAATTATCATCTTCTCTGAAAGAGAAGAAAATGATTAGGGACAGGTCCTATGATTCTTTTTGTTTCAGCAGGTAGCATGATGGTTTGTATACTGCGAGTGTTCATAAATATTTAATGTTTTTTTTACTGGGTTACTCATTACTAATCTGCTTAAATTAATATTTTAAGAATAATTTACAATTATATTAAAACTTATAAGTCAATAAATAGCTGTTTCAAAAGTCCCTGATAAGGATTGAGTAAAGATGCTCTTGTACATGAATTACCTGCATTTTTGGTTTCTCTAATGATTTGTATGGCTGTCACTGAATGAAGACAGTTTAGTGTGTAAAATTAACTCAGTGTTTCCTGAGTAAATTAATACAGGTTCTAAAAATATTTTATTCACAACAATGAGATTTCAAAGTCAAAACAAACAAAACTAAGAACATACATATATATGTGATATGTGTGTGTGTGCATGAATATTGTAGGTAAAATTGAAGTATTTCCAGAAATCTCTTGCCTGGTTTTAGTGCATCTCCATATCAACAGGCGTTCCTATGGGGTGGAGAGAGGTACTTCATCTCCATATCAATGGAATATTATCTGGACAACCGAGGGTTTATCAGAACCTGAGAGGCTGTGGGGAGATTTTCACTTGCTTCTGCTGGAACAGGAAAGAGATGGCCCCCGGACTGCAGTTTGTAAGCAATAAACAGGTTTTAAACTTTATTTCTACCTTTGACTGATTGTGGTTTTAGAGGTATTTTGCTCCAGGATTTCCTCTCCCCGGAGTTACATCTAGTGGTAGTTGGCAGGACCTCTGAACCCAAAACTTGTCTAAACGGGTGTGACCCTTGGGCAGGCTGCCCCTAGAGATGATGAGGAGATGCCTGGAACCCCACTGGGGATAGTGGGCAGGCCCCAGATGATGCAGCAGCAGAGAGTGCAACTTCACCTGGGAGCCTCTCTATCTGTGGAGCTTCCAATTTGGGAGTGCCTAGTGGGGAACTGGTCTGGGTAAAGCACCTCCTAGAGGGGTGGGGCCTATCACAGAACTGAAGAAGGGTGGAGACACAGGAAGCTGCAGAATTAGACCTCCATGAGATAGAAGGTTCTCTTTTCATCGACATAGTGGAAAATGTTATCAAGGAGAGAGAGAGGGTTATACAGTAGAGAGAGAGGCCTATCAAGGAGAAAGAAAGGGTTATCAAGAGGGTTAGCGAAGAGAGAGAGGGACTTAGGCAGGAGAGAGTCACACTTCAGCATCACTTGGAGGAGCTGGCGATAACGTATGAGATACCATTAAAGAAGAGAGACAGTTATTGAGAAGACCGGAAGATTCTTCTGGAAGATTCCTTAGTAGCAGTGAGGGGGAAGATGGCAAAAGAAGCTATGTTGCAAGAGGCCACTGGAGAGGATGAGGAAAGAGTGGTGCCTTTAGCCTAAAAATGGGGAGTAGCTGGGGGGAGAAGATGAGGAGGTTGGGCCATGGGGAGATCTACTGCTGAGGCCACCGCCCAAGGTACCAGCCTCTCCTGTGTGAAAGGCCATTCCAGCTGTAATTAAGAAAATAAAAATGCAACAACCATGGGCTCCTAAGGCGGAGGAGCTGCTGCCTGTGAGGTTGTGAAACATTCCATGATCTGTCCCTGTACCCAGGATGAACTGGTGGCCATGAGCATCTGGTATAGGCAGAAGCCATCGGAATCTCTGCCTACATGACTTTTATGTCTCTGGGATCTGGGGGTGGAAAACATTGTTATGCCAGGCTCTAAAATGAGTAGACTGGCTTCCCTGATGGCTCACTTTTCCCCTTGGCAGCGGTTGCCAAGTGCCCATCATGCCCCAGGGAATCAGACACTTCTGGAATGGCTAACAGCTGCCATCAGGGTAGTTTGGCTCAATCATGGTGATTTACCAGATTTACCCACTAGTTGGAAAATGTATTTAGAGCTCCAACAGGTATTGTGGGAATAGGATATGAAAAATATGATGTATAATATGGATCCCCAGGACCCCAATGAGGAGTTGTTTACTGTAAGAATGAGAAATTTGGTGCTGCATACAGCTTCCACATCTCTCTGTGTCCCTAGTAACTACTCTTGCCTCCCACAAAGGGCAACCCATAAGTGAGGCTACTCATACTTTAGCAGATCTGGGGAAGGTTGAAAAAATAAGGGCATGGAAAGAAGTACAGGCTATGTACATCAGAATGTTCTCTGATTCATGGCAACCCAGAGCATTTTCCCAGTACCTTTGCTGTGATAGATGACTATGGGGGCAAGGCAATTAGAGTGAAAAAATCCCAAATCCCATCCAGGATAGGGCGTTTACCCCCAAAGGAGTATACTGTGTACATTTCTCCCATCCCTGAATAAATTTTGGGGGTAGATATCCTGCAGGGCCTATGGTTACAGACCACTGCAGGTGAGTTCAGACTGAGGTTATGTGTGGTAAAGGCAGTTCTGAGGAGACATGCTAAGCACCCACCTGTAGCTCTACCTGTACCTTGGGTGACAAATACTAAGTAGTATAAATTGCCTGGGGGGCACAAGGAAATTGGAGAAACTCTAAAGGAGTTGGACAAGGTGGGTATCATAAAGCCCACTCATAGTACTTCTAATTTTCCAGTGTGGCCAGTTAAAAAGCCAGACAGCTCTTGGTGTATGTCCATGGACTACAGGGAATCAAATAAGGTCACACCCCTTTGCATGCAGCTGTTCTCTCTATACCAGCCATCCTAGACACACTCCACCATGAGCTGGACATGTACCATTATGTTGTAGACCTTGCTAAAGCTTTCTTCTCTATTGACAGAGCACAGGAAAGTCAGGAACAGTTTGCCTTCACATTGGAAGGCCGGTAGTGGACATTTACCCATCCTCGCACAGGGAAACCTCCATCATCTGACATTGACTTGTAGCCCAGGACTTGGCCACATGGAAGAAATTGCAAATGGTGTGGACATATCACTACATTGATGATATTATGCTCCCATCTGATTCTCTTGCAGAATTAGGAGGGGCAGTTCCTAGACTGTTGCAACATTTACAGTAGAGAGGATGGGCTGTGAACAGCACCAAGGTTCAGGGACTGGGTTTGTCTGTAAAATTCTTGGGGGTTGTCTGCTTGGGTAAAACTAAAGTTATTCCTGAAGCCATCATAGACAAGGTCCAGGCTTTCCTTAACCCTACCACTGTGGCAGTATTACAAGATATTTTCGGTCTTTTGGCTACTGAAGAGTGTTTACCCCACACTTGGCACAAATCTGAAGCCCTTATACTGGCTGGTATGAAAAGGTATCAGGTGGGACTGGGATGAGACATGTGCAGCTGCTTTTAGTGCTGCTAAGGGAGCAGTCAAGGCTGTGCAGGCCTTGAGTGTAATGGACTCATCAAGTCCATGTGAGGTAGATATTCATGTAACAGAAGATGGTTATGGATGGGGTTTATGGCAGTGGCTTGAATGGACATGCCAACCTATTGGATTCTGGTAACAATTATGGAAAGGAGCAGAGGTCCAATACACCTTAATAAGGAAGTAACTGGCTGCTGTGTACCATGCCTTCCTGGCTATGGAGCCCATCATGAGAGCAGCTCCAACCAAGGTAATAAACACCTATCCCATCTCAGGGTGGTGTGAGACTTGACCCAAAGTTCATGGAGTGCATTGGTAGAGATGCCTACAGTGGCCATAATAGGGTTCATATTTACAGCAGTGTAGCACCCTCTCTACTAGCCCCTTAAGTGAAGAACTTCAATGCTTATTGAAGTGAGTGACCTATACAAGTGGAAAGCAGGAAGAACTTGCTTTTGAGCCATTGGTAGCCAAGAGTCCTTATCAGGAGAGAAAAGCCCCTATACCTGAAGATGCTTGGTATACAGATGGCTCCATCTGTGGACAGCCCCCAAAATGGAGGGCTGTGGCTTTCCATCCTAAGACTGAGACAATATGGATGTAGGATGGAGAGGGGAAGAGCAGCCAATGAGCTGAGTTGTGGGCAGTATGGCTCATGATCACCCGGGAGCCTTCTCCCATAGTTGTCTGCACTGAGAGCTGGGCCTTCTTTTGGGGCTTGACCCTGTATCTACCAAAGTGGCACCATGCCAACTGGATGCCTGGTCACTGGCCCCTTTGGAGACAAGACCTATGGGCCTCTGGTCAGACTAAGACTATTGCCATATATCATGTGACTTACCATTTGCATTTGGCATCTCCAGAGAATGATGAAGCTGACACATTGGCCCAGGTGCGCATGGGATAGAAGGAAACCTTGCTTGTGATGTGGCCCAATGATTATATCAGCATTTGTTGCATGTGGAACAAAAGACAATGTGGGCTGCAGTCCATTGTTCTGGCTTGCCATTAACCTTTGAAGAAGTCATCAGATTCCAGAAGGAATGCCTTGTGTGCTCTAAGAGGGACTTACACTGAGCCCCACAGCAACATGGGACAATAGTAAGGAGGCCAATATTCCTTGTCAGGTAGCAGATAGACTATATTGGGCCTCTGCCCATATCAGAAGGATATGTGTATGCCATGATTTCATTGATATGGATACTTGACTATTGGTTTCTTTACCTGCATGTCATGCAAATCAGCCAACCACCAAGAGAGGCCTAGATTGTGTCTTTGCCACCTATGGCCAGCCCCAGGTGATTCAGAGCAATCAGGACACCCACTTTACTGGACATGTATTACAAGAACGGGTGCAACAATTAGGAATAAAGTGGAAGTTTCATGTACCATACAATCCTACTGGGGCAGACATGATAGAGAGGTACAACAGTTTGTTGAAATCTGGCCTGAAGATGGACACCAATAGTCTAAGGGGCTGGTCAGTTTGCTTATGGACCGTGCTACCGTGTTTGAATGAGAAGCCCTGAAAAGGAGCCTTGAACCCTGTGGATATCTTAACACATGTTGCTGCCTCTTCTATACAACTGTCTGTGCAAACCGAAGAGGAGTTATTGAAGCCAGGATATGAACAGCAGAGTAACATCCTGCTGCCAGCCCCAACTGCATTAAACCCTGGAGACACTGTTGAATGGACTTGGCCCTGGACATTTTGCATATGGAGCCACAATCGCTGTCCCTTCTGGCACTGTGGGGAATAGGCCTGGAAGCTGGCCTTGTGTGTACTCCTGGAGTAACAGCAGAGTGGCCCCCAAAGATCACAGTAGTGTACCAGAAACATCCAGGAGGTAAAAGCATCTTACAGGGAAGTTTTGTTTTATCTTTATGACCAGTGCATGTACCTCCCCTAGCCCTATGTATTGACCCATCTGTAACTCCACAGGAAGGGGGTGAATGTCTGGTGTACTAGACCAGGATGAGATCCCATTCCTGCCACTGTCCTATCATTGGACCACTCTCTTGCATGTATCCTACCTGATGGAAAAGATTTGCTTATGCTGGTGTCATTAAAACATGTATTTATCTCCCTTAATGATATTTTTTTCTATAGTTCTTGGGGCCTGCATGCATCCCCTGGCTACAGATGCCATATGGTGATTGCTCTGAACCCTCTACCTGTTCACCTACTGCCTGCCTGTGGAATGGGTGAGCTATGGCCTGAATTTTCATAGGATTTTGAACTTAGCTGAATCCTCTAGCTTGATAATTATCATGATTTTATGGCTGTTGCTATTGTATGTCATTAGTCTAGTCACAATGCTCTAGTTCTCTCACACAGGGGCCATTGTAGAAGAAGGGGAACAAGTAGATTGTAAGACAAGATTTCTGGAGGGGTGACCTGTGGGTAAAATTGCAGTATTTCCAGAATGTCTCACTTGGTTTTAGTGCATCTCCATATCAACAGACATTCCTAAGGGGTGGAGAGAAGTAGTTCATCTCCATATCAATAGATATGGTGACCGAGGGCTTACCTGAACCTGAGAGATTGAGGGGAGGTTTTTTGCTTGCTTCTGCTGTGGCAGAAGAGAGTCAGATGCCGGATGGCATTTTGTAAGCAATAAATGGGTTTTAAACTTTATTTTTCCCTTTGACTGATTTTGGTTTCAGCTGTGTATTTTGCCCTGGGATTTCCTCTCCCTGGAGTTACAAATATACGTATATATATTTCAACACTATTGTAACCACCTGTATTATATTATATCTTTGATCCTTCTGAAGCAAGCACTTGTGAGAATGTCTGACTAATAGGACTCCTTCATTGGAATGATAGAAATTGTATTGAATACATTTCCTGCTGATATAATTAATAATATTACTATTGTTTAATTCTTTGATTAATAATACTTAGGAAAATATACAGATTTTGCTAACTTGGTTTACTTTTTTAATCAGCAGTTTGGCTTTGAAGTACTTGATATGATATTCTGTATGATAACCCTGTCAGTTTGCAATCAAGGACAATACTGTCAGTTTGTACTATCAAGGACAATACTGCTGTCTATCACACATGGCAGATAGCTTTCTGTGTAGGACTGAAATACTGGGTAATTCAGGATTTATTTCTAGTGTATCATTGAATTTTTCCTGTAAATTTGACATGGATCTTCTTTTCTTTAACTACAACCGTGAAACAGACTAAAATTAAATTGTAAGGTCTTGGCATTACACCATTTAAAAAAAATCTGCATATCTAAAAAAATACTTTGTTTTTATTTAAATTAGTAAATACAATATTTTTAAGAAGATTCTTGTATCTCTCATGGTGGAAGAAGCTTTCTGAAAATATTAACATTATACTTTTTTGGGCATTAATGAAGTGGATTTCAGACACAGAGAGTCCCAAGTTCAAATCCTGACTCTAACAGATTGTATGAACTAGAACAAACTCCTCCATTTTTCATTGCCTCTATTTTTGTATATGTAAAGTAACTACACTAAAGTAGCTGTGCTACAGCTCATAGGACTGTTGTGATTTAAAAAATGGCATGTGTCAAGCAATAAATGCTATGCCAAACAAGTTCTAAGCATTTAATAATGAATTATCATTATTATTAATGGTAGGATAAATTGCAATTAGTTTGTTTCATAAGAATGTCATCTGTAACTCCAAAACATGAGTGCTTGGGGAAGAAAGATAAGCAGGGAATTAGATTTCAGTTAAGAAACAAATTTTGAGAAATGATTGATAAACTACCTTAATTGTTGAAGAGTGATAGGTTTGTGGGACTTGTGGTTTGATTGATGAGGAATTTTGCAGTATTTATTCTTAAATACCATTTTCCTGCCAGACTACCTTGTTAGTAATGTCTACTACATGGTGATGTTTGTAAAGAACAATGTATGGAACAGTATTTAATGAATAATTATAATTATAGAATTGTTCTCTTCACTCCAAATATCCATTAAAAATAGATGCAATGAAAGATGGCAGCATGAGAGGTGAGACAGAGAACTCCTGCCGAAACAACATATAATATTTAAATGTAGTTAATACAACTATTCCTAAAAGAACAACAAGAAAGAAGGCTGTGCCAGACTGCATACACCTTGTGAAAAGAACAGACTTCACAGAACAGGGTAAAGCACCAAAGCCGTGATCTGGTGGGACTCAAGCCCTTCCCCCACCCCAGCTCACTGGAGGGAGGAAGAGAAATGGAGCAGGGAGGAAGTGGAGGCCTGGTCCTGGAGAACTACTCTGGGAGATTGAACCTACATTATATCATGCTCTGGACATTCGTGGGGTTGGAAAGCTAAGGCAGAATACTTGGAGAGATGGAGATTCCAGTCATTTGTGGAAAACAGAGATTCACATCTGGCTTCTCTGGGACAAAAGAAATGCAGGCAGTCTGAGAGACTTCCTAAGAGTGAAAGGGTGGCTAAAGTGGCAAGGACTGCACAGAGCTTGCTGCTCAGGAGAAACGATAGGTAGATAAAATTGTCCAGGCACCCTCTGCCCAGCAGGTTAGGAACTTTCAAGAATTTCAGGAGCTCCATCCCCCTGGCTGGCTACAAAGATCTGAGGTTCCCCACTGTGATATGCAGCCTGCTGCACCTTCCTTCTGGTCTGCCTGCACCGGCTCACAAACCAGCAATCCCTGCCCTGGTGACAGGCCAGCCAGAGGGAGGCCCCTCCTATGGCAGCTACAAACCAAAAGCACATAAGCTTACACCTGTGCACTTGGCACACTGGATCTGATAGCGGAGACAGGCACAGCAAATGGGAAGCAGCAAACAGCTCTTTCCTTCCCCCAGGCACCAGCACCACTTTGCCATGACCCCCAAAATATCTCCAAGGGCTAAGCGGCTCCAGAGAGTAGAGCTTCTGGGCATAAGAGGGTGCCACATACAAATATGAAACATCAAAGGAACCTGGTTCAAACCAAAATCTGACACTCCAGAAACAGGGCCAAGTGAAAATGAACTCAACAGTCTCCCTCAAAGAGATTTCAAAATAAAAATCATAAACATGCTCACAGAGATACAGAAAAATATTCAATAACTCAGAGATGAATTTAGGATAGAGATGCAATCATTAAGAAATTCCATATCTAAATGAAAAATACATTGGAGAGATTTAAAAGCATATTAGATGTAGTAGAAAAGATGGTAAATGGAATAGAAATTAGAGAAGAGGAATACAAAGAAGCTGAGGCACAGAGAGAAAAAAGGATCTCTAGAAATGAAAGAATAGTAAGAGAAGAGTATGACCAATCCAAATGGAATAATATTTGCATTATAAGGGTACCAGAAGAAGAAGAGAGAGAAAAAGGAACATAAAGTGTATTTGAGGAAGTAATTGCTGAAAATGTCCCCAATCTGAGGAAGGAGATAGTCTCTCAGGCCATGGAGGTACACAGATCTCCTAACACAAGGAGCCCAAGGAAGAGAACCAAATAAAATATAATAATTAAAATGGCAAAGATCAAGAATAAGGACAGAGTTTTAAAAGCAGCAAGAGAGAGAAAAAAAGATCAGGTATAAAGGAAACTCCATCAGGCTATCATCAGACTTCTCAGCAGGAACCCTACAGGCCAGAAGGGAGTGGCATGATATAGTCAATGCAATGAAACAGAAGGGCCTGGAATGAAGAATACTCTATGCTACAAGATTATCATTTAAATTTTCAAGGAGGGATTAAACAATTCCCAGATAAGCAAAAGTTGAGGTAATTTACCTCCCACAAACCATTTCTACAGTGTATTTTAAAGGGACTGCTCTAGATGGAAGTGTGCCAAAGACTAAATAGCTGTCACCAAAGAAAATAAAACCACAGCAAATGAAGTAGCCCAACTAATTACTAAGCAGAAAAAATCAAAGCAACAACCCCCAAAGTCAATCAAGGGATAGACAAAGAGTACACAATATGATACCTAACATATTGATAATGGAGGAGGAGGAAACAGGAGGCAAAAAAAAAAGAACCTTTAGATTGTGTTTGTAATAGCATACTAAGTGAGTTAAATTAGACTGTTAGATAGTAAGGGAATTACCCTTGAACCTTTGGTATCTATGAATCAAAGCCTACAATGGCAATAAGTACATACTATTGATAATACCCCTAAATGTAAATGGTCTGAATGCATGAATCAAAAGACATAGAGTTAGAGAATGGACAAAAAACAGACCCATCTATATGCTGCCTACAAGAGACTCATTTCAAACCAAAAGACATACACAGCCTGAAAGTGAAGGGATGGAAAAAGATATTTCATGCAACTAATAGGGAGAAAAAGCAGGAGTTGCAGTACTTGTGTCAGACAAAGTTGACTTCAAAACAAAGAAGGTAACAAGAGACAAAGAAGGACATTATGTAATGATAAAGGGTTCAGTCCAACAACAGGATATTACTATTATAAATATCTATGCAGCCAACACAGGATCACTTACATATGTGAAAAATACACTAAAAGAATTGAAGGAAGAAACAGGATGCAATGCCTTTATTTTAGGAGATTTCAACACTCCACTCACTCCAAAGGACAGATCAACCAGACAGAAAATAAGTAAAGAGACAGAGGCACTGAAAAACGTATTAGAACAGATGGACCTAACAGATACCTACAGAACACTCCATCCAAAATCAACAGTACACACATTCTTCTCAAGTGCACGTGGAACATTTTCAGGAATATATCATATACTAGGCCACAAAAAGAGCCTCAGTAAATTCAAAAAGATTGAAATTGTACCAACCAGCTTCTCAGACCACAAAGGTGTGAATCTAGAAATAAATTATGCCAAGAAAACAAAAAAGCTGACAAATACATGAAAGCTTAATCACATGCTCCTTAATAATCAATGGATCAATGACCAAATAAAAGCATAGATCAAGCAATTTATGTAGATAAATGACAACAATAACAATACTGCAAAATCTGTGGGATGCAGTGAAGGCTGTGCTAAGAGGGAAGTATATTGCAATAGAGGCTTACTTCAGGAAAGAAGAACAATCCTATATGAACAGTCTAAACTAACAATTAGTGAAACTAGAAAATCAACAAATGAGGCCCAAAGTCAGTAGAAGGGGTGACATAATAAAGATTAAAGCATAAATAAATAAAATTGAGAAGAATAAAACAATAGAAACAATCAATGAAGGCATGAGCTGGTTCACTGAGAAAAAAAAACAAAATAGATAAACCCCTAGCCAGACTTATCAAGAAAAAAGAGAATCTACACACATAAACAGAATCAGAAATGAGAAAAGAAAAATCACTATTGACAACACAGAAATACAAAGAATTATTGGAGAATACTATGAAAAAGTATATGCCAACAAACTGGGCAACCTAGAAGAAATGGACAACTCTCTAGAAAAATACAACCTTCCAAGACAGACCAAGGAAGAAACAGAAAATCTGAAATTGAATTGGTAATAAAAAAATTACCTAAGAACAAAACTCCTGAACCAGATTGTTTCACTACTGAATTTTTTCAGACATTTAGTGAAAGACCTAATACCCATCCTCTTTAAAGTATTCCAAGAAGTAGAAGAGGAGGGAATACTCCTAAACTCATTCTACGAGGCCAGCATCACTCTAGTACCAAAAGCAGGCAAAGACCCCAAACAAAAAAAGAAAATTACAGGCCAATATCCCTGATGAACATAGATGAAAAAATACTCAACAAAATATTGGCAGAACAAAAAAATACATTAAAAAGATCATCTATCATGATCAAGTAGGATTTATTCCAGGGATGCAAGGATGGTACAATATTAGAAAATCCATCAACATCATCTACCACATCAACAAAATGAAGGGCAAGAACCACATGGTCATCTTCATAGATGCTGAAAAAGCATTCGACAAAATTCAAGATCCATTCGTGATAAAAACTCTCAACAAAATGGGTATAGAGGGCAAGTACCTCAACATAATAAAGGCTATATATGATAAACCCACAGCCAACATCATACTTAACAGTGAGAAGCTGAAAGCTTTTCCTCTAAGATCGGGAACAAGACAAAGATGTCCACCCTCCCCACTTCTATTCAACATAGTACTGGGGGTCCTAGCCACGGCAATAAGACAACACAAAGAAATAAAAGGCATCCAGATTAGCAAGGAAGAAGTTAAGCTGTCCTGTTTGCAGATGACATGATATTGTACATAAAAAACCCTAATATCTGAATTTAGCAAAGTTTCAGGATACAAAATTAATTCACATAAATCTATTGTATTCCTATGTACTAATGATGAACTATCAGAGAGAGAAATCAGGAAAACAATTCCATTACCAGTTGCATCAAAAAGAATAAAATGCCTAGGAATAAACTTAACCAAGAAGTGAAAGACCTACACCCTGAAAACTACAGGACACTCATGAGAAAAACTAAAGAAGGTACGAGTAAATAGAAACTCATCCCATGCTCATGGATAGGAAAATTAATATTGTCAAAATGGCCATCCTGCCTAAGCAATCTATAGATTCAACATAATTCCTATGAAAATACCAACAGCATTCTTCAACAAACTAGAGAAAATCATTCTAAAATTCATATGGAATTGATATATCTTATCTTATGAGGGTTTCACAAGAAAAATAATGTGGTTACTATATTCACCCTTATTATAGAGTCCCCTCCCATACACCATTGCAGTCACTGTCCATGAGTGTACTAAGATGTCACAGAATCACTATTTGTGTTCTTGGTGCTACACTGTCTCCCCCATGGAACCCCCCACACCATGTGTACTAATCATAATATCCCTCAATCCCCTTCCCCTTCCCTCTCCACCCACCCTTCCCAACTCCTCCCCTTTGGTAACCGCTAGTCCCTTCTTGGAGTCTGAGTCTGCTGCTGCTTTCTTCCTTCAGTTTTGCTTCATTGTTATACTTCACAAATGAGGGCAATTATTTGTATTTGTGTTTCTCTGCCTGACTTATTTCACTGAGCATAATATCCTCTAGCTCCATCCATGTTGTTGCAAATGGCAGGATTTGTTTTCATTTGTGGCTAAATAAGATTCCATCATATATATGTAAAATCTCTTTATTCATTCATCTACTGATGGATACTTAGGTTGCTTCCATATCTTGGCTATTGTAAATAGTGCTGCAATAAACATAGGGTTGCATATGTCTTTTTGAATCTGAGAACTCCTTTTCTTTGAGTAAATTCTTAGGAGTCGAATTCCCGGTCAAATGGTATTTCTACTTTTAGTTTTATGAGAAACCTCTATATTGCTTTCCACAATGGTTGAACTAGTTTACATTCCCACCAACAGTGTAGGAGGGTTCCCCTTTCTCCGCATCCTCGCCAGCATTTGTTGTTCCTAGTTTTTCAATGCTGGCCATCCTAACTGGTGTGAGGTGATAACTCATTGTGGTTTTAATTTGCATTTCTCTGATGATTAATGATGTGGAGCATCTATTCATGTGTCTATTGGCCATCTGAATTTCTTCTTCAGAGAACTGCCTTTTCATATCCTCTGCACATTTGTTAAACAGGTTATTTGCTTTTTGAGTGTTGGGGTGTGTAAGTCTTTTATATATTTTGGATGTAAACCCCTTGTCGGATATGTCATATACAAATATATTCTCCCATACTGTAGGATGCCTTTTTCTTCTGTTGAAGGTGTCCTTTGCCATACAGAGACATTTTAGTATGATGTAGTCCCATGAGTTCATTTTTGCTTTTGTTTCCCTTGCTCGAGGAGATGTGTTCAGGAAGAAGTTGCTCATGCTTATATTCAGGAGATGTTTGCCTGTGTTGTCTTCTAAGAGTTTTATGCTTTCATGACTTACATTCAGGTCTTTAATCCATTTCGAGTTTACTTTTGTGTAAGGTGTTAAACAATAATCCAGTTTCATTCTCTTGCATGTAGCTGTCCAGTTTTGCTAACAACAGCTGTTGAAGAGACTGTCATTTCCCCATTGTATATTCATGGTCCTTTATCATATATTAATTGACCATATATGGTTGGGTTTAAATCAGAGCTCTCTAGTCTGTTCCACTGGTGTATGGGTCTGTTCTTATGCCAGTACCAAATTGTGTTCATTACTGTGGCTTTGCAGTAGAGCTTGAAGTTGGGGAGCATAATGTCACCAACTTTGTTCTTCCTTCTGAGAATTGCTTAGGCTATTCAAGGTCTTTTTTGGTTCCATATGAATTTTAGAATGATTTTCTCTATTTCTTTGAAGAATGCTGCTGGTATTCTCATAGGAATTGAATTGAATCTATAGATTGCTTAGGCAGGATGGCCATTTTGACAATATTAATTCTTCCTACCTATGAGCATGGGATGAGTTTCCATTTATTGGTACCTTATTTAATTTCTTTAAGAGTGTCTTGTAGTTTTCAGGGTATATGTCTTTCACTTCCTTGGTTAGGTTTATTCCTAGGTATTTTATTCTTTTTGATGCAACTGGCAATGGAATTGTTTTCTGATTTCTCTCTCTGCTAATTCATTATTAGTGTATAGGAATGCCACAGATTTCTGTGTATTAGTTTTGTATCCTGCAACTTTGCAGAATTCAGATATTAGATCTAGTAGTTTTGGAGTTGATTCTTTAGGGGTTTTTATGTAAAATATGTCATCTACAAACAGGGATAGTTTAACTTCTTCCTTGCCAATCTGGATACCTTTTATTTCTTTGTGTTGTCTTATTGCCATGGCTAGGACCTCCAGTACTATGTTGAATAGAAGTGGGGAGAGTGGGCATCCTTGTCTTGTTCCCGATCTTAAAGGAAACGCTTTCAGCTTATCGCTGTTAAAAATGATGTTGGCTGTGTGTTTGTCATATAAGGCCTTTTTTATGTTGAGGTACTTGCCCTCTATACCCATTTTGTTGAGAGTTTTTATCACGAATGGATGTTGAATTTTGTCAAATGCTTTTTCAGTGTCTATGGAGATGATCATGTGGTTTTTGTCCCTCTTTTTGTTGATGTGGTGGATGATGTTGATGAATTTTTGAATGTTGTACTATCCTTGCATCCCTGGAATAAATCCTACTTGATCACGATGGATGATCTTTTCCATGTATTTTTCAACTCGGTTTGCTAATATTTTGTTGACTATTTTTGCATCTACTTTCATCAGGGATATTGGTCTGTAATTTTCTGTTTTTTTGTGATGTCTTTGTCTGGTTTTGGTATAGAGTGATGTTGGCCTCATAGAATGAGTTTGGAAGTATTCCCTGCTCTCCTAGTCTTTGGAAAAATTTAAGGAGGATGGGTATTAGGTCTTCACTAAATGTTTGATAAAATTCAGCAGTGAAGCCATCTGGTACAGGAGTTTTGTTCTTAGGTAGTTTTTTGATTATGAGTTCTATTTCGTTGCTGGTAATTGGTCTGTTCAGATTTTCTGTTTCTTCCTTCATCAGCCTTGGAAGGTTGTAATTTTCTAGAAAGTTGTCCATTCTTTTTTCTAGAAAGTTGTCCATTCTTAGCATATAATATTTCATAGTACTCTCTATTAATTCTTTGTATTTCTGTGGTGTCCATAGTGATTTTTCCTTTCTCATTTTTGATTCTGTTTATGTGTGTAGACTTTTTTTTTTTGGTTACGTCTGGCTAGGGGTTTATCTATTTTGTTTATTTTCTTGAAGATCCAGCTGTTGCTTTCACTGATTCTTTCTATTGTTTTATTCTTGTCGATTTAATTTATTTCTGCTCTAATCTTTATTATGTACCTCCTTCTACTGACTTTAGGCCTCATTTTTTCTTCTTTTCTAGTTTCATTAATTGTGAGTTATACTGCTTATATGGGATTGTTCTTCTTTCCTGAGGTATGCCTGTATTGCAATATACTTTCCTCTTATCATGGCCTTGGCTGCATCCTACAGATTTTTGTGGTGTTGAATTATTGTTGTTATTTGTCTCCATATATTGCTTGAAATCCGTTTTTATTTGGTCATTGATCCATTGGTTATTTAGGAGCATGTTGTGAAGCCTCCATGTGTCTGTGGGATTTTTCATTTTCTTTGTGTAATTTATTTCTAGTTTCATGCCTTTGTGGTCTGAGAGACTAGTTGGTACAATTTCAATGTTTTTGAATTTACTGAGGCTCTTTTTGTGGCCTAGGGTATGATCTATCTTGAAAATGTGCCATGTGCACTTGAGAAGAATGTGTATTCTGCTGCCTGTACATGTCTATTAGGTCCATTTGTTCTAATGTGTTGTTCAGTGCCTCTGTCTCACTTATTTTCTGTCTGGTTGATCTGTCCTTCAGAGTGAGTGGAGTTTTGAAGTCTCCTAGAATGAATGCATTACATTCTATTTCCCCTTTAAATTCAATTAGTGTTTGTTTCACATATGTAGGTGCTCCTGTGTTGGGTGCATAAATATTTATAATGGTTATATCTTCCTGCTGATTTGACCCCTTTATCATTATGTAATGTCCTGCTTTGTCTCCTTTTACTTTCTTTGTTTTGAAGTCTATTTTGTCTGATACAAGTAGTACAAGTCTACTTTTTTCTCTTAGTTGTATCAGATATCTTTTTCCATCCCTTCAGTTTTATTTTGTGTATGTCTTTGGTTTTAAGGTGAGTCGCTTGTAGGCAGCATACAGATGCGTCTTATTTTTCTATCCGTTCAGTGACTCTATGTCTTTTGATTGGTGCATTCAGTCCATTTACATTTAGGGTGATTATCGATAGGTATGTACTTATTGCCATTGCAGACTTTAGATTCGGGGTTACCAAAGGTTCAAGGTTAACTTCCTTACTATCTAAGAGTCTAACTTAACTCACTTAATATGCTATTGCAAACACAACCAAAGGTTCTTTTCTTTTTCTTCTCCTTTTTCTTCCTCCTTCATTCTTTATATATTAGATATCATATTCTGTACTTGTCTATCCCTTGATTGACTTTGGGAGAGTTATTTTAATTTTGCATTTGCTTAGTAATTAGCTGTTCTACTTTTTTTACTGTGGTTTTATTACATCTGGTGACAGCCATTGAACCTTAGGAACACTTCCATCTATAGCAGTCTCTCCAAAATACACTATAGAGATGGTTTGTGGGAGGTCAATTCTCTCAGCTTTTGCTTATCTGGAAATTATTCAATCCCTCCTTCAAATTTAAATGATAATCTTGGTGGATAAAGTAATCTTGGTTCCAGGCCCTTCTTCTTTATTGCATTAAATACATCATGCCACTCCCTTCTGGCCTGTAAGGTTTCTGCTGAGAAGTCTGTTGTTAGCTTGATGTGCTTTCCTTTTTATGTGCTCTTATTTCTCTCTCTGGGTGCTTTCAACAGTCTGTCCTTATCCTCGATCTTTGCCATTTTCATTACTATGTGTCTTGGTGTTGTCTTCCTTGGGTCCCTTGTGTTGAGAGATATGTGCACCTCCATGGCCTGAGAGATTATCTCTTTCCCCAGATTAGGGAAGTTTTCAGCAATTACCTCCTCAAAGACACTTTCTATTCCTTTTTCTCTCTCTCTTCTTCTGGTATCCCTATAATGTGAATATTGTTCCATTTGGATTGGTCGCACTGTTCTCTCAATATTCTTTCATTCTTAGATATCCTTTTTTATCTCTGTGCCTCAGCTTCTTTGTATTCCTCTTCTTTAGTTTCTATCTCATTTATCATGTCCTCCACTGTATTCAGTCTGCTTTTAATAACCTCCACTGTGCTCTTCAATGATTGGATCTCTGACCACGATTCATTCCTGAGTTCTTGAATATCTTTCCATACCTCCATTAGCATGTTAATGATTTTTATTTTGAACTCCCTTTCAGGAAGAGTCATGTGGTCCATGTCATCTTTCTCAGACATTATATTAATTTTACTCTGTACCAGGTTTCTTTGGCATTTTGTATTTGTGTATGGCACCCTCTAGTGGAGCTGCTCAGCCCCTGAAGCAATGTCAGGGGTCACAGGGGAGTGAGATTGGTGCCTGGCAGGAGGAAAGAGCTGTTTCCTGCTTCTCAGTTGCTATGCCTGTCTCCACTGCCTGAACCAGTGGGCTGAGCACACAGGTATAAGCTTTTTTCCCAGAGCAACTGGAAATGGTCCCTCCTTTAAACAAGCTGCTGGAATCTCAGTCTCTCCAGGAATTCTGCCTGTCTTCGCTTCCAATCCCATAATCATGAGAATATCATGAAAGCACCATGAAATGTAGTTTTATGCTCCCAGAGCAGATCTCTGGAGTTAGGTATTCAGCAGTCCCAGGCCTTCACTTACTCTGCACTAAATTTCTCTTCCTCCCACTGGTGATCTGGGGTGGGGGAAGGGCTTGAGTCCCACCAGGCCACAGCTTTGGTACATTACCCTGTTCCATGAGGTTTGTTCTTTTCTCCAGGTATGCAGTCTGGTGCAGTCCTCTTTCCTGTTGCTCTCTCAGGATTAGTTATATTAATTATATTTCCATATTATATGTGGTTTTAGGAGGAAGCCTTTGTCTCACCTCCCTCTCCTCCAGTATCAACTTCGGTACACTTCTATAAGAAGTTTTCAATCATTTACACATTGCAGAAATAGTTAACACATGCCCACTTTGTGGAAAGCTTTATGGTAGACCATGGCCTTGAGTTAATACTTGGTTTTTAAGATAGACATGTAGCAACATACAAAGGATGGCTTCAAACTCTTTTTTCTCACTGTGATGTCTATCAGTAGAGATGGGAAGCTGAGAGAGCATTAACTACTCACTAGTATTCCACCAAAGGAATGCTGCCCAGAAAACACTCCTCATAAAGGTTCAAGTTCAAAGAATCAACTTTGGGAAAAAGTTTTCAACAAAAGTGGTAGAAATAAACTGACCATAAAGATTCTTTAACAGTTTATTATAATCATTTTGTATCATATTGTTTTACTGGTTTTTTTGGAAAAATATTCTGAAATAGTCTAAATCTAGGAGAGAAGGTATAAGTAATAAGATTATAAAGAATACCCTTGCATACAAAACTCAGTTTAAGAAAATAAACTTTACAATTTTGAAGTTTATAGTACTAATTTCCTCAATCATCACCCATGCTCCTCCCAGGAGATATTTGCTATCACTTGGTCATTATCATTTTCATGTCTTTCTTTGTATTGCAGTGTACTTATTGTGCCCCTAAATAACATGGCATTTTTGCATTCTATAAAAAATTCATGTGCAAAATGGCATGTGTTTTTTTGCAACAAGTTTTTAAACTCAGAATTATGTTTATAAGAGTCATCTACATTTATAGGTATAGCAATAGTTCACTTCCTTTCAACAGTGAAGTTGAATTCAACAGAATTCAATTGTATAACTATATTAGAACTTATTGATCCTTCATTAATGTATATTCAGATCATTTTCAGCTACTTGTAGGTATCAACATGCTTATATGGGCATTGTTGAATATGTATTCCTGAACATGCATGGGAGAGTTCTCTAGGACTGGAATTAAAATGATATGTGCATTTTACACTTAACTAGAATCTGCCAAATTATTTTCAGAATTTTCAAAGCTGATTTACTTCCCCTCAAGAATTTCTAAGGACTCTTTTAGCTCCACATTATGGCCAACACTTGAATTTCATACTTTCAAACTTAGTATTATTCTCACATGGCTCAAAAATCAAAACAATATAAAAATGTATACATGGATGCATTAGCTGTTATTAGTTTAAATGCAGAACTAGAGACAGGCTAATCACCGCAGGTAGTTTATGTGGGAATTGATTTCATTAAAAACAGGAAAAAGGGAGCAGGACAACATTCTTCAGGGAAGGACAATAAAACAGTAAACATTGCATGATTGAATTGTGGACAATTAAGGCTCAATCCTGCTGGGAGAGGTACCATGTGGAATATGTTTCAGTATTGTTGGGTGGATTAGTGAGAGTACCCTATGGGGACATTAACTGCTGTGACCCTGAGCTAAAGAATCTTACAGGCCTTCATAGAAATCTGAAGTGGAAAGACAGACTTTATAAGGGACTCTATCAATATGCATGGGAGCTGTCCAACAGAGTACAAGCTAAAATCAGAGGTGCATCGAGGGGATATGGCATAGGATACCTAAGTGTCTGTTACTACACTACTCCCCTTCTCATATCTAAAATATTTCTTAACCCCTACAGATAAGCATCCTTAATAGTTTTTTGTATATGCTTATACAATTTTTATGAACAATCAAGCAAAATGAACATATAGTTATTTTCCCCATTTTATCACATAAATCTTGCTACAGAACAACATATTTTGTATTTTTTCCCATTAGTATGTGGCCAGATTTCTTATTCTTTTTAGAAGCTGCATTGTGTGTATGTAGTATAATTTTTAACTAGTATATTACAGATGTTCAATTGCTCTTGGTTTTTACAAATTTTTCTATTATACTATTACAGTAAATAACCTTATTCATAAGTCATTTCATTGATATGCTTGTAGAATATATCCTCAATAGATAGATTGCTGGATCCAAGGATAAATGCATTTGCAATTTTGACAGTTATCTTGAAATTGCCAACTGGGTATCATATCATTTCACACCCCATAAGCAAAGTATGACAGAACCTGTTTTTCTATAGCTTCACTAAACATGTATACTTAAGCTTGTATGTTTTGGCTAATCCCATTAAAAAGAATGCTATTTCAATGGAGACTTAAATTGCCTATCTTTTATTATGAACAATGTGAAATTTCACATGTTTTATATGTTCAAAGGACAATGGCAATTTTTTTATAACTGTTTGTGCCCTTTGTCTCTACTTTTACTTGGTTGTTTTGAGTCTATTTATTACCCTGATATGTAGATAGAAAGAAAGCAGGAAAGATAGGTAAGTAGATAGATAGATAGATGATAGATAATTTCATACTTGCTTGAGTTGCTGTTTGGGGTCAGTCTCAGCTACTAATAGTCAGTTATACATGCCTGGGGTACTCATCTGGGCTTGTACTGGAGCTAGCCTCCACAGGCCTTTCAACTTTAGTAGTCAGGTGGCTGGACCAGCCGCAGTGGTTCTTGTTACGATTGTAAGGCACACCTCAGCACCAACCAACCAGTTTATTAAAACAGGATTTATTACTCACAAGTCCTTGAGGGTACATGGCACACCTGGGGTCACATAGCAAGGTCATGGGCACAGAAAGAGAGAGCAAGTGCACAGACCTGGGGTTCTGCCCTTGTTGGGGTTGAAGGTATGGGACCTGGGGTTTTGCAGATTCATTCTTTGTAATGGAGCAAATAAACCTCTATTATTTGTATATCACTTTGTTCTCTTCACTAAAATCATTACTTGAAATAGAAAAATTAAATAACCAGTGGTTGCAAGAGAAATGCTATTTTAATATATATCTTAAAGTATTCAGTTATATCCCATATTTCTAAAACAATTATATTTAAATAGCATTATTATCCAAAAAATTTGAAGTAACTGTTTCCACATTTCATCAATGCTGATAATTAAATGGATTTATGTTCTCTCAGAGCCTAGTTCTGCATGGCCAAGGTTGACCTGGACATGCTTGTGTACTTTAATGTCCTATACTCTATAAATATGTTTTGGGGCTGATATTATTTAAAAAGGTGTTACCCATAAAAATATATGTTGGAAACATAGCCTGAGAAATACCACCAGAACTGGAAGTAAATTTAAAAATAAGGAAAACTTTAATAAATGATATACTCTCTTTGAAAAATAACTAATCCTAAATTATAACCCTTCAGGCTAGAAGAGAGAACATATTAGAAATAAAACATGGAAGCAGATACTTATTCTTGAAGAAGACAGGTAGAAAGGCTAAGGGACAATGTCCCTCCTCAATCAGAACTTACAATTACATTTGATTCTACTTAGTTCATATCACACTAGCCAGTATAAAATGAGGATAAACTCTCAGTATAACCTAATACTAATTGTTATAATTCTGAGGGAATTTTATCAGCATAAATTGCAACATAAACATCCTATGACATGTACACATTTAGCATATATAATACTGTATATAAAGTGAATACATATTTTATTCAAATACATAGAATGGAGGGCACATGGAACCCTGCTGATCTGAATAATTACTTTGATTTTGTACATTTGTCCACTGGATTAGAAGAGAAGATCTAACTGCTATTTAGGAGTCTGGGCTCTGAAATTACACTGTCCAGATTATAACATTCAAAAAGATTATTTAATAGTTGTGTGACCTTGGCCAAGTTAATTATCTTTGTTGTACCCCATGTTACACTTACATATATAAAGTAATAATGTTCATTTGGTTGTTGTGAGAATGAAATATGGCTATGAGTATAAAGCCTATAAAGCACTTTCCAACATCTGAAAATAAATACCAGCTATTATTTTTATATCTGTATTAACATAGCTAAAGAAGATGAATTTCAGTTAATATGGGTATGGTAGCAAAGAAAAAAGAAACGTATAGAGACTAATGCTGGCAGTGTCCATTCGAATGTGTTCCGGAGAAGGACTCGGGACCAATAACAGATCCTGAGTACTCTTTTTTTCCCTGCTGGCAAGGAGAGTTGTGGAGATACATAAATCAGGCAATTTTAGCCTAATAATATTATATATTTGAGTCCTTTGTGGCTGGATGATCTTAGAAACCCCAACAGCATATTTGAGAAATAACTGAAGATCTAACCATAAGGCAAATTACTAGGCTTTTGTTTTGCTGAGTATACCAGCTGAAGCTATGAGTAAAATTACTTTGTGATTGAAATTGGTATTTTAGGAGCTATGTGAAGAAAGAAAGGAGGAGGAAAAACTAGTTCCTTTAATTTGGGGGAAAAGAAAAGAGAGTTTTAAGAGGATTTTGCAAACATTTGTCATTTTTTTATGACATAAACATTTTTATACACTCTTCAAAAAATTTTCTTCAAAGATTTATGTTTTGTTAATGTAATGGGAAGTTGTACCTACTTTGGGGATGTGTCAAAATGCTGAATCCAGCAAAGTGGGTAAAAGTTCAGAACAAAGTCTGCCTATTAGACATGTCACTTCCGGGGGGGTACCTCAATCTAGCTTGTCTTGTTCAGAGTCTATGGTCTAATAAGGCAACATTCTTATGACATACTGACTTTTCCTGTGGATATTTCTAAAGGAAGAATATGTGCCTTTCATGTAATTCAACTACTCTACTCTGTTTTATATTTCTCATTTTAAATGAATAAATCATCACCTTTATTTGACACATCCATCTCTATGTACTTTGATTACGGAGTATTACCCAGAAGGATGCATTTACTCTTTGTGTTCTAAAAACAAAATCAAGATCAAGAGTCTTTAGTGTTGAAAACAATGCTCTGGTCCATGTCAAATCCATGAATGTAAATTCTAGGAAGGAAGGCCTTTGGTAGATATCCAAGAAATAAAATCCTAAGCTCACAATGAACTTTTTTACCATATGTCCCTGTAGGAAATATGTGATAGATAAAGTTTGCAGAAAGAGAAGGTTAGAGAACACATAATGTCTATCAATGTGATAATAGGCGTATATGAGAAGTTATGAGGTGAGGAGAAATGTAATATATTCCTTTATAACACTTGTGTTTATTATGCTTAATTTAGGCCACTTGATATCCTATTGCTATTATTAAATCTACAACAATTACTTATACACATAAATATATATATTATGATAAATATGTACATTTATCATTATATATAATATAATATGAAGCAAAGCAAATTTTACAGCAGAGGTGTACCTCAGGAGAGTTTCCTTAGACTTACAAGCAGATACTCCCTCAAACATATAAAGGTGTGAGAGACTGTCAGGAGATCAAGGTACTCACTTTATTACATGCTATTCCATTGACAGCTGTGAAAGGAATTAAATTTGAGGAGAGCTATTATTTCATATGAAATGAAAAATCTTCAATAAGTATTTGCTTTTTGAATGTTGTCATAAAACTTTTGCTCTTTATCTTGCTTTCCTTAAATCGTTTCTTCTCTACCAACTCTTCTGTTGTATATTTGATCATATAATGAATTATTGCTTCACTGACACATACTGGCAACTATATTTTGTTCCCAGGAGAGTGTCCATAGAATTAATCTTTTTTATTACAAATAATTCATAATGCTGAAGTTATCCTTTGGCAATCTTAGGGAAAAAATGTGTGATTGTGAAATTTTTTACTCCAATACAATATTCCAGATCATCTTATGGTACTTCAGTATTTTACTCCAGGAAAAGAGTTTATGCAAGCTTTTATTTTAGTCAAAAGTACTTTCCAAATTTCATCTCTGTATGTTTTTTTTATCATTAGCACTATATATAATTGGAGAGTTTCAGAGAACAAAGATGCAGTGGGGACATAAATGATCTCTGTTACTAGATATTTTGGCTTTTTGACTTAAACTTAGAGTTATTTAAGTGATAGAGGCAGAGAATAAGGCATTCAGTGCTTCACTTCCAAATACAGAACATTTTTCTTTAGAAGTAAAGGAAATTATAAAGAAGAGACAATGAATTGGAGTTTGCTAGGACATGAAAATACTGTTAACAGAATTATTTTTACCTGTAACATCTTCTCTTAACCCTCATAGATGAATCAAACAGCTATCTTAAGAGGGTATGGTAAAGAAAGTTATTCTCCAGCAAGAGAATAATCTTATAGAACTCATAATATGCAAATAATAGAAAATATAAATATTTCCATGTTTTAACTAGATAGTTCAATGAGATATTTATTTATTTACTATTTTTTTAAATTGATAAAATATAGATTGTGTTATTTCCTATCACTGTGCTCATCTCTCCTCCATAGTTCTGCAGCAGGAGGTTAAATTGTCTTCCTGCCAGACCCATTCCAAGTGTGGCAGCCATCAGAGTGCTCCTCATGCAAGAACTGTAGACTAAGGGTCCCAAGTTTTTCCACTGAAATTCACTGCTGTGTTTGTACTGAGACCATGCTTTCCATGGGCTGCTCCCGGTAAAGACTGAACTCAGGATATCAAGGCTGTTCTGTTCCTAAATAATGGGGGACTCCTCTGACAGTCAAATTTGGTTCTAGGACTCCTGTTCACCTTGCTGATCTTTCCTTAGAACTCATCACAGTCTAAGACACTTTAACCTAAGATTTCTTCCAATTTTCCTTTGCTCCTTCACTCCAGGTCCTGCCGTGAGTACCTGCATCACAGTCTAACATCATTCCCAGCCTCACACAGGTCCCCCCACCCCACCCCAATTTTTTTCACAGACATTCCTTTATTATTCATATATACCATTTTGATGTTAGATTCTCAGAGCATCTGGACTAAAACACTCAGTCTATTATATAGTGAGATGGGATCGTCTCTCACCTACACTTCTTCACTCTCCAGAGCACCTTGAATTAAACAAACAAGCACATAAGAATCAAAAGTTACTATCTACAGAAATCACTGCTGCTAAACTTTATGCTTTTCATGCTTGACTGTATTATTTTACATGTAAGGAAGGATGACAGTTCCTAGGAGGCAATATATACTATTGCCAGTTGCTCTTGATTGTAGCCCTTAATTTCAGTTCCATCTGATGTTTTCTGGGATGTTTAGATGTTTTTTGGAATCTAAAATCATTGAGTAGTACAGAAGATGCATTTGGAGAGGTGTTGGACAGAGATCAAGGAAAGAAGTACTCTGGCTGCCTTAAATAGCAAAGCTCATGAAAAAAAGAAAAGCCTTTCAGGTTTTCTTTTTTTTAACCTTTTGACCCCCTTTACCCATTCTGGCCACCTTCCCAATCCCCCACCTCTGGCAAACACCAGTCTGTTCTCCACATCTGTGAGCTTGGTTTTTTTCTTAGGATTCTACATACGTTATTTGTCTTATACTGTCTAACAATCTTCTGGAAAAAGTATTCAAAATAAAGGTCATAATCATGCTGATGGACCTGCAGAGAAATATCCAAGAGCTAAAGGATCAAGTTGGGAGGGAGAATACAGAAATAAAATAATCTCTGGAAGGACTTAAGAGCAGAATGGATGAGGTGCAAGAGGCTGTTAATGGAATAGCAATCAGAAAACAGGAACACAGAGAAGCTGAGGCAGAGAGAGATAAAAGTATCTCTAGGAATGAAAGAATATTAAGAGATTTGTGTGACCAATCCAAACGGAACAATATTCCTATTACAGGAGTACCAGAAGAAGAAGAAAAGAGAAAAAGGGATAGAAACTGTCTTTGAAGAAATAATTGCTGAAAATTTCCCCAAACTGGGGGAGGAAATAGTCTCTCAGACCATGGAACCCCACAGATCTCCCAACACAAGGGACCAAAGGAGGACAACACCAAGACATATAATAATTAAAATGGCAAAGATCAAAGAAAAGGACAGATTATTAAAGGCACCCAGAGACAGAAAAAAGTTCACCTACAAAGGAAAACCCATCAGGCTACTGTCAGACTTTTTAGCAGAAACCTTACAGGCCAGAAGAGAATGGCATGATATATTTAATGCAATGAAACAGTAGGGCCTTGAACCAAGAATACTGTATCCAGCATGATTATCATTCAAATATGAAGGAGAGATTAAACAATTCACAGACATGCAAAAGTTGAGGGAATTTGCCTCCCACAAACCACCTCTACAGGATATTATAAAGGGACTGCTCTAGATGGAAGCACACCTAAGGCTAAATAGATGTCACTAGAGAAAATAAAATGAAAACAAAGAAAGAAGACCAACCAAATAGTAAGTAAAGGCAAAAAATAAAATCAACTATTCACAAAAGAAGTCAAAGGAAACACAAAAGAGTACATAATAAAACACCTAACATATAAAGAATGGAGGAGGAGGAATAAGAAGGGAGAGAAATAGAGAATCATCAGAATGTGTTTATAATAGCTTAATAAGAGAGTTAAGTTACATGGCTAGATAGTAAAGAAGCTACCCTTGATCCTTTGGTAACCACGAATCTAAAGTCTGCAATGGAAATAAGTACATATTTTTCAATAATCACCCTAAATGTAAATGGACTGAATGCACCAATCAAAATAGACAGAATAATAGAATGGATAAAAAGCAAGACCCATTTATATGCTGCCTACAAGAGACTTACCTCAAACCCAAAGACATATAAGACTAAAAGTCAAGGGACGGAAAAAAATATTTCATGCAAACCATAGGGATAAAAAAGCAGCTGTCGTGGTACTTGTATCAGACAAAATAGACTTCAAAAACAAAGAAAATAACAAGAGATAAAGAAGGCCATTACATAATGATAAAGGTATCAGTCCATCAAGAAGATATAGCCATTATAAATATATATGCACCCAATACAGGAGCACCAACATATGTGAAAGAAATACTAATAGAATTAAAGGAGGAAATAGAATGCAATGCATTCATTCTAGGGGACATCAACACACCACTCACTCCAAAGAACAGATCCACCAGACAGAAAATAAGTAAGGACACAGAGGCACTGAAAAACACACTAGAACAGATGGATTTAACAGACATCTACAGAACTCTATACCCAAAAGCAGCAGGATACACATTCTTCTCAAGTCCACATGGAACATTTTCCAGAATAGACCACATATCAGGCCACAAAAAGAGCCTCAGTAAATTCCAAAAGATTGAAATTCTACCAACCAACTTCTCAGAACACAAAGGTATAAAACTAGAAATAAATTGTACAAAGAAAACAAAAAGGCTCACAAACACATGGAGGCTTAACAACATGCTTCTAAATAATCAATGGCAAAATGATCAAATTAAAACAGACATTGAACAATATATGGAGACAAATGACAACAACAGAACAAAGCCCCAACTACTGTGGGATGCAGCAAAGGTAGTTCTAAGAGGAAAGTATATAGCAAACCAGGCCTATTTAAAGAAGGAAGAACAATCCAAAATGAATAGTCTCAAATCACAATTATTTAAACTGGAAAATGAAGAACAAATGAGGCCCAATGTCAGCAGAAGGAGGGACATAATAAAGATAAGAGGAGAAATAAATAAAATTGAGAAGAAAGAATAAAACAATAGAAAAAAATCAATGAAACCAAGAGCTGGTTCTTTCAGAAAATAAACAAAATATACAAGCACCTAGCGAGACTTATAAAGAGAAAAAGAGAATCTACGCACAGCAACAGAATCAGAAATGAGAAAGGAAAAATCATGACAGACCCCACAGAAACACAAAAAATTGTTAGAGAATACTATGAGAATTTATATGCTTAGAAGCTGGAAAACCTAGAAAAAAATGGACAACTTCCTAGAAAAATACAACCTTCCAAGACTGACCAAGGAAGAAACAGAAAATCTAAACAGACCAATTACAAGCAAAGAAATCGAATCGGTAATCAAAAACTACCCAAGAACAAAACCCCTGAGCTAGATGGATTCACTGCTGAATTTTATCCAACACATAGACAAGACATAATACCCATTCTCCTTCAAGTTTTTCAGAAAATAGAAGTGGAGGGAATACTCCCAAACTCACTCTATGAAGCCAGCATCAATCTAATACAAAAACCAGGCAAAGACCCCACAAGAAAAGAAAACTACAGACCAATATCCCTGATGAATATAGATGCAAAATTACTCAACAAAATATTAGCAAACCAAATTCAAAAATACATCAAGAGGATCATACCCCATGGTCAAGTGGGATTCATCTCAGGGATGCAATGATGGTAGAACATTCAAAAGTCCATCAACATCATCCACCACAGCAACAAAAAGAAGGACAAAAACCACATGATCATCTCCATCTCCATAGATGCTGAGAAATCATTTGACAAAATTCAACATTCATTCATGATAAAAACTCAACAAAATGGTTACAGAGGACAAGTACCTCAACATAATAAAGGCCATATATGACGAATCCACAGCCAACATCATACTTAACAGTGAGAAGCTGTAAGATTTTCCTCTAAGATCAGGAACAAGACAGGAATGCCCACACTCCCCACTGTTATTCAACATAGTAATGGAGGTACTAGCCATGGCAATCAGACAAAACAAAGAAATACAAGGAATCCAGATTGGTAAAGAAGTCAAATTGTCACTATTTACAGATGATATGATATTGTACATAAAAACCCTAAAGACTCCACTCCAAAACTACGAGAAATACTATCTGAATTCAGCAAAGTTGCAGGATACAAAATTAATACACAGAAATCGATTGCTTTCCTATACACTAATGATGAACTAGCAGAAAGAGAAATCAGGAAAACAATTCCATTCACAATAGCATCAAAAAGAATAAAATACCTAGGAATAAACCTAACCAAGGAAGTGAAAGACCTATACCCTGAAAACTGCAAGACACTTAAGAGAAATTAAAGAGGACACTAACAAATGGAAACTCATCCCATGCTCTTGGCTAGGAAGAATTAATATCATCAAAATGGCCATCCTGCCAAAGCAATCTACAGATTCAATACAATATCTTTCAAAATACCAAAAACATTCTTCAATGAACTGGAACAAATCATTTTAAAATTCATACAGAACCACAAAAGACCCCGAATAGCCAAAGCAATCCTGAGAAGGAAGAATAAAGCAGGGTGTATCTCGCTTTCCAACTTCCAAGCTCTACTACAAAGCCACAGTAATCAAGACAATTTGGTACTGGCATAAGAACAGAGCCACATACCAGTGGAATAGAATAGAGAGTCCAGATATTAACCCAAACATGTATGGTCAATTCATATATGATAAAGGAGCCATGGACATACAATGGGGAAATGACAACCTCTTCAATAGCTGGTGTTGACAAAACTGGACATCTACATGTAAGAAAATGAAACTGGATCATTGCCTAACCCCATACACAAAAGTAAATTCGAAATGGATCAAATAACTGAAGGTAAGTCATGAAACCATAAAACTCTTAGAAAAAAACAGGCAAAAATATCTTGGATATAATCATGAGTGACTTCTTCATGAACATATCTCCCCGGGCAAGGAAAACAAAAACAAAAATGAACAAGTGGGGCTACATCCTACTGAAAACCTTCTGTACAGCAAAGAACACCATCAGTAGAACAAAAAGGCATCCTAAACTATGGTAGAATATATTCATGAATGACAGATCCAATAAAGGGTTGACATCCAAAATATATAAAGAGGTCATGCACCTTAACAAACAAAAAGAAAATAATTCAATTAAAAATAGGCAGAGGATATGAACAGACACTTATCCAAAGAAGAAACTCAGATGGCCAACAGACACATGAAAAGATGCTCCACATCACTAGTCATCAGAGAAATGCAAATTAAAACCACAATGAGATATCACCTCACACCAGTAAGGATTGCCATCATCCAAAAGACAAACAGCAATAAATGCTGGTGAGGATGTGGATAAAGGGCAACCCTCCTACACTGCTGGTGGGAATGTAAACTCGTTCAACCATTGTGGAAAGCAGTGTGGAGGGTTCCTCAAAAAACTCAAAATAGAAGTACCATTTGACCCAGGAATTCCACTCCTAGGAATTTACCCTAAGAACACAGCAGCCCAGTTTGAAAAAGACAAATGCACTCCTATGTTTATTGCAGCACTATTCACAATAGCCAAGAAATGGAAGCAACCTAAGTGTCCATCAGTAGATGAATGGATAAAGAAGATTTGGTATAAATACACAATGGAATATATACAGCCATAAGAAGAAAACAAATCCTACCATTTGCAACAACATGGATGGAGCTAGAGGGTATTATGCTCGGTGAAATAAGCCTAGCCGAGAAAGACAAGTATCAAATGGTTTCACTCAACTGTGGAGTTAAAGAACAAAGAAAAAAACTGAGGGAGCATAACAGCGGCAGATTCACAGAACCCAAGAATCGACTAACAGTTACCAAAGGGAAAGGGACTGGGGAGGATGGGTGGGAAGGGAGTGACATGGTGGGGGGAAGAAAAGGGGCATTATGATTAGCATGTATAATGTGTGTGGGGGCATATGGAGGGCTGTACAACACAGAGAAGACAAGTAGTGATTCTACAGCATCTTACTACGCTGATGGACAGTGACTGTAATGGGGAATGTGGGGGGGAACTTGGTGATGGGGGAGTCTAGTAAACATAATGTTCCTCATGTAATTGTAGAGTAATTATACCAAAATTTTAAAAAAAGAATTATTTGGTTATTGCTTTTTCTTCTTCTCCATAGAACAGTTCACAGCAGAACAATGTGATTTTTAAATAGTATAGTTATAAAATACAAGGAATAATGAGGGAATTCTCAATGTATTTGCTGCCTAATATACTTAAAAACACTTTTCATCTTGAGACCTGAGGCTTTTTTTTTTTTCATCCACTCCAAATACCTGCATGGGCTGGTTATACAGGTTAGGGTACATTTATAAAAATTGACTTTTTCTTATGATTGCAATGGAGTCCTACTCTAATTTGGAGTGGTATTTTATGTACATTGGAATTTCTAGTTCTGGCAAAGTCCTTGTGTTGGTGTACCACAAACTCTGTAGGGATGAAATTTCTGTAGAAGAAGAAAATGGGCATCACATAGACACACATCATTGACAATGTACCCTGTCACAGCAGTAGCTCTTTGGCACAACATATGGGAACGGAATTATCATTGTACTACCCAACTGAGGGATATAACTTATCCAGTCTGAGGAACTGTTGTGACAGGTAATACATTCAGTACTGCACATGTTCAGCATTCAAATATACATCTATATGTTCACAAGAGGTAACTTTAACAATGACGCTCTGTTGCTGTTACTGTAACAGATGAATCCTGAGGTTTTCATTTTATGGCAAAAGTATCATTATGTACTACCACTTCCAATGACTAAAAAAGATTTGGAATAGAATTAGCTCTGATGGACAGTAGAGGGGAAGAGCCTCAGCTTTGTTAGCTGAAAGCAGCTGAGATTTATAGACCACCTTTTTCATTACTGCATGATTATGGATTCCACTTATATTTTCTAATACTGCCATGTCAGGGAAGAATGAAACATATCTGACTTTAGGTATGATTATAGTTAAGTTTGATGTATAGGCAAGACTTATCAGAGGCACATATTTATGAACAAGTAATTAAATTTCATAGACATTTTCTGGAAAGCTATACAATTTCCCTAAATTCTTCTATACAATGGTTGCCTTAATGTGTTTGTATTTTGTTTAAGAAACAGTTAGCACCTTAAGTTAATTTCCTAGTTTCTTGTATCCAGCCAATTGGTCACTTATCAAATAAAATCATGACCTTTTTCTTCTATAATTATGTAATACTTATACAGAAAAAGAAACTTTTTTATTATGTTGTTAAATCCATATATGTTCAGGACAGCTGCTTTTAGAGTCTCTTGGTACATCAAAATCTAGATATGTTTGGCTTCTAATCATTTTTAACAAAAATCTCTGTAAGATTTTTATAATATACCTAAGGGGTACAAAAATCTCATGAGCACCTTATTAACTGATTCGTCAGTTACAGTAACAACAACAGAGCTTCATGGTTAAAATTATGTCTTGTGAACTTCTTTCACAGTAAAGATTCTGCTAATACACTGCATTAACTTGGAAGTAAAGCTTGTCCTTTTGTTAAATTTTTGGATTCTCATATTCTCATTCTTTCTCTCACACACACACACACACACACACCTAACATCAAACACAATATTACTGTCCTTTTGTTTAGAGAACTCTATTTAATACGTGTTTGGCAAAGAGAAAGATGTGGAATTTCTAACATCACTTCAGATATTACTGTTACCAATCAATTATGTCGCAGTTTTTCATGCTACTCAAACTTAATAAAGCCTTTTGTTTGTGTTATTTTAACTTCAGATTGTTATTAATATTAATATTCTTCAATGTTCTCAGAAGCGTATTGTGCAGACCTTAATGACAAAGTGGAGAAAATTCAGAAAACTGAAAATATCTTTCAAGAAAAAACAGTGATATTTTATATCATGATATGTAGTTAACAATATTCACAGAAGTGCTTTATATTAAATTTACAGTAGCATGCACCAAGGGCATTTTTATTCTTTCATATCTTTTATAAAATTATCCCTGATTTTAATACCTATTATTCAACTTTTTCTGTATTATATTCTCAAACTTAAAAAAAAACTTAATGATTACTTAGGCTATCTTTGGATAGGTAGGCAAAAATTTGAGCATTTAAAAAAGGATAATAATAACAATAACTAATAATAATAAATAACAAAAATTTTCATCATGCTATATATTGAACCAATGTACTTACTCATCTCTGCTCAAGATTTTAATATCTGAAAAGTCTCTGTTATTTAATGAGTAAGTATCCCACAGGAAGCAATCATTTGTTATATAATAAGGTGTTGTAGATTGCAACATTCAGAATATCTAGTAGAAAAAAACTGGCTACCCATTGTTATACCTTTTTTTATATAACAGATTGTAAATGTAAAAGTACCAAATATCACCACTCTCATTGAGCTCATAAGAATTGTTTAAACAAAATGAAAATATTACTGAAAATGAAAATGAACTTAAACAGTTTAAATAAGGGATATGTTCTAAAATATCTTTATCACATTTCTTATTTGCACTTTATAGAAAGCCCTTAGAGCCATTCTTGATTAGGTTTATAGGCTATCCAGCCTGATATTGTGCTTATATAAGTAGTAACAAAAATTGCATTGTGAAAGGCCATAGTTGGCCTGATGGATTTCATTTTTAACAGTTTCATCCAGTGAATTTGACCTTTCCTTTAAAATTGATCTTGGCCTGGTTATTTATTATTTTTTTTGATGTCCTTTTGGATTATGTCTTAGTGTGTGACAATTTTTGAGGTTCTAAAACAAACACCAAGGAATCATCCATGATTACCTTAAGAATTGAATACGACTACATGCCTTCTTGACTATGAAAGACCACATTGTTTAATCTGGTCTTTTGCCTTTTACCTGCTCCAAATGACGTGATCTTTTTCTAACAGTCTGGGAGTTGGGCTAAATCCATAACTATCTTGCTCTTATTGTCTTTATTTTAGCATGATAAACTGAAAATGCAAAAAGGTGTAGGGAATATTTCTAACAATAAACACATAAAGAAAGAAGCATTTTTGAGACAGTATGATACAAGTGCCTAGGTTCTTGAAATATGATAGACAAAATATGCATACTAACTAAAATTAATCAAAGTATTGGGAAATATTTGAAAACCAAAAACATACTTCACAGAAGTGACCTAAAGGAAAATTATTGGAATGGCTTAATTGTGGTATACAAAATATGCCCTGGTTTGCTGGAGAGATTAGCAGATAAATTAAATATATTCTTTATATTCACTGAAAACAATGAGCCAGGAGAATCCTATGCCCATGATTTCTTTACAAAGGGAGGCATTGCAAGTATTAGAGTATGTTATAAAAAATGTTCAAGGCATTCTAGACTTCATAAATAAGCTAAAGTCCCAGATATTGTAAGTTGAGGGATATGAAAGAACAGAAGGGTGACTATAACCCTCATGATTAAATTGTTTATATATATGTTCCGATACCAGAGGATTAAGACACATTCCTTTTTAAGAATACTTGTAATATGCAATTTTAGAGTATGTTTTGATGAGACTCACTCACTATGCAAGACAGAAAGAAAACACTGAGCAGAGCAACTTCATTAATAACCAGTTGTGATCTAACTCCTTGTTAGAACCACCCAATATTAACCTCCCATTCATCCTAAATCTTTCACACACTTCTCAGTCCACTAAAATTAACAAAAATCTATCTTTCCCAAGAAAATAGCCCATTCAAGTTGTTTTCCCATGCTCTCTCCACCTTTTTATTTCTACAAGATCATGGTGTTAGAAACTGATTTTTTGCCAGGTCTTACACAGTTCTCAAATTGAAGTAATATGTAATTGGTAAGTAGGTTTAAGTTTCTTTAGCAAATGTCTCTCAGAAAAAGAAAGCAGATTAAAGCTTTCTAAGCTTGACTCCAGAAAATAATAGGAATAGAGATGGAATAGCTGCAGAGTTGTTAAACTCTGGAGGAATGGCAATGAGTCATCCTTTTATGTTTTGTAGTAAAATCAAAAAAAAATTATCTGACACAAATGTAAACAATAAAAGCCTTTTTTTATTAGATTACTGAAAAACTATGCTTCTTCTCCGCATTTGTAGAACAAAACCAAGGCAGAAACCAAAGAACAGTTTCCCCAACTTTCTTCCCACATAATGCAATGAAAATTATATCACCACTGTAGCACACAGCCCACCATTATAAAATGCAAAATTAACATAAAAGACCATGACTGTCATCCCAACATATTGCCCTTAGAACAGGTTCTACAATAATCATTCCACAGGTGTCCAACTGGACTCAGCCTTGGACACAAGTTAGAACTTAGACAGAAAGAAAACTTCCCATCCAGGTAACATGGTTCCTTTCCTTGAATAAGAGCCTCCTATGCCTCTATGCAGAGAAAATGGCCTAGAAGAGGGCCTATGAAAAGAAGTGGTATGGGAGCTCCATTGACTGTTTAGGGGACCTCCCAAGTAAGAAATAACCAATATTTTTTACTTCCATCTAAACCACACTAAAACTTCAACTTCCTATAGTCTGCTTCAGGAACAGCAGTGTGAGAATGTGGGTCGGCCTCTTTCCTTCCTGTTAAAAAGCAAAATTATAATATCCAGAGTAATAAATTATGATCATTGTTTTTTAAGATGTTTAAAGAAGGTAGGGTATCTTGTATTGAAAAATGCCAATAATTAGGTAGCAATATAAATTTTTCAGGTTTTAGCCCCCTAAGATCAGAGAAGCTAAACTACAGTTTTCTAGAGAAAGAGGCTTATTTTCCTGGTGAAAAATCTGCCAGTACTTGAAGCAGTGAGAAGACCTATTTCTACAGTACAATAGGGCTGGCTATCTTTCAGTGGAAGCTGTCTGACTCCTTCGTCATTTGCACCTCCACCCCTTAACAATCCAAGGATTTTAAAAGGAAACATAACCAATGGTATTAAAAAGGTAAAACAAAAATAAAAAACAGCAGCAGAATACCTGATCCTACTTTCTTTTTGGCTCACACAATGTTAAAGATTGATTCTTTTTCTTATTCTTATTTTTAAATGATCTCCCTCTGTTTGTTTCTTCTAGAGAATTTTCGGACAGTTTTTCTGATTTTTAGTTTTTGTTATTTTATCTTTATCCTCTGATCCATCATTCCCTAAAACCAACTATCCCACAACCAACAGCATAAAACTACCATTTAGAATTTTTTATCTTTACTGCATTCTTTTCTCTGGTACCTCAAATAAGAATTCACCCTGATCTGGAACATGTTTATAAATTCACTGTATTTTAGCTCTCATGCTTATCCCCCAGCAGAAATGAGCTACTCCTTAAGATTATCAATAAACTATAAAAAAGGAAACAGAGTTATAAATTTCACAAATAATCCAACATTAAAATGAGGCAATGTTGTTACAGACATCTTTTACAGAGCCTTTCCTTTCTATCATTCATGCTTATAAACAAGAAGAGCTACAGAGAGAGAGAGAATCAGTGACTTGGTATTTGCAGCAGTCCTGGGACCAAAAAGTCTGGTTAAAAAAGCCATTCTTCTCTGAAGAAGTCTTGGCACTGTATCTAGTCTCAGATGTATTGGTCTGATTGATAGCCCGAAACCTTTAAATCCAGTCAGAAGCAGCAGAAAAGAGATCTTTGCTGTAGTGTTAATCCTGATAAGTTAGTATCTTCCATCTGGAAACACTGAGAATTGAGTATCAAATTAGTGGTTGTTCTTATAAAACTCCTAGCATGAAGGATGCCTCTATAAAGGTAAAACTACAAATTAGTTGGTGGACCATAAATGGATCTTGAGATTTTTAGAGACCTGTGAAATCATGGATTGGCCTCTTGCTGCTTCTGTAGCTCCATTTCGGCAGCTTTTTGTACTGCTACCTCCACCAGTAGCTGGAAGCTGCTTAAATCCTTGTACTCTTCTGCCCACATAGGTTCAGGAGATGTAAGCCAGGACCTAGTGGCAGAAATACCTACCTTTTCCTCGGGCTCAGCGCTCAGGAGGAGCTTCTGGCCTGGCGACACCTCTAGATCTTGCTGCTTTTCCTCTGACTCCTGGCCCATTGGGTGGGGGCTCCCCGGTGAGCATTGCATCTTGTCTGGATCTCTGGGCCCTGAGGTGGCCTGCGTAGATAGATGGGTGCTCTGCAGGTGAGTCGCATTAGCAGCCTTGCCTTTTTGGTGGTACAAGATTATCTGGTGGGGGTCGTTTCCATTCTGCTGAAGCATTGCTGGAAGAATGCGTCTACGGGCATTGACAAACCAGTTGGAAACCTGCAGGAAAGACAAATTGGTCTGCTCCGACAGCATTAGCTTCTCGGCTTCTGAAGGATAGGGCTTTAGCTGGTGATCACACAGCCAGTCACGGAGGATCTTCACAGACTCAGTTGGGAAGTACCTTTTTTGTTTCTTCTTGTTGTCTAATGAGGCAAGAACTGTATTTGAACTCGTGTTACCCTTTAACACAACTGAGGTGCCTTGGTCCTGGATTTGGGTCTTCACCGGGCTTTCTTTAGCAGCCTCCATGTTCATAAGGCCTGTCTTTCCTCCCCTGGGAAGCAGGGGATGGCTAAGTTAGGACTAATGCAGCCAGTGAAGAAAGGATGGGCAGGTTCCCAAAGGAAGGCTCACCATTTGCCTTCCAGGCTGACAAACAGTGTTGGTAAGCAATGCGACAGTGAGCTTTGTGACATCACATCCACTGTTACGCTTGCGTCCCAACTGCTCTCCCTCTCCTTCCTGCGGCCTGCTCCTTCCTGGTCCCTCCCCTTCCTGCTCCGCTCTTTCCAGGATGTTCTTCCAGTTTTTTCTAAAGGCTTAAATGCACTTGTTTTCCCTCCATCAGTTTATAAACTCCGCAGAATTTTATTTCTATGCTGCTGGCACCATTTTCTGATGACTAGTGAACTCTGATTCTATTAGTTAAATCTGACAGAATTACTTTCTGATTTTGTTCTCATTTTATTCTTCCTTATTATAGCATCATTGGCTTATCTACATATATCAGAAGCAACTTATTTCTCAGATATTGACCTCAATAAAAATGAGCTTGAAAGGTGTACCTTCACTCCTCCCTTCGATATTCAAAGCTGATTTAAAAGTAATTTTTAACTAGATATTTATTTTTGACACTTCACCCATTCAATTTTTCTTTTCTAACTTCTTGAAATGTTTGGCTTTGATGTGACTTCACTGTACCCTTGTAGTCTTTAGGTCTGTACTTTGGGCTCTGATATCCAGTTGTGATGATTCTCTTCAGAAGAGAATTCAGAAATTCAGGGGTCTTTAAGAAACAGAGAACAGTATAGGATTCAAGAAACAATGGTTATCACAGACTTAGATTACTTAAATATTTGATAGTTTAAGTGTATGGAATTACTCTCTGTAAATTAGATGAAAATAATTTGTAAATTATTCATTTTAGTTTCCAATAACAAAAATAAGGGTCAGCTCCTTCAAGAACACTATGGTCCAGTTATAGTACAATCATGTATTCAGACTTCTCAAGGATACTATATGGTATTACTTATTATTAATTTGAGATATTTTCAGAGGAAACTCTTAGCCATCATATTAAACATCATGTATTATCCACTATTTCTATTGGTAGGGGCAATATAATTTCACCCTTAAGAGTTCTCATTTGGTGTCCCTGGACTGGACATAAGAATATTGTCTAATGATCCTTTGGCTGTAAGTAACCTTAGAGGTGTTGACTTTCATAGCTAAAAGTACACTGTAAGGGATACCTACTGAAGTACACAGTCAAATTTAATAGATATCTTAGCAAAGCATGTAATAACCTCTAAGTGTGTATGCTGGTTACAATTGAAGATCTCCCTTGGATTAATCTAAAAGAGTACTCTACTACTTCCTGGTCTTTTGGGATATGGGACAAAGATAAGATTTTCCACTCATAGTGAGAACTCACTTCCTACAAATATTTCCCACCAATACATTCATGACCCATTTCCACCGAAACTACTCGTCTGTTAGTATGGTTTCTAGTAACGTATCCTCCCTTCCTTGTTGCTTCTATATGTTCTTTGTATTTCTGGGATTCAGACCTCTGCTGAAGGATTGACAGAGTTGTGCATATTTAAATCACTATGACATTTTCTTAGTGACACGATCTAGGTCCTTGGTTTTTAATGACTCTTTTTTTAATTCTCTTGAAAAGGAATATCATGATGGTTCAAAATCATCCCCAATAAATTTAGAGACTGTTTTTTCCTTTAATAAGAGCTTTAGGAATGTAGAGAAATCCAGAAAGTAGGCGAAAAATTGGGAAGATACCCACTAGTTTTGATCTAAAAAACCTAGTTTTGTTTCATGATTTAACAGTAGAAACACTGAATAGAACCTATATTACCTTTCTTCAAGTTTTTGATGCAAAATATGAGTTAACAACATTTCTAAGAGAGAGATGGATTATTTGTATCCACTTCCTTTAAACTTCTAAAGAAGTCAAATTATCTAAATGGTTTCTATCAAATTTTTTCTTCCTTCATTGCTTCTTTTCACACAAAAACACCACAGGATCTTGTTGAAAACAATTAAAATTGTATATTTATAAGCTTTGATTTATTTACATATGACTGAAAAGTGTCTTCTCATGTTTTTATAATGAATAAACATGGTATTATGCTATAATATGCATCTTCAATCTCAAATTATGTAAGGCCACGAAAAGACTGAGCTTTTAAAATATCTTGTTGCTAATTGTTTGTAGTCATCTACTTGTAATTTGAATGTAAATTTGAGTATTCTACTTGCAGAGTTGGAAAAAAAAAGTGCTTATGTCTTTACTTCCAATAAATGGGATAATACAAAAGCAAATTGAGAAAACAAAAACAACACATCCCCCCAAAAAAAGCACAGAGAAGACAAGTAGTGATTTTACAGCATCTTACTATACTAATGGACAGTGACTGAGAAGGGGTATGTGGGGGGACTTGGTGAAAGGGGGAGCCTAGTAAACATAATGTTCTTCATGTAATTGTAGATTAATGATACCAAAATTTAAAAAAATTGATGGAGTGGTAATAGGACTTTGCCAACTCTGAAAATAAAGAATGTTAAGTGCATAAAGTTTATCATACTGTAAAGTATCTGGATAATTTCTGCTGGATAGTTTATATTTTGAAATGAAGGAACATTCAGGAAGCCAGACTAAATCCCCCTATATGAAGGAGTGATGGCAAGTTAGGAATAGGAAGTATAGGAAGTTCTAGCAAATCCAACTACTATACACGAATTTGGGGGAATGGAGATGGGAAGTATGGCATGACAAAATAGGAGACCAGTGGTATCCCACAACCTTAGTTAAAGGTCTAGAAATAAATGTATACACATATACACATATATAATTATTCTAAGGTATGCACATATATTTTATAAATATATGTATTTATGGACATACACATATACTATATATATAATTTTTCTGTTTTATATATATATATACATATATCTTACAAAAATTAAATGGAGTAATAATCAAGGAAGAAATAAAAGATAAAAGATAGTATCACAGAATTATCCCCTAATAAGATTTATGGACCTTACAGCTTTAATATCTAAGATTTTCCATAGCATAGATGTGAAGGAAGTGCTTTCCAATTCTTGTAAATCCTACATGATCCTGATGTGAAAATCTTACAAAGCAAGACAAAAAAAATTGCAGCAGATTCACTTATAAAATTATAAACATTAATAAATAAAATCTAGATTCATATTAAATCTAAAACATGAACAAATGGACTTTGATCTAAGAATTTAAATATGATTTAATATTGACTTTATACAGTTCTTCACATTAGTATGTAAAATTTTTTAAATTTTATCTTGATGAAGCTCAAGAGCTATTTTGCTGAATTTGAAATCAATTTCAGATAAACATACTATATTAAAATAAATAAGAATAGAATAATGCTTCCTTAACATAACAAAGACTCATAAGGAGATGAAATCACCAATACCCAGTTTCATACTCAATTGTAAAATAAAAATGATTTTTTAAATTTCATAAGCAAAGAAAACATATCTATTTTTACTACTACAATATTGCTTAAAACTTGGAACCAATGGAATTAAACAAAAATGAATGTAATGCATATAAAAAAGGAGGTAAAATAGCATTATTTATTGATGACATGGTAAGACATTTAGGCAATATTTTTAAATCAATTGACGTGCTATTAGAAATAATAACAGGTGAAGTGGCCAGTTATAAACAAATAAATGTTTAACTAATATATACCAACAATCATCACTTAGAAAATATATTGGGGACATAATTTAATCCATAATCATAACAAGAATAAAAATATAAAACACCTAGGCATAAAATTAGAAAGTATTATACAGAGCCCATACTAAGGCAAATATAAAATCCTATTCAGGAACACAAAATGAGCTATTAATAAAAACTGGGAAAATACATTTGTTTCTTGGGTAGGAAGTCTCTATTTTAATGATGTCAATTCTCTTTATCTTTGGTGTCTTTTAATCTATCAAAATCACAAGTGTCCTTTAACTTTTCACCGTCTAATCAACCTCCATTAACTTTTCACCTTATAATACATTTAAAAATATTTCTAAAATTCATCTGGAGAGGTAAATGTGTGATATACTATGGCACTTTTTTTTAATAAAAGTCAACTGTTGTGGATACATTGGTCCTCGCAGATGTTGTACTGTATTGTAAAGTATCAAGTAATTTTAAAAGTACAATAAACATGTAGGCATAAAGAGAACAATAAAACAAGCAGAATATGGTAATAGCCTTAAAGATATAATGGTACTTGTACATGATAGGTATGGCTTTCCTGATATTGATGAAGGATACTTACTCACTTAGAAAATAATGACTATTGCCAAGAACATACCACAGACATTGGGTACTTTCTGCCAGATATTTCATAGCTTTAAACAAACTAAAGAAACATTCAGCAAGATCACGGGAAGATGGCAGCGTGAGTAGTTCAGAGGAAATCTCCTCCCCAAAACATATATATTTATGAAAATACAATAAATACAACTATTCCTAAAAGAGACACCAGTGGATGCAGTACAACAGCCAGGATACATCTACATCTGTGAGAACTCAACATCACACAAAGGGGGTAAGATACAAGTAGCAGCCAGGCAGAACCCGAACGCTCCCCCACCCCAAAATCCAGCAGGAAGAAAGGAGTCAGAACGGAGAGGGAGTGAAAGCCCAGGACTGCTAAACAACCAGCTCTAGAAATCTGCACCAGGAACACAGACACAAGGTGCACAGCGTGCTGGATATTAGAGAAAAGGAAAAGGAAAACCTGTGCACAGGTCCCCACAACTGGCACCCCTGAGACAAAAGAAAAGCGAGTGCTTTCTGCAAGTCTTAAAGAGACAGGGACCCCATAGCTGGACGAAATTGTCCAGGCAGCTGGGAATACTGGAGAAACGTAGGCTACCTAAACCCCCGGGAGGCAGTGCAGCTCTGAAGCCCCTCATGGCACTAAGCAGCCTGCCAGTCATTCCTCCAACTGGTGTGGACCCTGACACACTGGCCCAGTAGCAGGAAAGTGGCAGCATGTGCTGGGGATGGCAGTGCCGGAAGGGACCTAGAGCAGATCCATGCACCACAGGAGAGGCTTGTGCCACTCCACAGTGGTGGGACCGAACAGAGTGGGTGCGGCTTGTGCGCACCGGGGGCAGTGAAGCCAGAGAACCCAAGTAGAAGCCTGCATGGAAGATCCCCGCGCGCACATGCAGTGGAGCCAGAGGAAGCAGATGCACTCCCAGCAGCTGACCGGAATCCCAGCCCAACGCACAAGTGCCCAGGCCAGACCCAAAGGCCGCTGCTGCCACACAGCTGCCAGGCAGGGTCGCCGCTAGCATGGAGGAGCGCACCTGGCATGCCTGCCACTCCCTGCAGGGCTACAGGCTGCTCTGACGGACAATCCACCCACAGCAGCTGAGGGGACAAACCCGGTGACTGCTCCACGAGTGCAGGTAACTGTCACAGGCAGCGGAGAAGGGCAAGGGATCCAGCAAGCTGGAAAGGACTTCTTTCTCCCAGCTGACACACCTGCAACCTGCCTACAGCCACTGCTATCACCATGAAAAGGCAAAAAAGTCTGGTCCAGTCCAAGATAGTTACACATGAGAAAGGATCTGCAGAGACAGACCTAACCAGTATCCCTGAAAAAGAATTAAAAATAAACATCGTAAACATGCTGACAGAGCCGCAGAGAAATATGCAAGAGCTAATGGAAGAAGTCCAGAGGGAGATTACAGATGTCCGGAGGGAGATTACAGAAGTGAAACAAACTCTGGAAGGATTTATAAACAGAATGGATAAGATGCAAGAGGCCATTGATGGAATAGAAACCAGAGAACAGAAACGCATAGAAGCTGATGCAGAGAGAGATAAAAGGATCTCCAGGAATGAAACAATATTAAGAGAACTGTGTGACCAATCCAAAAGGAACAATATCTGCATTATAGGGGTAGCAGAAGAAGAAAAGAGAGAAAAGGGAATAGAAAGAGTATTTGAAGAAATAATTGCTGAAAACTTCCCCAAACTGGGGGAGGAAATAATCAATCAGACCATGGAAGTGTACAGAACTCCCAACAGAAAGGACCCAAGGAGGACAACACCAAGGCATATAATAATTAAAATGGCAAAGATCAAGGACAAGGACAGAGTTTTAAAGGCAGCTAGGGAGAGGAAAAAGGTCACCTACAAAGGAAAACCCATCAGGCTATCATCAGACTTCTCAACAGAAACCTTACAGGCCAGAAGAGAATGGCCTGATATATTTAATGCAATGAAACAGAAGGGCCTTCAACCAAGGATACTGTATCCAGCATGATTATCATTTAAATATTAAGGAGGGATTAAACAATTCCAAGACAAGCAAAAGTTAAGGGAATTTGCCTCCCACAAATGACTTCTACAGGGTATCTTAGAGGGACTGCTCTAGATGGGAGCACTCCTAAAAAGAGCACAGAACAAAACACCCAACATATGAAGAATGGAGGAGGAGGACAAAGAAGGGAAAGAAATAATCATCAGACTGTGTTTATAACAGCTCAATAAGTGAGTGAGGTCAGACAGTAAGGTAGTAAACAAGCTAACCTTGAACCTTTGGTAACCACAAATCTAAAGCCTGCAATGGCAATAAGTACATATCTTTCAATAATCACACTAAATGTAAATGGACTGAATGCACCAATCAAAAGACACAGAGTAATAGAATGGATAAAAAAAAGCAAGACCATTCTATATGCTGCTTACAAGAGACTCACCTCAAACCCAAACATGCACAGATTAAAAGTCAAGGGATGGAGAAAGATATTTCATGCAAACAACAGAGTTAAAAAAGCAGGTGTTGTAATACTAGTATCAGACAAAATAGACTTCAAAATAAAGAAAGTAAGAAGACATAAAGAAGGACATTACATAATGATAAAGGGCTCAGTCCAACAAGAAGACATAACCATTATAAACATATATGCACTCAACACAGGAGTACCAACATATGTGAAACAAATACTAACAAAATTAAAGGAGGAAATAGAATGCAATGCATTCAGTTTGGGAGACTTTAACACACCACTCACTCCAAAGGAGAGATACAGCAGACAAAAAATAAGTAAGGACACAGAGGCACTGGACAACGCACTAGAACAGATGGACCTAATAAACATCTATAGAACTCTACATCCAAAAGCAACAGGATACACATTCTTCTCAAGTGCACATGGAACATTCTCCAGAATAGACCAGATAATAGGCCACAAAAAAGGCCTCAGTAAATTCAAAAAGATTGAAATCCTACCAACCAACTTTTCAGACCAGAAAGTTATAAAACTAGAAATAAATGGTACAAAGAACGCAAAAAGGCTCACAAACACATGGAGGCTTAACAACATGCTCCTAAATAATCAATGGTTCAATGACCAAATTAAAATGGAGATCCAGCAATATATGGAAACAAATGATAACACAAAGCCCCAACTACTGTGGGATGCAGTGAAAGCAGTCTTAAGAGGAAAGCATATAGCAATCCTGGCATATTTAAAAAAGGAAGAACAATGCCAAGTGAATAGTCTAATGTCACAATTATTGAAATTGGAAAAAGAAGAACAAATGGGGCCTAAGGCCAGCAGAAGGAGGGACGTGATAATGATCAGAGAAGAAATAAATGAAATTTAGAAAAATAAAACAATAGAAAAAATCAATGAAACCAAGAGCTGGTTCTTCGAGAGAATGAACAAAATAGATGAGCCTCTAGCCAGACTTATTAAGAGAAAAAGAGAATGAACACACATCAACAGAATCAGAAATGAGAAAGGAAAAATCATGACAGACCCCACAGAAATACAAAGAATTATTAGAGAATACTCTGAAAACCTATATGCTAACAAGCTGGAAAACCTAGGAGAAATGGACAACTTCCTAGAAAAGTACAACCTTCCAAGACTGACCCAGAAAGAAACAGAAAATCTAAACAGACCAGTTACCAGCAACGAAATTGAAGCAGTAATCAAAAAACTACCAAAGAACAAAACCCCCGGGCTAGATGGATTTACCTCGGAATTTTATCAGACATACAGAGAAGACATAAAACCCATTCTCCTTAAAGTTTTCCAAAAAATAGAAGAGGAGGGAATACTCCCAAACTCATTCTATGAAGCCAACATCACCCTAATACCAAAACCAGGCAAAGACCCCACCAAAAAAGAAAATTACAGACCAATATCCCTGATGAATGTAGATACAAAAATACTCAACAAAGTATTAGCAAACCGAATTCAAAAATACATCAAGAGGATCATACACCATGACCAAGTGGGATTCCTCCCAGGGATACAAGGATGGTAGAACATTCGAAAATCCTTCAACATCATCCAGCACATCAACAAAAAGGACAGAAACCACATGATCATCTCCAAAGATGCTGAAAAAGCATTCAACAAAATTCAACATCCATTCATGATAAAAACTTTCAACAAAATGGGCAGAGAGGGCAAGTACCTCAACATAATAAAGGCCATATATGATAAACCCACAGCTAACATCATACTGAACAGCAAGAGGCTGAAACCTTTTCCTCTGAGATATGGAACAAGACAGGGAAGCCCACTCTCCCACTGTTATTCAGCGTGGTACTGGAGGTTCTAGCCATGGTAATCAGACAAAACAAAGAAATACAAGGAATCCAGATTGGTAAAGAATAAGTCAAACTGTCACTATTTGCAGATGACATGATATTGTACATAAAAAACCCTAAAGACTCCACTGCAAAACTACTAGAACTAATATTGGAATTCAGCAAAGTTGCAGGATACAAAATTAACACACAGAAATCTGTAGCTTTCCTATACACTAACAATGAACTAATAGAAAGAGAAATCAGGAAAACAATTCCATTCACAATAGATTCAAAAGGAATAAAATACCTAGGAAAAGATCTAACCAAGGAAGTGAAAGACCTGTACCCTGAAAACTACAAGACACTCTTAAGAGAAATTAAAGAGGCCACTAACAAATGGAAATTCATCCCATGCTCATGGCTCGGAAGAATTAATATTGTCAAAATGGTTACCCTGCCCAAAGCAATATACAGATTTGATGCAATCCCTATCAAATTACCAACAACATTCTTCAATGAACTGGAACAAATAGTTCAAAAATTCATATGGAATCATCAAAGACCCCGAATAACCAAAGCAATCCTGAGAAGGAAGAATAAAGTAGGGAGGATCTCACTCCCCAACTTCAAGCTCTACTACAAAGCCACAGTAATCAAGACAATTTTGTACTGCCACAAGAACAGAGCCACAGACCACTGGAACAGAATAGAGACTCTGGACATTAACCCAAACATATATGGCCAATTAATATATGATAAAGTAGCCATGGCATACAATGGGGAAATGACAGTGTCTTCAACAGATTGTGCTGGCAAAACTGGATAGCTACATGTGAGAGAATGAAACTGGATCACTGTCTAACCCCATACACTACAGTAAACTCAGTAAACTCCAAATGGATCAAAGACCTAAATGTAAGTCATGTAACCATAAAACTCTTAGAAAAAAACATGGGCAAAAATCTCATGGACATAAACATGAGTGACTTCTTCATGAACATATCTTCCCGGGCAAGGGAAACAAAGGCAAAAATGAACAAGTGGGACTATATCAAGCTAAAAATCTTCTGTACAGCAAAGGACACCATCAATAGAACAAAAAGGTATCCTACAGTATGGAAGAATATATTCATAAATGACAGATCTGATAAAGGATTGACATCCAAAATATATAAAGAGCTCACACGCCTCAACAAACAAAAAGCAAATAATCCAATAAAAAAATGAGCAGAGGAGCTGAATAGATAGTTCTCTAAAGAAGAAATCCAGATGGCCAACAGGCACATGAAAAGATGTTCCACATCGCTAATCATCAGAGCAATGCAAATTAAAACCACAATGATATATCACCTCACACTAGTAAGGATCGCCATCATCGAAAAGACAAACAACAACAAATGTTGGCAAGGTTGCGGAGAAAGGGGAACCCTCTTACACATCTGGTGGGAATGTAAACTAGTTCAACCATTGTGGAAAGCAGTATGGAGGTTCCTCAGAATGCTCAAAATAGAAGTACCATTTGACCCAGGAATTCCACTTCTAGGAATTTACCCTAAGAATGTAGCACTCCAGTTTGAAAAAGACAGATGCACCCCTATGTTTATTGCAGCAGTATTTACAATAGCCAAGATATGGAAGCAACCTAAATGTCCATCAGTAGATGAATGGATAAAGAAGCTGTGGTACATATACACAATGGAGTATTACACAGCCATAAGAAAAAAACAGATCCTATCATTCGCAACAACATGGATGGAGCTAGAGGGTATTATGCTCAGTGAAATAAGCCAGGCGGAGAAGGACAAGTACCAAATGATTTCACTCATATGTGGACTATAAGAACAAAGGAAAATTGAAGGAACAAAGCAGCAGCAGAATCACAGAACCCAAGAATGGACTAACAGTTACCAAAGGGAAAGGGACTGGGGACGATGGGTGAGAAGGGAGGGATAAGGTGGGGAAATAAAAGAGGGCATTACGATTAGCATGTATAGTGCATGGGGGGCACGGGGAGAGCTGTTCAACACAGACAAGTAGTGATTTTACAGCATCTTACTATGCAGATGGACAGTGACTGTGAAGGGGTATGTGGGGGGGACTTGGTAAAGGGTGGAACCTAGTAAACATAATGTTCTTTCTGTAATTGTAGATTAATGATATCAAAATAAAAAATAAATAAATAAATAAATAAATATTTAAAAAAATTTTTAAAATTAAAAAAAAAAAGAAACATTCAGGGAGCCATCCTTACACCCATTGTACTGAAAAGAGTGATGAGGCTAAAAAAGCATGGGAATCCTGGCAAATTACTTTAATGTGCTTTAATTAGGAGGGATGCAGTTGGGAGTAGCTAGACCATGGAAGTAAGGACAAATTAGGAAGAAGGTTAAAAATGGCATGCAAGTTACTGTTAATTTTTTGGGCAAAACAAAGTATGTAAGTACAAATAAACATGCAATGTGCTTCTGTTTGTGTGTGTGTGTGTGTGCGTGCTTGTGGTTATAGAAAAAGACCAAGAATTTAAATACTTACTATCTTGAGTGATTGGAGGATCACATACTCTATATAATATGATCAGGTAACTAACGGGGGTCAAAAAAGACTTTGCACACTAGATATTGTATTCCTAAATTGGTATGAAGTGTGAAGCATTACAGAACCTAAAACCATGAGACCCTGTAGTCTGCCAGCATTATACTTGGCAACAGGATGAGGTCTGCACAGTGGGAGGAAGAATTCTTTGGAACATTTTACTCCCGTCAGCAAGTGAAAAGAGGCTTGGAAACTGAGTAACTCTTGACTGCCCCAGAAATACACAAGTGCATCAACAAGGACATACACATTTGGAGTAAAACTGCCTATTTCTCAACACTGTTAGCTAGTGAAAGGGGACCAAAACTAGTTCTTTCCTAGGCCTCTACTCTAGTCATTAGGGTAGAGACAAAACCTTAAAAATCAACCCCTCCCTAATACCCAACACAATCTTGCCATTATCTGCTTTGAATATTTGGAACTAATTTTATAATGCCCTCTATCCCTATATACGCTAGCAACCACAAGAAACTGGTAAAATCTGAATGAGACCTCTAATTTAGTTACTAGCATTGTATAAATGTCAGTGTCCTGGTTTTAATAATGTACTATGATTTTTAAGATGTTGTCATTTAGGGAAAGCTGGGTGAAGAGCACATAGAAATTCTGTACAATTTTGCAACATTCTATAAGCCTTAAGTAATTTAAAAATAAAATTTAAAAGTAGGCAAAATGTTTTCCAAAATAATTGTACCATTTTACATTTCCATCAGCGGTATTTGATAGTTCAATTAGCTCTATATCCTCAGCACTACATGACATGATCAGTTTCCTTAACTTTCCATATTCCATGGGGCATGAAGTGGTATCTAATTTTTTTAAGATATGTACTTACTGTCTGAATAATGATGCAAACAGAGGTCAGCAAATATTTTCTGTAAAGGCCAAGATAGTAAACATTTTTGGCTTAGGGAATCATAAGGCCTCTTGTGCAGATACTCAACTCTGCAATTGTAAAGTGAAGACAGCCATCATCAATAAGTAAACACATGACATTGCTGTGTACCAATACAACTTTCTTCATAGAAATAGCTGTATTTGGCCTCAGAGCCATAGTTGGCTGTCCCCAGAGTAAAACATCTTTTCTTGTGCTTGATTACTGTCAGTAAATCTATTTAAATGTTTCTTAAAACACTCCATGCATATGTTATCTATACTACTGGGTTTTTAATGTTTTTTTATTTAACTGGCATACAAGTCATTTAGCAAATATCTTATTTGCAAGTCATTTGTTGAATATGTTTTTCAAAATATATGACCCAGTATGCATGTTTTACTTTATTTGCATAACAATGTTTTTTGAATAGCAGAAGTGTTCAGTTTTTATGAAATCAAATTTGTTGATTTGTTTTTTATGTTAGTTCATGCTTTATATGTGTCACTTAAGAATTTGCCTGCAGGGCTTAACATTAGTTAAAGCATTTAGGTCCATTTGCTATTTAGAGTTATTTTTTTTGTGCATGGTATATAATCTGTTGGTTCATTTCCTTTTTTTTTTTTAATTTAACAAGAGCTTATTCAATTATTGCAGTAGGTTTTGTTGAAAAAGTTACCCTTTCTTCATTGGTTTGTCTTGGTGACTATGTTGAAAATCTATTGAGTTATATGTATAAGCACCTTCTGGACTCTCATATTTCATTGATCTATTTTCTTTACAGCAATTACACATGGTATTTTTAACTGTAAAGTTATTCAACTTTGTTAATATTTTTCAACTGGTTTTGGCTAATCTAGGTCCTTTGGCTTTTTTACACAAAATCCTTATTGAGATAAAAAGTGTAAAATTCATTGTTTTTTAGTATTTGCAAAGAGTGGTGCAAACATAAACACAATCAAACTTATAATAGTTTTATCACATTCCAAATACCCTGTGCTCTTTATTGTCCGCCTCATACACACATTTTTTAAATTAATTATTTTGTTGTCATTAATTTACAATTACATGAAGAACATTATGTTTACTAGGGTCCCCTCATCACCAAATCCCCCCCACAAACGCCATTACAGTACTGTCCATCATCGTAGTAAGATGCTGTAGAATCACTACTTGTCTTCTCTGTGTTGCACAGCCCTCCCCATGCCCCCCCCCACATTATACATGCTAATTGTAATGTCCCCTTTCTTTTCCCCACCCTTATCCCTCCCTTCCCTCCCTTTCTCCCCAGTCCCTTTCCCTTTGGTAACTGTTAGTCCCTTCTTAGGTTCTATGATTCTGCTGCTGTTTTGTTCCTTCAGTCTTTCTTTGTTCCTATAGTCTTCGGGTTTGAGATGAGTCTCTTGTAAGCAGCATAGAGATGGGTCTTGCTTTTTTATCCATTCTATTATTCTGTGTCTTTTGATTGGCGCATTTAGTCCATTTACATTTAGGGTGATTATTGAAAGGTATGTACTTATTGCCATTGTAGACCTTAGATTTGTGGTTGCCAAAGGTTCAAGGTTAGCTTCTTTAGTATCTTACTGTCTAACTTAAGTCACTTATTGAGCTATTTTAAACACTGCCTGGTCATTCTTTATTTTTCTCCCTTCTTATTCCTCCTCCTCCATTCTTTATATGTTGGTTGTTTAATTCTGTGCCCTTTTGTGCTTCCTTTAACTACTTTTGTGGATAGTTGATTTTATTTTTTACCTTTAGTTAGTATTTGGTTGGTCTGCTTTCTTTGCTGTGATTTTATTTTATCTGGTGACATCTATTTAGTCTTAGAAGTGCTCCCATCTAGAGCAGTCCCTCTAAAATATCCTGTACATGTGGTTTGTGGGAGGCAAATTCCCTCAGCTTTTGCTTGTCTGGGAATTGTTTAATCCCTCCTTAATATTTAAATGATAGTCATGCTGGATACAGTATTCTTGGTTCAAGGCCCTTCTGTTTCATTGCATTAAATATATCAGGCCATTCTCTTCTGGCCTGTAAGGTTTCTGTTGAGAAGTCTGATAATAGCCTGATGGGTTTTCCTTTGTAGGTGACCTTTTTCCTCTCTCTAGCTGCCTTTAAAACTCTGTCCTTGTCCTTGATCTTTGCCATTTTAATTATTATATGCCTTGATGTTGTCCTCCTTGGGTCCTTTCTGTTGGGAGTTCTGTACACTTCCATGGTCTGATTGATTATTTCCTCCCCCAGTTTGGGGAAGTTTTCAGCAATTATTTCTTCAAATACTCTTTCTATTCCCTTTTCTCTCTCTTCTTCTTCTGGTACCCCTATAATGCGGATATTGTTCCTTTTGGATTGGTCACACAGTTCTCTTAATATTGTTTCATTCCTGGAGATCCTTTTATCTCTCTCTGCCTCAGCTTCTCTGTGTTCCTGTTCTCTGATTTCTATTCCATTAATGGCCTCTTGCACCTCGTCCATTCTGCTTTTAAATCCTTCCAGAGATTGTTTCATTTCTGTAATCTCTCTCTGGACATCTGTAATCTCCCTCTGGACTTCATCCCTTAGGTCTTGCATATTTCTCTGCAGCTCCATCAGCATGTTTATGAGCTTTATTTTTAATTCTTTTTCAGGAAGACTGGTTAGGTCTATCTCCTTCTCAGGGTTTGCCTCTGTGATCTTGGTCTGTATCAATTTCTTCTGCTTTTTCGTGGCAATAGATATATTTATGGGGAGCTGGCGAATGTGTTGGGTAAGAGAAAGTCCCTTTTTGCCAGTTTATGGCCTTCCTCTCCGGGAGAACAGTGACCTCTAGAGGCTTGTGCTGGGCAGCTGAGTGCAGATGGGGCTTCTGATCTTGCCTGGCCACTATGGAGTTTATTTAGCTCTGCAGTTGCTGTGGGTGTGGCCTTCCTCAGGCTGCTGCTCCAATATGGCGGAGCTGCATCAGAAGGGGAACAGGCAGGAGGCTGTTTATCATGGTGAGGGGCCTCCGAGCTGCACTGCAGGGTTTCAGGTGCCCAGAGTTCTCCAGTGATTCGCAGCCACTGGGCTAAATGTCCCAGGGTGCTTCCTTCCAGCTGTGGGGTCCCTATCCCTTTAAGACTTTCAAAAAGTACTCGCTTTTCTTTGTCGCAGGGGCACCAGTTGCAAGGACACGCTCACTGGTCTTACTGTCCTGTTTCCCTATTTTCCAGCACCCCACACACGCACTGTGTGTCTGCGCTCTGGTGCAGATGGCTAGGGCTGGGTGATTAGCAGTCCTGGGCTTCCTCTCCCTCCCCGCTCCAACTCCTCTCCTCCCACCGGGAGCTTGGGTGAGGGGTGTTCAGGTCCCGCCGGGCCGTGGCTTGTATCTTACCCCCTTTGCGAGGCGCTGGGTTCTCATGGGTGTGGATGTAGTCTGGCTATTGTCCTGTGTCTTCTGGTCTCTCTTTTAGGATTAGTTGTATTTGTTGTATTTTCAAAAATGTATATGGTTTTGGGAGGAGATTTCCGCTGCTCTACTCATGCCGCCATCTTGGTTCTCATATACACATTCTTGGGCAGCCACTATTCTACTTCTGTCTCTATAGAATTGCCTTTTATGGAATTTCATATAAACTAAATTTTACAAAATATAATCTTTTGCTGCTGGCTTCTTTCACTTAGTAAAATGTTTTCAAGTTTCATCCATGCTGTAGCATAAGTCCATACTTCATTTTTTTATTAGTATAATTTTTTTAGTAGTTTTTGTGTTTACAGAAAAACTGAGTAGAAAATACAAAGCTTACCTATATAGCCAATCTCTCTCGAGATTTCTTCAACTCATGTGTTAGATAGAGTTAAAACTCATAAATTCTTTAATCTCTAAATACTTGGGAATTTTTCAGTTATCTTTCTTATTAATTTTTAGTGTAACTCCACTGTGATCCAAAAGAATACATTGCATGTGTTTTTATTCTTTGAAAATTTTAAGGTATCTTTTATGGCCCAGAATATGGCCTCTCTTGGCAACCATTCCATGTGAATTTGAGAAGAATGTGGATTCTACTGCTGTTGAATATAGTCTACAGATGTCAATTACATATGTTTGATTGAAGGTGTTGCTCAGCATGCCGTTACTGATTTTGTCTGCTGTATCTGTCCATTACTGAGAAAGGATGGGTGTATCCAATCATGGTAGTCGACTTTTCTGTTATTCTTGCAGTCTACTGACGTGTTTATTTTTAGTTTTCAAAATTTGGAATTATTTTCTAGATTCATGATTATATTAATTTCTAATTTAATTTTACTGTGGTCAGAAAAGGAATATTTTAAGTTATCCAAATTTTTTAATGTATTGGGGCATATTTCATGTCCTAGTGTGTGGAATAACTTGAGGATATAAAATATACAGCTTAAGTATATTCCATAGTTGGTGGGTGTAAATCTTCTATAAATGTCAAGTGGATCAAGATACTTGATAATTGTCTTCAGATCTGTCTTTATTGATTTTCTAAATTCTTCTAACATATTTTAAGACTTTTTATGATATCTCCAAATTTTATTGCATATTTTTTTCCTTTTAAATATCTTGCAATATTTTCCTTCATGTATTTTGAGCCTCTGTTAGGCACAGACACATTTATAATTGTCGTCATTATGAACTGTCCTTTTCTATTTCTGCTGATATTCTTGTTTTGAATTTTACTTTATTTATAATTAATGTAGCTACTCAAGCCTTATGCTTACTGGTTGCATTACATACCTTATGTCAACATTTACTTTCAATAAAACTATATCTTCATAACATGTGTATTTTGTAGAACTGATAATATTGGTCTTCCTTTTTCATACAATCTGAAAATATCTGACTTTTAACTGGAGCAATTGGTCTTTTTATATTTAATGTAATTATTAATAATAGTGATATTTTGGGCTTTCATTTTAATATTTGTCTTCTCTTTTCCCAATATAGTTTTGTTCTGCTCTCCTTTATTGTCTTTTTTTGAGCTAATTGAATATTTAACATATTAACATATATTAGCTTTTAGATATACCACTTAAAATCATATTCATTGTTTTCTCTACCAATTACAACATACACCTTTAAGTTTTTGTGATCTCCATTGTGTTAATATTCTACCACTTCACCTAAAATATAAGAATATTGTGTTTGGACAGGTCTGTTCCCCACCCTCCTTCTTCTGTGTTAAAGTTTTCATAAGTATTATATTAAAATACACTCAAAATTTCATAACAAAATGTTATAATTTTTGTTTTAATAAGTTACATGTCTATTAAATACATTAAGAGGAAATGTAATCTGTAATTTTCTTCCCACATATACAGTTTTCTGTGATCTCTGTTCATACCTGATGGTCTTATTTCTATCTGGAAACATTGCCCTTTATCTGGGAGAATTTCATTTAACAAGGAAATATTGTTGAACAATTCTGTAGGTGGCAGATATTCTTAGTATTTAGTTTTCATTTTCTAAATATGCCTTCACCTTTATTATAGTATAATACTTTTCTGGGTATAGAATCAAATTATAGGTTTTTATCTTTAATAAGTCCATTAAAGATCTCCTGCCACTGTCTTCTGATCTCCATTGTTCCTGATATGTATTCCGTTCACATTGCTGCACTGCCTGTTGGTGATTTATCATAATTTTCTGCCCCCTTTTAGGGTTTTCTTGTTACTTTTGTTTTCAACATTTTAAATATTGTATCTTCTTTTTATTTTTCTTCTTTTGGTTCTTTCAGCTCCTTGAATCTACGTATTTATACATTTCCCTGAATTTGAGATGCTTTTGGCTTTTACTCCTTTACATAGTATTTCTGCCCCATTCTCTCACTCCTTTTATTTTGGTGCCCCAATTACATATATTTTAGACTTTTTCAGACTGTTCCACAGGTCATTGCAGCTCTGTTTATTTTCTTTCAATAATTTTTTCTTTTTCTGATTGGATAATTTCTATTGATCTTTAAGTCTATACCTGCTTCTTCTTTTGTCTGAAGTCTGCTGTTGTTTCATTTAGGTTTTTTTGTTTTGTTGTTTAGGTGTTAAAACTTTCAGTTTTAGAGCATCCATTTTTAAAAGTATCTTGTGAAATTTCCTTAAGTTTATCCATTTATCATATTTTCTACTAGATCTATGAATATAATAATTACAGCAATTTAAAGAACCTTCCACGAATTTCAGCATCTGTGTTATTTCTGAGTCAATCTCCATTGGCAGTGTCTTTTACCTGAGCATGGAACATTTTTCCTGTGTCCTCATATGTCTAATAATTTTGGATTTTATCCTAGTTATCATTAATAAAACACTGTAGTGGTCCTTGATTCTATTATATTGCTTTGAACAATGAAGTTTTTTGTTTGTTGCTGTTTTACAGGAAGTGGCTGTGACTGGACATATATTACAAACTCTGACTTCCCTGCAGGGGACAGTAGTTGGAATGTCTTGTAAGTTCTTTTAGACTGAATGGTTGCTGTCATGCTCTTGTAATAGTTCTTGGGTCAGCTAGAAACTGGGCAAAATCTATGTACCGATTTTGAGAGCCTTCTTCTCTGGAATTATTCTTTCCAATATTTCTTACTTCACATCTGCTAAGGGAGCCTGAAATCTCTTCTTAGGTATTCATGCCAGTAAGCCTGCAGAATTCCATGTAAGTTTAAACTCTCCTATATGTAATTGACTAGAGCCTGTCCTCAGGGGAGAATCTTTTGAAAAATCAGAAACTTACCCAGTGTTATTTCCTTTTCTAATTGTGAATTATTCTGAAGTTTTAGCATGCTTTGGTTGCCCTCTAATATGATCAGATAACTATTTTTTATATTTTTAATACTTTGATCACAGTATTTAGTTACCTGCAGGAGCATTGATCTGACACTAGGTATTATGCCATTACCAAGGGGGAATTCTGTATATTTTAAAAATATATAGATTAATATTTAATGTGCCTTAATAAAGGCAGAATAATTCTACCTTGGAGAATAATTTTTATAAAATATAATATGTTATCATTTTACTACATTTTGTAGAAAAGGAATTTCCATTTCTATTGCCTATCTTCATACCATCATAAGGACTTTTGATCTGGTGGAGACTTTAGATATAATAATCTGTGGATATGGGAAACAGAAGCAAAGCCCTAAAGTAGGAACTGATTTCTCCAATTATTAATATTATGTTAGTAGAAAACCTGAACCAAAGCTCAGGTCTCTTAATTGCCATCAAACATGTTTCATTTCGACTCAGTAGCTACCTGATCTAAGGGTTGGGTTTAAGAAGTAATTCTTTTTATTTTTCTTTTGCTATACCAACTTTCACTAGTACATCTTTGAATGGGAAAAATGTGTACAAATTTAAATGAATCTGCAGTATACAAAGTATACATTAGCATAATTTAGACCTAAGGACAGAGTTAATATTTTTTGGCATGTGTTAATAAAGTACATACATGGTTTTCACTCAAGGATTTTGAATAAGTGGAAAAATTATAGGACAAAAACTGTAAGCTTAAATGTAGTAAGGAAACAATATATTTGAAGAGTAATTACATGTATCACTATGTATGGTATAATAAATATTATACTCTGAAAAAGCTGAACTTTTAAATAATAGTATTTTGCTATTGACTTTGAATAACACCTTTGTGTTGAGGTGAAGTAATTATCTAGAGATGAGTAAGTGACCAAAATGCATAATAATAAAAAGGTGAATAAAATAGAAAAGCATAATTAATAACTTATGAGCAATACATTTCTAGTAGCAAAGTCTTGTTACAAAGTGATAATAAAAAGTTGTAAACATGACCAAATATTTATAGGTATTCATGACAAAGGCTTAATATTTATCAAATATTATTCTGTAATCATCATTTGTAAATAAGATGCATTACCTAGGAAAAGCAGATAACCTTCATCCTACATGCTGTACAACCTTAATTTTGGTATAGGTATGCTTTGTAACTTACTCTATCAAATTCTTATTTATTTCTCTTTGCCATTGTACAGAAGGAATGAAAAACATCTTGTCATTTCAGGAAAACTGGCATACACATATTGCTATGTCAGCTTCCCAAAATGGCTGTTTTGGGCAAGCATTAAAACTACTGACTCTATAATAGTTCCAAGGATAATGTCTCTACATCATTGTACTCCTATCTTGTAAATTAAGTTTTAACAGAAGTATGAGATGTTCTAATCTTAATTAAAACTTATCATACCAACTAACCTGTTTAATTCCTTCAAAACAAAATTTTCATTAGTGTTTACATCCTATAGAACTCATAGAATTGGTTGACTTTCAGGACTTTTTGTTTCACCCATGTATTTGAAATTTGAGATATTTTAAGACTAATATCATAAGACCTTCTTAAGTTGTAATACCACAAGTTTCAAATCTGGGTATTCTGTTACATTTTAAAAATTATTTTAGTATATTTTAACTTGGGAGTAGAACCTGAAAATCTACTAACATAAATTGTATATAGGACTTCCAGTTTCCAGTTCTACATGTAAGCTTGGAAGTTGCCACTATGGCCTCACAACAAGTGAAAAGTCAACAGTTCTTTAATCCATAGGAGAAGTGAGGACACAAAGCAAAATGCTACTCTCAAGACCTGATAGACTGACAGGTGAGTAGAGCAGTCAAAACTTACTGGAGCAGAGACTCATGAGCAGAAACCACCATATGAACCAGTACTAGATAGGAAAACCTGAATTATAAGTTATTAATTACTTATTAATATTACTTATTAGTTATTAACGACTCAGTATGAATTACTCTGAAAGTTAAAAACTCTAGGAGGACCCAATCATAGGTGGACTCCCACACTTTTGTGAGTTTTACTTTTAGGAGCAGGAACAGGTTCTCACAGTAAAAATTAAGAGAAAAATAATCTTGTGCTTCCAGCAGGGGGGAGGAAAAACTAATCATTCTGAAATGTCCCAGAGAACTATGTTCTTAACAAGGCCTACTCTCATGAGAAACCAGTTAAGGAGGACTTAAATTGCTGGAATATCATCAGAGCTTAAGTGACCAAGAAAAAGGGAACTATCCAAATGCAGACCACTCTAGTCTAGACTGAGTGACTGGTCTACAGAATGACCAGGCCATTCTGTCCTAACCAAGGAGGGGAAACTAAGAAGCAATTGTGAAGTTCACACTCTGAAGACGCAGGCTCACTAAAAGGTTGAGATATAAAGAAAGGAAAAATATCAAAGAAAGAATAAGTGAAGGTAAAATAAAAAATTTTCATATTCCTGGTTGATCTAATAGATAACAGTTGGTCCAAAATAATAATAGCAACAATGTACTGGATTATGTATACTTATGTGTGTATATATATAATGTATGTGTGTGTGTGTATATACACACATATATATATCTGAAATGAATGACAACATTGATATAAAGGATTAGAGGAAGGAATTAGGATTTTGTTTTTATAAGGTACTACTGTGAAGCAGTATAGTGCTATTTGAAAGTGGACTTGGATTACTTATAAATGTATATTGCTAACTCTAGGGTAACCATAAAAAAATAGAAAAAAGAAATATAATTGATATACTAAGAAACAAGAGAAAAGAGAATGATATAAAATGCTCAATTAAACCCCAAGGAACAGAAAAAGTTGAAGACAATACTAGGGACAAAGAATAAGGGAAACAAAGAAAATTAACATATATGGCAGATATTAATTCAACTACATCAATAATCACTTTGAATAAAAATGTTCTAAATGCACCAATTAAAAGACAAAAATTGTCAAAATGGGCCCAAAACACAACCCAACTCTATGTTGTGCACAACAAACTTCCTATAAATGTAAAGACGCATATAGATTAAAAGTAAATGGAGAAAAACATATCATGCTAACACTAATTAAAATAAGGGTAGCCATATTAATTCTAGACAGTGCACACTTCAAAGGAAGGAATGTTATCAGGTATAAAGAAGGGCATTACATAATGGCAAAGGGGTCAATTCTCCAAGACATAAAAATCCTTAATGAGTATGCACCCAAAAAAGAACATCAAACTACATGAGTCAAAAACTGATAGAACTATAAGAAGAAATACATGAATCCACTATCATAGTTAAAGAATTCGACACTCCTCTATTGAAAATGGACAGATTCAGCAAGCAGAAAATCAGTAAGGACATAGATGAGCTCAATAGGCCTATCAGTCAACTTGATGTCAATTGATGTCTATAAACTACTTCATCCAGCAAAAGCACAACACAAACTTATCAAGTCCATATGGAATATTCACTAAGATAGACCTCATTCTGGGTTAAAACACAACTTGAGAAGTTTTCAAAATAGAAATCATACCATGTATGTTCTCAGATCACAAATTAACCTAGAAATAAGAGAGATGGCACAAATTGCTAATACCAGAAATGAAAGAGGGTGTATCACTACAGATCCCATAGACATTGAAAAGGATGACAAGAGAATGCTATGAACAGTGCTGTGCCCACAAAGTTAATAAATCTAGATGAAATGGACCAATTCCTTGAAAGATACAATTTACCAAAACACATACAGGAAGAGATAGACAATCTAAATGGGCCTTTGTAAAGAAATTGTGTAAATAATAATCTTCCAAGACAGAAAGCATGGACCCAGATAGGTTCACTATTGAATTCTACCAAACATGTAAAGAAGAAATTATACCATGTCTCTATAATCTCTTTCAAAGGAAAGTAGCAAAGGAAATATTCTCTAACTTATTTTATGAGGACAGCATCATCCTAATACCAAACCAGGTAAAGACATTGTAACTAAAGAAAACTACAGACCAGTATCTCTCATGAACATAAGAGTGCAAAAATCCTTTATGAAATATTAGCAAATTGAACTCATTTTGTTTTATTTTACTGTTCCCTAATGACATATGATGCTGAGTACCTTTTCATTTGCTTACTTTCCATCTGTATCTCTTCTTTGGCAAGGGCTCTGCTCAGATATTTTGCCATATTTTAGTTGTTTTTTTTCTTTTTGTTGAGTTTTAAGAGTTCTTTGTATATTTTGAATATAAGGTTTTATCTTATCAGATAAGTGTTTTGCAAATATTTTCTACCAGTTTATGCCTTGTCTTTATTATCTCAACAGTCTTTCCCAAAGCAAAATATTTTTTAGCTTTAATTAAATGCAACTTATCAATTTTTATTTTATGGATGATAATTTTGGTATTGTATCTAAAAACAAGGTTAACATCATCAGTGATAAGTTGCATTGATAACATCTATCCTTGATATGATATAATAAGAGGCATTTTGCTTCTACTGTCTTCTAAAAAATCCATATGCCCAGTATAATCATGAGAAAAACATTAGACAAATCCCAATTGGGGGAATTCTAAAAATGCTTGATTATTAATTACTCCACAAACCTGTCAAGTGCATCAAAAATAAGGAAAGTCTGAGAATCTGTCATAGGCAAGATGAGCCTAAGGAGACATGATTACTAAACTGGGTATCTCGGATGAAGTTTTGTAATAGAAAAAAAAAAAAAAGACGCTGTGTAAAACTTAACAAAGTCTGAAAAAAGTATGCACTTTACTTAAAATTAATGTATCAATATAGATTCATTAGTTTTAACAAGTGTACCATACTATATAATATATTAACTTAAGGAGAAACTGGATTTTGTTTATTTGGGAACACTGTGTTGTTACCTCTGCAATTTTTCTGTATATTTAAAGGTATGAAAAAGTTATTAAAAAATAGGGTACTGCCAAGGCCATCTTCTCTCTGGGCTTTTTTTTTTTTAATTTCTTCTTCCCTGAAGCCATTTGATGTTTCCTTGCTAATTCCCCTGCTTTTAGAACTCTCTTGGGGAATTCTGCCTTTTTAAATATATTTTGTTATATATTTGGAGAATATGTTATTTTCTTTTACATCTTTATATCTTGCCTATGGTGTTTAATTTACAAAATGCTGTATAATTCCTTTTGGAGTAATATCTTTCCTATATTTTCCTTAAGGGCTTACATACTTCATGTTTTTAGTGAGCATTCAAAAATATTTCCTGAATATCATTTGTATATATATATGTATCAGGTACTTTGCTACACACTAAGAACAGAATAATGAAGAAAACAGATGTATTCCTAATGAAATACACAGGATAATCTAGAAGGTGTAACATGTGAATTTATTAAGAATTCTATAAGCCTAGGTTTAAATCCTGATTCTATCATGTATTAATTATTTTACCTTATTTAAGTGACCTAATTCCCTAAACTTCAGTTTCTCAATTTATAACATTAATGAAAGTTACTTGCTCTGTGCTTGCATGACATTTAAATAAGATAGTTCATATAAAAGACTCCTATGAACAGCTTCAAAGGGCTTAAGAAAAGTTGGCAAAAGTTTTCAAAATTTGGTTTGCCCCAGGCAAATTAGTTTTGAAAATAAATGCCTGGAGGGCATGATTCTCATTTTGTTTTTTTCTATTAAGTTCTGCTTCATCAATTAACGACATTTATATTAATATTTTTTTGTATGTGCTTTCCCCGTTTCTATACCAGAGCAATGTTTTTTACCTCCTTTTTTTATCTTGCCTAGCACAGTGCTATGTATATATTGATGTTGCTGATTATGTGGATGTAAATAGTAGCCCTAATATTTACATGGAATTAATCTGTGTGACTACCCATTCACCTAAATACCACCATTCTTAGTAATGAGGGCCTATGAAAAGAATAGTGTCAGTGCATTGGAAAGGTGCCATATATCTCCTTAATTCCACTAATATCTGTTTTCCTTACTAACCAGCAGCCAGAATTGTTCTTCATTCTATTAAAGTTCCTAAAGAGTCCCATTATTTTCACTCTTAAAGTTCGACATATTGTGGCAAGAGAGAATGAAGAGAATATAAAATATTACTTCTAAAAGAAAAAAAAAGCTGTGTATTATTTCTGAGAGAATTAATTATATTCTTTTAATATAGAAAAAAAATCAATTTTCTTTTAATACTAAAAGATTAATTCTAGGTAACAATATAAAGATCTTCAGTTTTTTTTGAAGTTGGTAAGGCAGCTCTAATAAGTGTTAAGCAAACTTGATGGTCAATATCTCACATCTGAGCTGTCATCACATAGTTTCACTAAACCCACTGTTAAGATTATAGGTGGCATTTGCGTTTTTTGCTGATTGTTCTATTTAACATAGAAACTGTAAAGGACTTCTTTTTGTTTACAGTGTATTTCAGAAACATCGTTGACAAAGGTTTTCTCCTTATATTGCTTGTTCCTCATAGGAAGAAAATGAAGGGCCGCAGTTACTGATTATGAATAAACAAAATAATGCTTAAAAACTACCTTAAGAACTGTATGGTATTTCAGTTCTGGCGCAATTACGTTATGCCTTTTCAAAAATTCATGGCAGTTGTTTTATCTTTTCATACAAAGCTACTTAGTTTTTATTTTTAATAATTAGCCTGTTTTTGTGATAAGCAACAGTATTTATCATGTATATTCACTGTATAATTTGAAGTAAACCCGATGCTTTTTAGACAGTATGTTAGGCCGAAAGACAGAGATGAGCGGGATGAACAGGAGAAAGGGCCCCCCAAAAATGACTCAGGGAGTTGATCAAATAGAACCAGAAAGTCATAAATGACTCAGAGCATTAATCAGATGAAGCCACAGGGTCCAAGAGGGACTCAGGAAATGTCCAGGGTCCCCCTAGATAAGAAACATGAGAGGCAAAGGCACAGCACGGGCCCCTGTCCTCATTTCGCGAATCAGAACAAGCCTAGAGAACTAACAGCTGTCAATCAAGGACCTCTCTGCCCTGCCAAAATTCACATAAAAGAGGCCTCAGAATGAGCATCCACACCTGCCTGTCTTATCTTAGGCAGGCCCGCTCTGTTACTCTATGCAGAGTGTATTAAAACTTTGCTTTCTTGACTTTGGTCTCTTGTCTCACTGCATCTGACTTCCCTGCAACACCGAGCCGAGTCCTTTCCTTCCTAACAAATATACCACAGCTTACATTAAAATTAGTTTATATATTCATGACAAAATTATATCAATTTTTATGTACAGTTTTTAAAAAACTGTGAAAAAGAAAGTCTATAGTTTCTGCCTCCTCACCTGTCAAATGAAGTTGTATAAGGTTGTTTCTGGCACGTCTTCCAATTCTGACATTTTGTGTACTGTGAAAGATGGATTTAGAACAAGAAATTTCTGAAGAGCACAAGAATCATATTAATGCTTCAGAAAAAAGTCTTCTTGTACTTTGCAAGTTTAGCTAGGCAGGTTACACATCTTGTAATGATAAATATACCACTTTCTAGGGAAAATATTTAAATTCCCACAGAACCTGTTAAGCTGGAAGTTCTTGCTTGAGATTCAATAATTTTTTATGCTTTTGGGCAACTGTTTGTAGATTCCTTTTGAGTTTATTCCTTTATCCATATTGAACAGAGAGCTACTAATACAAAATCATTTTTTTCTTAGCAATGTTTGCTTTGACCTATGAGTTTGAGATTCTCATTATAAAGGAGTGTAGGAAGATGTTCAGATATTGTTATTTTAATTAGGAATTATGTTTCTAAATTTCTTTTGTAAGTGAAGTCACAAAAGTGGGATGGTAACTGTGAAAGCTTGTTAAATTCAGGGAGTGCTAGATTACTAAAAGTGTTTAACTTCTTAAAATTCTAACTTTTCTAAAATCTCTCTTGCTGCACTTAGAAATGGAGAGGATATGTTCTTTGACCTCACCAGAAATTCTTACGTTTGCCCAAGAGCACAAAATTTTTATCTGAGCATAACAGTCATCCTACTTTTATATAAGGAGTTTGATTCATTTGAAATGTTTATTTATTTATTTAATCTAAGCTTTTATCATCTAACCAACAATCGTCTTTGGTGTTGAAATCAATGTCCCAGGTGTGAGACTGTGCACTATTGGAGACCACTAGGAATAAATACCTTCTTCGTGTGCTTCCATTTTATACATACTGTTGAAATGCTCTGATACAGAGGTATAAACATGTTCCAAATTAGTGCATAAAGTCTGAAAATTTAGTACTGATTTTCATCCTTATATCTTATTTTCTTCAACTTTCTTAAAATATGTTTAAAATTTCTCAGGGCCTCTTGAAAAAGCAATAGTTCTATCACACAAGGGTTGATAAGTTATTTTTATTTTTATTTTTTTATTGAAGTATCATTGATATGCAGTCTTATATTGGTTTCAAGTATACAACACAGTGGTTTAACATTTACCCATACTATCAAATCCTCACCTCCACTAGTGTGGTTACTATCTGTCAGCATATAAAGATGTTACAGGATCACTGACTATATTCTCCATGCTGTACTACTATCCCCATGACCAACTTATATTATTTTCATTCCAAATATAAAGCTACTGATATTTTAAAATCTAATTTCCTAAGCAGCATGAATATATGTTTATATATAATGTGTCTGTGTGTATATATGTATATATAATAGAAAGTTCACGCTGCTCAGTAAATTAGATTTCAGAATATCAGTAGCTTTACATTTGTATTATATGTATAATACATACTTATGCTATGTATAAGTGAAATGAATGACAGTAATAGGAGGAAAGAATTAGCAATATTTTGTTATTGTAAAGTATTTTTTAAAGTGTGCAGATACTGTTAACTTTGAATAAACCTCAGAGGATATGGCACTAGCAACACACAAATAGTTAATTATGTGGATAAAGCTGAAGAAATAAACTCAACCTGTTTGCTAGCTCAAACCACAAATTTGAGACTTCAACTCTACAGTCAAGAGATATGGGGAGGAAAAGATTATCAGTCAACTATATGAGGCAACATGTGAATCCTTGAACATCTAAAAATACAGAAGAAAAATAAAACTAAGGGACTACTTAATTATTTCATTATTTTCAGGCTATTTGTAATAGATATCAATAATTATACTTGGAAAAAATGATAAATACAAATATTAAAGTTACAGTGTAAAATTTTACCAAAAAGGTAATCATCAGAGTCAATTCTGAGATGACAGAAATGTTGAAATTATTAAAGGATTTAAATGCTTCCTGTAACTATGTTCCAAAAGGTAAAGGTAAACTAACTTGAAGTGAGTAGAAAGACAGATGGTCTCGGAAATGAAATATAAACTATGAAAACCAGTGGAAATATAATACAATATCTGACATGACATGGAAAAAATCACTGGATGAGCTAACTAAAAGAATAGAAAGGATGGAGGAAAGAGTCAGTGAACTTGAAGATAGATCAGTAGAAATTATATAATCTGAAGAACAGAGAGAAATCACAAAGAAGGAAAGCTTGGTTAAAGAATGGAGAAAGCTTCAGTAAACAGTGCAGCAACATAAAAATATTAACTGTGTGCCATTGGCATCCAGAAGCAGAGGAGAAGTTATTGGGGCAGAAGGTAAAGTTTGAAGAAATAATGACAGAAATCTTCCCAAAATTAGACAAAAATGCAAATTTAAAGATTCAACAGCCTCAACCTCAGCAAACTCCAAACAAACTCAAAGAAAACCATGCTTAAATGCAAAGTAACAAACTGTTTAAAATGAATGATGAAAAAATGAAACTCTTGAAGTCTGCTAAAGAAAAGCAATATACATTATACTCAAGAGAGTAATGACTTAAATGTTTGTGTATTTCTTACTAGAAACAATGGAAACCAGAGCAGTAGAACAGTATCTTTAAAATGCTTACAGAGATATCAAGTGAACATATTCTTCATAAATAAAGTTGAAAATATATATGTATTACCCACTAAAGTGAAACTAATACAATCTCCGTCCAGGAGAACTGCTAGGCATGAATTACTAAAGGAAATCCTTTAGGATAAAGGATAATGATACCAGATAGAAATATTACTAGAAAGAGTAAATAGCTGAGTCAAAATGAAAGATTATTGGTTTAGTTTTTTTTAATGTATGAATGTCAAAAGCAAAATTAGTAATGTTGCTTGTATGGTTCTGAGTGTATGTAGATATAACAAATATGACTACTATATCATAGATATCAATGATTAGGTAAAGAGAAGATCACAAACTGTCATTTTATTTGAAGTTATACAATGTTAAATCTAAGTTGACTGGTTTTGCTATTAGGGTAGTGGTGGCCTCAAGAATGAGTTAGAAGTGTTCCCCCTGCTTCTATATTCTAGAAAGTATAATAAAAATTGGTATCATTTTTCCTTAACTGTTCAGTAGAATTCACCAGTGAAACTATCAGGGCCTAGTGATTTCTTTCTTGGAGGATTTTTAATTACTGGTTCAATTACCTTAATAGATATTGGCCTATTCAGATGATCTAGATCTCTTTGTGTGATTATGGTAGTTTGTCTCTTTCATGGCATTTAAATGCTCCATCTAAGTTATCAAAAATCTTGTGGTAACTGTATTACAAGGTAATATATTATAATATTCTTTATTGCTTTATATCCATGGAATTAGTAGTGATGACCCCTTTTTCATTTCTGGTATTCATATTTTGTGTCTTTTTTCTTGTTTTCTTGGTTAGCCTGTCTAGAAGTTTGCCAATTTTATTGATGTTTTCAAGAAACAGCTTTTTTGCCCATTAATTTTCCATGTTGTATTCTTTATCAAATTCAGTGATTTCATCTCTAAGTTTTCCCCACCTTTGTTGAGGTATAATCAACAAATAAATTTGTGTATATTTAAACTGTACAAAGTAATGATTTAATATACATATACATTGTGATATGATTACCAGAAATAACACATTCATCACATCACATAGTTATCTTTTTTTGCTTGTTTTTTTGGTGATAATGCTTAAAATCCATTCTATTAACAAATTTCAAGAATACAATATATTATTACTAACTATAGCCACCACACTGTACACTAGATTCTCAGAACATATTCATCTTATACCTGATGAACATCTCCACTACCACCAACCCTGTGTACCTAGGAACCACCAATTCTACTCACTGCTTCTATGAGTTCACTTTTTTTTTTTAACATTCCATATCTAAGTGATACCTTACAGTATTTCTCTTTCTTTCTGGGACTTACTTAACTTAGCATAATACCCTCAGAGTGAATCCCTATTGTTGCAAATGACAATATTTCCTTCTTTTTCATAGCAGAGAAATACCAATATATATATATCTCACACATCTTCATCATTTATTCGTCCATAGATAGATGCCAGTACCATATTGGTTTGAACACTATAGCTTTGTAACAGTTTGAAATCAGGAAATAATGTCTCTAGCTTTGTTCTACTTTCTCAAGATTTCTTTGGCTATTCAGGGCCTTTTTGCATCTGTCTGAATTTCAGTATTTTTTTTTCTATTTCTGTAAAAATGTATATGCCATTAGAATGTTCATAGGGATTTCATTGAATCTGTAGATTGCTTTGTGTAGTATGGGTAGTTTAACAATATTGAGTCTCCTAATTTATGTACATAGACTATCTTCCCAAGTTTTTGTGTCTTTAATTTCTTTCATCACTGATTTGTAGTTTTCAGTGTACAAGTCTTTCACCTCCTTGGCTAAATTTATGCCTAAGTATTTAATTCTTTTTGATGCTATGGTAAATGGGATTGTTTTTATTTTTGCATTCAGGTAATTCATTGTTATTGTATAGAAGTGGAGTGACTGCATGTTGATTTTGATACAACATAGATGAACTTGGAGGACATTATGCTACATGAAATATGCCAGTTGCCAAAGAACAAATGCTGCATGATTCCATTTATGTGAGGTATCTGAAACAGCCAAGCTTATAGAAACAGACATTATAATGGTGGTTTCCAAGGTCTGGGGTAGAAGGGAAAATGCGGAGTTGCTGCTCAATTGGAATAAAATTTCACTTATACAAGATGAATAAGTTATAGATATCTGCTAGATATCTACAGTGTTGTACAGTCTAGATATCTACAGTGTTGTAAAACACTGTACCTGTAATTAACAATATGGTAGTGTTCACTTAATATTTGCAAGAGGGTAGATCACATGTAAAGTTTTCTTAACATAATAAAAAACAGAAAAAAATAAACTTTAAAAAACCATACAAAAAAACAATTTAAATATTAATTGCATATATATGAAGAAATACAGAAGATATAGTTTAACATTACCTTTGTAAATAAATAGAAAATGTTTTATTTTTATACAAGATAAACTAATACACAGATAGAAAGTATCTCACTACTTTCATTCTTCCTTACAATATGTGCAAGACTACAGGACAGCCCTTAACATCTCAACTACAATTTATTTAGAATTCTTAAACTTTATTTTTTAATCTCATCTGCCAATCCTTCCAAATTCTAAAACACTTCCATTGTACCTCTTTGGAACTCAGTCATCAGCAGAATCCCTTGTATCACCAACCTCAATTAATAGAAAAATAAAAGTTTTATTTACACTTATTATTGCTTTGAAACTTTTATTTTCTTTTCGAAGATCCAAGTTTCTGACCTATATTATTTTACTTCTCTCCGAAGAGCTTCTTTTAACACTTCTTGCAAGGCATGTCTGCCAACAACAAATTCCCTCAATTTTTGTTTCCTGATAAAGTCTATTTCTCCCTCACTTTTGAGGGATAATTTCACAGGGTACAGAATTCTAGGTTGGTAGATTTTACTGTCAACACTAAATATTCCACTCTACTCTTCTTGTGTTTATGGTTTTTGAGGATATAGTTATCTTTGTTCCTGTATAGGTGAGGTGTTTTTCATAATAGTCCTTAATTTCTGTGTATCTAACAACAGATCACCAAAATGCATAAGGCAAAACTGATAGAACTGCAAGAAGAAATAGGAAAAACCACTATTATGGTTGGGGAATTCAACATCTCTCTATTAGTAATTGATCAGTCAGGCAGAAAATAAGTAAGGACCTTAGCAATATTATATATCAGCATGACATAACTGACATGTATAGAATACTCCATTCAACAGGAGTAGAATACATTCATGGCACATTCATGAAGACAGACCACATTCTAGGCCATAAAGCATACTTGAACAAATTAAAATAGTAAAAAGTGCATAAATTTTCTCAGAGCAAAACAAAAACATAGCTGGAAAATTGAAAATATGTGGAGATTAAGGAACATACCACTAAATAAAATGTGGAGAGAGAAGTCTCAAGAAAAGTTTTTATAAATATTTTGAACTAAATGAGAATTACAATAAATATATTAAAATTTGTGGGATGCATTGAAACCATTATTAGAGGGAAATTAATAGTTTTAAAAGCACATAATAGAAAGAAAGAGCAAAAATTTTAAACTAAGTTTCTTTATCAGAATAATAGAGAAAGAAAAGCAACTTAAACTTCAACTGAGAATAAGGAAATAAAAATTAGAAGCAATAGGACAAGTGACATCTGCAATGTGGCAGAATAGGAGATACCAGCCCTAGTGCCCCCACAAACAAAAACAAAAACAAACAGAAATAGCTATTTACAAATGAAAGTAGCCCTGGGAGGACTCAAGTGTCCAATTAAGAAGCTACAGCAACATGGTAGAACAAAAAACAGGGAATAACCCCACAGAAAGATTGCTGGGGAGCTTAACATAGCTAAGACTTCTGGAAATGGCTAGGAACAAATGAGAAGTATAGGTGCTATCAATATCAGGCATACAGGCTGTTGCCACTGAGGTCCCCAGTGGCCTGCCTTGCGGAGGAGCCTGATAGCCTTTGCTGCTGAGAACCTCAACAGCCCAGTGAGAGTTGCAGACATTATCAGAAAGCACATTATGCCTGATATATTTGATTATTCCATTCTTAATGATGCTAAATTTGATCAGTTGTTCCAGGTGGAGGTCACCTAGTCCCTGCCTTGTAAAAATATATTTTCCCCCCTTATGAGAGATAATTTGGAGAAAAGATTTAGCACCCTGCAAATATACGGTCCCATTAATATTTCATCTATTGTTTTTAGTATCCATTGATGGCCTTTGGATGAATTAATTATTTCACTATGGGGAACACAATTGACTTTTTTATTCTAATATTTTTTCTTCATAAATTCTGTGGAATTCTGATGTAAAGAAAAGTCCTTCCCAACTAGGACTATTTGGTTATATTGAAAAAAATTACAGAGGAAAAGTAAAATAATACTTAATTTTCTCTTCAATTACACATTTTCAGAGTGAAGAATGAGTGTGCTAGCTACCTTCTAATATAAAGATTTAAATTTTTTTACTTCAGAATAAATATGCCTTCAAGTTTTGCCTTGACATAATTTTATAAATTTGTATGTGAGATCAATTAAGACATTTTTATAAGTTAGGAATTTTGAATGTTTTTATAAAGCTTTCTTATTTCAAATGAAAATACATTTTTAAATTCATAAATATGCTTGGGTTTTTGAACAAGTACTTTAATATATATAAAAAAACTGAACTCATATTAAACATGCTCAACATTTTTACAACTATATACCTATATAGGACATTATACATATAGTATATGATCAGTTTAGTTATGATGAGACTATGAAAAACTTATACCCTCTATTTCAAATGCAGATTTAGTTCATACTATTTGGCTTGGTGATTTCATTAGCTGAATTGATACTTTTGGCCACTATTACATTTAAATTTGAAAAATGCCTTAACCCTTAAAGGCTCATGTAGTTATTTAGATGACCAAAATAATATGTTTTTGACATAGTATCAGTATTCCTCAAAAAATAGTTATATGGACCTTTTGCTAATCTGATCAGCTAAAATATTAATAATTGCAGTGTCTTTATGTCTAAATCTTACTGTAGAGAAGAATATATTGAACTAATCAAAGGGGCATACTTCTTTAAAGCGTCATGATATAAAAGAAGTCTAGAAAATATTTCATTTTGTACAGCACTGAGCCCTTTCTTCTGGAGGAATTGACAATCTTAGTTAAAGGACTTTAAAAAGCAAGCTTAGAAAAAGAGGGAAGGAGAGAGTAACCCAAAATGCCATTGACTGGATTTTGCATATTTTCTTGGATAAGAAAGTACTAGAAAATCTTATTTTAAATATATCAGTACACTTATATATTTACAAGCAAAATAATGAAGAATTATGGCCGTAGAAATATTTAAAATCACATATATTAAAAATCAATGAATTGATGATTTGTGGGATAGTGGTGTGGCAAAACCAGTGAAAATACCCACAGCCTTTCTGAACTTCAGTTTTCCTTTCCCTGTAATAGTGTTTCACACTCTAAAATGCTGACAACTGAGAAAACATTTAGGTGATGAATGTTACAAATTCCATTATTGGGCCATCCATAATTTCAATCAAACCCAAGTTTGCAAAACTAGATATAAGAATAATATTTATTGTCATTTCCTTGTCATCGGATGGAACTCTTCATAGCTAAAAGTGAAAAAGCTACTCCCACTGTGCTAATTGTTAATAATGTCCTTATATCATAGGGATATGTCCCAAGGCTTTCATGAATCTGTGTAAATAAAGGCATACCTCATTTTATCATGCTTCAATTTATTGCGCTTCTCAGATAATGTGTTTTTTACAAATTGAAGGTTTGTGGCAACCCTGCATCAAGCAAGCCTATCAGTGCCATTTTTCCAATAGCATTTACTCACTTCTTGTCTCTGTGTTACATTTTGGTAATTCTTGCAATATTTCAAACTTTTTCTTAATTGCTATGTTTGTTAGAGAGAACTGTGGTCAGTGATCATTACTCTCTGAAGCTTAGATGCTGGAGCATTTTTTAGCAATACAGTATTTTTTAATTAATATATGTGCATTTTTTAGACAATGCTATTGCATACCTAACAGACTACAGTATAGTTTAAACATAACTTTTATATGCACTGGGAAACCGAAACAACTCATTTGTCTTGCTTTATTGTGATATTTTCTTTATTACAGTGGTGTGGAACCAAACTCACAATATCTCTGAGGTATGCCTGCAACACAAGAGTACCTAACTTCACCCATATATTAGAGATTTTAAGGAATTAGCTCACAGTTTTGTGGAGATAACATGTCCGGAACCTGCATGATAGGGCTCACAGGCTGAAGACAGGAAAGAGTTGCAGTTGGAGTCAAAGGCAGTCTGCTGCTATAATTCTGTCTTCCTCTAGAAAGATCAGTATTTTTCTATTATGGCATTCAACCAATTGAATGTGGCCCACCCATATTATTAGGAGTAATCTGCTTTACTCAAAGTCAACTGATTTAAAATTTAGTATTATCTCAAAAATACCTTTATATGAACATCCACAATAATATTTGATAACAAATCTGGGTACCATGGAGTAGCCAAGTTGACACGTAGAATTTATTATTACACACCATGTAGTTCAATATGTATAACTGAATATTTTGCCTGAACCCATGTCATATGACTACAATGACTTTATAAATAAATGAATAAATGTATTTATAATATTATTAAATCCTATACTAAAATTTACTCTGCATGCTTATTATAGCATCAACAATAAAAAACTGAATCATCAGTTTTCTCTCTCTAGCAGAATTATTATGTGTATTAGTTTTCTATGCTGGGTTGTAAACTTTCACAAATACAGCAGCTTAAAACAACACATTTACACTCTCCCAGCACCTGTGGGTCAGCTAACTAAGCATGGCTCAGCTGGGTCTTCTCAGAGTCTTGCAAGACTTCAGTTAATGTGTTAGCTTGGCTGATACCTTGGCTCTGGACACTTGAGAATAGTTTTCTTCCAAATTTATTTAGTTGTTGCCAGTATTTATTTAATTTTGGTTCTATTATGGAAACCCCAGCTTTTTTCTGGCTGCTATATGGAAGGTTAGCCTCAGGTCCCAGGGGCTGTATACATATCTTAGAGGTTTCCCACAACTCCTTCCCATGTAGGCTTCCTCAAAATAACCACTCAACTCATCAAGCCAGGAAAGAGAATTTCTAGATCTGTTTGGTTAAGACATTTTTCTATAAGGTAACACAGAGGTGAAATTTAATTACCTATGCCATATAATGTAACTCAAGGGGGTAACATCCTATTATCTTTGTCATATTCTATTGGTTAAAAATAAATCATAAGTATCAAGAGGGGATTAAGGAGAGGTGCAGACACCAGGAGGTAGGAATCATTTTGAGTTATCCTAGGATTTGTCTGCCCCTATGTGTTAATAACAAGTAAGGAATACATAAAAATGCTAGATGTGGATGCTGCAGGTTAGTGAGGCCCACTCAATAATTAATTTTTCTACATTCTATTTTCATAATACTAACAATTCAATTTAAACCTTAGCAAAATCACAAGTGATTGTATATTATGATCTCTTACAGTCAGCTCATTTTATAAATGTTAAATCTGTATATTTTAATCAAGGGAACACAAATATATATAAAAATCAGGTAATAATGACTGAAAGCCAAGTAAGGGCTGTAACAATCTGGAACTCATGTACTATTGAAGGAATAACCACTATTCAACAAAGCAGATTGTTGGTACATGAAGAATAGGAACCATTGTTAGCAAGTTTTCATTTTTTTTAAAAAAAGCTAGAAATTCAGATTTAATATTAAAGCTCCAATTTTTTTAATGTTACCATTGTTTAAAGCTTTTTAATAGTGCTACTCAATGAAAACACATATCTACTGGCTTCAATTTTGTCCACTGGCTACAAGTTGATTACTTTTCTAAAACTGATCTGGAATAAAAGCTATGTCTATATATACATCTCACAGAATTTTTCATAATGAAAATATAAGAACATTTGAATGTACAAAAAAATAGTTGTGAGTGTCAGAGGGCAGAAATTTCATTTCTATAATTTGTAGGGCTATATCACAAAACATTTTAAAACACCTTTAGTTTCAGTATATTTTTGCAAAATTTTATTCCTTTATGAAATATAATGAAAATTATTTAATTCTCCTAAGAGATCTATCACAAACCAAGTTGGCAAAATGTGCCTATTGGATGTGAATACCAGATTTTCTAAGGCATTGAAACTGCTTTGCAATTTTTTGCATACTTATCTATGATGTTTACCAAATAATGTACTCTACTCTTTGTAGGCCACAGAAAACCCAACATAGGATGAAGAAGAAAAACAGTGATATAGATACCACAGATTACTAAAAATAATTATCTTGATATTAAATTATTTAAGACTTTTATTTGAATAAAAGCATATCTAGCTATATATAAATTCACTGATATTTAAATTAAATAAAGAAACTGCAATGGGAAAATTTTGAAGGATCTAGAAGTGTTTGGGCTGCATATGCCCCAATTTAATCTCTTCCTTTCATCCCTATCCTACAGTAAGTGAAAATAGATGACTTGAGTCCTAAGAGGTATGTGTGCAAAGCACTAGCCTAAACAAGAGCGATCTAATCGCAATTGTTACATTTTTTAGCCTTTTGTTCAAAAGAAAAAGAATCAGCTTCTTGTATATTCTGAACAAAAAATCAAAATTTAAGAAATAAACAGAGCATTTATCTAAGTATAATATGAGAAAATATAAGTAAGTATTGGTAGTGCAAGCAATTGTACCATTGATACCAAAAGTTGATTATATCATGGTAGAAAATATATTTTAAGAAAATCTCTTAAAGGTTTAAGTTCAAAAGCACAAATAATTCAGAACATTATGACTACAAAGAGCAATAATTTCATACTTAAATTAGACATTTTTCATCAAGATAAATTTTAATAATTATTGTATAATATAATCACAACACTAAGTTATTAAAGTGGTTATTAAAGAAGTTATTAAAGAAGAAAAATAAAAACGTGCACTTAATCTAAAGAGTGATACAAATGCAGTAAGAGTAAAGCCACTAATGCTAATTCTGTGGCCACTAATATACCCAAATAAAAATTTACTAGGAGTAAAATGGTTAAAGGATAAATAAGTAGAAATAGTCTCTAAAAATTGTCAGTATTTAAAGAATGCCTAGGATTGTTTTTCATTTTATTGTGGGAATTGTGATTTCCCTGAGATTTTTATAGTGAACTTTACTTCCGCTAATAAAAAAAATGAGTACCAAATTGTCTTCAGTCTAATTATTGCATGGAATTCTGAGAAAGGTGACAACTCAAAAATACAAAATATTTCAGCATCAGCATGTAATTTCTATACTAAAAATATGAATACTTACTGTGTTTTCTGAAACTGTGAACACATTAAAAGTTATATTATGAATTTTGAAATTGCAATGTTCACTTTGTTTATAATTAAATACACAGCAACAAATTGCTTAGCCTGGGACATGGTATTCATACCTTACATAGGCAGAAAGAATTATGACAAAACAAGCAATCAGCCAGCAAAAGCCTAGGTCTGATATTCTCTTCCCCTGCCTAGCAGATGAGACAGAAGGTAACAACAAGTAGCGGGAGAAACCTAGGTACACCTGGCATCTACTGTCAGAGAGATTATTAGTCTTTATTGGCTTATATTATCCTCTTCTACCTAGAGATACCAGGGTAGTTAGAGGGCACCATAAAGAGAATCGTCCTTAACAATTTGCATTGCCAGGCAATCCTCCTCACCCAATGGGCCTGGAACTCCCTTCTCTCACTGAGAGACATCCAGTGACCAGCCTGGGGAAACCCCTTCTGTCCCTTCAAGGAGCACCAGCAGGGACAAGTGACAGCCCCAGTGACAATGACATCAAATAAACTGAACAAAACAAAGTGAGCAGAAAAAAGTAATACCACAAGGGTTATGAAAATAAACTGTCCAAAAAATTGGAACCACAAACCAGGAAAAGTCATCTAGGACGTGCATGCTAAACATAAACAAAGTGAAGCCCTCCTAAAATAAAAGGTTTAAATAAAGCCCAGAGTGTCCTAACATAGTAGATAAAATATCCAAGATACAATGAAAAATTGCTGGTTATACCAACAGCCAAGACAATTACAATGTGAATAAGAACAGACAACCAAGCGTTGCCAGCTTGGAGATGAACCACATGGAATTAACTGACAAGGATACTAAAGTAGCCATCCTCAAAATGCTTCAAAAACAAATTACAAATTCTATCAAGATAAATGAAAACAATATAAAATCTCATAACAAATAAAAGGTATGAAAAGGAACTAAATGGATATTCCAGAACTGAAAAATACAACAACAGAAAAAATCTCGTTGAATAGGCTGTAAGAGTATGGAATCAGTGAACTTGAGGACAGATCAATAGAATTCATCCATTCTGAATTTCAGAGAGAAAAGAAACTGAGAGAGAAAAGAGAGAAAACACAGCCTTAATGTCCTGTGGGACAACGAAAATATTCAGCATTTGTATAAATCAAAGTCCTAACAGGAACAGATAAAGAGAACAGGGTTGAAAGAGTATACAGAAAAATAATGGCTTAAAACTTCAAATTTGGTGAAGGACAAAAACTTACAAATTCTGGAAAATGAATGAACACCAACAGGATAAACTCAAAGAACTCCAGATATCATAATTAAACTTCTGAAAACTAAAGACAAATAAAAATCTTGAAAACAACCAGAGAAAAATAATCAGTTACTAATAGAATACAAATACAAACGACAATGGATTTTTCATTAGTAATCCTGGAGGCAAGAAGTAGCACAGCACTTTTCAAATGCTGAAAGTAAAGAACTATAGATCTTGAATCCTATATCCAGTGAAATTATCCCTTGGGGATGAAGGAGAAATAAAAATATCCAATGAAGGATATTGGTCTCTAGTATAAATACCCTTAATGAAGAGCTAAAGGAAGTTCATCAAACACAAAGGAAACAAACAAAAAAAAAAAGAAGCATTTTGGAATATCAGGAAGGATGAAACAACAAAAAAAGGAATAGAAATAATGGTATATGAAGCAAAAACTGATACAGCTGAAAGAAGAAATAAATCACAGTTATACTCAGAAACCTAACACTTTCCTCTAAGCAACTGATATAATTACTAAAGAGAATACCAGGAAAGATATGGAATATCCAGATAAAACAATCAACCAATTAGATACAATTAATATATATAGAAGACTCTAGTCAACTCAAAAAGAATGCACAAAATTTTCAAGTCCCTATGGAATATTTATCAAGAATGAAAATGAATAGGCAACATATATTCATAAGATGCAGGTAATACACTGCTAAGAGGCAAATTTACAACACCAAATGCTTACATTAGCAAAAGGAAAATTATCAAAATAATGGTCTAAATTCCTAACTCACAACTCACAATAGAAAAATAATAGAAAAATTAATGCAAAGCAAGCAGAAGGAAAACAGTATTAATGATAAAGTTGGAAATCAATGAAGTCTAAAACATGAAAACAGTATAGAAAATCAATGAAATAATGAGAACTTGGTTATTTGAAAAAATATCTATGAAATTTATAAACTCTATGAAGATAGACAAAGAGGAAGGAAGTATAAGGAATGTCATAATAGGTCCCACACTTATTAAAAATAAAGCAATATTACAAACAAATGTACTCTCATGAATTAAGCAAATTATAAGAAATGCATAAATTTCTTGGAAACCACCAAGAATGAAATCACAAAGAAATAGGTAATATACATAACCTTTTAATCATTAAAAAATTGAACTCATTATTAAGTTGTTGCCAAAAAGAAAAAAAATCTCTCCCATTCAGTAGGTTGCCTTTATATTTCGTTAATTTTTTCTTTGCTGTGCAGATCTTTTTAGTTTTACATAATCCCACTTGTATGCTTTGCTTTTGTTTCCTATGCTTTTGTGTTATAGCCAATAAAATATTACTAAAACCAATGTCTTGAGGCTTTCCCCTAGGCATTTTATAGTTTCAGGTATTACATTTAAGTCTTTCATCCATTTTGAGTTGATTTTTGTGTACGGCATGAGATAAGATTCAATGTCATAGTTTTGCATTCAGATGTGTAGTTTCCCCAACACTATTTATTAAAAAGATTGACCTTTATCCATTGTGTGTTATTGCCCTCCTTGTCAAAGATCAGTTGACTGTATATATGTATGTTTATTTCTGGGCTCTCTGTTCTGGTCCATTGATCTACATGTCTGTTATAAGGATTAATATCCAAATATATCAGGAACTCACACAACTCAATAGTTAAAAAGCAAACTGATTAAAAAATGGACAAAAGAATTGAATAAACATTTTTCCAAAGAAGACATATAAATGGTCAACAGGTATGTGAAAATATGTTCAATATCACTAATCATGAGATATTACATCCGTTAAAATGACTATTATAAAAAAGAGCAATTGATAAAAAGTATTGGTGACAATGTGGAGAAAAGAAACTCTTGTACCCTCTTGGTGGCAATGGAAATTGGTATAGCTACCATGGAAAACAGTACTGAGGTTCCTTAAAAAACTAAAATGAATGTAGCACCATATAATCTAGCAATCCCATTTCTAGATTTATATCCAAAGAAATTGAAATGTGTATCTTGAAAAGATATCTGGACTTCCATATATTTTGGAGTATTCACAGTAGCCAAGATATTAAAGCAACTTAAATATCTATTGACAGATAAATGTATAAAGAAAATGTGGTATGCACATACAATAGAATGTTATTTATACTTAACAAAGGAGGAAAATCCTTTCTATGCAACAACATGGATGAAACTGGAGAACGTTATGTTAATAAGCCAGACACTTAAGGACAAATATTGCATGACACCACTTATAAGAAGGATTTTAAATAGTCAAATTCACAGAAACAGAGTAAAATGGTGGTTGCCAGAGGCTGGAGGGAGGGGAAATCAAGAGATATTAGTCAAAGGGTACAGCATTTCATTTATATGAGTTGGATAAGTCCTGAATATCTAGTGTACAAAAGTGCCTGTGGTTAATCATGTATTGTATACAAATTTCATCATGCTTACAGTTGCTAGATAAATCCAAATATTGCATAGGACATTTAATCTGTTAATCTGGCAACTCTAAGGAATATGCAAAAAGTGGCCAATCTTATTACACACTCTAATTCCATAAACTATACACTTGAATAATCATGACCTAAAATTAATGGTTAAGTACAAAGAAACCTACCACCCAGAGGATAGCAAAGACAATTATTTATATCATGACTTTGACCAAAGAGAATGGGAAAAAAATCCTTGAAAAGTTATAAATATCAACAAGCTGGCTTTTAATATTTGCATCCTGAATTTATAGTAATTGGGTCTAAACATAATAAATGTTACTTTTTTAGTAGTTCCAACATTTTACTTTAAAAAATGTCAAACATACAGCAAAAACCAGAGGTTCTTATAGTAAGCATTCATAAAACCATCAAGATTTTATCATTAATGTTTTACTATAACTTCCTCATCATGTATCTGTCTACCTATCCTTCCATCTATCTCAATTTATCTTACTTTTTGGTAAATTACAAAAATATTGTAGTCATTAGTATACTTCTTAAATCCTTCTGCATGCATATCCTTACATAGGTTTAAATGTTTATTTATGGTTCTTTAAAATGTTAACTAAAATTTATATACCATGAAATGCATAAATGTTAAGTGACATTTGTTGGGTTTTTACAAATACATATACCTATTTAATCCAGATATTATAATCCCCCAGATAGTTTCCTAATTTCCTTTCCAGTAAATATTGCTTCTCACAGAGGCAAACAATGTTCTGATTTTTAAAATTAGTCTGTTTGAGAAGCTCGTATAAATGCCACCATACAGTTTATACTGTTTTGCGTAAGGCTTCTTTCACTCAGCATAATATTTTGCCTAAAATTAAGTTTAAATATCCAGAAATCATTGTGCTTTCAAGAATATGACATAGGCAAATAAAGTTCCTCTTTGGAGCAACTAACTTTTATGCCAGGCTACCAGAAAACAAAGCAAGAAAACAAAATAAAGCACAATCCCATGAGTAAGTTCCCAAGGAAAATAAGTAGATTTAAAAAATTATTAAACTCATGGACAGAAACTGGACACCATGAGGAAGAAATAGCAAAAATTAAATGGAAAATGATCAACAGAAGCATATATGGAAATTATTAGACAGAAACACAAAATGTGATTTTTACTCTACTAAGTATTCAAAGACAAGTTAGAAAAATATATGCATGATATAAGAAAGAACAAAGAATGAGCAGACCTATCTTGAGGTGACTTCATCAAGATGGAGGGCTACGAGGTCTCAAAGTTCCTCTCCCCTACAAAAGCAATAAATAAAAATACTACAAACCAACAAAAATATCTAAGATAAAGCTCTGGACTATAACAAAGAAGCAGAAAAACCCCTGTAAAGCACAAAAACTGTGGATAGCTGCATAGAAAACAAGTGTTGGCAATGTGGAGAAAAGGGAGCCCTTATATACTCTTGGGATTGTGATTGGTACAGCCATTACAGAAAACAGTCTGGCAGTTCCTCAAAAATTAAAAATAGAACTACTGTATGTCTAGCAAGCTCACTTTTGGGTGGATGGGTAGATAGATAGAAAGAAAGAAAGATAGATAGATAGATAGATAGATATTTCAAAAAGATTGAATTAAGTATCTAAAACAAATATCTCTGAACACCCATGTTTCTTCCGATATTATTCACAATAGCCAGGACAAAGGAAATGTGATGTATATAGTGAACTATTTTTCAGCCATAACAAAGAAAATCCTGTCATTTGCCAAAACCTGGATGAACTAAGGACATTATGCTAAGTGAAATAAGCCAGACAATGATTAATACTCTAGGTATCATATATATGTGGAATCTAAAAAAAAGCCAATTTCATAGAAACAAAGAATACAATGGTGGTTTGCCAGGATGGAAAGGGAAATAGGGTAATGCAGGTCAAAGGTTTCACTCTTTTAGTTATAAGAAGAATAGGGTCTGAGGATCTAATGTACAACAAGGTGACTATAGCTAATAATAATGTATGGTATACTTGAAAGTTACTGAGAGTAGATCTTAAGCCTTCTCACCAGAAAAAACAATGAGTTAACTATGTAAGGTGATGGATGTGTTAATTATTTTGATCTTGGCAACCATTCCACAATGTCTATGTATGTCAAAGTACATTACAGTGTACTTTGGGTACATTGAGCTAGTACACATCATTCTTAAAGCATTCCAAAAAGTAGAAAAGGAGGGAACACTTCCAAACTCATTCTATGAGACCAGCATCACTCAAACACCCAAACAAGAAAAAGATGACACAAAAAAAGAAATTACAGACCAATAACCATGATAAACATAGATGCAAAAATTCCTGAATGAAATATTAGCAAATGAAATCCAAAAATACATCAAAAAGATAATCCATCATGATCAAGTGGGATTTATTCCAGGGATGCAAGGACAGTACAATATTCATAAATCCATCAATATCATATAACACATTAACAAAAACAAGGATAAAAACCACATGGCAATCTCAATAGATGTTGAAAAAGTGGTTGATAAAATTCAACATATTCATGATAAAAACTCTTTAGCAAAATGGGTATGGAGGGTAAATACCTCAACATAATTAGAGCCATATAAGACAAATGCACAGCCAGCATCATACTTAATAGCAAAAAGCTGAAAGCTTTCCCTCTAAGATTGAAAACAAGACAAGGAGGCCCACTCTCACCACTTTTATTCAACATAGTATTTTAGGTCCTAGCCACAGAAATAAGATAACACAAAGAGGTAAAAGGCATCCGAATTGGTAAGGAAGAAGTTAAACTGTCACTGTTTGCAGATGACATGATATTATACATAGAAAACCCTAAAGGCTCCATGAAAAACTACTAGAACTAATAACTGAATTCAGCAAAGTTGCAAGACACAAAATTAATACACAGAAATCTGTTCTATTCCTATATACTACAACAAACTACCAGAAAGAGAAATCAGGAAAACAACTCACTCCATTTACATTTACATCAAACAGTATAAAATACCTAGGAATAAACCTAACCAAGGAGGTGAAAGACCTATACTCTAAAAACTACAAGACACTCATGAAAAAAATCAAGAAGACACCAATAAATGGAAATACATCCCATGCTCATGGATAGGAAAAATTAATATTGTCAAAACGTCCATTCCACCCAAAGTCACTTAGAGAGTCAATGCAATCACTATCAAAATACCCACAACATTCTTCAACAAGTTAGAACAAATAGTTCTAAACTTCATATGGAACCACAAAAGACCCCAGATAGCCAAAACAATCCTGAGAAAGAACAAAGCTGGGGGTATTATGTTCCCTGATTTCAAGCTCTACTACAAAACTACAGAAACTAAAACAATTTGGTTCTGGCACAAAACTAGACCCAAAAATCAATGGAACAGAATAGAGAGCCCAGATATAAACCCACACATCTATGGTTAATTAATATTCAATAAAGGAGCCATAAATATAAAGTGAGGAAAGACAGCCTCTTCAACAACTGTCATTGGCAAAACTGGACAGCTGCATGTAAGAGAATGAAACTGGATCATTGTTTAATTCCATACACAAAGGTAAACTTGAAATGGATCAAAGATCTGAATGTAAGTAATGAAACCATAAAAATCTTAGAAGGAAACATAGGCAAACATCTCTTGAACATAAACATGAGCTACTTTTTCCTGAACACATCTCCTTGGGCAAGGGAAACAAAATAAAAAATGAACAGGTGGGACTACATCAAACTAAACATTTTCTGTACAGCAAAGGACACCATCAGCAGAACAAAAAGGCATCGTACAGTGTGACAGAATATATTCATAAATGAGGCATCTGACATGGGGTTAACATCCAAAATATGTAAAGAACTCACATGCCTCAACACCCAAAAAACACCTGACATGAAAAGGTGCTCCACATTGCTAATCATCAGTGAAATGCAAATTAAAACCACAATGAGATATCACCTCACACAAGTTAGAATGGCCACTATCCAAAAGACAAGAAATAACAAATGCTGACGATGGTGCAGAGATATAGGAACCTTCCTACACTGTTGGTGGGATTGCAAATTGGTGCAACCACTGTGGAAAGCAGTATGGAGGTTCCTCAAAAAACTAAAAATAGAAATACCATTTGTCCCAGTAATTCTATTCCTAGGAGTTTACCCAAAGTAAACAAGATTCCTGATTCAAAAAAGATATATGCATCCCTATGTTTATTACCACACTGTTTGCAATAGCCAAGATATGGAAGCAACCTAAGTGTCCAACAGGAGATGAATGGATAAAGAAGATGTGGTAGATACACACAATGGAATATTATTCAGCCATAAAAAGAAAATAAATCCTTCCATTTGCAACAACACGGACAGATCTAAAGGGTATTATGCTCAGTGAAAGAAGCCAGGTGGAGAAAGACAAATACCATATGATTTCACTTATTTGTGGGCTACAAAAACAAAGCAAAACAGAAGGAACAGAACAGTATTAGACTCATAGGCACTGAGAAGTGACTAGTGGTTACCAAGGGAGAGGGGAGTGGGTGAGGGTTGGTGGGGAGGGTCATGGGTACCATTGAACCACTGTGATGTACATTTGATAAAATAAAATTAAAAAAATAACCAAAGTACATTACATTGTATACTTTAAATATGTATAATCATTTTGCCCATTATTCCCTAATACAGTTAAAAAGTAAATAATGCTAGAACTTGGCCAAACTTGAAAGAAAAAAAAATAAATTGAAAATATTACCATTGGATTTAAAAATAGAACGTCAAGTCTGCTTTTTGTAATTAGGAATTTGTAAATTCAGACTGAGCTCTTTTTTTGAGGTCAACTAAATAAATTTAATGGAATTTATTACAAAATTCACTCAGAGGTAATATAGACCTTACAAATAGTGAGGAATTATTGGGCCAGGGAGGTACCATGATGTTAAATCCAACACTCTAAAGTACTTTTTCCCTGAGGATATTTTATAATCTTGAAAAAAAAAAAGCTCCTAAAGTGAATTATGCTTTTGGTGGCATTACAAAACTAGGAACATCAATCAAATCCTAAGGTTTACCAAAGTATTGAACTTTAAGACAAGCTTATACTTCAAGCAGCTACCCCAGAGGGATATAAATCCATGGTAAAGGCAAACTGGAAGTCAATAGTCCCTCATGAAATCTTTTCCTCTGTCTGTGTATCATCAGAATGCTCTGGATCAGTAACACTGTTTGTAGGGTGGGAAAAGCAAATGGAAATTATTTCTGGAGGAAAATACAATCATCCTAAGACTCAAAATTTCTACCGATTTATATATTTTAAATATAACTTACAACATAAAATCAAATAAAGGCAAGCACACAAACAAGGCACTTTGGAAAAACAGAAAATAGACAGGAAAGCTATATAATTTGGAGGACCCACTGCAAAATGAAAATGTGGTACTTCTTCAGAAATTATAATGAATTTCAGAATGGCAACAGTAGAGCAGTAGACCAAGTGTGAGGCTCTTATAAACAAAGAGCCCTGTGCAACTGCACATGCTACACATCCACAAAGCTAGTTTATCTATCTAGAGACAATTGATAGAGACCCATAAAATTTGAGGCACCAGAACAGTGAAGTACAGATTATAAACCAATTCTACTTGCTCTGTTTAAATAAATATAATCCAAAACTTAAAATTGTGACAGTGGAAATTACAAAAGGTGTCATAAAAAATATTTGAAAAAGAATCATACAGGAATTTGATAATTGAATACTGTAATGACCAAAATTAATGCTCAGGCTTAACAGAGGATTGTATAAAACTGTGGAGGGAATTGTTAAGGTAGAACATAGGTCAGAATAATTGCCCGAAGTGTAGAATTTAGGTAATAAAAACTAGAAAACACAGGTAATAGGGTAATATTCACAGAGTAAAGAATGAGATCTATGCTGTATTTAAGTGGAGTGTCAGGAGAATGGGAAAAGAAAATGGAATATGGAAAATAATTAGCGAGTGGAAGCTAAAATATTCCCAGACCACAACATGTTCATTCAAGTAGCCTAATGTATCCCAGAGTAAAAAAAGATATAATTCATATTCTTCTGGTTAATAATAGTATGTAAAAACACCACCCCAAAATCCAGTGGCTCCATAAATTTACTGATTGGATTCAAATTAGAGCATATATATAATGTTCATAGCCTAGTGCCTGGCACATAGTTAATACAAAAAGTATTAAATCTGTAATATAACATTTCACACATGCTTCTTGACTCTGCTGTGAAGTCATGGAAAAAATTTCTCAATTCTCCTTTGTGGGCAGTTTGCTAAGCCTCCAACTGAATGAAAACCCTTATTAAGATCTAATTCTCTGGGCCATTATACACATACCCTGCCTCCCTGTCTCACTGGTGTCCCATTCTTCGAGGCTACTAAGCATATATCTCAACCACCTCCCTTATTTTGCTCCCACACTCTGTGACCAAGTAGTAGACCCATAGGGACAGCCCCTGTGCCCCAGAGATCACAAAATTATTCAAGTTAGCCTATCCCCAGCGAGCCTGGGAAATCTGTCCAGACCTCATCCCGCATGCTATACATGAACTGCTCCCTACAGCTCCAGCTTGCCATTACCTTGTCCCTGGGTACAACTGCTTGTGTGGCCCTGTATGACAGACTTCGCTGATTTGGGGTAACATAAGCAACAAAGAGCTCTCTTTCATCTATAGGAATCTGGGTGTATTGTATCCTACCGTCAAGGGTCTCTATATTTAAAGCAACTTCTTATTGTCATTATTTTAGTTACTAAACTCACACCTACAAGTTATATTAAATAGTATTTTAGTAGCCTAGATATCAAGGTCTGTAGTTTGGAAAGATTATCTAGAGCTCTAGTTATGTCATGAAGACATTTATGCAATTCAGATAAGACTGAAGCAACATATCAAATGGGGATAATATTTGTCTGAACTGAGAAACTTTTTAGTTATTACTTCTGAACATAACAGATTATAAAAGTAAGTATAAGCTTTAAAACAGGGGTTTTCAAAGGCAGTGCATACATTTTATCTCTGTCTTATGTCCTTGTGATTACTTAGTGTTGATTTTGGCATTGATTTTTTTTTGTAATTTTAGGCTAAATTAAAATTAATTGTAGTTTTAATGTTTCCTTTCACCTGTCTGTACTATTTTCCTATATTTGTCCACTAGAGAAAAAAAGTGTGGTTTTTAATAAAATAAGGATTTGCCAATTATAAAAATAATTTGGAATGTCCACCAACTGTTCTTGAAAATAAAAGGACAGTGCAAGTCAGAAAAATTATAGTATGTGTATGGATGACTCTTATAATAGGAAACTGTAAGTCGACCATAACCATGTTTAGCTAATACTCTTATTACAAGGAGAATATTAAAATAGGGCTATTGTGCTTGCAGTGTACTTGAGAATTTTTAGAATTGTACAAACCATAAACTATGTAGAATGTAACACTTAGGTGGTCTTATTTCACTTAGTGTTCAATTATTTTTAAACTTCCATGAGAGCACTACTTACATCTTTCTTAATAATAATGGATGAACTAAGTTAGTCTTCTGTCTTATCTTTAGAGAATATGGTGGTATGTCATTCAAAGTAATCTCAGCATTTCTTGTAATTTTAAGATTGAAGTAGTTCAGATGCATAATTAAGTCATATCAAACTGGACTATTTTCCTTTTGCTTCAGCACGTGTACTACTTTATATAACTTTATCATCCATTGTTTTAATAAGAAAAATTTGGAGGAAATTGTTTATAAATCAAGTTAATTTTTATTTATTTAAAATTACTTTAAGGAAGTAAGCTGTGATGGTTGTGCTATGATATTGAAAGATGTTTTGGAGTGGAATAGACAAAGGATATGACTTACATTTTTTGTTGTGATAGATTTGCAATTCTGATTTCATTTTAATTAAAGCAGTATGGATATGATTACTTAAATATATAGCTCTCATTATGTTCATTTTTATAATGTACCAGTGGAATGTTGGGACACAGCTATATCTTCATCCTTGTGTGTAAAAAAGCATATGGCTAATGTATGTATCCTCCATACAGAACTTTCCTTGCTTCGACTTCTGTGAATTTTTGAAAAACAATTAAGGTATATTTCCAGAAATTTCCTTATTTGGCATCAGATTTCCTGGTACTACTCTGTGTACTTACCAGGAATATCCTACCAGATTTGGAGGAGTCTGAACTTTATGTAATTTGGGGGTCCCTGATTAAGAAAAGAAGATAGCACTACCAAAACAAAATTAAGTACAATGTTTTTGAACAACCTATGCAAGCGAGGGGCTCTGAAATTCAAGTTTTATTAATTTCACAGTAAGTCTGCTTCTCTATGTTAGTTTATAGTAGAATCAAATTTTTTTAGTATTTGAAAAGCAGGTATGATTATAATCTTCTTTGATGTTTATAGATTGAGAGTTTTTACTTAAAATAGAACAGGGACAGCATTAAAGGAACTGAGTAAACCAAATGAAAAACTAAGACTATTTGAGTGTGGGGAGGAATAAAGAAGGATCCTAAATGCCTCCATCATTTACAATACTATTCTATATACTATGCTTTTCCCTTTTTCCTTAGCTTCAGACCTGGTGCCAATAACTACCAGCTCGGTGAAGTTCCCTAGTCCTTGCTCCAAATTTTACCTTTTCCTTGCTTCAATTTATGCTTAATCCTCTCCTCTTCATGCTGGTGAGATCTAGCTTTCTGGAATGAATTCATCATACTCTTATATGACAGGTCTACATAAATCAAGATTTTCTTTAGGTTTTAGATACTAAAACAATTGTGTCTGGCCCAGACTGTTGAGTTATTTTTTATTTGGTTTTGAAAACTACAATGGGGCATACAGAAGTTTTAAAATTATATTTTTAACAAAAGTAGTCAAGTGCTATAAAGACTGAAAAAAAATGCCAATTTAGACTTATACTTTGATATCAATAATGAAAAGCCAAATTTGTCTTTGGACTAAATTCTAGTATTTTCATGATTGTACCCAAGGCAGACAAAATTACCTGAAGAATAATTTAATTCTAAGACATCTCACATTAAATTCGTAAATCAATGCTGATTTTCTGTTTGCCTCTTCGTCCAGATCCATTCTTCACATTTCTGAATTGACTCTGTGCTCTGAAAGGCAGACACATGGGAAGGTTTTTTTTTTTTTATGTAAGTGAATATTTATTTAAAATGAGAAAATAATCACAAAAAATACAAAAATTAAAAAGCTGAAATAATAGCAGCTATTAATAATTGCCAGACACACCTCTAGCATACTTTTTGACATGGGGAGGTTATTTCCTAGGTGGCTGTTGCTTGATTCTGGCAAAAGGAGGTATTAGATCAGGGAATGGAAAGAGAGAGAGAAGTTAAAATATTTCGTCCTAAATCACTCACAGCTTTAGTGGTGCATCTCTGGCAGTTGTTGTATCACTCCACTACTAAAGCTCCTTCCAGGTCAATGGTTCCATATTTGAATAGTCCCATGAACATGATTTCCTCCTAGTATCATTTGGTATTATCATACTATAGTATCATTTGTTACTATCTCTCAGTGCCTTTCCAATTCCTCAAGGTTATTCTTAACATTGTCCAAAGCTTTTCATCATTTAAATCTCTTCACTTGAATCATCTGCTGTAGAACATGCTTTTGCCTGTGTTTCTATTATTACTCTCAAACTGAAAATAGTTATTCAGTACTACACAGCATGCCTATTATATTTCCCTGCCAATTAACCATCATATTCTCTAAGATGAATATTTCGTAGCATCTGCATTCTCATAGAACTCATATGAACTCCTCCCTTTCTATATTCTCAGCTGATGATCTTGTTTCTTGATTCACTAAGAAAATAGAAGCAATGGAAAAACATGTGCATATTATTCCACTAATGGAATCTAATAACCTAAGTATTTGTTGTCTATATAGTCCAACACTCTTCCTGTTAAAAATAGACAAATGGTCTCTACACTTTTCTCCAGTTATATACTCTAGTCCTGTACTAAATCACATCTTCTGAGAGTTTGCTGCACAATTTATTATCTAAACATAAACTCCTTAACAGTATAAGAGGGCCCTATTAATAATCTCACCAGTAAAACAGGCAAAACTGAGACATACCTCACAAGGAATATGCATGGATGTCCTATATCTTACCTGTTCAATAATTTTTCTCCTGTAATTCCCCCATCTGACATACATGATTGTTTTTTCTTTTTACCAAAACAATCCCATGAACATAAAAATATATTGAAATAGAAGAGTGAAGTCAGCAAACTGGCAGAATAGGAAGTCTCATACCTTCATGCCTTTCACAGACACATTAATTCAGTAATACCTGGACCCATTAAGAGATATCCAGAAACCAGTTAAGAGAATCCTGCACCCCAGGCAAGCATAAAATCTCCACATCAAAGGTGGTATGAAAATGTTTGGCACCCTTTCACTACCTGAGTTAGCAGAAAAAAGGATTAAGATCACATAATCATTTCAGTAGGTGCAGAAAACACATTTGAGAAAATTTAACAACCTTTCATGATAAAAACACCAGAAAACTAAAAACAGAAGAATGTGTCTTTAACATAATAAAGACCATGCATGAAAAGCCGACAGCTAACATACAATGAAAAATGGACATATTTTCTTCTAAGTTTAGGAACAAGGCAAAATGCCTACTTTCACCACTTCTATTCAACATCTTAGTCAGAACAAATTCACAGGAAAAACAAATAAAGCCATCTATATCAGAAAGGAAGAAATAAATTTATCTCTGTTGTCAGATGACATGATTGCATATGTGAAAATCTAAAGATTCCACAATAAAGTCTTTGAACTAATAAATGGATTCAATTAAGTTGCAGGATACAAAATCAACATAAAAAATCAGTTGTGTTTCTAAATACTTGCAATGCACAATCCAAAAAGGAAGTTAAGAAAACAAGCTCATTTTACAATAGCAACAAAAAGAATAAAATAGTTGAGAATCAACCTAACTGAGAGACTTAACAATTTTGTATAGAAAACACTGATGAAATAAATTAAAGAAAATATACACACATATGGAAAGACATCCTATGTTCATGAATTGGTAGATTTAATGTTAAAATGTTCATAGTACCCAAAACAATCTACGGATTGAATGCAATCTGTAGCAAATTCCCAAAGGAAAAAATCAATTTCAGAAGGGACACAGCTGACATGACTTGGAAAACACGTGAATAAGCAAACATTTCTAAGGATTCTAGGGGAAAAAGCTTAGGGATAGGTCCTTCATATGAGTTAATTATTCTGTAGATATGCTGTCTGCTTTAAAAGAGATAGTATTCAAGAAGAATATTGTTAGAGTTTATGTACATTCTTTTTTCTTTTTTATAACTAGCAAAATTTTTTCAACGTACCTATCCTGATACAGGTCACAAAATTCTTAAAAAAGGCAACTTCAAATGTCATTGTTGTTTTTTTTTTTGCCATGTCAAAAGACAGTATTTTCTGCAAATTTTCACAACGTGAATTAAATCTGTAGTCTAATTTTAAAACATCTAAAGGATACAATTTTAGGAAACTAAAAAATTTCATTAAATGATACTTTACCTTAATAGAAATATTGTACAGAAATACCTCAATTGATGGGAACATTTGGGTAATATGATGTTTTGTTTACCTTTTTGTTTTTAATTTAAGATTAAATGCTTTGCTTCCAAAAAAAAAATTCCCAAAGGCATTTTTTACAGTAATAGGAAAAAAAATCCTAACATCCTAACATACATCTGGAACCACGAATGACCCTGAATAGCCAAAAGTATCCTGAGAAAGAAAAAAGCCAGAGCCATCACACTTCCTGATTTTAAAACATATTAAGAAGCTACAGTAATTAAAATATTATTGTACTGGCATAAAAACATACATATTGACTAATGGAATAGGATCAATAGCCCAGAAGTATATCCATGCATATACAGTCAACTGACCTTTGACAAGGGTGCCAACAATAAACATTGACAAAGAGACATATGTCTCTTCAACAAATAGTTTTGGGAAAACTGGATATCCATATGAAAATAAATTGGAGCCTTATCTCACACCATATTTTTAAAAATCTCAAAATGGATTAAAATGTTAAACAAAGGACCTGAAATCATAAAATAATTCAAAGAAAATAAAGGAAATAACTTCTTGATATTCTTATAGACAATGATTTTTTTGGCTATGACATCAAAAGCACAGATAACAAATGCAAAATTATGAAGGTGAGATCATATCAAGCTGAAAAACTTCCACACAGCAAAAGAAATACAAAGAAAATAATCAACAGCATGAAAAGGCAACCTATGGAATGGGACAAAATATTTGCCAACCACATATATAATAAGGGGTTAATATTCAAAATATACAAGGAACTCCTACAACTCGAAAGCAAAAAAAAAAAAAAATCCAAATACAATTTAAAAGTGGACAAAGAATACGAACAGACATTTCTCAAAAGGAGACATACATATAGACAACAGTTACATGAAAAGATGTTCAACCTCACTAACCATCAGGGAAATACAAATCAAATCCACATTAAGACATTCTTTCACAACTGTTAGGATGGGCATTATAAAAAAAATAATTGTTGGCAAACATAAAGTGAAATTAGAACCCCTGTGCATTTCTGGTGGAAATATAAATTGGTACAGGTACTATGGAGGACATTATGGAGTTTCCTCAAAAAACTAAAGTGAAACAACCATATGATCCAGATTCCCACTTTGTGAGTATTTATACAATAAAATAAAAATCAGGATCTCTAAGATATTTGCACTCTCATATTTACTGTAGGATTCCTTACAGTAGCCGAGAGGTGGAAATAACCTCAATGTCCAACAACAGATGAATGCAAAAACAAAATGTGGCATATACATACAATGGAATATTATTCAGTCATAAAAATAAGGAAATCATGTTATGAATGACAATATGGATGAACCTTATGAAGACATTGTACTAAGTGAAATAAGCCCAGCACAGATGGACATATACTGCATTATTCTAAGTATGTGAGTTATCTAAACTAACAAACTTATTGAAACAGAAAGTAGTTGTCAGGAGGCGAGGGTGAGAGAAATGGAGAATTGCTATTGAATGGGTATAAAATTTCAATCATACAAGTTGAAAAATTTAGACATTCTGCCTTTCAACAATGTTCATATAGTTAGTTATACTGTTCTATACACTTAAATATGTGTTGGGAGTAAATTTTATGTTTTTACCAAAATAAAAGAGTAAAATGTATATATATATATATATATATATATATATATATACATTATTGACTTTTTTTCTTTCTAATATAGTTATTTACAGCTACATAACTTATTCAGAGCACTATTTTTACTACAATCCATGAATTTTGGTACATTGTGTTTTTATTTTAATTGATGCCAATGTATTTTCTAATTTTCCTTGTAATTTCTTCTACTCATTTTAAATTTAGGAATATATGCTTTGATTTCCACATATTTGTGAATTTCTCAAAATTCTCAAAGTCTTTTTTTTTTACTTCTCACTTCATTTTACTGTCATTAGAGAACATATTTTTTATGATTTTATGATTTCAAATATTTCAAATTTACTGAGACTTCTTATGTCCTAGCAAATGGTCTGTCCTGGAGAATATTCCATGATCCCTTGAAAAGAGTGTTTATGTTACTATTCTTGAGTATACTGTATGTCTCAGGTAGGTCTGGTCAGTTTATAGTGTTTTCCAACTCTTCTACTTCCTAGATCTTCTCCCTAATAGTTCTGTACGTAATTGGAAATGGAGTATTGAATCCAGCTAGTATTACTTGAATACTCTTTATGTATTTCCCCCTTCGATTATGTCAGTTTTTGCTTGATGTATTTTGTGGCTCTTGTGTGACATACATGCCTATATGTTTTTAATTTTATATCTTTTTGATGGACTGAACCTTTTATCATTTTTAAATGTCCTTTGTCTCTAGTACCAATTTTTGTCTGAAAGTTTATTTTGTTTGATATTGTGATAGCCACTCATGCTATCTTTTGTTTATGGCTTTGCATGGTAGGTTTTTTTCCACGCTTTCCTGTTCTTTAACACATTTGTGCCTGTGAATCCAATATGTGTCCTTTACACAGAATATACTTGATCATGGTTTTGTTGTTTTTCTTATTATTGGTTCTGCCAATTCTAGTCTTGATTGATTAATCCATTTACCTTTAATGTGATTATAGGAAAGTTAAGATTTATATTTGTCATTTTTGCATTATTTTCTATATGCCTTATATCCATTTTATTCCTATCTTGCTCCATTACTACTTTTTAAATATCAAATATAAATTTTCTAGTGTGAAATTTTAATTACCTTGCTTCTTTTGCTACATTTTGAGGGGTTTTTTTCATGGATGCTCTGAGGATTACAATTAACAACTGAAATTATACTAGTCTAGTTCTGATCAATACCAACCTAATTTCAATAGTATATAAAAATGTTTCTTCCTATATAGCTACATTTCTTCTCCTCTCCTTTTTGTTTTTATTGTCATACAAATTCTGTCTTCATAAATTTAGGCCCTTCAACAGTTATAATGTTTGCTTTATGCCACTATTAAATTAGAAGAAAAAAGTTAAAAAATATTTTAACTGTTTTTCATATTTTCATATTTAGATAATTTCACCAATGTCCCTTAATTCTTCATGTGGATTTGAGTAATTAGCTACTATCCTTTCATTTCAGCCTGAAGTACTTTCCTTAATTTCTTCCAAAGCAGGCTTTCTCTCAATATACTTTCTCAGTTTTCATTTATTTTGGGATTTCTAAATTTCTCCTTTATTTTTGAAGGTGGTATTTCTGGACATAGAATTCTTGTTTGATAGGATTTCTTTATCTTTTTCACTCCTTGAATAAATCATCCACTATATTCTAGCCCCCATGATTTCTGAGCAGAAGAAATTAGCTGTGGCCTTTACTAAGAATTCTTTTTATGTGACAAGATTCTTCTTTCTTGCTGCTTTCATGATTCTGGTTTTGTCTTTGACTTTCAGCAGATTGATTAAGGTGTGCTTAAACAGATCTTTTAAAATCTATCTTACTTGAAATTCTTTGCACTTTCTGGATGTGTAGATCAATGAATGCTTTTCATCAGTTTTGAGAAATTTTTGGCCATTATTTTTTCAAATACTCTTTATTATGCTCCTTTCTCTCTCAACTTTACTGAAATTCTTATTTTTCCTATAAACTCTCTAAGCTTCTGTTTCCTCATCTGTTAAACAAGGATGATTATCAAGACCACTTAACCTGAAGAAATATAACAATCAGACTCTCTAAAGAAGCATAATTAGTACATTTTGTGTGTGAATGCATGTGTGTGTATGTATAAGAGAGAGAGAGAGCTTTATATAAGAGTTGGCCTGCACAATTGTGGGAACTAGCAAGTCCAAAATCTTCAGGGAAACAGTAAACTAGAGACGAAGGAAGAGCTGATGTTGCAGTCATAAGTCCAAAGGCACTCAGGAGGCAGAATTCCTTCTTCCTCAAGGGATCTCTCAATCATTTTCACAGTGGCCTTCAGCAGATTGGATATGGCTCACCCGCATTATGAAGGGAAATCTGTATTACTCAAAGTCTGGTGATTTAAATGTTAATCACATTTGAAAAAATATCTTTATAACATCTAGACTTGTGTTTGAGCAATCATCTGGGTACTATAACCTAGCCAATTTGACATGATATTAAATACCACACCATCAAATATGCTACATAAAATACAATAAATGCACAATTATTAACTATAAATGTGGTAGTATATTTATACAGATCTCAGATAAAATTTATGCCTTGTATTAGGACTACTTGACTTAAAAAATATTTATTTTTAGAAACCAGGGATATATGTATTACCTTCCTCTTGTTGCTGTGATAAATTACTACAAATTTTGTGACTTAAAACAGCAGTAATTTATTCTTTTAGAGTCAGAAGGCAATAATCGTGTTTCTGGCATGGCTTCTTTCCTTCTAGAGGTTTTAAGGGAGAATCTATTTCCTTGCCTTTTACACTATCAGAGGATTACTGCATTCCTTAGTTCATTGCTCCTTCCACCATCTTCCAAGCCAACACCCTCACATTTGTCTGACCTCCTGTCTTCTTTTGAGAACCTTTGTGATTTGATCAGGCTTACTCAAGTAATGTAAAAGTAATCCCTCTATCATAAGATCCTTAATTTAATCATATTTGCAAAGTTATTTTTGCTATATAAGGCAACATATTCATAGGTCTGGGGATTATAATGTGGACATCTTTGGAGGGTGTCGTTATTCTGTCTACCATTATATGAAAATATACAGTATGGTGTTCAATCTGAGATTTAGAGTTGTACACCCCAAAGTACCACAACTAAATACTTCCTATAGAATGAATATCTTAATAACATAATAAATATTCTATTTTAGCATATAATTTAATTTCATCAGTTTTACAACTGGAAATTTTATGAAATATAGATAGAAATTAGTGTTTGTATATTCTAGTAATAGCATTTAAATAGGACATGAATTTGGCCTTCTATATAAAATGTTATATATTTTATATACTGTATTGTTACAACAAAGTAAGTTAGAGAGAAGAAAATGTTATTAAGAAAATCTTAAGGAAGAGAAATTACATTTACAACATTTAGCATATTTATTGAAAAAATCCACATGTAAACAGACCCATGCAGCTCAAAATCCATGTTGTTTAAGGGTTAACTATATATTTATATACATATATGTGGCACATATACATATAGAATATATATGATCTTACTTTCCTAATCAAATTTCACTCATCTTTGTGGGAACATACTGTACACCATCTCTCATAGGATGAGGTTTAATGATATAGTATATGTAATTGAATGGCTAATCATTAAAGTCCTTTCACAGACACTTGATTAAATTTCTGAAACCTTTAATTAAAAACACTTATTGTACAAGTGTCCAACTTTCAGTTGGAAGAAATATGTCTTAGAAATACAGGAGAAAGACATAAAAACATGTGTTGGCAGTAAATTCATTATGAACCAGCAAGGATGTGATTACAAAAAAACTGATCACAAACATGACATGGCATTTTAGCAAAAACTTAATTCCAAATCAGAGGCACAGCAGATAAGCAAAACATCAAAAACACAGGTGTCAGGGAATAGTCACGAAAGAAAGAGGAAAGAATAGGCAAAAACTCTAGGGATATTGAAATTAGAGAAAATAAAGTTTAACATAAAATTTTAGTTTTTTTAAATAAAGATTTTATTAAGTCAGTGAGTATGAAATTTCAAAAAAAAATCCATTCATTAGAATAAAGAAAAATATTAGCAGATTCATCAATCTCCTCAATGTCAAAACTTGTCTCCTTGCTGTCATGGAAACAAATGGGAAAGCAAATGAATTAACTGTGCTTCTCTGTAGTTAGTTAGCATAGATCACACAGGAAGAGAAGTGAATGAATATTTCCTAGACTAGTAATAGCTACAAATTTCCCTATAACAATATCATTCACAATGGAAGAATTTAGTTAAATTAGTTGTCTTTTTTCTTCCTGGTGATGTCTATACACTATCCAATCTCTAGATGACATATAAGTGATTTCGCATTTTTTTGCACACATGAATAGACAATACTTAATATTATCTGCCCTCATAAATGCTGGGAGTATGATTTATAAAATTCTTTTTCACGTTATGCTGTTCATCAGTTAGAAATAATTAAAACAAAACACCAGCTTTAGTAGGGCATTCCAAACCACTTTACTAATACATTTATTTTCTTCCTTATTCATACATTCTTACTTCCTTAAAATTACTTTTTTTTTTTGGCTTAAAGTTTTGCTGAGAAACACTAAATTTTTAAAAATTAGAATCTGACAAAAATTTCAATCTGTTGCATAATTTATGTAATATTGCATTTTTTGACAATATCTCTTAGACCTAGGTTAATTTAATACTCAGTGTCTATATTGCACAGAGAAGAAGGGCCTCTCACTATGTAACCTTCATTATAAAATTATATACTACCCAAGAGTAATTATTCCTTGTTGCAGTAGGCTTCTCTCAGATGCAATTAAGGAACACTGTCACTGCTATCTGCCTGGCTAATGCAGTCACTTATATTTCACTGAGGAATAATGTATTATTTCCTTACCTGAACATAGGAAATACCTTAAGACACAGATGGTAAGGGTCCATTTGCTTCCTTCAGGTTAAAGGTGTTTGGAAGATACCAACAACTTTTCCTAGCAACTGAGGGTTCCAGAGTAAATAAGCAATCTGGTTTGACTCCACCTACCACCCCTATAGCAGGACCTGTTTTTAAATTTTTTTTAATTTGATCTCTTTTGTATTCTGAACCAATTCATGTAAGACACAGATAAAAACTTTATTAAGGCCGTGACTTAAATTTCTTCATTTGTTTTCTGTACTCTCCTGGCTTAAGAACCTTCATTATAATTTGCAGTTGTAGACCCAACCAGTCCAAGTATTTATCAGACTAACATGTAAGTTCTCAGTGTGTGATCTGGGGAACCCTGAAAGATCCCTGAGGTCCTTTTAAGAACTCCAATAGGTCAAAATTGTATTCAAATAACACTAAAATATTATTTTCCTTTTCCATTGCCATTCTCTTACAAACGAAGAGTACAGTTTTCTAGGAACTCTGTAATGTATGATTCCGTTACCCTGACAACTAATGGAGTATTTGCTTTTATGTTCTTGTGTTTTCTAAAATTTGCAAAATGTAAAACAATGGCATATCTACTACTACATTTTTGTGCTGGAAAAAAGTCTTTTTCATTAAAAATATAATATTGATGTAAATATATTTTGTGTACATATAAAATTTATTACTATTTTTATTGAGGTAAAATATATATAACATAGAACTTACCATATTAACTCTTTTTAAGAGTACAGTTCAGTGGCATTAAGTACAGTCATGTTGTTATGTAACCATTTCCGCCATCCATCTCTAGAAATTGTTATCTTCCCAAAATGGAACTTCATAATTAAATAATAACTCCCCATTCTCCCCTCCCCTCAGACCCTGGCAACGACCATTCTACTTTCTGTCTTATTGTTATTTTTGAGTTAATTTAATAAATATATGAAAATATTAATTTGATGATTTCTAGTCCAATGAAGATCATATAGATTTCTCTATGCTCCTGCCTGTCAAGTATAAATATAAACCCTAGAAATAATACAGAGGCAAACAAAGGAGAATTCTGAAAGATGGTAAGAAGTAGGCAAACTGGTTGTGACCCCAGGACTGAAGAAAGAATATAGAGGCAAGTCAAGTTGCATCTACCCCACCCAATACTTAAAAGTGATCTTAACCTAGAATTTCCTGATCCTTAACTTAGCAACAGAAGGCAGCTTAGGTTGGCTTATTCCTCCCCCTGATGGAATGGTTGCCCTGGCAACATCAAATGAGCCTGCACCACAAGCAAGTGGGACAAGTTGGCCAACAATAATTGGCATCACTGAAGAGCATACTTTAAATGGTGAATTTTATGGTATATAAAGTATCTCAATAAAGTTATACAAAAATAGTTTAAAAATTCAATGTGATATCATCTCACAAATTAAGATGCCTATAATTTTAAAAACTAGACTATATCAAGTGCTGGTGAGGATATAAAAAAATAAAATACTTATACATTGCTGGAGAATATAACATTGATGAAGTGGTGCAGCCAATTTTGAAACAATTTTGCACTTCCTAAAAATATGATAGACTCAACAATTTTGAAACAATTTTGCACTTCCTAAAAATATGATATTACTCAACAATTCTACTTCCAGGTATATATACAAAATAAATGAATATATGCAATTGCATATAAGCTATTACACAAATGTTCAGAGCAAAGTTATTCATAATAGGCAATAACTATAAACAAACCAAATGTCCATCACCTGATGAGTAGATAAATAAATGTGGTACATTCATACATCGGAATATTATTTAGAATACAAAGGAGTGAAGTCCTAATAAATGGTACAACATGGGTGAGCTTGGAAAACATTATGCTAAGGGAAAGAAGCCTCCAAGTCAGAAAAGACTAGTCAAAAAGATTGCATATAGTCTGATTTCATTAATATGAAATAGCAAGAGTAGTTAGTTGTTTCCTGAGGCTAAAGAGGGACTGATTGTTAAAATATGTGGGGTTTCTTTTTGGAGTAATGAAATGTTTGAAAATTAAAACCATTCAGTTGTGCAATGTGAATGCTTGAATTTTGTGAAATGCCAGTTATATCTCAAAATAGTTGTTAAAAATATAAATATATCAAGATAGAATTCAAAATGTTTGAGGAACTCAGAAAAGGAAGAAAAGAAAAGTGCAGAAATGAGAACCAGGGGAAAAGCAAAGACTTGAATCTAGGTGCTGAAACCATAAGACTCCTAGAAAAAAACTTAAGTGGTAAGCTCCTTGACATCAGTCTTAGCAATATTTTCTTGGATTTGACTCCAAAAGCAAGGGAAATAAAAGCAAAAATAAACTAAAATAAACTAAAATGCTTCTGATCTGTGATCGAACATAAACAAAATGAGGAGGCAACCTACTGAATGGGAAAGGATATTTGCAAATCATAGGTCCAAAAAATAAAACAATCCAATTAAAAAAATGGGCAGAGGACCTGAATGGACATTTTTCCAAAGAAGACATACAGATGGCCAACAGGCATATGAAAAAATGCTGCACATCACTAATCATCAGGGAAATGCAGGTCAAAATCACTATGGGATATAACTTTATGCCTGTCCATATGATTATTATCAAAAGGATAGGAAACAACAAGTGTTGGCAAGGATGTGGAGAGAAGGGAACCACATATGCTGTTGATGGGAATGTAAACTGATGCAGCCATTATGGAAAACAGTGGCGTTTCCTCATAAAATTAAAAATAGAGCTACCATATGGGATCCAGCAATTCCACTAGTGGGTATCTATCCAAAGAAAACAAAAACACTAATTCAAGAAGATACATTCACCCCTATGTTCATTGCGGTATTATTTACAATAGCCACAATATGGGAACAACTGAAGTTTCCATTGTTAGATGAATGGATTAAGAAGATGTGATAAAAACCTAGACTTTTAGATTCAAAGAACAGACTGGTAGTTAATGGTGGGGGTGGGGCAGTTGAGGAGTAAAATGATTAATAAATACAAATTTCAGTTACAAAATAAATGAGTCATGAGGATGTAATATACATCTTGGAGAATATAGTCAATAATATTGTATAACTTTTAAAGATGACAGATGGTAGCTAGATCATTTCACAATGTATACAAATGTCAAGTCATTATGTTGTACTACTGAAACTAATAAAATACTGTATGGAATTACACCTCAATATTTTTTAAAAAAGAAATAAGTAGATGAGAAAGGTATATTATGAAAATATTAATCAAAAGAAAGCAGTAGTGGCTACATTAGTATAACATAAAGTCTATGTCAGAGGAAATATTCACCAGGGACAAAAAAAAAAGGCATTCCGTAATTAATATAATGGTCACTCTCACAAAAGGATGTAATATTTAAACTCTATTTCAAAAAGAAAATAAAAAAATTAAAAAGAAATCATTTTTTAATCCTAGACTTTTCTCAATCGTTCACGCTTTACATCTTCTTCCTGAAATTTTCACTAAATCTTATTTGTTATGTATTCTAAGGATCTTTTAAAATGGACTTTTGTCGGTCCCTCCCTACCTCTGACCCGAAGATAAGGGAGGAGACACAATGAGATATTGAAGATCTGAAAGGACCAGCTAGGGGACTCAAGGCTTAACAGCGCAGGAATAATACCGAAAAGGCACTTCTCATGTTTATTGAGCAAATGAACTTAAAATGAACTTAAACATCATTATCTGGCCTTGAGTCTAGCCCAAGGGCGTGACTCTCCTCAAGGATACTGAAACCATGTAAGGGCGGTCACGAGTTGTAGGAACTGTTTTAGTTTTAGTCATTCTGTTTTTGATCACACATCAAGAGTTGTCAGAAAAACAATCTAAGTCATGTGAATTTGTACATTTGATTTCCATACTTTATTTATGTATTAATCCCATTAATCCCACAGACTTTGCTTCTCCATTCTAACATATGCTTTTTCGAGGCCTTCATTATTTCTTCTCAGAATTGCAATTAACTTAATTCACTTAATTGCCCTTCATTTTTCTCATCTCCATTCTATTATCCATTTTGTCTCCAGACTGGCTTTCCTGAGATACGGCCAGCTACATTATTCCCCTGCTAAATTTTCAAGAAAAAATTCAAAGTTTTTAATAGATTGTACGAGGGCTTTTATGATTTAGCTAATTCCTATGTATCCATCCTTTATATTTCACCCGTGGCTTCATGATACCTTGCAATCAAATAATCAATTTATGTTGTTCCCTAAGCAAACTTTGCTCCTTCACGATTGTAAGTCTACACATGTCATTCCTTTGTTGTGGAATGCTCTTTCTGAACCTCTTCTTAACCTTCTCCAGGAAGCATGCCTGACACTGTCACTTATCTTTATCCCCAGGCTGGAATACATGTCCAGATGCCTATATGTCCAATAGTATATGCAGTCTATTAATATTTGGCACATACTCCTATTATATTAAATATCAGTTTCAACTAAAATTGTAAAGGTTTTGTCTCTCACTACAGTTTTTGTTAATGATGATCTTCCACTGTTTGGAACACAATAGATACTTAGGTAGTGTTTGCTGAATAATTAAATGCTTAGAATTAAGATCCACTTTCTAAGATTTTTAAAAATAATTTATACTTTCATGTATTTTATTCATTTTTGTCATCTCAAGGTAAGTTTCAATGCAAGTATATTTTATGACTTAAATTATTCATTTATTTCACAAGATTCAAATAAGCATATATATCATGCCAACCAATACTGAGATAGGCACACAAACATCAATAAAAGGTGGCCCATGCTTTCTAAAACTTCATGGTGCTGTAAGAAAAGCATGCATGAAGTATATTGTAATGCAATGTAAGTGCTATAAAAATGTGAATCAAGCATAGAATAAATAAAAATATGAAGAGAGGTCTCACTGGATTTTTCTAGGAAGGTTTCTTTGAATATGCAGCCTTTTGCATTTTACATTCTTATTTACGGCTATATATGTAGGTCACATATGATTTTCATCTTTCAAACATATTTTTGTGGTTCATTCCTCCATAATTACAAGTCCTTAAAATTCACACATGAATAATCCCTTTCTTGCAGTGATTCCTCTGCAACCAGGATTACTTTTATAACCCAAATTAGGCCATGAAAATTTCCCAGAAATTTGCTGGATTGGTCTTTTCCAACTTGTGGGAAGATCCAGCATGAAATTATGTTAACATAAAGGGAAGGAGAGAACTCGCAGATGCTGAGAAAGAGACAGCTTTACTGCTATTTTTTTTAAACTTGTTATATCTGTGCCTTAAGCCACAGATTGTGGACTCTTCATTTGCATGAGACAATTCACTTCTTTTATTAAGGCATTTTTTTGATTTGTTATCATTAATCTATAATTACATGAAGAACATTATGTTTACTAGGCTCCCCCCTTCACCAAGTCCCCCCCACAAACCCCATTACAGTCACTGTCCATCAGTGTAGTAAGATGCTGTGGAATCACTACTTGTCTTCTCTGTGTTGCACAGCCCTCCCCATGCCCCCCACCCCCACATTATACATGCTAATCGTAATGCCCCCTTTCTTTTTCCCCCGCCCTTATCCCTCCCTTCCCACCCATCCCCCTCAGTCCCTTTCCCTTTGGTAACTGTTAGTCCATTCTTGGGTTCTGTGATTCTGCTGCTGTTTTGTTCCCTCACGTTTTCTTTGTTCTTATACTCCACATATGAGTGAAATCATTTGGTACTTGTCTTTCTCTGCCTGGCTTATTTCACTGAGCATAATACCCTCCCTCTAGCTCCATCCATGTTGTTGCAAATGGTAGGATTTGTTTCCTTCTTATGGCTGAATAACATTCCATTGTGTATTAAGGCCTTTTGAACTAGTTTTCTGTCACCTGATCAAAAGAATTCTGAGTATCATTATATTCACAAGTTATTTTGGATGGAATACATTCTAAATAATGTTCCAGTATATGAAATAACATTTAATGGCATAAGGTTAATGGAGAAACCAGCTTCTGGACACAGAGCTTAGGTTTAATTTCCATTTATGTAACTTACTACATGTATGACTGTGTGTAGCTCATCCATTTCTGACTTTAGCCTGAACATCTCAATGAAGATGACAATACCCTATATGCTTACTTTCTAAGGTTGTTACTCTAAACATATACATTTCAAATGTCAAGTCATGTTCTTTAGACCAAACACACTAATTTGTCACACAGTTAAATAGTCTTGGCATACAAGACTTAAATACCTGTTGAATGAATGAATGAGAAAAGATAATTATAAGATATATTTACAGGTGATGTGATGAATAGACGAACTATGTATAGCCCTTTTTTCAAAGAACTGATAATCATCCTTTGAAAAACAGTCTTAATATAGCACCACTTCTGTAGACATTTTGTGTTTCCCTTCTTAAACTTTAATTGATAAAAAGGAGGGATTTTGAAATAATATGGATAATCTATCATGTGGAAGAATCATTACCATTTTACATGGCAATGGAAATATTTATAATTAATGCATTTCCCTTTTACTTATCTTACTGTTTCACTAAATCAAAAATGAATGTGCCTATTTCCTCTCTCAAACTTTCCTCCTCCTTTAACCCTCATAGAATGCTGAATGAGGAAAATTTATATTGCTGTATAAGTACAGACATCTTAAATTACAAACCTCTCCTAAATTTCCAAATGAGGAAATCAAGGACCAAAAAGAAGTTAGGTGATTTACTCAAAACTACAGTTTTTTAGAAACAGAGACAGTCCTAAAGTAGTGATCTCTTATATTGTAGCCCAGTATTTTATATTCTAAATGTGGTTTGATAGTTGAAATTATTACTTTTCATGAACACTCATAAAGCAGAACTTCTGACTGTATTCTTGAAAATCCGTAAGCAATACAAACAACTGAACTGATATGAAACATAACCAAAGGGTTTTCTCCCCATTTAGGTACAGGTTCAAATATGGATAATTTTTTAAAATACAACATACATTTTTACACTTTATAATATCTGACTTTAAAAGTAAAAGGAAGTTCTAATATCTGAAAAAAATATATTTTTGGTATAATAGTCTCAAAAATAAGCAGATACAATAATAAATACTACACTGGAAGCAAAAAAATGTAAAATAAAGTCACACAGCACTGTCATTATGCTAGATAATTCTAGATGGACCCTTTCATTACTTTACTAAGAACTAAAATCTTACATACCAATTGCTTTTAGAAATACTGATATACAGTGTATTTTCTACTTGCAAAATTTCTAAAGTACAAAACAATAAAACCAAAAAGCATTTAGTGATAATTATGTGACTGATACTGATAGAAATTTTCACATATTTACAATGAAAATATGTTATGCAAAAAAGAAAAATGTAAGAAATAAAACCAATAGAATATTGGACAGAAACGCTAAGTAAAATGACAATTATCAGGATGTTGAGGGATGAAAACAGTCTAAACAGATTCTTTATCTGCCAATCAGTGCATCTTAGACTTTGGTTGGCAGTTGATAGTTGAGGGTGTGGACCTTATGGACCTACCCAATTCTGCATACTAATAAGATGATTTATAATGGAGTTGTACTGTAGTTGGATAACATCACCCTATCACCTCTTATTTCAGCTTAGGTAGAGAGTAGTTCTCAGCAATTATCACAATGGAAAGAACAATGTAAAGCTGTAACAAGAAAACTTGATAGTCTTTCAGATCTTTTTAATTTTTGTGACTTTGGAACATATTTTAATAAACAGTTTTGAAATAATTTTAGATTTAGAGAACCATTGCAGAGATACTACAGAGAATTCTTGCATACTTCTCATCCCATTTTCTCTGTTCTTAACATCTTACACTACCTTGGTGCATTTGGCAAAACTGAGAAACCAGCAATGGTGTGGTGCTGTTAACTAAACTCCAGATTCTGTTTGGATTTCAGCATTTTTTTTTTATCGATGTCCCATTTTTTTCATAAATCCGATTCAGAGTACCACATTGCATTTAATTGTAGGTGTTTTTTCTCAGTGTGATTGAGCTCTTGAAGTTTAATGAATTTTTAAGTGAGAAAGACAAATGAATCCAATATTTCTGTTTCCTCACTTACTATTTGCAATTGTATCAGTACATTAAAACTTGCCTTTTCAAAGTTTCACTTTAATAATCTAGATCCATGTTTTTTTGTTCTGTATTGTGTGATGTTTTATTCAACGCCTTTTATTCTGGACATCAGTGGAAATGTTTAATGGGGAACCCTTTTCCTCCAGGGTTACATTTTATACACAGTAAAGGCTCTCATATGAATTAATGCTATTATTGACATATCGAATTTCAGAAAGTAAATGCAGTGTCAGATTTAAGAGTCCCACACATTGATCAACAAATCACTCCAGGGTTCTTTTTCTAAATTTTCATTTCTTAATACCTGTTTTATCTCATTCATGAGCTACTTTCTTTCTTTTCTGTTGCAGTATTTTCTTTCGAAGTAGTGAGGATTATGGTCATTGGAGATGTATTTTCCCTGTATGTTATTATTAACAAAAACTGGTAAACTAATGGTTATTTGAATTTACTGATCTATTAAAACATTTAAAAATTTATAAGTACCATGCCTCCATACACTGTTAATATAGGTGGTGATTTATCTGGTGCTATTGAGTAAGGAATTTTTTTGTTTCCTTATCTTTTCAGCTTAATGAGTTTTAAGGGACATATATCAAGGCATAAGCATCACAGAAACAATTAATAATCAAGTAATAACTAGATCTAACCCCATTATACTTTTCATGACTTCAGTTAAGATTTTTATGGAGAATTTAAAAGTTTCTTTTTAAGATGAAAGGTGTGAGTTAGACTTTTCATTTTTAAAATTTTAATCATTATTACATATTTGCATTGAGCTCAAGGTAATTTATTTCCTCAAATAGCTTAATATAATAACACATGATATTTTTGTATTAGCATAATGGTTTCTAATCCAAATTACTATTTTTTAAGCCATTCTATCTCCTAGTATAAATAAACATTTCAACTTAGTTCTACTTTCAATACTGATCATGCCCATCCACATTAAGTATTAGTAGAGAATTTGATCAAGCATGAGTAGAGATTATTAATTCCTTCCTTAGCTGATTGCATTGGCTGCACCAGTCTGGTTTTAGTTATTACATTGTGATATAAAGCAGAAGTCTACTATTTTGACTTTTACATTTACTGAACACAGGATATCCAGCATGACTGAGTATCACACTATACAGTATTGTCTGACAAAATGATTTTTTCCAGGATAACATAATATGGATTTAAAGGAAGTAGAGCTGCAAAACTTCTGAAAGATGGTAGAATTTCATACAAAACAGGACTTATATCTATATTACTTTGTGTATCCAGCTGAGGTGCCAAATTTGCACACCATAGAAACTATCACCATACTCAAAGGTAAACTTTATTACTTAATACAGCCTAAAAATCAAACTTTGACAAGATCTGCAGGGGGAACGGTTACAACTTTGAGTGAAGGAGCTTGAAGAACAACCTAGTTTTCACTGAACCCTAAAAAAAGCATGAAGAAAAACTCAGACCTTTAAGTGACCATCTAGAAATTAACACTAATAGTATTACTTTAAAAGTAGATAACAAAAAAAGTAGATAACAGAATTCAGAATGTATACATATTAGCAATGATATCCAATTTAAAATCCAAAATTAATGGTCATGCAGAAAAATGTCATCTATTTTCCATAGGGAAAAAGTACCCAACACTGAGATGGTTTTGATGTTTTAGTTAACAGATAAAGCTTTAAAGTAATTATTATAAATATGGTTGAGGATATAAGCAAAATATGATCATAATGAGTGAAAAGATAGGCAATCTTAAACTAACGAAAGAAGAAAATGGAAATTTTAGAACCAGAACTGTACAATGTGAGAAATAAAATATCACAGGATATTGTAGGAGAAATAGTAAATAAGACTGAAAGAAAATCAATAGAAATTTTCAAACTTGATAAACAGATAATAAAATTTGAATTACAATAAGTGATCCCAGTAACCTGAAGAATATCAAATGGTCTAACAGTAACTGGTGTTTCAGAAGGAGACTTGAATGAGAAAGGGCCAGATATAAAATAACTGGAAAATTATACTGGTGAATTTCCAAATTTGATTAGATCCAATGAAGGGGAAAAGAAAACAGGATTTGTGGCAAATTCATCAAATGAGTATTTTAGAAATTCTTTTTTGGGGGATAACTTATTAGAAAAGGTATGACTGGATTTCCATTTTAGTTACACCACTTATGGTGTGATATTTGGCCCATTGCCTGATGTTCTCTGAAAGAAAAAGTAAAGAAAATAAAATACAGCCTCATTGTGGTCTCATATTCATGAGATTATAAGATACTTGCAATTACTAATTACCAAATTTTTCTCCCATGAGTAATTTCAGACAGTTTTTAAAAGATTTTACATCTTTTTGATCTGGCTTATTTTTATGTGTGTATTTTCTTTGTTTTTGAACTGTATTTTAATATAAAAAACAGAAAAAGCACTTACTATAGGGCTTCAGTGTGTGACAAACAAAGTATACAATAAATGTGACTGGTAGTTATTTTAAATGGAAATTAATTCTTTAAAACAACTGTTTAGAAGGCAAAGAAAAGGTCAAGTTGTTAATATCCTGGAAAAAATTGGGGCACACTTATCAAGAAATGCTTCATGAGATAACTATACAAATGGATATGTATACTGTGTTCTTGAGGAGGAAGTGCCAATTTCATGTACAAATCAATTCACTTAGTTTACCTGCAAATTTTATATGTTTTGAGTTAAAATTTCAAAAAGGCCAATTGTAAAATTTAAATGGAACTGACAAAAAATATTAAAAAGCCACGACAATTCATAAGGAAGACAATGAAATGTACAGAACTATAGTAATTAGAAAAGTATGCCACTGAGACACAAATATAAAGACATAGAAAAAGAACACGCTAGGTAGTCAAAATATAGAATCAACATACAGGAATTAATGATATGAGAAAGTGTTACTTCATTCAGATCAGTGGGGAAGTATGAACTGTACCATGACTATTGTAAGACAACTGGATAGATCTTTAGAAGTGTGATAAGATCTATTATAAACCTTACACAAAGTAAGTTCCAGCTTGACTTTAGACTTCAACATTAAAAAAAAAACCAAAACAGTAAATGTCAGATTATTATAACATTATCTTGGAACATTGAATCAAAAAAGAGAAAAACAAAAAATCCAGAAGGATGAAATGGAAAATGAAAGCAGGAGCGCAGACTTAAATACACATACATTATTAATAAAATTCAGTGAGCAAGTACATACTGCATGCTGTCTTAGAGATACATCCTATAAATGTAATACACCCACAGAGTAAAAGTAAAAGAATGGAGACTATATCTTAAACAAATATTAAGCAGAGTAAAGCTGGCCTGAGTATATTAATAACAGTAAAAGAAGACTTGTGTACAAGAGATATTACCACAGACAGAGAGGGATATTTGGTAGTAATAGAAGGGTCAATGTCAAGATGATATAATAATAAAAATCTGTATGTACCTTATGACAAGTCTTTAAAACATCTAAAAGCAAATCTTACAGACCTAAGGCAGAAATTTTAAAAAGTTAATTATCAGAGTTGGAGATTCTAACACATCTCTCTCATTAATTGATAGAATTATGGAAAAAATTAGTATATAGATTAGAAAAATAAATGTCAACCAAGCTGAATTAATTGAAATGTACAGAACCCTACACCAAACAGCTCAATGTTTACTTGTTGCACATAGAATATTCAACCAGACTATAAGTGAGCCTTAAAATAAGTGTCAACAAATGTAAAATAGTTGTTATCTTACAAACATGTAAAATAGGAATTAATAGAAATAAAGTGTTAAGAAAATTAAAAATTGAAAATAAAACCACACAATCATCACTCACATGGCTCAAAGAAGAAATCAGAAGATATATTTTTATAAAAATTAAAAACAAATTAATCTTATTAAAAAATCAGCAACAAAAAAGCTTTCAAATTAAATTATACCTGAAAAATATATTTTGTTGGTTATTACATTGACGTTTATAGGAAAATTTATAGACACAATTGCCTACATTAGAAAAATATAAATATTTAAAATTTTCTAAGTTTTCATTTTTAAGTAGAAAATGAAGAAATTATACCAAAAGTAATAAAAAAGATGTGGTGGAGATAAAGAACAAAAATCACTAAAATGGAAAAATAAAATAATGGAAGAAATTTAAAAAGCCAAAATTTCATTCTTAGAAAATAATAATAAAGTTGATGACTCTTTTAAAAGGTTGATGAAAAAAGCAGCACACAAATTATGAAAATATATGGAAAAAAAATGGAAAACTCTAGAGGTCCTATAGATATTAAAAGTAAAACAAGGACGTACAGAGCAAGATGGTAGAGTAGGAGGTCCCCTATTCATATCCTCCCACAGCAACATAATTTGGCAGTCATCCATGGACAAAATTTTATCTGTAGGGTTTGGAATCCAGGTAGAATTTTCAAAATGCCAGTAGAGACCAAGGCCAAGAAAGGATATCTGGAAAAGGCAGGTCTATATACACAAGGCTAACCACCTGTAATCCTGGTTACAAACCCAGTTCTCTTTTAAACTTGACTATCGGCACCCTTGGCCTTGGTCGTGCCACTATCATCATTTGCCAAGAGTCCCAGAAAGAGTCATAACTGTTTGCCCCACAGGCCAGCTTGAAGGCCTTGGTCCAGCTAAGGATTTTAAAGTGGCCCTGAAACCCAGTTCCAGCTCCTCCCAGCCATGGTCTAGGAGGGAGTCTTGACCCTTCAGGGATCCACTGGGAGTCATGTCTGTCTGAGCCCGGAGGCTGTCCTTTCAGACCCCTTAGTAACAACCTCAGACCACACTGCAGCCACAGCATTAGCAACATGACACAGTTAACCTCCACTTAACTATTATCTGAAATCCTATCAGCCAATGAAAGATTTTTATCTGCTAAAACCATTTTGTAAAAAATGAAAGTGATATTTGTTCCTTCAAATGCCCAAACAATGCAAAGCTACAGAGATCATGCAGAATTAGGCAAAAGTGGCACTACCCAAAAAAATCTAGTGAAACTCTAGTATCCAAAGAAATGGATATCTATAAATTATCTGATGAGAAAAAGTCCAATATAATAATCTTAAGGTAGATCAATGAGGTGTAAGAAAACATGGATAGCCAACTAAACAAAATCAAAGAAAACTGCATAAATGAAATAAGAAGTTAATAAAGATGTAGAAACAATAAGAATCATAAATCCATAGAGCTAAAAAAAAAATTAAACAGCTTTGACAGAAGACCTGATCATTCAGAAGAAAGAATAAGCAAATGCAAAGACAAGTCATTTGAATTTAGAGAAATAAAAAGAGAAGAGTGAAGAAAGCATACCAGACATATAGGACACTATCAAAAGAAAGACTATATATATTACAGGAGTCCAAAAAAAGGAGCAGATAAAGAAAGGAGCAAAAAGTATATTTAAAGAAATAATAGCTGAAAACTTCTCAAATCTTGGGGGGATATAAACATCCAGACTCATGAAACTCAAAAGACCCCAAGCAAGATCAAGCCAAAGATTAGCCAAGACACATTATAATCAAATTGTTGAAAGTCAAGACAAAGAATTATGAGAGCAGGAGGACAAAATGATTTATAACGTACAAAGGAACTCTCATAAAGCTATTAGTGGATATATCAGTTGAAACCTTGCAGGTCAGGAGGTAGTATGATGATATATTCAAAGTGTTGAAAGACAAAATAACAACAAAATCAAGCATACAAAACACAGCAAAGGTGTCATTGAATGAAGGAGAGAAAATTTTAAGCCCTAAAATATCTGAGGGTATCTACCACTAGATCTGCCTTATAGGAAATGCTAAAAAAGTTCTTCATGTTGAAAAGTAAGTCACTGTATCATGATACATGGTTCAATTAATCACTAAGTTACAACAATTGTCAATATATATGTACTAAAAATCAAAGCACCTAAATATATAAAGCAAATATGAACAGACCAAAAGCAGGAAATAGCAACATAATAGATTTCAAAACCCCACTTTCAACAAGGACAAAACATCCAGACAGAAAATCAATAAGGAAACTTTAGATTTGAAAAAAAGTATATAACAAATGGACCTAAATATGTATACAGAACATTCTACCCAACAGCAACAGAACGCACATTTTTCTCAAGCAGACATGGAACTTCTCCAAGATAGATTGATCATATGCTAGGTCACAGAAAAAGTATTAACAGAACTAAGAAGACTGAAGTCATATTAATTTTCTTTTCTGATCTTGTGTTGCCTTTCCTTTTGGTGTGAAATAAAAAAGTCATTGTGAACACCAATCTCAAGGAGTTTACCCCCCATATTTTCTTGTAGTAGTTCTATGGTTTCAGATCTTATGTTCAAGTATTTAATCTATTTTGAGTTGATATTTTTAGAATGATGTAAGATAGAGCTCCAGTTTCATCCATTTGCATGTGGTTGTATGGTTTTCCTGGCACCATTTACTGATGAAACTATTTTTTCTCCATTATATATTCTTGGCCTCATTGACATAAATTAATTATCCATGCATGCACTGGTTTATTTCTGGGGTCTCTCTGTTTCACTGTTTATGTTAGTTTTGTGACTATACCATACTGTTTTGATTTTATAGCTTTATAATATAATTTGAACACAGAAATTGTGATGCCTCCAACATTGTTCTTTTTTCTTAGGATTGTTTTGTCTATTTGGAGTCTTTTGTGGTTATAGTAATTTTAGGATTCTTTTTTCTATTTCTGTGAAAAATAAAACTGGAATTAAGTGGCATTGCATGGATTTATAAACTGCTTTGGGTAGTGTTGATGTTTTAACAACATTAATTGTTCCAATCCATAAGCACATATTACAATTACATTTGTGCCTTCTACAATTTCTTTCATCAAGGTCTTATATTTTTCAGTGTACAGGTCTTTTACATACCTGGTTAAATTTATTCCTATGTATTTCACTCTTTCTAATATAATAAAAAATGTGATATTCTCTCAATTCCTCTTCATTGTTAGTGTTTAGAAACAGATAATTTTTGTATGTGGATTTTTTTTGGTATCATTAATCTGCAACTACATGAGTGACATTATGGTTACTAGACTCCCCCCATTGTCAAGTCCCAACCACATACCCCATTACAGTCACTGTCCATCAGCGTAGTAAAATGCTATAGAATCACTACTTGTCTTCTCTGTGTTGTATAGCCCTCCCTGTGGTCCCCACACCCTACATTATGTCTGGTAATCATAATGCCCTTTTTCCTCCCTTGTCCCTCCCTTCCCACCCAACTTCCCCAGTCCCTTCCCCTTTGGTAATTGTTAGTCCATTCCTGGGTTCTGTGAGTCTGCTGCTGTTTTGTTCCTTCAGTTTTATTCTTTGTTCTTATACTCCACATATGAGTGAAATAATTTGATACATGTCTTTTTCCACCTGGCTTATTTCATTAAGCATAATACCCTCTAGCAGCATCCATGTTGTTGCAAATGGTAGGATTTGTTTTCTTCTTATGGCTGAATAATATTCCATTGTGTATATGTACCATATCTTCTTTATCCATTCATCTACTGATGGACACTTAGGTTGCTTCCATTTCTTGGCTATTGTAAATAGTGCTGCAATAAACATAGGGGTGCATCTGTCTTTTTCAAACTTAGGGTAAATTCCTAGAAGTGGAATTCCTGGGTCAAATGGTGTTTCTATTTTGAGGAACTCTCATTTTATCCACACTTTATAATTCATAATCCTCTCTGCTATCTATTTTGAGTTTTTTTTGAGAAACCTCCATACTGCTTTCCACAATGGTTGAACGAGTTTACATTCCCACCAGCATTGTAGGAGGGTTCCCCTTTCTCCACATCCTTACCAACATTTGTTGTTGTTTGTCTTTTGGATGGTGGCAATCCTTACTGGTGTGAGGTGATATCTCACTGTGGTTTTAATTTGCATTTCTCTGATGATTGACAATGTGGAGCATCTTTGCATGTGCCTGTTGGCCATCTGAATTTTTTCTTTGGAGAAGTGTCTGTTCAGATTCTCTGCCCATTTTTTAATTGGATTATTTGCTTGTTTGTTGAGGTGCATGAGCACTTTATATATCTTGAATGTCAATCCTTTATCGATAGGTCATTTATGAATATAATCTCCCATACTGTAGGATGTATTTTTGTTCTATTGATGATGTCCTTGGCTGTAAAGAAGCTTTTCAGCTTGATATAGTCCCACTTGTTCATCTTTGCTTTTGTTTCCCTTGCCCAGGGAGATATGTTCATGAAGAAGTTGCTCATGTTTATGTCCAAGAAATTTTGCCTATGTTTTTTCTAAGAGTTTTATGGTTTTATGACTTACATTCAGGTCTTTGATCCATTTTGAATTTACTTTTGTGTATGGGGTTAGACAATGATCCAGTTTCATTCTCTTACATGTAGCTGTCCAGTTTTGCCAACATCAGCTGTTGAAGAGGCTTTCATTTCCCCATTGTACATCCATGGCTCCTTTATCATATATTAATTGACCATTTATGTTTGAGAAAATATTTAGACTCTCTATTCTGTTCCACTAGTCTGTGGGTCTGTTCTTCTGCCAGTATCAAATTGTCTTGATTACTGTGGCTTTGTAGTAGAGCTTGAAGTTGGAAAATGAGACACCCCCTGCTTTATTCTTCTTTCTCAGGATTGCTTTAGATTGTTCATGGTCTTTTGTCATTCCATATGAATTTTAGAACTGTTTGTTCCAGTTCTTTGAAGAATGTTATTTGTATTTTGATAAGGATTGCATTGAATCTGTGGATTGCTTTAGGCAGGATGGCCATTTTGACAGTATGAATTCTTCCTAGCTAAGAGCATGGGATGAGTGTCCATTTGTTAGTGTCCTCTTTAATTCCTCTTAGAAGTGTCTTGTAGTTTCCAAGGTATAGGTCCTTCAATTCCTTGGTTAGGTTTATTCCTAGATGTTTTATTCTTTTTGATGCAATTGTGAATGGAATTGTTTTCCTGATTTCTCTTTCTGCTAGTTCATCATTAGTGTATAGGAAAGCAACAGATTTCTGTGTATTTATTTTGTATTCTGCATCTTTGCTGAATTCAGATATTATTTCTCATAGTTTTGGAGTGGAGTCTTTAGGGTTTTATATGTACAATATCATTACATCTGCAAATAGTGACAGTTTGACTTATTCCTTACCAATCTGGATGCCTGTATTTCTTTGTTTTGTCTGATTGCCGTGGCTAGGACCTCCATTACCATGTTGAATAACAGTGGAGAGAGTGGGCATCCCTGTCTTGTTCCTGATCTTAGAGGAAAAGCTTCCAGCTTCTCGCTGTTAAGTATGATGTTGGCTGTGGGTTTATCATATATGGCCTTTATTATGTTCAGGTACTTGCCCTCTATACACATTTTGTTGAGAGTTTTTATCATGAGTGGATTTTGAATTTTGTCAAATGCTTTTTCAGCATCTATGGAGATGATCATGTGGTTTTTGTCCTTCTTTTTTTTTTTGTGGTGGATGATGATGGATTTTCGAATGTTGTACTATCCTTGTATCCCTGGGATGAATTCTAATTAGTCATGATGGATGATCTTTTTGATGTGTTTTTGAATTCGGTTTGCTAATATTTTGTTGAGTATTTTTGCATCTATGTTCATCAGGGATATTGGTCTGTAATTTTCTTTTTCGGCGGGGTCTTTGCCTGCTTTTGGTATTACAGTGATGCTGGCTTCATAGAATGAGTTTGGAAGTATTCCCTCCTCTTCTATTTTTTGGAAAACTCGAAGGAGAATGGGTATTGTGTCTTCTCTATATGTGTGATAAAATTCAGTGGTGAATCCATCTGGTCTAGGGGTTTTATTCTTGGGTAGTTTTTTGATTAGTGATTCAATTTCATTGCTGGTAATTGGTCTGTTTAGATTTTCTGTTTCTTCCTTGGTCCGTCTTGTAATTTTGTATTTTTCTAGAAAGTTGTCCATTTCTTCTAGGTTATCCAGTTTGTTAGTGTGTAGATTTTCATAATATTCTCTAATAATTCTTTGTATTCCTGTGATTTACGTAGTGATTTTTCCTGTCTCATTTCTGATTCTGTTTATGTGTGTAGATTCTCTTTTTCTCTTAATAAATCTGGCTAGGGATTTGTCTATTTTATTTATTTTCTCAAAGAATCAGCTCTTCCTACCTTTGATTTTTTTCTATTATTTTATTCTTCTCAATTTTATTTATTTCTTCTCAGATCTTTATTATGTCCCTCCTTCTGCTGACTTTGGGCCTCATTTGTTTGTCTTTTTCCAGTTTCAATAATTGTGACTTTAGACTATTCGTTTGGGATTGTTCTTCCTTCTTTAAATAGGCCTGGATTGCTATGTACTTTCATCTTAGAACTGCCTTCACTGCATCCCCATAAGTTGTTGTATTGTGGTGTTGTTTTCATTTTGTCTCCATGTATTGCTTGATCTCTGTATTAATTTGGTCATTTATCCATTGATTATTTGGGAGCATATTGTTAAGCCTCCATATGTTTGTGAGCCTTTTTTTTTTGTACAGTTTATTTCTAGTTTCATACCTTTGTGAGCTGAGAAGTTAGTTGGTAGATTTGCAATCTTTTTGAATTTATTGAGGCTCTTTTTGTGGCCTAGTATGTGATCTATTCTGGAAAATGGTCCATGGACACTTGAGAATAATGTGTATTCTGCTGCTTTTGGGTGTAGAGTTTTGTGGATGTCTGTTAGTTCCATCTGTTCTAGTGTGTTGTTCAGTGCCTCTGTGTCCTTACTTTTTTCTGTCTGGTTGATCTATCCTTTGGAGTGAGTGGTGTGTTGAAGTCTCCTAAAATGAATGAATCACATTCTATTTCCTCCTTTAATTCTGTTAGTATTTGTTTCACATATGTTGGTGCTCCTGTATTGGGTGCATATATATTTATAATGGTTATATTCTTGTAGTATTTTTGCTTGGTTTTGTTATCAGAGTAAATGTGGCATCAAAAAATAAGTTCAGAAATGTTTCCTCTTCATCTATTTTTAGGGACGTTTCACAGGGATTGGAATTTATTGCTTTGTTTAGTATAATTCACTAGTGCAGTCATCTAGTCCCGAGTTTTTTGTTGGAAGATTTTTCATTACAGATTCTATGTCTTTAGTAGCAATTGATATATTCATCCTTAATATTTTTTCATGATTCACTCTTGGTAGTTTTTGTTTCTAGGATTTTATCCATTTCTTCTAGATTATCCAATTTTGGGGCCTATAATTTTCAAGTAGGCTCTTATAATTCTTTGTATTTGTGTAGTGTGAGATATATTTCTTCTTGTCTTTCATTTCTAATTTTATTTATTTGTGCCCTCTCTTTTTTACATCATAAATCTAGCTAAAGATCTTTTTTTTTTTTAGGAAACTAACACTTAGCTTTATTGATCTTCTCTATTTTATTTTTAGTCTTGCTTTCATTTATTTCTGCTTCTTCGAGTTCTTTTCGATACATATTCCTCTCTTAACTTACTTGACTCTTTGTATTTGTTTCTCAGTCACTTCCTCCAGTCTTGTTGGAGTGGTTTCTTGCAGGATATGAGCCTTATTTTTCATCCTGGCCCTAGCCCTTGGTTGCTTCCCAACACTTTGTGATTGTCCATGCTGCCTTCTTTGTTTTTATTGCCTTCTAGTACTTGAAGTCATGCCAGGACCTATCACTGGCACAAAAGGGAGGTCCTCAATGAGAACCTGGGTGCAGATTGATTGATTGATTGGAAGCCAGACCTTCTGGTAGTAGCTTTGAAAACATTCAAGTGTACTTCTTTCATGGAAAGACTGGGAGCTGGGCATTTTTGTCATCTCCCTTGCCAGTGACACTTGGATGATAGCTGGGTAACAACTGTTTCTTTGTTGGCTGAAATCCTGTGGGTCTGTAAACATAAGTCCTACTGGTTACCAGAGCGAGGATATCAAGAGGTACATTCCCTGGGTGCAACCATAAAAGCTGGGGCACCAGACATGTGCACAAGCTCCTTTCAAGGAGTTATTGGTGATTTGCTACAGTTGTTAGCTAGAGGGAGAATGCTGAGATAGCATCTATTAGCACGCTTAGTCTCTGGGGAGGATCATGGTATCTTTTATATTACTACTAAATTTAAAGCCTGACCTTCAGACAGCAAGCTTTTAAGGTATAGGAGTGTGCCTGTTTCAGGAAGATACTGGGAGAAGGTGTTTCTGTCTGTTCTCTTTGTGGTAAGCCTTGGGGAAGTAGCTATGGTGAGTTCTTGCAAAACCTGTTTGTTTGCTAGTCTTGTAGATTTCATGGAAAAAAAGTCTTGTTGAATTTCAGGGCTATGTGTTTTGGGGGACCATCATTCAAATGGATACCTTAGAAGTTGGGGTATTAGATGTTTGATCCACACCATTCATGCCTCAGGGAACAGCTATGCTGTGGGTAAGGTTATGGCAAAAGTGTGTCTCAGCTTTTGCTACTCGTTTTTATCTAGGTTTTTAAATCATTCACTAGATGTGTAGCAGTCACTTGCCTAGTTTCTGGAGGTCTTTCAGGAGGAATTGTTCCATGTGTAGATGTACATTCAATGTGCTCATTAGAAGGGGGTGAATTCAGGAAACTTCTATATTACCATCTGGGACTTGAACTCCTACTCTTCATAATCTTTATTTTTCCTGAAATACAGATGTACATGATTTCAAAATAATTTCTAGTCATAAAATATTTCCGATTAAGTACAGTTTTTATAGCTTATTTAATGCTATGTAATGAAATCCTAAAAAATTCCACAAATATTAGCAAACGTATCTATTTTTCTGCCTTATATTAAATTTTGTAAGTATTTTTAGCTTCAGAAGATAAAATGTTCTCCTTAAGGTTATCAATATAATCAACTTATAATTAATATTAACAATTATTTATCTATTTGATATTTGAAGGCTAGTAAATTTTTAACAAAATTAAAAGCTTTCACAATCATTATTGCAACATATTCCCCTTGTTACAATCAATAAAATTTATATTTCAACTTACAGAATACCAAATATATGCAGAGATTTTAAAAGTTACAACTAGAATAAGTATCTATAGTTGGATGCATTTACATGATAACATAAATCAAATGATGCATTTATATCACTGCTGTTCATAGTCTCAGTATGATTTTAACCCCACGCAATCACAGTCTATTCAACATATATACATTTAATATTGTCAGAAAATGTATTGAAGTTATACTTGCAAACACTGAAACTAACACCAAAGCCAAATAGAAAATTTGAGATAAAAACAAGCTAAAACTAAATTTTGGCACTTTATTATCTATTCTATTTCAACTTATAAGGGTATAGGGAAAATGGAAATTTTGTGACCAGGATTCTCACCTGATACTAATATCGCCCATTGTGTACATACAGGATCTTGCTTGCATGCCTGTTGGCAGTAGGCTGTTTACTGCTGATAGAGCTCCACCCAGAGTGAACTGTCAGTCACAGAAGTATTGCCTTGGGGAGAGGTGAAAAGGAAACACACAAGCTCCTGAAATGGTATGAGGCATCTGACAGTCACCAAAGAGACCTGCCAACAGTTCAACCCCATGCTAGGAAGCAGAGAGAAAAGCCACAGAGCTTGGTGCTGGGAAGGAGGAGGAAGTAGAGAGGGAAGGCATAGAGCCTGGTGTTGGGGAGTAGGAGGAGCAGAGATGGAGCCATCTGCAGAGGCATTGCCTGGGGAGCAGGGAGTGGAGCCAGGGCCAGAGACTGAGATGGGCAGATGGGAGTCTGGCTCTTGACTTGCTGCCATGAGAATAAAACTCAGGATGAGTCCTTTTTTACCCCCAACATTCCATTGTCTTTATTCAGTGTCACTGATTGAATAAACAAGGGGAACAACAAGGGGAAACTAGTGTACCAAAAAATAGAGATATAGGGTATGATCACTCTTACATATATATGTAGAATTATGTATGTTTCCAAATGTATAATAAATATTAAATATATAATGTAAACTTATATTTTTATTTAGGTATCATTCATTGCTTAATTCCAGAGTACCATATCTGTAACCACAATACTCAAGTTTAGGAATCTGATCCTGTTTTATATTTCTGTTTGACATCTTTTCAGGAATTTATTAGGATAAAATATTTTAGAGATTCAGCCTTGTATTTCAAGACTATAAACAGAAATTTTTAAGACAATAAATGAAGAAATGAAACTGTTATCCAGAAATTCATTCTAATGACAAATGCCTCATATAGTAACCAAAGAATAAAAAAATTATGGTTTACGTTTCAATAGCTAAACTCTTATCTCATATTGTTGGTAGTATTGAATTACTTTTGTCCTTTGAGTTCTGATTGATTTTAATTAATTCATTCATTTGTACTTTTAAACATTTACCAAGTACATATCATAACCACAGCTCTGTATTATGCTTAGTATTTATTCAAACCAATTGTTCTTGCCCTCACAAAGCTACAGAAACTTTCATATATTATCCTGCTTCATCACATAATATTTACATTCTCTAAACCATCTCATGTTCTTTATGAAATGAGAAGTTATATGTATATAACTTCAATCACACAAAGTAGATTGTGGTTATAACATAGAGAAGAGCTGGGAAAGTTATCTTCCTAGTATAATCAATATGCCTAATCAGCAGAGCATTTGGCTAAAGTAGAAGCTTTAAGGCAGGTGAGGAAGAGCTCATAAATACTTACAGTGATTGCTGGAAGATAAGTTGATTGCCTCTTTAAACATTTTGGTGCTCATCTACTTCTTGCCAAAATGTGGTTCTGCTAAACAAAGTCTTCCTTTCATTCTCTTTTTCACACAGACATTAGCATGACAATTTACCCAAAAGATGAAACCACAGGGTTTTAAAGTATGAAGAAGTATTACAGGCAATCTCATCCCAATTCCTTCATTGTACAGCTGATGATACATATCTGTAGTTTGCACAGAAATCTTACAGAAGCCGATGCAAAGTTACTGGCCAGCTTTACCAGACTATAAATTTATATAGATAATTAAAAAATAACAAGATATAAAACACACCATATTTTAAATTCCACACAACCAAATTATTCTCATAGTTTTTGTGTGAGAAACATTTTCTAAGGTAAGCATCTTGAACATTCTTATTTAACAGTTTAAATGTCCATAGCAAATAAAAACTAGAAGAAATTCAGAAGTGGGGGTTAAAAACTAGGATGTCTTTTATGTGCAATCATAATTCTATAAAATTAGATTTGATGCCATGAACTCTACCTACTATCCATAACTCATATTATATATTAGTTTATACATTTAAAAAAAGTAAACATGTTCAATTTTCTGTGGACTTACGTAAAAATAATTTTTAATGAATATTGCTAACTCCAGTGCAGTGCCCAATAGAAATACTTTACAATCTTTGAAATAATCTGGTTAATTATATCTTTCACTTTCCTCTTAATTTAGATTTTGAATGACAGTGTTGATTTCAAGAGACAGAATAACATTTGGAAGCTTGTCTCTTAGTTCCTTTTCCCTCTTACTTCATATTTTAACAAGCCATAAGTATGCCATCCATCCTGTATTTTTTGCCTATTCCACTACTTTCATTTCAAAAGCTCTCCAAATAAGAAATATATAAAGTGGATACTTATTAGAATGGCCTACTTTGAAGATGGCACATTTCTTCCATAAGTAAAACAGATGCTTAAATACTCATTTATCCCCACATTGTTTCAAGCATTTTAAACTCTACTTTGAAGATGGCACATTTCTTCCATAAGTAAAACAGATGCTTAAATACTCATTTATCCCCACATTGTTTCAAGCATTTTAAACTCCTTTGCTGCTGAGCTATGAATTATATTTAACCATTTCTGTGTTTTTTTTTTCAAAAACACCTACCCACTCACCTCTTATTTTTAAATATCTCCCTGCTATTACTTTCAATCCAGCCAGTGCTGTCATGGTAAATGTTTGATAATGATATGTTTTAAAAAATTACATTCATACATATATATATATATATATATATATGGACTTATATTATAAATTTTACTTATTAAAATGTATATAGACTCCAATTTAAAAATATTAATAAAATATATAATACTCCTTTTTGTTGTGGCCAACCTTTTAATTATTGTATTCATAACCAAACTATGGTTTTATATAACAAATGAGTGTAGTTCTGACATGAATGATGGTTAATATTTTCACTTCATCAATAATTAAGACAAGGGTGAAACAAGAAAAATATATGTTGGATATTCATTCATTTGCATGTCATTGAATTCATTTGTTTCTAAAGTGGATCATAATTTTCAAATACTTGCAGAATATTTCCTGATTTTTATTGTCACTGAAATGTCTACAGACAGAACACAAATTTCAACTTAATCTCCATCACTTAAGTCTGGAAAATCAACAACAACAAAAAAAAACACCAGTTCTTATTTGTAGTGTTTCCCAATTTTCATGCTTGCCAGTTCCTATCCACAATACTGCTATCAATAATTTCAAGGTTGCCACATGACAAATTGGATGTGAGGTTGACAAGAGATGTGCAGTAGTACAGCAATATAGAGTATATTTACATTGCAAATAAAATAAATACAAATGATGTCATAACACTGATAGTTTGTAAATGTAGAAAATAATGTGAAGAGATGAGTTTAGAAAATACTACCTTTTCAAAAAAGTTTACTGAGATTCATATACCAATACTATACCTATTTAAAGTATATAATTCAGTGGTGTTAAGTATATTCAGGTATGTGCAACAATCACCATGATCAATTTTAGAACATTTCATACTTTCAGAAAGAAACTCTCTATCCCTTAGTTATTACCCCACTGAACTCCCACCCTCTCAGCCCTAAACAACCACTAATCTATTTCTGTCTCAATAAAGTTGCCTCTTTTGGACTTTGCATATTAATGGAAACATATAATACGTGCTCTTTTTGTGACTGACTTCTCTTACAAACTGTAACTGATTTCTGAATACAAATTATTCAGATAATTTATCCATTTTAATTATCTTTTTAATATTGATTTGTAAGAATTTTTATATATCTGTACAGTTCTATTGTTAGATATATGACTTACAAGCACTTTTTCCAATCTTAAGGGTAACACTAACTTTTTTGACATCCTTTGAATAAAAACATTTTTAACTTAGATGTTCACTTTATCTTTTCTTTTGTTGTTCATATTTTTTTTGCTATCTAAGAATCATTTGCCAAATTCAAGATTATGAATTTTTACCCCTTAGTTTTTGCCTAGAAGTTTTATGGTTTTATCATTTATACATTAAATATTTGATTTATTTCAGTTAACTTTTATATATGGTGTGAAACAAGGGTTCAACTTCATTATTTGCCATGCGGCTGTCTAGTTGTTACAGCACCATTTTTTGAAAACACTGTCTTTTCCCCACTGAATTGTGTTGACACCCTTGTCAAAATCAGTTGATCATAGATGTGTGAATTTATTTCCGAACTCTAAATTCTGTACTGTTGATCTATATGTGTTCTGTCCTTGTGCCAGTACAGGCAGTCTTGATTACTGCTGCTTTGTAGTATGTTCTGAAATCAGAAAATATGAGTCTTTTTACTTTGCTCTCCTTTTTTCAAGTTTATTTTAGCTACTCAGTGCTCCTTGCAATTCCAAATGACTTTCACGATCAGCTTATGGAGTTCTATAAGGAATTCAGCTGAGATTCTGATGAGAATTGTATATCACTTTGGGAAGTATTGCCATCTTAGCACAGTTAACTTATTTGATCATGGATATGCAATATATTTCCAATTATTTAGATATTCTTTAATTTCTTTGAACATCTTTTTGTTTTCAAACTTTAAGTTTTATACTTTTGCTAAATTCATAAGTATTTTATTCTACTTAATGCTTTGTTAAATAAATTGTTTTCTTAATCCATTTTTGGATTCTTCATTGCTGGTATATAGAAATATAATTAATTTTTGTATATTGATCTTGTATCCTGAAGCCTAGCTGAACTCATTTATTAGTTCTAATAGTTTTTTAATTGAATTCTGTAAGATTTTCTATCTACAAAATCATGTCATCTGTGAATATAGATAGGTTTTCTTCTACCTTTCTAATTTGGATGTTTATTATTTCTTTTTCTTGATTAATTGCTGTGGATCTAACTTTTAGTACAATGTTGAATATAATAGAAAAAGTAGACACTTTTGTTTTGTTCCTGATCTTAGAGATAAGGCATCCTGTCTTTCACATTAAGTGTATTAGCTGTGAGGTTTTTATAGATACCATTTATTTGGTTGAGAAAGTGGCCTTGTATTAGTAGTTTCTTTAGTGTTGTTATGATGAAGAGTGCTAGATTTTGCCAAATGATTTTCTGTCTCTTTTGAGAAGATCATGTATTTTGTAAATTTTGAATTCATTTGTATAATTTATTGCTACATTAGTTTGCTAGGGATGCTCTAACAAAGTACCAACAGTCTGGGTGATTTAAAGTTATTTTTAAAAAAAACAGAACATTTATTGTCTCACAGTTCTGGAGGCTAGATGCCTCCAGATAATCAAGATATCAGTAGGGGTGAATGCCTCTGAGGGCTGTAAGGCAAGAATCTGTTCCAGTCTTCTTTCATTGGCTTTCAGTTAACTGTTTTCTTTTTAGGTTTCTTCCCTCTGTGCAAGTCTCTGTGTTCTTATCGTTGCACCCTCTTTTTTTTTTTTTTTTAGTTTTATGGATGTATGAATAACAGACAAAAATACTTAAATTAACATATCCATCAACTTATATAGTTACCTTTTTTGGGGACAATGAGAACACTTAAGATTACTCTTATTGGTTTACAAGTACTCAATAAAATATTACTTACTATATTCAGCATGTTATACATTAGATCCCCAGAGCTTATTCCTCTTGTTACTGAAAGTTTGTACCATTTTACCAACATCTCTCCATTCCCACCCGACCCCAGCCTCTGGCAACCACCTTTCTATGAGTTCAACTCTCTGGTTCTATGAGTTCAACATTTTTAGATTTCACATTTAAGTGAGATCATGCAGTATTTATCTTTGTCTGGATTACTTCACTTAGCATAATGCCCTCTAGGTTCATTCACAATTTATGTTGCCACAAATGACAAGATTTACTTCTCCTTTTTTATTTTATGTCTGAATAATATATTAATATAATAATGTAATATATATATGTATGTATATGTATATTTGTGTGTCTCACAACTTCTTTATCCAATCCATTCATCAATGGATACTTAGATCATTTTCATATCTTTGGATATCTAGATTGTTTCCATAATCTTTAGTCATTTTCCAATAATGGCTATACCAATTTTCATTCCCATCAAGAGTATACAAGAGTTCCATCTTCTGCACACCTTTGCCAATACTTGTTGATTCTTGCCTTTTTGATAATACATATCCTAATAGGTGTGAGGTGATACCTCATTCTGGTTTTGATTTTCATTTCCCTGATGATTAGTGATATTAAGCAACTTTTCACATACCTGTTGGTGAGCTCAATGTCTTTGGAAAACATCTATTCAGGTCCTTTGCACATTTTTTTTTTATTTTGGTATCATTATTCTACAATTACATGAAGAACATTATGTTTACTAGGCTCCCCCCTTCACCAAGTCCCCCCTACATACCCCTTCACAGTCACTGTCCATCAGCATAGTAAGATGCTGTAAAATCACTACTTGTCTTCTCTGTGTTGCACAGCCCTCCCCATGTCCCCCCCACTATTTAATCAAGTTATTTATCTGTTTGTTTCTTTGCTACTGAGTAGTCAGAGTTGCTTATGTATCTTGTATATTAACACAGTATTATATATATGGTTTGCAAATATAGTCTCCCATTCTGTAGGCTGCCTTTTCATTTTGTTGTTTGCTTTGCTATGCAGAAACTTTTTAGTTTGATATAGTCCAACTTATTTATTTTTGTTTTTGTTGCCTGTGATATTGTTGTCATATCCAAAAAGTACCAGCAAGATCAATATCAAGGAATTTTACCTATGTTTTATTCAAATAGCTTTATGGTTTCAGGTCTTACATTTAAGTCATTTACTCATATCAAGTTAATATTTATATGGTGTAAGATAAAAGTACAGTTTCAATCATTTGCATGTGGATATCCAGTTGTAACATCACTTATTGAAGAGTATCTTTTTTCCATTGTGTATTTTTGTCACCCTTTTCAAAGATTATTTTATCATTAACTTGCAGGTTTATTTCTGGGCTGTCAGTTCTATTCCATTGGTGCATATGTCTGTTTTTCTGCAAGTACTATGCTTTTCATTACTATACTATAGTTGTGATTGCTATAGCTTTGTAATATACTTTGAAATCAGGAAATGAGTTGCCTCCAGCCTTGTTTTTCTGTGTATATAACTACTGATTGGCATTTTTTACTTCAGCATTTAAATCTTTAATCTTACTATCATAAGGCTTTAATTGTTTCTGTTGAGAAGTCAACTATTAACTCTGTAAGGCCCTCTTAAATGTGATGATTCCTTTTCCTCTTACTGCTTTTAAGATTTATTTGTTTTTCCCTTTCAATGTTTTTATTATGACTTATTTGGGTTGAGATCACTTCATTTATTCTTCTTAGAAATTGTGCAGCTTGCTTGTGCATACTGATTTTCATCACATTTTGGGAGCTTTCAGTTATTATATTTTTGATGATTTTTTTAGCTCTTTCATTCTCCACTGTCCTATTAGTAATTCATATTTTATGATACAATATTTTCCCACAATCTTTTCAAGTCCTACTTTTTTTTCTTCATCCTTTTTTCTCTTTTATATTCTCATTGATCTACTTTCAAATTGATGGATGATTATTGATATTCTGCTAGATCAAATTTACTATTGCCCTTGTAATTTTTCATTTTTGTTATATTTTTCAATCCCACAATTTCCATGTTTCTTTTTTAAAATTGTCTTTACTGATATTCTTTCTTTGATGAGACAATATCAACATACCTTCCTTTACATTTTTAAGTATTGTTCCCTTTTATTCTCAGAACATATTTATATTAGCTGTTTCGGATTTTCAGTCTTCTAAGTTTCACATCTGAACTCTCTCAAAGGCAACTTCTGTTGCTTGCTTTTTCCCCTATGTATAGGTAATACTTTTTTTGTTTCTTTGCATATCTGATGATTTTTTTAAAAATTTAAACTCTAAATTTTAGATAATATATTATAGAAAATCTGGATACTGATTCTTATTTTCCTCCCTGGGGGCTTGTTCCTATTTTTGTATGCTTGTTCATTTGTTTAGTAACTTGACTAAACTTGTTTAACCCTAATTTTTTTAAGCCTTTACTGCTGCCCCTCAGAGAGTAGTCTTCTATGTGTGTTTATTCATCCAGGGAGATGTAATTTTTTTCAGGACTTTTTATGACTGTCTCCTTCCCTAACTGCTCTGTTAAATATGCTTCTGTTGGTATCATTTTGAGCTCTTAGCCTCAACTAAGTAATAGTAATTGCACTATTGTTTTCAACAATGGCTCTGAAGCATAAACAGATTCTGTCTCATTTGCTAAGATTTTGACCCCTACATAGGGATAGTCTTTGAGGCCAAACTTTGAGAATTGTTGTGACCCCAGAAGATTTCTTCTTAGCTCTCTCTGTTTCTCTGTTGAACTTCTACCTGATGTACAATTAAGCTTGTTGTTATGGAACTACCAACCTCCTCTTAATTGATTACTATTAAATTCACCATTGTTTTCTATAGTTCCCTTAGGTCTAAACTTCCCAACTCTGTCAGAGATAAACTAAATGCCCTTAGGGAGAGCTACAGAACACTGTATACTTATGGATTGCTGCCTCAGGTCCTGGGCAAAATCTTTGTTCCACTCCTCCAGAGGTGGGGAGGAGACAATGACTTCCTTTTCTTAGAGTGTCACTCTGTACAATCAGGGAAATGGGTAGTCATGTTAGCTTCTGGTCTTCTCAGTTTACCTATCTTAACATGGAACCTATGACCTAGGAGAAAGATCATTCTGTTGAACCAGGGGTAGATCTTCTGCCATATGAATAGGGGCTAGGTAGAAGGAAACTGCAGACCTTTTAGCCACTCTTGCTGGTAATACAGGAATGGAGCTTCTGCCATAAGCCTGGTGTGTGATGAAAATTTGGGCAACTATCCCTCCTCCCAGGAAGATGTTGTAGCCTTAGCTTGGAATGCGGGGGAAGAGGTAGCTATGTGTTCTTGGCTACAGCCATCCCTACACCTCACAGTAGAGCTCCCAGCATGCTGAACAGGGGATGAGGATGGACAGAAGTAGATCATGGCTTAAATGTCACAGACTCTCACTATTCTTACCAATATTCAGTATACTTTCTTGATTAAATGTTTGCTCACTTTCTGTATGCTCTTGGGACAATTCCCAGTGATTCAAAAATGTTTTTAAATAATTTCACCAGTTATGTTTGTTTTACTGGAGAGCAACTCTGAAGAACTCCTTATGGCACCATTCCAGAATTGACTCCCATGTATTAACTTTGTTTTTCATATAGTTCATTTATTTATAATTTCACATAATCTGATTCATAATAATGGCTACATTTAACAACTGGCTTGACAAATTCCTAAAATTTTAACATTCTGGTCTTGCTAGCCAGTAAGACCTGGCTCCAGTATAGCACTTAATGTAGCTTAAGTAACATGTTAGGTATAATGCATCTTTTATCTATAGGTCTCACTGTTCTATGAGAGATGAGATACAACATCAACAACAATCATGAGAGTAAGTTGAGGCTATTAGCCCACATATGTTTATGTTATAAAGAAAATTCTTGATTTCTTATAAAATGCCAAATTTTACTATAAGTACTGATTATGTGAGCTTTAAAAATTAGGACATATCATGAGAATTCTTTATGATCTTTTTCAAACAATCATTTTCTAGAGTTGATTGATAAATTTTTTACCTAAATACCAGAAAGTATGTTCAAAAATATTTTATTCCTGAATGTCTAAGTCTTATAAACACAAGCAAGTTCAATTTGAAAATGTGGTAATCATTTGATATGACCCACATAATATTCAAATTCAGGACCTTCCTAGACCAATGTCTTTCTTCAGGCTTTCATCAGCAACTTTCAAATTGTGGTCTTGAGATAAAACATACTTTGTGCACTTCATCTTTCTAATAACTAATTTTATTTTAATTAACTAATTATTCTAATTAACTAATGCTACCTTCCTAATAAGTAAACATCTTGAAAAATCATAAGTATTCCCTATTGTCTAATAAACAATGGGAAAAAGCTTTGCTAGTATAAAACTGATAACAATACAGATCATGAAGACAAATTCTTCCTCCATACTTTGGCAATAAAGGGTTAGCATAAGATAATCACACTGATATCATCAACACAGGCATATTTTGGCACCAGGGGCTTTTGCGGATCAGGGAAGTAATTTCTTCTTTGCTTCATTTGTGGCCAGAATTAGGAATATGATGACTAAAGCCCATTTCGTGCTCCATGTGTTAAAAGCTAATTAATCATTGTATAAACAGGAAGGGAGAATTTTCTCCCATGAGCAGTTACTAATTATCCATTTTCTTTTCTGGCTAATGTGGTAGATATCCCAAATGTTAATGACAAGCTAAACCTTTTACATTTCTGATTGACTACATTCTATGTTTTATAATTTATTTGAACTGTGGTAGATATGTGCTTTTTTTTATTTGCTTGATATTAGATATTTTTCCTCACTACACGGTGTGAAAAAAAGTGTATATTAGTATTAGAACTAATATTCTGCAATGTTTTATTATGGCTCTAATACCTATTTTATACTTAAATGAAAATATCATTCTTAAAGAGGACAGAGTGCACTCGACTTGACAAGGGTGCTGAATAGGCTTAATCTAAAGCACTGAAAAAATGCTAAAGTGACATTATGCTGACATTGCAGTTTGGCTAAATTTTAATCGTTAGATGTGATGAGTTTTTCCGAAGTGATTTACATGTTACCATGATAGTGGCATTCAGTGACTATTCTAATATGATGTTTTAGTACAGACCTGTTTTTAGTGTGTAAAACCTGCCTTGCTACATATAAGTAACACTGTACCTTTTTAAAATAAGCTCAGAAAGATAAAACGCAATGGAATATTTATTCTTAAAATCCCTTTTAATTTGAAGTGTGCTTAATTAAACAAGTATTCTTTGAAGATGCCCCAGTTTTGCTGTCTGCCTTGAAAAAATGTGTAGTGATCAGTTGTCAGCCATCATCCACTCACCATCATATTTTACAAGCTGTGGAATATACTACATGTATATATGTCTACATATTAGGCACATATCAGGCAAATTATATTAAGAGTTTATTGATTTTTCTTTTACTTTTTTTCAGGAACACTTATTTCGGCTTTTTAAAAGCTTTTATTTCAGACTAACATTTGTTCTGCCTATTCTGAAACTTTCACATATTGTGAATCAGATTAGTAGTCACTCACATTTACATTTATAGTTCTACTACAATTTTAAATAGTACTCTAAAATAATTAACTTACTAGGGAGCATACAAGTTTACACTTAAACTGTTTAAGTTGCAGGTGCAGGATTTATTCTTTAATATATAACTACAATTCTGCTATGTACTTTTTGGATACTTAAGAATAAGTGACTGTAAGAATTCTAAATAGCTATTTTTGTATTGGTGTGTCTATTCAATTATGAAAGAACAAGATGTGACCAAAAAAACAAGTCAGTTTGTTTGATTTGTCACAGCTTTTAATAAGAATAGTAGACACAGAACCTTTAATAAAAATGCATTCTGATTCAATAAAAAGATAATTTAAAATCTAGAAATACGAACACAAAGTATTTTTATACAAAGGATCTCTCAGTTACTCAGATTTGTTTAAACACTGTGAACTTTTTGCTTCTTTTCATGAAAAACTTTCTTATAAATTGTTTTGGATTAAATTTTGAATGGCATGCATCCAGATGGACCAAATGTTGACATAAAACGGTGTAAAGAAAAACAACTCTCCCTAGTATCACTTGCATACAAATATCACTTGCATATAATCTGTAAAAAACATATTAATACATAAGTAGAACCATATTTTACTATTCAATAACACTGCAATCAGATGAGAAAGACAGACAATGTCAATACAAATATTGCTAGTTTTATATTAAAAAAACATACATAAGCATGTAATCAAAATGTGCAATGATGAGTATGGGATAGATCTATGGTAAAAATGTACAACATGAACAATCATCTTAATTTTCAATGCTTCTTCATAATGATAAAAATCACTCTCTTATTTCACCTATACAATATGCTATACACATAGAAGAGAGTTTTATATAATTCTTATTATTTTTGGTACACAGATATTCCTTTCCAATACATTAAACCTTAAACTTGACAATTACATTTTCATTACTATTAAATTTTACTATATATTTTTCTACTATCAGAGGCATGTAAGTTTAGGTTTTTGGATTTTAGAATAAGTAAATTTCTTCTAACACTATGACTTCATTTAACCTTAATTACCTTCTTAAAGGTCCTATCTCTAGAGTCAGAATAGGGGTTCTAGCTTCATCATGTGAATGCTAGAGGTAAAAAATTCCATTCATAAGAGACAGTATCATTGTTAATATGTTTTATCTTTTGTTAGACTCAATTCTATATATTCAAAAAGAACATTTCAAGCCAAAAAAAAGATACCTATCACTTCACAATTTTAAAATCAATTTACAAATCTGAGTCAAATGCTGTATTCTGCAAGTATGAACTGAAGATATAGAACAGGTTTCTCAGCATTAGGTACAGAGAAACTACATAACAAAGAGGATATGGCTACTAAAGCAGGGCAGAATGCTTAAGATATCAAGCCTTGACTCAGTGTAAGGAATTTCTGTCCTTTGATCTTTTGTGTGACACATTGGTCTGGAATGGCTATGTTGGGATTTGTATTGAAATAACACATTTTTCACCCTATTAGTGTTGTTAAAATTAAAATATATTGAATATTTGAATATAAGCACTTTCAAAAATTTTTATGCAGTCTTAATTTAGATAAATTACAGAAGAAACTTAGACAGTTAGAGTTAGTAAGAGAAGAAGCTACCTAATTTGTGGATCCCACTGCAAAATGAATACGTAAACCCTTTATTACCCAGAGTTCTCCAGAGAAACAGAAACAGCAGTATGTGTAAATGTATGTACACACACATATAAAAGAGAGAGAGAATATAAGGAATTGACTTAATGCAGTTACGGAGTTTGGCATATCCCAAGATATGCAGACTCAGCAAGCTAGAGAACTGAGAAAGCTAACAGTTTAGTACTGTAGGATCTGAAGAATCAAAAGTTAGCATAAGTACAGCCATCTTAAGGCCCAAATACCACCCCCTAACCCAGAAGAAGGAAAATCATTAGAATCTTGAAAAACAAGTTAGTTAGCCTGTGTCAATTGTAGTGACCTTTAGTTAGCCAACCGTAAATCAGTTAATCATACATGCCTAGCTTATCTTGCTAGAACCACCCTAGACATTCCGAAGGTGATCTCATCTAACCAGACCCCAGGATGTGGCGCCAGCAAAAGATTTATGAGCCTATAGAAAAAACCCTGTATTGTAATTATGGAAAATTTTACCCCTTTTGAAAATGCTATAAAACCTTCTGGCTTTGTGTGCTCTGGGTCCTCGTTGTGACCCGCTGCGACGGGCTGACTTGGACCCCAACTAGTTAGCTTCCGAATAAATTCCTCTTGCTTGTTGCATCAAGAAACGTCTTTGGTGAGTGATTTGGGGCGGCGCCTTCCTCAGGGGAATCCAACAGTACCAGTCTGAGTACAAAGGCCTGAGAACCAGAAGAGACAATGATATTTTTCCAGTTCAAAGGCCAGCAGGCTCAGTACCCAGAAAACGCTGATATTCCAGTTGGAGTCCCAGCAGAAAAAATCACCTATGTCCCAATAAAAAGGTAGTGAAACAGGAAGAATTCTCTCTTTCTCAGGAGAGTCAACCTTTTTGTTCTATGCAGGCCTTCAACTGAATGAGTGAGATCCAACCACATAATGGAGGACAATCTGTTTTACTCAGTCTACCAATTTAAATGTTAACCTCATCCAAAAACACCTATACAGAAACATCCACGCTAATGTATGAATATCTGGGCATGCAAATATCTGGCCTCATTAAGTTGATACATAAAATTAGCCATCACAGTCTTATTACTAAAATGTCCATAAGACTTTCAAAGTGGAAACAACAAAACGTTAAACCAAATGTGGGGCTCTTCTGAGACTGCACCAGTCACATGCTCATGAAACCAGCCCTGTCTAAGAATGATATATAGATATTCATTATACATCTCATGGACATTTTAAGATAACATGGTCATAAGAGAATGCTTGGTGAACAGTCCTCCACACCACCAAGAAATATAAATAAAAGCAAATCTATCCTTCACTATTTTCTACAACTTTGAAAATGGCACCATTATTGTTACATAGGCCAAAAATCTAGAGCCATTCCTTGGTTTATTACATATTTAGTTTTTATCTTACCTAATATATGTTTAAGTTTTGTTGATTTTATTAAAAATATACCATGGTTCCAGTTTAAGATATTGATGTAAGAAAATCCAGAACTCATCTCCTCCCATGGATACATACAGTCTAAAGCTACATATGGAAGAATTTCCTCTAAAAAACCCAAAGGCTGCAGACTACACATTGCAGAAATGAGAGAAAAACCACACTGAAGTAGATTGGAGAGGCTGGGACAAAATCTCATTATAAACCTTACACCTGGTACAGACCTATAACTGAGAAAATATGCAAAACCCAGTGCTTCTCCCTAAGAAGCAGAGTTTGTATCCCATATTGAGCACATCAAATTTTAGAACCAGCTCCTGATAGATGAGCCTCCCAAATACTTAACTTCTAAAACCAATGGAGCTCACATCCCAAGACCCTCAAGATTATAGTGATCTGGGACACAGAGTTTAAAGTTCCCCCACTCAGACTTACCTACACTGGAGCCCATCAGAGGCAGCCAATGATACCTAGACTTCAAGTAAAGAGGCTCAACTGCTTATATTAAAATGTTGAACTGAAGGAGCTATATATAATTTAGTACATCAAGGAACTTGCTAGAATACTTTCCAGGAATAGGGACTGGCAGGTTTAATCTTCATGCTCTCCCTTTCTCATGCCCCAGAGCACCAGTATCTCCTAGAAGGGACCTTTTATAGACATATGGTGCCCTATTCTTTGCTGCTGCTGCCCAGGGTACACCTCTTGACTGCCTGGCTCGGGAGACCAGGGGAGCTTATATACCTGGTCCCATGGGACTGTAATAATCAGTGTCACTCAGAAAGGAGTTTATACCTCTTTTTGATGTGCCAGTTTTTGTGGATGCTGCTGGGGGCACCTCTACATTGCCTGGCTCTGGTTGTCAGTGGGGCTTATGTTCATGGGTCTCACAGGATTGCAACCAGTGGAGAAAGAGTTCTTAAACAGCTACCACACCCAGGGCACAGTAAGAGGCTACAGATTTAGGAGCTCAATCTTCCTGTGATAGAGGCCTATTTGTTAATAATGGCTATGGCCTGAGTGGCAGGCTTCTAATTAAAAGCAGACTGTAATTCCGTCAAGATACTTTTGAGAGCTGCTCTTTATTTGTGCTTTACTTCTGCCATGCCCCAGAGCACCAATGTCTTCTGCAGGGGAGCTTTACTTGCAGCTAATGCACTGGATTTTACATCTGGTACTATGCTAATCAGAGACACAATTCTTGGCAGGCTGCCACCATTATGGCACTGCATAAACAGGAGACTGAGGAAAACCCCCAATCTTCCTGTGAAGGAGGCTTTTGTTTGTCATGGAACTTCAGCTTAGGGACAGGCTTCAGGTTTCATACATATCTAGTGGAGTATGGAGCTGCTCTCAAGGAATGTGGGCTGTGGAAGCCACCTTGGCACTCTCCCTCTCCCTTGCTTCACCAAGATTTCCCAGAGAAGAGCTTATATGCTTGTCTGGAGGCCCAATTTTGGCACTGTTGTCCAGGGGATTCTGCCAGATGACCTGGCCAGGGGGTCTTAATGCTTGCAATCCCACAGGGCTGTAAATATTTGAATACTTTTAAAAGCTGCTGTCTGAGGGTATGGCTTTCAGTGGTTTGAATCTAGGTTCTGAGACCTTCCCTTTAGGGATACTGACAGATATTAGTGCATTCTCAATTACTGGGAGGTATTAAAAATATAATAGGCTGCTTGTATGAGCACAAAGATTTGAGAGATGTCAGAGAATTTGGAAAGAGTTGAATGACAAGTTTAATATATACAAGGTCACTCCTTAAGACTGGGAAAGGTGATTGTTTTATCTATTGTACAGAAGCCAAGATGGAGAGTCAAGCAAAATAAAGAAACAGGAATATGTTCCAAATAAAAGACTAAGATAAAACCTCAGAAAAAAATGTTAATATGAATCAGAGATATTTTATGAAATAAGGAATTCAAAGTAATGATGATAAAGGTACTCACTGAACTGGGAAGAATAAATGGATGAACACAGTGAGAACAAAAAAATTATGGAAAATAAAGGAAAGTAACAAGTAGAAGTCACAGAGCAAAGTAATACAATAACTAAACTGAAAAATACACTACATTTACCTAGCATACTAAATAAAGCAGAAAAAAGAATCAGTCAGCTTAAAAATTCAGTCAGAGCAACAACAAAAAAATTGAAAAACAGTGAAAATAACCCAAGGGGCTTATGAGACAGCATGTTTCAGACTAACATTTGCATTTTAGTGTTCACAAAGAGAGAGATAAAATGGGTCAAAAATATTGTTTGAAGAAATAATGGGTAAACACTTACCTAACCTGGGGAAGGAAACACACATCCAATTCTAGGAAGCCCAAAGATTTCCAAACAAGATAAGCTCTAAGAAACACACAGAAAGACACATTATAATTAAAATGGTAAAATTAAAGAAAAGGAAAAGAAATTAAAAGATGCAAGAGAAAAACAGCTTGTTACATAAAAGGGAACCACAATAAGACTACCAGCAGATTTTTCAGCACAAACTTTATAGGACAAAAAGAAGTGTCAAAATATATTCAAGGTGCTGAAAGGAAAAGCTTCCAACCAAGAAACTACCTACCAAAGTTTTCATTCATTGTTGGAGAGATAAAAGTTCTCCAGACAGGCAAAACTAATGGAATTCATTAGCACTAAACTGGCTTTACAAGAAATTTTAAAGGGCCTTCTTTAAGCTGAAAAGAGATGATGATAATGAATAACAAGAAAACATATGAAAGAAATCAAACTTGAAATGTAAAAATATAGGAAAAGTAGTATATCAATCACTTATAAAGCTAGTATGAAGGTTAGAAAAAAAAGAAGCAAAAATAACCATGATTATAATAAATAGTTAAGGGATACACAAAATTAAAAAAGATGGAAAATGTGACACCAAAAATATAAAATGCAGTTGGGGGTATAAAAATGTGCTTTGGAATGGAATCAAAGTTAAGTTGTTATCAACTTAAAATAGACTGTTAAAAACATAAGCTGTTGAGAGAGAAGCCAAGATGGCGGTGTGAGTAGGGCAGCAGAAATCTCCTCCCAAAACCATATATATTTTTGAAAATACAACAAATACAACTATTCCTAAAAGAGAGACCAGAGGATACAATACAACAGCCAGGCTACATATACATCTGTGAGAACTCGGCATCTCATAAAGGGGGTAAGATACAAGCTGTAGCCTGGTGGGACATGAGTACACCCCCTACCCCAGCTCCCCAGCAGGAAGAAAGGAGTCAGAGCAGGGAGGGAGTGGAAGCCCAGGACTGCTAAATAACCAGCCCTAGTAATCCACACTGGGATCACAGACACACATTGCATGGTGTGCTGGATATTAGGGAAACCAAACAGTAAAATCTGTGAATAGGTCCCTGCAACCGGTTCCCCTGGGACAAATGAAAAGCAAGTGTTTTTTGAAACTCTTAAAGGGACAGGGGCTTCACAGCTGGAGGTAATCGTTCCAGCACACTCAGCCCAGCAGGCAAGGAATCCTGAGGAGCTTTGGACACCCCAGCCCCCTGGGATGCAGCACAGCTCTGAAGCCCCTCACAGCAATAAACAGCCTGCCATTCATTCCCCTCCACTGTGGCCCTGCTACAGTGACTGAGGAGCCTGAGAGTGGCCACGCCCACAGTGGCTGCCCAGCATCTCCTCGTGGCGTGCAGATGCTTGGGCCAGACCTGGGGATGCCACTGGTGTGCAGCTGCCTGGTGAAGGCAGAGGAAGCTGTGGCAGGGTACAAAGGGGCACCATTCTTGCAGGAGAGCACACCCGGCACACCTGCTGGTCCCCAGAGGTCTCTGGGCTGCCCCACCCAAGGTGACTCAGGGGATTAACCTGGACACTGCTCACAGTATGAATATGACCAACACAGGCAGCAGAGAGGGGCAAGGCAACCAGCAAGCAGGAAGGGACTTTGTTCTCCCAGCTGACACATGCACCACCTGGCTACAACTACCTCTATTGCCATGAAAAGGCAGAAGAATTTGGTTCACTCCAGAATTACCCAGACAACCCCTGAGAGAGGACAAGGGAAGAGAGATATAACCAATATTCCTGAAAAACAATTCAAAATAAAGGTCATAAACATGCTGATGGACCTACAGAGAAATATGCAAGACCTAGCAGATCAATTTAGGAGGGAGAATAAAGAAATAAAACAATCTCTGGAAGGACTTAAGAGCAGACTTGATGAGGTGCAAGAGACCATTAATGGAATAGAAATCAGAGACCAGGAATACAGAGAAGCTGAGGCACAGAGACATAAAGGATCCCCAGGAATGAAAGAATATTAAGAGAACTGTATGATCAAACCAAACGTAATAATATTCGCATTATAGGGGTAGCAGAAGAAGAAGAGAGAGAAAAAGGGATAGAAAATGTTTTTGAAGAAATAATTGCTGAAAACTTCCTCAAACTGGTGGAGGAAATAGTCTCTCAGACCATGAAAACACACAGATTTCCCAACACAAGGGAACCAAGGAGGACAAAAGCAAGACATATAATAAATAAAATGGCAAAGATCAAAGAAAAGGACACAGTACAAAAGACAGTCAGAGAGAGAAAAAAGGTCACCTACAAAGGAAAACCCATCAAGCTATCATCAGACTTCTCAGCAGAAACCATACAGGAAAGAAAGGAATGGGATGATATATTTAATGCAATGAAACAAAAGAGCCTTGAAACAAGAATACTATATCCAGCATGATTATCATTTAAATATGAAGGAGGGATTAAACAATTCCCAGACAAGAAAAAGTTGAGGGAATTTGCATCCCACAAACCAACTCAACAGGATATTTTAAAGGGACTGCTCTAGATGGAAGTACTCCTAATGCTAAATAGATGTCACCAGAGAAAATGAAATCACACCAAAGAAAGCAGACCAACCAAACACTAACTAAAGGCAAAAAAAGAAAATCAATTACTCACAAAATCAGTCAAAAGAAACACAAAAGGGTACAGAATAAAACAACTAACATATAAAGAATGGAGGAGGAGGAATAAGAAGGGAGAGAAATAAAGAATCATCAGACTGTGTTTATAATAGCTTAATAAGAGAGTTAAGTTAGATGGATAGATAGTAAAGAACCTACCCTTGAACTATTGGTAACCAGGAATCTAAAGCCTGTAATGGTAAAAAGTACGTATCTTTAATATTCACCCTAAATGTAAATGGACTGAATGCACCAATCCAAATTACCAACACACAGAGTAATAGACTGGATAAAAAAGCAAGAACCATCTACATGCTGCTTACAAGAGACCCACCTCAAACCCAAAGACATACACAGACTAAAAGTCAAGGGATGGAAAAAGATACTTCATGCAAACAATAGAGAGAAAATATCAGGTGTTGCAGTACTTGTATCAGACAAAATAGACTTCAAAACAAAGAAAGTAACAAGAGATAAAGAAGGACATTATATAATGATAAAGGTGTCAGTACAACAAGAGGATATAATCATTATAAATATACATGCACCCAATACAGGAGTACCAACATATGTGAAACAAATACTAACAGAATTAAAGGAGGAAATAGAATGCAATGCATTCCTTCTAGGAGACTTCCAAACAACAGATACACCAGTCAGAAAATAAGTAAGGACACAGAGGCACTGATCAAAACTCTAGAAAAGATGGAACTAACAGACATCTACAGAACTTTACACCCCAAAGCAGCAGGATACACATTCTTCTGAAGTGCACATGGAACATTTTCCAGAATAGACCACATACTAGGCCACAAAAGGAGCCTCAGTAAATTCAAAAAGATTGAAATTCTACCAACCAACTTCTCAGACCACAAAGGTATGAAACTAGAAATAAATTGTACAAAGAAAACAAAAAGGCTCACAAAGACATGGAGGCTTAACAACATGGTCCTAAATAATCAATGCATCAATGACCAAATTAAAATAGAGATCAAGCAATATATGGAGACAAATGACAACAACAGCATAAAGCCCCAACTTCAGTGGGATGCAGTGAAGGCAGCACTAAGAGGAAAGTATATAGCAATCCAGACCTATTTAGAGAAGGAAGAATAATCCCAAATGAATAGTCTAAAGTCACAATTATTGAAACTGGAAAAAGAAGAACAAAGGAAGCCCAAAGTAAGCAGAAGGAGGGACATAATAAAGATCAGAGAAGAAATAAATGAAATTGAGAAGAATAAAACAATAGAAAAAATCAATGAAACCAAGAGTTGGTTCTCTGAGAAAATTAGCAACACAGATAAGACCCAAGCCAGACTTATTAAGAGAAAAAGAGAATCTACACACATATACAGAATCAGAAATGAGAAAGGAAAAATCATGACAGACCCTGCAGAAATACAAAATATTATTAGAGAAAACTATGAGAATCTATATGCAAACAAGCTGGAAAACCTAGAAGAAATGGACAACTTCCTAGAAAAATACAAACTTCCAAGACTGACCAAGGAAGAAACACAAAATCTAAACAGAACAATTACCAATGAAGAAATTGAATCAGTAGTCAAAAAACTACCCAAGAACAGACCCCCTGGGCTAGATGGATTCACCGCTGAAATTTATCAGACATATAGAGAAGACATAATACCCATTCTCTGTAAAGTTTTCCAAAAAATAGAAGAGGAGCATATACTTCCAAACTCATTCTATGAAGCTAGCATCACTCTAATACCAAAACCAGGCAAAGACCCCAACAAAAAGAAAATTACAGACCAATATGCTGGATTAAAATAGATGCAAAAATACTCAACAAAATATTAGCAAACCAAATTCAAAAATGCATGGAGAATTTCATACACCCTGATATAGTGGGATTCATCTCAGGGATGCAAAGATGGTACAAAATTCGAAAATCTGTAAACATCATCCACCACATCAACAATAAGAAGGACAAAAACCACATGATCATGTGCATAGATGCTAAAAAAGCATTTGACAACATTCAACATCCATTCATGATAAAATCTCTCAAAAAATGGGTATAGAGGGAAAGTACCTCAATATTATAAAGGCCATATAGGACAAACCCACAGCCAACATCATACTGAACAGTGAGAAGCTGAAAACTTTTCCTCTAAGACTGGGGAAAAGACAGGGATGCCCACTCTGCCCACTGTTATTCAACACTGTACGAGAGGTCCTAGCCATGGCAATCAGACAAAACAAAGAAATACAAGGCATTCAGTTTGTTTAAGAAGAAGTCAAACTGTCATTATTTGCAGATGACATGATATTGCACATAAAAAACCCTAAAGACTCCCCTGAAAAACTATTAGAACTAATACCTGAATTCAGCAAAATTGCAGGAAACAAAATTAATACACAGAAACCTGTTGCATTCCTATACATTATCGATGAACTAACAGAAAGAGAAATCAATAAAAAAATTACATTCACAATTGCATCAGAAAGAATGAAATACCTAGGAATAAACCTAACCAAGGAAGTGAAAGACCTATACCCTGAAAACTCTAAGACACTCTTAAAATAAATTAAAAAGGACACTAACAAATGGAAACTCATCACATGCTCTTGGCTAGGAAGAATTAATATTGTCAAAATGGCCATACTGCCTCAAGCAATCTATAGATTTAATGCAATGCCTTTTAAAATACCAACAACATTTATATGGAATCACAAAAGACCCCGAATAGCCAAAGAAGTCCTGAGAAAGAAGAATAAAGTGGGGGAGATCTCACTTCCCAACTTCAAGCTCTTTTACAAAGCCACAGTAATCAAGACAATTTGTACTGGCACAAGAACAGACCCACAGACCAGTGGAACAGAATAGAGACTCCAGACATTAACCAAAACATGTAAGGTCAATTAATATATGATAAAGGAGCTCTGGACATACAATGGGGAAATGAAAGCCTCTTCAACAGCTGGTGTTGGCAATACCAGACAGCTACATGTAAGAGAATGAGACTGGATCATTGTCTAACCCCATACACAAATGCAAATTTGAAATGGATCAGAGACCTGAATGTAGGCCATGAAACCATAAACTCTTAGAAAAAACATAGGCAAAAATCTCTTGGACATAAAAACGAGCGGCTTCTTCATGAACATATCTTCCGGGCAAGAGAAACAAAAGCAAAAAGGAATAACTGGAACTACATCAAACTTGAAAGCTTCTGTACAGCAAAGGATACCACCAATAGAACAAAAAGGTATTCTACAGTATGGGAGAATATATTCATAAATGACAGATCCGATATAGGGTTGACATCCAAAAATATGTAAAGAGGTCATACACCTCAACAAACAAAAAGCAAATAATAGATTAAAAAATGGTGAGAGGAACTGAACAGACAGTTCTCCAAAGAAGAAATTCAGATTGTCAACAGACACATGAAAAGATACTCCACATCACTAGTCATTAGAGAAATGCAAATTAAAACCGCAATGAGATATCACCTCACAACAGTAAGAATCACCACCATTCAAACAACAAACAACAACAAATGTTGATGAGGATGTGGAGAAAGGGGAACCCTCCTACACTGCTGGTGGGAATGTAAATTAGTTCAACCATTGTGGAAAGCAGTAGGGAGATTCCTTTAAAAACTAAAAATAGAAATAGCATTTGACCCAGGAAATCCACTTCTAGGAATTTACCCTAAGAATGCAGCACTCCAGTTTGAAAAAGACATATGCACCCCTATGTTTATCACAGTACTATTTACAATAGCCAAGAAATCGAAGCAACCTAAGTGTCCATCAGTAGATGAATGGATAAAGAAGATGTGGTACATATACACAATGGAATATTATTCAGCCATAAGAAGAAAACAAATCCTACCATTTGCAACAACATGGATGGAGCTCAAGGGTATTATGCTCAGTGAAATATGCCAGGTGGAGAAAGACAAGTATCAAATAATTTCACTCATCTGTGGAGTAAAAGAACAATGAAAATCTGAAGGAGCAAAACAGCAGCAGACTCATAGAACCCCAGAATGGACTGACAGTTACCAAAGGGAAAGGGAATGGGGAGTATGTTTGGGAAGGGAGAAATAAAGGGGCAGAAAAGAAAGGGGGCAGTATGATTACCATGCATAATGTGTGGGGGCACTGGGAAGACTGTACAGCATGGAGAGGACAGGTAGTGATTCTATCGCATCTTACTACACTGATGGACAGTGACTACAATGGGGTATGTTGGGGAAACTTGGTGATGGGGGGAGTCTAATAAACAGAATGTTCCTCATGTAATTGTAGATTAATGATACCAAAATTAAAAAATTAATAAATAAAAAAAAATAAATCGTGAGGTTCACACACCATGATCAACTGGGATTCATCTGCGGGATGCAAGGATCATACAACATTAAAAAATCCATCAACATCATCCACCACAACAACAAAAAGAAGTTCAAAAACATATGATCATCTCCATAGACATTGAAAAAGCACTTGACAAAATTCAACTTCCATTCATGATAAAAACTCTCCACAGAATGGGTATAGAGGGAAAGTACCTCAACATAATAAAGGTCATATAGGACAAACCCACAGCCAACATTGTACTTTACAGCAAGATGCTAAATGCTTTTCCTTGAAGATCGGGAACAAGACAGGGATGCCCACTCTGCCCACTGTTATTCAACATCGTACGAGAGGTCCTAGCCATGGCAATTGGATAAAACAAAAAAATACAAGGCATTCAGATTGTTAAAGAAGAAGTCAAACTGTGATTATTTGCCAATGACATGATATTGCACATAAAAAACCCTAAAGACTCCCCTGAAAAACTATTAGAACTAATATCTGAATTCAGCAAAGTTGCAGGATACAAAATTAATACACAGAAATCTGTTGCTTTCCTACACACTAATGATGAACTAGCAGAAAGAGAAATCAGGAAAACATTTCCATTCACAATTGCATCAAAAAGAATAAAAAACTTAAGAATAAACCTAACCAAGGAAGTGAAAGACCTATACCCTGAAAACTACAAGACACTTCTAAGAGAAATTAAAGAGGACACTAACAAATGGAAAATCATCCCATGATCTTGGCTAGGAAGAATTAATATTGTCAAAATGGCCATCCTGCCTAAAGCAATCTACAGATTCAGTGCAATCTCTATCAAAATACCAACAACACTCTTCAATGAACTGGAAAAAATAGTTCTAAAATTCATACAGAACCACAAAAGACCCCAAATAGCCAAAGCAATCCTGAGAAGGAAGAATAAAGCAGGGGTTATCTCACTTCCCAACTTCAAGCTCTACTACAAAACCACAGTAATCAAGACAATTTGGTACTGGCATAAGAACAAACCCACATGTCAGTGGAATAGAATAGAGAGTCTAGATATTAACTTAAACATATATGGTCAATTAATATATAATAAAGGAGCCATGGAAATACAATGGGAAAATGATAGCCTCCTCCATAGCTGGTGTTGGCAAAACCAGACAGCTACATGTAAGAAAATGAAACTGGGTCACTGTCTAACCCCATACACAAAAGTGAATTCAAAATGGTTTAAAGGCCTAAATGTAAGTCATGAAACCATAAAACTCTTAGAAAAAAACATAGGCAAAAATCTCTTGGACATTAACATGGGCAACTTCTTCATGAACATATCTCCCTGGGCAAGGAAATCAAAAGCAAAAATGAATAAGTGGGACTATATCAAGCTGAAGTTTCTTTGCAGCCAAGAACATGACCAATAGAACAAAAAGGCATCCTACAGTATGGGAGAATATATTCATAAATGACAGATCCAATAAAGGGATGACAGCCAAAATATGTAAAGAGGTCATGCACCTCAACAAACAAAAAGCAAATAATCCAATTAAAAAATAGTCAGAGGAATTGAACAGAGAGTTCTCCAAAGAAGAAATTCAGATGGCAAACAGACACATGAAAAGATGCTCCACATCTCTAATCATCAGAGAAATGCAAATTAAAACCTCAATGAGATATCATCTCACAACAGTAAGAATCACCACCATCCAAATGACAAACAACAACAAATGTTGGTGAGGTTGTGGAGAAAGGGGAACCCTCCTACACTGTTGGTGGGAATGTAAACTAGTTCAGCCATTGTGGAAAGCAGTATGGAGGTTCCTCAAAAAACTCAAAATAGAAATACCATTTGACCCAGGTATTCCACTCCTTGGAATTTACCTAAGCATGCAATAGCCCAGTTTGAAAAAGACATATGCACCCCTATGTTTATTGCAACACTATTTACCATAGCCAAGAAATGGAAGCAACCTAAGTGTCCATCAGTAGATGAATGGATAAAGAAGATGTGGTAGATATACACAGTGGAATATTAGTCTGCCATAAGAAGAAAACAAATCCTACCATTTGCAACAACATGGATGGAGCTCGAGGGTGTTATGCTCAGTGAAATAAGCCAGGCAGAGAAAGACAAGTATCAGATAATTTCACTCATTTGTGGAGTATAAGAACTAAGAAAATAAATGAAGGAGCAAAAGAGCAGCAGACTCACAGAACCCAAGAATGGATTAATAGTTACCAAAGTGAAAGGGACTGGGGAGGATGGGTGGGAAGGGTGGGATAAGGGGGAGTGGGGAAAAAAATAAAGAAAGCACTGTGATTTGTTTATATAATTTGGGGGCCTCACGGGGAAGGCTGTACAACACAGAGAAGAGAAGTAGTGATTCTACAGCATCTTACTAACCTGATGGACAGTGACTGTAATGGGGTATGTGGGGGACACTTGGTGATGTGGGTAATCTAGTTAGCATAAGTTCCTCATGTAATTGTAGATCAATGATACCAAAATTTTAAAAAAAGCATAAGTTGTTATATATAAGTCTCATGGTAGCCTCAAAACAAAATCCATAATGCATACACAAGGAAGGGAATCAGAGAAGAAGAAAGGAACAGAGAAGAACTAGACAAACAGCTATTAATCAATTTAAAAAATGGCAATAACTAATATCTATCAATTATTATATGTCAATGAACTAAATTTTTCAATTGTGGAAGGCACAGAGTGGTCAAATATATGAAAAAAAAAGAACCATCTATATGCTCACTTCAGATGTGAGCACAGACACACTTTGAAAGTAAAGGAATAAAAAAATATATTCCATATAAATGGAAACCGAAAGAAAGCTACAGGAGCCATATTTATGTCAGACAAAAGAGACCTTAAAACAAAGATGGAAATGAGAGACAGATAGGTATTACATAATGACAAATGGGCCAATCTAACAAGTGGATGTAACATTTATAAATATTTATGCACCACAAATAGGAGCACCTAAATATGTAAATCAAATATTAATGGACTAAAGGGAGAAAGAAACAGTAATGCAATAATATTAGAGACCTTTAATAACTCCATTATACCAATGTATAGATCATCAAGACAGAATAATCAATAAAGAACTGGCTTTAAATGACATGTTAAGCAAGAAATGCTTAACAGATATGTACAAAACATTCTGTACAAAAATGTATCCACATTCTTCTCAAGTGCACATGGGACATTTCCCAGGGTAAATCATATGTAAGGCCTCAAACAAGTCTTAATAAATTTCTGAGGATTAAAATTATTTCAAGTATTTTTTCTGACCATGATGGTATGAAACTAGAGATTAATGACATAAAGAAACTGGAAAACTCACAAATATGTGGAGATTAAACAACATGCTACTTATCAACCAATGGGTCAAAGAAGAACTCAATTATTAATTTAAAAATACTTAGAAACAAACAAAAATAGAAAGAACAAAATTTGCTGGAAGCAGCAAAAGCAGTTCTAAGGGGTAAATTCATAGCAATAAATGCCTACCTCAAGAAACAAAACTGTCAAACTACCACACAAGGAAATAGAAAAAGAACAAACAAAGCTCAAAGTTAGAAGAAAAAAGGAAATAAAATATACTAGAACAAATATGTTAGAGATTTAAAAGAAAATAGAAAATAACAATGATACCAGTTCACTGTATAGATAAAAAGAAATTGATATGCTTTTAGCCAAATTGCCCAAGAAAAAAAGAAGACTGAAATAATCAGAAATGCAAAAGGGAATTTTACAACTTATACCACAAAATTCCAAAGGATAAGAGACGACTGTAAGCAATTATATGTCAGTAAATTTGACAAACTAGAAGAAATGGATACTATACAAACATACAACCAACCAAGACTGAATCATGAAGAAACAGAAAATATGAACACATAAATTACTAGTAAGGAGATTGCACCTGTAATCAAAACCTTCCAATAAACAAAAAAGTACAGTACCAGTCAGCTACAATGCCAAAATCTATCAAACATTCCAACAAGAATTATCACTAATTTTTCTCAAATTCTTTGAAAAAATAGATGGGCAGGAACTCTTTCAAACTCATTTTATGAGTTCGGCACTATCCTGATTCCAAAACTAGACAAAGATACAATGAAAAAAATTACAGGCCAATATCCCTGTTGAACATAGATGTAAAAAACTTCAACAAAATATTATCAAAACAAGTTTGAAAATATATTAAAAGGATCATACACCAAGAGCAAATGCATTTATTCCAAGGATGCATGGAAGGTTTAATATCTGCAAATCAGTCAATGTGACATACCACATTAACAGAATGAAATATACAAATCATGGTCATTTCAATAGATGCAGAAAAATCATTTTATAAAATTCAACATTCATTTATTATAAACATTCTTAAAGTGAATGTAGGGGGAACACATCTCAATATAACAAATGCTATGTATGACAAACCAACAGCTAACAGCATACTCAATTGTGAAAAGCTAAAGGTTTTTCCTCTAAGATGAGGAAAGTACAAGGATGCCCACTTTCACCACTTTCATTCAACATAATATTGGGAGTCCTAGCCAGAGCAATACATCAAGAAAAAGAAATAAAAAGCATCTACGTTTGAAAGGAAGAAGTAAAACTGTCACTGTTTGTAAATTACATGATATACAGAAAACCTAGACTCCATCAAGACAGAAACAACAAACAAATTCAGTAAAGTTGAAATATACAAAATCAATACCCCAAAATCTTTTGCATTTCTATATTCTAATAGTCAACTTTGAGAAAGAACAATAAAGGAACCAATCCTATTTAAAATTGCATCAAAAATAATAAAATACCTGCATAGTAAAGGAAATCATCAACAAAACAAAAAGACAACCTACTATATGGAAGAATATATTTGCAAATGGTATATCTGATAAAGGGCTAGTATCTAAAATATAAAAAGAACTCATGTAACTAAGCATCAAAAAGCCAAATAATCCAATTAAAAAATGGCCAGAGGCTCATAACAGACAGTTTGACAAAGAAGACATACAGATGGCCAAGAGACAGATTTAAAGATGCTCAACATCAGTAGTGGTCAAAGAAATGCAAATCAAAAACCACAATGAGCTATCACCTTACACCACATAGAGTGGCTATTGCCAAAAAGATAAAGCATTGGTGAGGATGTGGAGAAAAGGGAAACTTCATAAACTGTTGGGGGAAATGTAAATCTCTGTAAATACTATGGAAAACATTATGGAGGTTTCTCAAAAACCTAAAAGTAGATATACCATACAACCCAGTAATTCCATTTCTGGGAATTTACCTGAAAAAAGAATTACTAATTGGAAAATGTATATGCACTTCTATTTTTATTGAAGGATTATTTATAATATAAGATATGTATATATATTGTATATGCATACAATATAAAGTATATACATTATATTCCAAGATACGGAAGAACTGAAGTATTTACTGAGGAATTTACTGAGGAATAAAACTGCAAAGATGTGGTACATATACAATGGAATATAACTCAGCCATAAAAATGAAATCTTGCCATCCATGACAACATGAATGGATCTAGAGGGTATTATGCTAGGTGACATAAGTCAGAGAAAGACAAATACCATATGATTCCAATTATAAGTGAAATCTAAAAAATACAACTAACAAACAAAACAGAAATAAGTTCATACAAAGAACAGACTGGTAGTTACCACAGAGAAGGGGTGTAAGGAGATGGGTGAAATAGGTAAAGGGGATAAGAAGATACAAGCTTCCAATAAAAAAAGGAATAAAATACCTTAAGAATAAATTTAACCAAGAAGATGCAAGGCCTGTGTATTAAAAAATGCAAGACGTAAATGAAAAAAATTGAAGAAGACACAAATGGAAAGATACCCCATGTTCATTTATTGGAAAATCAGTATTGTTAAAATGTCCATACTATCCATAGCAACCTTCACATTCAGTGCAATCCCTATCGAAACACCAATTGCATTTTTCAAAGAAATAGAACAAATAATCATAAGATTCATATGTAAACAGAAAAGACCCCAAATAACCAAAGCAATATTTAGAAAGATACAAAGCAGGAAGCCTCACACTCTGTAATTTCAAACTACATTACAAAGCTATAGCAATTAAAACAGTATGGTATTGTCATAAAAATAGATGGAACTGAATAGGGAGCCCAGAAATAAACCCATGCATATATGTTCAATTAATTTATAACAAAGGAGCCAAGAATATATATTGAGGAAAGGACAGTCTCTTCAATAAATGGTTTTGGAAAACTGGACAGCCAGAACAAAAGAATGAAATTTGACTACTGTCTTACACCATACACAAAAATTAACTCAAAATGGGTTAGAGATATGAATGAAAGATGTGAATGTAAGACTTGAAACCAAAAAATGCAAGCAGTAATTTCCATGTTGTAGATCCTGTTGATAATTTTTTGAAGCTGACACCAAAAGCATGAACAACAAAAGCAAAGATAAATAAATGGGAAAATGTCATACTAAAAAGCTTCTACACAGAAAAGGAAACTGACAAAATGGAAAGATAAACCAATGAATGGGAAAAAATATGTGCAAAGCATGTATCTGATAAGGGGCTAATATGCAAACTCATATGCAAAATATACAAAGAACTCATACAACTCAACAGCAAACCAAAAAACACTGATCTAAAAATGGGCAGAAGATCTGAACATTTTTCTGAAAAGTCATGCAGATGGACAACAGGTACATGAAAAGATTCTCAACATTTTTAATCATTAGGGAAATTCAAAACCACAATGAGATATCATGCCTTTTAGAATGGTTATTATCAAAAAGATAAGAAATAACAGGTGCTGGCAAGGATAATGAAAAAAATGGAATACTTGTGCACTGCTAGTTGGAATATAAATTGCTGCAGCCACTATGGAATGCAGCATGGAGGTGCTACAAAAAATTAAAAATAGAACTACCATATGAACTATTGAGACAGGGACCATGGGTGTAGTCAGGTGAGTAGGGTGAGGGCCTCTGGAAAAAGCAAGGCAGGATATTTACAGTCAGGGCAATGTAACTACATGCAAGGAAACCCTCTACCAAAGGTTTGTGTTAAACATTAAGCTTTAGAGTCATTCTTCAGTGAGATCAGTTGATATTCCCCAGAAAAAGGGAAGTAGTCCATGTTTTTATTATGCTAATCATTTATAATCATGTGTAAGAGTCACTTTAGCATGCTAAAAGGGACTTAATGTCTCATCAAGGAAAAACATCCTAAGACCACTTTTAACAAGTTCACACCCCTAAGCCCTTTATCATGTTCCCAAAAATCCTCAACTGCCTATAAATCCCCTAGACAATGCACCACCCCAGGCTTTCTTGTCCCCTCCTGGCATGAGCCAGGAGCTCTTTCCTCTCACTTTATCTCTAAATAAAATCCTCTCCCTGGCTCTCCTAACTTGAGTGTTTGCTAAGCTCATTCTTCGACTCCACAAGCAAGAAACCCCCACAGCACTATCAGTCCCACTTTTGGGTATTTATCTGAAGAAAATAAAAACACTATCTCAAAAACGACATAGCACCCTATGTTCATGCAGCACTATTTACAACAGCCAAGATAAAGGAACAACCTAAGTGTTTATCAATGGATGAGTGCATAAAGAAATTTTTATACATATATATGTGTGGAATATTGTTCAACCATAAAAAAATGAGATCTTGCCATTTGTGACAATGTGAATGGACCTTGAGGGCTAAGTGAAATCAGTCAGACAAAGAAATACCATATGGGTTTAAAACTCTTATATGTGGTATCTGAAACACACACACATACACAGATATAAACTTATAGATGCAGAGAACAGATTAGTAGTTGCCAAAGATAGGGAGTGGCGTTGGGAGGAATGGGTGGGTGGTGGTCAAAGGAAGAAAAAAATAAAGAAGTATAATACCATGAATTAGTCTATTTCTTTGTCTTGACTCTTAGCTAATACACACCATCTCAAACTCGGGCCCTGAATTGAACTCCTAACTGGTTGCCCTGTTGCCTTTCATTTCCCAGTAGAATTGAGTCTCTAGAGAGTAATTGAAGAGATTTTGTCCCTCTTCTTAAAACCTTGGATGGCTTCTCATTACATTTAGAAGGGAATATAACTTTGTTATCATAGCCCCTGAAAGGATTTGGCCCTTGCATAACTATGAAAACTAATCTTGTACCACTCCTTTACTTCTCCATGTTTTCACTGCAGTTTTCTTCTTTTTTTTTCTAGAACACACTAAAATCACCTCTGCTATGGGATCCTTGTATTTGCTGTATCCTCTGTTTATGTTGTTCTGTCTTTAACTTTGCAAGGCATACTTGTTCAGATTTCAAGTTCAAATGATACATAGTAAGTGATAATGTCCCTGACCATCAACTTCCACCAAGTATCCTCCATAAGTTTCTACTACAGTAATTTACTTTCTTCATTACAATGATTATAATCTAAAATAAACTTTTTAATTTGTAAAATTTTGTTCTTAGTGCTTAGAACAGGGCCTAGTATATATTATGTGTTCATAAGTAGGTTTTGAGAAGATTAACAAAATTTGAATATCTTTGTTTAAAAATATTATAGAAATATGCAATTCATGGTAAGAAAAATATTGAAAAAAACTACAGTCAATGGTAATGGTTGTACTAGAGAGCTAGTAGATACTAAAACAAACCCAAAACAGTCTTGGTAATATTTCTGTAAATATCACATTGTTTCTATTGAATTGGAACTCTTCCACAAAGACATTCAAGGACTCAGGCCCCTTCCCTCCTATGGCCCTGCCTTTCTATAGGTTCATAGAGTTCTCTACATTCTTGAAGCATAATAAGAAAGAACACAGCAGATCAAACTGTGGGGAGATTTTAGGGCCAGACATGAAAGTAGTATATGGCATTTCTGTTCAAATGCTATTGCTTAGGTCTCAGTGACATGGACGCCCTCACTGTAAAGGAAGCTGGGAAATGTAGTCCAGCTTCATTCCCATCTAAAGAGAATGGATTGGCTAAATGGTTAGTGAGGTTTTGCCACAATAATAAATTTGACAATAATAAAGTTTTACATATTGAATTAATAAGTTTTGTCTATCCTTATCTCATATGAAAAAAGGTTACTTTTTGGTAATGATGAACAAATGTAAACTAATGTATATTTTGCTTACTAATATGAATGAAAAGTCAACATTTACTAAGATAATACAAACTTAAAGAGCATAGTTTTAATAGCAAGCCTGAAGTAAAATTAGTTATAACTTTGATTTAATTTATTAAAACTCATTTTAAACTTTATCATTTAGTTTGTCTAATAACTTTGAAATACTTATACACATAGGCTCAAATGCTGACTCAGCTTTTTACTTATCACTAGTAAGAGTTCTATTTATCTGAGAATATTTTTATCATTCCAATTAAAAAAATATCTTATTTGTCTGGAATAAAATTGCTTCAACACAAAATACTGCTCTAATATAAGGGACACATATTCAGCTAAATTTCTAAAACTCTTTGGTTATGAGGAGGATGAATCATGCAATACAATATCCTTTACTTTGTAGACTTCATGCCCTGTGTCTTGATTCCTCAAATTAAAGCTACTATTACTTTGACTCTGTTTGCTTTTTCCCTTTTTTCTATAGTCACTTCTGACTTTTCACCTGTATTTCCTTTATGTAAAATAAGTAATAGTCTTTTTAGCTTCAAGTTAACCTTAAGTAAAAACAAAACTTTTTAAAAGTAAACTAAAGAAATATGGACTTCAATTTTAATGGAAAAATTTCAACTAGTTTTAATACAACCATATTAACAAAATCTAAAGATAACATAAATTTGTCCCCATAATTTGAACAGGTCATATGAAATTTTATGTCACAATATTCCTTTTAAATAGAATTATATGCTGCTTTTAACTGTACTGTAACGTCTGTAATCTCACTTATGGTTTCCATTTTACACCTGGAGGAAAGGAGAGATAGAAAAGTGATTCTATGAATACTCAAAATTTTGTTACCTCAGGACATTTAAACATACTCTTACCTCTGCCTGGCATATTGTGCTGTTCCCAAGGCTCATTACTTATCAGTTCACTGTTTCAATTCACCTTTCTTCTCTTACCATCCAACAAAAATAATTTTCATTACTAGTTTTTGTAATCACTGCTTAAATTTCCTGTATCTATATCCTATCACTATTTCTAATTTTGTATTTGTTTTAATTTTATTGTCTGTCTTCTTTGTTGCACTTTAAGCTACATGATTGCAAGTGTATATGCTCTTTTCACCACTTTATCTTCAGTGACTTCAGTATAGCATCTGTCAAGAATAAATGCCAAATACATTTTTAAAAACTTATCTGTAGTTGTCTTTTACTGTCCTCTTCTTCTGGTTCTCCTTCCTAGTAACTTGACATTTCCATAATGCTTAAAATATTGAAGTACACATATAAATGTGTAAAAAGTTCATCTATTTCTAAGGGATAGAGAATATTACTTATAAGTGAATACTTAAGTTCACCAGCATTAATTGATTAAAGCAAAATAGGAAATGTAAGGGAAGTCCTTGGAAAACTACACAGGGACCATAATATCAGAGCAAATTGAAGGGATTTATAAACTATAAATAAAATAGGGATTTATAAACTATAAATATTTTGTTACATTATTTCTAAACACATAACTCAAAATTACACATACTTGCCTGGTAGATTTAGCAAATTGCCAGAGTCCACCAGAAAGTGAATTTTAAGGCAATTTTGAAAATAGGAGTAAAAGCAGTGCCACTGGGAATAAGAGTGATGGTTATACAGTGACTCAAAAGGTGAAAGGGATTCTCACAAGAAGTGTGGGATTTCTTTCAATTTTATTCAAATTAATTTTATTTGTGATGGAACTTTATAAATGGGATGGGGGTGGAAGGCAGGCCAGGAGAAAAGTAACAAGAGAGAACTACTGCTTCAGTGGAAGGGAGTGTTGCATTCATATATTTAGAAGAATAGAGTGACTGATATAGAGACATGTATTTTCCTAACAAATGTATTCACTATGTTCAAATGAAATAAGGTCTGACTAAATTAACCAAATAAAACAGGCTTATAAATCTTAGAGTGTTTTCCTGTTATTCCCTTCCAAAAACCACAAATTGTGTACATTCACAATTTTGTTGAAATCTACTTTATCCCAGAAACTTTTCTTAGGAAGCACACAAAAATGTTTCATAGAAAGTACACTAGTAAAATAAGATAGCTTTTTACTAACAGTAATTAAGGGCAAATGTGAAAATGGGTAAAGAAAATATTCAAAATGGGGTCAGGAAATCCTGAAGGGGAAGCTCTCTCACAAGTACCACTCCTCACAGTTTACTTTACATATCCTGACAGGAAGAAGTTTACTTTACTACCTCAGCAGGAGAAAGGAAGATTTTCTCCTCACCTAGCAACCCAGTCAATAAGTCACCACAACCCTGAACTCTCACTCTCTTTCAATGGGCTTACATTCCAAACAGCCCCTCCCAACTTTCTCCTTTCCTCTATAAAAGCAAACCCCTCTCTGTATTCTGGATTTGCCTATGGTTTACTGTAATTTGCATGTCCTAAATTGCAATTCCTCTGCTATGCCCAAATAAACTTATCTTTCTGGTAAACCAACTAGCTATTATATTTTTAAGGTTGATAACTATAAGTGAAATAGGGTAGTACTTAGAATATAGTCAGAGTGATTATATATTTTTTCATAAAACTGGTCTCCTTTAATAGTGGGAGGCAGCACTATTAACAATTATGTTATAACAATTGGCACTGACTGGAATTTAGGCAATCCTACATATAATAAGCACACAAAGCATAATGTTCTTGTTACAATTATTGTTACTGCTATTGCTGTTATGTTATTGATGAAGTGAATGAAAAGGTGGGAATTTAAAGTACATTATTTTTACCTTTTGCTTTCCTCAAAACATTGTTTTCCAGCATTTTGGATATCTTTTGTGAAAATAAAATTGACAGAAAATTTCCAATTAACTGTAATACTGAACGTAACAAATCCAAAGGCATTTAAAAGTTACTTGAATTTTGGTCTATTCTTTTTTTTCCCCTCATCATTCCTACTTTCTAGTATGATGAACTTCAAAACTACAGAGAGTTTGGCAAAATGTACATCTATGTAAGTTTCATCTGGACTCAGCAATTGTTAACATTTGTCTTTGCTTTTATTTTTTGTGGTATTATATGTGCACTTTTTGGAAATTGTTTATACTTTGTCACTAAATATTTCAGCAAGCATCTACCAAGAACTAGATTATTCTTCAACAAAATGACATCAATATCACACTTTATATGCTTAATATAGATGCAATATTATTAAATATAGAGTTCATATTCAAATTTCTCAAATTGACTTTTTTAATTTTTTTATTATTTTTTTATTTTGGTATCATTAATCTACAATTACATGAAGAACATTATGATTACTAGGCTCCCCCTTTCACCAAGTTCCCACCACATACCCCTTCACAGTCACTGTCCATCAGCATAGTAAGATGCTATAAAATTACTACTTGTCTTCTCTGTGTTGCACAGCCCTCCCCGTGCCCCCCACACACACTATACATGCTAATTGTATGGAGCTAGAGGGTATTATGCTCAGTGAAATAAGGCAGGTGGAGAAAGACAAGTACCAAATGATTTCACTCATATGCGGAGACAAGGGAAAACTGAAGGAACAAAACAGCAGCAGAATCACAGAACCCAAGAATGGACTAACAGTTACCAAAGTGAAAGGGACTGAGGAAGATGGGTGGGAAGGGAGGGACAAGAGCGGGGAAAAAGAAAGGGGTCAAATTGTCTTTTTAATATATCTGAAGAGCTCTTTTACTTAAGCCACCAATCATACATTCATTTCATGGACTTTTCACATTTTTAACTTTTTAAATAAAGAGCTAGTAACATATCTTTCTTCCTTCTTTCCTTCCTTCTCTTTTTTTTTTTTTTCCTTGAGGAGGTTCTTTCATGTATCCATGATAGTTTTGAAAACTTCAGGCTAGTAACTTAAAGAATATCCTACAATTTGGACTTGTCCAGATATTTTCTTATGATTTTATTCTGTTTAACATATGTGCCATGAATTCCTCATGTATGAACTATATCCCCTCCATGAATGAAGTCATGAGAAATATACCATTTTATTGCATTAAGATGATGATAAGTATGATTACTTGTGTAAGATGGTATCTGCCAAATTCCTCTAATGTAAAGATATGCTTCTAGCTTTGTAACTGAAAACTAATCTGTAAGATGTTATCTTGTCATGATATGAAAAATTTGAGGTAGCTTTGTAAAACCAAACTAAAATGGAGTCACTTATGTCAGGAATAAAATGGAGACAGTTAATGCAAGCTTATAAAGGAAATTTAACCTAACCTTACAGGAATTTATACATCTTCTCAGAAATCAGCAAAGGACACCAGATACTTCACAAATGTCAAATCTGTTCATGCCATCTCTGATTTCCTTGTTCCCTTGACTCAGCTATCCTGATCCAAATAAGAAAGAAGACTGCTAAAGCAACCAGGCACCTGAAAAAGCCAAATAACTTCCATATTTATGCCATAAAAATCCCTTATCCTGTGAGCAAATCAGAACTCATTGCTCACATAAGCCTTGAGTTTCCCAGTTTGGAGGTTGAAAGCCTTGCAGTAAATTCATCCTTCTGCTTTGCCTTATTTAGTGTGCAGAGTTTGGTTTTTGACAGTATGAATACTTAACCAAACTTCCACCTAATAGTTTTACATCAGTTGATGTTTTGTTCCTGGATTAATTATTATAGTGATGATTGAAAATTGTTCATTTTAATATTCTATTCTTTATGCATGCATCAGCTGGCATTTATCTCTAAAGAGTTTCCCTTTCTTCCCTCCAAACTTTTTTGATATCACTATGGAACCATGGACTTACTTTTAAGTTATAAGATACATTACAGTCATTTGGAGGATGAAAAAATTGTCCATTTTTTGTCAGGTATGGGTGCCTTCAAGTTGACTCTTGCATGCTTTTGTTATAGACGCATAAGTTTTTGAGAACTTCATACTTTCTGCACATTGATATTCCAAGTTCACATTGAAGTTTTCCTGCCTCAGACCTAGAAGCAGCCATTACATCAAAAGGCCCTTTTAGTGAAGATTCCTTTTAGTGAAAAACAGTATTAAGGAACAAAGATCTGGCACTAGAAATGCTCACTTCTACTGGGAAGTCATAGCTTCTTGACTTTCTTAGTTGTCCTAGTTTGTTTGGGCTGTGATAAAAAAATACTTACAAATACAACTTATAAGCTTATAAACAACAACAAATATGTATTTCTTACAGTTCTGATGGCTGGAAGGTCCAAATCAAGGAGCCAGCACAGTTGCAATTTGGTGAGTGCCTTTTTCCTGGTTTAGCCGGCACCTCCTCACTGTGTCCTAGTATAGTGGAAGAGGCTATGTATCTCTGCAGATTTTGTACAAAGCACTAATCCCATTCATAAAGACTACACCCTTATGACTAAGTACCTCTCAAAGGCTCCACCCAATACCCTCATTTTGACGAGTTAAGATTTCCACATTTTGGAGGAACACAAACATTTAGACCACAGCATCCATCAGTGGACAGAAATAATGGGTTTTGACAAGTAACTTTGTTAGGTATGTTAGGTAGAAAAACAGACATGAGCAGCTGGGGAAGGAAAAGCTAAGGTTCAAGGAAAAAAAGCACCCAGATAAGGTTCAAAGAAAAAACTGCCCAAACTCTGCCCAGATAGGGGGTCCCATGTGAAGACAACAAAGGCTTTGCAGGAAGATAACTTCCTGCCTACCAGGACTAGGCTAAACCAGTCCCAACCAGGTCCCTATGTGGGGACAATTGAACAAAACTAAGAACTTCCCCAAACACACCTCATCGTGGGAAAGGTTGTGCGCACTGAGAGGGTATATATTTGGACGACTACATCAAATAACGCCACCTTGTCAAAGAGGTGCTGCCTAGCTAGAATGTAATATAGCCTCCCCCCAAATGGATCCAGGACTTTGTCTACCTTGACTCTGGGCTTCTCCTCCCTTGGAGTGTATTGTAATAAAACCTTTGCTCTTCTTCTCCATTGTATCTCTGCCTTTCAATTCTTTGTTGCACTGGGGACAAGAACTGAGGAGAACAAACTCAGCTTGGTGACAACTTCAATGTCACTCTAACAACTGTCAAGCCACTTTTCCTTGCCTTTCCTTCCTAATTCCTCCAATTCCATAATTGAATCTCCTTTCTACCATGTAATGAGCAGAAGTTCCCAAGAATACCAATATAGTTACTTATTAACTGTCATATAATACATATAACCTCTGGATTACTGCACTGGCAAAGTCGACAGGGAAAAATCCAAGTAAAATTCAGTATTTCATTGCAGTTCCTTTTCTCTTTGAAATCAGTCCCACTGAGGGTGCACTGTCAGAGTATCTTGCTCCATATTTACTTGAAATGAATTATTTCTTTGTTATTTTGCTGTTGATTAGTGCATTTGTATCTGTGTGTATTTTATATTACATTTTTTCTCATCCTAGTTGATTTAATTTTTGAATATTCAAAGTATTCACATGATGAAAAATGAAACTGCAAGGTACATCCTCTGAGACATCTTATATCCATCTCTATTCCTTCCATCTTCTTGCCTATACTGTTATTAGTTTCTGATTTATCTCTACTATGCCATTTGCAAAATAACTAATCTTTCACACACACACAAACACATGTGTGTATTTATCTATTGCTACTTTCATATGTATTTATTTTTCCACACACAGAAGTTAGCATGCTATAGTTTTTGTACCTTGCTTTCTTTTCAGTTAAAAATATATCCTGAAAATTACTCTGTATCAATCCACAGTGATCTTCCTCTTTATTTTATTAAAACCACTGATCACTGAAGACCATGAAAAATAGTTTGGTAAGCCATTCTGCTGTGGATGGGCATTTAAGTTATTTCCAATTCCTTGATACTAAAAACAATACCACGGTAAATAACCCTTCAAAAATTTACTTTTCATGGTCTTGGGTCAGGATCAAGCTGTGGAAGTTAAAGCATGATTAGACAGCAAGGAACAATGTAGAGGTTTACCTCTTCAGAAGCACTTCCATTTCAAAAGGGGATAAAAGCAGGAGTCAAAGAGACATTTCAGGGGTTGTAAACTTGGAGGCATCCTTCTTGTCTTCTTACTGGCACAATATTTACATTCCAAATTATAAGAAAAAAAGTAGCCTCTTCCCAAGGAGAATTTGTTTACGGTCAGAAAATTGTTTCTCTTTCCCTCTCAGGATGGGAAGCAGACAATTTGTGTATACACTCACGGATTCAATTTTCAGAATTCTTCCCTTACAGTACAAACCTTGGTACATGTAGGATGGCATCTATCTCTCAATGTGTTACCCCCCCAAAGAGGATATATTGGGGCAAAAAAAAACAACAACAAAAGGAACTTCCCTAAATTAATGTTGTAAAGTAAAGGAGTCTAGAACATGCTACAGTGGCATAAGGATCACCTGAAGACATTTGATAATAAACAGATGTAGGAAAAGGCTTTTTCAAACTCCCCTTATCTTCCTAAAAGCAGAGCCTTCCAAAATAATTCAACTATCATAAATCTCCCTTTGAGGGAGGCTTCTCATATCCTGAGGGGAGGAGAGGAGATTGATTTTTATTCTCAAAGACCAAAAGTCAGCACTGGCATGAGAAAGTGCACAAAACAAACATTGTCACAAAACTAGCAAACTTTTCATCTATTCTCCTAAGGGCTCATTTCTCTTTTCCATTCATTTTTCCATTAGCATTCTTTCTCCCCTTTCTTTTCTCCTATTAAGATGGTACATAAGCTTCAACTTCTGACTATTACCTTGAGCTTCATTTTTCTGTGAGCTCCTGCCTACATACATGAATAAAATTTGGCTATTTTTCCCATTAATCTGTTTTTACTCAGTTTAGTTCACAGTGTCCCAAGCATTGAACCCAGTGGATAGAGGAAAAGTTTTTCCTTTGTGCCATGTTATGATAGTCTGTTTATTCTCCAGAAGCCTCATGTGTACTTTCAGGATAATGTGAATAAATACATATATTAAAAACTTATTAAATGTAGATTTTTAAAATCATACTTCAAACTATAGCACACATACAGCACATACAAGAATTCATGCGTTTTTCCCAAAGTGAACATATGCTTTTAAGCAAACTGCAATTACAAAATGACTATTACTAGCCCTTCAAGCACCTCTCAAAATCATTCAATACATAGGTATCCCAACTTCTGAAACCTTAAACTTATTTTTCCTGTTTTTGAAATTGACAGAAAGGAATCATATTTATCACATTGTACCTGGCCTTTGCACTCAAGGTTTTCTGAGATTCATACATGTACTTTACTTGCTTTCATTACCTTGTAATATTTCACTGTATGAAAATATCAAAGTTCATTCACATGGTTCTTATTTTGCTAGTGATGCTGTGAAATTTTTGCATGAATCTTTTAGTTAGCATATATATTCATTTCTAATGTGTATACATTTAGGATCAAAACTACCAGATCATAGGTTGTGTGTTTCTTTTTACCTTTAAAATGTATTGCCAAATGTTTTTGCAAAATAACAATATAAAATTATATTTCTAACAGAAATGTGTGAAAGTTCTATCATTGTATATTATTGCCAATACCTGGTACTCCTTTTTATTCACTCAAGTGTATATGTGTGTAAAATGGTATTATATGATTTTTATTTGTGTTTTTCTGATGACTAATAACATTGACCACCTTTTCTTACACATATAGGTCATTTGGATAGCTTATTTTGCAAACAGAATATTCAAGTTTTTTCCTCATTCTTCTTTGGGTTTGCATTAATTGTACTAATTGGTTTGTAGGTATTCTTTATGTATTTGTATAGGGGACCTTTGCTGGACATGGACATGACAAATAGCTTTGCCCACTCTTTGATTTAATTATCACTCATTCACAAGCTTTTTGATAAGAATAAGTTTTTAAAATTTAATGTCTAAATTATCATTATTTTTTTTATGGAAATTCCATGTTCTGTTTAACAAATCTTTGCCAACTCTTAAGATTTCTTCTAAAATAACTCAAGATTTCTTCTAAAATATTTTCTGAAAGATCATACTTTCTTCTAAAAATATTTATTGCTTAACCATTAACATTTAGATCTGAAGTTCATCTTAATTTCACTTCTTAAATTAATTTTTTATATTGAGGTACATACAGTAAAATGCATAAATCTGAGGATACACCTTGATTAATTTTGACATGTGTGTACACTTATGTAACCATTGCCCAGATCATGATATCAAACATTCTCATTAATTTTTTCCCCCTTCACCTACTTCACCCATCCTTCCACACCCCTCCCCTGTGGCAACCACTGATCTTGGATTTCATTTTTAGACATGGTGTATAGTAGGGTCAAGGTTCGTTTCTTTCTTCTGTATGGTCATCTGGTGATGCAGCACCATGTATTCAAAAGATCATCCTTTCCCTCTGCACTTCCAAGTCATCTCTGTCATAAATCATGTGGTCATAGAAGTATGGGTTAATTTCTAGACCTTGTATTGTTTATTGGTTTACTTATCTATTCTTGCATAAATAATATGGTGTCTTATTTACTGTAGAATTATAGTAAGTGTATAATAAAGTATCTGGTAGTGTTATTCATTCAACTTTTTTCTTTTTACATATTTAATTTTCTTAACCATTTTTGTAATATTAATTTGAGAAAGACTTAATTTTTACAAGGAAATCCTGCTGGAATTTTGATTGGGACTGAATTGAATCTAAAGATCAGTTTGAGGCCTAATTTATATCATAATACTAATGAGTTTTTCAATCCATAAACATGGCATATATATTTATTTAGGTTTCCTTTAGTTTCTTTCAGCAATATATCATTGTTTGTTAGCTACAGTTCTTGCATATATTTTTAGATATATTCCTAGACATTTGATATTTAACATTTAATAAAATATTTGCTATTTAATGTAAATAGTACTAACATCTAGTTACTATTCATTTATAGTTCACACATAAAAGCATAATAGATAATTGTATATTAACTCTAGATCCAAAAATCTGGCTGAATTTAATTATAAGCCAATAGATTATTAGTAAGCTTGTTTGGATCTTCTAGACACACAATGACATTGTTTCTGAATAACAACATAATTTTTCCCTTTCTGTTTTGTATATTTATTTATTTGTTTTTCTTTATTTATTGCACTGGCTAGGATCATTACTATAATATTGAATAGAAGTGATGAGAACAGACATGCTTATGGTGTTAATGATGCATGTAAATACTTAAAGATTTTCACCATAGAATAACTTGTACATAGAATTTATCAGATTAGAGAGATTCCCATTTACTTATTTTCTGAGGATTTTTAATAATTTATGTGCATCAAGATATATTAAATTTCTTGAGGGGGATTTTAGCCACCATGAATGTCTATGTTGTTTCAAATTTTGTTCTTTTGATTAAATAGCATTTTAAATCTACTTTTGTTTGACCAGAATATAGACAGAGAATACAATTTGACTATTCCATTATACCTACTTTACTTCTTATTTTATTATTATAAATAGTATTTTCTTATAATCCTTTTACTTATTCTTGTATGTATCTTTTAAAATACTTTTTCTAAAAATAAAGCAAATGTGTAAAATGATATCAAACATATATATATCAATGAATTGTTATAATACAAATGTCTTTGTAATCACCACCCAAGTAAAGAAATTAAGTGTGCTAGTAACCCCAGAAACTACTTCATTTGCCCCATTCCATCACAACTAACTCCTTCTACCAAAAATAAATTAACCTGATTTTTAAAAATCACTTCATTGTGATTTTTAGTAGTATTTTCACATATTTGTTTATCTCTATATCCCTAGAGGCTGTTCTCTGCTTTAACTAGGGATAAAGCTACCTATACCCCTTTTGATCTGTTTATTAATCTTTTTAATTAATTTTGTTTTCTAACAACTTATTTTTCAAGAATAACAGTCTTTGACTTGTTAGAGTTGCACAAAGGACACATTTGCTGATTGCCTACTTAAAATGCAGTTCAGCAGGTTCTTTCTTGTAAATATTTTTAACAATTTGTCAGTGGGATCCAGAAGGTTAATCATATTATAAATTTATATTTTATACAAAATTATATATATTATGAACATATCTTTGGTGAAATTATATGTGGTATTGTGTTCTTTCTTTTAGAATAACTGGACATTATAATATCTGTCACTCTTGTGATATTAGAAGTATCAATACTCAGTGCTTAAAGTCATTAATTTATCAGATGTTTCAAAATGGAGATCTTTTAATTGTATAATTTCAGTTACATTTATTAAAATATTCTTATAAAGGTAAATTTTTTCTCATCATTTACTTGGTTACATAGTGGTACTGCTATTATAGAAAAGAAGGACTAATGCTTAATTCTTTCTATATGCCAATTTTCAAGATAAGAAATTTGATCCCCATCATCACTGAAAAATGAATACATTTATTTATTTTATACTACTATTAATCATGAATTTAAAACACAGTTGATGATTTTCAACCCATTGAAATCATAATTCTTATTAAAGTTCTTGTTTTCTCATTATTTCCCAAGGAAAAGTTCTTCAAAATGACATAATATTAATAGATTTTTGCAGCTTTCTTGAAATTGGGTATGACAAGATATTCAGACTCATTTTGTACACTCCCTGCCTTGAATTGCATCAGCAATTCCTCTAAGATGTACTGGTTTCTTTCAATAGTAAATGGCATTTCAAGACCACAGTATAGGGGTCTGGGATTCCGACTACTTCAGGTTTGTTTATTTTTTGTAGTGTTCATTAATAGGTAGGAAATATACATCAGTACATATGTCTGTATATAGATATATTTTTAAAATATGAAATTACATGAATTCATAGTGATGCTTCAAATTCAAATCAAATCTACTTAGCTTTTCTTTTACTTTTTCTGTATTTCTTCCCTATAATTTTCCTTTTGTACTAAGTGTTATTTCTCAAGGACAAAAGGGATGATAGAATTAAAGTATCTCCTAATGTTGTCTCATCTAGAATGTCTGAGGACATCAACAAATCTCCCTATGCAGCAATAATAAAATTGTACAATGATGTCAAAAAGTATTCTTTTAAGATTCTGGAAACTGACCAAAGGCAAAAAACAAATTAAGAAGTATTTATTCATGTAAATCTATGGAATCTTGGTGAAAAATAATGGGAGCCTGTGCATTTCACTAGGGGCTGTTCTCATCCTTCTTTCTCTCCCCCAATCCAAGGTGTGGAAATATTACCTGGGCAAGCCATGAGCACTGACAGCCTACTGCCTTACTAGAGGGAGCTGACTTTATATTGAGAAAATTATAGAAAACTCTATGCCCCAGAGCATGTTGAAAACAAAACTACATCAATTTCAGTGTCAAATAGTCAGGAAGGCTAATATCACAGCTAGCTTACATTCATAATGTGACTGAGAAAAGCAAAAAAAAAAAAAGAAAGAAAGAAAGAAAATTTTATAGAAAGATACCTGGGATATCTTAGAATGGAGCCAAAAATTGAAAAAAAAATCCAAATGTCTATCAACAGATGGAAGGATAAACAAGGTATTACCATATAATGGAATATTATTTGACCATAAAAAGGAATAAGTATCAATAATGCTATAGTATGGATGAACCTTGAAAACATTTTATTAAGTAAAAGAACATTCTATAAAGTAAAAGTCTACATATTGTGTAATTCCATTTACATGAAATGTCCAAATAGGGAAATCTGAAGAGATAAAAATTAAGTATATTGGTGTTTTCTTTGGATGGGAGGTGAAGGAAAATATGGATTAAAGTGAAGGATGTTTCTTTTTGAGATGATGAAAATGCTCTAAAATTGTGATTATGGTTTTATAATTCTGTGAATTTAGTAAGAAACAAAATTATAGATTTTAAATGGGTGAATTTTGGTGTACAATTAGATCTCATTAAGTTAAAATTGTTTGAAATGTTTAGAACAGTCAAATCTATAGAGACAGAATACTGGTTATTGTTTGCCTAGGGTAGGGGTTAGGGAGGGGATGGGAAATTACTAATAATGGGTATGAGGTTTCTTTTAAAGGTGATAAAAATATTCAAAGTTTATATTGTGGTGGTAGTTCCATAACTGTGAATATGCTAAACCATTGAATCTACACTTGAAATAACTAGATTTTATGGTATATAAATCTTTCTCAATAAACTGGTTAGAAAAAAGAAAAAGGGGAAGGGAGAGAAGGAGGTGGGAGGCAGAGGACACCACAGGAGGAGAGGGGTGGAGAAAGGAGGAAGGAAAGAGAAGGGAGAAAAAAAAACTGTTGCAAGCTCTAATAACATCAAGCCTAGGTATATTACCAGAGATAGAGGAGTATTTCATAATGTTCATAGGGTCAGTCCTTAAAAAGGAAGAATTATAATTAATGTGCATGCACAGAAAACAGAACTTCAAGACACCAAAACAACAGAGTTAATGGAAGAAATGGACAAATCAGAGTTAGAGCTACATACATTCTAACACTATCAAATATTATTATGATGTAATTGTTATTTTAAAAACATATCTTCCATTCAAGTAATCATGGAATATTCACTAAGGGAGGCCATATGCTTGGTCATGAAAGAGTCAATGCATTTCAAATAATAGAAATTACATAGAGCATATTCTGTGACTACAACTGAAAAAGTAACAGAAATGCTTCTAAAAAGGGGAGAAAATTTGAGAAAATATTTCAAATAACATTTGTCAATAAATAAACCACAAGAAAATCTTAAATTGTTTTGTACTTAATAATAAATGAAAACAGCATCATATCAAAATGTTTTAGAACAAGTTAAAGCAGTACTTAGAGGGAAATGGTATCAATGAATGCTTATACTAGAAAGGAAGAAAAGTTTAAATCAAAGATCTAAGCCTCCACTCAAAAAACATAGCATGGGAAGAGCAAATTAATTACAAAGTATGTAGAAGGAAAGGTACAATAAAAATCATAGTGGATGTTATAAAGTTGAAAATTCATGAGTTAAATATCTTATTGAATAATGTTAATGTTTACTGTCTGCCTGGTTGCACTTTTCCTAGGATTTTGGTTTCTCAAACTCAAGCTGCCTTAACAGCTGATCCCTTCAATCTGTTCAATGAGAGATATTTTCCTTGTTTTTTATCTCAGTGTTTTTACTTTTGTTTGTTTTAATAAAGCTGAAAGCAAACTGATCATATTGAAGTGATTCAACTTTGTAATTTTTTTATGATGCTGACTCAGGTTAAGTCATGGTTTATCAAACTGAAAATGTTTCCTATAAAACATTTGAGAGCAGTTACACATTTGTTCAGAGACAGAATAAAATGTGGATTATAATTTCATGAGATTTTAATTGGTGATATATTTGATATGTAGTTTTGCCTGTTGGAAAACTGATATTTTTTCATGAAGTATATAAAGTTTCATTTAACTTTTCAATTGCAAGCAACAAAATGAACTCACAATTATTTTTTGCTTTATATTGTTGCCAAGAGATAAGAGAATTGTGGCTCACAGAGATCAAGATTATAAGTAATACACTTACAAATGTGAATATGTATTTAAATTATTTTAAAGACAAGACATACAGGAGGAGAACCATATACACAAACACCCATTACCAGAAACACACATATACCAATGTACATATGCAGTGTTTCTAAATAAAGAATTTTGGGGACATGAGCAGATCATCTCTTGATCAAATTTAAATGAGAATGAAGTTAATATTCACTACTATATGACTCAACTTCACTCTCTACTCCATTCTTTCTGATTTTCCACTGTTGCCCTGAATCATCAATGTGCTGTGTTGTACTCTGTAATTTAAAACTTTCTAGTCATTTCCTGATATCCTGATATAAATTTTAATTAACATTTTGTGGCAGTTCTTCTAAATTCTGACATACTCTGATAAACTGCCATGTAATAATAAGTTAAAGCATTTGTATTTCATATAATACAGTTTTGTCCCAATAGGAACATTCTGGGGACATAATGCCACAAAGGAATGGAATATAAAAGATTAAATATCTATCAAGAGGTATATTTATATGGAAAAGTACAGCAAAGATAGTGACTGGTTTATTTATTTATGTATTTATTCATGTATTGATTGATTTCATCTGCTTTGTAAGTAAAATAATCATGTTGCTCAGGAATGCCTTTAAAATGATTATCTGGATAGTACTCAGTTACTGGTTTTCATACTGGAAGGAAATGACTTTAAAGAACAAGCATTTTAATTACTCAAAATCAGGCATTTTTCAAGTTTATTAAGCATGGTGATATCATAACAGTCTGTTTAAAGGCTTTGCTTACCATTTAATGCATCTTTCATTTTCCCCTACTATTTTATATCCTATATGATCAAGAGAGCTACATATTCTATATAGTGATGCTGTTAAGTTAGTTTGGATGAAAATTTCAATTTATTCATTTATACAAATGTCTAACACATATTGCCTTTATACTGTTAATGATATTACAAAAACAAATCTATGCCATGACTTAAAATAGCAGCATAAAATTTGGTGTATAAGAAGAGTTATGTGCTGGTTATTTGGAATATAAAATTCTACTCCATATACTGAAAGTCTTTACTAGTACAATCAAAAACCTCTGTGAACAAAGAAGGAACTATTGATTCCTACCTCTATTAGTAGGAAAGGAGGAGAAAGAGGAAACATTCCATTTCAGAAGTACATTCTATTAAAACTTCAGTGATTCAGTACAAATGGAAACTGACTTTATTGACTGTACTTAACTATACTTTGTAGAGGAGAATCATTGCTAAGGAGTACAATGCAGTATGTTTTAAATATATATTTCTATTTGAAACTATCAAAATCCTGATTAATTGATTTTTGGAAAATTGAGCCTGATAATGTGAAAACAAATTCACAAGAGGTTTTAGTTTTCTTTTATGTTAAACATCCTCTTTTATTATCATTATTCTGACTTTTATTTTCAATTGAGGAGGTTTTCCAGGACTAACATTTAAAAATTATATTTGATATATCTTTTGTTTGTTTTTAAATATATGCTATCTTTTGATAAACTACCTCTGCTAGCCATAAATCCCTCTCTCCCTACACTATCTCATTGAAATTTATTCAATTTTTTTCTGCTGACCTGTTTTGTTATTAAATGGAGTTAGATGCAAAGTAAAATAGTAACACATCTATCTACACAATGCTGGAAAAATCAGTTTAAAAGAACGTGTGTGAAACCATTCTCTTCACAAAACATCCACACATTTTTGAGTGAAATATTTCACCAACATAATATGTTTTATTAAGGTAGATTATTTAAATTGTAGAAAAGCTGCATTTATCTAACTCAATTGTTCAAAACGATGAAATAATTTTTTGGAACATTTGTATCACTGTGATTGGATAGCCACCAAGAGAAATCTTAAGCAATTAATATAAAGTAGTTTCATTTCTATGTCATCTATCTTTACAGAGAATATATAGAATGTCTTCTACACATAAGGTGGAAACAATACCACTTGCTCTTCATCATCAATAGGACTCTGAGGCTGCAGGTAAAAGAAGGTAGAATATTAAGCCTGTGTTACAGTGCTAAAAATTAGTCTGCAAGCACTAAGGTTATTCACCACCCTGTAATTGCTGACTCTAGCATCAAGAATAAAATCCAGTCTCTGCCTTACTAGAGCAGAAGAAAGCTGGGTATAACAATAAAAATATTTATAAAGAAAATCTCAGAAAATAGGTGGAAAATATAAAGGTAAAAGAAAAAGTTAAGAAGAGAAAGTAAAGAGAAAGAACTAAAATGGTGATTTAGAAAAGAAAATACATATTGAGGATCCAAAATAAAATACCTGCTGTGGTAGAAAATATAATATATACTGATATTTTATGTCTCTAAACCTATCAATTCATCTATCTGTCTATATATCCATCATTCTAGAGTTATGATAATGCACTTTCAAGTTGCATGAATTTTAAAACAAAATACAGGCATATGTCATTTTACTATGCTTTGATTTACTGCACTTGGAAAATATTGCATTTTTTACAAATTGAAGGTTTGTGGCAGCCTGAATTGAGCAAGTCTATCTGAGCCCTGTTGCCAACAACATTTGCTCACTTTGCGTTTCTGTGTCACATTTTGGCAGTTCTCATAATATTTAAATCTGTTATGATCTGTGATCAGTGATTTTTGATGTTACTATTGTAATATTTTGGGAGCACCCAAGGGCCATGCCCATATAAAATAGCAAACTTATTTGATGTGTGTCTTCTGACTACTCCACTGATTGGCCATTCCCCTGTCTCTCTCCTTCACCTCGGGACTCTCTGTTCCTTGAGACACAACAATATTTAAATTATTCCAATTAATAAGTTTACAATGACCTCTAAGTGTTCAAGTGAAAGGAAGATTCCCTTTACTTAAAATCAAAAGTTAGAAATGATTAAGCTTAGTGAAGAAGGCACGTCGTAAACTAAGACAGTCCAAAATCTAAGCATCTTGGATCAAACAATGAAGTTGTGAATGCAAAAGGAAAGTTTTTGAAGGAAATTAAAAGTGTGCCTCTAATGAACACATGAATGTTAAAAAAGCAAAACAGCTTTATTGCTGATATGGAGAAAGTTTTAGTGGTCTGGAAAGAAGATCAAACCAGCCACAACATTCCCTTAAGCCAAAACCTAAAATCCAGTGCAAGGACCTCTCTTCACTTCTATGAAGGCTAAGAGAGGTGAGGAAACTGTGGGAAAAAAGTTTGAAGCTCGCAGAGATTGCTTCATGAGGTTTAAGGAAAGAAACCATTTCCATAACAAAAAAGTGCAAGGTGAAACAGCAAATCAAGATGTAGAAGCCTCAGCAAGTTATGCAAAAGATCTAGCTAAGATAATTAATGAAGATGGCTACATGAAACAACAGATTTTCAATGTAAATAAAATAGCCTTCTATTGGAAAAAAATGCCATCTAGGACTTTCATAGCTTGAGGGGATAAATCAGTATCTGGCTTCAGAGCTTCAAAGGACAGGCTGACTCTCTTGTTAGTGGCTAATGCAGCTGGTGACTTTAAGTTGAATCCAATGCTCATTGACCATTCTAAAAATCCTAAATTCCTTAAGAATGATGCTAGATCTACTCTGCCTGTGCTCTATCAATGAAACACAAAATGAATGACAGCACATATGTTGGCAACATGGTTTACTGAGTATCTTAAACCCACTGTTGAGACCTACTGCTCATATAAAAAAGACTCCTTTTAAAAGTATGACTGCTCATTGACAATGTACCTGGTCACCCAAGAGCTCTGATGGACATGAACAAGGAGATTATGTTGTTTTCTGCCTTCTAACACAACATCCATTCAACAGCCCAGGGATCAAGGAGTCATTTCAACTTTCAAATCTTATTATTGAAGAAATACATTTCCTAAGGCTATAATAGCCATAGATAGTGATTCCTTTGATGGAGCTGGGCAAGATAAATTGAAAAACTTCTGGTAAAGCGTCACCATTCTATATGCCATTGAGAACATTTCTGCTTCATGAGGATGTCAGAGTAGCATTAACAGGAGTTTGGAAGAAATTGATTCCAACACCCATGAGTGACTTTGAGGGGTTCAAGACTTCAGTGTAGAAAGTAACTGCAGATGTGGTAGAAATAGCAAGGGAACTAGAATTACAAATGGAGTCTGAGGATGTGATTAAATTGTTGCAAACTCACAATAAAATTTTAATGGATGAGGAGTTGCTTCTAATGGATTAGCAAAGTGGTTTCTTGAGATGGAATCTACTTCAGGTGAAGATGCTGTGCAGATTATTGAAATAACACCAAAGGATTTAGAATAGGACATAAACTTAGCTGATAAAGCAGCAGCAGGGTTGGAGAGGACTGACCCCAAATTTGAAAGAAGTTCTACAATGGGTAAAATATTATCAAGCTGCATTACATGCTGCAGAGAAATGAAGGGTGAATTGAGGCAGCAAACTTCATAGTTACCATATTTTAAGAAATTTCCACAGCCACCCCCAACTTCAGCAGTTACCACCCTGATCAGTCATCAACATCAAGGCAAAATCCTCCACTAGCAAAAAGATTACAATTCACTGCAAGTTCAGATGAGGGTTAGCAATTTTAGCAATAAAGTTTTTTTAAATTAAACCATGTACAGTGTTTTTTAAAGGTAATGCTATTATACACTTCATAGACTACTGTATAGTGTTGAATACATACATACATATTGTAATATATTATTATTGCTACCACATCACATCATATCATTATACAATGCTCTGTTGATGGGAATGAAACTTTGGGCAGGCATTATAGAAAGCAGTATGGAGAGTCCTCAAAAAATTAAACATAGAACTAGCATATGAGTTGGCAATTCCACTTCTGGGCATTTGTCTCAAGAAAATGAAAACCTTAACTTGAAAAGATATTGTACTCTCATGTTCACTGCAGCATAGTTTAGTACAGCCACAGTGGAGAAACAACCTCTGTGTCCACTGAAGGCTAAATGGAAAAAGAAAATATGGTACACACACCACAGAATATTATTTAGTCACAAAAAACAATGAAATCTTGACATTTGCTGCAACATGGGTGAAGCTTGAGAGCATTATGGTAAGCTAAGTTAAATAAGTCAAACAGAGAAAGGCAAGTGCTGTATGATCTCACTTACATGTGGAATCTAAAAAAAAATGAAGCTTGTAGATGCAGAGAACAGATTAGTAGTTGCCAGAGGTGGGGGCAGTGGGGTAGGCAGAAAGGGTGTAGGGAGTAAAAAAGCACACATTTCCAGTTATAAAACAATTAAGTAATGTACATAATGGAAACTATAGTTTTAATAATACTGTACTGCATATTTGAAAGTTGCTAAGACAGTAGATTTTAAAATTTCTCATCACAAGAGAAAAATTCTGTAACTGTAAGTATACATGATGACAGACATTAACTAGACATATTGTGATCATTTCACAAAATATACAAACATTAAATCATTATGTTACATACCTGAAACTAATATAATATACATCAATTATACCTAAAAAAAAAAGTTAAAAAACATGTTGGGCAAAAACTGATAGACCTGAAAGGAGAGATAGTCAAATCCACTGTTACATTTGAAGACTTCAGCACCACTCAATCATCAGTTGATAGATCCAACAAGAGGAAAAACAGTAAGGACATATTTGAACATAACAGAATCATCAATCCTCTGGGATCTAGTTGACATTTATAGACTATTCATCCAATAAGTAGCAGAATGCATGTTCGCCTCAAGTTCACATAAGATATTCACTAAGATAGACTGCACTGTGCAATAAAACAAAAATTAAAAAATTAAAAATAGGTTTTACAACTTTACATAAATTTTGTGATGCAGTGAAATCAGTGCTTAGAGGTATATTTTATAGAGTTTAGTGAATATATTAGAAAAGGAAAATAATCTAATACTAGTAATATAAGGTCTCACCTTAGGAAACTAAAGATTGGCAATATAAGACTAAAGCAACTGGAAGAAAACTACAAACCAAAATTTCTCATTAACATAGATGCAAAAAATCCAAAACAAATATTAGCTAATTGAATCCAATAATATAGTTATGTGCTACAACCAAATGGGATTCATTCCAGGTAGGCAAAACTGGTCTAACATTTGTAAACCAAGCTATATAATCCATCACATAAACAACCTAAAGAAGAAAAGTCATATGTCCATATCAATAGATGCAGAAAAAGCATTTTAAAAAATCTAATATATATATATTCATGATCAGTGAAATAAGTCAGGCAGATAAAGAGAAATACCAAAAGATTTACCTCATTTGTGGAGTATAACAATGAAGCAAAACTGAAGGAACAAAATAGCAGCAGACTCACAATAGTCAAGAAATGGAAGCAACCTAAGTGTCCATCAATAGATGAATAGATAAAGAAGATGTGGTACATATATACAATGGAATCTTATACAGCCATAAGAAGAAAACAAATCCTACCATTTGCAACAACATGGATGAAGCTAGAGACTATTATGCTCAGGAAATAAGCCAGGTGGATAAAGACAAGTGCCAAATGATTTCCCTCATTTGTGGAGTATAACAACGAAGCAAAACTGAAGGAAGAAAATAGTAGCAGACTCACAGACTTCAAGAAGGGTAGCGGTTACCAAAAGGGAAGGGTGGAGGAGGGCAGGTGGGGAGGGAGGAAGAAGAGGATTGTTGGGTATCATGATTGGTGCACATGGTGTGTTTGGGGTCACGGGGAAGACAGTGTAGCTCAGAGAAGACAAATAGGAACTCTGTGGTATCTTACTACACTGAAGGACAGTGACTGCAATAGGGTATTGGGGGGACTCAATAACAAGGTGAATGTAATAACCACATTGTTTTTCTTGTGAAACCTTCATAAGAGTGTATATCAATAATATCTTAATAAAAAAACTCTCAGTAAGCTAGGAATAAGGGAACTTCTTTTTATAAACAACATCTATAAAAATTCTAAAGGCAACATCATATATACTCATAGGAAATAAGATGCTTTCCCCCTAAGATTTGAGGTAAGTCAAGGATGTCCCTTCATACCACTCTTCAACATGATACTGGAAATCCTAGCTAATTAAATAAGATAAGAAAGGAAATAAAAGTTATATAGAAAGGGAATGAGGAATAAAACTCCTTTTGTAGATCACATATTGTCTAGGTAAAGAAGTGAGAAAAACCACAAAAATCTTCTGAAACTGATAAGCCATTATTAGGGTAGATAAAACAAGATCACACAATATGTTGTTAATATACAAAAGTCAGTTGCTTTTCTATATACCAGGAATAAAAATTTCAAACTGGAAGTTAAAAGCATAATGATATTTACATTTGTTAAAAAATGATTAAAGAGGAAATTTAGGTGGTACAAACTATTTAACACTTCATCGACAGTCTACATTCACAGAACTACAAAATGGGACAGAAGGCAGAAAGCTGGTATAAGAAGAAAAAAGGAGAGAAAAACAGAAAGTATCTGATTGGCTGGGACTACATAGTCAACTTTGGGGTGAGAAAGAACAAGGAAATAAGCATACAGCCCAGAGTTGGCCCAGCACTTGGACATTGGCTGACTGGATATGTGTTTCTAGGCAAGTGGAACGTTTACAGGTTGAAGAATGATATCTAAGTTTTGGTTTGCTGATGTGATGGGCTGTGATAAGCATCACCACCTTGGGTCTAGAAAGTTATTTCAACACTCCTTCCTTTTGATCATCCACTTGACCATTCAGGAGATTTGATAACACATATTGGTCTTAGCATGACTCTCAGTTACCATTGCCTCTTCAGGTCTCAGTGTAACATTCTCAAGAGATTATGTCAGGCTTTATTTTTATAGCTGTCTATGTTCTGTTCTGTTTTGTCATCCATTTAGAGATAGATCATCTGTCAGCTGGTCATTGGCTAACCCCATGCATTTAAAACTTTTGGGAGAATGGAGTATATCAGGCAGAAAATAATAATTCTTAGCAACAAAAACAATGCCCATGGTTTGGAGAGTGCTCCTGAGCCAGTCTCCTGACCCAAACCAGCTAGAATCAAGTAAGTCAAGAAATGATCCTAAAATGACTCTTTAAGCCTGTTGTGTTATTTATGTATTTTGTGTAACCATGTCTTCAAGTCCCCAGAAGTGTTTATCCAGTGAGTTTGTTCTAGAGAGATTGAGACATTAGAAGTCAGGGAGAAGTTTGTGACAGGCAGATGCCATCATCTTTTCATCCCAGACAAGGAACAACACACCAAAAAATTATAAAGATCTTCATGGTATAAGAATAATGAAAAGGATGGTCAGAGAGGAAAGGAGGAATGGAAAGAAATGTTCCTGATCTGGTATCTTGGAAGGAAGTCTTCCTTGATGCTGCCTACTTTTCTTCCTAGTCAATTTGATTTTGAAGTCTTCTGTGTTTACATGGGACCAGATGGCAGGTGGAGACTTCAGCTTTGAAATATGCACCCAATATTTGACACCTTGTAATTTGGCAGCAGTGTCACTCATCAAGAGTACTTGGTAGGGTCCTTTCCATGAATACCACTTTTGCAAAAGCATCAGAGTGAATTAAAAACTGTCTGAAAAAGATAAAAACCTTAAAAATGGCCCATGGTTGGTTAAAGATATGATGAGAGTTCATTATATGCAATTGACAAGGAAATTTGGTTATTTCTTTGACACACATTTTAAGATGACAACTGGAATTATGACTGACAATATACCAGGACATAACAAATTTTTAGGAATTCTATTCTATTATATGTGGAACACATATAAATAACATATACCCATACAAACACCTTATTTGAAAATGCTTCCTAAAAAATTTAAACATACAAAATAAGCCTAACTAGCATACAATTTCTCTTCTATAAGGAGAGAAAACAAATATTTGAGATGTCCCGGGGGACCTCTAAAAAATGCCCAAAGTTTGTTGGAGGTCAAAAAGATTTCATTTGGAATAAGACTTTGGGGGAGTTTGTCAAAACTATACATTTAATCAAAGAGATAAGGACTTTGAGGGCAAATATAGAAAGCCACATAGTTGTAAAAGCTTAGTTCTTTTAATATTGGGAAAACTGGGTTTTCTTAAATAATCAAGCCATAATAAAGATAATATGAAGCACAGTAAATTATTTTGGTAAGACACAAAATTGTTGCCTCCTAGAAAGCTAATTTAAAAGGTAAAGAAACAAATTTGTTTACAATTTCTTATTAAGAGTAGACCAATAATCTAAGAAAATTTTGTCTTTTTAATAGAGAATAAAACAAAATCTAATTTTGCACCAGTGTACTTTTCATATTAAAATTTATATTTTTAACTTATATAAATCCATTCTAATCTTAGTCACTTTGACCACATATAAAAACCATTTCCCAGGATTTCTTTTCCACAAGCCTTCTACAACTTTTTACATCCATTCCGATTTTGGCCTTTTTCCTCTTTCTCATTTTTGAGCAATCATTTTACTTCAAGACAATATTGCTTTCATTTTTCCTTTACAAAAACAAAAATAAAACCAAAACCATGTCCTCCATACTTTTCCTTTTCCAAAAACACATTATACTTTTTGCTGACAAATTCTGTAATATGAGTTTATTTGACTGTTAGTAATCCTAGGTGGACTAAAATGTGTATTCTGCATTTTATTTAATATTGATAGCTCTAAAGACAATATTATAATATTGGTAAGATATCAGTTCTGTGTAACTCAATATACAGACTCAACAGAACTCCTGCCTTAATCCATTCAGGGTTCTGTAAAAGAAATACCTTGGATTGGGTAACTTGTACAGAACAGAAATTTAGTTCTCATAGTTCTAAAGTCTGGGAAGTTCAAGACCAAGGTACCAACAGCTTTGACATCTCATGAGAACCTACTGTTTAGTTCATACATGGTGCCTTTTCACTGTGCCTTTACATAGGCAAGGCATCTCTCTGAGGTGTCTTTTATAAGGGCACTAATCCCACTCATATGGACCCTACCATCCTGAACTAATCAATTCCAAATGCCCCACCTCTTGTTATCACCTTGGGGTTAGGATTTCAAGATAGGAATTTTAGGGGAACACAAACATTCAGATCACAGTATTCCACCCCTGGCTCCACCAAATTCATGTTCTTCTCACATGCAAAATACATTATGCCCTAGTAGCCCCTAAAGTCTTAACTCATTCCAGCATCAACTCAAAAACCTAAAGTTCATAGCCTCATCTAAATATCATCTAAATCTGATACTGGTAAAACTAAAAATATGATCCATTCTGAGGCAAACTGCTCACCAGCTGTGTACATGTAAAATCAAACATATTGTAGAATCCAAAATACAATGGTAGGACAGTCATAAGATATATATTCCCATTCAGAAAGGGAGAAGTAGGAAAGAAGAAAGGAGTGACAGGTCCTGAGTAGGTCTAAAACTTTGAGGTTTGAGAATAATCTTCTTTGGCCTCCATACCCACTGAGGAAGAAATCTTACCTCCCAGACCCACTGGGTGATGGTCCTGCTTCCACAGCTTTGCCAAGCAGGAGTTGGATCTTCAAGGCTCTGGGTGGCCCTGCCCTCTTGGCTTTGCTAGGTGCAGCCCATGCCACAGCTCTCATGGATTGGAGTCGAGTGCCTGTGGCTCTTGCAGGCTAGAATCACATGGCTATGGATCTAGCATTCTGGGATCAGGGGGCTAGTCCCACATCCATGGCTCTGCTGGCCATTGGCCTAGTGAATGCTCCCTGTTGTGGCCCTGCCTGTGCAGTTGTTCTCTGCCTGAGTCATGTGCTTAAGGCTCTGGGCAGTTCCATCCTTTTAACTCTAGTGTAAGTATCCATGCCCCCCAGGCTTCTTAACTTGTGCACTCAGTACAGTGGTAGAGATGACAGGTGTAGAAACAATACCATCCTGGGCCCACTGATGATACATCTGGAGCATGGTACAGGAGCGCAGGGAGCAGAAGCCTTGATGTCAGGTGGCACCAGTAAGTGGCTCCAGGGTCCTGTTAGCCTCTTTGCTTTACCCCCTATACCCTGCACTCTAGGCCTGTGATGGAGGTGGCAGCCCTAATGATCTCTGAATAGCCTTGGGTAGAATAGAGAGGAGGCCTTCCTTCTGTGTCATGGAGGATTTTCTCCTGGCTTTTTGGAGATGGCTGACTAATCTCTTTATCAAGTGGTCCTTTGGCAACCCATAGTGTTCTCTCCTGAACAGGCTTCTCATTTCTTCCAATATAGGCTGAAAAACTTCTGAATCTTTGTTTTCCTTTATTTTTGATTAACAGTTCCATCTTGAAATCATATTACTCTTCTCACATTTTACTATAAGCAGTTAAGAGAAGCCATCTCACACTTTCAACCCTTTCCTTAGAAATTTCCTCAGCCAAATATTCACTTTCCTCAATAACAAGTTCCTCCCCAAATACTAAAACCTGAATCAAACTCAATCAAGTTCTTTGCCATTTTATAACAAGGATCACCTTTCCTTCAGTTTTCTATGTTTTTCATTTCTGTCTGAGACGTCATTAGATTATCTTCCCTATTTATGTTCCTACCAACATTCTGATCAGATTTTTCTCAGGTATTCTGTAAGACTGAGGCTCCCTTTACAGCTCTTTTTTTTTCTTTCTGAGTCCTCACCAATATTGTCCTTAACAAACCATTCACAGTAATGTAGATTTTCTCTAACATAGACCTCAAATTCAGCCTCTATAGATTACCCATTTCAAAGTCACTTCCACATTTTTAGGTATTTGTCACAGTAGCACTGCCACTTCTCAGCACCAATTTCTATATTAGTCAGGATTCTATTTTTCAAATTTAAAAAATGATATGTTTGTGTGTGTGTGTATATACATATATATGTATATATATATATATATATACATATATATATATATATATATATATAATTTATTATAACAATTTGTTCATGTGATTCTGAAGTCTGAGAAGCCCTACAATATGCTATCTGCAAGTCTGCAAGCTGGGGAAATAGGAAACCTGGCAGTGTAATTCAATCTGAGTCTGAAGGCTGGAGAACCAGGGGATCCAACATTGTAACTGAGTCCAAAGGCCCAAAAGTCAATAAGTACTGGTCCAAGTCCAGAGGTTTGATAACCAGGAGCCTGATGTCTGAGGGCAGGAGATAATGGATGTGTCAGCTCAAGCAAAGACAATGAATTTCCCCTTCCACTGCCTTCTGTTGTTTTCAGGCCCTCAGTAGATTGGATGGATCCTATCTGTATTGATGAAGTCTGCCTTTACTTAGTCTATTGATTCAAACATTAATTTATTTTGGAGACACTCTCACAAATACACCCAGAACTAATGTTTAACAGCTATATGAGCATCCCTTTGTCCAGTCTGGTTGACATATAAGATTAACCTTTGCAGCCCAAATCAAAAGTCCAGAAACTTATTCTGTGGCTATCTACAAATTGTTCTAAAGTTTATGTGGAAAGGCAAAAGACAAAACACCCAGAATAGCCAACACAATACTGAGGAATAAAGCTGGAAGTCTGATACTACCTGACATTATGACTTTACAATAAAGCTATAGCAATCAAGACAGCGTGATATTGGCAGAGAAAAAATGGGTAAATTGATCAGTGGAACATGATAGAAAGCCCAGAAACAAAAGCACATAAATAGAATCAACTGATTTGTAACAAAGATGCCAAGACAATACTATATATGAAAGATAGTCTCTTTAACAAATGGTGCTGGAATGATTAAATATCCGTATGTAAAAATATAAAAGAATATAGACACAGTCTTTCAACTTTCACAAAAATAAACACAAAATGGAGTTTAGATCTAAATATAAAACACAAAGCAATAGAACTTTTAAAAGATGACGTGAGACAAATTAGGTGACCTTGGGATTTTAGATACAATACAAAATGTACAATCCATGAGAAAAAAAGTTGATAAATTAGATTTATTAAAATTAGAATTTCTGCTCTCCGAAAGACATTGTTAAAAGAATGAAGAAGCAAGTCAAAGACTGGGAGAAACTATTTTCAAATCATCTATATGATAAGGACTTGGATCCAAGACATATAAGGAAATCATAAAACTAAACAAAAAGAAAGCAAAATGTGACAAATCTCCTATGCAGAAGAATTTCGAATAACTTATGTAAATAATCCATACTTATGTAGGTAGAACATATCTCTGTACTCCTTAAGTATGGGTTATAAATATTTATTTCTTTTTAAAGGGGATAATCTAGAAAGGGAGAAATTCAACAAGACACCCCTAATTTTTAAAAAAGTCACATAAGATATCACAAAGAATTAGAAAATACTTTGAGATTCATGAAACAAAAGCACAACATCAAAACTTAAAGAGTAAACACAGTTCTTAGAAGGAAATTTATAGTTGCAAATGCCTATATTAAAAATGAAGATAGACTGAAATCATAAACCTAACTTTTTCACATTAAGAAACTAAATAAATAAATAAAAGAATAATCTGATCCCAAAGAATACAGAAGGAAAAAAGTAATAGAGTGGGAAAAATGAAATAGAGAATAGAAAAGCAATAGAGAAATCAAATAAACCAAAGTTGATTCTTTGGAAGATCAATGAATTTCACAAGCTTTACCTTGAATGACAAAGGAAAAAAGAATGACAGAAGGCTTATAACACTAATATCAGAAATGAAAGAGGGGATAGCATCAACAACATAACAGAAATAAAAAGAAGATTATAAGGGAACAACATGAACAAATGTATCCCGATAATTAGAATATCTAGGTGAAACAAAACAAATTCCTAGAAGAAACAATCTATGAAACAGATTGAAGAAGAAATAGAAAATAGGAATATGCCTATTATAATTAAAGAGATCAGATTAAAATTAAGTAAATTATTACAAAGAAAGCACAGCCCACTGGTGAATTCTACCAAACATGTAAAAAAAAAATTAACAACAATTCTTCACAAATTCTTCCTAAAATAGAGAGAAATGTTTTAATGTTTTATTTTATGAGGCCAGTATTAACCTGATACCATAACCAGAGAAAGATGTTGTAAGAAAACTACAGAACAATATGCCTTATGAATAAATACACAAAAATCCTCAATGAAATACTGAGCACCCAAATCCAACAACATATTTTAAAAATTAAATGCAATGACTAAGAGATTTATCTGAGGAATTCAAGGTTCATTTAGCATCCCAAAATCAATTAATACAATGTTATATAAATAGAATAAAAGACAAAAATACTTCATTATCTCTACAGATGGAGAAAACTTATTCAACAAAATCCAACACATATTCATGATAAAGCCCTATAAAAACTAGGAACAGAAAGTAACTTCTTTAACTTGATAATAGATATCTATTATAAACCCACATACTAAACCTAACATCATACTAAATAATATAAGACTAAAAGTTTCTCCCCAAATCAGTCACAAGACAATGATGTCTGCTGTCAACACTTCTATTTAATGTTGTTGGAGGCTCTTGCCAGGGAAATTTGGAAAGAAAAATGAATACAAAAATAAATCAGGGTGGGTAGTATGTGCACATGACATCTTATGGCTTTCCTAATAAAATTCTAATTCATTTACTAAACCTGATTAGAGCTAGTAAAAAAAAATTTCATCAAGATTAAAAGATAGAAGGTCAATATACAAAAATCAATTGCATAGCAATATACTAGCAATGAACAATAGAATAGAGTAGAATAGAATTGAATGAAAATGTTTGAGAATGAATTTAACAAAATTGGTGCAAGGCTTATACACAGAATAATATAAATCACTAAAGACATTAAAGAAGACCTAAAGAAATGGAAAGACAAATGTCCAATAAACACATGAAAAGATGCTCAGAAATATTAAGCATTAGGAAAATTCAAACTAAGCCACAATGGGATACTACACAGGTGCAGACATTCAGATACACTTTGAAACACCTCTTAATATACTTTGTAACAAACACAATATACTTTATTAGTATTTTTTGTTCCGAATTCCAAAACTGCAACCTGGGAAAGAGAAGTATAATTTGGTGGGGACTCTACTTATCAAAACTCAGTAATTATTCCAAATCCCATTGTTTTAGCATATCTAATATTGAACGATGTGTTTTTTAAAACTATTAGGTGTGTTTCCTATGTTTTCAATAGTATACTGTGCAGCATATGTATCACTGTAAATCCTAATCATAAGAGCATCAGCAATGATGCCTCCAGAGTATCAGTCTTGTTCTCAGAGTTACATGGAATAAAAATAATCTCTCCTTGTTATTCCATCACAAAATCAAGATAATCCAGTGGCAAAATCAATACTATGTGCCTTCTCCATAGTTTATATTGTCTTACTTGCAGTTTTACTGTTGCAATGGTATTAGAGGCTAATCATTATATTGTGGCACAAAATTATTTTCCAAACAAAGACACTTGAATTTACTAACCTACTGAATATCTAGGCAAACTTTAGTGCAGAGGTCAACTTTAGTCCACTGTCTGTTTTTGTAAATATAATTTTATTGGAAAACAGCCATGTGAGTTAGATTATGAATGATTTATGCCTGTTTTCATAAAGCAATAGGAGTTAAGTATCTAAGACAAAGACCATCTATCCACAAAGCAAAAGTATTTATTCTCTGGGTCCTGACAGAATTGGTTTGCTGACTCTTGTCTGGAGTGAGAATGCTGTACTCTAAGAACCATAACAATTGTCTGGTTTTCTCACTTTATTTTTAAGTGATAAAACTTAGGTTGAAATATGTCAGACAACTAATAATCATACCAACAATGGTAAAAATAAGTGGTATAACAACATGGAAAAACAATAATTTATTGATTTTACTCTGTGCCATGTATTATGCAATATAGGTAATAATATACCAATTTACAAATGTCCCACAAAATGTTTATGTTTAATAAACTCTTCATAAGTATCCATGTAGAACATGCTGGAGGCAACATTTCTATATTAATCTACCTGGTTCTAAGCCTCTTTTTTTCCCATCAAATCACATGTTTGAAACAAAATGATTAGTTTACAAAAATCTTAAAAATTTTCTCCTTTAACCTTGGTATATAGCACATGAGTGACTACTTTCCACAATGACTTTTAGTTACAAGTTTGGGAGCAGGGAAAAAGGTGGCAGAGTAGGACAGCAAGGTGAAAACCTGCTCTTATGTACACACCAATGAAGCAACTACAGCAAATACAGCTAATCCTGAAAATGACCTAAACACTGCAAAACAGACCACCTACACCTGGTGAAAAAGAGAGGACCACATTGAGAAGGATAAAGTGGCTGCGCCATGATTGATCTGGACACAAGCCTTTACCCCATCCTAGCCCACAAGCAGGACAAATAGGAACAGGGTGGGGAGAGGATAAATGCTCAGGACAACACACTTGGCCCTGGAGATCTGCTCCTGAGATATGAGTCCACGTTGCATTGGGTTTGGTGATTAACAGGGCTGGACCCCAGAAATAGTTGGAACAATTTGGGGAACCAGCATTTCTGTTGCTTGTAGATGACAGGCACATTCTGTTGGTCCTGCTCAGAGATTTACCAGCAGCAGGTGGGCCAATGGGGCAAGGGTTAAAGGGATATTTCTCCAGGGGAAAAGCATAAGTGGATTACACTTTCCTAGTCTTCCCTCAACACAACTGGTCAGGCACTTATGGAAACCATCTCCAAATGCTCCATCTCCCTCACTGGTGGTTCAGCCATGTAGCAGTGCTTTACTGTACACCCACTCTGTCTGGCTTGCTCAGCCCAACAGTGGTCCAACTCTGCTGCCTGGTAGGTAAACAGACCACACTTTCCCAGCTTTCCCAGCTTTCCCTCAGCCCAACTGGTCTAATGCCATTGGAAACCAGGTTGTAAACTCTCCAGCTCTGCCACTTGTGGCTCAGCCCTGTGGCAACACTCCCTTGTGTACCTGCTCTGCCCAGCATACTTGGCCAGCTATGGTCCATTTCTGACCAGTAGGCAGAGGATGATATTGCCCACAATGAATCCTGGCAGAAGTGCCTCACATCACACAAAGGGCATGCAAAGGTGAGCTCTAGGAATCAGCTACTGCCTGCAGACAGGTAGAAAGGTGGGCTCTGCCCACAGCCAAGCAATGGCAACCTCAGCTCAGCTGCAAAACAGAAACAGTCTCTGGTGAGCAAAGAGTCCTGAGCTTCTGGGTACCACAGGATGCTTATTTCATAATGCCATTACTTTCAAGACTAGGAAGCATAGCTGATCTATCTAACACAAAGGAAGAAACACCGAAACCCAGACAAAATGAGGAGGCAGAGGAATATGTTCTAAGCAAAATAACAAGAAAAACAACAGAAAAAGGGCTAAATGAAATGGAGATTAACAATCTTCTTGATAAAGAATTCAAAGTAGCAGTCATAAAGATGTGCACTGAACTTGGGAAAATAATTGACTATGTCAATAAGAACTTCAACAAAGAGATGGAAATTATCAAAATGAGCCACTCAGAGCCGAAGAATACAATAACTGAAATGAAAAACACAGTACAAGAAATGAACAGCATACTGTTGGAAGCAGAGGAAATAATCAGTGTGATGGAAGATAGAGAAGAGCAGAGTAATCAAGCTGAGGAACAGAGAGCAAAAACAATTTCTAGAAATGATAAGATGCTAAAAAAGTTGTGAGACAACTCCAAATGAAACAATATTTGCATAATATGTTCTCAGAAGGAGAAGAGAGAGATAAAGGAGTAGAAAGTCTATTTGAAGAAATAATAGCTGAAAATTTCCATGATGTGGGTTAGTTAGGTAATAGACCTGAAGGCCCTGGAAGTGCAGAAAGCCCTAACAAGAGAAACCCCAGGAAGACAGCATAAAAACATGCAGTAATTGAAAAGGCAAAGATTAAACATTAAGAGTGAATCTTAGAAGCAGCAAGAGAGAGGCAGACAGTTAACTATAAGGGGAATTCCATAAGGTTATCAGCGGATTTCTCAGCAGAAACTTTACAGGCCAGAAGGGAGTAGCATGAAATATTCAAAGTATTTAAAAGGAAGAACCTACAACCAAGAATTCTCTCCAGCAAGGCTATCATTCAGAATTGAAGGGGAGATTAAAAGTTTCCCAGATAAATGAAGGTTAAAAGAATTTACCACTACTAAACACTCCTTAAAGACATCTTAAAGGGACATGTTTAGATGGAATTCTTAAGTCTAAATATTTTTCCTTAGTGAAAATAAATCTACAATAAAGGTAGTAGACCAGTTATTTATTGAGCAAGTATGAAGTTAAAAACAAGAATAGTAAAATCAACTATTCTTTCATCAAGGGATACACAAAAAAAGATCAATTATGACATAGAGTGAAGGAAGGAAGAACAAAAAAGTACTTTTAAAATGTGTTCCAAATCAAATGAACATCAACTTAATATAGACTATTACATATTTAGCAATCTATCTGTGAACTTCATGGTAAGTACAAACCTAAAGCCTATAACAGATACACAAAAAATATTTTTAAAAAGGAATTCAAGCATAACACTGAAGAAAAACATAAAATAACAAAAGAAGAAAAGAACAGAACTACAAAATTAACTAGAAAACAATAAACTGGCAATAACTACATGTATATCAATACTTACATGCCTATCAATAATTACCTTAAATAAAAAGGAGAAAAAAGCAGAAGAATTAGTATTTATACCAGATAAAAGAGACTTCAAAACAAAGAAAGTAACAAGAGACAAAGAAGGACATTACATAATGATAAAGGGATCAGTCCAACAAGAAGATATAACAATTGTAAATACCTATGTTACCAAATAGGAGTACCTACATTTATAAAACAAATACTAACAAACCTAAAGGAAGGGGTAGACAGCAACATGATCTTATTAGGGAATCTTAACTTCCCACTTACATCAATGGACAGATCATCCAGACAGAAAATAAATAAGGAAACAGAGGCATTGAGCAACACATTAGACCAGATGGACTTAATGGATATACAGAGAACATTCCACCCAAAAGAATCAGGATACACACTTTTCTCAGGTGCACAATGGAACATTCTCTGGAATAGATCATGTATTAAGACACAAAAAGAGCCTCACTAAATTCAGAAAGTTTAAAATTATATCAAGCATCTTTTCAAACCACAATGGTATGAAAGTAGAAATCAATTACATGAAGAAAGCCAAAAAATCCCACTAATACACAGACACTAAAAAATACGCTTCTTAGTAATTAATGGTTTAATGAACAAATCAAAGGGTAAATAAAATGATACATGGAGACAAATGAAAACAGAAACACAACAGTTCAAAATGGCAGTCAGACATGATAAATAGATAAAAGGCATTCAAATTGGTAAAGAAGTAAAATTCTATTTGCAGATGACATGATACGAAATATAGAAAAATTTGCAGATAATGTGATAGTAAATATAAAAATCTTAAGGACTCCAATGAAATACTATTAGAACTGATAACTGGATTCAGCAAAGCTGCAGGATACAAAATCAATATACAGAAGTCTGTTGCATTCTTATATCTTAACAATTAACTAGTAGGAAAAAAACAGGAAAAAAATTCCATTTACAATTGCATCAAAAAGAATAAAATAACTAGGAATAAAGTGGTAAAACACTTGTACTTTGAAAACTATTAGACATTGAAGAAATAAATTAAAGGAGACACAAATACATGGAAATGTATCCCATGATTATGGGTAGGAAGAACTAATATTATCAAAATGGCCATCCTGCCCAAAGCAATTTACAGATCAATGTCATCTCTATCAAAATACCAATGGTATTTTTCAATGAACGAGAGCAAAGAAATTCTAAAATTTATATAGAACAACAAGAGACCCCAAATAGCCCATACTATTTTGTAAAAGAAGAACAAAGCTGGAGGTGTTATGCTCTGACTGCAGGCTTTACTAAAGCCACAGCAATCAAAACAATTTGGTACTGGCACAAGACCAGACCTATAGATCAATGAAACAGAATAGAAAGCCCAGTAATAAATCCACACATATATGGTCAATTAATATATGATAAAGGACCCATGAATATACAAATGGAAAAAGAAAGTCTTTTCAATTAATGGTGTTGAGAAAACTAGACAGCTACATGCAAAAGAAAGAAAGTGTATTATTAACTCCATACACAAGAATGAACTCAAAATAGATTAAAGACCTAAATATAACACCATAAAACAGTAAGAAGAGCACATAGGCAAAAATATCTTGAACATAAGCATGAGCAATTTTTTTCTGGGCACATCTCCCCAGGCAAGGGAAACAAAATAAAAAAATGGACAAGTGGGACTATATCAAACTAGAAAGTTTCTATATAGCAAAGGACACCATCAGCAGAACAAAAAGGCAACCTACAGTATGGAAGAATATTTTCATAAATGATTTATTTAATAAGGGCTTAACATCCAAAATATATAAAGAGCTCATATAACTAAACACACACAAAAAAACAAATGACCCAATTAAAAATGGCAGAGCACCTGAAAATAAATTTTTGCCAAGAAGAAATACAGATGGCCAACAGGCACATGGAAAGATGTTCCACATTGCTACTCATCTGTGAAATGGAAATCCAAATGCAAATCAATGAGATATCACCTCACATCAATTAAAAGTCCCACTATCCAAAAGACAAGAAATAATAAGTGTTGGTGAGTATGGAGAAAAGAGAATCCTCCTACAATGTTGGTGGGAATGTAAATTGGTGCAGCCACTGTGGAAAGCTGTATAAAGGGTCTTCAAAAAACTAAAAATAGAAATAAAATAGGATCCAGTAATTCGACTTCTAGGAATTTACCAAAGAAAAAAATCTGTGATTCAAAAAGATATATGCACTCTGTTTCTTGCACATTATTTTCAATAGCCAAGATATGGAAGCAACCTAAGTGTTCACAATAGATGAATGGATGAAAGAAGATATGGTGCATATACACATGGACTTTTATTCAGCCATAAAGAAAGAAAGAAATATGCCATTTGTGAGAACATGGATGAACCTAGAAGATATTATGCTAAATGAAATAAGCCAGGTTGAGAAAGACAAATACTATATTATTTCACTTATTTATGGAATCTGAAAACAAAACAAAACAAATGAACAAAACAGCAGTAGACTCATAGACACTGAGAAGTGACTGGTGGTTACCATGGGGGAGGGGTTGGATGAGGTGGGTAGGGAAGCTAAGGGGGATGAAGCTCAAATATTCTCAATCATAGTATAGGATGGTCATGGGGATGGTAGTATGGTATGCAGAATATAGCCAATGATTCTGTAATATCTTTCTGTGTTGACAGATATTAATTGCACTTGTTGGTATGAGGATTTAATAATATAGATAACTGTTGAACCACTGTACTGTATACATGAAACCAATGTAATATTGTATATCAATCTTACATTGATATAAAGTTTTCCAAAGATGACACAAAGGTGTGCAATAGGCACATGAAAAGATGCTCCACATCATGAATCATCAGGGAAATGCAAATCAAAACCACAATGAGATATCACCTCACACCAGTTAGAATGGCCACTACCCAAAAGACCAGAAATAAAAAGTGTTGGTGAGGATGTGGAGAAAAGGAAACCCTCCTACACTGTTTGTGAGAATATAAATTGGTGTAGCCACTATGGAAAGCAGTATGGAGTTTCCTCAAAAAACTAAAAATAGAAATACCATAGGACCCAGTAATTCTACTCCTAGGAATTTACCCAAAGAAAACAAAATCTGTGATTCAAAAAGATATATGCACTCCTATGTTTATTGCCACATTATTTACAATACCAAGATACAGAAGCAACCAGTGTCCATCAATAGATAAATGGATAAAGAAGTGTTACATATATACAATGGAATACTATTCTGCCATGAAAATGAAAGAAATCCTGCCACTTGTGTTAAAATGAATGGACCCAGAGGATATTATGGTAAGTGAAATAAGCCAGATGGATAAAGACAAATATCATATGATGTAACTTATATATGGAATCCAAAACAAAGTGAACAGAATAGCAGTAGATGCCTAGATACTGACTGGTGGTTACCTCAGAGGAGGGGTTGTGATGGGTGGGTGAAATAGTTGAATGTATAAAGAGGTACAAAATCTCAATCATAATATTAATTAATCATAGTAATGAAAGCATAGCATAGAGAATATAGTTAATAGTTCTGTAACATCTTTCTATGTTGGCATAGTAGCTGTACTATTTGGGGTGAGGATTTAATAATGTATGTAACTGTTGAAAAACAATGTTTTATACTTGAAACCAATATAATATTGTATATCAACTGTACTTCAATAAAAATATATCAACCAAGAAAAAGACATAATGTTAATATCACATAATCTATTTGACCAAAGATCAATACTGATTATTGTTTTGTTGATTATCAGGGTGTTGCATAATTTTAAATTTAAATCTTATTTTCAGGAAAGAAAAGGTCCATCAGTAAGTTAAATTGGTAGATAAGAGTTAAGAAAAACTATTTAGTTTAAAATAATAAATTGGAAAAAGAAATACAAATATCGCTAAACAATATTATCTGAAGATACTTTCTGAACAAAACAATTGCCTGCATCAAGGTTTTCAGATAATGCAATTATAATTAAAAACATTCACTTATATTTAACACCAAGGCCTTTTAAAAAATTAATGATCAGAATTGATAAGTGCTATATTATGAGAACAGATGTATTTTTAAAACATAGTCACGTAAAGAGTTCTTGTAAGCTACAATATATACTGAAACTGAAATTGGGAAATGAGAGGCCCTCTTCTCTGAATTTCATGCTAGTTAATAATATTATTTAAGTTAATTATTTTTTCATCATTTTTTTCTTCTTCTGTACTTTATCTGAGTTATTAACTTTGGCAGCATTTCACAAAGAAATGGCACATTCATGATTTATAAAAATCCATTACTAAATCCACTAGAAATGTATACAATCACCTGAACATAATTTGCTAGCATATAGAGGTTATTCTCCAAATTAAGAGTAGAAGAATTTATCTTTCTGCTGTCATTCAGAACAATGCACTATTTCATAAGAATTCAACAAAGTTTGGTACTTTAATATGTGAAATATGTTTGCATTTTATCTTCATAAATTCTTGCTTAAAGAGTTTTTTGTTGGATGTGGCAATTTCCACTGTCCTGTGTGGACACTGTAGTTTATCCACTTGATATTGTTTGTGAGATAGGCTCATCGGTATTCATGTGTCCCCTCTCTACCACGGGTTTTGTGCTCATCACATATCAAAGTTTACTGCTTGAAAATTTTTTTAGCAGGATCGGTTATCTGATGGTATAAGCTCTGACAATTATATTCATATATTACACCAATCTTTGCCTTGTATGCTCCCTTAAATATGTTTTCTTGTATGTTACACTTGAAAAATCCTTTGTTATTGTAGGAAATCACCTACATCACTGCTATGTTCCACCCCTCTCATTTTGTCAGTTCTATCCAGAATGAAGTTCTTATTTTCTGGCCACAAAGGTATGGTATAATGTAAGAGAAAAGCAATTTAAATCACTGCATCCACTTCCACTAAAAGAAGTTTCCCTTCTAGACATTTGCTCTTAGAAAGATGTTTTGATTTTGACAAAAGAATCGTGTGTGTGTGTGTGTGTGTGTGTGTGTGTGTGTGTGTGTGGTGGGGGTGGGTACTGTTTAGTATCATAACACATCACCTAATATCAAAATAATCACTGAAGCAGTTTTATTAAGTAAAGCTTTAAAAATGAAAAAAGATTTTACCAATAGATGTCCTACAAATAGACTTAAAAAATGTGAGCAATATTTTTTTTTTGTTTCTTCAGAAAGAAAATGTACATTAATAAGTTGGTAGATAGGTTTTGTTTAGGATTTAGTCCCTTAGCAACTAATTCACATATGAGGCTTTAAATTCAACTGATGCTAGAACCTCTATTTGCAATGGATATGACAATGTGGACATATATGGACAAGTATATATTCATATTATTTCACAGACTCAATTTCCTGTATAACTATTATGAAGTATTTAGAGTTACATATCTCACATCACCTTTCTGTTTTGGTGTAATTTATTTTTTGTGTATTATTAAACATTTGGAGGTGAAAATTTTAGTGATTCATTTTCTCTTTTAACCAAATCTATAAGCCTTTTATCATTTGCTGTTCTCATTCACTCCCCTTTTACTCCAACAATAAGCAACTCATAATATAAATGCAATAAAATTTTATAAATCAAAACACTAGCATTCTCAATGACATTTGCATTATCAAATAGATTCTTGGAAGATGGTCAACTTGTTTTTACACATATGTCAGTGATAACAGGAAATAAGATCAGCAGACAGTACTTTTACAACATTCTGATATTATCCAAAGTAGCAACTTCTATTGTGAATGTGTCCTTAAAGGTATAAAGCTTTCATTTCATATACACCTATAATAAAATTGACATTGATTATTCCAGTTTTTTTAAAAGTCCGCAGCATAAACTTCTTATGTAAATGGATTGGAATAAGGGAGAATGTCTCATGTTGTACTTTTTTGTTGATTCTAAATATCTTCATATTAGAAATACACAGTTTTTCACTAGAAAGATCTCAAAACCAATCAGAAAAACTACTCTCCTTAGAGAGTAATACCCTTAGGATGGGTATTAGCCTGATTTTCAAGGAGGAGAGTAAAACCAGTATTTTTGTTTGCAGGATAGAAGGTATAGACCACAGTGCAAGAATCAGGTGATAGACAGGATAAAACTTTTAGTACCATAATTTCTTTAATATCTCAATCAATCCTGTCCCCAAACTTGGGAATCGTTTTGCAGCACCTGTCATGACTATACATATGACCTCTTACCACATCTTGAACTTGTACTTAGTAGCCCATGTAGAGAATCTATTCTGTCATTCAAGGTACATCCTAATCAGGCATCTGCTGTTTGAATATCAGGTATCCACTCTATGGTCACAGGTAAAACTCTTCCCACTAATTCCCAAGACCTATAGTCTTGAGTCCCAGAGTCCACATTCTGTTAACTGGAATCATTAGTACATTATTACTTAAAGATGAATAGAGTGCATACATGATATACATTGCTACAGACAGCTTTCTGCCAAAATTCATGATTCTTCTTCCATATAATAGAATTGTTATTGTGAAATAACTGCACAGTAATGAATCATACTTTTCAGATTCTATGGATCTACCTAGGACAATGTAGTTTGCTGTTATGGACTGAATGTGAACGGAAGTATATGTGTCACTTCAGGGCAAGGCACATAAGAGGTCAGTATGCCTCCACCTTGCCTCTCTTTCCAGCTGGAAAGGACTCCAATGTCCTAAGGGATACTGAAGACATGAGATGGAAAAAGAATGGGCCACTAAAATAAAGTAAGAAATATAGCTATCTATTTATTATACACAAATAATTGAATTGTATATGTATATAATAAATAATATTTTATTTAGCTGTGCCTCTGAAATTACTCTTAGCTGGCTTGTGGAGATAGGAAAGGTAATAGAAAACACTGCATAAATTTGAGGCCTCATTGGGTGAGAAAACCTGAGTGTATTCTGCACCTAAAAAAGTATGAGATATATTAAAAAAGGCTTTGAGCAACATAGACCCATTAAGAAGTTTTAGTTAAACAAAGGAATGCAATCTTCTGGGTAAAGATAATATTAAGACATTTCTTTCTATTCCAATCTATTACTTTAAATGACATTAAAGTATAAGTCATCAGTTTGAGGGATTTGTAAGGGAACAGGAAAGCTACAAAATAAATCAGGTTTGAGTTTTATATCTAGGAAAACTTTCTTATATAGTTACTGACATTTGTAACTGATTAGAATAATAGGTGAGAAAACTAAGGTTTCCCCCTAATAAATGACTATAATAGTAAGTAAAATGTACAAACCTGTGCATGTAGTCCATGGGGAATGTAGGCTTTCACACCTCAAAAAATGAAGAATGGAGATAATAGGAAATAACATACTTTACAGAGTATGGAGCCAGGTGCTAATGGAAAGGGAAGCATCTCAGATTATGGAATCAAAGTATAACTTTTACCATAACCATGCCATTAATTAATCAAGCCTTTGAAATATGAATATTAAGTTAAGTGACTTCCTTCTGGATCTGGACCTATTCCTTGTGGCCTCTAGCTCTAAACATATTCACTGAATGTTTCATTCTCCAATTGACAGATGAATAGAACTCTGAATGCCAGAATCTGGCATTATTAATAAACTTTCATTGCCCTGCATTCATTTCTGGGATTCAGTAAGTATTATCACATATGAAGTAAAGGTATCCAAAAAACATCTAAAAGTCTCAGTAGTAACCTGTAGAATCACCAAGTTTCTCCAATATCACATTATTTCAAGATCAGTGGTCAGCATCTCAGTTTGGAATAGTTGCACAAATGCACTGATAATTCTTAATTTTATATCATCGACCATGACATTCTCAGAGAATTCTACAACTTCATATGTTCACTTGGATATCAAAAAGATAACTAAAAGCTAATGTATCCAAAATTTAGCTTACAATATCCCTTTATAAATAGCTTATTTTGCAGTCATCTTATTACCAATGAATGGAAACCACATCATTTCAATTGGTCAGGCCAGGATTCTTTTTTTTTTTTTTTTTGAGAGGGCATCTCTCATATTTATTGATCAAATGGTTGTTAACAACAATAAAATTCAGTATAGGGGGGTCAATGCTCAATGTACAATCATTAATCCATCTCAAGCCTAATTCTCGTCAGTCTCCAATCTTCTGAAGCATAACAAACAAGTTCTTACATGGTGAACGAATTCTTACAGAGTGAATAAATTCTTACATGGTGAACAGTACAAGGGCAGTCATCACAGAAACTTTCGGTTTTGATCATGCAATATGACCTATAAACCATCAGGTCAAATATGAATATTCATTTGATTTTTGTACTTGATTTATATGTTGATCCCACATTTCTCCTATTATTATTATTATTTTTATTTTTAATAAAATGCTGAAGTGGTAGGTAGATGCAAGATAAAGGTAGAAAACATAGTTTAGTGCTGTAAGAAGGCAAATGTAGATGATCAGATGATCAGGTGTGTGCCTATGGACTAAGTATTAATCCAGGCTAGACAAGGGCAGCAAGACATCCACGGATGCAGAAGATTTCTCTCAAAGCAGGGGGGGTGAGGTTCTGAGCCTCACCTCTGTTGATCCCCAAATTCTCACCTGATGGCCCCCCTGCGACTGTGCCTGTCTTAGGTTGTTCCTCCCTTGAGGAATCTTACCCGTCTCTGGCTAACCAGTCATCTTCCGGGGCCATACAGGGAAATGTAAAGTTGGTAAGTGAGAGAGAAGCCATATTGTTTGCAAAGGTTAGCTTTTTACTTCTTTGCAGATTTATGCCCTGTGGCTTCTATGCCCAGCACTTGTCTCGAGGTATCTTTACCACCTGGAGGAATTATGATACTCGGTAAATTCGATATGAGGCACGAATTCTATTTAAAGTTTGTAATTAGGAAGGAAGAAGAAAAGCTATAGATGTAGCATATGAAGGAAACTTGGGAGGATTGATTATTTCTTTGACATATCTTCTTGTATAGTACCTTAAGTATGTATAGGTTTTAAACTACTAACTAATTTGCACACACATATTGACATAATAGGAATACGGTGACATAAACAAAGCAAATCTATAATTACCAGCCATCTCCAGTGAAGCCAAGAAAACCATTTAGGCACCCTAGGCATTTGTGAAAATTTATCTATGATATGATGGATATTTTCCAACTGTACTTGAACCATCAGACAAATTAAAGCAGCCCATTTCTGGGATCTGTTCACATCCCATATGTTCTTTTAACCATAGATAGTCTATAGTCATGAGATTTTGGGGTGCTACAACTTGCACCCCTCCCAACTCCTGGTTGAGTTCCAACAGTACAGATCCAGTCAAATTCGTTGTCTCACTGTATGCACATGCCAGCCTAGACATCTCCCTCCTCCTTCTTATGGCAAGTCCAGGAGATGGTGGGCTGGATGCAGCCACAACCGCAGCATCGTCCGGATCCCTGTGGAGGCTTTTTGATGATCTTCCCCCGGCACGAGTCCTCCAGAGAGTGCTGATGCCGGAAGCTCCTCCTCATATCGTATCTTAGTTCATTTTCTGGGTATCCAAGCTAGGCCTTGATCTTCTGCGTAGAAACAAACAGACCCTTTGCCCACACTTTGACATGCCCTCTATACCACTGTGCAGAACTCATTGGAGGTCAGCACACAGTAACTGCTTTTTTTTTTTTTTTTAATTAAGAGAAAGGAATATTATCAGAAAAGAGTACCTCCATAGCTGATCATCTGACACCCTTTAAGTGATCAACATTAAGGATATTTAAAGCATGCATTGATCTTTGATTTACCAATAGTTTTATCCTGTTAAGGAGTAATCCCCCTTTTCTTTCTTTCTTTCTTTTTTTTTTTTTTTTTTTAAATTTTTAATCTACACTTACCTGAAGAATACTATGTTTACTATGCTCTCCCCTATATCAGGTCCCCCCTAACAACCACATTACGGTTACTGTCCATCAGCTTAGCAAAATGTTGTAGAGTCACTACTTGTCCTCTCTGTGTTGTGCAGCCCACCCTCCCCTTTCTCCCTCCCCCCCATGCATGCTAATCTTAATACCCCCCTTCTTCTTCCCCCCCCTTATCCCTCCCTGCCCACCCATCCTCCCCAGTTCCTTTCCCTTTGGTACCTGTTAGTCCATTTTTGGGTTCTGTAATTCTGCTGCTGTTTTGTTCCTTCAGTTTTTCCTTTGTTCCTATACTCCTCAGATGAGTGAAATCATTTGGTATTTCTCTTTCTCCGCTTGGCTTATTTCACTGAGCATAATACTCTCCAGCTCCATCCATGTTGCTGCAAATGGTTGGATTTTTCCACTTCTTATGGCTGAGTAGTATTCCATTGTGTATATGTACCACATCTTCTTTATCCATTCATCTACAGATGGACATTTAGGTTGCTTCCAATTCTTGGCTATTGTAAATAGTGCTGCGATAAACATAGGAGTGCATCTGTCTTTCTCAAACTTGATTGCTGCGTTCTTAGGGTAAATTCCTAGGAGTGGAATTCCTGGGTCAAATGGTAGGTCTGTTTTGAGCATTTTGATGCACCTCCATACTGCTTTCCACAATGGTTGAACTAATTTACATTCCCACCAGCAGTGTAGGAGGGTTCCCCTTTCTCCACAGCCTCGCCAACATTTGTTGTTGTTTGTCTTTTGGATGGCAGCTATCCTTACTGGTGTGAGGTGATACCTCATTGTAGTTTTAATTTGCATTTCTCTGATAATTAGCGATGTGGAGCATCTTTTCATGTGTCTCTTGGCCATCTGTATTTCTTTTTTGGAGAACTGTCTGTTCAGTTCCTCTGCCCATTTTTTAATTGGGTTATTTGTTTTTTGTTTGTTGAGGCGTGTGAGCTCTTTATATATTCTGGACGTCAAGCCTTTATCAGATCTGTCATTTTCAAATATATTCTCCCATACTGTAGGGTTCCTTTTTGTTCTATTGATGGTGTCTTTCGCTGTACAGAAGCTTTTCAGCTTAATGTAGTCCCACTTGCTCATTTTTGCTGTTGTTTTCCTTGCCCGGGGAGATATGTTCAAGAAGAGATCACTCATGTTTATGTCTAAGAGGTTTTTGCCTATGTTTTTTTCCAAGAGTTTAATGGTTTCGTGACTTACATTCAGGTCTTTGATCCATTTTGAGTTTACCTTTGTATATGGGGTTAGACAATGGTCCAGTTTCATTCTCCTACATGTAGCTGTCCAGTTTTGCCAGCACCATCTGTTGAAGAGACTGTCATTTTGCCATTGTATGTCCATGGCTCCTTTATCAAATATTAATTGACCATATATGTTTGGGTTAATTTCTGGGGTCTCTAATCTGTTCCACTGGTCTGTGGCTCTGTTCTTGTGCCAGTACCAAATTGTCTTGATTACTATGGCTTTGTAGTAGAGCTTGAAGTTGGGGAGTGAGATCCCCCCTACTTTATTCTTCTTTTTCAGGATTGCTTTGGCTATTCGGGGTCTTTGGTGTTTCCATATGAATTTTTGAATTATTTGTTCCAATTCATTGAAGAATGTTGCTGGTAATTTGAGAGGGATTGCATCAAATTTGTATATTGCTTTCGGCAGGATGGCCATTTTGACGATATTAATTCTTCCTAGCCATGAGCATGGGATGAGTTTCCATTTATTAGTGTCCCCTTTAATTTCTCTTAAGAGTGACTTGTAGTTTTCAGAGTATAAGTCTTTCACTTCCTTGGTTAGGTTTATTCCTAGGTATTTTATTCTTTTTGATGCAATGGTGAATGGAATTGTTTTCCTGATTTCTCTTTCTATTGATTCGTTGTTAGTGTATAGGAAAGCTACAGATTTCTGTGTGTTGATTTTGTATCCTGCAACTTTGCTGTATTCCGATATCAGTTCTAGTAGTTTTGGAGTGGAGTCTTTAGGGTTTTTTATGTACAGTATCATATCATCTGCAAATAGTGACAGTTTAACTTCTTCTTTACCAATCTGGATTCCTTGTATTTCTTTGTTTTGTCTGATTGCCGTGGCTAGGACCTCCAGTACTATGTTAAATAACAGTGGGGAGAGTGGGCATCCCTGTCTGGTTCCCGATCTCAGTGGAAATGCTTTCAGCTTCTCGCTGTTCAGTATAATGCTGGCTGTGGGTTTATCATATATGGCCTTTATTATGTTGAGGTACTTGCCCTCTATTCCCATTTTGCTGAGAGTTTTTATCATGAATGGATGTTGAATTTTGTCAAATGCTTTTTCAGCATCTATGGAGATGATCATGTGGTTTTTGTCTTTCTTTTTGTTGATGTGGTGGATGATGTTGATGGATTTTCGAATGTTGTACCATCCTTGCATCCCTGGGATGAACCCCACTTGGTCATGGTGTATGATCCTTTTGATATACTGTTGAATTCTGTTTGCTAATATTTTATTGAGTATTTTTGCATCTACGTTCATCAGGGATATTGGTCTGTAATTTTCTTTTTTGGTGGGGTCTTTGCCTGGTTTTGGTATTAGGGTGATGTTGGCTTCATAGAATGAGTTTGGGAGTATTCCCTCTTCTTCTATTTTGTGGAACACTTTAAGGAGAATGGGTATTATGTCTTCTCTGTGTGTCTGATAAAATTCCGAGGTAAATCCGTCCGGCCCCGGGGTTTTGTTCTTGGGTAGTTTTTTGATTACTGTTTCAATTTCTTTGCTTGTAATTGGTTTGTTTAACTTTTGTGTTTCTTCCTTGGTCAGTCTTGGGAGGTTGTATTTTTCTAGGAAGTTGTCCATTTCTTCTAGGTTTTCCAGCTTGTTGGCATATAGGTTTTCATAGTAGTCTTTAATAATTCTTTGTATTTCTGTGGAGTCTGTCGTGATTTTTCCATTCTCATTTCTGATTATGTTGATTTGTGTTGACTCTCTTTTTCTCTTAATAAGTTGGGCTAGAGGCTTATCTATTTTGTTTATTTTCTCAAAGAACCAGCTCTTGGTTTCGTTGATTTTTGCTATTGTTTTATTCTTCTCAATTTTGTTTATTTCTTCTCTGATCTTTATTATGTCCCTCCTTCTGCTGACTTTAGGCCTCATTTGTTCTTCTTTTTCCAGTTTTAATAATTGTGATGTTAGACTATTCATTTGGGATTGTTCTTCCTTCTTCAAGTGTGTCAGGCCAGGATTCTTAACTCCTCTCTTTTCTTACACCCAACACCTGGACACATAACAAAACTAATTTTAGGCTCAAGCATTTTTGAGCATCAATTATTTTTATATCATCATCCCCATTTCCCCTCCCCCAAGTCAAGATATAATTGTCTATGATAAAGGGCTCAATCTAGCAAGAAATACCTATGAACCCAACATAAGATCACCTAAATATATGCAGTAAATATTATCAGACATAAAAGCAGAAATTTACAATAACCTGGTAATAGTAGAGGACTTTTACAACCCACTTAGATCAATGGATGGGTCAGCCAGACAGAAAATCAATAAGGAAACAATGACTTCAAATGGCACACTAGAGCAAGAGGACTTAACAGATATATACAGGGCATTACATCCCAAAACAGCACAATAAACATTCTTTTCAAGTGCACATGTAACGCATTCCAGGACAGACCCCATATTAGGCCACAAAGCAAGTGTCAATAAATTTAAGAAAACTGAAATAATATCAATCATCTTTTAGGACCAGAGTGGCATGAAACTAGAAATCAATTACAAGTAGACACTGGAAAAAACAAGCACATGGAGGCAAAACAACATGTTACTAAACAATGAATGAGTCAACAAATAATTGAGAAGAAATAAAAAAAATACTTGGAAAATAATGAAAATAGAAACACAAAGCTTCACAATATTTGGAATGCAACAAAGTCACTCTAAGAAGATAATGTGCAGCAATACAGGCCTAATTCAAGAAACAAGAAAATACTCAGTCTAACCCTATACTTAAAAAGGAAATAGAAAAAGAAGAACAAGCAAGGCCAAAGTTTGTAGAAAGAAGGAAATAATAAACGTCAGAGTAGAAATAAATGAAATAAAAGGTCTAAAAGTACAATACAAAAAATCAATGAAAACTAAGAGCTGGGTTTTTGAAAAGCTAGACAAAATTGATAAACCTTTATCTAGACTAATCAAGAAAAAAGGGGACTCATGTAAATAAAATCAGAAATGAAAGAGAAATTAAAACTGACACCACAGAAATACAAAGTTTTACAAGATTACTACAAAAAATTATATGTCAGTACATTGCACAACCAAGAAGTAATGGATAAATTCCTAAGAACAGGCAATCTTCCAAGACTGAACCAGGAAGAAATGGAACTTGAACAGACCAATTACTAATATGAATTTGAATCAATAATCAAAAAAACTCCTAACAAAAAAGAGTCTAGGACTAGAGAGCATCACAAGAGATTCTATCAAACATTTAAAGAAGAGTTAACACCTATTTTTCTCAAACTATTCCACAGAAGTGAAGAGGAATGAAAGCTTCCAAATTCATTCCATAAGGCCAACATCATACAAAGTCAGACAAAGACACTACAAAAAAAGAAAATTACAGTCCAATATCTCTGATGAACATAGATGCAAAAATCCTCAACCAAGTATTAGCAAACCAAATTCAACAATACTTTAAAAAGATTGTTCACCAAGACCAAGTGAGATTTATTCCAGGGAAGCAAGGATGTTTCAATATCCACAAATAAAAGTGATACAACACATTAACCAAAAAAAGGGGACAAAAACCATATAGTCACTTCAATAGATGTTGAAAAAACATTTGACAAAATTCAGTATCCATTCATGATAAAAATTCTCAACAAAGTAGGTGTTGAGGGAACATACCTCAACATAATACAGGTCATATACAACAAACCCACAGACAGCATTCTACTCAATGGCAGAAAGATGAATGCTTTTCCCCTAAGATGAGTAATTAGATAAGGTTGCCAACTCTTATCACTTTTAGTCAACATAGTATTGGAAGTCCTAACCACAATAATCAGACAAAAAAAAAAAGGCAGCCAAATTAGTAAGCAAGGAGTAAAACTACCACTATTTGCAGAAGACATGACACTATATATAGAAAACCTAAAGACTACAGGAAAAAACTATTTGAATTAGTGAAAGAACTCAGTAAATGTGCATGATGCAAAATCAATATACTGAAATCTGTTGGGTTTCTATATACAAATAACAAACTAGCAGAGAGAAAGAAACTAAGAAAACAACCCCATTTACAATTGCATTTAAAGTAACAAAATATCTAGGGATGAATCTAACCAAGGAGGGGAAAGACCTGTACTCTGAAAACTATAAGACAATGATGAAAGAAATTTTCAACAACATAAATAAATGGAAGTATAATCCATGCTAATGGAGACAAAGAATTAATATTGTTAAAATGGCCATAACACCCAAGGCAATCTACATATTCAATGCAATCCCTATCAAAATACCAATGGCATTTTTTACAGAACTAAAGCTAATAATCCTAAAATTTGTATGGAACCACAAAAGACCCCAGACAGTCAAAGAAATTTTATTGATTTCAAACTATACTACAAAGCTAAGGTAATCAAAACAGTATGTACAGGAACAGACCTACAGATCAACAGAACACAATAGAAAGCCCAGAAATAAACCAATGCTTATATGGTCAAATAACAAATGACAAATGAGGCAAGAATACACAATGAAGAAAAGACAGTCTTTTCAAAAAATGGTGGGAAAACTGGGCAGCTACATGCAAAAGAATGAAACTGAGCCACTTTCTCACACCATACACAAAAATATACTTGAAATGGATGAAAGACCTAAATATAATATCTAAAAGCAAAAAAATCCTGGAAGAAAACATAGGAAGAAAACTCTTGAACATCAGCATTAATAATTTTTTCTGGATGTCTCCTCAGGCAAGGGAAACAGAAGCAAAAATAAATGTGAGACTACATCAAACTAAAAAGCTGCATAGCAAAGGAAACCATAAAAAAAAAAACAAAAAGGGAACCTACTGAATGGGAGAAGATATCTGCAAGTGATATATCTGCTAAGTGGCTAATATCTAAAATGTGTAGAGAATGCATATAAGTCAACAACAAAAAGCCAAATAGTCTGATTAAAAAATGGGCAGAGGATTTGAGTAGACATTTTTCCAAAGACATACAGATGGTGAACAGACACTTGAAAAGATACTCACTATACATCACTGAGGAAATGGAAATCAAAACCACAATGAGATATAACCTTATAACAATCAGAGTGGCTAGTAACAACAACAACAATGAAACAATTGCTGGCAAGAATGAGGAAAAAGGGAGCCCTCCCACACTGTTAATGGGAATGAAAATTGGTGTAGCTACTGTGGAAAGCAGCATGGAAATTTCCCAAAAATCTGAAAATAGAAATACCATATAACCCACCAATTCCACTTTTGGGAATTTACCTGAAGAAAAAAATCATTAATAGGAAAAGATATATGCACTCCTATATTTTTTGCAGCATTATTTACAATAGCCAAGATATGGGAGCAACCTAAGTGTCCATCAATAGATGAATAAATAAACATGTGATACATAAACACAATAGAACATTAGCCATAAAAAAGAATGAAATCCTGCCATTTGTGCCAATGAATGGGTTGACCTAGAGGGTATAATGCTAAGGGAAATAAGTCAGAGGATATACAAATACCACATGATTTCACTTACATGTGGAATCTAAAAGAGAAAATAAATGAACAAACAACTGAGACAGACTCAAACACAGAAAACAGACTGGTGTTCGCCCTAGGAAAGGAAGACAGGTGGGATGGGTAAAGGAGATAAAGAGCTACAATCTTCCAATTATACAATAAATTAGTCACTGGGTTGAAAGTACAGCACAGGCAATATAGCCAATAATTAATATGTTTCTATGTTGACAGATGGTAAGTATACTTATGGTAGTGAGCATTTAGTAATGTTTATAATTGTTCAATCACTATATTTTGTACCTAAAACTAATACAACATTGTAAAGCAACTATATTTCAATTAAAAAAAGATGAAATCTCAGCTAAACAAGATAAATTGAAATCTCAAGGAATGAAGAAAGAGAAGAAAGTAATCTCAAACTTAGCAGAAGGAAAGAAAGAAACATTAGAGCAGAAATCAATCAAAGAAAATTATAAAAAATCAACAAAACTAAGAGATAGTCTCTTAAAAAGATAAATAAAATCTGAAAACCCTTATCTAGACTAAGAAAAAAAGAAAGACTGAAATAAATAGAACCAGAAATGAAAGATGGGACATTACAAAAGATGTTCCAGAAATAGAAAGCATCCCAAAGGACTGTTATGATCAACTCTACATCAACAAACTGAATATTCTAGGAAAATGGATGAATTTCTAGAAACATATAAATTATCAAAACTAAGTAAAAAATAGACACACAGACTGAATAGTCAAATAAAAATGAGCATATTAAATAACTAATCAAAAACCTCCAAAGAAAATCCCAGCAACAAACTGATTAACAGGTGAATTCTACTGAATATTTAAAGAATTAGTACTGATTATTCTTAAACTCTTCCAGAAAATAGAAGTGGGCACACTTTCAAACTAATTTGTGAGGCCAGGATCATCCTGATGCCAACACCCAATATAGACACCAGAAGAAAAATAGTACAGGCCAATATGCCTGATGAGGATAGAGTCAAAAGTCCTCAGTAGAATACTAGCAAAAATAATTCAAGAACATGGTAAAAAATTATATACTGCAGTCTACTGTTATTTATCTCTGTGATACAAGAACTCTTTAATATACACAAATCAATCAATATAATACACTACATTAGAAAGATCAAAAGAAAAAGAGCAAATGATATTCTTAATAGCTGCAGAAGAAGCATCTGAAAAATTTCAACATTCATTCATGGAAAAACTCTCAACAAAATAGTTATAGAAGAAATGCAATTCAATGCAATAAAGGACATATAAGAAAAGCTCACAGCTAACATCATAATCAACTGAAACTTTCTAAGATGATGCAAGGTAAAGATCCACATTCTCTTCATTTCTATTCAACATGGTGCTGGAAGTCCTAGCAACAGAAATTATATAATCATTTGAAAAAAAGGCATCTGGATTGGAAAGAAGTAAAATTGTCTCTATTTTCAGATGACATGATCATATAAGTAGAAAATCCTAGCGACTCAAAAACAACAAAAACTGTTAGAACCAAAAAATGAATTCAGTAAAGTTCCAGTATACAAAATCAACGTACACATATCAGTCAAATTTCTATACACAAACAACAAACTATCAGAAAAATAAAATAAGAAAAATGCCATTAACAATAGCAGCACAAAGAATAAAATATTTAGGAATAAGCTGAATGAAAGAGGTGAAAGAATTATACTTTAAAAATTATAAAATATTAATAAAGGAAATTAAAGAAGATGTAATAAATGGAAAGACAGTCTGTGTTCATACATTGGAAGAATTAATATATTTTAAATGTCCACACTAGCCAAAGTGATCTGTATGTTCAATTTATCCCTGTCAAAATCCCAATGGCATTCTTTATAGAAAGAAAAAAAAATACTAAAATTAATATGAAACTTCATAAGATCCCAAATAGTCAAAGCAATCTTGAGAGAGAAGAAAAAAGGTGGTGGCATTGCACCTCCAAAATACATTACAAAGCTATAGTAATCAAAACAGTGTGGTACTGGCACAAAAACAGCCATTAAGACCAATGGAACAAAATACAGAGCCCATAAATAAATCCACACATTTTCAGTCAACTAATCTTTGGCAACAAGCATACCAGGAGCACACAATGGAGAAAGGATAATCTCTTCAGTAAATGGTGTTGGGAAAACTAAATATCACATGTAAAAAAATGAAATTGGACCCTTATAGCAATTACAAAAAACAACGAAAATTGGAGTAAAGACTTAAAGTAAGATCAGAAACTTGTAAAACTGTACAAGAAAACATAAAGAAAAAACTTCTTGACATTGGTCTGGGTGATGATTTTCTTTGGAAATGATACCAAAAACTCAGGCAAACAATAGCAAAAATAAACACATGTATTGCTTCAAACTAGAAACCTTCTGTACAGCAGGAAAAATAACAGTGAAAAGGCAATCTACAGAATGGGGGAAAATATTTGCAAACCAAAAAACTGATAAGGGGTTAACTTTCAAAATATACAAAGAATTTTATAGGAAAAAAATACACATTAAAAAAATGGGCCAAGTATCTAATAGGCATTTTTTCAAAAAAGACATACAAATGACCAATAGGTATATAAAAATATGCTCAACATCATTAATCATCAAAGAAACACAAATTAGAACCACAATGAGATATTACCTCACACCTGTTAGTTCAGGTATTAACCAAAATATAAAAGATGAGACCTGTTGGCAAAGATGTGAAGAAAGGTGAACCCTTGTACACTGTTGGTGGGAATATAAATTGGTACAGTCATTATGAATAACAATAATTAGATTTCTCAAAAAATTAAAAATAGAACTACCTTATGATCCAGCAATCCCATTTCTGGGTGTATATTGATTGGAAATGAAATCAGTATCTCAAATAATTGTCTTCACTCCCATGTTCATTGCATTATTATTCACAGAAGCCAAGATATAGAAACAATCTAGATGCCTGATGATGAATGAGTGGATAAAAAACATGATATCTATCCACATCGATATCTATAGCTATGGAATGATTGATATCTACAGATGTAGTCTACACATTTATCTAATCTATAATCTATCTATACACATATGATGTTATAGTATCCAATCTTAAAAAGAAGTAAATCCTGCCATTTGCAAAAACGTATGAACCAGAAGGACATTATGCTAAGTCAAATAATCCAGACACGGAAAGATAAATACTGTATGATCTCATTTATATGTGGAATCTAAAATAGTCAAACTTATAGAAGCACAAATACCAAGGGGAGGCGGAAATGGGGAGATGTTGGTTAAGGGGTACAAAATTTCATTTATCCAAGATGAATAAGTTTTGGAGATCTATTGTATAATATGAGATCTAACATATAGCAATGAGACTCAAGTTAACAATCTTATATACTTGAAATTGCTAAGTACGTAATCTCTACAATACCACAAGGAAAGGAAAGAAAACATTAGCTAAGTGATGTGATGGGTATGTTAATTAGTTTGATCATGGGGATTATTTCAAAATGTATATGCATATCAAAACTTCAAGTTGTATACATTAAATATATACAATTTATACTTATCAATTATGCCTCAATAAAAATGGAAGAAAAATAAAACAGGGAAAATCACACACATCTTCCTGATCCACCCCATGCTCAAATTATAGTCCCCTTTCTATAATCAATCTAGCATTTCTCTGTTGCTGCTCTTATCATATTTAATTTCAGTGTTTCGTTGCTTTTGTCTTCTTACTAAACTGAATGCTCCCTCAAGGGTAAAAATTATGCTCTATTCATATTTATTTTCCATCATTTAGCAGAGAATCTTATTCAATAAATACCTTTTGAATGTAAATGAGCATAATACAAACAGAACTATTTTTACAAAACAAAAATGAACCTTTTCTTGAAAGGTTAAAAACTTTTATCAAATATTTTTTAACATAAAAGCATATATATTTTTAGTTAGTTGTAACCTTCTCAGGTAGAGTTCTGGCAAATACTCAAATGTATGAACTGGTCAAACATTATCGAACTTTGAACAGAAAATTAGTCACTACCTTCTTCCCTAAACATTATAATATTCCTAATACAATACAGAAAGTTAAATGCAGTTTACAAATTTGCATTCACTCTAATACTGTATCTACTACTTATAACAAGAATGTTAAGAGAAAAGTGTGCTGTTTTGCTTTAAGTATTATATGAGCCTCATGAGAAAAATACACAAACCCAATCCACGTAATGTGACATTACTCTGAGAAGTTCAGCATTGTCCCAAACTGAGAAACAAGGAAATATTTAATATTGATAATATAACAATTGTTTGAAGAAAAGTAAGTAAACAAAGTAAGTGGATGAGTGACATTATCAATCTATTCATCTTTGGTTTCAAATAATAAAGCATTTTAAGAATAGTTTAAAGAAAATATCCATTATATATTTATTAAAATATTATGTGAAAATAAACACTATTAATGCTATGCATACAAGCTGTATATCCATTTAATTACTCATAATAAATAATTACATGCTAATAATAGATTTTTAAGGCCAATATATGTGTTAGCCTAATATATTTAAGCATTATGAGAAACAAATGATTGCTCTCACTCCCACCCCTACATAATGATTGACATTTCCTAACTTAAATGAAATGGTATTTATAGTTCTGTTGTAAGCACCCTCCCACAAACAGTAAGGATTGAGTGGTAATGTCAATGCTCCTCTTTAATTTCGAAAGTATTTCCTCTTTTCAGAAGTTAGTAAAGTTCATGATGTCCATTATTGCTAAAAGTCTTTTCAAGGTTTCACTGAGATGTTAAATCCCAATCAAACAGGATTGAATCAGCACACATATATTGCAGAAATAGGATATCAGCACGATTTTAATGAATGGTACAATAATGTCAGATGCCTACCTTTATTCAGTTAATTTTGGTATAATTTGCCATCCACATTCTTCTGAAGGAAAGTTTGTATTATTGTAGCAGTATAAGTCAGAGAAAAATACTCCACAATAAAATTTTTTTCACTAGAAATAAGTTTGTTTTCTTTTAAAAATATCTACGTGTTGTTTAAAAAATCACTATAAATAATATCATAGCTTGGAATGCATAAAATTGAGGTTATTCAGGTTATAGCTTAAGGGGTTTTAGATAAGTAAAGAAACATTCCTTGTTTTGCTAGTTTACTTCTTAATTGCATTATACATGGTAAATCTACAGGTTAATATTTATGACTAAAATGCCTTAAAGGAATAACAGCTGCTCATCATTAGTTTTCAGTTTAATTTCCAGTCATTAATTATTTGATGTTAATTACATATTCTGCTGTCAGTTAAAAAGATAAAATGTTTTATTTTGAAATACAGTGAAGCAGATATTTATACCTTTGAGTACGTGTCTTAGACATCTATTCTGAGCAAAGGCAATATATATTAGTAGTGATATGTGTTTATAGTAGTCAAGTACAGGGCATGATACTCTGAACACTGCTTTCATGGCAGCACACATTACTTGGAATATAGTAAACTGGACAAGGACAGTGTTTGTGTGTGTTCTTATTTTATGATGAGATTTTTAAGGGGACAATATCTGGAATTCAGTCCTAGTCCTACATATTTTCCTTTGAAATATTTCTACATTAATCATTGGTTTAATCAATTTCTGCAGCTCTAAACATTTCTATTTATTTCACACATTCATTTGCAATGAAAGTATGCCCCAGTCATGAAAATAAAAAATATTTTTTCTATTAGAAGTTTTGAATATGGGGAATTAACTTATTCTTTATATAGTAGTAAGAATCTTTGAAAGAGTGACATCAGGGAAGATGGTAAGAGTAGGAAGTACAAAAATCTGTGTACTAGATAATTGTACTGGCAAAAGCTGTAGTTTTTGGCTATTATCAATACAGCTGCTGCATCCATTTATGCTAGTACATGTATCCTTAGCTCATTCCTTCTTATTTCTAAGTAGTATCACCTTGCATGGATGTACCACAGTTTGTTTATCCATTCACTTTGTTAGGGGTTGTTTCCAGTTTGGACCACTGTCAAAGCGCTTTTATGGAAATATGTTCTTATTTCTCTTGAATATGCCCCTAGCAGTGGAATTGCTGAGTAAACCTGCATCCATTATTTTTTTATTGTGGCAAAATATACATAATATTTATCACTATAACCATTTATTAGTACACAATTTAGTAACATTAAATGCATTCCCAATGCAGTGTAACTATATCTATACATGAGGCTTTCTCTTAATTTCCATTAAAAACTCTGTATCCATTAAGAAATACTCCCCATTCCAACCGCTTGGTGACATATCCCATTGTCTGAACATATAACACAGATTTAAAAATAATGATATTTTTATTCCAATGCCCTAAACTGGAAAACAACCCATAAAGAAGTAAAGGAATAAATAAATGAACTATGGTACAACCATACAAAACATATGGACACTACTCAGAAATAAGGAATGAACTACTAACACATGCAATAGCATGGATGAATCTCAAACATCTTATCTAAGAGAGAGAATAAATACGATAGATAGGACACACTGTATGATTCATTTATATGAATTATAAAAAAATAGCAAAACTAGTCTATTTTGATATAGATGAGAAGAGTTGTTATCTATATCATGTTGGAATATATACTGTGTTGGAAGAGGGGAAAAAGGAAACTTTCTAGAAGCTTTAAAATAATCACTATCTTCAATGGGGTGTTGGTTACATGGTATCTGCCTTTGCAGAACTCATCAAATTGTGCCATCAGAATCTGGGCTTTGTATACTAGTAAATTTTAACTCTATATAATTGATTTAGATAACTTGAAAATAACAAACATAATATAATTTTCACATATGAAGCCTGGTATAATGTTCTTGCTATTTTAGGGAAATTGTAGAAGGAATGCAATAAAATTTGTCACAAATTCTTTCCTTGAGGGAATTATAGTATCTACATCAAATGTAGGCAAAGTCTTTGCAAAACTTTGTGTCGCTTCTCCGAAAACAGCTTATAAACCCTTGCCAAGATAAAGAAGTTATCAAGTACCCACTCAAGAACTATTGAGACCATCAAGGAGTTTCTTACCTATCATTCCTCATTCCTTCTACTCTCCTTTGAGACACAACATCCAGATTTAAAGATTAGCATTAGAGCACCTCTTGCACAAGCTCATGGAAAGGTGTCAGATAATTATTTCAGGGAGATATGACTATTTCAGAAGTCATGAGAGTTTAGACAGGAGGTATATGGAATAAATAACTGACTCCTAATTCTAGAAAGGATCAAATGTAAAGTTCTTGGGCAGCCTATTTAATGACCTCCTTATACATGACCAGTTCTTGGGCAGTCTATTTAACGACCTCCTTATCCTCCTCTTTACAGAAGTTAACACTGGATATATAGATATGATTAATATTCACACTTTTGTTTTGAAGAGATGGGATTATAATGGTGAAACACATGTGAGGCAATAGGAACATTTACAATTTGTTGAGTCCTGTATATGCCTAAGGTGCAAGAGGAGAGGAGAGCAGAAGCACATACATAAGACAGAGCAATGAGGGAAAGCTTCCAACAGAGACAGTATGAGCCAAAACATCAAGGGTAGGAATCAATGTACATAAATTAGTATTGCAATGTATATGCTTATACAAATTTGTCCTCACTAAAACATGAGAGCTTTTTGAGGGGGAGATAGCTGTTGCATATTATTCAGCTTTGTATGTTATCAATGCTGTACATAAAGACTTTTAATAAATGTTTGTTGAATAATAAAATAAAATAATAAAAATTCACATGAATATCAGAACAAAATGCAGTCTGTTAACTTGTTGCTTGATAAACAGAACACTAAAATCACAGTAGCCTAATTTTGGTAAACATTATTATATACAATTAATCCTTCCATTTATTTATCACATCATTGAAAAAGCAATGCCATTACATGAAGTTGGGTGCTATGGTATATCATCTGCACTGTAGTTTACTCATTAATCTCCTTGCAATTATCAGAGCAAACATTACATATGGATTTAATAAATTCTCAATGATAAACAGGCACAACCAAACACAAATATATGCTTGGAGATAGACTGCAGATAGAGGTATGTGTTTAAAAATAATTATAGGTGCTATCAAAAGCTATTAACCTTCTATGATACTAATAAGAATTCTAAGAAATTCAGAATACAAAACACACAAAGCTTTCACATACATCTTTGATTTTCTTTTTTTTTTTTGGCAAATATGTTTTAACCAAAAATAGAAAATTGACCACATCAAATTTAAAAACTTTTGCACAGCAAAGAAAACAATCAACACAGTGAAAGGGCAACCTACAGAATGGGAAAATGAGAGAAAATTATTACAAATCATCTATCCAATAAGTGGTTAATATCCACCTATATATACGGAACTTCAATAATTTAAAAACAAATCAAGAAGCATGATTTTAAGATGGGCAAAAGACTTGACTTGAACACACATTCCTCCAAAGATTATACAAATGGCCACTAAGTATATGAAAAGATTCTCAATATCACTAATTATTAGGATAATGCAAATCAAAAACACAATGACATCTCACCTTACATACATTAGGCTGGCCACTATCAAAAGAACAGAAAATAATCATTGATGAAGACGTAGAAAAGTTAGAATCCCTGTTCACTCTTGGAGGGAATATAAAATTGTGTATTCTTTATGGAAAACAGTGTAGAAGTTCATGTAAAAATTAAAAATAGAACTGCCTTATGATTAAGTAATCCCATTTCTGTGTATTTATCTCAAAGTATTCAAAACAGGGTCTCAAAGAGATAGCTTCACTCTCATGCTCATAGCAGCATTATTCACAATAGCCAAAAAGTTGAATCCACCCAATGTCATCAACAGATGAATGGATAAAGAAAATATGGTATATACATACAATGGAATATTATGCAGCCTTAAGCAGGAATGAAATCCTGTCATTTCTACAAAAGGGATAAACCTAGGGGACATTCTATGATACCAATAAGAATTCTAAGAAATTCAGAATATAAAATATGCAAAGGTTTCACATATGTCTTTGATTTTCTTTTTTTTTGTTTTGGCAAATATGTATTAACCAAAAATAGAAAATGAACCACATCAAATTTAAAGACTTTTGCAGAGCAAAGGAAACAACACAGTGAAAAGGCAACCTACAGAATGGGAAAATGGGAGATTGCTGTACATAAAGACTGAGCAAAATAAGGCAATCACAAAAGGACAAATACTGCATGATTCAACTTATATGAAGTATCTAAAATAGTTAAAATCATAGAAAGTGTAAGTAGCTCTGTGGTTTACAAAGTCTGGAGCAAGGAGTGTGGACTGGTGTTTAATGGATACATAAAGTTTGTTATAGCTCTTTTAGAATAATCTCTAAATCATCACAAATTCAGAGATGTGCCTACATATCTGCATTCAAGTGGATTTTATAGTGCTCAGTGATTGAGATTTCCAGATGACTTATCCCACATAGGATAGGAATAATATTGCTGAAAAATCAAAGACAATATGAAGTAAGAAATATTTTTCATTTTCAACTTCTGAGTTATTAGATGAAAAACTTCTAGAGAGCCACAATAATGTACATATACTTAACACTACCGAAGCATATATTTAAAAATGGCTTAGATGGCAAATTTACTTTTACAACAAAAAAATTGTTTTAAATATTGCTCTAATCCCCAATTCTCTATTTGCTTTTTAATATAATCATAAAATTTCAATGTGATCAAGAAGTACAAATAAAAATTGAAGTAAAGCATATAAAAAACTCTGTTGTATTATGCACTCATTGAATCTAAAAGAAATTTTTAATGTGAATGTGTTTGTGACTATGCATATAACATAAATATACATGCATAAATATATTTTTATGATTTTATATGATCTTTTGGTTATACCTAGAAATAGTTCTAACTAGGAAATTATGCTGAGTCAGAAATGTAAAATTAACATACCAGTATTAGTATCTCTGTTTTCCTGGATGGACTGTGGTTATAGTTAACTTCTTTCTATTCATCTTTTTTATTGCTGAAATTTTCAAATGGAATACAATTATAAAATTTCATATTGTCCCTTTATTTTCACTGTTTCTTATTGCCTAATTCAGAGAAGCATTCATTTCCATTTTTAAAAAAATAATTTGGACAAAGTATTTTCAATATTCAATGAAAAAGGAAGGAAAGAAACCAAACATTTCACACTGTTTTTGTGTAAAAAATACTTAGAATCTAATAATGTTTTAAAAGTCTGTTACATCTCTTTTAGAATGTTCCCTACATTATCACAAATTTACAGAGATATGCCTACATATATCTGCATTCAAGTGGATTTTATAGTGCTCAGTGATTGAAATTTCCAGATGATCTATTCCACATAAGATAGGAATAATTTTGCTGAAAAAAATATGATAGAAGGTAGGAATTAATTTTCATTATCATTGCTTTAGTAGTATAATATGAAACATTATGATAATTATCATTGTTTCCTCTATTTGAGTGTTCAGGGAAATAAAGAAATGTTTAATATAAAGTCCACTTTGCCTATATCATATGTTCTCAAAATCACTGAATAAATACAAATATTTTTTAAAATCTCACTGTTTATAACATTCTTTTTTTTAAATTTTTTTTATTTTGGTATCATTAATCTACAATTACATGAAGAACATTATGTTTACTAGGCTCCCCCCTTCACCAAGTCCCCCCCCCACATATCCCTTCACAGTCACTGTCCATCAGCATAGTAAGATGCTGTAAAATCACTACTTGTCTGTTCTGTGTTGCACAGTCCTCCCCGTACCCCCCACACACTATACACGGTAATCATAATATTACTCAGCCATAAGAAAAAAACAGATCCTACCATTTGCAACAACATGGATGGAGCTAGAGGGTATTACGCTAAGTGAAATAAGACAGGAGGAGAAAGACAAGTACCAACAAAGGAAAATTGAAGGAACAAAACAGCAGCAGAATCACAGAACCCATGAATGGACTAATAGTTACCAAAGGGAAAGGGACTGGGGAGGATGGGTGGGAAGAGAGGGATAAGGGTGGGGAAAAAGAAAGAGGGCATTATGATTAGCATGTTTATAACATTCTTATCAAGTGGGAGAGATTGCATTTTCCTTCTGAATATAAGAAACATAATTAAAGATATATTATGTGATCTGTATAAAAAGGAAGTAGCAGAACTTTTAGAACTTATATTAGACTTGTATTCCCCTTCAGTCTGACTGAAAACTACACCCAAATAATGGACAACTACATTTAATACTGGGGTTAGATTTCCAGATTGTCTCCCCTGAGGGATTCAACCCTGGGCAAATTCACTCTGGATTTGGTGGGTGTAAAAGGGTTTATATACCCAGCTTTATTTTCATGGTGGCAGGTCAGGTGCTAGAATACTGTTCACCTCAGGGAAGGTCTGCATGCAGCAAGCTGATCTCTACCTCCAGACCTCTCTGCTGCATCACAGCTGGAGTACTGGGTGGAGCTCTTTATATAGAGTCAATTTATGCTCAGTGAAATAAGCCAGGTGGAGAAAGACAAATACCATATGATTTCATTTATTTGTGGAGTATGAAAACAAAACAAAACAGAAGGAACAAAATAGCAGTAGACTCATAGACACTGAGAAGGGACGAGTGGTTACCAAGGGGGAGGGGCTAGGGTGGGTTGTTGGGGAGGGTGAAGGGGGATCAAAGGGCATAATAATTCACAATCACACTATGAGTTGGTCACGGGGACAGTAGTACAGAATGGAGAATATAGTCAATGATTCTGTAACATCTTACTAGTTGACAGATAGTAACTGCACTAGAGGGGGTATTTAATACTATGAGTAACTGTTGAACCACTCACTGGTTGTACACTTGCAACCAACAATTGTATATCAATGATACTTACATAAAAAAATAATAATGATTAAAAAACATAAAAACTTACTCCCCACACGTGTGGAAGCCTGTGCTTGCAAGCATTTCACATGTGCAGTGGATAAGCCGACCAGGGTCAGGTGAGAATCCTGGCCATAGAACTTCCATTTTCTCTACACAGATATATGTTAAATTATTTTCATTTTTATTTTAACAGAATAAGGACCAAGTTAAATTATGTTTCTGGTACATCTTAATTATTGTGTTCTGTTAAGAGTCAAACAATTTCCTAGGTGTGTTTTAAATGTGACTATTTAATGAATGAATACTGGTGTCATATACCAAAACAAAATAGTTCATGTTCCCAGGGAGATATATTCTACAGTCCTGTGTCTATTGGACTGGATAGATAACTTGGAGGGGAAGAACAGACAAAACATTACAGTCCTTGACTTTGAATATAATGTCCATTTCATAAATTTAAAGTTCATTTGTATAACGAGAATGGTTAAGAATAGGAACATATTAGTGGTGAGATCTTGGGCAAATTACTTAAATTATCTGTACTTCAGTAACCTCACCTATAAAATTGTAATATTAATAATAATAACAAAAACAATAATAAATCACAGGGTTGCCATGAAGATTAAATGTGGCTTTGTATCTAAGTGTTAACACTATGCTTTTCATGTATTAATATGTTATAACCTTAGTTTTATAATTTATTTTTAAAAGTCTAATTTTGACTTCTAAAAATTATAAGCTCATCAATTCTTAAAGAAATTTCCATACTATAGATTTCAAGATTAACTTTTTTTTGTGGCTCAGTTTATATTTTACACTTTTGGCTTAAGGGTATTTTACCATAGGACACTGGAATTTGGAGATATTCTGGGTGTTCCTTCAAATTCTTTGGTAGGAAATCAGGAATTTCAGCTGATTATGGACCTCAGATGGTGACAATATTCCTCACCATTGTCATTTGAAAAAGTCTATTGTTCTAATTAAGCTGTTCCCACCTGCTAAATAATTAAGAGATAGCTAGATATTTAAATTATTTTTAACTAAAGGAAAGGTTGTTCACTATTGCATTTTACTTTTGAAAATGCTAGTCATTCTTTTTAGCTTTCTGTTTTTATTATCTTCTCTATTAGAAGCATGGGGAAAAAATGATAATAAGGCATCTCTATTATAGTCACAATAATTATCCCCTTTTTTAAAGAATTATTTACACACATCTTTTTAAACACCTGTTGCATACAATCAGTACTTATATACTTCACTCAATAAGGTTTTGCAACTCACCTATTTACCAGAAATCTGTAAGCAAATTCACAGTGGTTTGACTATTCCATGTTATTTTTCTTTTTGAGGCACAGAAATGCAGCACAATTTTGTTTCAATTATACTTTGTTTCAGTTCTTCAGATCCTGTATTCACGTTTATCCAATACTGGTTTACCACTCTAAACTGTAGTCATAGACTTCTCCATCTGTATTTTAATTAAAGTATGCTCCTTGATAGCAGAAGGGATATCTTGTTCATCCACTTTTTTAGCTCTTAGCACAGTGAATATTGTTAATTTATTTAAAGGATAATTTTCAAGTTCCAGAAGTAGAATTTAGTGGACGACACATTTTTTCCTACATAGATGTGTCAACCTTTACATGGACACTCATAATCCCAAAGTATGAATAAAAGCACAAAAAAATCTGCAGGATTACCTAGTGAGCACATCAGCCCTGAGGGGAAGAAGGGAAGGTTTCTCAGGCCTGGATTGGAATTGAGAGTTTCATTTTTGTTTCTCTACAAAGTATGGTTGATTCCTGTTGATAACACATGATGGAGATGAAGATGATGTTAATTTTATCTAATTATCTGTGAGTGACCAAAGAGTCCTTAGCTATGAGTCTTAAGAGGGGAGAGACATGATTTAGTCAGTTCTTGGTGTAAGAGCCATGGCACAGGATGGAGTAGATATTCTAATTCTGCTGCCTCAGAAGCTTATCAAACCACAAATCCCCATAGCCTACATTTACTTCTTTTGAGCTACTTAGTATAACTGAACATTTGGATTGGGGATATACATGACTAAGTTTATAGAAGATGACCAGGAATACAAATATTGAGATACTTAAACATTCCAGAGGTTTTCAGACAATTAAAAACAACCACTGTTATTAAAATGGCATTAAAATATTGTTTTTGAAAATGACTGAATCAATGACATTTGAGTATAGTTCTTAAACTTGTAAAATAAACTTGAAAAAATACCTTGGACAACAAAGGCTAAATATCTTAAAGTGTTATTTTTAATAAGTATTTTTCATAAATGAGTGTTCTAAAATATGGGACAATTTAATATCTATGCTGCTTATAACTCCTTATAGAGTCCCATCAGAAAAAAATACTATATTCTTCCTATCTGTATTTATTGTCAATACATTATTTCCAAATCACATATTGTTGGGAAGTGATATTAATTTCAGCTATCATAATAATAATGAGCACATCAATATAAGATGTTAATGAATATTCCTTTAGGATATAAAACAAATACATCTGCCAATATGTATATCAAAGATGTATATGTTGACAAATGTACAGATTTATATTTGAAAGATTGAAATAGTTTTAATTGGATTGTAAAAATATTTTGTTAATTCTATACTTTGCAAATAATCATGTTTCCAATTTACATATCACATTTCCTAAGGTGGAAATTGATAGGTGAAACTGAACTTTCTATAAAATATATTTACTTCCTAATGGAAACATACAATCTCTAAAAACTTGATTTCTTTTTTTTGGTGATTTGCATATTTGTAGCTGTCACATAATTGATAGAATCAGGGATAATATAAGAAACAACTGAGAATCAGAGGAGGAGCAAAGATGGTGGTGTGAGTAGGACAGTGGAAATCTCCTCCCAAAACCATATATATTTTTGAAAATACAACAAATACAACTATGCCTAACAGTAAGACCAGAAGATACAGTATAACAGGAAGGCTACATCTACATCTGCAAGAATTCAGCATCTCATGAAGGGGGTAAGATACAAAGCCACAACCCAGCAGGACACGAGCACTCCCTGCACCCCAGTTCACCAGTGGGAGGAAAGGAGTCAGAGTGGGGAGGGAGTGGAAGCACAGGACTGCTAAATAACCAGCCCTGGTAATCTGCACAAGGAGCACAGACACACATTGCATGGTGTGCTGGATACCAGAGAAACAGAAAAGTAAAATCTATGAGTGGGTCCCCACAGACAGTTCCCTGGGACAAAAGAAAAGCGAGTGCTTATTGAAAGTCTTAAAGGGACAGGGGCTTAACAGCTGGAAGGAAATGTCTCAGCACACTCAGCCCAGCAGGCTGGGAATCCTGAGGAATTTCAGGTGCCCTAACTTCCTGGGTGGCAACACAGCTTTGAAGCCCATCATGGTGATAAGAAGGCTGCCAGTCATACTCCCCAGACAGTGATGCCCTGCCACAGCAGAGGAGCAGTCAGAAAGGGCCACACCCAGGACAACTTCCCAGAGTCTCCTCCCAGTGCAAAGTTGCCCGGGACAGATGCAGAGGCTGCCACCAGCATGCAGCTGCCCAGTGGAGACAGAGGAAGCCAGGGTAAGGCACGAAGAGGCACTGTTCTTGCAAGAGAGCACACTCAGCATGACTGCCCCTCCCTGCAGGACTCCGGGCCACGCAGAGGGCTGCCACACCCACAGCAGCACAGGGGATTAACACGGAGGCTACTCCCGGTGTGGGGAGAAACTGACACAGGCAGTGGAGAAGGGCAAGACAACTAGCAAGCAGGAAGGGACTTTGTATCCACAGTGGACACATGCACCACCTGCCTACAACTACCTCTAATATCATGAAAAAGCAGAAGAATTTGGTCCAGTTGAGAATAACCTAGACAACTTCTGAGAGAGGGCTTGGGGAGAGAGAGATAACCAATCATCATGAAAAAGAATTCAAAATAAAGGTCATAACCATGCTGATGGACTTCAGAGAAATATGCAAGAGCTAAAGAATGAAGTCAGGTGGAAGATTACAGAAATGAAAACAGTCTCTGGAAAGACTTAAGAGCAGACTGGATGAGGTGCAAGAGACTGTTAATGGACTAGAAATCAGAGAACAGGAAAACAGAAAAGCTGAGGCAGAGAGAGATAAGAGGATCTCCAGGAATGAAAGAATATTAAGAGAACTGTGTGACCAATCCAAACAGAACAATATTTGTACTCTGGGGTACCAGAAGGAGAGAGAGAAAAAAGGATAGAAAGTGTTTTTGAAGAAATAATTGCTGAAAACTTCACCAAACTGGGGGAGGAAATAGTCTCTCAGACCACGGAAGCCCACAGATCTCCCAAAACAAGGGACCCAAGAAGGAAAACAACAAGATATATAATTAAAATGGTTAAGACCAAAGACAAGGACAGGGTATTAAATTTAGCCAGAGAGAGAAAAAAGAACACCTAGAAAGGAAAACACATCAGGCTATCATCAGACTTCTCAACAGAAGCCTTACAGGCTAGAAGCAAACAGAATGGCATGATATATTTATTGCAATGAAACAGAAGGGCCTTGAACCAAGAATACTGTATCCAGCACGATTATCATTTAAATATGAAGGAGGGAATAAACAATTCCCAGAGGAACAAAAGTTGAGGGAATTTGTCTCTCACAAACCACCTCTACAGGATATTTTAAAGGGACTGCTCTAGACGGAAGCACTCCTAAGGGTAAAGAGATGTCACTAAAGAAAATAAAATCACACCAAAGAAAGCAGACCAACCAAATACTAAATAAAGGCAAAAAATAAAATCAACTATTCACAAAAGCAGTCAAAGGAAATAGAAAAGAGTACAGAATTAAACACCTAACATATAAAGAATGGAGGAGAAGGAATAAGAAGAGAGAGAACTAAAGAATGATCACACTGTCCTTGTAATAGTTTAAAAAGTGAGTAAAGTTGATGGTTAGATAGTAAAGAAGTTACCCTTGAACCTTTGGTAACCATGAATCTAAAGCCTGCAATGGCAATAAGTCCATCTCTATCGCTAATCACCCTAAATGTAAATGGACTGAATGCTCCAATCAAAAGACAGAGAGTAATAGAATGGATAAAAAAGCAAGAACCATCTATATGCTGCTTACAAGAGACTCTCCTCAAACCCAAAGACATACACAGACTAAAAGTGAAAGTATGGAAAAAGATATTTCATGAAAACAATAGGGAGGAAAAACCAGGTGTTGTAGTACTTGTATCAGACAAAATAGACCTCAAAACAAAGCAAATAACAAGAGATAAAGAAGGACAGTACATAATGATAAAGGGATCAGTCCAACAAGTGGATATAACCATTATAAATATATATGCACCCAATAAAGGAGCACCAACACAAGTGAAAAAAATACTAACAAAATTAAAGGATGAAATAGAATGCAATGCATTCATTCTAAGAGACATCAACCAACCACTCACTCCAAAGGACAGATCCACCAGAGAGAAAGCAAGTAAGGACACAGAGACACTGAACAACACACTAGAACAGATGGACCTAACAGACATTCACAGAACTCTACACCCAAAAGCAGCAAGACACACATTCTTCTAAAGTTCACATGGAACAATTTCCAGAATAGACCATGTACTAGGCCACAAAAAGAACCTCAGTAAATTAAAAAAGATTGAAATCCTACCAATCAACTTCTCAGGTCACAAAGGTCTAAAACTAGAAATTGTACAAAGAAAACAAAAAGGTTCACAAACATATGGAGGCTTAACTACATGCTCCTAAATAATCAATGGGTCAATGACCAAATTAAAACAGAGATCAATAAATATATGGAGGCAAATGACAAGAACAACACAAAGCCCCAACTTCTGTGGGATGCAGTGAAGGCAGTTCTAAGAGGAAAGTATACAGCAATCCAGGCCTATTTGAAGAAGGAAGAAAAATCCCAAATGAGTAGTCTAAAGTCACAATTACTGAAATGGAAAAAAAGAACAAATGAGGCCCAAAGTCAGCAGAAGGGGGGACATAAAAAAGATCAGAGAAGAAATAAATAAAATTAAGAAGAATAAAACAATAGAAAAAATTAATGAAACCAAGAGCTGGTTGTTTGAGAAAATAAGCAAAATAGATAAGCCCCTAGGCAGATGTACTAAGATAAAAAGAGAATCAACACACATCAACAGAATCAAAATGAGAAAGGAAAAATCATGACAAACCCTACAGAAATACAAAAAAATTATTAGAGGATACTATGAAAACCTATATGCTAACAAGCTGGAAAACCTAGAAGAGATGGACAGCTTCCTAGAAAAATACAACCTGCCAAGACTGACCAAGGAAGAAACAGAAAATCTAAACAGACCAATTACCAGCAAAGAAATTGAATTGGTAATTAAAAAAACTACCAAAGAACAAAACACCCAGGCCAGATGGATTCACCACTGAATTTTATCAGACATACAGAGAAGCCATAATACCCATTCTCCTTAAAGTTTTCCATCAAATAGAAGAGAAGAGAACACTTCCAAACTCATTCTATTAAGCCAGCATCACTCTAATACCAAAACCAGGCAAAGACCTCACAAAAAATGAAAATTACAGATGACTATCCCTGATGAATTGGATGCAAAAATACTCAACAAAATATTAGCAAACTGAATGCAAAAATACATCAAGAGGATCATAAACCATGATCAAGTGGGATTCATCTCAGAGATGCAAGGATGGTACAACATTTGAAAATCCATCAACATTATCCACCACATCAACAAAGAGAAGTTGAAAAAAACACACGAATATCTCCATAGACATTGAAAAAGCATTTGACAAAATTCAACATTCATTCATGATAAAAATTCTCAAAAAAATGGGTATAGAGGGCAAGTACCTCAACATAATGAAGGCCATATATGACAAACCAACAGCCAACATCATACATAACAGCAAGAAGCTGAAAGCTTTTCTTCTAAGATCGGGAACAAGACAGGGTTGCCCACTCTCCCCACTGTTATTCAGCAGTAGTACTGGAGGTCCTGGCCATGGCAATCAGACAACATAAAGAAATATAAGCCATCCAGATTGCTAAAGAAGAATTCAAACTATCACTATTTGCAGATGACATGATATTGTAGATACCCCCCTAAAAACTCTACTCCAAAACTACTAGAACTATTATCTGAATTCAGCAAAGTTGAAGGACACAAAATTAATACACAGAAATCTGTTGCTTTCCTATGCAGCTTTCTCTTTCTGCATAGAAAGAGAAATCAGGAAAACAATTCCATTCACAATTGCATCAAAAAGAATAAAATACATAGAAATAAACCTAACCAAGGAAGTGAAAGAACTATACCTTGAAAACTACAAGACACTATTAAAAGAAATTAAAGAGGACACTAACGAATGGAAACTCATCCCATGCTCTCGGCCAGGAAGACCTAATATTTTCAAAATGGCCATCCTGCCTAAAGCAATCTACAGATTCAATGCAATCCTTATCAAAATACCAAAAGCATTCTTCAACGAACTGGAACAAATAGCTCCAGAATTCATATGGAACCACCAAAAACCCTGAATAGCCAAAGCAAGCCTGAGAAGGAAGAATAAAGCAGCAGGGATCTTGCTTCCCAACTTCAAGCTCTACTACAAAGCTGCAGAAATGAAGACAATTTGGTACTGGCACAAGAACAGAGCCACATACCAGTGGAACAGAATAGAGAGTCCAGATATTTACCCAAATATATAAGACCAATTAATTTATGATAAAGGATCCATGGACATACAATGGGGAAAAGAAAGCCTCTTTAAGAGCTGATGTTGGAAAACTGGACAGCTACATGTAAGAAAATGAAACTGGATCGTTGTCATACCCCATACACACCAATAAATTCAAAATGGGTCAAAGAACTGAATGTAAGTAATGAAACCATAAAACTCTCAGAAAAAAAATAGGCTTAAATCTCTTGGACATTATCATGAGTGACTTCTTCATGAACATATCTCCCCAGGCAAGGGAAACAAAAGCAAACATGAACAAGTGGGACTATATCAAGCTGAAAAGCTTCTGTACAGCAAAGGTCACCACCAATAGAACAAAAAGGTATCCTACAGTATGGAGGAATATATTCACACATGATGGATCTGATAAAGGGTTGACATCCAAAATATATATAAAGAGCTCATGCACCTCAACAAACAAAAAGCAAATAATCTAATTAAAAAAATGGGCATAGGATTTGAACAGACACTTCTCCACAGAAGAAATTCAGATGGCCAACAGACACATGAAATGATGTTCCACATCACTAATCATCAAAGAAATGCAAATTAAAACTACAATGAGATATCACCTCACACCAGTAAGGATCACTACCATCCAAAAGACAAACAACAACAAATGTTGGCCAGGTTGTGGAGACAGGGAAACCATCCTACACTGCTGGTAAGAATGTAAATTAGTTCAACCATTGTGGAAAGCAGTATGGAGGGTCCTCTAAATAGCTCAAAATAGAAATACCATTTGACCCAGGAACTCCACTCCAAGGAATCCTAAGAAGGTGGCAGCCCAGTTTTAAAAAGACATATGCCCCCCCCTATGTTTATTGCAGCACTATTTACAATAGTCAAGAATTGGAAGCAACCTAAGTGTCCATCAGTAGATGAATAGATAAAGGATATGTGGTACATACACACAATGGAACATTATTCAGCCATAAGAAGAAAACAAATCCTACCATTTGCAACAACATGGATGGAGCTAGAGGGTATTATGCTCAGTGAAATAAGCCAGGTGGAGAAAGACAAGTATCAAATGATTTCACTCATCTGTGGAGTATAAGAACAAAGAAAAAACTGAAGGAGCAAAACAGCAGCAGATTCACAGAACCCAATAATGGACTAACAGTTATGAAAGGGGAAGGTACTGGGTAGGGTGGGTGGGAAGGGAGGGATAAGGGGGAAAAGGGGGGCATTATATTAGAAGATATAATGTAGGGGAGGACAGGTAGGGTTGTACACCACAGAGAAGACAAGTAGTGATTCTATAGCATCTTCCTACTCTGATGGACAGTGACTGTAATGGGGTATGTGGGGGAACTTGTATTTGTAGATTAATGATACCAAAATAAAAAATTGAAGTAAAAAAATGAAAATACAGAAGAAACAACTGAAAACTCAAGCAAAGTTGTAGAAGACCGCATTGAGAGAGGGCTGATATAAAATGTAATTGAAACACTAAATTTGAAATACTATTTGTGAATTTGAACCATATAACCATTTTAAGGGGCTGTATCATTGTATAAACTCTCATGTTTATTTTTCACTTCACTTTATTAGTAAGTCATCAACTTGTCCATGAATGCTGACTCATTATTTTGTCCTATTTATATGCCAAAATTCTGGCTTTATAAAAATGACTTAGAATAGTACATATAATAAAAGTATTTTTACAATTGTAAAATTTAACTACCATATATTTGTATATACCTTAATATAAAGTTTACATTCTGTTGCCAGACTTATGAACCACAGTATCTACACAGTTTAAAAGAAATATACATGGGATGGAGAAAAGATGGCTGCCGTGAGTAGTGTGGGGGAAATATCCTCCCAAAACCACATATATTTTGAAAAAACATCAAATACAACTATCCCTAAAAGAGTTACCAGAAGTAACAGTACACCAGCCAGTCTATATCTGGGAGAAGTCATCATCTCATGGAAAAGGGTAAGGTACAGAGCCATAACCCAGCAGGTGCCAAGAACTTCCCCCACACCCGCTCACTGGCAGGAGGAAAAGAATCAGAGTGGGGAGGGAGTGGAAGCACAGGACTGCTAAATAACCAGCTCTAGAAATCTACCCTGGGAGCACAGACTCACATTGCATCATGCTATGGAGATTACAGGGGCTGAAAAACAAAGTCTGAGATTAAGACTGCAAACAGGTCCCAATATCTGGTGGCCCTGGGACAAAAGTAAAGCAGGTGTGTTAAAGGAACTCTCAGCAGTCAGAGGACTGCTAAAGGGGCAAGGTTTAAGGAAAAGGAACAGGTAGACAAAATAGTCCTGGCTCACTCAACCTAGCAGGAGCTTCAGGCGCCCTATTCCACTGGTTGGCAAAGCAGCCCTAAGGCCCCTCACTGCTGTAAGCAGCCTGCTGCTCCTTCCTTCCGGCTGGTACCTGTGTGCAAACCATCTATTTCGCCCATTGCTGCAAAACAGCTGGAGGGCACCCCTGCTTACTGCAACTACACAGCTTAATGCAGAGGCTTCTCCCTGTATGTGGCTAACTGGCCCAGACCCAGAGGCTGCTCCCTGCATGTGGCTAACTGGCACAGACAGTGGAGATGTGTGCTGAGACCACGAGCCATAAAAGGACTTTGTTGCTGCAGAGGAACCTGTCTGCTGGCCAGAAACCCCCACCATTGCCCTATGCCATCCTGAGAGCCACCACACCAACAACAGTTTAGGGGATTAGCCCAAAGGGTGCTCCCTGCATCCGGTTATTCAGCACAGTGAAGAGAGACAGGCACAGTGAACAGCAAGGAGGAAGGGGCTTTGTCCTCCCAACTGACACCCATGCCACTTGCCGGCAACCACTCCCATCACTCCAGGACTATGAAAAGGCAGAAGAATCTTGTTCAATTGAAAATCCCTCAAATACCAGAAAGAGGGCTCAGTGACTCTGAAATCGCCAATCTTCCTGAAAGAGAATTCAAAGTAAAAGTCATAATCATGCTAATAGAGCTACAGAAAAATGTTCAAGAGCTAAAGGATGAATTCATGAGAGAGATAACTGAACTGAAACAAACAGTGGAGGGATTTAAAAGCAGATTAGTTGAGGTGGAGGAGACAGTGAATGGAATAGAAATCAGAGAACAGGAATACAGAGAAGCTGAGGCACAGGGAGAAAAATGGATCTCCAGGAATGAGAGAACATTAAGAGAACTGTGGGACCAATCCAAACGGAACAATATTTGTATTACATGGGTACTGGAAGGAGAGAAAGAAAGGATAGAAAGTGTCTATGAACAAGTAATTGCTGAAAACTTCCCCAGTCTGGGGAAGGAAATAGTCTTTCAGACCATAGAATTCCACAGATCTCTCAACATAAGGGACCCAAAGAGGACAACAGCAAGACATATAATAATCAAAATGGCAAAGATCAAGGACAAGGACAGAGTATTAAAAGCAGCCAGAGAGAGAAAAAAGATCACAAAGGAATATCTATCAGGCTATCATCAGATCTCTGAGCAGAAACCTGGCAAGCCAGAAGGGAGTGGCATGATATATTCAATGCAATGAAACAGAAGGGCCTCAAACCAAGAATACTCTAACCAGCAATATTATCATTTAAATTTGAAGGACAGATTAAACAATTCACAAATTAGCAATAGTTGGGGGAACTTACCTCTCACAAACAATCTCTACAGTATATTTAAAAGGGACTGCTCTAGATGGAAGTGTGACTAAGAATAAATACCAGTCACAAGAGAAAAGAAACTACAGCAAAGGAAGTAGACCAACTAAGTAGTAACCAAATGCTACATATATATCAATAAAACCCTAAATGTAAATGTACTGAATGCACCAATCAAAAGACATATAGTCAACGAATGGATAAAAAAGCAAGACCCATCAATATGATGCCTACAAGAGACTGACTTCAAACCCAAAGACATACATACACTAAAAGTGAAAGGATAGAAAAAGATAATTCATGCAAACAATAGGGAGAAATAAGTAGGTGCTATAGTACTTGTATCAGACAAAATAGACTTCAGAACAAAGAAAGTCACAAGAGACAAAAAAGGACATTACATAATGATAAAGGGGTCAGTCCAACAAGGGCTATAATCATTATAAATATCTATGCACACAACACAGGAGCACCTACATATGAGAAAAAAATACTAACAGAAATTAAATGGGGAAATAGAATAAAATGCACTGATTTTAGGAGACCTCTACACTACACTTACTTCAAAGGACAGATCAACCAGACAAAAAATAAGGAGACAGAGGCACAGAACAACACACTAGAAAAGATGGGCAAAACAGACATCTATAGAACACTCCAACCAAAAGCAGCAGGATACACATTCTTATCAAGTGCACACGCAACATTTTCCAGAATAGACCACATACTAGGCTATAAAAAGATCCTCAGCAAATTCAAAAAGATTGACATTCTACCAAGCAACTTCTCAGATCAAAAAGGTATGAAACTAGAAATAAATTGTACAAAGAAAATGAAAAGGCTCACAAACACAGAGGCTTAACAACATGATCCTAAATAATCAATACATCAATGACCAAAATAAAACAGAGATCAAGCAATATGTGGAGACAAAGGAAAACAACAGCACAATGACCCAACTTCCATGGGACGCAGGGAAGGTATTTCTTAGAGGAAAGTATATAGCAAGCCAGGCCTATTTAAAGAAGGAAGAATAACCCTAAATGAAGAGTCTAAATTCACAATTATTGAACCTGGAAAAAGATGAACAAATGAGGCCCAAAGTTAGTAGAAGGTAGGACATAATAAAGATCAGAGAAGAAATAAATAAAGTGGAGAAGAATAAAACAATAGAAAAAATTAATGAAACCAAGAGTTGATTATATGAGAAAATAAGCAAAATAGATAAACCCCTATCCAGACTTATTAAGAGAAAAAGAGAATCTATAGACACAGAATCAGAAATAAGAAAGGAAAAATCAGGACTGGCACAACAGAAACACAAATAATTATTAGAGAATACTATGAAAATCTATATGCCAACAAATTGGATGACCTAGAAGAAATGGACAGCTTTCTAGAAAAACATAACCTTCCAAGACTGACCCAGGAAGAAACAGAAAATCTAAACAGAACATTTATCAGCAACAAAATTGAATCAGTAATCCAAAATCTACCCAAGAACAAAACTCCTGGGACCAGATGGACTCACTGCTGAATATTATTGACATTTAGAGAATACCCGTTGTCCTTAAAGTTTTCCAAAAATAAGAGGAGGGAATACTTCTAAACTCATTCTATGAGTCCAACATCACTCTAATACCAAAACCAGGCAAAAACACCACAAAAAAAGAAAACTACAGACCAATATCCATGATGAACATAGATGCAGAAATACTCAAGAAGATATAAGCAAACTGAATTCAAAAATACATCAAGATGATCACACACCATGATCAAGTGGGATCCATATCAGGGATGCAAGGATGTTACAACATTTAAAAATCCATCAACATCATCCACCACATCAATAAAAGAAGGACAAAAGCCACATGATCATCTCCATAGATGCTGAAAAACAATTTGAAAGAATTCCAACACCCATTCATGATAAAAACTCTCAATAAAATAGGTGTAGAGGACAGTATCTCAACATAATAAAGGACATATATGACAAACCCAGAGTCGACATCATACCTAACAGTGAGAAGCTGCAAGTGTTTCCTTTAATATCGGGAACAAGACATGGATGTTCATTCTCCCCACTTTTATTCAACATAGTTTTGGAGATCCTAGAGATGGCAATCAGACAACACAAAGAAATAAATGTCATCCAGTTTGGCAATGAAGAAGTTAAACTGTCCCTGTTTGCAGATGACATGATAGTGTACATAAAAAACCCTGAAGAATCTACTCCAAAACTACTAGAATTAATATCTGAATTCAGCAAAGTTGTAGGATACAAAATTAATACACAGAAATCTGTTGCATTCTGATACACTAATGATGAACTAGCAGAAAGAGAAATCAGAAAAACAATTCCATTCACAATTGCATCAAAAAGAATAAAATACCTAGGAATAAACCTAACCAAGGAAGTGAAAGACCTATACCCTGAAAACTACAAGACACTCTTAAGCAAAATTAAAGAGAACACTAATAAATAGAAATTCATCCCATGCTTTTGGGTAGGAAGAATTAATAATGTCAAAATGGCGATCCTGCCTAAAGCAATCTACAGATTCAATGCAGTCCCTATGAAAATGCCAACAGCATTCTTCCACAAACTGGAACAAATAGTTCAAAAATTCATATACAACTGCAAAAGTCCCCAAATAACCAAAGTAATCCTGAGAAGGAAGAAGAAAGCAGGGGGATCTCGTTTCCCAACTTCAAGCTCTCCTACAGAGCCACAATAATCAAGACAATTCAGTACTGGCACAAGAACAGACCCATAGACCAGTGGAACTGAATAGAGAGTCAAGATATTAACCCAAACATAGATGGTCAATTCACATATGATAAAGTAGCAATGGATATGCAATGGGGAAATGACAGTCTCCTCAACAACTGGTGTTGGCAAAACTGGACAGCTCCATGTAAGAGAATGAAACTGGATTACCGTATAACTCCAATTCAAAATGGATGAAAGACTTGAGTGTAAGTCATGAAACCATGAAACTCTTAGAATAAAACATAGGCAAAACTCTCCTGAATATAAACATGAGCAACTTCTTCATGAGCACATCTCCCTGGGCAAGGGAAACAAAAGCAAAAGCAAAAATGAACAACTGGTACTATATCAAACTAAAAACCTTCTGTACAGCAAAGGAGACCATCCGTAGGACAAAAAGGCATCCTACAGTATGGGAGAATATATTCATAAATGACATATCTGATAAGGGTTTCACATCCAAAATATATAAAGAGCTCACATGCCTCTAGATCCAAAAAGCAAATAACCTGATTAAAAAATGGCCAAAGGTATGAACAGACACTTCTCCAAAGAAGAAATCCAGATGGCTAAGAGGCATAGAAAAAGATGCTTTGCATCGCTAATTATAAGAGAAATGCAAATTAAAACTACTATGAGACATCCCCTCACACCAGTTAGCATGGCCAAAATCCAAAAAACAAACAAGTGTTGGCAAGGATGTGGCGAAAGGGGAGCCCTCCTACACTGCTGGTGGGAATGTAAATTAGTTCAACCATTGTGAAAAGCAGTATGGTCGTTACTCAACAACTAAAAATAGAAATGCCATTTGACCAAAGAATTTAACTCCTACAAATTTACCCTAAGAATATAGGATCCCAGATTCAAAAAGACATATGCACCCTTATGTTTATCACACCCCTATTTACAATAGCCAAGAAATGTAAGCAACCTAAGTGTCCATCAGTAGATGGATAGATAAAAAAGATGTGGTACATATACACAATGGAATATTATTCAGCTATAAGAAGAAAACAAATCCTACCATTTGCAACAACATGGATAGAGCTAGAGGGTATTATGCTCAGTGAAATAAGCCAGTAATGGAAGACAAGTACCAAATGATTTCACTCATCTGTGGAGTATAATAACAAGGCAAAAACTGAAGGAACAAAACAGCAGCAGACTCATAGAACCCAAGAATGTACTGACATTTACCAAAGGTAAAGGGACTGGGGAGGATGGGTGGGAAGGAATGGATAAGGGGAATAAGAGGCATTATGATTAGCACACGTAATATAGGGGGTCATGTGGAAGGAAGTATAGCACAGATAAGAGAAGTAGTGACTCTATAGCATCTTACTATGCTGACGGACAGAGACTGTAATGGTATATGTGGTGGGGACTTGATAATGGGGGAAATCTAGTAACCACAATGTTACTTATGTGATTGTATATCAATGATACCTTAATAAAATAAAAGAAAATGGTAGAAACAAAGAAAAATGAAATATATGTGGGACAAAAACTTCCCTACATACTTGGGAACCACTGGTAATAGCTGGTAGTGTCAGATCTGGAAACCAGTGCCACCTATATGTTAAATGAAAATTTTCAAAATGTTTCACTAATGTCATAGTTTCCTATGATGCCTTTACAAAGAAGTAATGCTTAATCTCAATGGATTTACTTGGAAATCCATCTCCACAAAGTGGGCAAATTCCACCAAAATGTTGGATATAAAATTAAGATTCTTTCCTATGGACTTATTCTTCATAGGGTAAAGGTATGCACATGAAGTGTGCTCATAATGTATTTATCACAGTAAGGCCTCCTATTTAATTTTCAAAATACTTAGATAATTGAGTAACAGAATGTTTACATTATATATGCAGTTGGCCCTTGAACAAAGAAAGTTTTAGGGGTACTGCTGCCCTGCAATCAAGAAATCCTTGATTAAGTTTCAACTCCTTAAAAACTTAACTTCTAATAGTCCATTGCTGACTGGAAGCCTTTCCAATAACATAAACAGTTGATTAACACATACTTAGTATGTTATGTACATTATATATTATATTCTCACAATGAAGTAAGGTAGAAAAAGGAATATATTTAATTGTCACAATTCTCCAAACATGTTTTTCAATATACTTATTGAAAAGAAATCCATGAATAAGTGTAACTGCATAGTTCAAACCTGTGTTGTGCAAGGGTCAACTGAATTTGTTTATTTAACCATTTATTTATTTTTATGAAATTCAGTATGACAGAATAATTCTGTCACATCAAAACTGAAGTTACAGCCCAGTAGAGATATATAAGTATGGTCTTAAATTCCCCCCATTAGCATGATTTTTTATTTGTGCTTCTTTCAGATCATTTCAGTTTTACATAAATCGAAAATGATGTAAATAAAAGGGGTTGGATTTGGAGAGTCACACTTCATATTAAACTACTAAAAATTCTGAGAAATCTTACTATCAAAAAATTTAACATTATCTATCTCATTTACAAAACCTAGCAAGTAGCAGATTATTTTTACATAATCCTTAGTATTCAATTGTCATAGAATATAATTGGAATATAACAGTGTAGTAATTCATGAAACACTAAATACTATATTCTCTTAAAATATATTAAGTCCTCCAGAGTCTGAAATATTTTCATGAGCTCTCAACACCCCAGAGAATCAGGACTAGAGGGAAAGACCAATATATAAATAAGTTCAGTGACAAGAGGATACAAAGAAGCAGAAACATTGGGTCAGAAAGAAAAGAGAAGACAATGAGAAGAGGAGATTCTCTACATGGATAACAGGTAACCAGTATTCCTGTGATAACTATGGTCAGAATTTTGGTTTAACTTTATTTCATGGGAGTGTTGTTATCTCTGCTGTAAGCAGAGGTGGCTTTTTAAAAGTATTTCTGAGGAGTTATCTTGGTTTGGGCTCTTTCAGAAATGTTTCTGACATGATCATTTGGGGACCAGTCATTTACTTAGGAGGTGGTCCAACAAACACTATGAGAACATGGGGAACTGAGGTATCAGAGGGAGAAAACCTAGAAAGGGTGAAATAAAGAGTGGGTTACCACTCCGAGCCACTTAATTCTTCTGGAGATACGCTGAAAAGCAATGTTGAATATGCCTCATAATTGTACCAGTGAAACTGGTTATTTATCTCTTCTCTTACTTCAGGTTCCTTAACTCTCTGGCACTTCTGTCTGCCCTGGGAGTAGATGAAATATGGCCCCATATCCATAGAATGACCTTACTCTGGTAGAAGTGCCCAAGAAGGCAATGCCCATCAGGGACAATTTCTACAAATGAAGTCACAAGCACTCGCAATATATACTACTAGAATGTTTGTCGGAAGAGCTATTTACTAAAATAAACGGGTTTAGTGGTCAAACAATTTGGGGGTAAAATATGGCATATACATTTACTGAAATTTAAGGAGCACCTATTAGCATCTCTTACACCTTGCTTTCTGACAAAAACACTTTGGGAGATGCTGTACTAGTATGTTAGTTACAGTATTTATTTGATTGGCTCTACTGTGAATAATTTGTGGTAAGATATACATGCATCCAAATATTCAAAAGTGAAAGCATTTTTGTGGGTTTTACATGTTTATCATTTACTTTAGGTAGTGGTATACAGAATACTTTCCATGCAGGTTTAGTTTTCCCAGTCTTTTATAAATAAAACTGGTTGATGTTTCTGTAGTAACCTGGTTCATGTCAGATTATTATATTATCTGTATATTAAGTAGCTGGGTACTGCTTCATTGAAGATTTTCAATTATGAAGGTTCCAAAGTATCATTCAGATGCTCATTACATTAATAGCTAAAAATTATTACAGAGATAACAAATAAAATTAAAATTCCCTTAGCTCATTTCTGCATGTTTATTATTCTATTAACATACAGATCAACTAAACATTCTCACTGATTTTCATATGTATATGAAATATAAAACTCAATATATCTTACCAAGCCTCTGGCATTCCCTTCTTTCAGGATAAATACAACTGATTTGTTAAATAAGTGATTCCTTTAAAAAAAAATCCTATTTTTCTAAGCTAGTCACATTTCTCTTCTCCACAATTGCAAATTATAAACACTTTTTCATTTGGGGTCAATGGCCACAGCTCAAAACCATTTCCTAGGTGTTCTCTTCATTCCTTTAAAGCATTATTTTGAGTCCTCTTCAGAACAAACATGCCTATACTTGCTGACCTATGATGTGAACTTGCAACTGTATGTCAAAAATCTATTGTTTATAATCAAAGAGCTGGGCTGGCCTTTCTTTACCTCTTAGAATGCATAACATTTCTGGTTATACTGGCCAATAACACTAGACAATCATCAGGATTGCCTTTCAGCTGTAGTTTTCCAAAGACCAGTCTGTGCCATCGTGTGTCTTTGGGAAGTCTTTTTAAACTCTCCTTGCAAAACTGGCTTCCTTCTTCACATATGCATGACCTCTAATTCTTATATACTACTGGCTAAAAATACCTGATATAAATTTTCAAATGTTTACAATTAATGGCACTTCATCCCCTGTGTTTCAGATCCAGAAGTTGTTTTCATGATGTTGAACAGCAGTTTTTTAACCTTTCCTTTACTTTTAATGCTGAACTTAATTTTTAGGCATAGGAATTGACATTAGCATGAAAATGGAAGAGGGAATTTGTCAAGAACATATGATCTTGCAGATGACACATTCTTAATCTTTTTCCCCCTCACTGAATCTAAATACAGTACTATTTTGAAAAAGTAAAAGACAAGTTTTTTTTTTTTTTAACATGAGCATTTCCTATGTTGATTGCCTTAGTACATTTTTTTCCCATACATTGTCCAGGAAGTGACATCCTACAATTGGACTTTCAAGTAGATTACTTAATTAAAACAGCCTACCTTCATGGCACTATGGAGCATATTTACTCTGTGTATTAGATGTGAGATAACGACAGTGGAAAATTTTCACATGTGGATACCTATTTACCAATATGGCAAAAAATTACAGTTTGTTTTTCTTTTTCATTTCCATTTAAATCCATAAGTGAATATGTGTTCAACTAACTCTAGTAGAAAGATTGGGCCTACCCATCATTAAAGTGGTACAAAGGCTGTACCATCTGTTACAACTAGTCCCAAATATCACTGGATTTGCTTTCCCAGTAGTTTTTTCTGGGAAATGCCACCTGTTCATTTTAATTACTTATTTAAAACAATTTTTGCATATTATAAATGTGTAGCCTTAGGAAATTGCATTAAAATATAAATAATTTTGGTAATTTTGTCTGAATTTTAAAAATTCCACAACATTTAAGTCTAAATTAATATGATAGACTGAAAAATAGCATTTCACATTTGTTTCCTGAAAGCCATTATATTAAAATAATTTGAAATAATAAATTTAATCAAAATAAATTTTAATTTGTTTTATCATAAAACATGCGGATTTTTCCCCAGTCAATACATGAAACCATTTATATTTCTTGCATAGACAATCATAAAACAATCACAAACCAAAACATTAAAAACTAAATTTGACCAGAACTTTTGTTTTTATTTTGCTGAAGTTGCTAGTTTTTACCCAGTTATTACCCAGTAATACTTAAGATTGTCATTTAAAAATGTGCTGCTGACAACATCCATATCTAATAATCGTAATACAGGTATCCTCTGCTTTCTGAAAGTTTTCAGTTATACCACTTTGCTCCTAAAAAGACTTAAATTAGTACCTCTTTTCTGTAAAGAAAGATATCTAGTGATTTTTGCTTTTATGAATAAAACCATTGCCATATAATGTGGTGCAATGCAAACTTTTGCAAAGTGGGAGATGCTCTGTTTTATGCCATTATAAAATTATTACCTATTTAAATAAATTATTTTAAGACTCATATGAAAATAAACAACTACATCATTTATTTGATATGAAATCAATTTTTACAATGAGAAAAAATACAATATTTATGTTCATGGTAAACGTAGCATAACATGTCTTTTGTTTCAAAAACTATGCTTAATACGTAAAGTCTGGGAAAGTGAGTAGCTACTTGGAGACATTACAGTATGTATCTAAATTGTCTTGCCTATGAGGAATGGCATATGTACTGAACCATAAATTGATACAGCTTTTGTTTTATGTGGCATAATGTAATTTAGACTAGAAGATGAAACAGGACTTTACTAATAATACTCTCAAAATAATTATATATAACTATATATACATATTTTAATAAGTATCACATGTATATATTGTATTTAATATATATATTATATATATATACACACTCAGCAACCAAATAAAAGCATCAAGAAGGTCAAGAAGAAAGAGCTCTAGAAAACCTTTCCTCCATAACCCTGAAAGATAACATACAACCACTATTTGACTTGAATCAGATTTTTGTCAGCCACTTCAAAAATACCCAGACATCCATGCACCTCTTTTTCCCTCACTCTAAAACACACAGAGATATGTATGAATCCCCTATTATATTCCTATTTCTTACCTCTATGAAACTTCTTATTCCCTTCCATTCTTTCTACTGGAATTTATGGTCCATCATCAGCAAATTGTTCCATAGGCTCAAACTCTTCTTTGATTGTACTTACCATTATCTTTCTATAACAGAAGCCTGTAGTCTTTTCAAGTAGTTATTGATTCTCTTACTACTATCCATTATCAATTAGTCTATAAGTTGTGTAAGTGCCTTTACTTCTAATGGAAAATCACTTCTCTTTTCTACAACTTCCCCAAATTCACCACTATCACATAACGCCCATATCCTGATTTTGTCAGATTATATCATTTATTACCTCATTGTTTCTTTGATTTTATGCCAATACCTTTCATTCTTTGATTATTTTAGTTCCTGGCTTTTACAGTCCCCTTATCTACTCCTTTATAATCTACTGGAAATTTCATACTTCTTGTGAGTATATGATCTTTCTAACCCATTGGCATTTAAGGTCATTTACTTCTGCAAAAACGATCCTGTGCTCTCCTATACCTTAGCTATATAATCTCCTAATTTTTCCAGAGTTTGTTAACACTATTAAACATAACTCCTCCATAATCTGAATTTCCTATATTCTCTTATTTTATATCCACGTTATAACTTTCCAGCTCATTGCATCGTTTACACAAACACAAACAAACTCAATATCCCAGGTTCTATAATTTACTAATCCTACCATATCTCCCCTCTCTTTCACTATCTACATATCCTCTCATCCCTCATTCACTACAGGCATAACTCAGAGATATTGCAGGTTTGGTTCCAGGCCACTGAAGTAAGCAAATATCCCAAGGAAGTGGGTCAAATGAATTTTTTGGTTTCCCAGTGCATATTAAATTTATGTTTACACTATACTGTAGTTATGTGATATCATTATGTCTAAAAAATAACATAAATACCTTAATTAAAACTTACTTTATTGCTGAAAATTGCTAACCATCACATGAGCTTTCAGTGAGTCAGTTTTTGCTGGCAGAGGGGCTTGCCTGGATGTTTATGACTGCTGACTGGTCAGGGTGGTGGTTGCTGAAGTCTGGTATGGCTGTGGCAATTTCTTAAAATAAGAAAATGATTAAGTTCCCTGCACTGACTGACTCTTCCTTTCATGAATTATTTCTCTGTAGCACACAATGCTATTGGATAGCATGTTGCCCACAGTAGAACTTTCAAAACTGGGGGTCAGTCCTTTCAAACCCGCTGCTGTTTTATCAACTAAGTTTATGTAATATTCTAAACCCTTTGTTGTCACTTCAACAATCTTCACAGCATCTTCACCAGGAATAGACTCCATCTCAAGAAACCACTTTCTTTGCTCATCCATGCATTAGAACATACATAACATTCATCAGTTAGTTTCACCATCTTACCTGCCTGCAGTTTGGGGGACCCCAAAACAATTTTAATATTATTAACATTAAAGATTCCTGATAACAGATCAGCAAAACAAATATAATGATAATAACAAAAAAGTTTTAAATATTGTGAGAATTACCAAAATGTGAGAGGCACAAAGTGAACAAATGCTTTTGGAAAAATGGTGCCAACAGACACCTATTCAGGTGATGCCACAAACCTCCAATTTGTAAAAAATGCAGCATCTGCAAAGTGCAATAAAGTAAATCACAGTAAAATGGGACATGCCTGAATGTAATATCGTTTGCTTATATGTTCTTAATACAAGTTCTTTATCACATATGTGATTTACCACTATCTTCTGGAACTCTGCAGACTGAATTTTCATTATTTTCACAGTGCCTTTCACAGTGAAAGATTTTTCAAGAGTGGTAAGGTCCAATTTATCAATCATTTTCTTTTAAGGATCACAATTTTGATGTTTTCTAAAAGCACTCTGACTAACCAAGGGCAAAAATAATTTCTCTTAGGTTTTCTTCTAAAATACATTATGCTTTCACATTCACATAGGAATTCTGAGTGATTTTTTTTGTGTAAAGTGTGAGGTATGGTTCGAAGTTCAATTATTACACCATTTGTTGAAACACCTCTTTTATTCAAAGGAAACGCTTTCCCAGTTTCATTAAAAAATCAGTAATAAACTTTTTCTGTGGTCTATCTCTGGGTACTCCATTTATTTGTTTTTATCCTTTCACCAATAGCAAAATATACTGGTTATTGTTGCTCTGGAGAAGGGTGTCTCAACTAGAAGTATCTGATAACAACAAGAAATACCTCTTGAGGTTGCCAAATGTCCTCCAAAGGGAAAAATTGTCCTAATTTGAAAATCACTGCTTTAGGATAAGTGTGAAGTCAGTAGTGTAGCTATTCCAACTTTATTCTTTTTTTTCTCAAAAATTATTTTGAATATTTCTGGATTTTCTTTTATTTTCCTACAAATCTTAGAATGAACAATATCTAATGAAACAGTGCCTGCTATAATTTAGACTAGGATAGTGTTGAATTCATTTGAGAGGAATTGATACCTTAGCAATTTGAATTTTCCAATAGAACACAATTTGTCACTGTAAGTTTTCAACATATAGATGCACATTTTTTCCTATTTATTTGATATTTGGTACTGTTTTGAATTTCACTTTTTTAAAGAAAATTCTAAATAATGTCTTATGTTGCAAGTATATAGCAATACAATTTATTTTTGATATTGACTTGGATTCTATGGTCTTGCTAAACTTACTTATTAGTCTTAGGAGCCTAATGGTATCATTTGCCATTTTTGTAGGTTATTTGAGACAAGTATATTCTATGTGAATATAACTTTTTCCTTAATAATTTTTATTATTTTATTTCTAACTTCTTGACTTATCACATTGTTTAGGATTGCCAAGATGTTTTTGAATAATAGGCATGTGACAGGGCATCCTTAATTTATTTCCCATTTACAATCTTTCACTATTAAGTATGATGCCAGTGGAGGTATTTACCTTAAAAACAATTTTTCAGTTTATGGATTATTTGTTAAATTTTTGTGAGTTTTTATCATAAATAAATACTAAATACTTTCAAATGTATTGTTCTGTATTTTTTGAGTCACACAGTTTTATATTTTTGTCTTTTATTATGGTGAATTACATTGATTGATTTTCAAATGTTGACAAAGCCATGCTCTCTCGGGTTAGACTTCATTTTTTCATAAAGTGTTATTTCATTCATACAGAGCCAGATTTGATTTGCTAATATTTTGTTGAGAACTTTTGCATCTATTTTCTTGAAGGTTGTTAGTTTGTAGTTTTCTTTACTTGCATTAATTTGTCTGATTTGGGTAGAGCTGTAATCCTGGCCTAAAGAAAACCTGAGATATCTTCCCTCCACTTCTGCTTTCAGGAAGAGATTGAGCATAATTGATGTAATTTCTCTCTTAAATGTGTAATCAGATTTTTCCAGTGAACCATTATGGTCAGGATATGTCATTTTCAGGAGTTTCTGTATTGTTAATTTAATGCCTTTAGTGGATATAGGATATTCAGAATAAATCTTTCATCTTGGGTAAAGTTTGGTAAATTGTGTTTTTGGAAAAATTGGTCCTTTTAATCTAAGTTACTGAGCTATATGCATATAGTTGTACTATACCTCAATACGTTTTTTTCTTTTCTGTGTGTGCTATCTTCTTTTTTCACTCAAATATAGTTGATACACAATATTATATTGGTTTCATGTGCACAACATAGTGATATAGTGATTGAAATAGCATAATCATCACTAAATGCTCACCACAATAAATGTAGTTATCATCTGTCATCATAGAAAGATATTACAATATTTTGGACTATATTGCCTATGCTGTACTTCCATCCTTATGAATAATTTATTTTATAAGTGGAAGTTTATAACTGTTTATCCCTTTCACATATTTTGCCCAGCACTCTTACTCTCTGTCCTATGACAAGCAATAGTCTATCCTGTTTATAAGTCTATTCCTGTTTTGTTTGTTGGTTTGCTTTATTTTTTAAATTGCACATATGTTAAATCATATGGGGTTTGTCTTTGACTTATTTCACTTAGTATAATATCTTCTAAGTCCATCCATTTTGTTGCAAATGGCAAGATTTCATTCTTTTTTCTCTGAGTAATATTCCATTGAATATATGTACCACCTCTTCTTTATCCATTCATCTACCAACGGACACTTAGGATATTTCCATACTTTGGTTATTGTAAATAATTCTACAATAAACATAGAGGTGTATAATCTTTTCAACTTTGTGATTTTTGCATACTTTGTGCAAATTCCACAAAGTAGAAATACTGGGCATTTCTATTATATAATATTTAACTAGAATATGGTATTTCAATTTTAATATTTTGAGGAACCTAAATACTGTTTTCATAGTGGCTATACCAATTTACATTCCAACCAAAAGTACACAAGGGTCCCTCCCTGCCTCTGACCCACAGATAAGGGAGGAGATATGATGAGATATCGAAGATCTGAAAGGACCAGCCAGGGGACTCAAGGCTTAACAGCGCAAGAGTGGAGCTGAGAGGGCACCTCTCATATTTATTGATCAAATGGTTGTTAACAACAATAAAATTCTGTATAGGGGATTCAGTATACAATCATTAATCAACCCCAGGCCTTACTCTCAACAGTTTCCAATCTTCTGAAGCATAACGAAAAAGTTCTTACATGGTGAACAAGTTCTTACATGGTGAACAATGCAAGGGCAGTCATATCACAGAAACTTTTGGTTTTGATCACGCATCATGAGCTATAAACAATCAAGTAGGATATGATTATTCATTTGATTTTTATACTTGATTTATATGTGAATCCCACAGTTCCCCCTTATTTTTTTAATAAAATGCTGAAGTAGTAGATAGATGCAAGATAAAGATAGAAAGCATAATTTAGTGCTGTAGGAAGGCAAGTGTAGATGATCAGGTCTGTGCCTATAGACTAGGTATTAATCCAAGATAGACAAGGGCAACAAAACATCCATGAGTGCAGAAGATGTCACTCAAAACTGGGGGGTGAGGTTCTAAGCCTCATCTCTGTTGGCCCTCAATTTCTCACCTGATAGCCACCCTGAGACTGTGCCTGTCTTAGGTTGTTCCTCCCTTGAGGAATTTTACCTGTCTCTGGCTAACCAGCCATCTTCCGGGGCTATACAGGGAGATGCAAAGTTGGTAAGTGAGAGAAAAGCAATATTCTTTGAAAAGGGTAGCTTTTTACTTTGCAGATTGATGTCCCATGGCTTCTATGCTCAGCACTTGTCTTGAGTATTGAAAGAATTATGGTACTTGGAAGAATTATGATACTCGGTAATTTTAAGTATGAGGCACAAATTCTACTTAAGGGCTGTATTTAGGAAGGAAGAAGAAAGGCTACAGGAGTAGCAGATGGAAGAAAACATGAGAAGATTGATTAGTTCTTTGACATAAATTCTTGTGGAGTAATGTAAGCATGTATAGATTTTAACAAACTACTAATTAAATTATGTATACACATTAACAGAGTAGGAATACAGATACATAACAAAAGCAGACCTACAATTACTGGCCATATCCAATCAAACCAAGAAAACCAGTTAGGTAACCCAGGCATTTGTGAAAAGTTATCAACAATATGATGAATATTATCTAATTGATTTTGAATAGTTTGAGAAAAATCAGATAAATTAAAACAACACATTCCTGGAAACTGTTCACATCCTATATGTTCTTTTAACAATAGTCTATAGTAGTACGATTTTGAAGCACTGCAACTTACACTTCTCCTAATTCTTGGTTAAGTTCAGACAATATAGAAGCAGTCAAATTTGTTGTCTTACTGTATGCACAGGCCAGCTTAGATATCTCCTTCTGCATTCCAATGACAAATACAGCAACTGGTAGGAGGAATGCAGCTGCAACTGCAACAGCAGCAGGATCTAAAAGTTTCAAGTTGTTGTCACAATCAGATGGCAGAGCTCGGAGAAGTCTTTTGTGCTTATATCCAAGATGGTCTATTAGGGCAGGAAGAATGTGTCCTACACCAGAAACACCTCGATAATGTGAAGAGAGGGCTTGATACATTTTTTTGTTGTGCAGAAGTAAAAGATGTTTGAAAAGTTTTTGACAAAACAGAACAAGTTGTATAAGCTGCTTTAAAAGATTTTGTACCATCTGTAAAACAGGTAACAGTATTTAATAATGGATTAAGAGAAGTTTTTGAGGAAGGATCCATTGATGGTGCTGAAAAATAAAATAATTTATTCTTAGGGTAATGACAGTCAATATTTCCTATATAATGAGAAAGTGCAATTTGCCAATGAGTATTTCTTGAAATACTTGCACAACATTTTGTTTAAATAATGGAAGAATAATAGAGTGAGGATCTTGACCAATCATCTGTCTTAGTCTTTGTCGCCCTTTAAGGATAATGGAGGCTACTTTGTCAATGTAAGGTTGCAACGAGGGTTTAGTTTGATACTGTAAAAATATCCATTCTAACCAACCATTACATTGACAGAGCAAGCTTGTGGAAGAATGAGGAGTAAAGTAAATTAATAAAAGTAAGGGTTTGTGTAAATCAAGTTTTGATAACTGAGCCTTTTGAATGTGTTGTTCTATCCACTTGAGTTCTTCCTCAGCCTTTGAGGTTAAGTCTCTAGGACTATTGAGATATGGGGGTCCTTTCAAGGTATTGAAAAGATGTTGTAGTTTATAAGTAGGAATTCCTAATAATGGTTGGATCCAATTGATATCTCCTAAGAGCTTTGGAAATCATTTAAAGTTTTAAGATGATCTCTCCTTATCTGAATTTTCTGATGGATTATTGAATTTTCTTGAATTTTATTCCCTAAGTAATTCATTGGGTATTGTAATTGTGTTTTATCAGGGGCTATTTGTAAGCACCATTGTTTTAATTTAGCTTCAGTCTCATTGAGAATAGAAGTAAGAGATAGATGTTTAGGTAGGGCTATGAGAATATCATCCATATAATGAATGATATAAGCTGAGGGCCATTTATCACGTATAGGCTGAAGAGCCCTATGCATATAATTTTGACAAATTGTCAGGCTGTTTAACATTCCTTGAGGAAGTACTTTCCACTGGAATCTTTCTGAAGGAGCCTGCAAGTTTAAGGAAGGGACAGTAAAAGCAAACTTTTCCCTGTCTGTTACGGCTTAAGGAATTGTAAAAAAACAATCTTTAAGATCAATGATAGCCATGTTCCAGTCTTTTGGAATAATAGCCAGAGAAGGGAGGCCTTGTTGTAAAAGGCCCATAGGTTTAAGAACTGCATTAATTTGTCTTAAGTCATGAAAGAGTCTCCAATTTCCTGATTTCTTTTTTATAACAAATACAGGAGAATTCCACAGGCTTGTGGAAAATTCTAATCTATCTAGCTGAAGTTGTTCTTGAACTAATGTGTATAAGGCTGCCAGTTTTTCTTTATTGAGGGGCCATTGATCCACCCAAACAGGTGTCTGAGTGGTTGACTGTAATGGTATAAGAGCTGGCAGCCGTGTATCAATGACCCCTAAGAAAAAGATTGAATTGATGAAGGTTCATCAAAAAGTGTAGTATGCCATTGTTGCATCAAGTCTCATTCCCAGAGAGTAATTGCTACATCAATAATTAAAGGTCTCAATAAAGCTAATTGTTTCTCAGGGCCTAGATAATGTAAGGTAGCTGAACTTTGCCACACTTGAGATGCTGTACCAATGCCTGAAAATTGAATATGCTTTTCTCGTTTCGGCCAATTTTGGGGCCAATGTTTAAAAGCAATTACAGATACATCAGCCCTTGTGTCTAACAATCCTGTAAAAGACTTGCCTTGAATACAGATTTTGCTTTGATGTCTGTCAGATGTGATCTTTGTATTAAGCCATATTTGTTTATTTGTACTTCCAAATTCACCTTGTCCCTTTTCATAAGGTGTTGTTGAAGGTGGGAGATAGGGAAGCAAAAGTAATTGAGCAATTCTTTCTCCCTGAGGTATATATAATTCTTTGTCAGATTATACCATTATTTTAATCTCACCCATATAATTCTGATCAATAACACCAGGTCTTACTATTAATCCTTTTGGTGTCCAACTACTGTGGCCTAAAAATAATCCTACAGAATTGGCTGGTAAAGGGCCAAAAATTCCTGTACTATCTAATTGGACTCCTTGTGATGGGTGTAAATATACAGATTGAGAAGAGGCAAGACCTGCAGCAGCACTTCCTTTAGTTGCTACTTGTAAATCATGTCATGTTCTTTTAACTGGAGAAGATGCCTCTATGTTATTTTTTAAGGCCTCAGAGGCTGGCCTGGTTAAAGGTTTAAAGGCAGAGACTCATTGATAGGATTTCCATCTTTATCAAACTCTGAAAGATATTCATTAGACCAATGTCTCCTTTTTCTACATTTTGGGTAAACAAGTGGCAGTTGATTTTTTAAATTTGGCTTTTTTGTCCTCTTTTGAGATCTGCAATCCTTTTTCCTATGCCTTTGTTTGCCACAACCAAAACATTTCGAATTTTGAATTCTCCCTTGACATTCCCCTCATAGCAGTTGCTAGTAAATTAGCGTGATATGTATGAGAACGTACATCTGCACAGGCCTTGATACAGTCTTCCATTCTAGCTCCCCCGGCTTTCAGATGTCTAAGAACTCTCTGACACTCTGTTTTTGCATTATCATAGGCTAACATCTGTAACAGTTCTCTCAAATCTGGATGTGCTACTGTCCTTCTCAAATTATCTTGCAATCTCACAACAAAGACAAAATATCATTCATTAAGTCCCTGTTTAAGTTTACTAAATGGTAAGGCAGGTTTTTCAGCTGTTTGTATTTTTTCCCAGGCTTTTAGGCAACACAGATGTACTTGCGTTACTGCCATGTCACTGTACCCAGCGTGTCGTCTTTCTAACTGCAGCCAATCTCCTTGTCCTGCCAGTTGTTCAGCAGTTACAAGAATTGGATGATTGGCATGCTGATTTCTCAAAGCTTGTGCTTTTGCTTCCTCATATCACCACGTTTTAAATTGTAAAAAATCAGAAGAGTCTAGACAAGTACGAGCCAATAAATCCCAATCATGAGGTATCATCCTTTCTTGTTCTGCCAACCCCCTCAAGAGACCCACAACATACGGAGAATTAGTACCATAAAAGGAAATAGCCTGTTTAAAATCTTTTAATGTCTTGTAAGGAGTAGGTGTATAAAGTGATTTGACCCCTCCTTGTGGAAAGGCAGTATCCTCATTTGGCCCAAAAGGAGTTACATTAACTGGTGGTACTAAGGGTGTCATGTAAGCATCTATATCACCCTCCCTCTGGGCTTTATGTATTCCTGCCCTGAAGGCAGACACAGCAGGAACAGGAACTGAGGGTTTTTTACTATGAGAGGAATGAATAGAACTCTCCTTGTTATCAGTCTCTGAAGAAGTGGAAGAGGAGGATGAAGAGGTGTCAGACGGATGTGGGATGAAGATTGCTTACTTGATTTCACCACATCATCTAAAAGTTCTCTCTCACACTCTTGTGTGTCTGATTTGGTTTCAGACAGTGAGGGAGTTTGCAAAAGCTGCAAAGCGAGAGTGATCAAATTACACAAAGATCAAACAGGCACAGGGATAACAGTTCCCTGTCTGTGAGCTTTTTAAAAGTTTCTTAATACATTATCCCAATCAGTTTGTTTAAGGGTTCCCTGTGGTGGCAACCAGTAACAATATTTTTAAATATATTTGTGAAGTTGAGCAAAGTCCTTTTTAGAAGTTGTCACTCCTGATGCTTTTAGGAGGGCACGGAGTAATTTTAAATACTGCTCTGGTTTAGCTGCTTTAGTTTCGTTTTGGCCCATTATAGAGTCCCTGACTTCTTGACCCTATCTCTACGTACGCTTTCCTGGGAGTCTTACCAGATCGATGATCTTCGGAGCTTCCCCGCTCTGAGTTTCAGGGTCCCTGTTCAGGTGCCACTTGGTCCCTCCCTGCCTCTGACCCACAGGTATGGGAGGAGACTTGAAGAGATATGGAAGATCTGAAAGGACCAGCCAGGCGTCTCAAGGCTTATCAGCGCAAGAGTGGTGCTGAGAGGGCACCTCTCATATTTATTGATCAAATGGTTGTTAACAACAATTACATTCTGTATAGGGGACTCAATACACAATAGTTAATCAACCCCAGGCCTAACTCTCAACAGTATCCAATCTTCTGAAGCATAACGAACAAGTTCTTACATGGTGAACAATGCAAGGGCAGTCATATCACAGAAACTTTTGGGTTTGATCAAGCATCATGAGCTATAAACAATCAAGTCAGATATGATTATTCATTTGATTTTTATACTTGATTTACATGTGAATCCCACACAAGGGTCCATTTTTCTCCACATCTTTGCCAACAATTGTTATTTTTTGTTTTTTGGATAATATAGCCATTCTGACTGGAATGAGGTGATACTTCATTGTGGTTTTGATTTTCATTTCCATGATGATTAGTGATATTAAGCATCTTTCATGTATCTCTTGGCCATCTGTATGTCTTGTTTTGAAAAATGTTTATTCAGTTCCCCTGTCCATTTTTTATTGGGTCGTTTGTTTTTTGGAGTTGAGTTGTATGAGTTCTTTATATACTTTGGATATTAAACCCTTCTCAGATATATCATTTGAAAATATCTTCTCATATTCAGTGGGTTGCCTACTCATTTTGTTGATGGATTATTTTGTTATGCATAAGTTTTTAGTTTGATGTGGTCACACGTTTATTTTTGCTTCCGTTTCTCTTGCCTGGGGAGATGTATCCAGAAAAAAATTACACCCAAGAAATTCCTACATGTATTTTCTTCTAGGAATTTTATGGTTTCAGGTCTCATGTTTAGGTTTTTAATCCATTTCAAGTTTATTTCTCTGTATGGTATAAGACAGTGGTCCAGTTTCAATCTTTTTAATGTAGCTGCCCAGTTTTCCCAACACCATTTATTAGAGATGGTCTTTCTCCACTGTATAGTTTCGCCTCCTTTGTTATTTATTAACTAACCATATAAGTGTTTGTTTATCTCTAGTATCTCTATTCTGTTCCATTGACCTGTGTATCTATTTTTGTGCCAGTAGTATATTATTTTGATTACTATAAATTTTTGTTGTGGTTTGAAATCAGGGAATATGATACTTCTAGCTCTGTTCTTCTTTTTTAAGATTGCTTTGACTATTCAAGGTCTTTTATGGTTCATTACAAATTTTAGTATTATTTGCACTAGGTCTGCAAAAATGATATTGCTATTTTGATAGGGTTTGTATGGAATCTGTAGATTATTTTGGGTACCTAGGCCACTTTGGCAATATTCTTCTATTAATGAGCATTGACTAACTTTCCATTAATTTGTATCATCTTCAATTTCTTTCATCAATGCCATATAGTTTTCAGTGCCCAGGTTTTTCACCTCTTTGGTTAATTTATTCCTAGGTAATTTATTCTTTTTCGTGGAATTATAAGTGGTATTGTTTTCTTGATTTCTGTTTCTGCTAGTTCATCATTTGTATACTGAAATGCAAAAGATTTCTGAACATTGGTTTTGTATCATGTAATGTTACTGAATTCATATATTAATTATAGTAGTTTTTCAGTGGCATCTTTAGAGTTTTCTTTATATAATATGATGCCATCTAAAACAGTAACAATGTTCTTATTTCTTACCAATTTGGATTCCTTTTATTTCTTTTTCTTGTCTGATTGCTGTAGCTAGGACTTTGAGTATTATATTGAATAAGAGTGGTGATAGTGGGCATCCTTATCTAGTTCCTGAAGTTTTCATCTTTTCACCATTGAGTTATGATGTCAGCTGTGGGTTTGTCAAATATGTCCTTTCATTATGTTGATATATGTTCCCTCTATATTCACTTTGTTGAGAGATTTTTTTATGAATGGATGCTGAATTTTGTCAGATGCTTTCTCTGCATCTATTAGATGATCATACTATTTGTATCCTTTCTTTTTGTTAATATGGTGTACTATATTTGATTTGTGGATGTCAAACCATACTTACATCCCTGGAATAAATCCCACCTGAACATGGTGAAAGATCCTGCTAATGTATTGTATTTAATTTGCTAATATTTTGTTGACAATTTTTATATCTATATTCTCTCAGTCCCTCCCTGCTTCTGACCCACAAATAAGGGAGGAGACACGATGAGATATCAAAGATCTGAAAGGACCAGCCACGGGACTCAAGGCTTAACAGTGCAAGAGAGGTGCTGAGAGGGCACCCTTTGTATTTATTGAGCAAATACATGTTAACAACAATAGAATTCTGTGGGGGACAATTAATAGACAACCATTAACTAACTCTAAACTTAATCCTCGGCAGTCTCCAGTCTTCTGGGGTGTGACATCTTACATGGTATTAAAACAATAGCAAGGGCAATTAGGGCACAGAAACTGTTTTGGTCTTATTTGTTCTGTTCTGGATCATTTATCAGGAATTACAGGAAAAATAATTGAGTCATATATGATTATACATTTGATTTCTATACTTGATTTATATATTAATCCCACAATGTTCATTGGGGATATAGGCATGTAATTTGCCTTTTTTGTAGTGTCTTTGTCTGGTTTTGGTATCAGGGTAACAGTGGTCTTGTAGAAAGAGTTTTGAAATTTTCCTACTTCTATGTTTTGGAGGAATTTAGGAAGAATGGCTATCAGCTCTTCTTTAAATGATTGGAAAAATTTACCTGGGAGGCCATCTGGTATAGGACTTTTTTTGTTGGGAGTTTTTTTAGTACCACTTTAATTTTGTTACTAGCAATGAATCTGTTCAAGTTCTCTATTGCTTCCAGATTCAGTTTTAGGAGATTCCACATTTCTAGGAATTCATCCATTTTGTCTAGTTTACTGAATTATTTGGCATATAGTTTTTCATAGTAATCTCATAATCATTTGTATTTTTGTGGTATTTGTTGTAACACCTCTTTCATTTCTGGTTTTATTTGAGTTCTCTTTTTCTTGATGTATCTAGCTAAAGGTTTATCAATTTTGCTTAGTTTCATTGAATTTTTCTATTGTCTTAATCTGCTTTATTTCTGCTCAGATCTTTATTATGCCTCTCCATTTATTAACTTTGGGCTTTGTTTTGATTACTATTTCTATTTATTATTGATTTCTTATTATATTTGGTTATGATTAGAGAAACTTTTTGATACAGTTTCTATTCTCTTAAATTAGGTAATGTTTCTTTGATGGAACAGAAAATGTACATCTTGGTGAATATTCTATGTACACTTAAAAAATTGTATTCTACATTTTTTGAGTATTCTATTAATATGAAGTAGATATAGCTGCATGATAGAGATTTTCAGGCCTTCTCTAGTCTCTGCTTATTTTTCCTACCAATTGCTGAGAGATTAGTCTTAACATCTCAAAATATAACTATTGATTTGTCTCTTTCTCCTTTCTGTTATATCTGGATTTTTCATCATGTATTTTGAATGAAGCCCTATTGTTAACTATATAAATATTTGGGATTGTGTCTTCATCAAGATTTGGTCACTCTAATCATTATATAATTGCCTCTTTATTCCTTGTAATAGTCCCTCTTCTGAATTCTACTTTGCCTAATTTAGTTTTCCAGGTTTATTTTCTTTAGGCTTTGTATGATACACTCATTTTCAAGTTTTTTTTTCCAGCTTCATTTACATTTAATTAACATATTGTTGTATAAGTTTAAAATGTACAATATAATAGATATGTGTAAGTATTGAGAAAAGATTACCAAAAAAGTTTAGTTAACACATCTATCACCTGACACAAACATTTTTTTTATGTTGGTAATTTTAAGATCTACTTTAGTAACAACTTTCAAATATACACTACAGTGTTATTAACTATAGTCACCATACTATACATTTCCAAAATTTATTCATTTTATAATTGGAAGTTTGTACCGTTTGACCACCTCCACTCATTCTCCCTCATCACTTCCACCTTCTTCTTGCAATAGAAAATCTTCTATCTGTTTATATATAAATTCAAATTTTTTAGATTCCACATATAAGTGAGATGGTGCAACATTTGTCTTTCTCTGACTTATTTCCCTTAGCATAATACTCTTACTCTTGAGGTCCATCTATGTTGCAAAAGATTTCATTCTTCCTTATAGCCAAGTAATATTCCATTGAGTATCTCACATCATCTTTATCCATCTATAGACACTCAGGTTGTTTCCATGTCATGGCTATTGTAAATAATGCTTCAGTGAACATGGGAGTGTACATGTCTCTTCAAGATAGTGATTTCATATCTACTGTATATATACTCAGATTGTGATTGCTTTTTCTGCCTCTTTTGTGATGTTCATGATTTATATCTTTCACTCTATTAATGTGATGTATCAAATTTATTCATTTACATACATTGAACCATCCTTGCATACCAGGGATAAATCCCAGTTGATCATGGTGTATGATCATTTTAATATTCTATTGAATTGTTTGCTAGTATTGTGATGAGAATTTTTGCATCTATAGCTATCAGGGATGTTGGCCTATAGTTTTCTTTCATTGTAGTCTTCTTATCTAGGTTTGGTATGAGGGAATGCTGGCATCCTAAAATGTTTGAGGGTATTCCCTTCTCTTCAATGTTTTGGAGGAGTTTGAAAATGATTAATATTAATTTTTTAAATGTTTGCTTGAATTCACCAATGAAACCATCTAGTATTGTTTTTTTCTCTTTTGGGTGGCATTTGATTACTGATTCAATCTTCTCCATAGTCAAATTGGTTTATTCAGATTTTCCATTTCTTCATGGTTAAGTTTTGATAAGTTGTATGGGTCTAGTAACTTATCTATTTCTTCTAAGTTGTCCAGTTTTTGGTAGTAATCTCTTAAGATCTTTTGTATTTCTGTGGTATAAGTTTTAACACTGTGAGGAGAAATGCAGTTTTCCAAGATCTGAGTATTGGTTACTGTAAGCCCAACCACCTTCCCTGTCTCAATCTGGTCTCCAGTGCTCAAGCCCCACAGAAGTCCCCATCATCCCTGTGACAGCAGATCTGAGTGGGACTCTCTAAAAGTGTCCTACAATGTTGAAAGAGCTCAATGTACACTTTGGGCCTTCTTTTCCCCACTGAACAAACTATATGCCTACTGGGCCTTCCAAGCATAGTGTGCTGACCTAGGGTGAGGGGTAATATGTCAGAGTATAGCCATTCCTCTTACTCTTTTTTTTTTTTTTTTTTGAGAGGGCATCTCTCATATTTATTGATCAAATGGTTGTTAACAACAATAAAATTCAGTATAGGGGGGTCAATGCTCAATGTACAATCATTAATCCATCTCAAGTCTAATTCTCATCAGTCTCCAATCTTCTGAAGCATAACAAACAAGTTCTTACATGGTGAACGAATTTTTACATAGTGAATAAATTCTTACATGGTGAACAGTACAAGGGCATTCATCACAGAAACTTTCGGTTTTGATCACGCATTATGACCTATAAACAATCAGGTCAAATATGAATATTCGTTTGATTTTTGTACTTGATTTATATGTTGATCCCACATTTCTCCCTTCATCATTATTATTATTTTCATTTTTAATAAAATGCTGAAGTGGTAGGTAGATGCAAGATAAAGGTAGAAAACATAGTTTAGTCCTGTAAGAAGGCAAATGTAGATGATCAGATGATCAGGTGTGTGCCTATGGACTAAGTATTAATCCAGGCTAGACAAGGGCAGCAAGACATCCACGGATGCAGAAGATTTCTCTCAAAGCAGGGGGGGTGAGGTTCTGAGCCTCACCTCTGTTGATCCACAAATTCTCACCTGATGGCCCCCCTGCGACTGTGCCTGTCTTAGGTTGTTCCTCCCTTGAGGAATCTTACCCGTCTCTGGCTAACCAGTCATCTTCCGGGGCCATACAGGGAAATGTAAAGTTGTTAAGTGAGAGAGAAGCCATATTGTTTGAAAAGGTTAGCTTTTTACTTCTTTGCAGACTTATGCCCTGTGGCTTCTATGCCCAACACTTGTCTCGAGGTATCTTTACCACCTGGAGGAATTATGATACTCAGTAAATTCGATATGAGGCACGAATTCTATTTAAGGGTTGTAATTAGGAAGAAAGAAGAAAAGCTATAGATGTAGCATATGGTAGGAAACATGGGAGGATTGATTATTTCTTTGACATATCTTCTTGTAGAGTACCTTAAGTATGTAAGGTTTTAAACTACTAACTAATTTGCACACACATATTAACATAATAGGAATATGGTGACATAAACAAAGCAAATCTATAATTACCATCCATCTCCAGTGAAGCCAAGAAAACCATTTAGGCACCCTAGGCATTTGTGAAAATTTGTCTATGATATGATGAATATTTTCCAACTGTACTTGAACAGTCTGAGAGAAATCAGACAAATTAAAACAGCCCATTTCTGGGATCTGTTCACATCCCATATGTTCTTTTAACCGTAGATAGTCTATAGTCATAAGATTTTGGAGTGCTACAACTTGCACCCCTCCCAACTCCTGGTTGAGTTCCAAGAGTACAGATCCGGTCAAATTCATTGTCTCACTGTATGCACATGCCAGCCTAGACATCTCCCTCCTCATTCCTATGGCAAGTCCAGGAGATGGTGGGCTGGATGCAGCCACAACCGCAGCATCGTCCGGATCCCTGTGGAGGCTTTTTGATGATCATCCCCCGACACAAGTCCTCCAGAGAGTGCTGATGCCAGAAGCTCCTCCTCATATCCTATCTTAGTTCATTTTCTGGGTATCCAAGCTAGGCCTTGATCTTCTGCATAGAAACAAACAGACCCTTTGCCCACACTTTGACATGCCCTCTATACCACTGTGCAGAACTCATTGGAGGTCAGCACACAGTAACTGCTTTTTTTTTTTTTTATTAAGAGAAAGGAATATTATCAGAAAAGAGTACCTCCATAGCTGATCATCTGACACCGTTTAAGTGATCAACATTAAGGATATTTAAAGCATGCGTTGATCTTTGACTTACCAATAGTTTTATCCTATAAAGGAATAATCCCCTTTTCTTTCTTTCTTTCTTTATTTTTTTTTTTAATTTTTAATCTAGACTTACATGAAGAATAATATGTTTACTATGCTCTCCCCTATATTAGGTCCCCCCTAACAACCACATTATGGTTACTGTCCATCAGCTTAGCAAAATGTTATAGAGTCACTACTTGTCCTCTGTGTGTTGCGCAGCCCACCCTCCCCTTTCTCCCTCCCCTCATGCATGCTAACCTTAATACCCCCCTTCTTCTTCCCCCCCCCTTATCCCTCCCTGCCCACCCATCCTCCCCAGTTCCTTTCCCTTTGGTACCTGTTAGTCCATTTTTGGGTTCTGTAATTCCACTGCTGTTTTGTTCCTTCAGTTTTTCCTTTGTTCCTATACTCCTCAGATGAGTGAAATCATTTGGTATTTCTCTTTCTCCGCTTGGCTTATTTCACTGAGCATAATACTCTCCAACTCCATCCATGTTGCTGCAAATGGTTGGATTTTTCCACTTCTTATGGCTGAGTAGTATTCCATTGTGTATATGTACCACATCTTCTTTATCCATTCATCTGCCGATGGACATTTAGGTTGCTTCCAATTCTTGGCTATTGTAAATAGTGCCGCGATAAACATAGGGGTGCATCTGTCTTTCTCAAACTTGATTGCTGCGTTCTTAGGGTAAATTCCTAGGAGTGGAATTCCTGGGTCAAATGGTAGGTCTGTTTTGAGCATTTTGATGAACCTCCATACTGCTTTCCACAATGGTTGAACTAATTTACATTCCCACCAGCAGTGTAGGAGGGTTCCCCTTTCTCCACAGCCTCGCCAACATTTGTTGTTGTTTGTCTTTTGGATGGCAGCCATCCTTACTGGTGTGAGGTGATACCTCATTGTAGTTTTAATTTGCATTTCTCTGATAATTAGCGATGTGGAGCATCTCTTCATGTGTCTGTTGGCCATCTGTATTTCTTGTTTAGAGAACTGTCTGTTCAGTTCCTGTGCCCATTTTTTAATTGGGTTATTTGTTTTTTGTTTGTTGAGGCATGTGAGCTCTTTATATATTCTGGACGTGAAGCCTTTATCGGATCTCTCATTTTCAAATATATTCTCCCATACTGTAGGGTTCCTTTTTGTTCTATTGATGGTGTCTTTCGCTGTACAGAAGCTTTTCAGCTTAATGTAGTCCCACTTGCTCATTTTGCTGTTGTTTTCCTTGCCCGGGGAGATATGTTCAAGAAGAGGTCACTCATGTTTATGTCTAAGAGGTTTTTGCCTATGTGTTTTTCCAAGAGTTTAATGGTTTCATGACTTACATTCAGGTCTTTGATCCATTTTGAGTTTACCTTTGTATATGGGGTGAGACAATGGTCCAGTTTCATTCTCCTACATGTAGCTGTCCAGTTTTGCCACCACCATCTGTTGAAGAGACTGTCATTTTGCCATTGTATGTCCATGGCTCCTTTATCAAATATTAATTGACCATATATATTTGGCTTAATTTCTGGAGTCTCTAATCTGTTCCACTGGTCTGTGGCTCTGTTCTTGTGCCAGTACCAAATTGTCTTGATTACTATGGCTTTGTAGTAGAGCTTGAGGTTGGGGAGTGAGATCCCCCCTACTTTATTCTTCTTTTTCAGGATTGCTTTGGCTATTCGGGGTCTTTGGTGTTTCCATATGAATTTTTGAATTATTTGTTCCAATTCATTGCAGAATGTTACTGGTAATTTGAGAGGGATTGCATCAAATCTGTATATTGCTTTCGGCAGGATGGCCATTTTGACGATATTAGTTCTTCCTAGCCATGAGCAGGGGATGAGTTTCCATTTATTAGTATCCCCTTTAATTTCTCTTAAGAGTGACTTGTAGTTTTCAGAGTATAAGTCTTTCACTTCTTTGGTTAGGTTTACTCCTAGGTATTTTATTCTTTTTGATGCAGTGGTGAATGGAATTGTTTTCCTGATTTCTCTTTCTATTGATTCATTGTTAGTGTATAGGAAAGCTACAGATTTCTGTGTGTTAATTTTGTATCCTGCAACTTTGCTGTATTCTGATATCAGTTCTAGTAGTTTTGGAGTGGAGTCTTTAGGGTTTTCTATGTACAGTATCATATCATCTGCAAATAGTGACAGTTTAACTTCTTCTTTACCAATCTGGATTCCTTGTATTTCCTTGTTTTGTCTGTTTGCCGTGGCTAGGACCTCCAGTACTATGTTAAATAACAGTGGGGAGAGTGGGCATCCCTGTCTGGTTCCCGATCTCAGATGAAATGCTTTCAGCTTCTCGCTGTTCAGTATGATGTTGGCTGTGGGTTTATCATATATGGCCTTTATTATGTTGAGGTACTTGCCCTCTATTCCCATTTTGCTGAGAGTTTTTATCATGAATGGATGTTGAATTTTGTCAAATGCTTTTTCAGCATCTATGGAGATGATCATGTGGTTTTTGTCTTTCTTTTTGTTGATGTGGTGGATGATGTTGATGGATTTTCGAATGTTGTACCATCCTTGCATCCCTGGGATGAACCCCACTTGGTCATGGTGTATGATCCTTTTGATATACTGTTGAATTCTGTTTGCTAATATTTTATTGAGTATTTTTGCATCTGCATTCATCAGGGATATTGGTCTGTAATTTTCTTTTTTGGTGGGGTCTTTGCCTGGTTTGGTATTAGGGTGATGTTGGCTTCATAGAATGAGTTTGGGAGTATTCCCTCTTCTTCTATTTTGTGGAACACTTTAAGGAGAATGGGTATTATGTCTTCTCTGTGTGTCTGATAAAATTCCGAGGTAAATCCGTCCGGCCCCGGGGTTTTGTTCTTGGGTAGTTTTTTGATTACCGTTTCAATTTCTTTGCTCGTAATTGGTTTGTTTAACTTTTGTGCTTTTCCTTGGTCAGTCTTGGGAGGTTGTATTTTTCTAGGAAGTTGTCCATTTCTTCTAGGTTTTCCAGCTTGTTGGCATATAGGTTTTCATAGTAGTCTTTAATAATTCTTTGTATTTCTGTGGAGTCTGTCATGATTTTTCCATTCTCATTTCTGATTATGTTGATTTGTGTTGATTCTCTTTTTCTCTTAATAAGTTGGGCTAGAGGCTTATCTATTTTGTTTATTTTCTCGAAGAACCAGCTCTTGGTTTCATTGATTTTTGCTATTGTTTTATTCTTCTCAATTTTGTTTATTTCTTCTCTGATCTTTATTATGTCCCTCATTCTGCTGACTTTAGGCCTCATTTGTTCTTCTTTTTCCAGTTTTGATAATTGTGATGTTAGACTATTCATTTGGGATTGTTCTTCCTTCTTCAAGTGTGCCTGGATTGCTATATACTTTCCTCTTAAGACTGCTTTCGCTGCGTCCCACAGAAGTTGGGGCTTAGTGTTGTTGTTGTCATTTGTTTCTATATATTCCTTGATCTCTATTTTGATTTGTTCATTGATCCATTGATTATTTAGTAGCATGTTGTTAAGCCTCCATGTGTTTGTGAGCCTTTTTGTTTTCTTTGTAGAATTTATTTCTACTTTTATACCTTTGTGGTCTGAAAAATTGGTTGGTAGAATTTCAATATTTTGGAGTTTACTGAGGTTCTTTTTGTGAGCTAGTATGTGGTCTATTCTGGAGAATGTTCCATGTGCACTTGAGAAGAATGTATATCCTGTTGCTTTTGGATGTAGAGTTCTATAGATGTCTATTAGGTCCATCTGTTCTAGTGTGTTGTTCAGTGCCTGTGTGTCCTTACTTATTTTCTGCCCGGTGTATCTATCCTTTGGGGTGAGTGGTGTGTTGAAGTCTCCTAAAATGAATGCATTGCAGTCTATTTCCCTCTTTAGTTCTGTTAGTATTTGCTTCATATATGCTGGTGCTCCTCTATTGGGTGCATATATATTTAGAATGGTTATATCCTCTTGTTGGACTGAGCCCTTTTTCATTATGTAGTATCCTTCTTTATCTCTTGTTACTTTCTTTGTTTTGAAGTCTATTTTGTCTGATATTAGTACTGCAACCCCTGCTTTCTTCTCACTGTTGTTTGCATGAAATATGTTTTTCCATCCCTTGACTTTTAGTCTATGCTTATCTTTGGGTTTAAGGTGAATTTCTTGTTAGCAGCATATAGATGGGTCTTGCTTTTTTATCCATTCTATTACTCTGTGTCTTTTGATTGGTGCATTAAGTCCATTTACATTTAGGGTGACTATTGAGAGATATGTACTTATTGCCATTGCAGGCTTTAGATTCGTGGTTACCAAAGGTTCAAGGTTAGCTTCTTTAGTGTCTTACTGCCTAACTTAGCTCGCTTATTGTGCTGTTATATACACTGTCTGGAGATTCTTTTCTTCTCTCCCTTCTTATTCCTCCTCCTCCATTCTTCATATGTTGTGTGTTTTGTTCTGTGCTCTTTTTAGGGGTACTCCCATCTAGAGCAGTTCCTGTAGGATGCCCTGTAGTGGTGGTTTGTGGGAAGCAAATTCCCTCAGCTTTTGCTTGTCTGGGAATTGTTTAATCCCGCCATCATATTTAAATGATAGTCGTGCTGGATACAGTATCCTTGGTTCAAGGCCCTTCTGTTTCATTGAATTAAGTATATCATGCCATTCTCTTCTGGCCTATAGGGTTTCTGTCGAGAAGTCTGGTGTTAGCCTGATGGGTTTTCCTTTATAGGTGACCTTTTTCTCTCTAGCTGCCTTTTAAACTCTTTCCTTGTCCTTAATCCTTGCCACTTTAATTACTATGTGTCTTGGTGTTGTCCTCCTTGGATCCTTTCTGTTGGGGGTTCTGTGTACTTCCATGGTCTGTTCGATTATTTCCTCCCCCAGTTTGGGGAAGTTTTCAGCAATTATTTCTTCAAAGAGATTTTCTATCCCTTTTCCTCTTTCTTCTTCTTCTGGTATCCCTATAATACGAATAATATTCCTTTTGGATTGGTCACATAGTTCTCTTAGTTTTGTTTCATTCCTGGAGATCCTTTTATCTCTCTCTATGTCAGCTTCTGTACATTCCTGTTCTCTGGCTTCTATTCCTTCAATGGCCTCTTGCATCTTATCCATTCTGCTTATAAATCCTTCCAGGGATTGTTTCACTTCTGTGATCTCCTTCCTGACATCTGTGATCTCCCTCCGGACTTCATACCACTGCTCTTGCATTTTTCTCTGCATCTCATCCCACTGCTCTTGCATTTTTCTCTGCATCTCTGTCAGCATGTTCATGATTTTTATTTTGAATTCTTTTTCAGGAGGACTGGTTAGGTCTGTCTCCTTCTCAGGTGTTGTCTCTGTAATCTTTGTCTGCCTGTAGTTTTGTCTTTTCATGTTGATAGAGATAGTTTGCAGAGCTGGTACAAGTGACCGCTGGAAGAGCTTCCTTTCTTGTTGGTTTGTGGCCTTCCTCTCCTGGGATAATAGCGACCTCTAGTGGCTTGTGCTGGGCAGCTGTGTGCAGACAGGGCTTCTGCTTCCTGCCCGGTTGCTATGGGGTTTATCTCCGCTGTTGCTGTGGGCATGGCCTGGCTTGGGCTGCTCCTCCAAAATGGTGGATCCCCGTTGGAGGTTGAGCGGCCGGGAGGCTATTTATCTCTGTAAGGGGCCTCTGTGCTCCCTGCTGCCCAGGGGGTTAGAGTGCCCAGAGATCCCCAGATTCCCTGCCTCTGGTCTAAGTGACCTGTCCTGCCCCTTTAAGACTTCCAAAAAGCACTCTCCAAACCAAAACAACAACAGCAACAATGAGAGAGGGAACAGAAAAAAAAAAAAAAGGAAAAACACGCGACTTTTTTTTTTGTCCTCAGGCGCTGGTCCCAGGCACCCACTCACTGGTCCTGCTGCCCTTCTTCCCTAGCACCAGGGTCCCTGTCCCTTCAAGGCTTCCAAAAAGCACCCATCCACTGGTTCCGCAGGGAAAACCGCGCCATATTCTTTGTCCTCGGGCGCCGGTCCCAGGCACCCACTCACGAGTCCTGCCGCCCTGCCTCCCTAGCACCGGGGTCCCTGTCCCTTTAAGGCTTCCAAAAAGCACTCGCCAAAAAGAGGAAAAAAAAGGGGAAAAACGCGCGATTTCCTCCGTCCTCAGGTGCCAGTCTCAGGCACCCGCCCACCGGTCCCGCAGGGAAAGACGCAGGATATTCTTTGTCCTCAGGCCCCGGTCCCAGGTACCCGCTCACCAGTCCCGCCGCCCTGCCTCCCTAGCACCGGGGTCCCTGTCCCTTTAAGGCTTCCAAAAAGCACTCGCCAAAAAGAGAAAAAAAAAAAGAAAAAGGGGGGGGGAAACGCGCAATTTCCTCCGTCCTCAGGTGCAGGTCTCAGGCACCCGCCCACCGGTCTCAGAGGGAAAAACGCGGGATATTCTTTGTCCTCAGGAGCCGGTCCCAGGCACCCGCTCACTGGTCCCGCCACCCTGCCTCCCTAGCAACGGGGTCCCTGTCCCTTTAAGGCTTCCAAAAAGCACTCGACAAAAAAAAACCGCTCCGGTTTCTTTCCACCCGCCAGGAGCCGTGGGGAGGGGCGCTCGGGTCCCGCCGGCCTGGGTCTTGTATCTTACCCCCTTCGCAAGGTGCTGGGTTCTTGCAGGTGTGGATGTGGTCTGGATGTTGTCCTGTGTCCTGTGGTCTCTATTTTAGGAAGATTTTTCTTTATTATATTTTCATAGCTCTATGTGTTTTTGGGAGGAGATTTCCACTGCCCTTCTCACGCTGCCATCCTGGCTCCGCCCCATCCTCTTACTCTTTTAATGCAGTCTTTCTAGATCTTTATGATATAGGGGTTCTGTCAGCTTCACCCTTATGCTTTGAGATTTTCACAATGGTGTTTTGTCTATGGATAGCTGTTGGTTGGTCTTCTTGTGAAGGGAACTGAAGATGGGAATTACCTATGTTGCCATCCTGATGATGTCCACTCTTCCTATTTCCAAATTTAATTTTAACTTGTTTTAACATAGCTTAATTAGCATATAGCTTAAATTAACAAATTAACCTATAACATATATTTAATGTGTGGTTTTTTTGTTTTGTTTCATTTTTGTAGACAGTATGGAATTTCATAGTGCTTTTTTTGTAAGTCTGAGAGTATCTTTTCATTGGTATTTGTCAACAACTCATTTATTGTATAATTTTTATGTTTGAAATAATCACACAATCTTTCTAAGATGCTGTTTCCTATTACATCTCTTTCTTATTTCCTTATTTGATTTAATCTTGGATAAAGAAATATTTTTATGGTTCATCTTTATCTTCAGTATTTACTTACTTTAATACTTATTTAATTTTTTTCTTTTAGTTTTGCTCTGAGGTTAAAATCACATCTTAAATTAATGAAAATCCTCTTTCAAATAACATGATATAGTTTCAATGTTCATTTTAAGAATTTTACTATATATTCCCTGTGTTTTTCTTCCATTCTTTGCATTATTTGTATCACAGATTTTACCTTTAGGTATGCTATAAAAATAAGATTCATGGCTCAGTTTTACTTTAGACACCTTTACTTATCTTTAGAGAGACTACAGATCATTTTTATTTTACCTTCATTTGCTATACTCTTAGCATACTTTGATATATATGCATTTCTATTATATTTCTTTTATGTGATAAATTCATTTAACATTTATTAATTATAGTTCCACTTGCAATGAATTCTTCCTGCTTTTACTTCAGAATTTTCTTTTCTTTTTTCCTTTATGAAAGGTATTTTCACTGAGCATACAATTTGGGTTTGACAGTATTTTTTTTTTTCTTTACTTTAAAGATGTTATTCCATTGTGTTTTGACTTGCTGGATTTCTGCCAAGTAGACTATAGTATGTATTCTTTTCATATTGGTTTCTTTCACTTTCAATATACATTTAAAGTTCATCAATATCTTTTCATGGATTAATACATTTATTCCTATTACTGAATAATATTTCATTGTATGGATTCACCAGTCATTATTTAAGCTTTAGTGAGTTATAATTGATACCACATTTAATTCAATTTTTTAAAGTGTAAAATTCAATGACTTCTAGTATATCCACAGTGTTGTGCATCCATCATCACAAGTGATTTCAGCACCTTTTCATTACCCAAAAAGAAACCTCACAACCCTAAGCCATTAGCCCCAAACCCCCTATCTATACCAGCCCCAGCAACAACGAATCTAGTTTCTTTCTCTATAGATTTACCTTTATTAGACATTTAAAATAAATTAAATTGTACTATGTGACCTTTATTACTGTTTTTTTTTATTTAGCATAATGTTTTTAATATTTATTCATGTAACATTTATCAGTATTTCATTTCTTTCTATTGGTAAATAATATTTCATTATATGGAAGTATGACCTTTATTTATAAATTCATCTGTTGATATACATTTAGGTTTCTACATTTTGGCTATCACGAATAATGCCAATATGAACATTCATGTGTAAGTTTTTGTATAGGAATATATTTTCACTTCTCTTCAGTAATACCCAGGAGTAGAACATGATAACTTTATGTCAGATTGTTTTCCAATGTGGCAATACCAGTTTTCATTTTCAAAAGCAATGTATGAAGTTTCAAATTTCTCCACATCATCCTAAACAATTGTTATTAAAGACAATTTTTTTAAATTATAGCTATGAGATACCTCTCCAACCCCCTTAGGATTGCTATAAGAAAGGACCAATGGAGAGTGACTAAGAAATGAGTTTCTGTATGGTTTTTGAAAATATTCTGGAATTAGATAGTTGAGATACATACAAGTTTGTGTGTATTCTACAGAACACTAAATTTTACACTTTAAAAGGGTGAATTGTATAGTATGTACACTGAATTGTATTACATTTCAATACATATTTACAAAGGTATTAATTGTAGATTTTCCTGGACAACATCATGTAACTGTAGGAGCATGCTGTTTCTAGCTCTCTACATTCTTTAGCAGAAGTTAGAAGTGTTTACTCTCTCTTCAATACATTTCAAGTGGTTTTTGTCCTTACCATTCCATTGGAACTTCTCATATACATCTCACTAAGGACCATTATATTATTAAATGCAGGGGTCAACTTTAATCTTAATGTACTTGATCTATCAGAAATATTTGACTGAGTTAATGTCTTTCTCTTCCTATATATCATCCCCTGCCCCCACACCCACAATTTATCTCATCAGTCACAACACACTTTCTTTTTTTACAGTCTACTTTGTTGGACCCCTCTTTTTTGTAAATGACTAACTTTGAAATTCTCTGTTCCTCATTCTATTTCTCTATTTTTCTTTATCTATGCTCATTACCTTAGGAAAGTCATCTATTGTTATCTTTATAGAAACCATCTATACGCCAATGACTTTCACTATAGCTCTAGTCCAGAACCTTCTCTTAGTTCCATATATCCACTCTCAACACATAAATTCACATGTTGAATATATTACACCATATTACATGTTTTCAGGGCATAATTCTTAATGTTTTCTTACAATCCTGATTTCCCTGCCATCCTCCCCATTTGATCTGATGTAAACCATAATTTCTGTTTTCTTGAGTCAAACATCTTTGGAGCTGTTATTTACTTCTTTTTCTTTAACATCACATGTTACATCCTTAATGAAATTTTATTGGCCATAAATTAAAAATAAATACAAAATCTGACTCTTCTCACCACCTCCATGACTTTAACTCTGATACAATTCACAGCCAATTATTGCTTAGAATACTGCATTTGATCCTGTATAATCTCCCAGTTTCTACTCGTGACTTCTTCATTCTATTTTTTACACTCCAACCAGAGTGATGCTTAAAAATACTAGTAATACTATGCCATTTTTCTGTCCTAATCATTGCATCACATTTTACTTAGAGTAAAACTTAAAGTCCTAGTAATGGCCTATATGATCTACATAATATGGTTCCCATTTGCCTTTCTGATTCTTGCTTGTTGCCCACTTTCCTTTAACCAAAAGTGGCTTATTTACTGTGAACACAGAAATCAAACTCTTACCTCAATTTCTTCATCTGGGCTTTCTCCACATTTTAAGGCTTTCCTTCTCATTCCCACACAGCTCACTTCCTCACCATCAGAAGTATTTGCCTAAGCATTACTTCATAATTGAGGCTTATCCTGACAATCCTATTTAAAATTACTAACATACATTCTGCACTTCAAACATCCCTTTTTCTTATGCTATATCCCATAACATGTGTGACTTTCAAGCATACTGTATGGTTTGTTTACTTTTTTACATTGATTGTTTATTTCCCATCTCATGCTAATATATTTTAAAGTCCTTGGTGGAAAGATTTTTTGTTTGCTTTTACATGGGTATACCTCAAATTCCAAGAAATAGTTTCTGGCATATAGTAAAAACCTGATAAATATTTGTTTAATGGATAATTCTAGAGGAAAACTAATGAGTTGAATGTAAACAAGTTAAATTGCTTATCCTACCACCAGTTATATGATTTCAGGCACACAATCTAATTTTCCTAGGCTTTAATTTCCTTATTAAAACAATTAAGTATTTCCAACTTCTCCTTAAGTTTTGGAAAGTTAAAAACTTGCCACTCCAAATTTAGTAACAAAACTCCAGGTAATACTGAAAATCATATTTCTTTAGCCCATCAGAGAGTTAATATTTTAGAGAAACCAACTATCTTTAGGTGTAAGGAAAGGCTGGCCCTTCAAAATTGGTCCATGACCACTTACCCATGCAGAGAATGGGAGGAGAACAGGGCTGCTACTATACAAGTAGGTAAGAATAACTCACCTAATATGTGTGAGAAATTACTAAAGACTAAGTTTAAGCTAGTTTTAAAAAATAGAGCTCCTGGGTGCCTCAAAAATAACTGAAGATCACAATCACTCACAGCCTCTTCTCTACAGAACTCATAGTGTGCTTGTGAGTAGGAATGAATGAAGGAGGGTCAATGGTGAAAGCTCTCCTTGTGGTGGGAGAACTAAAATAAAAAGTTGCCCTTGTGGCTGAGGGGAGAAAAGAAACCACCACTAGAAAAAAGGCATGAAGTCTTACGTAGTTCCTTTTCACCATGGAACAAAAGCCTTAAACTATTAAGGGAAAAGAAGAAAATATTGTCAACTGTAGGAACAGATGAAAACTTACTGTGCCTCAGAGAAGGGAATAGGAAAAAGTCTAACTGCTGGGAGGCAGAAAACCATCCTGAACCCAGATCATTAAAACTCCCCTAATGCTGAGGATGTGTCACTGAGAAAATACCACTCTGAAGATACAGGGACAGAATGACCTTCTGAAGAGTGATGTTCAATAAAAAAGCAAGGATTGTTCCATGCCCATCATAAGGCTTGCAAACTTTAGGAAACAAGCAAAAAAAAAAAAAACTGGGAAGAGGAAAGGAACAGAGAGAGGTATAGTTTGCAGCAAAGTTCACTGGAAAAATCCCAAGCTAAAGGAGGAACAATGCTGGGAAAAATATGGTAACTCAGCCTCTGTCCTGATAATAAGCTAATGCTAGGGGATCCAGAGGAAGATGGCAGAGTAGGAAGGCAAGACAAGAAACCTCCTCTCACACACAGCCAAGGAAGCAACTAGAGCAAATACAACTAAACCTGTAAATGAAGTGAAGGCTGTAGAACAGACCATCTACATCTGGAGAAGAAGAAAAGACCACACAGAGAAGAGTAGAGTAACAGACACAATTGAGCAGGGCCAAGTCCTTTCTCCATCCCAGCTTACAGGGAGGAGGAAGAGGAATGGAGTGGTGTTAGGAACTGTGCATACCTAGACCTAGAGATCTACTCTAGGAACATGGGTCCACATTGCACTGGGTTCTGGTGATTAGTGGGACTGGACACCAGGGATAGCTAGAACACTCTGGGAGGCTGATACACCAGCCACCTCTGGAGGACAGGCACGCTCCAGTGGTCTCACTGGGATCCAACACAGAAGTGGCAGTTTGAAAGACTTGCCAGTAGTGGGAGGGGAACCAGAGAGGCGATGGTTGGAAGGAGCTACCTCTGCAGGAGAAAAGGCAGGAGGATACCTCCCCACCCCTCCTTCAGTCCAATAGTTTAGGTACTCTCAGGAGCCCCAGATGCTCTATCACCATTGCTGGCAACCCAGCCCTGAGGTGCTTCCCTGTGTACTGCAGACACAACCAACCCACTTGGCCCAGTAGCATTGGACGTTGCTGCCTAGTGAGCAGAGGGAGACCCTCTCAGCTTTCAGGGCCCTGTTTCAGCCCAACTTGGGAGGCACCTGAAGGAGCCATATCTGAGAGCTCCTTCCTCCACTGGGGTGGCCAAGCCTGCTGATTTGTGGCTTGACTAAAGCAAAAGTGAAGATTTGTTTTCTGTGTTTATAATTCATGTAGAAATAAAATGTGTGACAGCAATAGCATAGAGAATAAGAGGGATGAAGTGAATATATACTGATGTAAATTTTTCACTCTCTGTATAAAGCAGTATAATGCTTGAATGAGACTGTGATTGATTAAAGATGCATATGAATTAGAATCCACTAAAAATAAAGATGTATAAATTAGGGGATGGGAAATCTTTTCTGAAAAGGTCAAGAGAGTAAATATTTTAGCCTTTGTGGAGCATATATCCTTTACTGCAACTATTCAACTCTGCCTTTGTAGTGAAAAAGCAGTCATAGATAATAAGTGACTTGGCATTGCTCTTTTCCAAATAAATCTTTATTTACAACAACAGGTAGGAGGGCACATTTGGTATGGGCTATAATTTATGAAACCCTAATATAAATAATAAGATAAGCATTGGTATAAAATAGATTTCTAAAAACTATTCAATCCAAAGAAGGTGGGAAAAAGAACAAAGTAGAAATGGGAAAACCATAAGAATAATTACATTAAACAAAATGAGGATGCCAATTTACATAATCTCTACCTTTCCTATAGTATTTAAACATTCCTCAGTTTTCTTGGTATTTCAGCTACACATAACTATACTGAATTTGATATATTTCCTTTACCTCATATGACATACTCTTTTTTGCTAAAGCTGTAACAATAGAATGAAAACCAAGATTTAAAGCATCATTCCAGGACTAACACATTTTTAACCACAGGACTAAATCAATTCAAGCCACTATTTATTAAGTCATTTACTTACTCTTTCTTTCTTCATTCAGTCAGCCATGAATTAATTTATTAGCTATTTATTGAGTGAATTGTAAATTCCTGATATTATCAAGAGCATTGGTTATTAGGCCAGAGTCTAACTTTATTGAGCTTATACTCCAGAGACATATGACATGATTATAATCCTTAATTACATTTCCACATGATGGTAAAAGAATATACATGTGTTAAAAAAAGCAAAACAACAATGATGTTTGCTAACTTAAATGCCAAAAGGATAAGCACAAAATAAACAACTATCTCTATTAGTTCTAATATAGCACAGAAGACAAAAATATCTAAATAGAAAAATTTTTAGATTAATATTCTAGTAGGAACAAGTATTCAGTGTTTACATATTATGCATTTGCTCTTGAATTATTTCTATTTCTGTTACATACAGAAGCATTTTTCAAACTTGCATTTCCTAGTAATTGTGAAAAAGCTTGTTTCTCAGACATGTTATCTAAATCTAAACAGAACACGTAAAGACTGGAGCAACTTTCCAGCCAAAAGATATATGGTTACCAAAACCCATTCATGAAAATAAAATAATACAAATTAATTTCATTTGCCAGATTAAAATTGAATATAATGAATACCACAGAATATATAGTGTTAGTTCTATAGATAACTTAATTATTATATAAAAAAGATATTCTAAATATTATTGAGCTCTTCTTTTTGCCCGACTTATTTATTAGGCACTATGAAATATGAAGTCATACTTACACAATTATTCTGTAAGATATATATGATTATGCCCATTTTACTGGTGAAGAGATTGTGGCTCAGAAAGGTTAAGTGATTTTATCATAGCCCACAGGAAATACATAGAAGAATCTGAATTCAAAAACCACATTTTTTAGTTTCCTTATGTCCTTATATATGAATACCTTAAAATAAAAAAATAATGAAAAGCAATACAGTAGTAGTATACTATTTCCTTATTTTGCAGTTGTACCAATGTGTATTCAGGGAAATTAACTAATGTGTTCAAGGTTATATAGGAATAGGCAGTAGAGAGGCCAGATTCAAAATTATGTGTGTTGAATTCCAAAGCCAGTATTCTTGTCTCAAACTAGTAAGAAGAGCCAGGCTGGGAATACAGAAGTTGTAGAATAACATTATACCTAGACGATAACTACTTAATGTAATCAGTGCATGCAATTTACTCAGACTTAGCCCTCACAATTATATGCCCCTCCAAAGTGCACAACATTGTACAATTTGTTAATGAAATAATATTGAACTTCCAAATATGTCTCAACTATGCCAAGGTATCTGGACAAAGACAGCACATTCCATCCTTTCCCCTAAAGATTGACCAAATAAAATACAATTGAGGGTTGCAACTGGCTATGCTTCCTTAAGATCACAGAAAAAGAAATGGGACTACAATACTCCCTAACATTTAAAAATCAGGGTGTTAATATTAGGGAAAAAACATAATTGTGAGTTTTTATTCCTGCCTTGATAGGATACTTGATTTTATGTTATTAAACTGTCTTTTCTAGAAAACTTGAAAATAACATGAAATGACTATTTTCAGACCTTGAATAGGCAGTGCAAGAGTATGAAACCTAAAAGAACAAATGATGTATGAGACTATAATAGTCTAGGCTTATTTCCTGGACGACTTTTCTGGAATGAGTCCCAAGGAGGGAATATTTAGTAAAGCACAACTGTGTCCCTGAGCTGAGGATATGAATATTGACATTTGGTGAAACTGAGAAAGCTAGAACTGTGGAGCATAATTCTAAACAGCAGGGAGCAACACAGAGAAAGCCTTCCAAAAATAGAAAGAATAAATATGCATGTATAACATAAAATTCCACAAGGCTAGGAAATGAGCTATGGGAGAGATAGGAAAGCTTTAATTATTTGAATTGGTTTAGGAGTAGATTAAAAACTACAAAACAAAAATATCAGTGACCATGATGACAGAGCAATAGATACTATAAAAATAGAAACAAACTGAGGACAAATTTTGAATAAAAGTAAAAGAAACTCAGTATCAAATTATTTTATAGATATATAATTGGAGTCCCAAAAAAAGTCCAGAAAAATACCTGAAGAATAAATATCTGAACATTTTCTATATCTAAAGGATATTAGAAATCCAGTTTCAAGAATTTGAGTCAACTACTTGCATTTAAAGAATTTCAACTGGCTGACCGCTGAGATGAAAAATACAGACTTCAGTGACCATGCTCAACAAAGAATGCAGTCTTTGCAAAAATAGTTTTAAAAAGCCACTAAACAATTATGACAATTTTCAAAAGCTAATAGCAACTTTGAGGAGGGCATGTATCTTCTTTCCTGAGTCAACACATTAACATAGTTAAAATATCCAGTTTTCAACAAATAATTACAAGGCATGGAAAGAAACAGAAAAGTATAACCCATTCACAGAAATGAAAAAAAAAACATTGACAAAAACTGTCCCTAAACATAAGCTTTTAAATCAACTGTAACAAATAAGCTCAAATAACTAAATGATACCATAGACAATGAACTACAGGAAACCAGGAGAATGACATATAAAGAATATCTATAGATAGAGATTGATATAACAAGGAAACAGGAAGGAATTCTAGAGCTAAAAAAGAATAGCTGAAATGAAAATTTCAGTGAAGGAGTTTAACAGCAGATTTGATCAGGCAGAAGAATCAATGAGCTTGAAGACCAGGCAATTTAAATTATCCAGTCTGAGTAGCAAGAAAAAAGAATAAAAAAATTAACAGAGCCTAAGTGATTGATGTTGCACCACTAAGCACAGAAACAAGCATTATGGAATTTCAGAAGGATTAGGAAAGAAAGAACAGAAAATGCAACTGAAGAAATAATGGCTAAAAACTCCCCAATTTTTCAAAAGACATGAGTCTGCACACTCAATAAGGTTAATGAACTGTAAGCAAAATAAACTCAAAGAAATCCATGTTAATACATGATCTCAAACTACTGAAAGCCAAAATCCAAATTAAAATTGTGAAAGCAGCAACAGAGAAACAAAGGTCATATGCAAGTGCTCCTCAATAAGACTTATTGACCATTTCTCAAAAGAAGCTATAGAAATCAAAATGCTATCAAGTGATGTATTTAAAATGCTGAAAGAAAAAAAGTCAACCAAGACAACTATCCTTCAAAAATTAGAAAAATTAAGATGTTCTCACATAAAAGTTGGAGGTGTTTATTGCTATAGACTTACTCTAGTATAAATGGGAGTCATTCAGGCTGAAATAAAAGGACAAGAGAATAAAAACTTGAAGAAATGCAAAGAAATGAAAACTGTGGTAAAGATAGGTAAATATAAAAACCAGTGTTATTTCAGTATTGATTTGTAAATCCTCCTTTATTTTTCTATATGACATAAATGAAAATTACATAGAAAATTATATATATGCTAATAAGTACATAATAACTAAAGATAGAATTAGTGATGATAAGAACATGGAACACAATTGAGAGTCCAGAAATAAATCAATATATTCATGGCCAATTTATTTTTGACAAGAGTGCCAAGGCCATTCAATGGGGGAATAAACATTCCTTTAACAAATAGTGTTGGGACAATATGTCTACATGAAAAAGTATAAAGTTGGAACCCTACCTTGCACCATATACATAAATTAACTCATAATGGATCAATATCCAAAATATTAAGAGCTAAAATCTTAAGGTCCTACAAAGTATAGGGGTGCATTTTAATGACTTTGAATAAGACAACAGATTCTTATGTATGACATCAAAAGCACAAGAAATCAAAGAAAATATATATAAATTAGACTTCATCAAACTTAAAAACTTTTATACATCAAAGGACATTATTCAATAATTGAAAAGATAACTGACAGAATGGGAGAAAATACATGTACCATATATCAGATAAGATTATTATCCAGAATGGATAAAAAATGTACTCAACAACTCAACAGCTAAAAGAAAAACAACCCAACTCAAAAACAGTCAAAAATACCTTAAATAAATTTTAATCAAAGAGGATATACAAATGACTATCAATCACATGAAAATATGCTTAATATCATTAGTCATTAAGGAAATGAAACTCAACAACACAATGAAATATGTCTTCACTCAGCAGCATAAGTGTAATAACAAATGGAAAATAACCAGTGTTGGCAAGGATACAGAGAAACTGGAATCCTCATACTTGGCTGGTGGGAATATGAAATGGTTCATCCACTACAAAAAAAGGGTATCTTTTCCAAAAAAGTTAAACATAAAATTGCCAGATGACTCCACAGTTCCACTACCAGATATATATTCAAAAGAAATGAAAACAGGTACTGTAAGAAATACTTTTACATGAATCTCCATGGCAGCATTCTTCACAATAGCTAAAAGGTTAGGAGAACCCAAATGTCCCTCAATGTATAAATAGATTAGAAAAGTTGTGCTAAATTCATACCTAGACTGTTTTTCAGTCAAATGAAGAACTGAAACATATGCTACAATGTGGATGAACCTTGAAACATTATCCTAAGTGAAAGAATACAGACACAAAAGGTCACATACTTTGTTTCCACTTATATGAAGCGCCTGAATAGGTAAATTCATACAGTCAGAAAACAATGTGATGGTTGCTAGGGGCAGAGGTGAATGAAGAGTAACTACTTAATGTAGATGACAGTTTTATTGTGGAGGGGGTGCATACTTTGGAATTTAATAGATGTAACTTTTGCACATTTTGAATATTTGAAATGCCCCAGAATTGTTTACTTTAAAATGGTTATTTTTGTGTTATGTGAAAATCACCTCAATACAAAAAATTTAAACATAAAAAATGGTGAAGACCCACTATATGAAATTAAAAGAAGCACTCTTTATAAAGATACAGAAATTTAAATAAAAGAATGAAAGACTTTTATCAGGCAAATACTAATATTCAAATAAAAAAAGTAGAATGGGACAAGAAACATTATTTGAAAACCACAGATATGTTTACTAATGATAAAAGTGCTAATATATCAAAAGAAAATACTAAATATATATGTTCCTAGTGAGAAAGCTTCATAATGTATGAAACAGAGTGACCAATCTAAAAACACAAATAGACAAACCAATTTTTAAAATGGGCAATTTGAATAGACACACCCTTAATTTTTCTAAGGAAAAATAATGCCTACATCCATCTATTGTATGATTATTTTTGTTGAAGGGTCTGAGACAATATTGAGAGGTTTAAATATTTTTAGACATGAATTCTTTAATTGATATTTTCTCCTGGTATATGGTTTGTCTTTTCATCTTTCTGTTAGTGTCTTTCAGAAAGAAAATATTTTAACTTTGATGAACCTCAATTTAACAATGTTTTACTGATTTTGATTTTAATATTTTATCTAAAAACTCATAAGCAAATGAAGTAGCACAGATTCTCTCCTGTTTTCGTCTTGAAGACATACAGGTTTACCAGTTAAATTTAGGTCTTTTATCCTATGATCTTGTATATTCCAACTTTGTCAAACTAATTTATTAATTCTAATAGTTTTTAGTCAATTTCTTAGAATTTTCTATAATTAAGATTTTGCCATTGGCTAACAGAGTTTTACTTTTCGTTTTTCAATTTGAATGCCTTTTATTTATTTTTTTGCCTAATTGACCTGTCTAGATCTTCCTACAATGTTGAACAAAAGGGTTAAAAGTGGGCATCACTGTCTTGTTCATGATGCTATGAGGAAAACGTCCAGTATTTTCAAGAAGTATGTTAGTTCCTGTTATCTAGTAGACTCCCTTTATTAGGCTGATGATATTTCCTTCTGCTCCTAATTTGTTAAATCTTTTTATCATGATGGGTGTTGGATTTTTTCAAAAGTGTTTTTCATCTATTTGAGATGATTTATATGCATTTTGACATTATTTTATTGGTATGTTTTATTAACATTGGTTTATTTTTTGGACATTAAAATAATCTTTCATTCCCATGGTAAATCATACATGATAATGGTGTCTCTTTTGTTTTATATTTTGCAACATTTGATTTGCTAATATTTAACTGAAGATTATTGTATCCACATTCATAAAAGATATGGTCTACAGTTTTTTTCTTTTAGCTTTGTTTAGTTTTCATAACAGGGTGATACTGGCCTTATAGGAGTCAACGGGTGTTTCTACTCTTCTATTATTTGAAATAATTTTTGAAGAATAGGAATTAATTATTTTAGTGTTTGAAAGAATTTATCAGTAAAGCTATCTGGGAGTAGGCTTTTAATTGTGGGAAGATTTTAAAATTACTAATGCAATCTCTTATTTAATATAGGACTATTAAGATTTTTTTTCTGAGTCAGTTTCAATAGTTGATGCCTTCCTAAGAATTTATCTATTTCCTCTAAATTACATAATTTGTTTAAATACTGTTGATCATTGTGGCTAAAATTATAACATTTCCAGAATATCTCGCCTGGCTTTGGTACATTTGCATATCCTCAGGGGTGGAGAGAAGTTCATCTCCATGTCAATAGGTAATTACCTGGGCAACCCAGGGCATGTCATAACCTAAGAGGTTAAGGGGAGGGGCTTGTTTGCTTGCTCCTTCCAGAGGAGGGGAGAGAGACTGCACAGGAGTGCAGTTTGTAAATAATAAACGAGTTTTAAACTTTATTTCTCCATTTGACTGATTTCAGTTTTTAGAGGTATTTTGCCCTGTGATTTCCTCTCCCCAGACTTAAATCCTGACGCAGTTGGCAGGATTCCTCTGAACCTGAAATCTGTCATAATAGGTGCGACATTTGGGAGGGCTGTGCCTCTATATGGTGGAGAGGCCCCAGTGGATGCAGGAGCAGAGGGTGCCACTTCACCTGTTATTATTCCCCCAGCTGTGGGGCTTCCAATTTGGGAACCCCTAGTGGGGAATTGGTCTAGGGTAAAGTACCTCCTAGTGGGTGGTGCCTTCCCAAGAACTTGGGAAGGATGGAAACACTGGAAGCTGCAGAATTAGCCCTCTGTGAGTTGGACAACTGTTTGGAGATCATAGGGGGCCATGTGGCAGCTGGCATGTAGGGTATCTTTTCATCAAAATAGTGGAAAATGTTATACAAGAGAAAGAGGATTATCAAGAAGGTTAGCAAGGAGAGAGTGACTTAGATGGGAGAGAGATGCACTACAAAATCGCTTGGTGATAACCTATGGGATGCTACTAAAGAAGAGAGACAGTTACTGAAAAGACAGGTCATGCTACTAGAAAAATACTTAGCGGCAAGGGGGGAGGCAGCAGGAAAAGCAGCGTTGCAGGAGGCCCTGGGGGAGGGGAGGAAAGAGTAGTGCCTTCAGCCCCAGAAATGGTGGAGGAGCCGGAGGGAGAAGAGGAGGAGGTGGGGCCATTGGTGGATCTGTTCCCTGAGCCACCACTGTAGGTACCATCTTCTCCTGTTTTAAAGGCCTGCCCAGCTATAATTAGGAAAATAAAAATGAAACAACCATGGGCTCCTCAGGGGGAGGAGAAATCCCTCCTCAGGTGGTGGAGCACTCCATGCTCTGCCCCTATACCCAGGATGAGCTGGTGGACATGAGCGTCCACTACAGGCAGAAGCCATTGGAATCTCTGCCTACATGGTTTTTACGTCTCTGGGATATGGGGGTGGAAATCATTGTTATGTTGGGTACTGAGATGAGTAAAATGGCTTCCCTGATGACTCACCCTTCCCTCCAGCAGCACTTGCAAAATGCCCATCATGCCTCAGGAAATCAGACACTCCTGGAATGGCTGACAGCTGTCATCAGGATAGTTTGGGAGATGTGGTGGGAACCAGAGGCCACATGTAAAATTAGCAATTCACTGGTCCCCTGTGAATGTAAAACATGTTCTGGTGCTGGTGGACACAGGAGCTGAGTGTTCTCTGATTCATGGCAACCTTGAGCATTTTCCTGGGACCCCTGCTGTGATAGATGGCTGTGGGGGTAAGGCAATTAGAGTGAAGAAAGCCCAAATCTCATTGGTGATAGAGCGTTTAACCCCAAAGGAGTATGCCGTGTACATTTCTCCCATCTCTGAATATATTTTGGGGGTAGATATCCTGCAGGGCCTGTGTTTACAGACCACTGCAGGTGAGTTCACACTGAGAGTAAGTGTGGTAAAGGCAGGTCTGAGGGGACATGCTAAGCACCCACCTATAGCTCTGCCTGTACCTCAGTGGGTGACAAATATTAAACAGTATAAATTGCCTGGGGGGCACAAGGAAATTGATGAAACTCTACAGGAATTGGAGAGGGTGGGCATTATAAAGCCCACTCATAGTCCTTCTAATTCCCCAGTGTGGCCGGTGAGAAAGCCAGATGTCTCCTGGTGTATGACTTTAGACTACACGGAATTGAATAAAGTCACACCCCCTTTGCATGCTGCTGTTCCCTCTATAGCAGGCCTTCTGGACACCCTCAGCCATGGACTGGGAACATATCATTATGTAGTAGACCTTGCTACTGCTTTCTTCTCTGTTGATATAGCACAGAAAAGCCAGGAACAGTGTGCCTTTATGTGGGACAGCCCCAGTGGACATTCACTGTCCTTCCACAGGGATATCTCCACAGTCCCACCATCTGTCATGGACGTGTAGCCCAGGACTTGGCCACATGGAAGAAACCGCAAACAGTGAGATTGTATCACTACATTGATGACATTATACTCACATCTGATTCTCTTTCAGATTTAAAAGGGGCAGTTCCTACACTGTTGCAACATCTACAGGAAAAAGTACAGGCTGTGAACAACACCAAGTTTCAGGAACCCGGTTTGTCTGTGAAATTCTTGGGGGTTGTCTGGTTGGGTAAAACTAAAGTTGTTCCTGAAGCAGTTATAGACAAGGTCCAGGCATTCCACACCCCTACCACTGTGGCAGTATTACGAGAGTTTTTGGTTCTTTTGGGCTATTGGAGAGTGTTTATCCTGCACTTGGCAAAAATTCTGAAGCCCTTATACCAGTTGGTACTAAAGGGCATCAGGTGGGACTGGATGAGACATATGCAGCTTCTTTTACTGTTGCCAAGTGGGTAGTCAAGGCCATCAGGCCTTGAATGTAATGGACTCATCAATGCCCTGTGGAGTAGATGTTCATGTAACTGAAGACAATTATAGATGGGATCTTTGGCATCATTTAACAGACACACCAACCTATTGGATTCTGGTCACAGCTATGGAAAGGGGCAGAGGTATGGTACACCTTTATAGAGAAGCAACTGGCTGCTGTTTACCATGCCTTGATGGCTATGGGGCCCATCGCTGGAACAGCTCTGACCAAGATAATAACCACCTATCCCATCGCAGGGTGGGTATAGACTGGACTCAAAGGCCATGGAGTGGCATGGCACAGACACCTACACTGGCCAAATGGGGTGCATATTTACAGCAGTGCAGCACCCTCCCTCCTAGCCCCTTAAGTGGGGAACTCCAATGCTTATTGCAGCCAGTGACTATATCAGTGGAAAGCAGGGAGAACTTGCTTTTGAGCCATTAGTACCCAAGAGTTCTTATCAGGAGGGAAAAGCCCCTATATCTGAAGATACTTGATAGACAGAAGGCTCTAGTCATAAGCAGCCATGAAAGTGGAGGGCTATGGCTTTCCATCCTAAGACTGAGACAATATGGATGTGGGATGGAAAGGGAAAGAGCAGCCAATGAGCTGAGTTGTGGGCAGTATGGCTTGTGATCACCCAGGAGCCTTCCTGCCTAGTTGTCTGCACTGACAGCTGGGCCATCTTTTGGGACTTGACCCTGTGTCTACCAAAGTGGTACCATGCCAACTGGATGCCTGGTCACTGGCCCCTTTGGGGACAAGACCTATGGGTCTCTTGTCAGACTGACTGTTACTATATATCATGTGACTGGCCTTTTGCCTTTGGCATCACCAGGGAATGATGAAGCAGACATATTGGCGCAGGTGCACTGGCTAGAAGGAAAGCCTGCCTCTGATGTGGCCCAATGGCTACACCAGCATTTGTTGCACACAGAGCAAAAGACAATGTGGAATGTAGCCTGTCGGTGGGGCTTGCCATTGACCTTAGAAGAACTCAGCAGAGTCCAGAAGGAGTGCCTTGTGTGCTCTAAGAGGGAGTAACACTGAGTCCCACAGCAATATGGGACAAAAGTAAGGAGGCCACATCAGGTGGCAAATAGACTATATTGGGCCTCTGCCCATATCAGGAGGAATCAGTATGCCATGACTTGTGCAGACTATTGGTTGCTTTTCCTGCATGTTGCAAAAATAAGGAAACCACCAAGAGGGGCCTGGAGCATCTCTTTGCAGCCTATGGCCAGCTGAAAGTGATTGAAAGTGATCAAGGCACCCACTTTACTGGGCATGCATTACAAGAATGGGTGCAGCAATTAGGAATAAAGTGAAAATTTCATGTACAATATAACCCTACCGGGGCAGGCATGATAGAAAGGTACAATGGTTTGTTGAAATCTGGCTTGAAGCTGGACACCAATAGTCTACAGGGTTGGGCAGTTTGCCTATGGACAGTGCTGCAGAGTTTGAATAAGTAGCCATGTAAAGGAGCTTTGAGCCCTGTGGATATGCTCACACACCTTGTTGTCTCTCCTGTACAATTGTACATCCAAACCAAAGAAGAGTTATTGAAGCCAGTATATGGTCAGCAGAGCATACATTGTTTATAGAGTACAGTGTTGTTTAATTTTCACATTCATGAATATCTCAAATTTATTTACTTCTAATTTCATTTCATTGTTGTGAGGGAACATATATGTTGTTTTCAATCCTTTTAAATATATGGATACTTGACTTTTTGGTCTATAGTAGAAAACATTCCATGTGCACTTGAGAAAGATTGCACTCTGCTGTTGTTGAATGAAGTATTTATTGAATTCTGATATTTAGTGTCCTTGATAGCCTTCTGCCTAGGTTTTGTTTTTTGTGTTTTTTTTTTACCACTTTTGAATTTAGGTTACCAAAGTATTCAACTGTTACTGTGAAATTTTCTATTTATTCCTTTAATTCAAGTTTTACTTCATGTGTTATGGGGCTCTGTCAGGTGCTTCCATGGTTATAATTGTTTTATCATTATAACAACTTATTGTCATAATTGTTATAATATTATATGGTTATAATGGTTATATCTTCTGAGTGGAATGACTTTTTATCATTATAAAATTATCTCTCCATCTCTAATAAAATTGTACCTCTCTTTTATCTGATATTACCAGTTACTTCACCTTTGTATGGGTGCTGTTTGCATAATATACCTTTCTTCCCATTCTAGTTTCAACATATTTAATCTTTGAATCTAAGTTGTATTTCCTGTATAAAGCACATAGCTGGAACTATTTTTTTTTTAAATCTAGCGTGACAACATCTGCCTTTTCATTGGATTGTTAAATCCATTCTCAGTATGTATTATTATTGATATAGAGTTGACCCTTGAGTAACACAAGTCTTAAATGCACAGGTCCACTTTTATATATGGATTTTTTTCTCAATAAATATTTAGTATCTGCAATTGGATGTAAGGCAGTAGATTACATGGCAATGTGATCCATGGAAATCAAAAATGAAAAACATTTTCAGTGACCCATAAGAGGATTGAATCTTTGATTTTGGTGTTACTAACATCATGCTCCAACCAGTAGAACTAACCAGCTCCTAAAACAGATAAATGTCAGGATCTGAGAGGAACAGAACTGAGGTTCTGTTGGGCAACTCAGAGGAAGGAGGTGGGAAACCTTTGGCCTTGGAAGTGAGCCCCTTAGCCTGGGCCTGCTCTATCTGTAAGCAGGTGTGGACCCTGGTAGGGACCTCTAGAGCAGTTTATTCACTTTCTGCCTGCTCTCTTTTCTCTGTTGTATCCTACAACCCACCCATTTATTTTCTACTTTTCTAGTCTTTGTTGCATCTTAAGTTAATTGACCCATTTTATATATAATAGACTATTAGTAGTTAAGTTTTCAGCAAGTCAAAAGTTATACACAGATTTTTAATTGTGCAGGAGGTTGGGCCTCTAACCCCCACATTTTTCAAGGGCCAACTGTACTTTGAGTCTCCTCTGCCATGTTCCTTTTTGTTTTCTATATTCATGTTTTTTGTTCTTCTATACCACTTTTCTTTTGCCTTCTTTTGTATTAGGTGAATATTTTCTAGCTTAACATTTTAGTTTCATTATTTTTTATTATATTTTTTAAGTTATTAGTGGTTGCTTTACAGATTACCATATACATATTAACTTCTCAGAATTTACTTCAGATTTGAATTAAGCAAATTTCAGTAAGACATAGAAATGCTACTCTTATAAAACTCCATTCTAAATTCCTATATTTCCTATATTTCTATATATTATATATACATATAATTCCAGCTATACATTGCTATATTATTGCATATAATTTTGTCTTGTAAAAAACCTGAGAAAAAAGGATATCACATATAATTTATAATGTATGTTATATATATTATATACATGTTTATATTTACATTTATATTTAGTTGTTTTCCCATTCATCTGTTGACAGACACTTGGGTAGACACCTATTGGCTATTGTGAATAGTGCTGCTAGGATAATGGATGTGCAAGCACATTGAGATTTTGCTTTCAATAGTGAAAAGTACAGGCATCATATGGTAATTGCTTTTAATTTCTTGAAAAATGATCATAATGTTTTCTATAGTGGCTGCACCATTTTATACTCCAATCAACAATGCACAAGGATTCAATTTCTGCATTTCTTAGCCAACACTTATTATTTTCTGGGTCTTTGGAATAGTGGTAATACTGATGGTGTGATATGATAGCTCAATGTGCTTTTAATTTTAATTTCCTTGATGATGTAATTTTGAACATTTTTCCATGTGCTGGTTAGGCATATTTATATCTTATTTGGGGAAATGTCTATTCAAATCCTTTGCCCATTTTTATTTATTTATTTTTGGTATCAATCTATAATTACATAAGCAACACTATAGTTACTAGACTCCCCCCTTTTTTAATTGTATTATTTGGTTTGTGGTTGTTGAGTTGTAGGAATTCCACATATACCCTAGATATTATCCTTTTATCAGATGTTTGATTTGCAAATATTTTCATTCATTCAATAGGTTACTATTTCCCTCTGTTGACTGTTTCCCTTGGTGTATAGAAACTTTAAATTTTAATATAGTCCCAAGTACATAATTTTGCTTTTGTTGCCTATGTTTTTGGTAGCAAAACCAGGAAACAAATGCCAAATACAATGTCTTCAAGTTTTCCCCTATGTTTTCTTGTAAGAGTTTTATAAATTTAGGTCTTTCATTTAGGTCTTTGATCAATTATATATATGGTATAAGGGAGTGTCCAACTTCATTCTTTTGGATGTGGATATCCAGTTTTCCCAGCACCATTTCTTAAAGAAACAGCTCTTTCTCCATTGAATGTTTTCAGCAACTTTGTCAAAATCATTGTATTATATGAGAAGATTTATTTTTTGGCTCTGTAATCTATTCCACTGATATGCATGTTTATCTTTATGCCACTACTATTTTGTTTAATTTTTTTTTGAGAGGGCATCTCTCATATTTATTGATCAAATGGTTGTTAACAACAATAAAATTCTGTGTAGGGGACTCAATGCACTATCATTAATCAACCGCAAGCCTAATTCTCAACAGTCTCCAATCTTCTGAAGCATAACGAACAAGTTCTTACATGGTGAACAAGTTCTTACATAGTGAATAAGTTTTTACATGGTGAATAGTGCAAGGGCAGTCATATCACAGAAACTTTCAGTTTTGATTTTCAAAGAATATTTTTGTTTAATTTTTGCATGAATGTTTTTTCTAGATTTTAAATTCTTGGTTGAGTTTTTCTTCTTTTCTCAGTACTTTGCACATGTCATTTCACTACTTTCTGGCCTTTATTGTTTTTGGTTAGAATGTTTCTCTGTACTTGATGAATCATGTTCCTGTTGCTGCTTTCAAGATTATCTTTGTTTTTGTCTTTCAATATTTTTACTATGCATTGGTATATGTATCTATTTGACAATATCCTACTTGTTCATTAAACTTCTTGTATGTGTAGATTAATGTGTTTTTAAAATCAAATTTTGAAAGTTTTCAACCATTTATCTAAAAAAAAGTTTCTCCTCCTTTCCTTTGTTCATCTTGTACTCCCATTACAAATGTGTTGGATTATTCAGTGTTGCCCCACATTTCTCTTGAGGCACTGTTGATCTTTCTTCATTTTATTGTTTTCATTTTTATTTTTTGGATTATATAGTTGTATTGATCTATCTTCTAGTTTTCTCATTCTCTATTTGTCTGTTAAAATCTACTATTAATCCCCCTCTAGTGAATTTTTCATTTCTGCTTTTGTATTTTTCAACTCCAGAAATTCTATTTAATCTTTTTATATGTATTCTCAATTTTACAATGCATTGCCTTTCTTAAGTCCAACATGTGACCATTGTCTTAGGCAGATTCTACTGATTCCATTTTTTTTCTTGTTTATAGGTCACACTTTCATGTTTCTTTACATGAATCATTACTAACTTTTTATTGAAAACTGACATTTACATAATATAGCAATTCTAGAGACTGATTCCTTCCTTTTGCATTTTTTTGTTTTTTTAATCTGTTCAGTGGCTGGATTATTTTAGCAAAGGTTGTTTTACTCTGCAGTGAAAAAGCTCTAATGCTGTTCCTCAGAGTACACCTTTAGGCATAATCAGTTTCACTCAATGATCACTGTGGTTTTTAAGGGCTCCTTGTGTTTCTGTTCATTTTTTTTGTCTCTCTGCTAATCTGTCTTCCTCTCTTGGTTCCACACCTGGCAGTTAGCATCAAATAATTGTTGATTGCTTTATTGGTTTCAGTAATACCTATAGATAAATGATAGATGTGGTACAACTCCTGATGAGTTTATGTCCTGATAAACCCATCATAAATTGAAAATATTGTAAGTAAAAAATGCATTTAATACACCTAACCTACTGAACATCATAGCTTAGCCTAGCCTAACTTAAATATACTCAAAGCACAGATTAGCTTACAGATGGGGAAAATTATCTAAATAAAATGTATTTTAGAATAATGTGTTGAATATCTCATGATATTTACTGAAAATGAAAATCAGAATGGTTTTATGGGTACATAGTGGTTGTAAGTATGTCAGTTGTTTACCCTCATGACCACGTAGGAGCTGCAGCTTGCTGTCACTGCTTAGCATCCTGAGAGAATATTTTACTACATATTGCTACCTGAGAGAAGATTCAAATTCAAAATTTGAAGTATGGTTTCTTTTGAATACATATTGTTTTTGCATTATTGTAAAGTGTAAAACCTGTAAGTCAAACCACTATAAATCAGGGACTGTCTATATCCCACCGTATGATTCAATTAAATATGTGCGCTTTTTCAGAGCTAGTTTTTGAGGCCATATTTTGGGGTTTTCTGCCTCCAGTCTTTTTAGCTATATTATTATTTCCTAGTTTTCTCTGTAAAACTAGCTGGCCTACTATTTAGTCTGTTGCTCTCATAAAGCTACCAGCCTCCTCACAATTATTTAGCATCAGAATCTCCATTGCATACAAGAATATCCTTAGGGGTGAAATAATTCCACCTGCTCTGGTCCAAATAAATTCCACTCTTTTGGAAAGAATTTAGGAGCTCTGTGTTCTTTTGGCTTGATTTTCCCACTGGACAAAATTTCCAAACTATTTATGCAAAACTAGAAGGAGGGAGATGCCTGTTTTTCTGAGAGTAATCCCTGCTTTACAAGGAGGAAATTAGCAAAATGCTATAGCTCATAGTTTTCTTAGATGGTTTTTTGTGCTACAAAAGTTGCACTTGACAAGTGAGCTGGGAAAAGGAATATTGGGACTTCAGTATTCTCCTCCTGGTACACTTGGGATAGAGCCTCTTCCCTATATATGGGGTCTGGGTTGAAAAAGAAAGCCTCTGACTCTTGGGTCCTTGGAATTTAGCTTCTACAATATAGACCTTGTAGGGGTAGGAATGAGGAATGATCATTGTTTCTTCCTTCAAGGGAGATACCACAGCCCTTCACTGGGAGCTAAGTAGAGAGCTCCCAGTCCCAGAGGAATCCAATCTTTTTGCCATATATCTGTGGATTGGAGGTTCTATCACACTAAACTGTGTGGAAGGGGAAGTCATAGTGAGTGAGTCATAGCTCAGTTACTACAGACTCTTGTTTATCAAGATTTAGTATATATTATTGAATATACATTTCTTCATTGCTGTATACTTTTATAACAGTTTCCAGACACATAAAAGATTTTGTTTTCAAATAATTTTCAACAGTTATGGCTGTTTCACTGGTGACTGCTTTTTAGTATAACAAGAGGAAGTCAAGATAGAATACTAAAAGAAAGCCAAGAATTAATATAGGTGAACGGCAACATTGCACATAAAGTGAAAATTCCTGCTTACTCTTTTTTATAAATGTCAGTAGAAGAAAAACAAAAATAAAAGTTCTTGTTTCATTTATGTGATTTGTGTGAGATAAGCTACCATCATTTTAGCTCTCCCGGGATTTTGCTAAATGGCACCATTCATCTCAAGGTTTTTGTTTTTTTTTTTACATAAAGAAATTTAGGCAGACAAGATAAAAATTTGAAAGCATAAAATAAATTATTTCTGTGTTCAACAATTCAGATTCCCCTGAGAATGAGAGCATTTTTATTGAAGAAGTGATATTTAATTTATTGAATTGGAGGCAGTTCTTCAAAAAGCTAATTTGGCAAAAGCAAATGTATAGCAAACACAAAAACTATTTGGAGCTCTTGTAAGACTGATTCTTATTCAGAATTTGAGGAAAATATGAGTAACAATTTTTAACTAAGCCTTTCAACTTTCAGAAAAAGTTTGGATATGTGGTAACTCATATCTACCCCAAAGTGATTTGTTGTTGCTGTTGTTGCAAGGGACATACAACGTAGTATGAGTAAAGATAAAGGTTTATTCTCTTAATATGCAAATGTTATCACTTCAGGAAAAATACTAGTTGAATCTTGGTCAGTTTTGACAATTGCAAGATTTTCATAAGGTTGCTTTGTGTGTTTCTTCCATACACTCTAAAACTACCTTTAGTGGACTATAATAGAAGTGATGCTGAGTTGTTATTCAAGGTTCTCCAGAGAAACAGAATGGAAAGGTTACACATACAGATTTAGATCTAGATCTACATAGATATATAGTATATCCATAGATAAGTGTATGCATGTATATGTATATATATATATAGAGAGAGAGAGAGACAGAGAGAGAGACAGAGAGACAGAGAGACAGAGACAGAGAGAAAAAGAGGGACGGAGGGACACAGAAAGGAGACAGAGAAAGAGAGAGAAAGATACTATATATTACTGTATATATCTGAGAGAGAGAGATTTAAAGGAGTTGGCTCATGTAATTTTGTGACTGTGGGGGTAACAACTCTGAAATATTCAGTGAAGGCCAGCAGGCTGGAAATTCTGGCAAGAATTAATGTTGCAGTCTTGAGTCTGAAGGCAGAATATTCAGGCAGAATTTCTACGTTGCAGTCTTTGGAAGGAGGATTCCTTCCTCTTTAAGGACCCTCTGTTATTATTTTTAAGGCCTTGAATTAACTAGATGAGGTCCACCCACATTCTAGGGTATAATCCACTTTACTCGAAGTCTACTAATTTTTATGTTAATCACATCTAAAAAATATCTTTACAATAATAGCTAGATTGTTATTTCACCAAACACCATAGTTTAGTCAAGTTGACATAGAAAATTAACCATCACACTGTGTGTGTGTATGTGTTCACAGATACGATCTACATCCTTTTCTATCTCTCCCTCTCTCTCTTTATACACACACACACACACACACACATACATACATACATATATATATATATATATATATATATTAAAACCCATGGGTAGCCAGTTATAACTCTATTTCCAATACAAAAAGCAGAGTTAATTTTATGAATTTTCTCTTTCTGCATTGATAAACAACTCCTGTCTCCCACAGTAACAAACCAAGCTACAATTAACCAAAATATATTTACTTATTTCTTCAGTCCTATAGAGTACAAAAAGTAGTTTCAGAATTGCTCACATGCCTCAGAAAATAGGCCTAGAATTAGAGTTAAATATTTGCTTAGAGTTCCTTTTGTCTGCAGGAAATAAATAAAGTAACTATTACTTGGGTTAACTGACTATTTTTAAATGTTCCATGTTGGAAAAAAAGTGTTATAAACCTTTAGAGAAATTTGAGTCTTGACTATAATTTGAATCTCAGTAAAATGCTTCAGAAGAGACAAAAATATATAATCTTACACAATTAGACACTTAACAACTTTAAAATATTAAAAAAATAAACAAGAAATGTAAAATTGGTATTATGTGTTGAATTGTGTCTTCCAAAAGATGTGTTGAAGTTACAATCTCTAGTATTTTAGAATGTGGACTTATTTGGAAATAGGGTATTGCAAATATAATAAGTTAAGATTAGGTCATACTGAAGTAGAGTGGGCCCTTAATCCAATATTGCTGGTGTCCTTCTAAGAGAAGAAACACAGAGGCACAGATATATGACAGCAGGATGACATTTAATGACAGAGGCAGAGACTGGAGGGCTGCATCTCTAGGCCAAGGAACTCCAAGGATTGCCAGCAAACCTTCAGAAGCTATGAAGAGGAAAGTTAGGATTTTCTCTTCCAGGTTATAGACTAGCATGGCCCTCACAGTACCTTGATTTTAGATTTCTAGCTTCAGAACTGTGAAACAATAAAATTTCTTTTGTTTAAAGAAAAAAAATTGATCTAGATTTCAATACACAGAAGTGAGATGCTACTATAACAAATATCAAAAAATGTGAAAGTTGAATTGGCTATGAGTAATGGGTAGAGGCTGCCAAAATTTAGAGGCACTGATAGAAAAGCTTAGGTTGCCTTGAAAAGATTGTTGGTAAAAATATGGATGTTAAAGGCATTTCTGATGAGGGCCCTAAAAACAAACAAGAAAACAAATAAAAACAACCAGAGGAAGTTCTAATGAAAACTTCTATCATATTAGAGAATACATACATCATGAACAGAATGTTGCTAGAATATATGAATGAAAAAGCCATGTCTGATGAAGTCTTAGAAATGTGGAATACTGTTATTGGATGCTGGACAAAAAGGTGGCCCTTGCTACAGAGTGGCAGAAAACTTGTCTAAAACTAGAATTTGTGATTCAATTGGATATTTAGTTGTAGAGAGTCCCAAGAAAAACATGTAAGGTGTGGCCTTGTTTCTCCATTTTGCTTGCTATGGACTAAATTTTGTTCCCCTAAAATACATATATGAAAGCCTTAACTTCCTATTTGATGGTATTTGGAGCTTGAACCCTTGAAAGATAATTAGATTTAGATGAGGTCTCAAGGATGAGGCTCTCATGATGGGATTAGTGCCCTTATTAAAAGAGGAGGAGACACCACCAAGCTCCTCTCTGCCATGTAAGGATACAGTGAAAAAGCAGTCATCTGTAAGCCAGGAAAAGAGCTCCAACCAGGAACTGAATAAACAAAAATCTTTATCTTGGATTTCCCAGCCTCCAAAGGTATGAGAAAATAAATTTCTGTTGTTTCAGCCAACCATTCTATGGTATTTTGTTATGACAGCATGAGCTAAGTCAGTGCTTATAGTAAAGTGTGAGAGAAAAGGCATAAATTGAGGAACTATTGATCAAAAATAACCAGCATATTGTGATTTGGAAAAGTCTCACCCTTTCCAGATTGCATGATCTGGAAATAGGGCTAAAGGTATAGGTACACAAATATAGGTAACGATGTACTAAGAACTGAATCATGCAAATCATGGATCCAAACAACCAACTCTGAAGAAGTCAGAAATAAAGATGTGTTTAACCAGGAAATATTTGTGGATGAACTTGTCCAATGGCTTGAAATATTGTGAACTGAAAAGAAGACAAACAAGCTTTCTTGAGAATTTTATACCTGCATAAATGTGTCAGAGTAAAGTAGACTGGATAGAGATGGGATGAAATGAATGAAGAATGGCTCCAAAGACAGAGCCATGGATGCAGAGGCCTGGGTCATGGTGCCTTTTCTGGCTGAGAATTCAGGGAAACCATACTTCTGGGCCTAAACAGAGAGGCCACAGCTCTGGTAGGCTAAGAAGATGGGGCAGCTGCCCCAGTGGGCCAAGAAAGCAGGGCCATTACCCCAGCAAGCACAGAGGACAGAACAGTAAGCCACAGATGATTATTCTCAGGCATTTACATCTAATAGAATTTGTCTTGATGTGTTTCAGACTTGCTTGGGACCCATGATCCTTTTATTTCCTTTTGTAACCCACGATTTTGGAATGAGACTGTCTATCACATGCCTGCCCTAGCATTGTATTTTGAAAGCAGATAACTATTCTTCTGATTTCAGAGGTCCACAGACAGAAAGAAATTTTGTCCCAGGATGGACCATACCTAGAACCTCACCCGTATCTGATTTATATTTAGATAGTGAGATCTGGGACTTTTTGAGTGGTTTAAACTTAGATGAGATATTAGCAGATTGTAATGGGTTGATTTGGGTCTCCCAGAAAGAATGTCTTAACTCCCAGTACCTGAAACTGGGAGCTTATTTGGAAAGAGGGTCATTGTAGATGTAATTAGTTAAAATGAACTTTTATGATCCAGAACTGTGAGAAAATAACTTTCTATGGCTTTATCACCTACCTCTCCAAAAAGCTAATATAGTTGGTATATATTTAAAAGTTTTTTGACATATAATCCACACTTATGATACTTCATTCACTCAAAATATACAATTCAATGTTTTATATTATATTCACAAGTTGCACAAATATCACCAAAATCTAGAATTCACCAAAATTTTAGAATTCTTCTTCACTTCAAAAAGAAATCCCATGTTAGGAGTTCAGCTGAGCTGGACTGACAGGTGTCTGGGTAGCCAATTAAGACAATAAACCAAAATAAAGGTAACGGTCATGTTTTTATTAACTTAATAGAGTAACATAAGCAAGAGGCTAACCAGAGAAAGAACACAATTTCTCCTATTCCATTTTTCCCCATAGAACAGCCACTAGTTGAGGGTCTGATGCATCCGCAGAGATGCAAGTGTTACTTCAGCCCTGAATTAGCCCCAGACAACAGGCTCCTGCAGTTTTATGGAACCAGGAGCTACAGAAGGAGAGAGGAATACAAACGCACAGAGTCCTGAGTCCAAGGGAGGAAAAGTATGTACAAGATTCTTCCCTCCCCTAACAAGCAGATCTCAGCAGAGGCACTTAAGGAAAGCCTACTCTTCTGCCCCAGATAAAGAGGTGCCTGAATGATGGCACCTAGATTAGGAATGCAGGTCTGCATAAGAGCATGGCTGGCTTTAGAGCATGGGGTGGGGGTGGGGGTGGCAGTGAAGCTGAATCGTTGACTGCAACCCACTCATAGACTGCAATGCGTTGGTTGTACACCAAGTCTGGTGTGGGAGAGCAGCCTTCTGCTAGGAGGCTTACTAAACCCACCCCCTGTATTAGTGTGGTTCCCCAGAAAAACAAAACCCACAAGATAGACAAGTACATTTTATTAGATATGTAGACAATAAGGAATTGGCTCACACACTTTTGGAAGCTAAGTCCAAAGATCTGCAGTTGTCATGCTGGAGACCCAAGAGAGGCCGTGGTATAATTCCACTCTGAGTCCAAAGGCTTGAGATATATGAGAGCCAATAATGTAAGTCCCAGTCTGAGTCTAAAGGTCGGAGTAGACTGATGACAGGAAGATGGCTTGAAGCCAGGTAGCTTGATGACAGGCAGAGAGAGCAAATTCTCTCTTACTCAGCCTTTTTATCCTACTCAGCCTTTCAATAGATTGAATGAGGCCTGCCCACATTGAGAAAGGCAATTGGTTGTACACAAACTACCTATTTAAATGTTAACCTCAACCAGGTTAACTGGTAGACACTGTGTCCCAATCAAGCTGACACATAAAATTAACCATCACATGTCCAACCCCTGTCAACTTGGTACCTATGCAAATCTCCTTATACAATACTTAATCTCTAGTAAAGACAGTAACAAGATTATAATTCCACCTAACTTGATATGATTATCTTGCATACAACCAAAAGTACAGAAACCCCATCCACAAAAAGAAGAGGTTAATGCCTTGACTTACGTTTACTCTTCTTGATACCCAATAAAAATGATGTAAAATTAACAATACTTAATAGTAAGATATAAAACATATTTATTTTATGTTACATGATAAGGAAATAAGGAAGGGAGAGAGACAAACATTTTAATAAAAACATATTCATAAGCAAATAAAGAATACTTAGGATGACTACTGTCCTTATTTCTGTAACAGGTTATGTGGTCATACCTCATAGTCATTACGTACCTTCTTCCACTACCCATTTTGTATTTGTCTTCTGCAAGCACCTCAGCTGCTTATAGTTCTTTACCTGGTGGAGTGACAGAAACCTTCATTCCTGAAGGGCCTGGCCTATTACTTGTCCTCCCTGGATTTGGTTGTTTTAGTTTTCCACTGACCTTAAACACAAGGCATGGCAATGCTAAGAAACACTTTAATGAAATTCCTGTATTCCAGACATATTCTTCCTTAACACTATTGTGGGTAGTGTTGGATTCCCCTGAGGAAGGCGCCGCCCCAAATCACTCACCAAAGACGTTTCTTGATGCAACAAGCAAGAGGAATTTATTCGGAAGCCAACTAGTTGGGGTCCAAGTCAGCCTGTCGCAGCAGGTCTCAACGAGGACCCCGAGCACACTAAGGCAGAAGGTTTTATAGTATTTTCAAAAGGGGTAAAATTTTCCATAATCACAATACAGAGTTTTTTCTATAGGCTCATAAATCTTTTGCTGGCGCCACATCCTGGGGTCTGATTAGATGAGATCACCTACGGAATGTCTAGGGTGGTTCTAGTAAGATAAGCTAGGCATATATGATTAACTGATTTACGGTTAGCTAACTAAAGGTCACTACAATTGACACAGAAAGGTCACTACAATTGACACAGGCTAACTAACTTGTTTTTCAAGATTCTAATGATTTTGCTTCTTCTGGGTTAGGGGGTGGTATTTAGGCCTTAAGATGGCTGTACTTATGCTAACTTTTGATTCTTCAGATCCTACAGTAGCATTCCAATATCCCCCTGGTTGTCAGGATGTACTGTACCTGACCAGCACAGTAACACCTGGCCAGCACAATAACTCTACTCTGCCTGTTGATGCAGAGGTATGAGGATTTCAAAGTGGCTAGGAGGCAGTCTTAACATAGAGTTCTATAAACTGTTGTGTCACCTTGGGGAAGCATTCCTCCCCTTGGAACTAAGACCTCTAGGCTAGCAGAATATAAGACCACAGGAACAGGAATCAAAAATTTTGCTAGTGGGACACTAGGGGAAATAGTGAGTGGTGACACTCCCATTTCCAGTCTTATCTCTGCTTCCTTGACCCATGAATCCTGGATATGAGAGAAATAAAAGCATACATTTCAAGCTGATTCAGAGCATATACAATCTTTTGGAGAATCTTGCTCTAGCCTGGCAAGGTATGGTCATCTAACTTAGTGGGTAATGGAAGAAGGTAGTTATGAATATCAGCTAACAGAGTCTTCAAAAGGTCATTTCACTATTCAGTCAAACCAGAGATTCAGAATGGTGAGAAATAAGGTAAGATCACTGAATTTCATGAGAATTGGCCTATGCCATACTTCCTTTGCCATGAAGTGAGTTCCTTGATCAGACCAATGTTGTGTGTAATACCATGATGGTGTATAAGGCACTCATTAAGCCCACAGACAGTCATTTTGACATGAACATTACACATAATAAAGACAAATTCAAATCTAGAGTAAAAATCTATTCCAGTAAGAACAAAATTTTGCCCCTTCTGAGATGGAAGCAGTCTAATATAATCAATCTGCCACCATGTGGCTGGCTGATTATCCCAGGGCATGGTGCCATACTGGGGTTTCAGTGTTGGTCTCTGCTGCTGGAAGATTGGGCACTCAGCAGTGGCTGTCAGCATATCAGTCTTGTTAAGTGGAAGTCCATGATGCTGAGGCAATACATAAACTTCTTCCCTGTGACCATGGCCACTTTGTTCATGAGCCCATTGGACAATGACAGGCATGGCTAGGCAAAGAGGCAGACTGACTCAAAGGATGGGTCATCCTAACCACTTGGTCATTATAATCCTCTTCTGCTGAGGTCACCCTTTGGAACACATATACCTTCACAATTTTTTGTACTCAGAGAAGTCTATCCATATAGATTTTCCCCAATTCCTTTGTAACTAATTTTCTAGTCATATTCCTTGTAAGTCCTTACTGTTCAGCCAAAACACTGAACACAGCCCATGAATGAGTATATAATCATATGTATGGCCATTTCTCTTTACAAGCTAAGTGCATTAACAGGTGCACTGCTCACTGGGAGTATTCCCCTTTACCACTGTCCTTAAGGAATGTCCCAGAAAGGAGCTGTAGAGATGCCACTGTCTGCTTTTGGGTGGTGTCTGGGTATCATACGAACTAGGCCTGAGTTTCCTTTTCCTCTGTCAACTGATTGTACAACACTCTCCATGAGGCCATACGTGACATAAGTTGGATAAGAGAAGGCAATGGCACAGGAGTGAAGATAATGGGCATTTGAGTCACTTCTTCCTGCAACTGTCTTATGCCCTCAGGGCATGCTTGGGCCAGCTCATATATATTTATCATTTCCATTTTATCTTGGTTTGATGCTATGCATGCTTAATTTCATAGTTTGATGAGTCAGACAACTCCAGTTTTTGATGGGCAGCTCAGGTTGCATGGTGGCACATGGCTAAGCATTCAATCTCTACTAGGCCCAGTAGCAGAATAAAAGCTATTCCTCAAAATGAGAGTAGTTTGTAGATGAGTGGAAGGCATTGCTCCTAAATCTTAAAGGCCTGTGCTTCAATTCACCTGTAAGGGCCTGCCAGAGGCTCCAAAGCACACTCTTGTTGGCCACTGATGCTTCAAGTACTGCTGCCATCTGTTGGGTCACATGGTCCAAGTGATGCAGCTTTTAGAGGTCTAGACTGTTGCAGAGTCTTCTCTTTCTGCACCCATTCAAAACTAAGCACTTTTAGGTCACTCAGTAAATGGGCCAGAATAACACACTCAGATGAACAGTATGTTTCCTCCAAAACCCAGAAGGCCACTAGATGTGCCACAAGCTCTACTATATTATCTCTGTGATTCTGTACAAATTATGTGTCTTCCCTAGGTCTCAGTTTCATCACTGATCATTTCAGTATCTAAACACCAAAATTAATATGAGGATAAATGAGGTAATATATTTGAAATATATGACTAACTCTAAAGTAATAGCCATTTATAAGGATAGTATTAACTTTATGTTTTATAATATAATATATTTTACAGTTGGAGGGAGCCGGATCACTTTTGGTGGAAATAAGAATTTCTCCACATGTTTGTGTGGATTAATAAATAAAGTTCAGTCATCCTCAATATCTAATATGTATTACAATTTCCTGAGAAGCTTGTTAAAAATGCATATTCCTAGTCTAAGAACCCAGAAATGCAGATCTAGTAAGTCTGGGGCAGAACCCAGGAATATTCACACTGAACAAGCATCTGGGTAATCCCAAAGCAGGTGGTCTCCAGTCTTTGTGAAACACTATCATAATCATCCATTAACCTTTTTCACTCATCTGCCAGCTTACTTTCAAATTTTAAGGTTTAGGTTTTGAACACCCATCTGCCAGCTTACTTTCAAATTTTAAGCATTATTGAGATTTGTTTCTGGTATTCTTTAGAATGTAAGGCTGATGTAAGATGTGAGTGGCAAAGAAGATATAAAAAAAATAAAATCATATGAAGAGAATATGTGGAAGATTCATTAGTACTCACAATATACTAGGATCACCACTGTAGAAGTGACACTATAAGTTTGTGTTCTGCGATTGGTGGATCTCTACAGAGAAAATAAAAGGCAGTAGAGATTCAAAAATACAAAAAGAATAATTTGTTTACAGCAAGTCAACTTTTGAAGTCCCAATGCGTTTTCATTTAAACGACAAAACATGATAGTAGGAAATTTTCCCCCCCAAATTATCAGTTAACTAGTTGAACCATGGTTTGTATTAGAACATATAAGCATTAAGTTAATTCATAATTTTTAAAATAATGATTTAATCTATGATACAAGAGCATGTGAACCTATTCACTGCTGAATTAATTCAATAAAGATGCTGACATTTAACAATTGGATAGAGTACCAAACCATTACATTTTACGTCCAGTTCAGCTCTACACTTTCCCCCTCCCTGCTAGCCACCCTTGTTAAGATATATCTTTATATCTTTGCAATAGAGTCAGTTGAGCACTCTGTTAGCACTAATAAATGAGCCTGTGTTTTACCCCTAAAAAGTGTCATTCCTATAATTACCTAAAAAAGTGCACTTTGTTAGCTATCATTCTGTATGGTAGCTTGCCACAACTTCTGTATTTAGTAGGAAATGCCTTACTTTTGCATATATAACATAGTAGCATGGTTATTAGGTTTTAAATAGCCACATTTAGAAAAAGTTTAACAACTGTGAAGTAATACATGCCTGTATGTATGTTAACATTGAATTCTAAATTGTTCAAAATTGAAAGCTATTTTCATGTGCCACTGATGCTGGGGTTCTTGTTCATGGAGCTGAAGAATGAACTTCACAAACACTCAAGGTAGGAGAGCTAGGGAGAGGCTTTTATTTAGAGATAGAGTGAGAGGACAGAGCTTCGGGCTCATGCCAGGAGGAGACAAGATAGCCGTAGTGGTGCATTGTCTAGAAGTTTTATAGGCAGTTGAGGATTTTGGGGAACATGATAAAAGGCTTAGGGGTGTGGACTTGAATATTTAGAATCAGCTTAACATAAGGAACTTCCTGCTCTGATTTTTCCCTGAGATACCAAAGTCTTGGTCTGGGAGCATATCAAACAAGGCCACCTGCCCAGCCCCCAAGGTGGGCTGACGTACTGTTTGCTGAAGAGTAAGTTAAGAATCTTACTTCTTAACTTCCTGGGTACTTAAATGCAATCTTATCTTTAAGGTGTAATCCTTTCTGCCTTTTACTATGTTGTTCATGGCTGGGATTACTTGACATTATTAATTGCCTGGTTCGCAAATCACCTCATCAGGTCTGAAGGAGGAAAGACAACACATTGACCTGGGCCTCTTAGCATGCTAAAGGGAATCTTACACATGATTACAAATGATTAGCATAATAAAAACATGTGCTACTCTTCTTTATCTGAAGAATATTAACTGATGTCACTGAAGAATTACTCTAGAGCTTAATGTTTAACACAGAGTTTTGGTAGGGGTCTTCCTTACATGTTGTTACGCTGATCTGACTGTAAATATTTTGCCTTGCTTTTTCCGGAGGCACTCGCCCTACTCTGACTACACCCACGGTCCCTGTCTCACTATCTTTTTAAAAATGTGTTTACCCAGCTGTACTTAAATAAACAAAAAAATGGTTGTCTGTGGTATATTCAGTGACCTGTCTAAAAATCTTGACTGCATTCTGACCAAAAGGGAAAAAATAGCAAGTAGGTTTTGAGAGCTTTCTATGTGCTAAACACTACGATAAACATTTCAAATGTATGTCATTTAATTCTTAAAGCAACCATAAGAGGAGTCTTATTATTACTTCCAATTTATAAATAAAGACACACAGAGGTTATTCATGTTTAAAAAAAATACTGCAAATACAGTAGTTTTAGGAGCCGATATTTGAAAATAGTTATTTTGCTGTAAGATACTACATTTGTGGGTAAAATTGCAATATTTCCAGAATCTCTTGCCTGACTTTAGTGCATCTCCACATCAATAGGTGTTTCAAGTGGTGGAGAGAAGTGGGTCATCTACATATCAATAGGTAATTACAAGGGCTTGTGAGGACAGGAGAGGTTGGGTGGCTTCTCGTCTGCTGTGGCCTGGTCAAGAGAGAGATGGGACAACTGCTTTTAAGAAATAAATGGGTTTCTTAACTTTATTTCTCCCTTTTATTGATTTGGTTTCTGCCCCAGGATTTTCCCCCCTGAGTTATAGCATTGTTACCTAAAACATTAAAATCTTGACCCCTGTAAACTCTCAATTATATCTTGATTTTTCAGGAAGGTAAAACTACAACTTGAAAATTTCATATTGCTGTGTATTTAATGAATCATGTAAATGAAAGGAACAAAATGTTTTGTTTTACCCCATGGTTAAATGAAAGCATGTAACAAATATCCAAAGAATGTTTCTACTAAACTTCTGGTCATGAAAATGGTATTACCAGAAGGACATAAGAGTTTTTGCCCTTTTATGTATTGTGTCAAGGAACTGTATTGGTATTGAATGTTGTCATCCTATATTGAAATGTACATCTGAGAAGCTATTGTAACCACATCATATAAAAATATGTTAGTACAGAGTCAGGAAAGAGTTAATCCAGGAGGCCTGGGTTATTCAAAACTGCAGATTCCAAGGAAAGGTCTGTTTTAAGGACTGGCCCTTAGCTGGCTTCTGGGTGATAAGTTCTGAGTCCTTGCAATGTGCTAGGAGTGTTTTGTATGCCTGAGGCTATTAGCCATGCTGTACTTGTTTGACAAGATAAGTTATGGTAAACTTGATAAGTTTATCTTTATTTCTGGAGATTTGTCACATGCTTTCATTTAACCATGGGGTAAAACAACATTTTCTATTGCTTTCATTTACATGATTAATTAAATACACAGCAATATGAAATTTTAAGAATGTTATTTATACTGAATCCCTCTTTCCCTGGGGAAGGGATAGAATCTGAGTAGCTGAGGTCAGTCATGTGGGTACTATATACCTACATGACTGATTCTCAATCAAAACACAGGAATCCAAGGCTTAGGTGAGCAACCCCCTTTTATTTTATGTTTTTTATTTTGGTATCATTAATGTACAATTACATGAGGAGCATTATGTTTACTAGACACCCTCCATCACCAAGTCCTCCCCACATACCCCATTACAGTCTCTGTCCATCAGTGTAGTAACATGCTATAGAGTCACTACTTGTCTTCTCTGTGGTGTACAGCCTTCCTGGTGACTCCCCTCATTATACATGTTATCATAATGCTCCCTATCTATTTTTCCCCCCTTATACCTCCCTTCCCACCCATCCTACCAAGTCCCTTTCTCTTTGGTAACTGTTAGTCCATTCTTCAGTTCTGTGAGTCTGCTGCTTTTTTGCTCTTTCAGTTTTTTCTTTGTTCTTATACTCCACAGATGAGTGAAATCATTTGATATTTGTCTTTCTCCACATGGCTTATTTCACAGAGCATAATACCCTCTAGCTCCATCCATGTTGTTGCAAAAGCTAGGATTTGTTTTCTTCTTATGGCTGAATAATATTCCATTGTGTATATGTACCACATCTTCTTTATCCATTCATTCACTGATGGACACTTAGGTTGCTTCCAATTCTTGGTGAAAGGAAAATAGTGCTGAAATAAATATAGGGGTGCATATGTCTTTTCAAACTGGGCTGTTGCATTCTTAGGGTAAATACCCAGGAGTGGAATACCGGGGTCAAATGGTATTTATATTTTGAGCTTTTGAGGAACCTCCATACTGCTTTCCACAATGGTTGAAGTAATTACACTCCCACCAGCAGTGTAGGAGGGTTCCCCTTTCTCCACAATCTCGCCAACATTTGTTGTTGTTTGTCTTTTGGATGGTGGTGATCCTTACTGGTGTGAGATGATATCTCATTGTGTTTTTAATTTGCATTTCTCTGATGACTAGCAATGTGGAGCATCTTTACATGTGTCTGTTGGCCATCAAAATTTCTTCTTTGGAGAACTGTCTGTTCAGCTCCTCTGCCCATTTTTTAATTGGATTATTTGTTTTTTCTTTGTTGAGGTGTATGAGCTCTATATATTTTGGATGTCAACCCTTCCTCAGATCTGCCATTTGTGAATATGTTCTCCCATACTGTGGGATGCCTTTTTGTTTCATTAGTGGTGTCCTTTGCTGTACAGAAGATTTTCAGTTTAATATAGTCCCTATTGTTCATTTTTTCTTTTGTTTCCCTTGCCCAGGGAGATATGTTCATGAAGAAGTTATTCATGTTTATGCCCAAGAGGTTTTTGCCTATGTTTTCCTCTAAGAGTTTTATGGTTTCATGACTTACTTTCATGTCTTTGATCCATTTTGAATTTACTTTTGTGTATGGGGTTAGACAATGATACAGTTTAATTCTCTTACATGTAGCTGTTCAGTTTTGCCAACACCAGCTGTTGAAGAGGCTGGAATTTCCCCATCATATGTCCATGGCTCCTTTATCATATATTAATTGACCACATATGTTAGGATTAATGTCTGGAGTCTCTATTCTGTTCCACTGACCTGTGGCTCTGTTCTTGTGCCACTACCAAATTTTCTTGATGACTGTGGCTTTGTAGTAGAGTTTGAAGTTGGAAGGCAAGATACCCCTGCTTTATTCTTCCTTCTCAGGATTACTTTGGCTATTCAGGGTCTTTTGTGGTTCCATATGAATTTTAAAAATATTTGTTCCAGTTCATGAAAGAATGCTGTTGGTGTTTTGATAGGGATTGCATTGAATCTGTAGATTGCTTAAAGCAGGATGGCCATTTTGACAATATTAATTCTTCCTAGCCAAGAACATGAGATGGATTTCCATTTGTTAGTGTCTTCTTTAATTTGTCTTAAGAGTGTCTTGTAGTTTTCAGGGTATACTTCTTTCACTTCCTTGGTTAGTTTTATTCCTAGGCATTTTATTCTTTTTGATGCAATTGTGAATGGAATTGTTTTCCTGATTTCTCTTTCTGTTAGTTCATCATTAGTGTATAGGAAAGCAACAGATTTCTGTGTATTAATTTTGTGTCCTTCAACTTTGCTGAATTCAGATAATAGTTCCAATACTTTTGAAGTAGAGTTTTTAGGGTTTTTTATCTGCAATATCATGTCATCTGCAAATAGTGACAGTTTGAATTCTTCTTTACCAATCTGGATGGCTTATATTTCTTTATGTTGTCTGATTGCCACGGCTAGGACCTCCAGTACTATGCTGAATAACAGTGGGGAGAGTGGACAACCCTGTCTTGTTCCAGATCTTAGAAGAAAAGCTTTCAGCTTCTCGCTGTTACGTATGATGTTAGCTGTCGGTTTGTCATATATGGCCTTCATTATGTTGAGGTACTTGCCCTCTATACCCATTTTGTTAAGAGTTTTTATCATGAATGGATGTTGAATTTTGTCAAATGCTTTTTCAGCATCTATGGAGATGATCGTGTGGTTTTTGTGCTTCTTTTTGTTGATGTAGTGGACGATGTTGATGGATTTTCGAATGTTGTACCAACCTTGCATCCCTGAGATGAATACCACTTGATCATGGAGTATGATCTTCATGTATTTTTAATTCAGTGTGCTAATATTTTGTTGAGTATTTTTGCATTGATGTTCATCAGGGACATTGTTCTGTAATTTTTGTGGGGGGAGTCTTTGCCTGGTTTTGGTATTAGAGTGATGCTGTCTTCATAGAATGAGTGTGGAAGTATTTCCTCCTCTTTTATTTTTATTTTTGGAAAACTTTAGGGAGAATGGGAGACTGGGTATTATGTCTTCTCTATATGTCTGATAAAGTTCAGCAGTAAATCCATCTGACCTGGTGAGTTTGTTCTTGGGTAGTTTTTTTATTACAGATTCAATTTTGTTGCTGGTAATTGGTCTGTTTAGATTTTCTGTTTCTGCCTTTGTCAGTCTTAGAAGGTTGTATTTTTCTAGGAAGTTGTCCATTTCTTCTAGGCTTTTCCGCTTGTTAGCATATAGATTCTCATAGTATTCTCTAATAATTCCTTGTATTTCTGTGGTGTCCATCACAATTTTTCCTTTGTCATTTCTGATTCTGTATATGTGTGTAGATGCTCTTTTTCTCTTAATAAGTCTGGCTAGGAGCTTATCTATTTTGTTTATTTTCTCAAAGAACCAGCTCTTGGTTTCTTTGATTTTTTCTATTGTTTTATTCTTCTGAATTTTATTTATTTCTTCTCTGATTTTTATTATGTCCCTCCATCTGCTGACTTTGGGCCTCATTTGTTCTTATTTTTCCAATCTCAGTAATTGTGGCTTTCGACTATTCATTTGGGATTGTTCTTGCGTTCTAAATAGGTCTGGATTACTATATACTTTCCTCTTAGAACTGCCTTCACTGCATCCCACAGAAGTTGGGGCTTTGTGCTGTTGTTGTCATTTGTCTCCATATATTGCTTGATCTCTATTTTAATATGGTCATTGATCCATTGATTATTTAGGAGCATGTTTTCAAGCCTCCATGTGTTTGTGAGCCTTTTGTTTTCTTTGTATAATTTATTTCTAGTTTTATACCTTTTTGATCTGAGAGGTTGGTTGGTAGAATTTCAATCTTTTTGAATTTAGTGAGCCTCTTTTTGTGGCCTAGTATGTGATCTATTCTGGAAAGTGTTCCATGTGCACTTGAGAAGAATGTGTATCCTGCTGCTTTTGGTTGTAGAGTTCTGTAGATGTCTATTAGGTCCATCTGCTCTAGTCCATTGTTCAGTGACTCTGTGTCTTTACTTATTTTCTGTCCTGTGGATCTGTCCTTTGATGTGAGTAGTTTGTTGAAGTCTCCTAGAATGAATGCATTGCATTCCATTTCCTTCTTTAATTCTGTTAGTATTTCTTTCACATATGTTGGTGCTCCTGTATTGGGTGCATATATATTTATAATGTTTATATTCTCTTGTTGGTCTGACCCCTTTATCATTATGTACTGTCTTTCTTTATCTCTTGTTACTTTATTTGTTTTGAAGTCTATTTTGTCTGATACAAGTACTGCAAAACCTGATTTTTTCTCCCTGTTGTTTGCATGAAATGTCTTTTTCCATCCCTTGACTTTTAGTCTTTGTGTGTCTTTGGGTTTGATGTGAGTGTCTTGTAAGCAGCATATAGATGGGTCTTGGTTTTTTATCCATTCTATTACTCTGTGTCTTTTGATCAGTGCATTCATTCCATTTATATTTAGGGTGGTTATTCAAAGATATCTGTTTATTGCCATTGCTGGCTTTAGATTTATTGTTACCAAAGGTTCATAGGTACCTTCTTTGCTATCTAATCATCTAACTCAACTCACTCATTAAGCTATTATAAACACAGTCTGATGGTTCTTTATTTCTCTCCCTTCTTATTTCTCCTCCTCCATTCTTTATATGTTAGGTGTTTTATTTTCTGCTCTGTTGTGTTTCCTTTGACTGCTTTTGTGGGTAGTTGGTTTTATTTTTTGCCTTCAGTTGGCATTTGGTTGGTCTACTTTCTTTCCTGTGATTTCATTTTCTCTGGTGACATCTATTTAGCCTTAAGAGTGCTTCCATCTAGAGTAGCCCCTCTAAAACACCCTGCAGAGGTGGTTTGTGGGAGGCAAATTCCCTCAACTTTTACATGTCTGGGAATTGCTTAATCCCTCCTTTATATTTAAATGATAATCGTGCTGGATACAGTATTCTTGGTTCAAGGCCCTTCTGTTTCATTACATTAAATATATCATGCCATTTTCTTCTGGCCTGTAAGGTTTCTTTTGAGAAGTCTGATGATAACCTAATGGGTTTTCCTTTGTAGATGACCTTTTTCTCTCTCTGACTGCCTTTAATACTCTGTCCTTGTCTTTGATCTTTGCCATTTTAATTATTATATGTCTTGGTTATGTCCTCCTTGGGTCCCTCCTCTTGGGAGTTCTGTGGGCTTCCATGGTCTGAGAGACTATTTCCACCCCCAGTTTGGGGAAGATTTCTGCAATTATTTATTCAAAGACACTTTCTATCCATTTTTCTCTCTCTTCTTTTTCTGATACCTGTATAATGTGAATATTATTCCCTTTGAATTGGTTGCACAGTTCTCTTAATATTCTCTCATTCCTAGAGATCCTTTTATCTCTGTCTGCCTCATCTTCTCTGTATTCCTGTTCTCTGATTTCTATTTCATTAATGGCTCTTGCACCTCATCCAGTCTGCTCTTAAGTCCTTCCAGAAATTGTTTTATTTCTTTATTCTCCCTCCCAACTTGATCCTTTAGCTCTTGCATATTTCTCTGCAGGTCCATCATCATGATTATGACCTTTATTTTGAATTCTTTTTCAGGAAGATTGGTTAAATCAATCTTCCCCAGTCCTTTATCAGGGATTGTCTGGGTGATTCTGTACTGGACCAAATTCTTCTGACTTTTCATGGCATTAGAGATAGTTGTAGGCAGGTAGCACATGTGTTACTTGGGAGAACAAAGTCCCTTCCTGCTTGCTGGTCCCCTTCCCCTTCTCCACTGCCTGTGCTTCTTACCCCTACCCCAGGAGCAGGCTCCAGGTTTATTTCCTGAGCCATGTTGGGCTGGGCAGCCCAGAACCCTGCGGGGAGAGGCAGGCATTCCAAGTGTTCTCTCCTGTGAGAATGCTGCCCCTTTGCACCCTGCTGCAGCTTCCTCTGCCTGCACCAGGCAGATGCTCGCCACCAGTGGCCCCAGGTCTGTCTTGGTTGGCTACCCACTGGGAGCTGGATCTGGGTGGCTGCTGTGGATGGGGCCGCTCCCAGGCTTCTCTGCCAGTGCTGCGTGGGAGGGGGAATGAATGGCAGGCTGTTTATTGCCTTGAGGGGCTTCAGAGCTGCATTGCCACCCAGGGTTTTAGGGCACCTGATGTTCCCCCGGATTCCCAGCTTCTGGGCTGTGTGTGTTGGGAGGATTCTGTCCAGCTATGCAGCCCTTGTCCCTTTAAGACTTTCAAAAAGCACTTGCTTTTCTTTTGTCCCAGGGGAGCTGGCTGTGGGGACCTGCGCACAGATTTAATTTTCCATTTCCCTAATATCCAGCACACTGTGCAATGTATTTCTACACTCCCAGTGCAGATTACCAGGGCTGGTTATTTAGCAGTCCTGTGCTTCCACTCCTTTTACACTCTGACTCCTTTCCTCCCCTCAGTGGGCTGGGGTGGGGGGAGCACTCAGGTATCACCAGGCAGTGGATTGTATCTTACCCCCTCCCCTTCATGAGGTGCTGAGTTCTTGCAGGTGTAGATGTAGGCTGGCTTTTGTACTTTATCATCTGCTCTCTCTGTTAGGCATAGTTTTATTTGTTGTATTTTCAAAAATATATATGGTTTTGGGAGGAGATTTCCGCTGCCCTACTTATGCCACCATCTTCCCCCCCACCTCTTCGTGAACAACCCCTTTTGGCAATGTTTCACACATGTCAGATATTGCTGAGAGAATTAAATGCATCTCTGTGTGACTCCACTGTCAAGGGATACCTTGGCTTCTCTTGGATTTTGCCCCATGTGCCTTTCCCTTTTCTGATTTTAATATTATTTACTCACTGTAATAAACCATAAACTTGAGTGTAACAAGTTTTCTGAGTCCTATGAGTCCTTCTAGTGAAATACTGAGCCTGAAGATATTTTCAGTCCCTTGTTATAGGGTCTAAGTAATTTAGTCTCTGGGTTGTTGACTCTTTCTATATAAAAATATTCTATATTGCACTATTAAATAACAATTGCTGCTTTATCATAGATAACATTTAGAAGAGAAAGTAGAAGTATATTATCTTTGTTAAGAATTTTTTTTTACATGAATTGATGTTAAATATCAGCAAATGGTCATTCTGTACTTTGGGGTAATCATTTTTTACCTTCACTTTGGTAATGTGAATTTTATTGATTTCCTAATATTAAATTAAATTTCTTTTCCAGAAATAAAGATAAGCTCAGCATGGGTCTGACATATTATTGCTTTTGCATTTTTGTATATTGCTGGATTCACTTTGCTAATAATTTGTTTAGGAGCTTATATCTATATTCATATGGATTAGTCTATCATTTTTCTTTATTTTAATATTCATTGCAGATTATTTATTAAGTTTATTTTGGACAAATGGAACAAGATGGGAAATATACCCTCTCTATTTCTATTTTTTCCTATTCTTTGAAAAAGATGTTCTGATATAGTATTTCTTCATTAAATTTTGAAACAAACCAGCAGCACTTTCATGTTAATAAAACATGTAGCAACTGAATCATGCTAGAGTACTTCTTTATTTCTGAAACCATTTGATCAAGATTATGATTGAGACATTCGTCCATATTGTTTTGTGTAGAAATACTTTTTCCTCATTCAAATATGATGTTCCATTGTTTTAACACATCAAAAGGTATTTATCCTTTCTACCACTGATGGAAATTTAGGTTGATTCCAGTTTGGATTACTACTGATAGCGCTTCTGTCAAACTTACTATAAATTTGTTTTTGTGGTCACATGTCTATATTTCTGTTGAGTGTGTAACAATAGATTTGTGTGTGTGTGTCATAGAATTTAGTTTTAGAAGGAAATGTAAGGAAGGAAAAATTTTTCCTCTGCCTTCTTAGGGCCTCTGGCTGGGCCTGATAATTAAGTGTACATAAGACATATTAACAGAAGAGAAGCATGCAAATTTTATTTTTACATATACATGGGAGCACTCACAGAAAAATGAAGACTCCAAAAGCCATAAAGCTCAAGTGCTTATATAGTAAGTTAAGCTGAGTAGTAATTTTGAAACAGTAATTAAAATGTATGGGGATGCTAAAGGAAGACAAGGGTTATTTTAAAAAGGTTTCTTTGTACAGATTCTTCTTGGCCTCTACTCCTTGTCTCTAGTAATAACAATATTCTTTTTCTAGACGTAAGGTAAGGTGTCTATCACATAAGTTTTCTATTCTGTTTTCAACAAGAAAGAGGTCAGATTGCCTTCCTTGTACCTATTGTTTTTCAAGTGCTATTAGCTCAAAATAGTCAATATGTCAAATGAACATATTTTGGGGTGATATGTTCTGAACCCCTTCAGTTTTAACAAACTTTAATCTTCCAAAATATTACTATTGATTTGTAAAAGAGTGAAAAATCTTGGCTTCACTGCCTTCAGATTATATCTGTCTCCTTTGCTGCCTTAACCTTTGGGTCAGAAGGCTTCTGTTCAGCCGTACAGCTCTGCACACAGGCTTGTTCATCATCAAAGTGAATTTTGCTCACAGCTTAGGACTGATGAAACCAGCCCCTTTTCCAAAACTCACCTCCCTCAAGGAGATAAAAAAGTATGTATAAAAATGATGACTGGATTGTCAAGGACTTATAGGAACATCATCCAGACCTATGGCAACAAAATGACTGTAGTTAACTAACTAAGGACAAGAGTTTCACATCTCTCCTCAGACCATTACTGACATACAGATGTCTGAGGCCAACCATCACTTCCTGACCTCAATTCCCTCCAATTTTCTCCTTCCCTAATATAAAAAAAGTCCAAAATTAACCCTAATTTAAGATGGTGTTTTAGCACATCAGTATGTCATCTTCTTGATCTGCTGACTTTCCAAATAAAGTCACTTTTCTTGCCCAACATCTTGTCTCTTGATATATTGGCCTGCCATGCAGAGAGTGGAATAAGCTTGGACTCAGTAACAAATCTGCACTTACAATGTAAGTACATGAGAGTTTTCTCTACATCCTCAATAACAGTGATATTGTCTATCATTTCTATTATGATGGGTGTATATTTCATTGTCTTGAATAATATAACCATATTAAAAAAGAGAAGCAAAGCAGGAAGAGTTAATCTATCAGATATAATGTATTATTATAAATGTGCAATAAGTAAAATATGGTATTATAGGCATAAAATAGACAAATGACAAAGAATTTGAATTTCACAAACATTGTTGTATTATGATAAAGGTGGCACTACAGTGCCTAGGCAAATTATATCTTTTTCAATGAACAGAAATGGGTCAATTGAATATTTGTATAGAAGAAAATTAGAGCTTATTAGGAATAGTACAAAAAGAAAACAATGAATTACAAGATGGAGGAACATCAGTTGCAATGGCATATTAAATATCTTTGCTGCTTTTCCATAAAAGAAATGAGAACAATCCCAAAACCATTAAAATCTACTTTTTCAGAACTCTGTTACTTAACTAAAGGCTTGCATAATCCAAGGAGTGATTATTCAAGAAAAATATCGAATCTTAGTAAAAACTGTGAGCTTTGTGTCATTTTAACTTACTCTATTTCATCCTCTGCTCCAGATCTGCAGTAACATTGAAAACAAATAGCATACAATCAAGGTGAAATGAACAACGTAACTGCCATTAGAGAGGGCACAACACAGCTGGAGTTCCTCCAAAGGTCCACTTCTAGAGAATTGTCATCATTTGAACTGTCTAGTGGTTCCCTGGTAGGCCCCATTCTCAGAGTTTTTCTTTATTTGACTTCTTTGGTGCTAAACTAATGCAAAAAACCTATTCCCCAAGGCATTTGAAAGAAAAAGTAAAGGCAACTCATTAAGATTGCATCTGCCTAAGGTTTTGACAACAGTTACAGTTGAGGTAAATAAGACACTAACTGAAATGCTTAAAAAGAAAACCTTGGAAATGACATATCCATGGGAGCTTTGATAAGCTCTGACATATTCCTGGGACTCTAGAAGGCCACATGCATGAGTACAGCTGTGTATGAACTCAGAAAAGACATGAAACAGGTTTAAGCTCTCATTTTCAGCTGGCCTGCAGGATTTTTGAAAGCTACGGCAGATTTCTCAACTGACTGAGTGTGACACAACATGCACGCAGTTTGGAAAACGTACTAACTCCAGGCATTTAAGGGAATCTATACCCAATCATTAGCTGAAGACTAAGCTAACTGAGCAGTGACTTCAGTGGCCACATAAAAAAGAGAATACATACATTCCAGCATTAATTCATTAAAGTCACCAGAAAAAAAGCAAACAATAAAAAAAATAAATAAATAATTTAAAAATTGTGGCAAGAGAGGGAATCTGATTCCTAGTGTGGTCATTTTGTATTATTTAAAATATGTAAATTTCAACAACAAAAAAATACAAGACATGCAAAGAAATAACATACATCCCATTCATAAAGAAATAATGTAGTCAATAGACATTAGCAATTTCACAGAAATGGGAAACTCAGACAATATACTCTTAAGTAACAAGCAGGTAAAAGGATCAGCAGAAATTAGAATTGAACTTGAAATTCATGAACTGAGAAAATATCAAAAAATGGGATGCAGCTAATGCAATATTTAGAAGAAAATTTACAGAAGTAGATGCAATCATAAAAAACTAAAAATATATCAGATCAATAAACTGACCTTCCATCTAAGAAACTAGAAAAACAAAGCAAAGTACACTCAAATAGAGCATAAAAAAAGAAATAATAAATACTAAAGTGGAAATAAAAGAGAATAGAAAGTCAACAGAAGGAATTAATGAAAGTAGGTTCTTATAATAGCAACAAATTAACATTCATTGAGAAGATTAGGAGAGACAAGAGAGATAATTTAATTATTGAATTAGAAATGAAAAATAAGATATTACTGAACTTACAAAAATGCAATGTGTCATAAGGGTACTCTGAAACACTGCATGCTAACAAATTACCTAACCTAGGTGAAATGAACAAATTGCTAGAAAGACAAAACTAAATTACTAAAACTGATTTGAGAATAAATAAAAAAATCTAAATAGATATGCAACAGGTAAAGAAAATGAAATAGTAATATAATTTCAACTAATTGCAGTAACAGGTTTCACAGAAGAATTCTACCAAATATTTAGTTTAGAATTGAGACAAATCCTTCACGAAGTCCTCCAGAAGTAGAAGAGTTAGGGACACTTCTTAACTGAATTTATGAGATTAGTATCACCTGACAGCAAAGCCAAAGACTTCATAAAACACTACTGACCAATAAAGCTTATGAGTATAGAGGTAAAAATTTTCAACAGAACACAATCTTTTGAATCCACCAATATAATTTTAAAAAATCATAGAATGTGACCTAGAGAAATTTATCCCAGGAATGTAAAGTTGATTTAACATACAAAAATCAGTAATGCATCAGAATAGAATAATAGAACAAACAGAATAAATTAAAAACAGATCCACAATTATCTTGAAATAGAATGAAAAGAAAATATGCAAAAAAGACAGTTGACAAAAAATAAACCACTGTATCATGAAAAAAAAACAAACACTGAACAATCTAGGAAGAGAAGGGAGATTCCTGAAGTTGATAAAGGACATAATGGCAAAGTGCAAAACTAGCATTCATACATAATGACAAAACACTGACTGCTTCTCTATTAAGATAAAAAACAAGACAAGGATGTACACTCTTACCTCTTTTATTCAAGATTATCCCAAAATTTATTTCTATACATTGTCAATAATCAAAATGAAGAAACAATTCCATTTATACTAACACCAAAAAGGGTAAAACACTTAGGAATTATTTTAGCAAAAGTGCAAAACTTATACACTGAAAACTATATATATATATATATATATATATATATATATATATATATATATATATACACACATAAATAAAGGAAATTTTATCAAATCACTAACCAACTTTGAAACAAATTGGAATGGAGACTTCAGTGGCCATACATGACAAAGAATACAGTCTTTACTAAATTAGTTTTGAAAAGTCACTAAACAAATAAGCAATTATAACGTATAAGAAACATCAACAAAAACCCTGGGGAGGGGGAGAAATGGATTGCCAGACTTACCACATTACTATAGTCAAAATGTCCAGTATTCAACAAAAAATTACAAGGCATGCAAAGATGTGGGCCAGTCACAAGAAAAAATATAAATAAACTAACTGAGGAAGCCCAGACATTAGACTTATGAGGCAAAGCTTAGAAATAAATTATCTCATATATGTTTTAAAACCAATTGAAAACCTTGGCCAAATAACTAAAAAAAAGAGCAAGAGAATGTTCCCTATAAAGGCCATATCAATAAAGAAATAGAAATTATGAAAAGGAACTACATAGAAATCCTGGAGTTGTAAAGTACAAAATGAAATGAAAAACTCATGAGAGGTAGGCAACAAATTTGAGCAGGTACAAGAAAGAAGCAGTAAATATAAAAATACATTAATTGAGATAATCTAATCTGAGGATAAGTGATAAAGAGAATGAACAAATAGACAGAATCGAAGAGTTATGTGAGACCAACATAAGAACCAAAATACAAACTTCCGGAAAAAGATGGCAGAACAGGAAGGCAAGGTAGAAACCTCCTCCCAAAAACAAATAGAAGAAAATACAGAAATCATAACTAAACCTGGAAATGACCTGAGGACTCCAGAACAGACCACCCACACCTGAGAAAGAAGAAAGGACCACACAGAAAATGGTAAGTGGCAAAGTAGATCAAGCAGGACCCAGGCCTCCCCCCTACCTTAGCTCACAGGAGGGAGGAAGAGAATGGGAGCAGGGATGGAGTAGGTGTCCAGAAGTACTGCACACCTGGCCCTGAAGATCTTCTATGGGAATATAAGCCTGCATACATTACACTGGGTTCCAGTGACTAGCAGGGCTAGACACCAGGGACAGCTGGAACACTCTGGGAGGCTGAAACTCCAGACAGTATGCAGGTATGCTCCACGAGTCCTGAAACCCAAAGTAGAGGTGGGAGTTTTAAAGACTTGCCAGCAGTGGGAGAGGTACCACAAGGACAAGGGTTGAACAAAACTCTTTCCTCAGGAGAAAGGGCAGGTGGGAGATACCACCCCACCATTCCTCTGCCCAACAGATCGGGGACTCTATGGAGCCCCAGATATTCCACCCCCTTGCTGGCAACACAGCCCTGGGGCTCATCCAAGTCCATGCACCATGAGTCAACCCATTTGGCCCAGCAGCACCATCAGACTTCACTACCTGGCAGGCAGAGGGAGACTCTCCAAGCTTCTTTGGTTCCACTTCAGCCCAACCATGGAGGTGCCTGCAGGAGCCAGCCCCAAGAGCATCTTCCTTCCTGAAGATGTCCAAACCCAGTGCTGAGTGTCCACCTGGGGCAGACCCACATATCAGCTTACCAACTCCATTAACCCTAAAGCCCAGCCATTGCTGCAGAGCAGGCAGAGGGTGGCCCCACTCACAGAGAGCTCACCAGAGACTACTGACCTGATCACAAATGCAGGAGCTGAAGCAAACTGCCCACTCAGACCTAGACCACTACAGAAGCCAGATAGAAAGGCAGTTCTACCCACAGCATGCCAACATCTGGGGCTCCCACAGAAGAGACAAGGCACTAGAGAGTAAAGACTCTTGAGCTTCTGGGCATCATAGCACACATTCTTCATAAAGCTGTTACTCTAAGGGCCAGAAAGCATAGCAGAGACTCTAATACAAAGAAAGAAACACAGAAACCCTGAAAAAATGAGTAGGCAGAGGAATAAGATGTAAAGAACTAAAAGACAGAACCCCATAAACAGGGTTATATGAAACAGAGATCACCAATCTTCTTGATAAAGATTTCTAAATAAAAGTTATAAACATGCTCATGGAAGATCTCAAGGAGGACTTCAATAAAGAGTTACAAGACCTGAAAAAGAGTCACTCAGAGCTGAAGAATATAGTATCTGAAATGAAACATACAATGGAGGGATTTAAGAGTAGGTTAGATCATGTAGAGGAGATGGTAAATGAAATGGAAATTAAAGAATAGGAAAACAAAGAAGCTGAGGTACAGAGTGAAGAAAGAAACTCTAGGAATGAAAAAATGGTGAGAGGTATGTGACCAATCCAAATGAAACAATATTCATGTAATAGACGTACCAGAGGACAAAGGGATAGAAAGTCTCTTTGAGGAAAAAATTATTGAAAATTTACCCAGTCCAGGGAAGGAAATAGACACTAAGGTCATGGAGCACAGAGATCCCCTAAAAAAAAGGAACCCCAGTAAGACAACAGCAAGACAAAATAATTAAAATGGTAAAGATAAAGATCAAGAATAAGGAGTGTTGAAAGCAGCCAGAGAGAGAAAAAATACTTATAAAGGAAATCCCATCAAACTGTCAGCAGACTTCTCAATAGAAACTCTAAAAGCCAGAAGGGAATGGAATTATATATTTAAAGTACTGAAAGAGAAGGACCTCCAACTAAGAACTTCTACCTGCAGAGATTATCATTTAAATTATTTCATTTAGATTGAATTTCCAGAGAAACAGAAGTTGAAGGAATTCATCATCACTAAACCAGCCTTATAAGATATGTTAAAGGGTTTGCTGTAGATAAAAATGACCTTAAGACTAAATAGCTTTCACCAATGAAAATAAACCCACAGGAAAGGTAGTAGTACAACTAATTACCAAGCAAGTATGAAATTAAGCCAAAACAAAAGAAACAAAGTCAACTGTATACAGTCAGTCAAGAGAAACACAAAAAGTGCAGATTATGACATCTAATATAAAAAATATGGAGGAGAAAGGAAAAAAAGTACTTTTAGATTGTGTTTCAAACAGAGTAAACAGTAATTTAATATAGACTACTATATAGTAGGGAAGCTATCCTTGAACATCTGGTAAGCAAAAACCTAAAGCCTATGATAAATACATACACATAATAAATATACATAAATAAACAAGAAAAATCCAATTACAACACTGAGGAAAGTCATCAAAAACAAGAGAAGAGTGTGAGAGGATAAAAAGAAACAGACAGAAACTATAAAAAACCAGAAAACAATTAATAAAATGGCAATAAGTGCATATCTATCAATAATCACCTTTAATTTAAATGGACTGAGCACCAATCAAAAGACAAAGAGTGGCAGAATGGTTAAGGAAACAAGACCAATCTCTTTGCTGACTACAAAAGAGTCATTTCAAACCTAATGACAGAAACAGACTAAAAGTCGCAGGATAGAAAAAATATTCCACGCAAATAATATGGAAAAGAAGCAATATTAGTAGTACTTACATCAGACAAAATTGACTTGAAAACAAATAAAGTAATAAGAGACAAAGAAGGATATTACATAATGATAAAGGGATCAGATCAAAAGGGGATATAACTATTATAAATATCTGTACATCCAACATAGGAGCACCAAAATATGTAGAACAAATACTAATAGAATTAAAAGGGGAAATAGTCTGCAACACATTCATTTTAGGAGACTTTAACACACCACTAACATCAATAGATCCACCAGACAGAAAATAAGTAAAGAAACAGAAGCATTTAAAAACATATTAGATCAAATGAAATTAACAGATATTTACAGAACACTCCACTCAAAAGCAAAAGGATACACATTTTTCTCAAGTGTACATGGAACATTCTCCAGAACAGGTCACATACTAGGCCACAAAAAGAGCCTCAATAAATACAAAAAGATTGAAACTGCATCAATCAGCTTCTCAGACCACAATGGTATAAAACTAGAGACAAATTACACAAAGAAAACAAAAAGACCTACAAAAAAAATGGAGGCTAAACAACGTGCTTCTAAATAATTAATGGATCAATGAATAAATTAAAACAGAAATCAAACAATACAGGGAGATAAATGAGAAAAGAAACACAAAAGCCCAAAATCTGTGGGAGAAGGCAAAGGAAGTTCTAAGAAGAAATTACATAGCAGGATAGGATTAGTCAACAGAGAAGAATAATCCCATAGTCTCAAATTATAATAAAAGAAACTAGAAAGAGAAGAACAGAGGAAACCCAAAGTCAGTAGAAGGATGAACATAATAAAGAGCAGAGCATAAATAAATAAAATGGAGAAGAATAAAACAAAAGAAAAAAACCAATGAAACCAGGAGCTAGTTCTTTGAGAAAATAAACAAAACAGATACCCCTAGTCAGAAGTATCAATAAAAAAAGAGAATGTACATACAAGAGTATGAGAAATGAAGATGGAATAATCAAAACAGATACCATAGAAATATAAATAATTATTAGAGAATACTATGAAAAATTATATGTCAATAAATTGGACAACATAGAAATAATGGACATATTCCTAGAAAAGTACAACCTTCCAAGATTAACCCAAAAAGAAACAGAAAATCTGAACAGACTAATTACCAGGAAGGAAACTGAACTGGTAATCAAAAAACTCCCCAGAAAACAAAATTCCAGGTTCAGACGGTTTCACAGCTAAATTCTACTGAACATCTAAAGAAGAGCTGATACCCATCCTTCTTCGAAGTATTCCAAAAAGTAGAAGAGAAGGGAACATTTCCAAACTCATTCTATGAGGCCAGCATCACTCTAATAACAAAACCAGACACAGACACCACAAAAACGAAAAATATAGACCAATATCCATGATGAACATAGATGCAAAAATCAACAATATATTAGCAAACCTAATTTAAAAATATATGAAAAAGATAATCCATAATGACCAAGTGGGATTTATTCCAGGGATTCAAAGATGGTACAATATTTGAAATCAATCAATATCATACATCACATTAACAAAAAGGTCAAAAACCACATGATCATCTCTATAGATGCTGAAAAAGCATTTGACAAAATTCAACATCTATTCACGATAAAAATTTTGAACAAAATGGGTACAGAGGGTATGTAGCTCAACATTATAAAGGCCACATACAACAAACCCATAGCCGATATCATACTTAATAGCGAAAAGCTGAAAGCTTTTCCTCTAAGATTGGGAACAAGACAAAGATGCCCACTCTCAACACTTTTATTCAACATAATTCTGGAGATCCTAACCATGGCAATCAGACGACACAAAGAAATAAAAGCCATCCAGATTAGCAAGGAAGAAGTTAAACAGTCACTGTTTGCAGATGACATGATATTGTACATAAAAAAACCCTAAAGAATCCACTCCAAAACTACTAGATCTAATATCTGAATTCAACAAAGTTGCAGGATACAAAATTAATACACAGAAGTCTGTTCCATTCCTGTATACTAATGATGAACTAACAAAAGAGAAATTAGAGAAACAATTCCATTCACAATTGCATCGAAAAGAATAAAATACCTAGGAATTAACCTAACCAAGGAGGTGAAAGAACTATACCCTGAAAACTACAAGACACTCATGAGATAAATTAAAGAAGATACCAATAAATGGAAACACATTTTGTGCTCATGGATAGGAAGAATTAATATTGTCAAAATGGCCATCCTTCCTAAAACAATTTACTGATTCAATGCAATCCCTATCAAAATACCAACAGCATTCTTCAAAAAATTAGAACAAAGTGTTCCAAAATTCATATGGAACCACAAAAGACCCAAACAGCCAAAGCAATCCTGATAAAGAACAAAGCTGGGGGAATTATGGTCCCTAATTCCAATCGCTACTACAAAGCTACAGTAATCAAAACAATTTTGTAGTGGCACAAGAACAGACACATAGATTAATGGAACAGAAAGGAGAGTCCAACTATAAACCCATGCATACATGGTCAATTAATACACAATAAAGGAGCCATGAATATACAATGGAGAAAAGACAGCCTGTTCATCTACTGTTGTTGGCAAAACTGCATGGCTACATGTAAGAGAATGAAACTGAATTACTGTCTGACTGCATACACAATAGTAAACTCAAACTGGATCAAAGACCTGAACATAAATAATGAAACCATAAAACTCTTAAAAGACAACATAAGCAAAAATGTCTTGAATATAAGCATGAACAATTGTTTCCTGGGCACATCTCCTTGGGGAAGGGAAAGAAAATAAAAAATGAACACATGGGATGACATCAAACTAAAAATCTTCTGTACAGCAAAGGACACCATCAGCAGAACAAAAAGGCAGCCTATTGTATGGGAGAATATATTTGTAAACAATCATCTGATAAGGGGCTAATATAAAAAATATATAAAGAACTCATAGGCTTCAATATCCAAAGAGCAAATATCCTGATTAAAAAATGGGCAGAGGTCCTGAACAGAGATTTCTCCAAAGAAGAAATAGAAATGGCCAACAGGAATGTGAAAAGATGTTCCCCATCGCTAATCATCAGGGAAATGCATATCAAAACCACATATCACCTCACACCCATTAGAATGGCCACTATCCAAAGACAAGAAACAACAAATGCTGGGGAAGATGCAGAGAAACGAGAACCACCCTACACTGTTGGTGGGAATGCAAATTGGTGCAACTGCTGTGAAAAACAGTATACAAGTTCCTCAAAAACTAAAAATAGAAATACCATTTGACCCAGTAATTCAAATCCTAGGTATTAACCCTAAAAAAACAAGATCCCTGTTTCAGAAAGATATATGTACCCCTATGTTTATTGCTGCACTATTTGCAAGAGCCAAGATATGGAAGCACCTAAGTGCCAATCAACAGATGAATAGATAAAGAAGATGTGGTACATACACACAGTGGAATATTATTCAGCTATAAAAAGAAAAGAAATCCTGCCATTTGCAACACCATGGATGGATCTAGTGGTATTTTGCTCAGCAAAATAAGCTAGGTGGAGAAAGACAAATACTATATGATTTCACTTATTTGTGCAATACAAAAACAAAGCAAAAACAGAAGGAACAAAACAGCAGTAGACATAAATACTGAGAACTGACCAGTGGTTACAAAGAAGGAGGGTTTGAGGTAGATGTGAGGAGAGGGGTGCAAAAAGGCACAATAATTTGCAATCACAATGTAAGGTGATCATGGGGGCTGCTGAACCACTGTGATGCACACGTGAAACCAACATAAATTGTATATTAACAATACTTTTTTAAAAAAAATAAAAGGAACCAACATACACTTAGAGTTCCAAAAGATATGAAACTCAAAAGGGGCACAAAGAATACTTGAAGAAATTATGGCATTAATTCCCAAAATTTGATGAAAAATAAGAATCTACACATCCAGGGGGCTCAACAAATTCCAAGAAGGATAAACTTAAAGAGATCCACAGGGAAGACACATTATAATTAACTATAGGAAGATAAAGAAAATCTTGAAAGTAGCAAGAGAGAAATGACTCCTAATATATGAGGGATCTTCTAAGATGAAAATCTCATTGCTCATCAGAAATCATGGAAGTCAGAAGGCAGTGGGATGACAAATCAAGTGTAATGAAAGAAAAAACTGTCTACCAAGAATTTCCTATCTGCCATATTATACAAAATGAAGGAAAAATTCAGACATTTTTGGGTAAATAAAATCTCAGGGAGTAAACCTATAATAATTAAAGAGATAGGGCAGAGCCAATAAGGCAGCATGAGTAGGACAGCGGCAATCTCCTCCCAAAAAATTGTGTATTTTTGAAAATACAACAAATACAACTATCCCTAAAAGAGAGACCAGAAAATACAGGACAACAACCAGGCTACATCTATACCTGCAAGGATCCAGCGCCTCATGGAGGGGGTAAGATACAATCTGTGGGACAGCAGGACCCGAGTACCCCTCACCCCAGCTCCCAGCAGGAGGAGAGGAGTAGGAATGGGGTGGGAGAGGGAGCCCAGGACTGTAAAACACCCAGCCCTAGCCATCTGCACTGGAGTGCAGAAACACAGTGTGAAGAGGGTGGGATACTAGGGAAACAGGGCAATAAGACTTGTGAGCTACTCCCCGCAGCTGGCACAACTGGGACAAAAGAAAAGCAAGTGCTTTTTGAAATTCCTAAAGGGACAGAGGCCTCACAGCAGGACTGAAATGTCCCAGAGCAAACAACCCAGCAGCTGGGGGTCCCTGGGAACTCTGGGCAACCTAACCTCCTAGGCCGCAGTGCAGCTCTGAGATACCTCACAGCGAAAAACAGCTCCCTGCCCGTTCCCCCACTGGCCTGGCCCTGCCATAGCAGAACAGCAGCCTGAGGCTGGCCACGCCCACAGCAACCAAAGGGGGCTTCCTCCTTAGCAGCCTGGGCAAGAAACAGAGACCCCGTCTGCACACAACTGCCCAACACAAGCCACTAGGGTTCACCATTGTCCCAGGAAAGAAAGGCCAGGAGCAAGTGGAAAGTGTCTTGATTCTCCCAGCTGACAGATGAGGCACAGCAAACCACAGCGTCTATCAACATGAAAAGACAGAAGAATTTGATCCAGACCAGACTAACCCAGATATTCTCCCTTGAGAAGAACTCTGGGGAGATAGATTTAACCAATCTTCTTGAAAAAGAATTCAAAATAAAAGTCATAACCATGCTGATGGACTTGCAGAGAAATGTGCAAGAGCTGAGGAGGGAGAGTATAGAAATAAAACAATCTCTGAAAGGACTTCAAAGCAGAATTGACGAGATGCAAGAGGTCATTAATGGACTTGAAATCAGAGAACAGGAATACAGAGAAGCTGATGCAGAGAGAGGTAAAAGGATCTCCAGGAATGAAAGAATATTAAGAGAGCTGTGTGACCAATCGAAATGGAACAATATCCACATTATAGGGGTACCAGAAGAAGAAGAGAGAGAAAAAGGGATAGAAAGTGTCTTTGAAGAAATAATTGCTGAAAACTTCCCCAAACTAGGGGAGGAAATGGCCTCTCTGACCAAGGAAGAACACAGAACTCCTATGACAAGGGAACAAAGGAGGGCAACAACAAGAAACATAATAATTAAAATGGCAAGATCAAAGAAAAGGATAGAGTATTAAAGGAAGCCAGAGAGGAATAAAAAGGTCAACTGCCAAGGAAAATCCATCAAGCCATCATCAGACTTCACAACAGAAACCTTACAGACCAGAAGAGAATTGCATGATATATTTAATGCAATGAAACAGAAGGGCCTTGAACCAAGGATACTGTATCCACCACGATTAATATTTAAATATGAAGGAGGGATAAAACAATTCCCAGACAAGCAAAAGTTGAGGGAATTTGCCTCCCACAAACCACCTATACAGGGTATTTTAGAGGGACTGCACTAGATGGGAGCAATCCTAAAAAGAGCACAGAAAACACCCAACATATGAAGAATGGAGGAGGAGGAATAAGAAGGAAGAGAAATAAAGAATCATCAGACAGTGTTTATAATAGCTCAATTAGCAAGATAAGTTATAAAATAAGACTGTAAAGAAGCTAACCTTGAACATTTGGTAACCACGAACCTAAAACGTGCAATGGCAATAAGTACATAACTTTCAATAATCACACTAAATGTAAATGGACTGAATGCACAAATCAAAAGACACAGAGTAATAGAAGGAATAAAAAACCAAGACCCATCTATATGCTGCATACAGGACACTCACCTCAAACCCAAAGACACACAAAGACTAAAAGTCAAGGGATGGAAAAAGATATTTCATGCAAACAATAGGGAGAAAAAAGCAGGTGTTGCAGTACTAGTATCAGACAAAACAGACTTCAAAACAAAGAAAGTAACAAGAGATAAAGAAGGACATTACATAATGGTAAAGGGGTCAGTCAAACAAATGAATATAACCATTATAAATATATATGCACCCAATACAGGAGCACCAATATATGTGAAACAAATACTAACAGAACTAAAGGAGGAAATAGAATGCAATGCATTCAATTTGGGAGAGTTCAACACACCACTCACTCCAAAGGACAGATACACAAAGGAGAAAATAACTAAGGACACAGAGGCCCTGAACAACACACTAGAACAGATGGACCTAATAGACATCTACAGAACACTACATCCAAAAGCAACAGGGTATACATTCTTCTCAAGTGCACATGGAACATTCTCCAGAAGAGACCAGATACCAGGCCATAAAAAGTGCCTCAGTAAATTAAAAAAGATTGAAATCCTACCAACCAACTTTTCAGACCACAAAGGTATAAAACTAGAAATAAATTGTACCAAGAATGCAAAAAGGCTCACAAACACATGGAGGCTTAACAACATGCTCCTAAATAATCAATGGATGAATGACCATATTAAAATAGAAACCAAGCAATATATGGAAACAAAAGACAACAACAACACAAAGCCCCAACTTCTGTGGGACGCAGCGAAAGCAGTCTTAAGAGGAAAGTATATAGCAATCCAGGTATATTTAAAGAAGGAAGAACAAACCCAAATGAATAGTCTAATGTCACAGTTATCAAAATTGGAAAAAGAAGAACAAATGAGGCCTAAAGTCAGCAGAAGGAGGGACATAATAAAGATCAGAGAAGAAATAAACAAAATTAAGATGAATAAAACAAAAGAAAAAATGAATGAAACCAAGAGCTGGTTCTTTGAGAAAATAAACAGAATAGATAAGCCTCTAGCCAGATGAATTAAGAGAAAAAGAGAATCAACACACATCAACAAAATCAGAAATGCAAAAGGAAAAATCACAACGGACCACACAGAAATGCAGACTTATTAGAGAATACTGTGAAAACCTACATGCTAAGAAGCTGGAAAACCTAGAAGAAATGGACAACTTCCTAGAGAAATACAACCTTTCAAGACTGACTCAGAAAGAATCAGAAATTCTAAACAGACCAATTATCAGCAACGAAACTGAAGAGGTAATCAAAAACTACCCAAGAACAAAATGCCCGGGCCAGAAGGATTTACCTCGGAATTTTATCAGACATACAGAGAAGATATAATACCCATTCTCCTTAAAGTTTTCCAAAAAATAGAAGAGGAGGGAATACTCCCAAACTCATTCTATGAAGCCAACATCACCCTAATACCAAAACCAGGCAAAGACCCCACCAAAAAAGAAAACTACAGACGAATATCCCTGATGAACGTAGATGCAAAAATATTCAACAAAATATTAACAAACTGAATTCAGAAATACATCAAAAGGATCATACACCATGACCAAGTGGGATTCATCCCAGGGATGCAAGGATGGTACAGCATTTGAAAATCCATCAGCATCATCCACCACATCAACAAAATGAAGGACAAAATCCACATGATCAACTCCATATATGGTAAAAAAGCATTTGACAAAATTCAACATCCATTCATGATAAAAACCCTCAACAAAATGGGCATAGAGGGCAAGTACCTCAATATAATAAAGGCCATATACGATAAACCCACAGCTAACATCATACTGAACAGTGAGAAGCTGAAAGCTTTTCCTCTGAGATCCGGAACAAGACAAGGATGCCCACTCTAGCCACTGTTATTCAACATAGTGCTGGAGGTCCTAGCCATGGCAATTAGACAAAACAAAGAAATACAAGGAATCCAGATTGTTAAAGAAGAAGTTAAACTGTCACTATTTGCAAATGACATGATATTGTATATAAAAAAAACCCTAAAGACTCCACTCCAAACTACTAGAACTAATATCTGAATTCAGCAAAGTTGCAGGATATAAAATTAACACACAGAAATCTGTGGCTTTCCTATACACTAACAATGAACTAATAGAAAGAGAAATCAGGAAAACAATTCCATTCACAATATCACCAAATGAATAAAATACCTAGGTATAAACCTAACCAAGGAAGTGAAAGACCTATACCCTGAAAACTGTAGGACACTCTTAAGAGAAATAAAGAGGTCACTAACAAATGGAAACTAATCCCATGCTCCTGACTAGGAAGAATTTATATTGTCAAAATGGCCATACTGCCCAAAGCAATATACAGATGAAATGCAATCACTATCAAATTACAAAAAGCATTCTTCAATGAACTAGAACGGATAGTTCAAAAATTCATATGGAATCACCAAAGACCCAGAATAGCAAAAGCAATCCTGAGAAAGAAGAATAAAGTCGGGGTGATCTCACTCCCCAATTTCAAGCTCTACTACAAAGCCACAGTAATCAAGACAATTTGGTACTGGCAGAAAAGCGGAACCACAGATGAATGGAACAGAATAGAGACTCCAAACATTAACACAAACATATATGGTCAATTAATATATGATAAAGGAGCCATGGACATACAATGGGAAAATGACAGTCTCTTCAACAGATAGTGCTGGCAAAACTGGACAGCTACATGTAAGAGAATGAAACTGGATCATTGTCTAACCCCATTAACAAAAGTAAATTCAAAATGGATCAAAGACCTGAACATAAGACATGAAACCATAAAACTCCTGTAAGAAAACATAGGCAAAAATCTCTTAGACATAAATATGAGTGACTTCTTCTTGAACATATCTCCCTGGGCAAGGGAAACAAAAGCAAAAATGAACAAGTGGGACTACATTAAGCTGAAAAGCTCTGTACAGCAAAGGACACCATCAATTGAAGAAAAAGATATCCTACAGTATGGGAGAATATATTCATAAATAACAGATCTGATAAAGGGTTGACATCCAAAATATATAAAGAGCTCACACACCTCAACAAAATAAAAGCAAATAATCCAATTAAAAAATGGGCAGAGGAGCTGAACAGACAGTTCTCCAAAGAAGAAATTCAGATGGCCAACAGACACATTAAAAGATGCTCCACATCACTAGTTATCAGAGAAATGCAAATTAAAACCACAATGAGATATCATCTCACACCGGTAAGGATGGCCACCATCCAAAAGACAAACAGCAACAAATATTGGTGAGGTTGTGGAGATCAGGGAACCCTCCTACACTGCTGGTGGGAATGTAAATTAGTTCAACCATTGTGGAAAACAATATGGAGGTTCCTCAAAATGCTCAAAATAGAAATACTATTTGACTCAGGAAATCCACTTCTAGGAATTTACCCTAAGAATGCAGCACTCCAGTTTGAAAAAGACAGATGCACCCCTATGTTTATCGCAGCACTATTTACAATGGCCAAGAAATGGAAGCAACCTACATGTCCATCAGTAGATGAATGTATAAAGAAGATGTGGCACATATATGCAATGGAATATTATTCAACCATAAGAAGAGAACAGATCCTACCATTTGCAACAACATGGATGGCGCTAGAGGGTATTATGCTCAGTGAAATAAGTCAGGCAGTGAAAGACAAGTACCAAATGATTTCACTCATCTCTGGAGTGTAAGAACAAAGGAAAACTGAAGGAACAAAACAGCAGCAAAATCACAGAACCCGAGAATGGACTAACAGTTACCAAAGGGAAAGGGACTGGGGAGGATGTGTGGGAAGGGAGGGAAAAGAGGGGGAAGAAGATAGGGGGGATTACCATTAGTATGCATAGTGTGGGGTGGGGTATGGGGAGGGCTGTGCAACACAGAGAAGACAGTTGGTGATTGTACAGCATCTTGCTATGCTGATGGACAGTGACTGTAGTGGAGTGTGTGGGGGGGACTTGGTGAGGGGGGAAGCGTGATAAATATAGGGTTCTTCATGTAGTTGCAAATTGGTGATGCCAAAATAAAAAAAATAAAGAAAAGAAAAGAAGTAATTAAATCAATCAAACAGATAGATATGAAAGGTCACTAGAAAGTAACTGTAATGTATGCAAAGAAATAAAGAACACTGAGAAAGGTAACAACATAGTTAAATATAAAAGTCAGTATCATTGTAATTTTTTTCATTGTATTTTGCATTGGTTTATTTCATTGGTCTCTAAGTGTGCTCTTTTTAAAATTTTCCAATATGACTTAAAGTACAAATAAAATACAAATACATAAAACAATAATTATAAGTCCATGTTAGTGGGTACAAAAAGTATAAAAGTAAAAAAATTTCAAAATTACAAAAAAAGAGGAGGTTGAACTCTATAGGGTAGAGTTTTCTATATTATTGAATCTAAGAGTATAGCAATTCAAACTGTATTGGTCTCTATTTGAATTATTAATTTTAATCTCTAGGGTAACCACTAATAAAGTAACTAGAGATATATTACCGGAAAAGGAATTGAGACAGTATTCAAAATGTTACGTTGCAAAAAAAATAGTATTTAAAATGTTACATTTCAAAATTAAAAGAAGTAGGAATGGTGGAACTGAGAAACAACAGAGATGGAGACATATAGGCAATGAGTAGAAAAATAGCATTAGCCCTTCCTTATCAATAATTACTATTAATATAAATGAATTAAATTTTCTAATTACAAGGCAGAGCTTGAAAAATATATAAAAAGTGACTGGCTCCAACTATTTTTGTGTACAAGAAATTCTAGTTAGAATTAAAGACACAAATAAGGAACATAAAAATATGGAAAATATTATAGTTCATGAAAATTAGCAAAAAAGAGCTCATGATTATATTAATGTCAGACAAAAAAGACTTTAAATTTTTACAAATGAGAGAATGAATGAAATTATGTGTTGATAAAAGGGTCAATTCATTAAGATATAACAAAAACATAGAGAGAGTGAGGTCAATATCATGGTGGTATGAGTTACTCTTTCCTTTGTCTTCTGATGATTACTCATGGTGTATAATTCTATTATTTGAGTCTTTTTTGGTATTTCTTACCATGTAGTTTTTGGAATATAAATTTTTATATACTTTGTTAGATTTATACCTTATATAAGTTTTACTATTTGCATATATATATATATTTTTTCATACACCTACATGTAATTGTACAGCTATGTAAATACTCTACGTTCAAAGAGATTCACATACACATAAAAGATAACATTAAAACAGTTTTGTAAGGGTCGTGAGGATAGGGGTGATTTTTAAACTTTGATTGCTTCTAGCTATTTCCAATTGATAGGAAGTAAAATTAAGAGTCTCTGAATGTACGTTTCATCATGAATTTGAAAGTTGTATGTAGTTTATCACCACGTATAAGCAGCGATATAGTCACTGTCCTTGACATTTGTCCTTCATGTATAAAGAGAGATAGACTTTGCTCTGGCATAACTTCCTAGAACATGCTTATCTCTACAGTTTTACGATGCGCTCTTGTGTGGACAGGAATGAAGGTTTGATGTCTAAGCTGCTGTGAGTTTCACAAGAGTGAAGCTGTTGACTCTTTCAGGAAATATTTTGCTGTGTTCTCACTCCGTGGGAGAGGCTGACATTTCAGCAAGGCTGAACCACAGCTGCCAGCAGTGGCTTCCTTCAGCTTTTTGGAACTGTGTTCCTCTAATTGAAAGCTTCAGGGCAGCTATGTCACTTCCTTCCTCTTCCATTTCTGATCAAGGCTCAAGAAACAGTGACTGTTTCCCAGTAGCTCTCGTGTCCACCAGTAGAGTTGATGACCTCATTCCCTCCTTCAGCACTGCCTTTGCTGTCAGCAGGCTCCTGTGTTTATCAGAGTAAATTTTCATAAGCATACTGACCTTCTGCATAGCTTATATTTACTTTTTTTTTTGAGAGGGCATCTCTCATATTTATTGATCAAATGGTTGTTAACAACAATAAAATTCTGTATAGGGGACTCAATGCATAATCATTAATCAACCTGAAGCCTAATTCTCAACAGTCTCCAATCTTCTGAAGCATAACAAACAAGTTCTTACGTGGTGAACAAGTCTTACATAGTAAGTTCTTACATGGTGAACAGTGCAAGGGCAGTCATATCACAGAAACTTTCGGTTTTGATCATGCATCATGAACTATAAACAATCAAGTCAGATATGATTATTCATTTGATTTTTATACTTGATTTATATGTGAATCCCACATTTCTCCCTTATTTTTATTTTTTATTTTTTTTAGTGAAATGCTGAAGTGGTAGGTAGATGCAAGATAAAGGTAGAAAACATAATTTTGTGCTGTAAGAGGGCAAATGTAGATGATCAGGTCTGTGCCTATAGACTAAGTATTAATCCAAGCTAGACAAGGGCAACAAAACATCCATGGATGCAGAAGATTTCTCTCAAAACGGGGGTGGGGGGTGAGGTTCTAAGCCTCACCTCTATTGATCCCCAATTTCTCACCTGATGGCCCCTCTGTGACTCTGCCTGTCTTAGGTTGCTCCTCCCTTGAGGAATCTTACCTGTCTCTGGGTAACCAGTTATCTTCCGGGGCCATACAGGGAAATGTAAAGTTGGTAAGTGAGAGAGAAGCAATATTCTTTGAAAAGGTTAGCTTTTTACTTCTTTGCAGATTTATGCCCTGTGGTTTCTATGCCCAGCATTTGTCTTGAGGTATCTTTACCACTTGGAAGAATTATGATACTCAGTAATTTTCGATATGAGGCATGAATTCTACTAAAGGGCTGTAATTAGGAAGGGAGAAAAAAAGCTATAGAAGTAGCAGACGGAAGAAAACATAGGAAGATTGATTATTTCTTTGACATAACTTCTTGTAGAGTAACATAAGCATGTATAGGTTTTAACAAATTACTAATTATATTGTGTACACACATTAACAGAATAGGAATACAGCTACATAACAAAAGTAGACCTACAATTACCAGCCATATCCAGTGAAACCAAGAAAACCAGTTAGGTACCCTAGGCATTTGTGAAAACTTATCAACAATATGATGGATATTGTCTAACTGAATTTGAATAGTTTGAGAAAAATCAGACAAATTAGAATGACACATTCCTGGGAACTGTTCACATCCCATATGTTCTTTTAACAGTAGATAGTCTATAGTCGCACAATTTTGGAGCACTGCAACTTGCACTTCTCCTAATTCTTGGTTGAGTTCCAACAATATAGATCCAGTCAAATTTGTTGTTTTACTGTATGCACAGGCCAGCTTAGATATCTCCTTCTTCATTCTAATGGTAAGTCCCGGAACCGGTTGGATGAATGTAGCTACAACTGCAGCATCGCCTGGATCTTTGTTGAAGTTTTTGATGATCATCTTCTGGTATGACTCTTCCAGAGGATGTTGATGTTGGAAGTTCTTCTTCATATCGTATCTTAATTCATTTTCTGGGTGGTCAAATTAGGCTTTGATCCTCTGTATAAACACAAACAAACCCTTTGCCCACACTTTGTACCATTGTGTAGAACTCATTGGAGGTCACCACCCAGGAACTGCTTTTTTTTTTTAAAAGAAAGGAATATTATCAGAAAAGTGTACCTCCATAGCCGATCATCTGATACCCTTTAAGTGATCAAAATTAAGGATATTTAAAGCATGCATTAATCATTGATTTACAGTTAGTTTTATCCTATCAGGGAGTAATCCCCCTTTTCTTTCTTTCTTTCTTTTTTTTGTTATCTTTAATCTACACTTACATGAAAAATATTATGTTTACTAGGCTCTCGCTTATACCAGGTCCCCCCTCTAAACCCCTTTACAGTCACTGTCCATCAGCATAGCAAAATGTTGCATAATCACTACTTGTCTTCTCTGTGTTGTACAGCCCTCCCCTTTCTGATCTATTCTTTAAAATATTCTGTGTGCTCTTGAGAAGGATGTGTATCCTGCTGCTTTTGGGTGGAGAGTTCTGTAGATGTGTGTTAGATCCATCTGTTCTACTGTGTTGTTCAATGCCTCTGTCTCCTTAGTTCTTTTCTGTGTGGTTGATGTGTCCTTTGGAGTGGTTAAAGTATTGAAGTGTCCTAGAAAGAATACATAACTCGCTATTTCCCCCTTTTAATTCAGTTAGTATTTGTCTCACATATGTAGGTGCTCCTGTGTTGGGTGCATAGATATTTATAATGGTTATATCTTCTTGTTGGATTGACCTCTTTATCATTATGCAATGTCCTTCTTTATCTCTTGTTACTTTCTTTGTTTTGAAGTCTATTTTGTCTGATACAAGTACTGCAACACCTGCTTTTCTGTCCCTATTAATTGCATGAAATACCTTTTTCTATCCCTTCACATTTAGTTTGTGTGTGTCTTTGAGTTTTAAGAGAGTCTCTTGCAGGCAGCATATAGGTGGGTCTTGTTTTTTTTACCCATTCAGTGACTCTATGTCTTTTTATTGGTGCATTCAGATCATTTACATTTAGGGTGATTATTGATAGGTATGTATGTATTGCCATTGCAGGCTTTATATTTGTGGGTATCTAAGGTTCAAGGTTAACTTCCTTACTATTTAAGAGTCTAAATTAACTCACTTAGTATGCTATTACATACACAATCTAAAGGTTCTTTTTTTCCTCTCCTTTTCTTCCTCCTCCATTCTTTATAATTAGGTTTCATATACTGTACTCTTTGTTTATCCCATTTTATTACCTCTGGTGACAGCTATTTAACATTAGGAACACTTCCATCTATAGAAGTCCCTCCAAAATATACTGTAGAGATGGTTTGTGGGAGGTAAATTCTCTTAGCTTTTGCTTATCTGAAAATTGCTTAATCCTTCCTTTAAATTTAAATGATAATCTTGCTGAATAAAGTTCTTGGTTTGAGGCCCTTCTGCTTCATTGTATTACATATATCATGCTACTGCCTTCTGGCATGTAAGGTTTCTGCTGAGAAGTCTGATGATAGCCTGATGTGCTTTCCTTTGTATGTGATCTTATTTCTCTCTCTGGCTGCCTTTAGTACTCTGTCCTTATCCTTGATCTTAGCCATTCAATTCCTATATGTCTTGGTGTTGTCTTCCTTGGTTCCCTTGTGTTGAGAGATCTGTGCACCACCATGGTCTAAGAGACTATCTCCTTCCCCAGATTAGGGAAGTTTTCAGCAATTGCTGTCTTCGAAACTTCCTCAAAGACACTTTCTATCCCTTTCTCTCTTCTTCTGGTATGCTTATCATGTGAATACTATTCCGTTTTGATTGGTGGCACAGTTCTCCCAATATTCTTTCATTCTTAGAGATTCTTTTTTCTCTCTGTGCCTCAGTTCTTTGTATTCCTGTTCTGTGGTTTCTATTTCATTTATTTTTTCCTCCACTGTATCTAATCTTCTTTTAATACCCTCCATTGTTCTCTTCAATGATTGGATCTCTGAAAAGCCTCTATGCTTTGCATTTGTAGTTGCTGTAGACAGATCTTCCCTCTGGCTGGCCTATCGCCATGGTATGGTTTGCCAGTTTGTGAGCCAGGTGGGGCTTACTGGGAGAAAGGCACAGTAGGCTGCATATCATGGAGGGGCTCCTTAGAACAGTGTGCCTGCCAGGGAGCTGGAGCACCTAAAAATCATGAAAGCTCCCAACCTGCTGAGCAGAGTGCACCTGGACAATTTTGTCTACCTGTCCTTTCTCCTGAGCAGCAAGCTCTGTGCAATCCTTGCCCCTTTAGCAGCCCTCTTGCTGTTAAGAAGACTCTCAGACTGCACACCTTTCTTTTTTCCAAGAGCAGCTGGATATGGATCACTGCTTTTCACAAGCAGCTGGAATCACAGTCTCTCCAGGAATTGTCCCTGTCTTAGCTTTCCAATCCCTTAATCATGAGAGTGTCATGAATGCCCCATGAAATGTAGGTTTGTGCTCCCAGAGCAGATCTCTGGAGCTAGGTGTTCAGCATTCCCAGCCTTCCATCCCCTCCCCTGCTCCATCTCTCTTCCTCCTGCCAGTGGGCTGGGGTGGAGGAAAGGCTTGGGTTCTGCTGGATCACAGCTTTGGTACATTACCCTGTTCCATGAGGTCTGCTCTTTTCTCCAGGTGTATGCAGTTTGTCACAGTACTCTTTCCTGTTGCTCTTTCAGGATTAGTTGTATTAATTATATTTCTGTATTATATGCAGTTTTAGTAAGAAGTCTCTGTCTTACCTCTCACACCGCCATTTTTAATCCTCCTAAAGTTCTCCACTGAATTTTACAAATGGCTTATTATCAGATTTTTATATCAATAACCACATTGAGTGTCTAACTATACAACTTTACAATTTTATAAATCAAACTGGTAAATTCATTTAAATCCCAATAAATTAAATATTCTATGCTTTCTAGCACTAAATTGTAGTTGACAGAGTATGAAGTTTCAAGGCAGATGAAGCTCTATTTATATTTCATCTTCAACTATTTACTAGATCTGGCACCATGAACATTCTGTAAATATATACACTACATATTCATTCTATTCCATGCTACAATCTATATTGGGGATAAAGAATCAAATTATGCACTTAGTTTACTCAATTTCTTAATACAAAAGTTAGTAAAGCAAATAGACAATTTAAGATAAGAGTACAACATAAGTAATTATAAGATATTGTATGAACACAAAAAATTAACAGACAGCCCACACTGGAAATATAAAAACAATGCTGGGGAAAAGATTAAGGTGTTTTGTAATCTTTTATCTTCAGCAGAAAAAAATTTAAACATTTAAAATGCTTTAGAGGAAGATAACAAACTGAAGCCTCTACAACAAATAATCTTCAAAATCGGCCATAAAATTTTTTAAAAAAATATGAAGATGCAGGCAAAAGTGAACAATAATCAGGAGAAAAAAAATTAGTTATACACACACACACACTTAAATACATATACATATTTCTTATTTAAATATATATCTTATTTAATTGAAATCAAACAAAACAATCATAAATATTTTGAAATTTTACATTCACTATAATATTTGAAATATATGTGTAAATTTAGTCAACAGAAAAGCATCAAAACAATTATGATTAATATGTTAATTTAAAAAGAAAGATGGACAAAATCAATAACATGAAAATTAATAATGGAGAATGATAGTACATGAGCAGGTCAAATGCAATTTCTAGTACTGAAAAATATGGAAGCTAAAACACAAAATTCAAAAATAGTTCAAGAGATTCAGTAGGCTGAAGAGCAGGCCATTATAAATTAAACATAATGATTCACAGGGAAAAGAAAAACAAATATGAAAAACAGAGAAAGAATGTAAAAAATCTTGTGAGACAGTAAAAAATATACACCATATATGAATGAGGAATCCAAGAAAGAGTAGAGGTAGACCATGGGATTGGAGAAATATTTGCAGCAATAGTGGCCAAAAGCTTTTTAAAAACTGATAACAGACACTAATATACACAGAATAACTATATAATATAACTAGGATAAGTGCAAAGAAAACCACTACTAAGCACCATTATAAAAAAACTGCTGAAAACGAAGTCAAAGCAGCCCAAAACAAAAACATTTTTTTCAAAGGAAGAACAGTATGACTTTGAAATAGAAACTATATAAACTGAAGAGAATGGGATGGCAATTTTAAAGTGCTGCAATAGAAAGACGATCCACCAAAAAGCCCATACTGAACAAAAATATTGTTTAAAATGAACTCAAAGTTTTCAGAAAAAATTGGTGAAAGAATGTGTCTCCAACAAAACTCAGTCAAAAGAATATTAAAAATCATTACACAGCATGAAGAAAATTTATTTTATATGGAAACATAAAACTGTTGAAAGGAATAAAGAGTACAGAATGGGTAAATAAGAATGAATATGAACCCTTTAAACAAAATCATAATGGTGATGCTAGTTATGGTAATAGCTATGAAAGGGATTTCAAAAACTAGGACTAGAAAGGGAGAATGAATGATGTATCAAAAAGCTTTTTAGCTAGCATCACACAATTATGAAATACCAAATACTGCCTCAGTTGGGAGGAAAAATAGGATGCTCAATAACATTTCTATTCAAAGACATATTGGAAGACAAAGGTAATACAATAAGGCAAGAAAAATTATATACACCCATCAAGAGTGAAAAGAAAGAAGTAAAATTCTCAGTTTTCAGATGACTGTGTATACAGAAGTCAAGAAATAATATGCAAAAAGGAGAGAATTAAAAATGACATCAACAAGGTCACCAGATACAAGATGTATATAAAATAATTGTTTCTACATATAATCAATTAATAATTAGATAATCAAAATGTGAAATACTATATAAAATAGCATAAAAAATTTAAGAACAAAGGAATAAATATCATGAGATTTGTACCAGAAATCCACATTGAAAACTACATAATGTAGATGAGAGAAATTTTAGGCTAAACAATGAAAGTTATCCATGAACATTTATTAAAAGTCTCCATTTTGATCTAAAGTTTAAATGCACTACTAAATAAAATCCCAACATTTGGGCATGGAAACTCCCAAGTTGATTTTAGGGTTTTGATGAAACTGCAAAGAATATGGTAACCAAAACAATCTAAGTAAAACAAACAAGAAAAAAAACAACAAACCCAGAATTTATACTACATACAGGATTTGATACTATTTCAATCTTATAAAGCTATAGTACTTACATATAGTACTCAAGACACTCTAGCACTGACCAAAGCCACAGAACAGATAAAAAATCCATTATATAAGAATTCACTCTAAAAATATTTTAAAACATCAGCAAAATAAACTTAGATATGGTGGTAAGAAGAAAAAATAAGATTAAGCACAGATACTTAAGATTAGAAATGAAAAAATACAGGGACACACACAGACATGTGTACTTTCAAAGTCACCCCTGTAATTCAGTTGGTATATATTGGTCTTTTCAATAACTTTTGATGAAGCAATATAATATCCATATTTTAACCCCTGCTATATCACATGCAAAAACTAAGTCAAGATGAATCATACACCTAAATATGGAAGATAAAACAAAAAAGATTTTGAACACAGGAAAATAACTTCATGTCTTTGAGGTAAGCAAATATTTCTTAAAAATCAAAAAGCATTTAAAAGAAGTACTTGATAAATTAAACTTTTGCTCATCAGAGCACACCATCAGAAAAAATAAGTAATTATAAAGCATTTCACAAAGGAGTGTCTCTAAAGTTCAATAACATATGAAATCATAACATCATTAGTTATAAGGGAAATGCAAACTAAAACCACAATGAGACACCAGTACACTTCCACTAAAATGGCTAAAATTAAAAAGTCTGAAAGCTTAATGTGGTTGGCCATGATGTTCAAAGTTTGTAATTTGTATGCTGCTAGTAGGAATGCAAATTGTGTGCCCAGTTTGGAAATATGTTCTGGTAATATTTAATGAAACTAAACATACATGTACCCACATGTCAATCATAAATATGTATCTATAATAAATGAGTACACATTTGTGATAAAAATATTTACAAGAATACTATTAACAGCCTTATTTACAATAGCAAAACCTGGAAACAACCAAATACTCATCAATAATAGAATGATAAATATACTATATGGGGATAGGGAGAACAAATTACTGCCACACCCACCAAATTAAATGAATCTCCAGACTTACAGATAAGTAAAGGAAGAGAGCTACAGAGAAACTTATTTTATTAAGTCATTTACATATAATACAAAAACAGTCAACACTAATCTATGATGAAGACAGATATAATAAAAGCAGTTACCATTGGGAAATACAGATATGCAAAAACATGAGGGAGCCTTCTTGAGTGCAGGAAATAGTTTATATCATGATTTTAATAATAATTGAACAGATGTATACATTTTACACATAAATAAAAATCTTTTAATTTATGCTATATATATAAATGGAAGGCAGAAAATTGGAGGCAGGGAAATACTTGGAAGGTTTTTAAAAAGCAATGGAAGTGGAGGCGGAGCCAAGATGGCGGCGTGAGTAGAGCAGTGGAAATCTCCTCCCAAAACACATGAAGTGCTATGAAAATATAACAAAGAAAAATCTTCCTAAAATAGAGACCACAGGACACAGGACAACATCCAGACCACATCCACACCTGCAAGAACCCAGCGCCTTGTGAAGGGGGTAAGATACAAGCCCCGGCCCGGCGGGACCCGAGCGCCCCTCCCCCCAGCTCCCGGCGGGTGGAGAGAAACCGGAGCGGTTTTTTTTTCTTTTTTTTTGGCGAGCACTTTTTGGAAGCCTTAGAGGGACGGGCCCCCGTTGCTGGGGAGGCAGGGTGGCGGGACCGGTGAGGAGGTGCCTGGGAATGGCGCCGGAGGACAAAGAATATCCCGCGTTTCTCCCTGCGAGACCTGGGGGCGGGTGCCTGAGACCGGTGCCTGAGGACGGAGGAGGTCGCGCGTTTTTCCCCTTTTTTTTTTTTTTCTCTTTTTGGCGAGCGCTTTTTGGAAGCCTTGAAGGGACGGGGACCCCAGTGCTAGGGAGGCACGGTGGCGGGACTGGTGAGCGGGTGGCTGGGACCGGCGCCTGAGGACAAAGAATATCCCCCGTTTTTCCCTGCGGGACCGGTGGGCGGGTGCCTGAGACCGGCACTTGAGAACAGAGGAAATCGCGCGTTTTTCCCCTTTTTTTTTTCTCTTTTCTGCGAGTGCTTTTTGGAAGCCTAAAAGGGACAGGGACCCCGGTGCTAGGGAGGCAGGGCGGCGGGACTGGTGAGCGGGTGCCTGGGACCGGCACCTGAGGACAAAGAATATCCCGCATTTTTCCCTGTGGGACCGGTGGGTGGGTGCCTGAGACCAGCACCTGAGGACGGAAGAAATCGTGCGTTTTTCCCCTTTTTTTTCTCTCTTTTTGCCGAGTGCTTTTTGGAAGCCTTGAAGGGACAGGGACCCCGGTGCTAGGGAGGCAGGGCGGCGGGACTGGTGAGCGGGTGCGTGGGACCAGTGCCTGAGGACAAAGAATATTGAGCGTTCCTTCCCTGCGGGACCGGTGGGTGGGTGCTTTTTGGAAGCCCTGAAAGGACAGGGACCCTGGTGCTAGGGAGACAGGGGAGCAGGACCAGTGAGCGGGTGCCTGGGACCGGCACCTGAGGACAAAAAAAAAAAAAAAAATCGCTTGTTTTTTCCTTTTTTTTTATTTCTTTCTTTCTGTTCCCTCTCTCATTGTTCCTGCTGTTGTTTTGGTTTGGAGAGTGCTTTTTGGAAATCTTAAAGGGGCAGGACAGGTCACTTAGACCAGAAGCAGGGAATCTGGGGATCTCTGGGCACTCTAACCCCCTGGGAAGCAGGGAGCACAGAGGCCCCTTACGGAGATAAATAGTCTCCTGGCTGCTCCCCCTCCAACGGGGCTCCACCATTTTGGAGGAACAGCCCCAGCCAGGCCAAGCCCACAGCAACAGCGGAGATAAACCCCAAAGCAACTGGGCAGGAAGCAGAAGCCCTGTCTGCACACAGCTGCCCAGCACAAGCCACTAGAGGTCGCTATTCTCCCAGGAAAAGGCTACAAACCAACAAGAAGGGAAGCTCTTCCAGCGGTCACTTGTACCAGCTCTGCAAACTATCTCTATCACCATGAAAAGGCAAAACTACAGGCAGACAAAGATCACAGAGACAACACCTGAGAAGGAGACAGACCTAACTAGTCCTCCTGAAAAAGAATTCAAAATAAAAATCATGAACATGCTGACAGAGATGCAGAAAAAAATGCAAGAGCAATGGGATGAGATGCAGAGAAAAATGCAAGAGCAGTGGGATGAAGTCCGGAAGGAGATCACAGATGTCAGGAAAGGGATCACAGAAGTGAAACAATCCCTGGAAGGATTTATAAGCAGAATGGATAAGATGCAAGAGGCCATTGAAGGAATAGAAGCCAGAGAACAGGAACGTATAGAAGCTGACATAGAGAGAGATAAAAGGATCTCCAGGAATGAAACAACACTAAGAGAAATATGTGACCAATACAAAAGGAAAAACATTCGTATTATAGGGATACCAGAAGAGGAAGAAAGAGGAAAAGAGATAGAAAGTGTCTTTGAAGAAATAATTGCTGAAAACTTCCCCAAACTGGGGGAGGAAATAATCGAACAGACCATGGAATTATACAGAACCCCCAACAGAAAGGATCCAAGGAGGACAACACCAAGACACATAATAATTAAAATGGCAAGGATGAAGGACAAGGAAAGAGTTTTAAAGGCAGCTAGAGAGAAAAAGGTCACCTATAAAGGAAAACCAATCAGGCTAACATCAGACTTCTCAACAGAAACCCTACAGGCCAGAAGAGAATGGCATGATATACTTAATGCAATGAAACAGAAGGGCCTTGAACCAAGGATACTGTATCCAGCACGACTATCATTTAAATATGATGGTGGGATCAAACAATTCCCAGACAAGCAAAAGCTGAGGGAATTTGCTTCCCACAAACCACCTCTACAGGGCATCCTACAGGGACTGCTCTAGATGGGAGCACCCCTAAAAAGAGCACAGAACAAAACACACAACATATGAAGAATGGAGGAGGAGGAATAAGAAGGGAGAGAAGAAAAGACTCTCCAGACAGTGTATATAACAGCTCAATAAGCGAGCTAAGTTAGGCAGTAAGATACTAAAGAAGCTAACCTTGAACCTTTGGTAACCACGAATCTAAAGCCTGCAATGGCAATAAGTACATATCTTTCAATAGTCACCCTAAATGTAAATGGACTTAATGCACCAATCAAAAGACATAGAGTAATAGAATGGATAAAAAAGCAAGACCCATCTATATGCTGCTTACAAGAAACTCACCTTAAACCCAAAGATAAGCATAGACTAAAAGTCAAGGGATGGAAAAACATATTTCAGGCAAACAACAGTGAGAAGAAAGCAGGGGTTGCAGTACTAATATCAGACAAAATAGACTTCAAAACAAAGAAAGTAACAAGAGATAAAGAAGGCCACTACATAATGATAAAGGGCTTAGTCCAACAAGAGGATATAACCATTCTAAATATATATGCACCCAATACAGGAGCACCAGCATATGTGAAGCAAATACTAACAGAACTAAAGAGGGAAATAGACTGCAATGCATTCATTGTAGGAGACTTCAACACACCACTCACCCCAAAGGATAGATCCACCGGGCAGAAAATAAGTAAAGACACACAGGCACTGAACAACACACTAGAACAGATGGACCTAATAGACATCTATAGAACTTTACATCCAAAAGCAACAGGATATACATTCTTCTCAAGTGCACATGGAACATTCTCCAGAATAGACCACATACTAGCTCACAAAAAGAGCCTCAGTAAATTCCACAATATTGAAATTCTACCAACCAATTTTTCAGACCACAAAGGTATGAAAGTAGAAATAAATTCTACAAAGAAAACAAAAAGGCTCACAAACACATGGAGGCTTAACAACATGCTACTAAATAATCAATGGATCAATGAACAAATCAAAATAGAGATCAAGGAATATATAGAAACAAATGACAACAACAACACTAAGCCCCAACTTCTGTGGGATGCAGCGAAAGCAGTCTTAAGAGGAAAGTATATAGCAATCCAGGCACACTTGAAGAAGGAAGAACAATCCCAAATGAATAGTCTAACATCACAATTATTAAAACTGGAAAAAGAAGAACAAATGAGGCCTAAAGTCAGCAGAAGGAGGGACATAATAAAGATCAGAGAAGAAATAAACAAAATTGAGAAGAATAAAACAATAGCAAAAATCAACGAAACCAAGAGCTGGTTCTTTGAGAAAATAAACAAAATAGATAAGCCTCTAGCCCAACTTATTAAGAGAAAAAGAGAGTCAACACAAATCAACATAATCAGAAATGAGAATGGAAAAATCACGACAGACTCCACAGAAATACAAAGAATTATTAAAGACTACTATGAAAACCTATATGCCAACAAGCTGGAAAACCTAGAAGAAATGGACAACTTCCTAGAAAAATACAACCTCCCAAGACTGACCAAGGAAGAAACACAAAAGTTAAACAAACCAATTACAAGCAAAGAAATTGAAACGGTAATCAAAAAACTACCCAAGAACAAAACCCCGGGGCCGGACGGATTTACCTCGGAATTTTATCAGACACACAGAGAAGACATAATACCCATTCTCCTTAAAGTGTTCCACAAAATAGAAGAAGAGGGAATACTCCCAAACTCATTCTATGAAGCCAACATCACCCTAATACCAAAACCAGGAAAAGACCCCACCAAAAAAGAAAATTACAGACCAATATCCCTGATGAATGTAGATGCAAAAATACTCAATAAAATATTAGCAAACAGAATTCAACAGTATATCAAAAGGATCATACACCATGACCAAGTGGGGTTCATCCCAGGGATGCAAGGATGGTACAACATTCGAAAATCCATCAACATCATCCACCACATCAACAAAAAGAAAGACAAAAACCACATGATCATCTCCATAGATGCTGAAAAAGCATTTGACAAAATTCAACATCCATTCATGATAAAAACTCTCAGCAAAATGGGAATAGAGGGCAAGTACCTCAACATAATAAAGGCCATATATGATAAACCCACAGCCAGCATTATACTGAACAGCGAGAAGCTGAAAGCATTTCCACTGAGATCGGGAACCAGACAGGGATGCCCACTCTCCCCACTGTTATTTAACATAGTACTGGAGGTCCTAGCCACGGCAATCAGACAAAACAAAGAAATACAAGGAATCCAGATTGGTAAAGAAGAAGTTAAACTGTCACTATTTGCAGATGATATGATACTGTACATAAAAAACCCTAAAGACTCCACTCGAAAACTACTAGAACTGATATCGGAATACAGCAAAGTTGCAGGATACAAAATCAACACACAGAAATCTGTAGCTTTCCTATACACTAACAACGAATCAATAGAAAGAGAAATCAGGAAAACAATTCCATTCACCATTGCATCAAAAAGAATAAAATACCTAGGAATAAACCTAACCAAGGAAGTGAAAGACTTATACTTTGAAAACTACAAGTCACTCTTAAGAGAAATTAAAGGGGACACTAATAAACGGAAACTCATCCCATGCTCATGGCTAGGAAGAATTAATATCGTCAAAATGGCCATCCTGCCGAAAGCAATATACAAATTTGATGCAATCCCTCTCAAATTACCAGCAACATTCTTCAATGAATTGGAACAAATAATTCAAAAATTCATATGGAAACACCAAAGACCCCGAATAGCCAAAGCAATCCTGAAAAAGAAGAATAAAGTAGGGGGGATCTCACTCCCCAACTTCAAGCTCTACTACAAAGCCATAGTAATCAAGACAATTTGGTACTGGCACAAGAACAGAGCCACAGACCAGTGGAACAGATTAGAGACCCCAGAAATTAACCCAAACATATATGGTCAATTAATATTTGATAAAGGAGCCATGGACATACAATGGCAAAATGACAGTCTCTTCAACAGATGGTGCTGGCAAAACTGGACAGCTACATGTAGGAGAATGAAACTGGACCATTGTCTAACCCCATATACAAAGGTAAACTCAAAATGGATCAAAGACCTGAATGTAAGTCATGAAACCATTAAACTCTTGGAAAAAAACATAGGCAAAAACCTCTTAGACATAAACATGAGTGATCTCTTCTTGAACATATCTCCCCGGGCAAGGAAAACAACAGCAAAAATGAGCAAGTGGGACTACATTAAGCTGAAAAGCTTCTGTACAGCGAAAGACACCATCAATAGAACAAAAAGGAACCCTACAGTATGGGAGAATATATTTGAAAATGACAGATCTGATAAAGGCTTGACGTCCAGAATATATAACGAGCTCACACGCCTCAACAAACAAAAAACAAATAACCCAATTAAAAAATGGGCACAGGAACTGAACAGACAGTTCTCCAAAAAAGAAATACAGATGGCCAAGAGACACATGAAAAGATGCTCCACATCGCTAATTATCAGAGAAATGCAAATTAAAACTACAATGAGGTATCACCTCACACCAGTAAGGATAGCTGCCATCCAAAAGACAAACAACAACAAATGTTGGCGAGGCTGTGGAGAAAGGGGAACCCTCCTACACTGCTGGTGGGAATGTAAATTAGTTCAACCATTGTGGAAAGCAGTATGGAGGTGCATCAAAATGCTCAAAACAGACCTACCATTTGACCCAGGAATTCCACTCCTAGGAATTTACCCTAAGAACGCAGCAATCAAGTTTGAGAAAGACAGATGCACTCCTATGTTTATCGCAGCACTATTTACAATAGCCAAGAATTGGAAGCAACCTAAATGTCCATCTGTAGATGAATGGATAAAGAAGATGTGGTACATATACACAATGGAATACTACTCAGCCATAAGAAGTGGAAAAATCCAAGCATTTGCAGCAACATGGATGGAGCTGGAGAGTATTATGCTCAGTGAAATAAGCCAAGCGGAGAAAGAGAAATACCAAATGATTTCACTCATCTGAGGAGTATAGGAACAAAGAAAAACTAACGGAACAAAACAGCAGCAGAATTACAGAACCCAAAAATGGACTAACAGGTACCAAAGGGAAAGGAACTGGGGAGGATGGGTGGGCAGGGAGGGATAAGGGAGGGGAAGAAGAAGGGGGGTATTAAGATTAGCATGCATGGGGGGAGGGAGAAAGGGGAGGGTGGGCTGCACAACACAGAGAGGACAAGTAGTGACTCTACCACATTTTGCTAAGCTGATGGACAGTAACCGTAATGTGGTTGTTAGGGGGTACCTGATATAGGGGAGAGCATAGTAAACATAGTATTCTTCAGGTAAGTGTAGATTAAAAATTTAAAAAAAAAAAAAAGAAAGAAAGAAAGAAAAGGGGGATTACTCCTTAACAGGATAAAACTATTGGTAAATCAAAGATCAACGCATGCTTTAAATATCCTTAATGTTGATCACTTAAAGGGTGTCAGATGATCAGCTATGGAGGCACTCTTTTCTGATAATATTCCTTTCTCTTAATTAAAAAAAAAAAAAAAAAAAGCAGTTACTGTGTGCTGACCTCCAATGAGTTCTGCACAGTGGTATAGAGGGCATGTCAAAGTGTGGGCAAAGGGTCTGTTTGTTTCTACGCAGAAGATCAAGGCCTAGCTTGGATACCCAGAAAATGAACTAAGATACGATATGAGGAGGAGCTTCCGGCATCAGCACTCTCTGGAGGACTCGTGCCGGGGGATGATCATCAAAAAGCCTCCACAGGGATCCGGACGATGCTGCGGTTGTGGCTGCATCCAGCCCACTGTCTCCTGGACTTGCCATAAGAAGGAGGAGGGAGATGTCTAGGCTGGCATGTGCATACAGTGAGACAACGAATTTGACTGGATCTGTACTGTTGGAACTCAACCAGGAGTTGGGAGGGGTGCAAGTTGTAGCACCCCAAAATCTCATGACTATAGACTATCTATGGTTAAAAGAACATATGGGATGTGAACAGATCCCAGAAATGGGCTGCTTTAATTTGTCTGATGGTTCAAGTACAGTTGGAAAATATCCATCATATCATAGATAAATTTTCACAAATGCCTAGGATGCCTAAATGGTTTTCTTGGCTTCACTGGAGATGGCTGGTAATTATAGATTTGCTTTGTTTATGTCACCGTATTCCTATTATGTTAATATGTGTGTGCAAATTAGTTAGTAGTTTAAAACCTATACATACTTAAGGTACTCTACAAGAAGATATGTCAAAGAAATAATCAATCCTCCCAAGTTTCCTTCATATGCTACATCTATAGCTTTTCTTCTTCCTTCCTAATTACAAACCTTAAATAGAATTCGTGCCTCATATCGAATTTACCGAGTATCATAATTCCTCCAGGTGGTAAAGATACCTCGAGACAAGTGCTGGGCATAGAAGCCACAGGGCATAAATCTGCAAAGAAGTAAAAAGCTAACCTTTGCAAACAATATGGCTTCTCTCTCACTTACCAACTTTACATTTCCCTGTATGGCCCCGGAAGATGACTGGTTAGCCAGAGACGGGTAAGATTCCTCAAGGGAGGAACAACCTAAGACAGGCACAGTCGCAGGGGGGCCATCAGGTGAGAATTTGGGGATCAACAGAGGTGAGGCTCAGAACCTCACCCCCCCTGCTTTGAGAGAAATCTTCTGCATCCGTGGATGTCTTGCTGCCCTTGTCTAGCCTGGATTAATACTTAGTCCATAGGCACACACCTGATCATCTGATCATCTACATTTGCCTTCTTACAGCACTAAACTATGTTTTCTACCTTTATCTTGCATCTACCTACCACTTCAGCATTTTATTAAAAATAAAAATAATAATAATAATAGGAGAAATGTGGGATCAACATATAAATCAAGTACAAAAATCAAATGAATATTCATATTTGACCTGATGGTTTATAGGTCATATTGCATGATCAAAACCGAAAGTTTCTGTGATGAATGCCCTTGTACTGTTCACCATGTAAGAATTTATTCACTCTGTAAGAATTCGTTCACCATGTAAGAACTTGTTCGTTATGCTTCAGAAGATTGGAGACTGACGAGAATTAGGCTTGAGATGGATTAATGATTGTACATTGAGCATTGACCCCCCTATACTGAATTTTATTGTTGTTAACAACCATTTGATCAATAAATATGAGAGATGCCCTCTCAAAAAAAAAAAAAAAAAAAAGCAATGGAAGTGATGAAGACTTAGGTAGTGATCGTTTAAAAAGATAGAGGATAAACTGGCTAATGAAAATTTCACAAACTTTTTCATTTCATAAGTTAGAATAAAATCTGAACAACTTATCATGGATGGGATAAAATATATTTTATATTTAAATCCTTATGTGACTTAGGTAGGCCCTGGAAACTTTTCCAACATCATAGCCAATCACTTGTTACCCACCCACTGTTAGATATACACAAATCCTTGTGGCATTCTTTCTAAGACAAGCTTATTCATGCTTCCAGCCTTTGGCAAAATGATATAATTCCAAGGAGAAATAGACAAATCTGCAATCACAGCTGAAGATTTAACACTCTTACTCTTCTAATAATTGGTGAAAAAAAGGGGAAAATATTAGTAATGATGTAAATGATTTTGGCAACACAGTATAAAATTTTTACCTAATGAACATATGTATAAATCTTCACCCAAGTACAGAATAATATATATTACGAATATGTAGAAATTGACTGAATACCGGAACCTATGTACAAACCTCAATGCATTTCGAAGGACTGAAGGTATATAGAGGATATGGGTTGTTTTTTCCATAAATCAGTTACGCAGTTACCATTGGGAACTATGATTTCTAGAAATCATTTTGGAAAGAATTTTATAAAGTATTCTTATGTTGAAAGCTAGGAAACACATTTTAATAAATTATGAATCAATGGAAGAATTATCATTAGAATTAGAAAATGTTGTAAATAAGGAATAACAAAAATTCTACATATATGAAAATTAAGTACTTCTATTGCTTAAAAATAAACTTCATAATCCTGAATGCCTAATATAAAAAGGACTAAAAACCCATTATATAAGCACCATTCTCAAAATGTTTTTTTTCAAAAATCACCAAAATTACACCAGATATGTCAAACAGAAGAAAAAATAAAGATAAGCACAGATATTTAAAAATAAAAAGTGAACATACAAATAGAAATATGCAAGTCAAAATTTGGTTCTTTGGAATGACTAATGACCAACAAGACTGAAAACTTTGTAAAACCTGAAAGGAAAAAAAAAAGAAACACAGTGCTAACTATTAGGAATAAAGCAGATATACTATACATATTATAGTTAGTTTAAAAATAACTGGGTACTATGAAGTGCTTTATGCCATCACATTAAGAAATGTAGACAAAAACAGACAAATTCCAAGAAATAAACTCACCAAATCTGACTCAGAAAAACAAAAGAGAAAAAAGATGAGTAATTTTAAAACTATTAAAGATATATAATTTGTCGTCAACCATTTTGCAACATATAAACTTTACTGATTAATTATGAGACATGTTCAATGCACAAATAATTAAAATCTTACACACATGCATAGACCAATAAAAGCAGCAAAAAGTTCCAGATTCACTTTATTTCTCTAGTCTAACCTTTACACCAAAGCCTAATTAGATCATTAAAGAACATTTGGTAATGTTTGACATTTTTTCATTGTTAACAACTGGGAAAGTGTGTCCTACTGAAATCTACAGAGTAGAGGTCAGTGATACTGCTAAGCCTCCTATAATACATAGAACAGGCTCCCTTAGCAATGAATTATCCCCCCCAAATGCCAGCAGTGTCACTGTAGAGAAACCTGAACACTATGTAATGCAGCCCTTTGCACCCCCACAAACTTCTCTCCATCAGCTAACAACTACTTCTTTGTGGTGTCTTATAGATTAGTTTGAACATTATAGAATTTTATTTTAATATAATCATACAATATGCAATTTTCTTTGTCTGGCTTTGTTCACTTGGAAAAATGCTTGGCTATTTATCGTGATTTTAATGCCACTTTAACATAACTTTGCAAAACCGAAGATTACAAAAATTTTCTCTCAATTTTGTTTTAGGAGTTTTATATTTTTGCACATTACATTTCAGTCTATGATCCATTTTGTGTAGATTTTGTAAACAGTGTTAGGAAAAGTTCAAGGTTTTTTTTGTTTGTTTGTTTTACTGTCCAATGGTTACAGCATGATTTTTTGCAAACATAATCCTTTACCCTTCAAATTGCCCTTGTCACCTTTGTCCAAATCAACTCACCACTTACACATGGATATACTCGTGGACACTCTATCTCTATTCCCTTTCATTCATATGTTTCAATCTCTATGTTAATGCCATACTTTTTAAAATTATCTAGCTCTAAAATGAGCCAGAAACCTCGTAGTATGAGTACTACATCTTTGTTTTTCCTGTTTCAAAGTTGCCTCGCTATTATATATTCCTTCATTTTCATATAAATTTTAGAATAAGCATACCATTGTCTACAGAAATCATGTTGGGGTTCTTAATGGTATTACATTGAACCTACAGATCATTTTGGGGAAAACTGACATGCTGAATTAGGTTGCTAGAAGATGAGCAAATTTTGCAATGAATAATAAAATAAAGGTTTAAATTACCCCGTGAATGTGATTTTTGGTCTGATTTCATGTACTGCTTCTTGCTTAGGAATTGACCTGTTTTATGATTTTAATTCCCTATTTTGTAAGTGCCAATGGAATCATCCTGATCAGGGGTAAAGTGCAAATAGGTAAGTGTAGGGAACAAATTCCCCTGTTATTCACAATCAATGGTTCCTTTGATGTTACAGCTAACAAAAACTCCTGTCTTTTTTGCCCCTTACCAGGAGGTATAGGAGGCCCAGAACATTACTGGACTCTTTTGATATTGGATAGAGCACAAGTTGCTGTGTCTGATGAATTTTGTAGTGAGCAATAACCTTCCATGAGTGGTTCTGGGGAAAAAGGAGGCAGCATGCAAAGGGAGGCAGCCTCCAACTGGAGGAACCCTACTTGGGTTTTGGAGTTGGGATTTTCACACAACTACTAAATATACACCCCTTTGAAAAGCTGTTCCTAGCTGGCTATTGAGCTATTCTTGAAACTGGACATGTTACCATAGTGGCCTGATGATTTTCTGGACTGATGTACTTTTTAGGTAGATTGAGTTGTATGTTCCAACTAGCAGGATGGTAAGCAATCAAGAAAACCTATTTGTCAAATGGAAATGGTATACTGAAGAATGCATCTGGCTTGAAGAATGCAAAGACTTCTCAGCTTTACAGTTTGATGTGAGAAAGTGGCAGCCATGACTGAAAGTTTTTCTTCCAGCCCACTGCCTGAAGCAGGGCTAAAGGTGCTGGCTCTTCTGGGGTCACAGAGGACTCCCTAAATGCCCAGGCCTTCCTCACTGCTCTTTAGCTGCCTGAAACACAATGTTCACCATAGCTGTTTCAGCCTAATCTCCAGCACTGTGTTGTGTTTTTGCTCAACTATTTGAAACCTGACATTTAAACAGAAGCTACTCAACAATGAGAAGATAGTCTGACTCAGTTTCCCATGTCTCCTCCTGTTCCACATACATTGGTAAAGTAGTTTGATCACTAAATATAACTGCATTAAGAAAGCAATTATCTTCTTTAGGCTGGTTAGGCTGTTTCCTACATAATGACCAGAATAGGAGGTGTTGAGATCTATGATTTTTATGAAACTATTCTCAGAGAGGATTAAAGATGGCAGCATGAGAGGTGAGACCAAGGCTTCCTCCTGAAACTGCATATAATACAAAAATATAATTAATGCAACTAACCCTGAGAGAGCACCAGGAAAGAGGACTGCACCAAACTGTGTACACCTGGAGAAAAGAGCAGACCTCATGGAACAGGGTAATGCACCAAAACTGTAACCTGGCAAGACCCAAACCCTTCCCCCACCCCAGCTCATGGGCAAGTAGAAGAGAAACTGAGCAGGGAGGGAGTGGAAGGCCTGGGACTGCTGAATACCTAGCACCAGAGATCTTCTCTGGGAGCACAAACCTACATTTCATGATGCTTTCACCATACTCTCATGATTATGGGGTTGGAAAGCTGTGACAGGTGGAGTTCATGCAGAGACTGGGATTCTGGCCACTTGTGGAAAGCAGGGATCCATATCCAGATGCTCTGGGACAGAAGTGTATACCTGTGTGCTTAGCCCACTGGTTGAGGCAGTGGAGACAGGCATAGCAGCAAGGAAGTAGGAAAAAGCTCTTTCCTCCCCAACAAGCAACAATATCACTCTCCTGCAACCCACAGCATTGCTTCAGGGGCTGAGCACCCCCAGAGAGTAGAGATTCTGGACACAAGAGGGTGCCACATACAAATAGGAAATGCCAAAGGAACCTGGTCCAGAGTAAAATTTATAATATAACTCCCAAGAAAGATTTAAATGAAATGGATCACGTGACTTCCTGAAAGGGAGTTCAAAATGAAAATCATTAACATGCTCATGGAGGTACAGAAAGACAGTCAAGAACTCAGGAATGAATTCTGGTCAGAGATCCAACCACTGAAGAGCACAATGAAGGGTATTAAAAGCAGATTGGATATGGTGGAGGAGATGATAAATGAAATGGAAACCAGAGAACAGGAATACAAAGAAGATGAGGCACAGAGAGAAAAAATGATCTCCAAGAATGGAAGAATATTGAGAGAACTGTGTGACCAATCCAAATGAAACAACATTTGCATTATAGGGATACCAGAAGAAGAATAGAGAGAGAAAGGGATAGAAAGTGTCTCTGAGGAGGTAATTGCTGAAAACTTCCCCAATCTGGGGAAGGAAATAGTCTTTCAAGCCATGGAGCTCCACTGATTTCCCAACACAAGTGAGCCAAGGAGGACAACACCAAGACATATAGTAATTAAAATGGCAAAGATGAAGGATAAGGACAGACTATTAAAAACAGCCAGAGAGAGAAATAAGATCACATACAAAGGAAATCACATCAGGCTAACATCAGACTTCTCAGCAGAAAACTTACAGGCAAGCAGAGAGTGGCATGTTATATTTAATGCAATGAAGCAGAAGGGCCTGGAACCAAGACTACTTTATCTGGCATGATTATCATTTAAATTTGAAGGAGGGATTAAACAATTTCTAGATGAGCAAAAGCTGAGAGAATTTACCTCCCACAAACCATCTCTACAGTCTATTTTGGAGGAACTTCTATAGATGGAAGGTTTCCTAAGGTTTAATAGCTGTCACCAGAGGAAACAAAACCATAGTAAAGAAAGTAGAACAGTTAATTATTAAGCAAATGCAAAATTAAATTAACTATCCCCCAAAACAATCAAGGTATAGACAAACAGTACAGAATATGATACCTAATATATAAAGAATGGAGGAGGAAGAAAAAGAAGGAGAAAAGGAAAAGAACATTTAGATTGTGTTTGTAACCGCATATTAAGTGAGTGAAGTTATACTCTTAGATAGTAGGGAAGATAACCTTGAACCTTTGGTAACCACGAATGTAAAGTGTGTGATGGCAATAAGCACATACCTATCGATAAGCAGCCAAATGTAAATGGAGTGAATGCACCAATCAAAAGACATGGAGTCACTGAATGGATTAAAAAAAGGGACCCATCTATATGCTGCCTACAAAAGACTCACTTCAAACCCAAATACATACACAGACTAAAAGTGAAGGGATGGAAAAAGATATTTCATGTAACTAATAGTAAGAAAAAAGCAGGAGTTGCAGTTCTTGTACTAGACAAAATAGACTTCAAAACAAAGAAAGTCACAAGAGACAAAGAAGGGCATTACATAATGAGAAAGGGGTCAATCCAACAAGAAGATACAACCATTATAATTACCTCTGGTCCCAACACAGGAGCACCTACATATGTGAAACAAATACTAACTGAATTAAAAGGGGAAATAGAATGCAATGCATTCATTCTAGGAGACTTCAACACTCCACTCACTCTGATGGACAGACTAACCAGACAGAAAATAAGAAAGGACAGATAGGCACCAAACAACACATTAGAACAGATGGACCTAACAGACATCTACAGAACTCTACATCCAAACACACCAGAATACACATTCTTCTCAAGTGCACATGGAACATTTTCAAGAATAGATAATATACTAGGCCACAAAAAGAGCCTCAGTAAATTAAAAAGGATTGTAATTGTACCGACCAGTTTCTCAGACCACAAAGGTATAAAACTAGAAAAAAATTACACACACAAAAAAGAAAAATCACACAAATACATGGAGGCTTCACAACATGCTCCTAAATAACCAGTGGATCAATGACAAAATAAAAACAGAGATCAAGCAATATATGGAGACAAATGATAACAATAATTTAACCCAAAAAATCTGTGGGATGCAGCCAAGGCTGTGCTAAGAGAAAAGTATATTGCAATACAGGCCTACCTCAGGAAAGAAGAACAATCCCATATAAGCATTCTAGACTCACAATTAATGAAACTAGAAAAAGAAGAAGAAATGAGGCCCAAAGTCAGTAGAAGGAGGGACATAATAAAGATTAGAGCTGAAATATATAAACGTGAAAAGACTAAAACAATAGAAAGAATCAATGAAAGCAAATGTTGGTTCTTCAAGAAAATATACAAAATAGATAAATCCTGAGCCAGACTTATCAAGAAAAAAAGAGAATCTACACATATAAACAGAAACAGAAATGAGAAAGGAAAAATCACTATGGACACCACAGAAATACAAAAATTATGAGAGAACACTATGAAAAATTATATGCTGACAAACTGGATAACATAGGAGAAATGGACAACTCTCTAGAAAAATAGAAGCTTCCAAGGCTGACAAAGGAAGAAACAGAAAATCAGAATAGACCAATTAACAGCAATGAAATTGAACTGGTAATCAAAAAACTACCTAAGAACAAAACTCCTGAACCAGATGGCTTCACCACTGAATTTTATCAAATATTTAGTGAAAACCTAATACACATTCTCCTTAAAGTTTTCCAAAGGGTAGAAGAAGAGGGAATACTTCCAAACTCATTCTATGAGGCCAGCATCACTCTAATACCTAAGGCAAAGACACCACAAAAAAAGAAAATTACAGACCAATATCACTGATGAACACAGGTGCAAAAATAATCAACAAAATATTAGCAAACCAAGTTGAAAAATACATGAAAAAGATCATCCATCATGATCAAGTAGGATTTATTCCAGGGATGCAAGGATAGTACAACATTCGAAAATCCATCACCATTATCCACCAGATCAACAAAAAGGACAAAAACCACATGATCATCTCCATAGATGCTGAAAAAGCATTTGACAAAATTCAACATTGGTTCATGATAAAAAAACTCTCAACAAAATGGGTATAAAGGGCAAGTGCCTCAACATAATAAATGTGACAAACCCACAGCCAACATCATATTTAACAGTGAGAAGCTGAAAGGTTTTCCTTTAATATCAGGAACAAGACAAGGATGCCCACTTTCCCTACTTCTATTCAACAAAGTACTGGAAGTCCTAGCCATGGCAATCAGACAACACAAAGAAATAAACACATCCAGATTGGCAAGGAAGAAGGTAAACTGACCCTGTTTTCAGATGACATGATATTGTACATAAAAAACCATAAAGAATCCACTCTAAAACTACTAGATCTAATTCAGAAAAGTTGCAGGATACAAAATTAATACACAGAAATCTGTGGCATTCCTATACACTAACAATGAACTAGCAGAGAGAGAAATCAGGAAAACAATTCCATTCACAATTGCATCAAAAATAATAAAATACCTAGAAATAAACCTAATGAAGGAAGTGAAAGACCTATACCCTGAAAACTATAAGACACTCTTAAGAAAAATTTACGAAGATACCAATAAATGGAAACACATCCAATGCTCATGCATAGGAAGAATTATATTGTACAAATTTCCATCCTGCCTAAAGCAATCTACAGATTCAATGCAATCCTATCAAAATATAAACAGCATTCTTCAACAAACAAGAACAAATAGTTCTAAAATTCATATGGAAACACAAAAGACCCTGAATAGTGAAAGCAGTCCCAAGAAAGAAGAATAAAGCTGTGGAATTATGCTCTCTGACTTCAAGCTCTACTACAAAGCCACAGTAATCAACACAATTTGGTACTGGCACAGAGCAGACCCATAGACCAATGGGACAGACTAGAGAGTCCTGATATAAATCCAACCATATATGGTCAATTAATATACGATAAAGGAGCCATGGATATACAATGGGGAAATGACAGCCTCTTCAACAGCTGGTGTTGGCAAATCTCAACAGCTACATGCAAGAGAATGAAACTGGATTATTGTTTAACCCCATAAACAAAAGTAAACTCAAAGTGGATCAAAGACTTGAATTTAAGTCATGAAACCATAAAACTCTTAGAAGACAACACAGGCAAACATCTCCTGAATGTAAGCATGAGTGACATCTTCCTGAATGCATCTCCTCGAGCAAGGGAAACACAAGCAAAAATGAACTCATGGGACTACATCAAACTAAAAATTTCTGTACAGCAAAGGACACCACTGACAGAACAAAAAGTTCTCCTACAGCATGGGACAATGTATTTGTAAATGACATATCCGACAAGGGGTTAACATCCAAAATATATAAAGAACTTACACACCTCAACACCCAAAAAGCAAATAACTTGATTAAAAAATGGGCAGAGGATATGAAGAGAGAGTTCTCCAAAGAAGAAATTCAGATGGCCAACAGACACATGAAAAGATGCCCCACATCACTAATCATCAGGGAAATGCAAATTAAAACTACAATGAGATATCACCTCACACCAGTAAGGGTAGTCAGAATTGAAAAGACTAACAGCAGCAAATACTGGAGAGGATGTGGAGAAAGGGGAACCCTCCTACACTGCTGGTGGAAATGTAAGCTAGTTCAGCCATTGCAGAAAGCAATATGGAGGTTCCTCAAAAAACTAAAATAGAAATACCATTTGACCCAGGAATCTCACTCCTTGGAATTTACCCAAAGAATACAACTTCTTAGATTCAAAAAGACATATGCACCCCTACGTTCATCGCAGCACTTTTTGCAATAGCCAAGATATGGAAGCAACCTAATTGTATATCTTTAGATGAATGGATAAAGAAGATGTGGTACATATACACAATGAAATACTATTTGGTCAATAGAAAGAAACAAATTCTACCATTTTCAGCAACATGGATGGAGCTGGAGGACATGCTCAGTGAAATAATCCAGGCTGAGAAAGACAAATGCCAAATTATTTCCCTCGTTTGTGGAGTATAACAATGAAGCAAAACTGAAGGAACAAAATAGTAGTAGACTCAGAGATGCCAAGAACAAATTAGTGGTTTCCAAAGGGGAGGAGTGAGGAAGAGCGGGTCAGAGAGAGGGAGAAGGGGATTGAAGGGTATTATGCTCAGTACACATGGTGTGGGGGGTCACGGGTAGAACAGTTTAGCACAGAGAAGGCACATAGTAGATCTGTCACATTTTGCTGATGGACAATGACTGCATTGGGGTATGGGTGGGGACTTGATAATATGGGTAAATGTAGTAACCACGTTTTTTTTCATGTGAAACCTCCATAAGAGTGTATATCAATCATACCTTAATAAAAAAATAAAAAATAAACTATTTTGAAAATTTGGAAGTTCAGGATTCTGCCTTGACCATAGTGGGCATGATGCACCATTACTTTCCTTAACAACCATAGATATGACAGAGTGGTACCACCCTCCAAATGGCACCCTTTTAGAAAAGTGGTCTAAAGGATTGAAACTTAATTCTAGATAAATTTTTATGCACATGATTTTGGCTCTCTTGCACTTGACACTTCTAGACCAAAGGTCTGTTTGAGAAGAGTGTGACTGGAAAAAGGGTGAAGTTATAGGGACTGAAATGGGACAAACAGATTTTGTGATAGTTGTGGTAGAATAAAAATTCTGGCACTTGTGGCAGGATCACTTTAGACTCTGAAAGTGTGGCTGGGTGAGGGGTTAGGCAGAACTTACAGAACTATCTCTGAAGCCTTCCTCCCAAAGGAAAACACCATGGTGGAGTTCACCCAATGTGTTGTGATGACCTTTGAATATAACTGACCTCAGAATCTTCCATCCCCCACCAGATGGCTCCAACTGCATGAGAATAGGGGATGACCTGATCTCATCCAATTTCCATGCAAGACACTGCAGAATGTCATCCACAACTAATGTCAACCACATCTGTGACGCAGATAATTTGATGTTCTGGACAAGCAGGACCAATACAACTAACTGTTCTTAGGCAGTCCCTCTGAAAACAATGATAGACTTCAATTATTAGGAGTTAATTGGGGGCCCTAAGGCATACCAACTGACAATACACAGGAGGCTCCCTGGGAGATCCTGTTTGGAACCAAGTGGGAGTGTTTGTTTGCAACACTGGAGATCCAAGGTGAAATCTGACGCTTGCTGCCATACATGGAGCAGAAGGAGAGACTGAAGAGGCAGACCACTCCAGTAAGCAGGGGAACTTACATATGTATGAAGCTTCTCTTGGGTGACCACAAGATGAGTAGATCTCCACAAAGGCCCACCAGAATCTTAAGAGTTTATATAGAGGCCTTAATAGGATTCAGTCACATATATAGTCTAGATGGCCTCAACAACACATTACTTTCTCAATGCTGTGCCCTTAAAATGGCTGTTTGTTTAACAAAAATGGGTGTCAGGTACATTCCATGGACCCAAGGACAAGGGAGGGGCTAAGGAGTCTCCAACTGACCAGGTCTGGTTTGTGGGTCAACCAGTGGTCACATCCTCTTGATGACCTCCTCCAACAGGAAAGCACTGTCAACTCATCCTGTCTGATTGATCTATGTCCTAATTTTAACAAGGGAGGGGAAACAATTGAAAGTATTTTTTAAAGTGGTACCACATGTGCCCTCAGAGCTTTACAAAAAGTAAGCATTAGTTGCCTGTATTGAAAAAAGCACTGATTTTCATTTCACGGGTGAAGTATAAGTAACTCCCACACATTTTGATTAGAGGTTCTTGTAAGAGTTTTCCCCTGACTTTAGCTGAAGTGATCAATAATACCACCTCAGTCCTGGAAGGCATTCAAGTCAGCTTCAACTCACTGGTCAGTATTATTGTGCATGATGGAACTGCCCTAGACTTCCACCTTGTTGTACATGAGTCCATCCTTCTTTTCCTGATTAATGCCTCAGACCTGGTAAAAAGGTAAGAGTGACACTTAAGGGGACAGTCACCTGATTTTCTAAAGTAGACACTACTGCTTTCTGGAATTGTTTAACTGGCTAAATCTGGGCCTCTGTGGGAAAGGGGAGGAGCATTGCTAAAGTAAATGCTGTAGGTGTCTCATTCTATTGTCTGGAGTTATGCTGACAATAGCCTTGCTTAAGTGTAATGTAAGACAAACCAAATGGATTTGACTCCAGCCACTATCAATCAGACTAATTAGAATAGCCAATGGAATGGCATATGCATGAAAAATTTTGCTTGAGGCTAGATTTGCAACATGTAGGCATAGAAATTTGGCAGATAATACTCCATGAATATTTTCTAATTTCTGCGTAGTCTGGGCTTCTTCAACAGAGAAACCTACTTTGTTAAAGGATGGTTGAATGACAAACATGCCTCAAAAGTTAGAGATAGGTAATTATTCTGAAGGGATTTAGAGACTTATCTTCCTGTAGATATTTGCTTACATTTGAGGGTAGAGACCTCCTTTTCCCTCTCTCCATAGACATTTTTCATCCAGAGTAAAGGCCCTTGTCTCTTTCTCTGGAAAAAGGATGCACTGTAACTACTCACCTAGATGGTGAACTGTTGAGAAAGAAATCCAGATTCATGGACATAAAAATATCTGCTGTAGTCTGACTTGTTTAAAATGTCTACAGACCATGTTTTAGTGGATGGAGGGCAGTATCTTAAGGTAAAAATACTTGGAAAACAAACCAATGTCCATTTCAGAGTAATTTGGAAGGTTTTTTTGTTTTTTGTATCATTAATCTACAACTACATGAGGAACATTATGTTTACTAGGCTCCCCCGTTCACCAACTCTCCCCCACAAACCCCATTAGAGACTCTGTCCATAAGCGTAGTAAGATGCTGTAGAGTCACTACTTGCCTTCTCTGTGTTGCACAGCCCTCCCCGTGCCTCCCCCCAAAATAATACATGCTAATCTTAATGGCCCCTTTCTTTCCTCCACCCCTTATCCCTTCCTTCCCACCATCCTCCCCAGTCCCTTTCCCTTTGGTAACTGTTAGTCCATTCTTGGGTTCTGTGATTCTGCTGCTGTTTTGTTACTTCAGTTTTTTCTTTGTTCTTATACTCCACATATGAATGAAATCATTTGGTATTTGTCTTTCTCTGCCTGGCTTATTTCACTGAGCATAATACCCTCTATCTCCATCCATGTTGTTGCAAATGGTAGGATTTGTTTTCTTCTTATGGCTGAATAATATTCCATTGTGTATATGTAACACATCCTTTTATCCCTTCATCAACTGATAGACACTTAGGTTGCTTCCATTTCTTTGCTATTGTAAATAGTGCTGCAATAAACAGGGTGCATCTTTCTTTTTCAAACAGTACTGCGGTATTAGGGTAAATTCCTAGAGGTGGAATTCCTGGATCAAATGGTATTTCTATTTTGAGCTTTTGGAGGAACCTCCATACTGCTTTCCACAATGGTTGAACTAATTTACATTCCCACCAGCAGTGCAGGAGGGTTCCCCTTTTTCCACAACCTTGCCAACATTTGTTGCTCTTTGTCTTTTGGATGGTGGCTATCCTTACTGGTGTGAGGTGATATCTCAATATGGTTTTAATTTGCATTTCTCTGATAACTAGTGATGTGGAGCATCTTTACATGTGTCTGTTGGCCATCTGAACTTCTTCTTTGGAGAAATGTCTATTCATCTCCTCTGCCCACTTTTTAATTGGATTATTTGCTGTTTGTTTGTTGAGGTGCATGAGCTCTTTATATATTTTGGATGTCACCCCTTTCTCAGATCTGTCATTTGTGAATATATTCAATATATTCTCCCATACTGTAGGATGCTCTTTTGATCTACTGATGGTGTCCTTTGCTGTACAGAAGCTTTTCAGCTTAATATAGTCCCAATTGTTCATTTTTGCTTTTGTTTCCGTTGCCTGGGGAGATATGTTCATGAAGAAGTTGCTCATGTTTATGCCCAAGAGATTTTTGTCTGTGCTTTTTACTGAGTTCTTTGGTTTCATGACTTACATTCAGGTCTTTGATCCATTTTGAATTTATTTTTTGGTATGGGGTTAGACAATGATCCAGTTTCATTCTCTTACATGTAGCTGTCCAGTTTTGCCAACACCAGCTGTTGAAGGGGCTGTCCTTTCCCCATTGTATGTCCATGGCTCCTTTATCATATATTAATTGACTGCATATATTTGGGTTAATATTTGAACTCTCTATTCTATTCCACTGTTCCTGGCTCTCTTCTTATGCCAGTACCAAATTGTCTTGATTACAGTGGCTTTGCAGTAGAGCTTGAAGTTAGGGAGTGAGATCCCCCCCCACTTTATTCTTCTTTCTTAGGATTGCTTTGGTTATTCAATGTTTTTGGTGGTTCCATATGAATTTTTGAACTATTTGTTCCAGTTCATTGAAGAAAGATGTTGGTAGTTTGGTAGGGATTGCATTGAATCCATAGATCACTTTGGACAGGATGTCATTTTGATAATATTAATTCTTCCCAGCCAAGAAATTGGGATGAGTTTCCATTTGTTAGTGTCCTCTTTAATTTATCTTAAGAGTGTCTTACAGTTTTCAGGGTATAGGTCTTTCACTTCCTTGGTTAGGTTTATTCCTAGATATTCTATTCTTTTTGATGCAATTGTGAGTGGAATTGTTTTCCTGATTTCTCTTTCTGTTGGTTCATTTTTAGTGTATAGGAAAGCCAAAGATTTCTGGGTATCAGTTTTGTATCCTGCATCTTTGCTGAATTACAATATTAGTTCTAGTAGTTTTGGAGTAGATTCTTTAGGGTTTTGTATGTACAATATCATGTCATCTGCAAATAGTGACAGTTTGACTTCTTCTTTACCAATCTGGATTCCTTGTGTTTCTTTGTTTTGTCTAATTGCCATGGCTAGGACCTCCAGTACTCTGTTGAATAACAGTGGGGAGAGTGGGCATCTCTGCCTTGTTCCTGATCTTAGATGAAAAGCTTTCAGCTTCTCGCTGTTCAGTATGATGTTGGCTGTGGGTTTATCAAAGATGGCCTTTATTATGTTGAGGTACTTGCCTTCTATACCCATTTTGTTGAGCGTTTTTATCATTTTCATGGATGTTGAATTTTGTTGAATGCTTTTTCAGCATCTATGGAGATGATCATGTGTTTTTTTCCTTCTTTTTGTTTATGTTGTGGATGATGTTAATAGATTTTGGAATGTTGTACCATCCTTGCATCCGAGATGAATCCCACTTGGTCATAGTGTATGATCCTTTTGATGTATTTTTTAATTCAATGTGCTAATATTCTCTTGAGTATTTTTGCATCTATATTCATCAGGGATATTGGTCTGTAATTTTCTTTTTTGGTGGGGTCTTTGCCTGGTTTTGATATTAGGGTGGTACTGGCTTCATAGAATGAGATTGGAAGTATTCCTTCCTCTTCCATTTTTTGGAAAACTTTAAGGAGAATGGGGATTATGTCTTCTCTGTATGTTTGATAAAATTCAGCGGTAAATCCATCTGTCCTGGGGATTTTGCTCTTGGGTAGTTTTTTGATTACCACTTCAATTTCGTTGCTGGTAATGGATCTGTTTAGATTTTGTGTTTCTTCCTTGCTCAGTCTTGGAAGGTTGTATTTTTCTAGGAAGTTGTCCATTTCTTCTAGGTTTTCCAGCTTGTTGGCATATAGGTTTTCATAGTACTCTCTAATAATTTTTTGTATTTTCATTGTGTCCATCATGATTTTTCCTTTCTCATTTCTGATTCTGTTGATGTGTGTTGACTCTCTTTTTCTCTTAATAAGTCTGGCTAGGGGCTTATCTATTTTGTTTATTTTTTCAAAGAACCAGCTCTTGCTTTCATTGATTTTTTCTATTGTTTTATTCTTCTCAATTTTATTTATTTCTTCTCTCATCTTTGTTATGTCCCTCCTTCTGCTGACTTTGGGCCTCATTTGTTCTTCTTTTTCCAGTTTCAATAATTGTGACTTTAGACTACTCATTTGGGATTGTTCTTCCTTCTTTAAATAGACCTGGATTGCTATATACTTTCCTCTTAGTGCTGCCTTCACTGCATCCCACAGAAGTTTGGGCTTTATGCTGTTGTCATTTGTCTCCATATATTGTTTGATCTCTATTTTAATTTAGTCATTGATCCACTGATTATTTAGAAGCATGTTGTTAAGCCTCCATATGTTTCTGAGCCTTCTTGCTTCCTTTGTACAACTTAGTTCTAGTTTTATCCCTATGTTCTGAGAAGTTGGTTGGTAGAATTTCAATCTTTTTGAATTTACTGAGGCTCTTTTTGTGGCCTAGTATGTGGTCTATTCTGGAAAATGTTCCATGTGCACTTGAGAAGAATGTGTATCCTGCTGCTTTTGGATGTAGAGTTCTGTAGATGTCTATTATGTCCATCTGTTCTAGTGTATTGTTCAGTGCCTCTGTGTCCTTACTTATTTTCTGTTCTATGGATCTGTCCTTTGTAGTGAGTGGTGTGTTGAATTATCCTAAAATGAGTGCATTGCATTCTGTTTCCTCCTTTAATTCTATTAGTATTTGTTTCCCATATGTTGGTGCTCCTGTATTGGGTGCATAAATATTTATAATGGTTATATTCACTTGTTTGACTGACCCCTTTATCATTATGTAATGTCCTTCTTTATCTCTTGTTACTTTCTTTGTTTTGAAGTCTATTTTGTCTGATACTAGTACTGCAACACCTGCTTTTTTCTCCCTGTTGTTTGCATGAAATATCTTTTTCCATACCTTGACTTTTAGTCTGTGCATGTCTTTGGGTTTGAGGTGAGTCTCTTGTAAGCAGCATATAGATGGGTCTTGTTCTTTTATCCATTCAGTGACTCTGTGTCTTTTGATTGTTGGATTAGATCATTTACATTTAGGGTGATTATCAATAAGTATGTACATATTGCCATTGCAGGCTTTACATTTTTGGGTACCTAAGGTTCAAGGTTAACTTCCTTAGTATCTAAGGGTCTAACTTAACTCACTTAGTACACTATTACAAACAGAATCTTAAGGTTCTCTTTTTCCCTCCTTTTTTCTTCCTCCTCCATTCTTTATATATTAGGTATCATACTTTGTTCACTTTGTCCATCCCTTTTTATTACCTCTGGTGACAGCAATTTTTTTTTAGTTGAGAATTCAATTGCATTTTTATTAATGTTCTTAAAATATTAAATACATAAAAGCACAAAATAAAATGCATACAGCCAATTTTCACATAGTGAACCACATTTGAAACCAGTGCCCAAATAAGAAAATTAAACACTAACAAAACCCCCCAAATTGCCACTAGTTACCATCCCTACCATCTGTCTCCCCCTCCCTGTAAACTATACAAATCAGTGGACTTTAGTGTATTCACAATGCTGTGCAAACACTACATCTCTCTAGTTTCAAAACTTCATAACCTGGAAGAACACTGTGTCCTTCAAGTAATTTCTTTCAGAAATGCTCTGTAATTTTCAATGTAGAAACCTTCCAACTTCATGGTCAAACTTATTCCAAGAAATTTGGGGGATGCTATTGTAATTGTAGATCTTTTTTTTTTTTGAGAGTGCATCTCTCATATTTATTGATCAAATGGTTGTTAACAACAATAAAATTCTATATAGGGGAGTCAATGCTCAATGCACAATCATTAATCCATCTCAAGCCCATTTCTCATCAGTCTCCAATCTTCTGAAGCATAACGAACAAGTTCTTACATGGTGAACGATTTCTTACATAGTGAATAAGTTCTTACATGGTGAACAGTACAAGGGCATTCATCACAGAAACTATAACAATCAGGTCAAATATGAATATTCATTTGATTTTTATACTTGATTTGTATGTGGATCCCACATTTCTCCTTTTATTATTTTTATTTTTAATAAAATGCTGAAGTGGTAGGTAGATGCAAGATAAAGGTAGAAAACATAGTTTAGTGTTGTAAGAGAGCAATTGCAGATGACAAGGTGTGTGCCTGTAGACTATATGCTGATCCGAGCTAGACAAGGGCAATAAAACATCCACGGATGCAGAAGCTTTCTATAAAAACAGGGGGGGGGGTGAGGTTCTAAGCTTCACCTCTGTTGTTCCCCAATTTCTCACCTGATGGCCCCCCTGCGACTGTGCCTGTCTTAGGTTGTTCCTCCCTTGAGGAATCTTACCCATCTCTGGCTAACCAGTCATCTTCCGGGGCCATACAGGGAAATGTAAAGTTGGTAAGTGAGAGAGAAGCCATATTGTTTGAAAAGGTTAGCTTTCCAATTCTTTGCAGATTTATGCCCTGTGGCTTCTATGCCCAGCACTTGTCTCGAGGTATCTTTACCACCTGGAGGAATTATGATATTCGGTAAATTTGATATGAGGCACAAATTCTATTTATGTTGACAGCAATTTAACCTTAGAAACACTTCCATCTATAGTAGCCCCTCCAAAATACACTGTAGGGATATTAGTGGGAGGTAAATTCTCTCTGGTTTTGCTTATGTGGAAATTGTTTAATCCCTCCTTCAAATTTAAATGATAATCTTACTGGATAAAGTATTCTTAGTTCGAAGCCCTTCTGCTTCATTGCATTAAATATATCATGCCACTCCCTTCTTGCCTATAAGGTTTCTGCTGAGAAGTCTGATGTTAGCCTGATGGGCTTTCCTTTGTACATGATCTTATTTCTCTTTCTGTCTGCTTTTAATAGTCTGTCCTTATCCTTGATCTTTTCCATTTTAATTATTATATGTCTTGGTGTTGTCCTCCTTGGGCCCTTGGGTTGGGAGATCTGTGCACCTCCACGGTCTGAGAGATTATCTCCTTCCTCAGATTGGGGAAGTTTTCAGCAATTACCTCCTCAAAGAGTCTTTTTATTCCTTTTCCTTTGTCTTCTTCTGATTCCCCTATAATGCGTATATTGTTCTGTTTCGATTGTTCACACAGTTCTCTCAATATTCTTTCAATTCTACAGATCATTTTTTCTCTCTGTGCCTCAGCTTTTTCATATTCCTCTTCTCTAATTTCTTTTTCATTTATTGTCTCATCTACCATATCTAATATGCTTTTAAAACCTTCTGGTTTATGTTTTATTTCTGATATGGTGTTCCATAATGATTGGATCTCTGATCAGAATTCATTCCTGAATTCTTCAATATTATTCTGTACCTCCATGAGCATGTTTATGATTTTTATTTTGAAATCTCTTTCAGGAAGATTGATGAGATTGGTTTCTTTTGACTTTTTGTCTGATGTGTGTATGATTTTGCTCTGAACCATGTTCATGTGACATTTCATATTTGTACATGGCACCCTCTAGTGCCCAGAAGCTCTACTCTCTGGAGCTGCTCAGCCCCTGGAGCAATATCTGGTTTTGTCGGGGAGTGGTGCTGGTGCCTGGGGGGAGGAAAGAACTGTTTCCTGTTTCCTGGCTGCTATGCCTATCTCCACTGCCAGAACCCATGGGCCAAACACACAGTTGTAAGCCTTTAAGCTTTGTATTTGTAGCTGCTGTAGGCAGGGTTTCCCTCTGGCTGGCTTGACACCAGGGTAGGCCTTGCCATTTTGTGAATCACTTGCAGGCTGGCTGGGAGGAAGGCTCAGCAGGCTGTGTATCATGGTCATGCTGGGGGGCCTTGGAACTGCATATTCAGTCAGTGGGATGGAATGCCTGAAGATCGTGAAAGTTCCCAACCTGCTGAGCAGAGTGCACCCAGACAGTATTGTCTACCTGTTCTCTTTCTTGAGCGATAAGCTCTGTGCAATCATTGCCCCTTTACCAGCCCTCTCACTTTTAGGAAGTCTCTCATACTGCCTGCCCAGATCAGCCAGATATGGATCCCTGTTTACCGCAAGCAGCTGGAATCTGTCTCTCCAGGCATCTAACCTTTGTCCTGAGTAGAAATCTCTGTGTTATACTTGCTCCTTTAGCAGCCTTCTCACTGTTAGGAAGTCTCTCAGACTCCCCACCTTTCTTTTGTCCCAGAGTATCCAGCTATGACTTCGTGTTTTCCACAAGCAGTGGGAATCTCAGTCTCTCCAGGTAGTCCACCTGTCTTAGCTTTCCAACCCCACTAATCATCAGAGCACCATGCAATGCAGGTTTGTGCTCCCAGAGCAGATCTCCAGGGCTAGGTGTTTAGCAGTCCCAGACCTCCATTCCCTGCCCATTCTGTTTCTCTTCCTCCCGCTGGTGAGCCAGGGTTGGGGATGGGCTCGGGTCTCACTGGGTCACGGCTTTGGTACATTACCTTGTTCTGTGAGGTCTGTTCTTTCCTCCAGGTATATGCAGTCTGGCACAGCCTTCTTTCCTGTTGCTTTTCAGGATTAGTTGTATTAATTATACTTTTGTATTATTTGTGGTTTTAGGAGGAGGTCTCTGTCTCACCTCTCTTACTGTCATCTTTAATCCCTCAGTCTAGATGTGAAAAATCCTGGCATCATTTTGTAGGAATTTTGTGTTTCATCTTGTTTTGTTATCAATCTTCCTACTAATTGCCTCAGTTTATGAACATAATAAAGCTGCAAAGGCTGATAGGTGATACCATATACATCCACAAGTTAAGTAGGCTGTTGTCAACAGGCTCATTCAAGTTCATACTGATAATTTTAACTGCTGGGGTATTTTTGGCACACATTTATCAGCTAATATACCCTATGGAGTTATTTGTATGTGTTACTATACCTTCCTCTTACCAGCAAAGATATAGTTTAATTTCCATGGCAAATCAAATATACATCACCAAAGGGAATATAATCAGGATATTAATATCAATGAATGGAATATGAAAAAGAAAAGAGATATGAAGAACAATTTTGGGGGTATATAGTGCTTTTTCATTATCAGTGTAACTCAATATCTTCAACTGATAATGTTGAAAATAACAAGAGTTTTCCTGTAAAATTTCAGTGATTGCATTGTTGGGCCAATTCTCTCTGTGCATGGCAGTAATGGGAAATGCATTCAGTGCTCATAAGTGAAATGTTTGTATCCTTTCACAATGGAAACAAGACAGTGCTTTACATTATTTGCCTTAGTGTGGCCCACACACAAGGGATTTTGTCTGCTTGAATTTCAGCATCAATATCCTGAAGTTTGACTTGAGAAACTTGTATATGTATGGTAGTTATGACAAAATGTACCTATATGATATAATGTAGTAAAATTGTTATCATGGTATCTGGTACATAACAGATACTCATGAAATAATGGATTGCTATTATTTTCCTTGTTGGGACTGTTGTTGTAGTGGCAGTAGTAGAAGTAGTATTGGTAGTAATGTAGCTGTGTCATGGATGGATTTTCTTGCTTTTTACCTTTGTCTTTTTCTCCATATCCCTATGTTATTTTAATTCTTTCTATGAGGTTTTTTTCCCTCTCATTCTCTCCTCTATCCTACTTCTTTTGACTTAATTTTTAAAAATGTTTAACCCTTACTTATGCCTCAAAACTGCTAGGTAAAACTCTATGCATTTGTGTTTCTGCTGAGAACTGACCCTTCAGTCAAATACCTTGGCTAATCCTAAACTAAATATCTGTATGTGATTAGATCATTTAAGTTTAACAGAGAAATTAAACTTCCTTCTACATATCTAAAGAATAAAAATTAACATGCAATGTTTTTACTCAGTTAAAATTAGTTAAGTTCTAAAAATGGAAATATGTGGGTTAGTGATAGACTAGATAGATGAGATGAATTCTCAGCTAACTTACAAGTGTCAAATTCTTCATGTTTATGATTTCTGCAATTACTTCCTTGAGACAGATTCTATGTGTATAACAAATAATCTGTAGAAATGAGTGCTTGGAAATATAAATTAATATTTACATTGAAAGTACTGATAACTTTCAAAGACCATCATATTTTCAAAGAGCTTTCTTCATTCTTACAACACAATTTAGAAATAATATTAAGTTACAGTCTGCCTATATACCTATATTGGCTACAGTTCTTTGAAGTGGCAGACACAGTTTCCTCAGTATGGGCTACTGTAAAAAGTCAGGGTAAACAGTTGGGCTAGGGTAGCACCAGGACACCTTGAAATCTAGTACCTGATTCTTTGTCAAGATAAAGATGAAATTTAGTATTAGTGATTAGCAAAATGCTGTTTAAAATTCAAAACTCCTCTCGAGGCACCACTTTGCTGGAAGTTTAGAATTTGGAACTTTCTCTGGAAGCTTTTTGCATTGCTTACTAAAAATAGTTTGCACCTGGCTTAACCAAAAAGCCTGTTTATAGCTACATGATCAGTGGAGTTAAAAAAACCTGTTAGTAAATATGTACCTTGGGTCCTCTGAGACCAAGGTGCTTTTACATTTCTTGGTAGTCCAGGATCTGAGTGTTAACACATTCTTTGCAGCTGAGGAAGTTCTGGGAAGCACACTGGGAATTTTTCAGAGTTCTCTATAATTGCCAAAGCTTTTTTTTCTACTGTAGTCTGTTACCTTTATTAAAACCTTATGTGACTGCACTCTGTGGAATCTCTTGAATCTTTTCAAGAATGCTACCTTGTATAAATAATGTCCCATATTTGCTATAATAATCAGACATCTTTATTGTTTTCAAATATGCAGTATTCCATTTGTGATTGAATTTCCAGAAATATTACACTGCAGCAATTGAACTTAATTTGATATTATAGAATATTTAAAATAAATAATTCATCACATAAAATTCCCATCTATGTTATTTAAAATTTGGATTTCATTTAGGATCACTGAATTTCTATAGAAGTTTTAAAATATATCAATCTAGGTTATTACATGAAGAATGTTTATTCATTGTGGGTTTCAGCACAAAGAAATTTGCTTACTCATTTGTCTTCTTTATACCTCAAACAATGATCAAGTACAACATTCCTAAGATCGTTCCATGCTACAAAGGGTTATAGTTTTTCATAAAGATAAAGTTTTACTAGCTTTATCCAAAGTCAGGTATTTCTTTAGGAAGCATTCTATGGAAAATAAAAGTGGGCATAAAAAATTGTTGAGTTAAAAAAATAAAATTGTATCTTTCCTAAGACTCTGTTTCAGCCAACACAGATGAAAGTACAGAGATCTGAAAAGAGAAATAAAGGAGCTATGACATCATGTGACATGAACTTTTCAGTTACTTGAGCCAGTTTATTTTGTTTTTAAGCTTGCTTCAAATGGGTCTCTGCGACATTCAACAAATCAGTGGCATTCAGTTTGGTAAAATCACGGCAGAATTTGATTTCATCTTTTTCTCTAACGTCTGTTTTTAAGTATATTGGCTTCTTTTATAAGCAGGCCTGTTACATACAGTAATAAAAATGTGACAGCAGGTCAAAAATCACATTTTCCTTATTTAGCAATGACAGATATAAATATAAACATTTTTCACGTTTTTCTGTAAAAACGTAATCTTCGGGCAAATGTCCATCTAGTCTGTGAGAAACACACTCACTGGACCAAACTTAGTCAAAGAGAACAGCAGAGAGATGCTCTAATGGAGGTCTCAGAAGATAGCATGTCTGGTAAGCAGGCGCATTCAGGGAGGTTACAAGCAGTTTATTCCTTAGCATATGAGTCCCTCCCCTGCCTGGTTCCTCATAGGCTGAGTACTATAGGGTTTACATTCTTTCACAGACATTTCCTAAACGTGTTTTATCTATATTATGATATTTTTTACATTTGTCTTAATTTTATTGGCTGACTTTAAAACTTTCTCTGCATTTATTTTGAAGTGACGCACAGCCCACACGTTCATTTTTATAATTAATTTTTTATTTATATTTTTGGTATCATTAATATACACTTTGTGTATATTAACATTGTGGTTACTAGATGCCCCCCCATTATCAAGTCCCCACCACATACCCCATTACAGTCACTGTCCATCATCATAGTTCGATGCTATAGAATCACTACTTGTCTTCTCTGCTATACTGACTTCCCCATGCCCGCCCCTACATTATGTGTGCTAATCATAATGGCCCTTTTTCCCCTTATCCCTCCCTTCCCACCCACACTCCCCAGTTCCTTTCCCTTTGTTAACTGTTAATCCACTCTTTGGTTCTTTGAGTCTGCCACTGTTTTGTTCCTTCAGTTTTTGCTTTCTTCTTATACTCCACAGATGAGTGAAATCATTTACTTGTCTTTCTCCACCTGGATTATTTCACTGAGCACAATACCCTCTAGCTCCATTCATGTTATTGCAAATGGTAGGATTTGTTTCCTTCTTATGGCTAAATAATATTTCATTGTGTATAGTACCACATCTTCTTTATCCATTCATCTACTGATGGACATTTAGGTTGCTTCCATATCTTGGCTATTGTAAATAGTGCAGCAATAAACATAGGAGTGCATCTGTCTTTTTCAAACTGGGTTACTGCATTCTTATTGTAAATTCCTAGGAGTGGAATTCCTGAGTCACATTGTATTTCTATTTTGAGTTTTTTGAGGAACCTTCACATAGCTTTACACAAAGGCTGAACCAATTTACATTCCCACCAGCAGTGTAGGAGGGTTCCCCTTTCTCCACAGCCTCGCCAACATTTGTTTTTGTTTGTCTTTTGGATGATAGCCTTCCTAACTGGTGTGTGATGATATTTTATTGTGGTTTTAATTTGCATTTCTCTGATTATAACACTGTGGAGCATTTTTCCATGTGCCTGTTGGCCATCTGAATTTCTTCTTTGGAAAAGTGTCTGTTCATATCCCCTGCCCATTTTTTCATTGGGTTATTTGCTTTCTGTTTGTTGAGGTACAGAAGCTCTTTGTATATTTTGGATATCAACCCCTTATCAGATATGTCATTTGTGAATATATTCTCCCATACTGTAGGATGCCTTTTTGTTCTACTGATGCTGTCCTTTTCTGTACAGAAGCTTTTCAGCTTGCTATAGTCCCACTTGTTCATTTTTGCTTTTGTTTCCCTTACCTGAGGAGATATGTTCATGAAAAATTTGCTCATGTTTATATTCAAAGGAGTTTTGCCTATATTTTTTTCTAAGAGTTTTATGGTTTCATGACTTACATTCAGATCTTTGATCCATTTTGAGTTTTCTTTTGTGTATGGAGTTAGACAGTAATCCAGTTTCATTCTCTTACATATAGCTGTCCAGTTTTTCCAACACCAGCTGTTGAAGAGTCTGTCATTTCCCCATTGTATATCCATGGTTCCTTTATCATATATTAATTGACCATATATGCTTGGGCTAATATCTGAACTCTCTATTATGTTCCACTGGTCGATGGGTCTGTTCTTTTGCTAGTACCAAATTGCCTTGCTAACTGTGACTTTGTAGTAGAGCTTGAAGTTGGGAAGCAAGATCCCCCCTGTTTTATTCTTCCTTCCAAGGATTGCTTTGGCTATTCATGCTCTTTTGTGGTTCCATATGAAATTTTGGAACGGTTTGTACCAGTTTGTTGAAGAATGCTATTGGTATTTTGATAGGAATTGCATTGAATCTGTAGATTGCTTTAGGCAGGATGGCCATTTTAACAATGTTAATTCTTCCTCCCAAGAGCATGGAATGAATTTCCATATATTAGTATTCTCTTTAAGTTCTCTCATGTGTGTCTTGTAGTTTTCAAGGTATAGGTCTTTCACTTCTTTGGTTAGGTTTATTCCTAGGTATTTTATTCTTTTCGATGCAATTGTAAATTGAATTGTTTTTCTGATTTCTCTTTCTGCTAGTTCCTCCTTAATGTATAGGAAAGCAACAGATTTCTGTGTATTAATTTTGTATCCTGCATCTTTGCTGAATTCAGATATTTGTTCTAGTAGTTTTGGATTGGATTCTTTAGGAATTTTTATGTATAATATCACATCATTTGCAAATGGTGACAGTTTTGCTTCTTCCTTGTCAATCTGGATGCCTTTTATTTCTTTGTGTTGTCTCATTGCGGTGGCTAGGACCTTCAGTATTATGTTGAATAAAACTGGGGAGACTGGGCATCCTTGTCATGTTCCCAGTCTTAGAGGAAAAGCTTTCAGATTCTCACTGTTAAGTATGATGTTGGCTGTGGGTTTGTCATATTTTGCCTTTACTATGTTGAGGTACTTGCGCTCTATACACATTTTGTTGAGAGTTTTTATTATGAATATGTGTTGAATTTTGTCAAATGCTTTTTCAGCATCTATGGAAATGATCATGTGGTTTTTGTCCTTCTTTTTGTTGATGTTATGGATGATGTTGATGGATTTTCGAACGTTGTGCCATCCTTGCATACCTGGGATTAACCCCACTTGATCATGGTGTATAATCCTCTTGCTGTATTTTTCAATTTGATATGCTAATATTTTGCTGAGTATTTTTGCATCTATGTCCATCAGTGATATTGGTCTGTAGTTTTGTTTTTTTGTGGGATCTTTGCCTGGTTTTGGCATTAGTGATGCTGGCTTCATAGAATGAGTATGGAAGTATTCCCTCCTCTTCTATTTTTTTGTAAAACTTTAAGAAGAATGGGTATTATATCTTCTCTAAATGTCTGATAATATTCAGTGGTGAATCCAGCTTGTCTGGGGGTTTTGTTCTTGGGTATTTTTTTGATTACCAATTCAATTTCATTGCTGGTAATTAGTCTGCTTAGCTTTTATTTTTCTTCCTTGGTCAGTCTTGGAAGGTTGTATTTTCTTAGAAAGTTGTCCATGTCTTCTAGGTTGTCCAATATGTTAGCATATAGATTTTCATACTATTGTCTAATAATTCTTTGTATTTCTGTGGTGTCTGCCATGATTTTTCCTTCCCATTTCTGATTCTATTTATGTGTATATATTCTCTTTTTTTCTTAATAGGTCTGGCTAGGGATTTATCTATTTTGTTTATTTTCTAAAAGATCCAGCTCTTGGTTTCATTAATTTTTTCTATTGTTTTATACTTCTCAATTTTATTTATTTCTGATCTTTATTATGTCCCTCCTTCTGCTGACTTTGGGCTTCACTTGTTCTTCTTTTTCTAGTTTCAGTAATTCTGAATTTAGACTATTCATTTGACATTGTTCTTCATCCTTTAAATAGGCTTGGATTGCTACATACTTCCCTCTTAGAACTGCCTTCTCTGTGTCCCACAGATGTTGGGGCATTGTGATGTTGTTTTCATTTGACTCCATATATTGCTTGATCTCAGTTTTAATTTTTTCATTAATCCATTGATTATTTAGGAGCATGTTGTTAAGCCTCCATGTGTTTGTGAGCCCTTTTGTTTTCTTTGTACAATTTATTTCTAGTTTTATCCCTTTTTGATCTGAGAAGTTGGTTGGTACAATTTCAATATTTTTGACCTTACTGAGGCTCTTTTTGTGGCCTAGTATGTGGTCTATCCTGGAAAATGTTCCATGTGCACTTGAGAAGAATGTGTGTCCTGCTGCTTTTGGGTGGACTTTTCTGTAGATGACTGTTAGGTCCATCTGTTCTAATGTATTGTTCAATGCCTCTGTCTCCGTAATTATTTGCTTTCTCATTTATCTCTCCTTTTGTGTGAGTGGAGTGTTGAAGTCTCCTAGAATGAATGTGTTACATTCTATTTCCTCTTTTAATTCTGTTAGTAATTTTTTCACATATGTAGGTGCTCCTCTGTTGGGTGCATATATATTTATAATGGTTATATCCTCTTGTTGGATTGACTTGTTTATCATTATGTAATGTCCTTCTTTGTCTCTTGTGACTTTCTTTGTTTTCAAGTCTATTTTGTCTGATACAAGTACTGCAACACCTGCTTTTTTCTCCCTGTTAGTTGCACGAATTATATTTTCCATCCCTTCACTTCTAGTCTATGTATCTTTGGGTTTGAAGTGAGTCTCTTGCAGGCAGCATGTACATGGGTCTTGCTTTTTTATCCATTCAGTGACTCTATGTCTTTTGATTGGTGCATTCAGACCATTTACATTTAGGGCTATTATCAAAAGGTATGTACTTATTGCCAATGCAGGCTTTACATTTGTGGTTACCAAAGGTTCAAGGGTATCTTCCTTACTAAGATTTTAACTGAACTCACTTAGTATGCTATTACAAACAATCTAAAATTTCTTTTTTTATTTCCTACTTTTCTTCATCCTCCATTCTTTATATATTAGGTATCAATCCTGTATTGTGTGTCTATCCCTTTCTATTACCTCTGGTGACAGCTATTTAACCTTAGGAACACTTTCATCTATAGCAGTCCCTCCAAAATACAATGTAGAGATGGTTTTGAGAGCTAAACTCTCTCAGTTTTTGCTTATATGGAAATTGTTTAATCCCTCCTTCAAATTTAAATGATAGTCTTGCTGTATAAAGTATTCTTAGTTCGAGGTCCTTCTGCTTCATTGCATTAAATATATCATGCCACTCCCTTCTGGCCTGTAAGATTTATTTTGAGAAGTCTGATGATAGCCTGATGGGTTTTCCTTTGTATGTGATCTTATTTCTCTCTCTGTCTGTATTTAATAGTCTGTCCTTATCCTTTATCTTTTCCATTTTAATGAATATGTCTTGGAGTTGTCCTCCTTGGGTCCATTGAGTTGGGAGACTCTCTACTTCCCCAGATTGTGGAATTTTTCAGCAATTACTTCCTCAGAGACACTTTCTTATCTCTTTTTCTCTCTTCTTCTTCTGGTACACCTATAATATGGATGTTGTTTGTTTGGATTGGTCACACAGGTCTCTCAGTTTTCTTTCATTCTTAGAAATCCTTTATTCTCTCTGCCTCAGGTTCTTTGTATTCTTCTTCCCTATTTTCTATGTCATTTATCTTCTCCTCCACTGTATCTATTCTGCTTTTAATACCCTCCATTGTGTTCTTCAATTATTCGATCTCCATCCTAAATTCATTCCTGAAATCTTCAGTATTTTTCTGCAACTCCATGAGCATGTTAATGATTTTTATTTTTAAATCTAGTTCTGGAAAATTCATGAGGTCAATTTCATTTAAATCTTTCTCAGGTTTATTCATAATTTTTCTTTGTACCAGGTTCCTTTGACATTTCATAATTTGTCTGTGGTGCCCTCTAGTGCCCAGAAGCTCTACTCTCTGGAGCTGCTCAACCCCTGGAGCGATATCAGGGGTCACAGGGGAGTGGTGTTGTTGCTACGGAGTAGGAAAGATCTGTTTCTTGATTCCTGGCTGCTATGCTTGTCTCTACTGCCAGAACCAGTGGGCCAAACACAGAGATGTAAGCATATATGCTTTCTGTTTGTAGCTGCCATAGGCAGGGCTTCCCTGTGGCTGGCTGGATTACCTGTGGCAGGTTTCACCAGTTTGTGAGCCTGAGCCAGGTGAAAGCTAACCTGGAGGAAGACACAGCAGGCTGCCTATCATGAAGGTCATTTTAAGGTCCCAACCTGCTGGGCAGATTGCACCCGGACAATTTTGTCTGCCTGCCCTTTCTCTTGAGTAGTAAGCTCTGTGCAATCCTTGCCCCTTTAGCAGCCCTCTTACTTTTAGGAAGTCTCTCAGACTGCCCATCCAGAACAGCCAGATATGAATCCCTGTTTTCCACAAGCAGCTGGAATCTCCGTCTCTCCTGGTATTCCACTTGTCTTAGCTTTCCAACCCCACTAAATCACCAGAGCACCAGGCAAGGTAGGTTTGTGCTCCCAGAGCAGATCTCCAGGTCTAGGTGTTCAGCAGTCCCAGGCCTCCACTCTCTCCCCACTCTGGTTCTCTTCCTCTCGCCAGTGAGCTGTGGTGAGTGAAGGTCTTGGTTCCTGCCAGGTCACAGCTTTGGTAGGTTACCCTGTTCTGTGAGGTCTGCTCTTTTCTCCAGGTGTAAGCAGTTTGGTGCAGCCTTCTTTCCTGTTGCTCTTTTAGGATTAGTTGTATTATATTTTCATATTCTATGTGGTTTTAGGAGGAGGTCTCTGTCTCACTTCACTTGTCCCAATCTTTAATCCATTCCAGCCTGCTCTTTCTCATCTTAATCTCCCTCCCCCTCCCATTCACATCCTCCCAGTCCCTGCTACATGCTCTGACATGTAGCCTTCTTCTTAATACCCTTTTGTTTAAGTAATAATTCCTCTCAGAATAAATCACATTTAATTTTATACCATTTCTAACAAATCCAATCAAACTGACCAGATTGCCAGATAACTCTAATTTTCCAGGAGATTAACCAAGAGTAGGAAAGTTAGCCTCATCTAAACTATGTAAACTAAAAAGATAATACAAATAATAATGTTCTACAGTGTTGTAAGCATCATTCTTTAGATTTACACTTGGCGGAAAAAAATTCCTCTTTACTAATATAGTACTTCTTACTAAGAATGTGTCATTTTATGAATTTCACAAGCACACACAGCAGTGGATTTATGTAGATTCACATTTATATTTATAGTCAATGACATCCAGCTAAAGACCACCTAGGAAACAACTGTAATTAAAACAAGTTGATTTCATTGCTTATTGCAATGAAAAAGACTGCATACCATAAGAAAACATGCAGTGTGTCATTAAGAGGGTGTCAGAAGGACTTATTATTTGATTTGGGTTTATTTTAGGTGATTTTGTGGAAGCTCAAGTAAGTGAGGTTTTACTTTTTTCAAATTTTTTAATATATTTACTGTTACAGAGGTATATAGTTCTTCACTATGTTTTTGTTTCTGTCAGGAAGTGGGGATGATTCTTTGAACAGACACTGTAATAAATATCATCATTTATAATTAGAGAAGACTAGTAGAATGAGATCATAGATGTAATTGATAAAGAAGCAACCATTGCTCATATTAGCCCACATAACTGGATGTTTGATATTTTTGGGGGTATCCACAGTGACCTAGAGTTTGTGCTGAGACTACATTATTAAGTGGTCTTGCATTTTGCCTTACTTCATCATTATTGAGTGGCCCTCTCTAATAGTTGTGTTCTATAACATTGTTTATGTTTAACAGGATAATATCATAGTCTGACTATGAATAACAAGCATACTTCAAAAATTCCAACACCTGTGTCAGGTCAGGTCCTGGATGGCAGGGCTGCTTCTCTTCTCCCTCTATAGCTATCTAGTGCTCTCTCTGATAATCATATGGTTATCCGATTTACAGCCCTTTTTCTCAAAATATTTTGTATGTCTTATCTTCCCAGGTAAATGGTAATCTGATGATAATAGGAGTTATTCTTTGAATCTAATACACATTTCAGTACAGTGATAGGTGGCAGCTAATACAGATTAATTCAGTCTTTGTTTATGTTGAGTTTTTTGGATGACCTTTTATATTGGTACTGATGCTTGTACAATTTTATAAAGTTGCTAAGTTTTTATATTTAAAACTTCTCAGAACATTATTTTTCTATTATCAACAATGCAACACTACTTAAAACATTACATAAATTACATATCAAATTAAGAGTTTTGAACTTGTCCAAACTGGCAAAATTTAAAAGGCCAAAGTAACTATTTACATCTTAACAAGAACTATTTAATTCCAAAAATGAATTATCTGTAAATATATCAATTTTTCCCTTAAGCACTTTAAACATAAAATTTTTACTTGTGTTTTCTAGATCGTTGAGGAGTCTTTCCTAAAGAACAGAATATGCACTAGGTAATCTCTTAAAGTCACATCTAAATCTGAGAGTCTAGAATCACTTTCTTGCTATTCTTTCATATACTATAACCTGGTATTTCATTAAATATAGAAAAAAGCAATCACAGCCAAACATTTAAAAATATGTAAGGTTAGTCATGCCATTTTTTAAAGAGATACAAAACTATTTCAATGACTTCCATAATGTTCCATTTTTTATTTAGACTATGAATATTTCTATAGTCAAGCATGCAGGTTAGATCTGATGAGTTAGTGTAGTGCCTTCCAATGCCTAACTCATGAAATGAGTATTGTATCTTAATTGAGTGTATGCTATACTGGCAGTACCATAATGTGAACGTTCTGTTATTAGAAAATTGCACTATATGTTTTCAAATAACTTCTCATAACTTGTTAGCTGCAATGATATACTTGTAATGCTATAGTTTTTCCAGGTTGGAATGTATTCCCTCATTCATATATCCCTTATAGTCTGCATAACAAATAACATTTTATATTACATTATGTAAAGTGAATCACAGTGGCATTTTAGCAATGTCTTGATCTTAATATAAGCTTCAGCAGAAGCAAGATAAATGCCTTAAATTTTGCTTAAAGAATGAGATAGAGCAAAGTAATTTGTGGTTCCATTTTATACTTGTGTTTACACAGGAATAATTTTAGTCAGTTCATGAACTGAAATAAAAATATCTTCAGGTATATTTGAAGGTATCTTCTGGTAGAACAGTACAACAGTATTTAGGAAAGATAATCTTTCTGTACATCACATTTCTTATGAACGATGTTGTTCCTGGGATTGGAAGCCGACTATAAGACTAATGCTAACATTGTACACTAACTATACTTTTTGCATGTATGTGGGAAATTTATATTTTATGGAGTATGATTTATCTGTATTTTACTTTTCAATTTTTTTGTTATCATTAATCTACAATTACATGGAGAATATTATGTTTACTAGGCTCTCCCCTATACCAGGTCCCCCCCCCCATAGACCCCTTTACAGTAACTGTACATCAGCATAGTAAAATGTTGTAGAACCACTACTTGCCTTCTCTGTGTTGTACTGCCCTCCCCTTCCTCCCACCCCCCATTATGCATGCTAATCATAATACCCGCTTTCTTCTCCCCCCCCTTATCCCTCCCTACACACCCATCCTCCCCAGTCCTTTTCCCTTTGGTACTTGTTAGTCCATTCTTGGGTTCTGTGATTCTGCTGCTGTTTTGTTCCTTCAGTTTTTCTTTTGTTCTTATACTCCACAGATGAGTGAAATCATTTGGTGTTTCTCTCTCTCTGCTTGACTTATTTCACTGAGCATAATACCCCCTAGCTCCATCCTTGCTGTTGCAAATGATAGGATTTGTTTTCTTCTTATGGCTAAATAATATTCCATTTTGTATATATACCACATCTTCCTTATACATTCATCTACTGATGAACACTTAGGTTGCTTCCAATTATTGGCTATTGTAAATAGTGCTGCGATAAACATAGGACTGCATCTGTCTTTTTCAAACTTGAGTGCTGCATTCTTTTTTTTTTTTTTTTGAGAGGGCATCTCTCATATTTATTGATCAAATGGTTGTTAACAACAATAAAATTCTGTATAGGGGGGCAATGCTCAATGTACGATCATTAATCCATCTCAAGCCTAATTCTCGTCAGTCTCCAATCTTCTGAAGCATAACAAACAAGTTCTTACATGGTGAACGAATTCTTACATAGTGAATAAATTCTTACATGGTGAACAGTACAAGGGCATTCATCACAGAAAATTTCGGTTTTGATCACGCATTATGAACTATAAACAATCAGGTCAAATATGAATACTCGTTTGATTTTTATACTTGATTTATATGTGGATCCCACATTTCTCCCTTTATTATTATTATTATTTTTATTATTAATAAAATGCTGAAGTGGTAGGTAGATGCAAGATAAAGGTAGAAAACATAGTTTAGTGCTGTAAGAGGGCAAATGTAGATGATCAGGTGTGTGCCTATGGACAAAGTATTAATCTAAGCACGACAAAGGCAGCAAAACATCCACAGATGCAGAAGATTTCTCTCAAAACAAGGGGGTGAGGTTCTGAGCCTCACCTCTGTTGATCCCCAATTTCTCACCTGATGGCCCCCCGGCGACTGTGCCTGTCTTAGGTTGTTCCTCCCCTGAGGAATCTTACCCGTCTCTGGCTAACCAGTCATCTTCCAGGGCCATACAGGGAAATGTAAAGTTGATAAGTGAGAGAGAAGCCATATTGTTTGAAAAGGTTAGCTTTTTACTTCTTTGCAGATTTATACCCTGTGGCTTCTATGCCCAGCACTTGTCTCAAGGTATCTTTACCACCTGGAGGAATTATGATGCTCGGTAAATTCGATATGAGGCACAAATTCTGTTTAAGGGTTGTAATTAGGAAGGAAGAAGAAAAGTTATAGAGGTAGCATATGGAAGAAAACATGGGAGGATTGATTATTTCTTTGACATATCTTCTTGTAGAGTACCTTAAGCACATATAAGTTTTAAACTACCAACTAATTTGCACTCACATATTAACATAATAGGAATACGGTGACCTAAACAAAGCAAATCTATAATTACCAGCCATCTCCAGTGAGGCCAAGAAAACCATTTAGGCACCCTAGGCATTTGTGAAAATTTGTCTATGATATGATGGATATTGTCCAACTGTACTTGAACAGTCTGAGAGAAATCAGACAAATTAAAGCAGCCCATTTCTGGGATCTGTTCACATCCCATATGTTCTTTTAACCGTAGATAGTCTATAGTCATAAGATTTTGTAGTACTAAAACTTGCAGCCCTCTCAACTCCTAGTTGAGTTCCAACAGTACGGATACGGTCAAATTTGTTGTCTCACTGTATGCACATGCCAGCCTAGACATCTCCCTCCTCATTCCAATGGCAAGTCCAGGAAACGGTGGGGTGGATGCAGCCACAACCGCAGCATCACCTGGATCCCTGTGGAGGCTTTTTGATGATCATCCCCTGGGCACAAGTCCTCCAGGGAATGCTGATGCCGGAAGCTCCTCCTCATATCGTATCTTAGTTCATTTTCTGGATATCCATGCTAGGTCTTGATCTTCTGCATAGAAACAAACAGACCCTTAGCCCACACTTTGACATGCCCTCTATACCACTGGGCAGAACTCATTGGAGGTCAGCACACAGAAACTGATTTTTTTTTTTTATTAAGAGAAAGGAATATTATCAGAAAAGAGTACCTCCATAGCTGATCATCTGACACTCTTTAAGTTATCAACATTAAGGATATTTAAAGCATGCATTGATCTTTGATTTACCAATAGTTTTATCCTATCAAGGAGTAATCCCCCTTTTCTTTCTTGCTTTCATTTTTTTTTTAATCTTTAATCTACGCTTACATGAAGAATACTATGTTTACTATGCTCTCCCCTATATCAGGTCCCCCCTAACAACCACATTACAGTTACTGTCCATTAGCTTAGCAAAATGTTGTAGAATCACTACTTGTCCTCTCTGTGCTGTACAGCACACCCTCCCCTTTCTCCCTCTCCCCCATGCATGCTAATCTGAATACCCCCCTTCTTCTTCCCCCCACTTATCCATCCCTGCCCACCCATCCTCCCCAGTTCCTTTCCCTTTGGTACATGTTAGTCCATTTTTGGGTTCTGTAATTCCACTGCTGTTTTGTTCCTTCAGTTTTTCCTTTGTTCTTATACTCCTCAGATGAGTGAAATTATTTGGTATTTCTCTTTATCCACTTGGCTTATTTCACTGAGCATAATACTCTCCAGCTCCATCCATGTTGCTGCAAATGGTTGGATTTTTCCACTTCTTATGGCTGAGTAGTATTCCATTGTGTATATGTACCACATCTTCTTTATCCATTCATCTACTGATGGACATTTAGGTTGCTTCAAATTCTTGGCTATTGGAAATAGTGCTGCGATAAACATAGGGTGTATCTGTCTTTCTCAAACTTGATTGCTGCGTTCTTAGGGTAAATTCCTAGGAGTGGAATTCCTGGGTCAAATGGTAGGTCTGTTTGTTTTAAGCATTTTGATGAACCTCCATACTGCTTTCCACAATGGTTGAACTAATTTACATTCCCACCAGCAGTGTAGGAGGGTTCCCCTTTCTCCACAGCCTCACCAACATTTGTTGTTGTTTGTCTTTTGGATGGCAGCTATCCTTCCTGGTGTGAGGTGATACCTCAATGTAGTTTTAGTTTGCATTTCTCTGATAATTAGCGATGTGGAGCATCTATTCATGTGTCTGTTGGCCATCTGTATTTCTTATTTAGAGAACTGTCTGTTCAGTTCCTGTGCCCATTTTTTAATTGGGTTATTTGTTTTTTGTTTGTTGAGGCATGTGAGCTCTTTATATATTCTGGACGTCAAGCCTTTATCGGATCTGTCATTTTCAAATATATTCTCCCATACTGTAGGGTTCCTTTTTGTTCTATTGATGGTGTCTTTTGCTGTACCGAAGCTTTTCAGCTTGATATAGTCCCACTTGTTCATTTTTGCTGTTGTTTTCCTTGCCCGGGGAGATATGTTCAAGAAGAGGTCACTCATGTTTATGTCTAAGAGGTTTTTGCCTATGTTTTTTTCCAAGAGTTTAATGGTTTCATGACTTACATTCAGGTCTTTGATCCATTTTGAGTTTACCTTTGTATATGGGGTGAGACAATGGTACAGTTTCATTCTCCTACATGTAGCTGTCCAGTTTTGCCAGCACCATCTGTTGAAGAGACTGTCATTTTGCCATTGTATGTCCTTGGCTCCTTTATCAAGTATTAATTGACCATATATGTTTGGGTTAATTTCTGGAGTCTCTAATCTGTTCCACTGGTCTGTGGCTCTGTTCTTGTGCCAGTACCAGATTGTCTTTATTAATATGGCTGTGTAGTAGAGCTTGAAGTTGGGGAGTGAGATCACCCCTACTTTATTCTTCTTTTTCAGGATTGCTTTGGCTATTCAGGGTCTTTGTTGTTTCCATATGAATTTTTGAGTTATTTGTTCCAATTCATTGAAGAATGTTGCTGGTAATTTGAGAGGGATTGCATCAAATCTGTATATTGCTTTGGGCAGGATGGCCATTTTGACAATATTAATTCTTCCTAGCCATGAGCATGGGATGAGTATCCATTTATTAGTGTCCCCTTTAATTTCTCTTAAGAATGACTTGTAGTTTTCAGAGTATAAGTCTTTCACTTCTTTGGTTCGGTTTATTCCTAGGTATTTTATTCTTTTTGAAGCAATGATGAATGGAATTGTTTTCCTGATTTCTCTTTCTATTGATTCATTGTTAGTGTATAGGAAAGCTACAGATTTCTGTGTATTAATTTTGTATCCTGCAACTTTGCTGTATTCTGATATCAGTTCTAGTAGTTTTGGAGTGGAGTCTTTAGGGTATTTTATGTACAATATCATGTCATCTGCAAATAGTGACAGTTTAACTTCTTCTTTTCCAATCTGGATTCCTTGTATTTCTCTGTTTTGTCTGATTGCCATGGCTAGGACCTCCAGTACTATGTTAAATAACAGTGGGGAGAGTGGGCATCCCTGCCTTGTTCCTGATCTCAGAGGAAATGCTTTCAGCTTCTCGCTGTTCAGTATAATGTTGGCTGTGGGTTTATCATATATGGCCTTTACTATGTTGAGGTACTTGCCCTCTGTACCCATTTTGCTGAGACTTTTTATCAAGAATGGATGTTGAATTTTGTCATATGCTTTTTCAGCATCTATGGAGATGATCATGTGATTTTTGTCTTTTTTTGTTGATGTGGTGGATGTTGTTGATGGATTTTCGAATGTTGTACTGTCCTTGCATCCCTGGGATTAATCCCACTTGTTCATGGTGTTTGATCCTTTTAGTATATTTTTGAATTTGGTTTGCTAATATTTTATTGAGTATTTTTGCATCTACATTCATCAGGGATATTAGTCTGTAATTTTCTTTTTTGTTGGGGTCTTTGCCTGGTTTTGGTATTAGGGTGATGTTAGCTTCATAGAATGAGTTTGGGAGTATTCCCTCCTCTTCTATTTTTTGGAAATCTTTAAGGAGAATGGGTATTATGTCTTCACTGTGTGTCTGATAAAATTCCGAGGTAAATCAGTCCTGCCCGGGGGTTTTGTTCTTGGGTAGTTTTTTGGTTACTGTTTCAATTTCTTTGCTCGTAATTGTTTTAACTTTTGTTTCTTCCTTGGTCAGTCTTTGAAGGTTGTATTATTATAGGAAGTTGTCCATTTCTTCTAGGTTTTCCAGCTTGTTGGCATATAGGTTTTCATAGTAGTCTTTAATAATTCTTTGTATTTCTGTGGAGTCTGTCGTGGTTTTTCCATTCTCATTTCTGATTATGTTGATTTGTGTTGGTTCTCTTTTTCTCTTAATAAGTTGGGCTAGAGGCTTATCTATTTAGTTTATTTTCTCAAATAACCAGCTCTTGGTTTTGCTGATTTTTGCTATTGTTTTATTTTTCTCAATTTTGTTTATTTCTTCTCTGATCTTTATTATGTCCCTCGTTCTGCTGACTTTAGGCCTCATTTGTTCTTCTTTTTCCAGTTTCAATAATTGTGATGTTAGACTATTCATTTCGGATTGTTTTTCCTTCTTCAAGTATGCCTTGATCGCTGTATACTTTCCTCTTAAGACTGCTTTTGCTGCATCCCACTGAAGTTGCGGCTTTGTGTTGTTGTTGTCATTTGTTTTCATATATTCCTTGATCTCTATTTTAATTTGTTCATTGATCTATTGATTATTAAGGAGCATGTTGTTAAGCCTCCATGTGTTTGTTAGCCTTTTTGTTTTCTTTGCAGAATTTATTTCTAGTTTTATACCTTTGTGGTCTGAAAAGGTGGTTGGTAGGATTTCAATCTTTTGGAATTTACTGAGGCTCTTTTTATGGGCTATTATGTGGTCTATTCTGGAAAATGTTCCATGTGCACTTGAGAAGAATGTATATCCTGTTGCTTTTGGATGTACAGTTCTATAGATATCTATTAGGTCCATCCTTTCTACTGTGTTTTTCAGTGCTTCCGTGTCCTTACTTATTTTATGCCTGGCAGATCTATCCTTTGGGGTGAGTGGCATGTTGAAGTCTCCTAAAATGAATGCATTGCAGTCTATTTCCCCCTTTATTTCTGTTATTATATGTTTCACATATGCTCGTGCTCCTGTGTTGGGTGCATATATATTTGGAATGGTTATATACTTTTGTTGGACTTAGCCTGTTATCATTATGTAGTGTCCTTCTATATCTCTTGTTACTTTCTTTGTTTTGAAGTCCATTTTGTCTGATATTAGTACTGCAACCCCTGATTTCTTTTCTCTGTTGTTTGCCTGAAATATGTTTTTCCATCCCTTGACTTTTAGTCTGTGCATGTCTTTGGGTTTGAGGTGAGTTTCTTGTAAGTAGAATATGGATGGGTCTTGCTTTTTATCCATTCTATTACTCTGTGTCTTTTGATTTGTGCATTCAGTACGTTTACATTTAGAGTGACTATTGATATGTACTTATTGCCATTGCAGGCTTTAAATTTGTTATTAGCAAAGGTTCAAGGTTAGCCTCTTTACTTTCTTCCTGCCTAACTTAGGTCACTTATTGAGCTGTTATATACACTGTCTGGAGATTCTTTTCTTCTCTCCCTTCTTATTCCTCCTCCTCCATTCTTCATATGTTGGGTGTTTTGTTCTGTGCTCTTTTTAGGAGTGCTCCAATTTAGAGCAGTCCCTGTAAGATGCCCTGTAGAGGTGGTTTGTGGCAGGCAAATTCCCTCAACTTTTGCTTGTCTGGGAATTGTTTAATCCCTCCATCATATTTAAATGATAATCGTGCTGGATACAGTATCCTTGGTTCAAGGCCCTTCTGTTTCATTGTATTAAATATATCATGCCATTCTCTTCTGGCCTGTAAGGTTTCTGTCCAGAAGTCTGATGATAGCCTGATGGGTTTTCCTTTATAGGTGACCTTTTTCTCTCTAGCTGCCTTTAAAACTCTTTCCTTTTCCTTAATCTTTGCCATTTTAATTATTATGTGTCTTGGTGTTGTCCTCCTTGGGTCCTTTCTGTTGGGAGTTCTGTGTATTTCCATGGTCTGTTCGATTATTTCCTCCCTCAGTTTGGGGAAGTTTTCAGCAATTATTTCTTCAAAGACACTTTCTATCCCTTTTTCTCTTCTTCTTCTGGTACCCCTATAATACAGATATTGTTCCTTTTGGATTGGTAACACAGTTCTCTTAATATTGTTTCATTCCTGGAGATCCTTTTATCTCTCTCTGTCAGCTTCTATGCGTTCCTGTTCTCTGGTTTCTATTCCATCAGTGGCCTCTTGCATCTTATCCATTCTGCTTATAAATCCTTCCAGAGTTTGTTTCCCTTCTGTAATCTCCTTCCTGGCATCTGTGATATCCCTCTGGACTTCATCCCTTAGCTCTTGCATATTTCTCTGCATCTCCATCAGCATGTTTATGATTTTTATTTTGAATTATTTTTCAGTAAGGCTGGTTAGGTCTGTCTCCTTCTCTGGTGTTGTCTCTGTGATCTTGGTTTGCCTGTAATTTTTCCTTTTCATGGTGATAGAAATAGTTTGCAGAGCTGGGACGAGTGATGGCTGGAAGAACTTCCCTTCTTGTTGGTTTGTGGCCTTCCTCTCCTGGGAGAACAGCGACCTCTAGTGGCTTGTGCTGTGCAGCTCTGTGCAGACAGTGCTTCTGCTTCCTGCCCGGGTGCTATGGAGTTTATTTCCACTCTCTCTGTGGGCATGGCCTGCCTCTGGCTGGTGCTCCAAAATGGTGGAGCCACTTTGGAGGGGGAGCGTCCAGGAGGCTATTTGTCTCTGTGAGGGGCCTCTGTGCTCCCTGCTGCCCAGGGGGTTAGAGTGCCCAGAGATCCCCAGATTCCCTGCCTCTGGACTAAATGTCCTGGAATGCTTCCGTCTGGTTTTGTGGTCCCTGTCCCTTTAAGACTTCCAGAAAGCACTCTCCAAAAAAAAAAAAGCTGCTTGCTTTTCTTTGTCCTAGGCCTCCGGCCTCAGGGATCTGCTCACCGGTCTTGCTGCCCTGTTTCCCTAGTATCCAGCACCTCATGCATGTAGTTTGCGCTCTGGTGCGGATGGATGGGGCTGGGTGTTCAGCAGTCCTGGGCTCCCTCTCCCTCCCTACTCTGACTCCTCTCCTCCCATCGGGAGCTGGGGGGAGGGGTGCTCCAGTCCCACCGGGCTGGGGCTTGTATCTTATCCCCTTCACGAGGCTCTGGGTTCTTGCAGGTGTGGATGTGGTCTGGATGTTGTCCTGTGTCCTCTGGTCTCTATTCTAGGAAGAGTTGTCTTTGTTATATTTTCATAAATATATGTGGTTTTGGGAGGAGATTTCCACTGCTCTACTCACGCCCTCATCTTGGCTCCACCTCTGTATTTTACTTGTTAATAAAATATGAATTATATATTTGTTGCATATATTGAAAAACCAGGTCTTAAAAACTGAGACTGCTCTATCAATTAAGAATCCAAATTCAGAAATCACTATTTGTGTTGCTGATAATAATTTAGAAAATGAGAATTTTAAAAAGTTTTAAATTGAAATTCAAGTAATCTAGTGCCTAGTTAAGTTTTTATATTCATTTCCTATGGAACAGTAAGTAAATTACTTAACACCTGTGTGTATTTTTCCATCTACTTACAACATCATGTTGTATAAGAAAAACAAAGGATTAAACTATATGGGCTCTTGTAAGTGCTAAGCAAGTTAAAATGTATTATTATGTTTGTGTTCTTTTTGTTGTTAATCTTAACAGAGTTGAAAATCCTGTCTCTTTGTTATCTGATTTAAAAAAATTATCTTTCATAAATTCATACTTTTGTGTTTGTTTCACTAATGCAAGTAGGTTGTCGTGAATATTTTGTTCTAATAAACTCTTCCTTAGACATGTTCAATAATCAATTACCGGACGACTTCACTGAGAACATATATGTTTTGTTATTTTATTCTGTCACACAAATTCTGTGTAACAAGTGTCCCTCAGATATAGTGAATTAAAAACAATAACCAGTATTTATGTAGATTGCTGGTTCAGTTGATTTAGGCTGGACTTGTCTTGGGTGGTTCTCTTGAGTTTTTCTAAGTTTATGTGTCTGGGGTTCCTGTGGGAGTCAGTTGTTCTAGACTGGGTTTGGCTTTGGCTGGAACATGACAGCTCTGTTTATGTGTCTTTTATCCTCTTTATGGGATGAGTGAGCTAGTTCAGGCACTTTCCCTACATGGTGACTACAGAGCAAGCCTAATTCAAATGTTTATGAACTTCTAATTATATCACATCTTCCAACTATACACTGATCCTAGAAAATCACAAGGCTGATCCTCAGAGCAAGAAATGAGGAAGTATACTCCACTCACTTTGGGAAGACAGTGCAAAAGTTCTGTAGAAGTTATACACACACAGACACAGACACACACACATTAAATCCTTTTGTCAGGCAGGCAATAAAAAATTGGAACAATAATCCAATTTAACAGTTTTGTTAAATCCATGAATCATGTACAGTCTTGAGTATAATCCATGCTATTGTTTAATAAAATTCTCAACCTAAAAAATGAGATACCATTGTTTCACTAAGAACTTTAGGGTCTAAGTATTACTGACGTGCCTACCATTAGCACTTCTGAATAGAAATACTACTATGGAGAAAAGCTGCAAATGAGTGATAAATGATGAAAATTTCTACCAAAGGGAAAAATAGTAAGAAATTTAGTCCCTCAAAATGAGTTCTAATAACACTGAAAAAGGAAAAAGAGATTTAAATATACCTTATTCCTCTTTTATCATCAGCTTTCATGCTTCTCATTTCCCTGTGAGGAAAGTTTATAATTTATATGGTTTAAATAAATGTGACTGTGAGTGTGTTGATTCTTTGGTTAACACATGTTGTCTTACCTACTACTGGATTCACAATAAAATCTTAAAGGGAATCTCATTGAAGAAAAGTGGGACATATACAATAATAATGAAATTAATAGAAATGAACACTTTCTGACTGTTTGGTAAAGATTGTGTTGCAGGACTTTAGAAAAGAGAAGAGCAAAAGAGCAAAACTGGTACTGGGAAGCATTTTGGAAGATCTACATTCTTTTTTGTTTTGTATATTTTTTCTTTGTTTATTCAAATAGAGTTGATATACAATATTATACTTGTTTCAAGTATACATCATAGTTATTCAACACTTACATACATTATTAAATCCTCACTCCAACTAGTGTAGTTACTATTTGTCAAGATATAAAGATATTACAGAACTATTGACTATATCACTATCCTGAACTTTTGTCCCTGTGTCTAATTTATATTATGATTGAGATTTTGTGAATCTTTATTCCCTTCAGCTATTTCACCCACCCACAACAACCCCTCTCCTGTAGTAACCACTACTCACTTCTCAGGAGCTATGAATCTACTGCTGTTCCATTCACTTTGTCTTGTTTTGCTTTTAGATTCCATACCTAGGTGAAATTATATGGTATTTGTTTTTCTTTGCCTGGCTTATTTCACTTAGCATAATACCATCCAGGTCTATCCATGTTGTCACAAATGGCATGATTTCTTTTTAATGGCTGAATAATATTCTATTGTGTATATGCACCACTTCCTTATCCATTCATCTATTGACAGATATTGACTATTGTAAGTAATGTGACAGTAAACATAGGGGTGCATATATCTTTTAACATCAGAGATGTTGTTTTCTTGTGTAAATTCTTAGAAGTAGAGTTACTGGGTTGTATGATATTTCTGTTTTTAGTCTTTTGAGGAACCTTCATATTCCTTTCCATAGCGGGCCAATTTACATTCCCACCAACAGTGTAAAAGGGCTCCCTTTACTCCACATCCTTGCCAACACTAGTTATTTCTTGTCTTTTAGATAGTGGCCATTCTAAAAGGTGTGAGGTGATATCTCATTGTGGTTTTGATTTGCATTTCCGTGATGATTAGCAATGTGGAGCATCTTTTCATGTGCCTATTGGCCACCAGTATATCTTCTTTGGAAAAATGTCTATTCAGGTACTCTGCCCATCTTTTAATTAGGTTATTATTATTATTATTATTATTATTATTACTTTTGGTGTTGTTGAATCATGAGTTCTTTATAAATTTTGGATGTTAACCCCTTATCAGATATATCATTTATGAATATCTCCTCCCATATCGTAGGTTGTCTTTTTGTTTTGTTTTGTTGATGGTGTCTTTTGCTGTACAGAAGCGTTTTAGTTTGATAAAGTCCCACTTGTTTATTTTTCCTTTTGTTTTTCTTTTCCCAGGGAGACATTGTAGGGAAGGCTACCCCCTAACTCTCCCTACTGTTCTGTGAGGACAGCTGTCCACTGCTGCACCCTGGATGTTTCTGGCCTTGAGAAACCTTGAAAACAGCATAGCATGTTGTACCCATGAGTAAGGAGCTAGATAAGGGGCTTAAAGGCCATACACCTGGCCATGAAGACCACATACATGCATGTCTTCAATACTTAAGTAACCATGAATTAGCACTATAGCAGTTTAAGAAGTACAGCTTTATGCAGAATATAGTGGCCTCTCTTGAGCACCCTCTAAGTTGACTCCTGCCTTCTTCTTTGCTCTTCGCATTGTCCCAAGACCTCAACAGCAACCCCTGGACTCCAATAGACATGTCCAGAAAAAATCACTCATGCTTATGTTCTGGGATTTTTGCCTATATTTTCTTCTAAGAGTTTTTATGGTTTCATGCCTTATATTTAGATCTTCAATCCATTTTGAATTTACTTTTGTGTAAGGTATTAGGGAGTAATCAAGTTTTGAAGGATACAAAGTTGAATCTAGACTTTAGAAATATTTTCAGCCAAGAGGTGCATAATATATGCAGTCCAAAACACATGTATAAACATACTGTAGGTTATAAAAACATTAAATAACTGTAATAAAGATTGTGTCTTAAAGATTTGTGGAAAATGGTGTGGCATAAGTGGTATTAAGCCATATCAAGTTCTAATACATAAAACCATATAGTCATCTTAATTTCTATCTTAATATTGATTTTTGTGGACACAAATAGTGATAGAATTACATTGGCTACTAGAAATAGTTTGAAAATTTCTTACTTATATACAGTTTTATACAATAATTAGAATGGTTTTTTGAAGATTTCCAGAATTTTCTGTGAGAAGGCCCTTATTTGACACTCATGATAGATGTATTTCAAGGTATTTATGAGGCCACAGTTTTTTATATCATATTCCTAAAGCATGGGATATCACAAAAGTACACTGAATATTAATTTCATATATCTAGATAAGAGTTTCCATTTCAATGAGTAAAGATGTGAAATTCAAAAAGGAGAACAGATTAAATTTACTTTCTTATTAGAAAACATAACTTGCTTTTGGTCAAGTTAGATACTAACAAACTTTTCAAATTAGTATATATAAGTGCACAGTGGTATTTTACTATGAAATCAGACTATATAAACTCTTCTTTTTGAAGTTCCATGATCCCAAGTTGTAAAGATGATAAAAGCAATTAATTTCATCATCATCTATTGAGTCAATCATGCAAATATTTTTATACTTTTCATATAGGATTTACCTATTTCATGGGAATAAGTTCATTAACTTTTCAAATATTTTAAGGTTTCCTAGTGAGAAATGTTTACACAGAGCATTTGCTGGATTTTCAGAAATCCCTTTTAACCTCTTTTTATGCATAGAATATAGAATTGGCTCATGAGTAAAAGACACCTAAATCACTTACAAATTAATATTTCAGTCTTGAATATGTACAAAATGCCAATTGGTAGGCAATAAGTATCACTTCTTATACTTCATTTATAGAGATAGTTTGGCATTCTTGATTGGGCAAGAACTTTTCCATAAAGATACAAAGATGTTTTCTTTTTAGCTCTTGAAAATTCAGCAAAATATTGAGCAAATGGAAAGACTGACTCTCAACCAAAAATAAAATGTTTTTATATACCATTCTCACAATGTACACGTTTGAAATCTGTGACCAGGTGAAATTCCAGGCCATGCAATTATCAGCTTTAGGAGTCACATAGAACTGTGATGTAATGGATATAATTAAGCAATAATTAATGAATGCCTACCAAATATAGTGGTACCTGATTGGTTTAAAAGATTTCTAAATCAAATAACCTGTGGTACATTAAATTTTCTATAAATAACCACAACAATATTTCTATTCCACATGTCATTCTAGAAACTTGCCAACACCCTATTAAGTTGTGTTTATGTCTTCTCTGTGTCAACATGGGGGGACCTTTGTGAGTGTCACAAAGTGATGCTATTACTTTAGAGGCCAGGTCACAAAAGGTTTTATGGTTTCCATTGACCTCTCTCACTCTCTCTTGGAACATGTCTTAGGAGCTTTGCGTCTTGTGTTGCCATTTAAAAGTCCAGGGCACTCTGAACCTGCCATGCTGGATAAACCTCTGTAGAAACATATAGACAGAGATGCCTAAACAGCAACAAGTATCTGAGCTCCTAGTTGCCAGTAATGGTTCCAGAATCATGAGTGACTGACCTGGAAATGATTTCACTTGTATGTTGACAGATGGTAAATAGACAGTGTGGTGATCATTTTATAAGGTGCACAAATGTTGAATCATTATGTCTTACACCTGAAAATACTATAACACTTTATCTCAGCTACACTTCAATTTTTTTTAAAAAAAAAAAAGAGCAATGCATGGATCCCAATCTCTGAGATGCAGGCATGGGCTACAAGTACTAATATTTGATAAAGTTTCCCAGATAATCCTAATATCATGTTAGAATTGAGAACCATTGCTCTAAATAAGAAGCCTGAAAACTCTTTGGAGATTAGAATTTCTGAAAACTTAACATCATTTGTTTTACTGTCATTAAATTGCAAGGCATGCATACATCTTAGCCATTAGTCAATAAAAACGTAAGGTGCTCATTACTTTTGTGTTGCAAAGTGTTTCTAAATGGTGTACTTCCATGTAAATGAGGCTATATTTATTAAGGGGTACTGTGTTACACAATCACCAAAACAAAAAATAACATTTTAAAGAGAGTTCCCTAACTTTTAAATGAAGTGAATAAGAACTTCTGGTTTGAGTTGTTAAAGTTTTACTGTTCCAGGGAAAATGTAATTTTCCTTTTTCATGTAAAAATCAGTAATGTGGGGGGGGAGGCACTGAAGATGGTGGCCTGAATAGGGCAGGGGAAATCTACCAAAACAATATATATTATGAAAATACAGCAAATACAACTATTCCTAAAAGAGAGACCAGAAGATACAGTACAACAGTCAAGCTACATCTACATCAGCAAGAACTCAGCATCTCACAAAAAGGGTAAGATTCAAAGCCATAACCCAGGGGGACCCAAGCACTGCCCCCACCCCAGCTCACCAGTGGGAGGAAAAGAATCAGAGTGGAAAGGGAGTGGAAGTACAGGACTGCAAAATAACCAGTCCTAGTAATCTGCACTGGGAACATAGACACACATTGCATGGTGTACTGGATATTAGAGAAATGGAAAAGTAAAATCTGAGATAGAGACTGCAAACAAGTTCCCACAGCCAGCTCCCCTGGGAAAAAAGAAAAGCACACACTTTAAAAGTATTAAAGGGACAAGGGGTTAACAGGTGAAAAAAGTCAACCTGACACACTCAGCCCAGCAAGCTGAAATCTTAAGGACTTCAGTTGCCCTAAACCCCTGGGTGGCAACATAGCTAAAAAGGCCCTCACGGCGATAAGCACCCAGCCGTTCATTCCCCCACTGCCGGCACTGCAAACAAACTGGCTGACATGCCATTGCTGCAGAATGGCTGGTGACCAGCCATGCCCACAGCAATGACAGAGTTTTCTCCCAGGGTGCAGCTAACCAGGCCACATCCAGAGGGTGCCACCAGAATGCAGCTGCCTGGCACCAGCAGAGGCAGCCAAGGCAAATTCTACAAGGCACAAATGTACACCATTCTCACAGGAGAACACACCTGGCATGCCTGTGACACCTGGCAGTGCCCTAGGTCAGCCCAAGGGCTACCCTGCACACAGCACCTCAAGGAATGAACCCACAGACTGCTCCCTGTGTGTGGGTAACTGGCACAGGTAATAGAGAAGGGCAAGGCGACAAGCAAGCAGGAAGGGAATTTGTTCTCCCAGCTGACACAGGTACCACTTGCTGGTAATCACTTCTATAGCCAAGAAAAGGCAGAAGGATTTGGTCCAGTCCAAAATCAATCAAACAACAACAGAGAGAGGGCCTGGTGAGATAGATATAACCAATCTTCCTAAAAAAGAATTCAAAGTAAAAGTCATAACCATGCTGATGTAGTTGCAGAGAAATATGCAAGAACTAAGGTATGAAATCCAGAGGGAGATAACAGAAATGAAACAATCAATATAAGGACTTAAGAGCAGACTAGATGAGGTGCAGGAGACTGTTAATGAAATAGAAATCAGACAACAGGAATCAGAGAAGCAGAGGCACAGAGAGAAAAGAGGATCTCTAAGAATGAAAGAATATTAAGAGAATTGGGGGATCATTCCAAATGCAACAATATGCATATAATAGGGGTACCAGAAGAAGAAGAGAGAGAAAAAGGGATAGAAAGTGTCTTTGAAGAAATAATTGCTGAAAACTTCCCCAAGCTGGGGAAGCAGAAAGTCTCTCAGACCATGGAGGCCCACAGATCTCCAAACACAAGGGACCCAAGGAAAACAACACCAAGACATATCATAATTAAAATGGCAAAATCAAAGACAAGGACAAGGTATTAAAGGCAGCAAGAGAGAGAAAAAATTATCACATACAAAGGAAAACCCATCAGGCTATGGTCAGGCTTCTCAACAGAAATCTTACAGGCCAGAAGAGAATGGCATGATATATACAATGAAATAAAACAGAAGGGCCTTGAACAAAGAATAGTGTATCCAGCAAGATTATCATTTAAATTTGAAGGAGTGATTAAACAATTTCCAGGTAAGCAAAAGCTTAGGGAATTTACCCCCAACAAACCACCTATACAGGGTATTTTGTATGGACTGCTCTAGATGGAAGCAAAGCTATAGGGGAGGGAAAAGGAAATCTTATAGAGAAACAAAAATTCAGTATTTCATTAAGTGGGTACAAACCATTTTCTCAGATGTTCAAAAGATATATTACTTACTCTTTAATTTAATTTCACAAAATACTTATACCAAAATTTTCAGGAACTGTAAATGTGTATTCATAAGAATCATCCTTTGTACTAAGTACTAAATCAGAATCCCTGGATCTGGGTCAAGAAAATCTAAATTTTTGACAAGTTCCACATGTATTTTTTTACATAAAGTCATATGATATTGCCACTCCAGTAACCTGATTTTCTGCCACAGTTGTTTCAGGTGAACATCCAAAAATGTGTGAAATAACTCTATGAAAATACAGAAAATGAGACCAAGATAATAAGTTTTTCAACTCTAATATTAGCTATTGGCATAGTTTGCCAATGATGCCTCTGTGTAACAGCATATGAGGACTTTCTGACTAGAAACAAAATTCCTTTGTTTGAGCTATAATTATTTTTTTGAAATATCAAGAAAGGAGAGTGTCAATAAAGATCACCAGGTCATCACACAGCTATGTACGTGAATATTCTTCCCATGCTATAGATGAAAAACGCGGAAAAGTAGGTAAAGTTATTGGATAATCATGTCAGTGTTCCAGCCAATTGCAAAGACAAGTGGCTATTAATTAATGAGTAATTTTTTTAAATAAGGTCCTTACTCATTAATGTTTCCCTTAGAAGAAAGCACCTTCTTCCCGGGGAGGGCAAGTTACTATAAAGATTATTACTTTCACTCTACTTTTCTTTGTATTAAGCAAGTCAAACTTTCAGACAGAATGCAGAGGCTACAACAGATCCATATATATGAAAATTATAGAAGCAATTGTCTTACTGGATCCTCTATTTCACCTTTAGATTCACTGCAATATATTGGTTAATTACAGTAGAAACAGATTGCCTAGGTTTGGATCTTTGCTCAGTTAGTTATTTACTGTGTGATTTGGCAAATTACTTAACCTCCCAGTACTTAAATTTATTATCTCCAATTTTAACCCTAAAATAGTGAAAATTTATCTCACAAAGTTGCTTTGGAGACCCTGGTACATGTTAAGAGCTCAGTAAACTAATTTAATTCTTTTATATCTTCCAGCCATAAATGCTCTTTCCTTTGGATCAGTCAAGATATTTGTTCCATAATTAAGTAGTTAAGATATGAGGACTATGAAAAGATGGTTGCCTCCAAATATGTTCCCCGTAATCCTGTATCAATCTCAAATTTCAACTATTTGTCACTCCTAGCTTTCAATCTGGTGATGAGTATTAATCTTATTAAAATGTTATGTTTGCCTTTTCTGAATGGGGACAATACCAATTAGCTAACATGTTCATAGAATGCAGAACCCTGAGTCTTTTGGACACATGAACATGAATACTGACTTGAATCAAAATTGACTTTCAACAAAGTCTAATGATAACCAGAATAAGCTAATGATGACCACACCCCTTCCCCACCACACACACATAATCACTAGAAGCACGTAGAAATACTGGACATGGAAAGTAGAAGATGGCAGAATGAGTAAGGCAGTGGAAATCTCCTCCCAAAACCATATATATTTTTGAAAATACAACAAATACAGCTATTCATAAAAGAGAGACCAGAAGATACAGTGCAAGAGCCAGGCTATGTCTACATCTGCAAGAACTCAGCATCTCACAAAAAGGGTAAGATACAAAGCAGTGACCTGGCAGGAGCCAAGCACTCCCTCCACCCCAGCTCACCAGCTAGAGTAAAATAATCAGAGTGGGGAGGGAGTGGAAGCACAAGACTGCAAAATAACCAGCCCTATTAATCTGCACTGGGACCACAGACACACACTGCATGGTGTAGTGGATATTGGAGAAATGGAAAAGTAAAATCTGAGATGGAGACTGTGAGCAGGTCCCCAGAGCCGACTCACCTGGGACAAAAGAAAAGGGAACACTTTAAAAGTCTTAAAGGGACAAGGGTTTAACAGGTGGACAAAATTGTTCTGGCACACTCAGCCCAGCAGGCTAGGAATCTTAAGGAACTTCAGGCAGCCTAACCCCTGGTGACAACAGAGCTCTGAAGCACCTAAGGTGATAAGCAGCCTGCCATACATTCACTCCCACTGGCACTGCAACAAAACCGGCTGAAACACCACTGCAGCAAACCAGCCAGGGAGCAGCCCCACCCACAACAACCACACAGAGTCTTCTCCAAGCACACAGCTAACCAGGCCAGACCCAGAGACTGCCCCCAGTGTGCAGCCACCTGGCACAGGCAAACCAGCTCAGGGAATTAACCCAGAGACTGCTCCCTGTGTGCCAATAAATGGCACAGGCAGCAGAGAAGGACAAGGTGACCAGAAAGAAGGAAAGGACTTTGTTCTCCCAGCTGGCACACATGCCACTTGCTAGCAATCACTTTTATCACCATGAAAAGTAGAAGAACCTGGTCCAGTCCAAAATCACTCCAACCACCCAAGAGAGAGTGTCTGGTGAGATAGATATAACCAATCTTCCTGAAAAATAATTCAAAATAAAACTCATAACCATGCTGATGGAGCTGCAGACAAATATGCAGGAGCTAAGGGATGAAGTCTGCAGGGAGATAACCGAAATGAAACAATATATAGAAGGACTCAAGAGCAGACTGGATGAGGTGCAAGAGACTGTTAATGGAAAAGAAATCAGAGAAAAGGAATACAGTGAAGCTGAGGCAGAAAGACATTTAAGGATCTCTAAGAATGAAAGAATATTAAGAGAAATGTGTGACCAATCTAAATGGAACAATATGAATATAATAAGGGTACCAGAAGAAGAAGAGAGAGAAAAAGGGATAGAAAGTGTCTTTGAAGAAATAATTGCTGAAGACATCCCCAAGCTGGGGAAGGAAATAGTCTTTTAGACCATGGAAGTGCACAGATCTCTCAACACAAGGGACCCAAGGAGGGCAAAACCAAGACATATCATAATTAAAATGGTTATGATCAAAGACAAGGACAGGGTATTAGAAGCAGCCAGAGAGAGAAAAAAATCACCTACAAAGGAAATCCCATCAGGCTATCATCACACTTATCAACAGAAACCTTACAGGCCAAAAGAGAAGGTATGATATATTTAATGCAATGAAACAGAAGGGCCTTGAACCAAGAATACTGCACCAGCAAGATTATCATTTAAATTTGAAGGAAGGATTAAACAATTTCCAGATAAGCAAAAGTTGAGGGAATTTGCCTCCCACAGACCACATCTACAGGATATTTTAAAGGGACTGCTCTAGAAGGAAGTACTCCTAAGGCTAAAGAGATGTCACCAGTGAAAATAAAATCACAGCAAATAAGGCAGATCAACCAAATACTAACTAAAGGCAAAAAATAAAATCTGCTATTGACAAAAGTAGTCAAGGGAAACACAAAAGAGTATAGAATAAAACATCTAACATACAAAGAGTAGAGGAGGAAGAATAAGAAGGGAGAGAAGTAAAGAACCATCCAACTGTGTTTATAATAGCATAATAAGTGACTCAAAGTTAGACAGTTAGATAGTAAAAAAGCTACACTTCAACCTTTGGTTACCATGAATGCAAAGCTTGCATTAGCAACAAGTACATATTTATCGATAATCACCCTAAATCTAAATAGACTAAATATATCAATCAAAAAACTCAGAGTAATAAAATTGGTAAAAAAGCAAGACCCATCTATATGCTGCTTACAAGAATCTCACCTCAAACCCAAAGACATACACAGACAAAAAGTGAAGGGATGGGAAAATATATTTCATGCAAACGGTAGGGAGAGAAAAGCAGATGTTGCAGTACTTGTATCAGACAAAATAGACTTCAAAACAAAGAAAGTAACAAGAGATAAAGAAGAATATTACATAATGATAAAGGGGTCAGTCCAACAAGAGGATATAACCATTATAAATATCTATGCACCCAACAGGAAGATGGACATATGTGAAACAAATACTAACCATTAAATGAGGAAATAGAATACAATGCATTAATTTTAGGAGACTTCAATTCACCACTCACACGAAAGAACAGATCAGCAAGACAGAAAATAAGTAAGAACACAGAGTCACTGAATGACACACTACAACAGATGGACCTAGCAGAGATCTGCAGAACTCTACCAAAAGCAGCAGGATACAAATTTTTCTCATGGGCATACAGAATATTTTCCAGAATAAATCACATACTAGGCCACAAAAAAATGCTCAGTAAATTCAAAAAGATTGAAATTCTACCAACTAACTTCTCAGACCACAAAAGAATAAAACTAGACATAAATTACACAAAGAAAACAAAAACCCTCACAAACATATGCAGGCTTAACAGCATGCTCCTAAGTAATCAATGGATCAATGACCAAATAAAAACAGAGATCAAGCAATATGTGGACACAAATGTAAACAACAGTACAAAGCCACACCTTCTGTGGGACACAGCAAATGCAGTTCTAAGAGGAAAGTCTATAGCAATCCAGGCTTATTTAAAAAAGGAAGAAAAACTCCAAATGAATAGTCTAAAGCCATAGTTTTTGATACTGGAAAAAGAAGAACAAATGATGCCCAAAGTCAGCAGAAGGAGGGACATAATAAAGATCAGAGAAGAAATGAATAAAATTGAGAAGAATGAAACAATAGAAAAAATCAGTGGTACCAAAAGCTGGTTCTTTGAGAAAATAAACAAGATAGATAAACTCCTACCCAGACTTACTAAGAGAAAAAGAGAATCTACACACACAAACAGAATCAGAAATGAAAAATGAAAAATCATGGCAAACACTACAGAAATACAAAGAATTATTAGACAATACTATAAAAATCTACATGCTAACAAACTGGATAACCAAGAAGAAATGGACAACTTTCTAGAAAAGTACAACCTTCCACAATGACCAGGGAAGAAACAGAAAGTCTAAACAGACTAATTACCTGCAACAAAATTGAACTGGTAATCAATAAAATACCCAAGAACAAAACCACCTGTCTAGATGGATTCACTGCTGAATTTTATCAGACATTTAGAGAAGACATAATACCCATTCTCCTTAAAGTTTCCAAAAAATAGAAGAGGGAATACTTACAAATTCATTCTATGAAGCCAGCGTCACTCTAATACCAAAACCAGGCAAATACCACACAAAAAAAGAAAATTACAGACCAATAACACTGATAAACATAGATGAAAAATTACTAGTGAACCAAACTCAAAAATACATCAGAAAGATTATCCATCGTGATCCATAAGATTTATTCCAAGGATGGAAGGATGGTACAGCATTTGAAAATCCATCAACATCATCCAACACATCAACAGAAAGAATGACAAAACCCTCATGATCATATCCACAGATGCTGAAAAAGCATTTGACAAAATTCAACATCCATTCATGATAAAAACTCCCAATAAAATGGGTATAAAGGGCAAGTACCTCAGCATAATAAAGACCATATATGACAAAACCACAGCTAACATCATACTTAACAGAGAGAACCTGAAAGCTTTTCCTTTCAGATTGGGAACAAGACAAGGATGCCCACTTTCCCCACTTTTATTCAACATAGTACTGAAAGACCTAGCCACAGCAACGAGACAACACAAAGAAATAAAAGGCATCCAGATTGCAAGAAAAAGTTAAACTGCCCCTGTTTTCAGATGACATAATATTTTACACAAAAAAACTCTAAAGAATCCACTCTAAAACTACTAGATCTAATACCTGAATTCAGCATAGTTTCAGGATACAAAATTAATACACAGAAATATTTGGCATTCCTATACACTAACAGTGAACTAGCAGAGAGAGAAGTCAGGAAAACAATTCCATTCACAGTTGCATCAAAAAGAATAAAATACCTTGGAATAAACCTAATTAAGGAAGTGAAAGACCTATACTCTAAAAACTACAAGAAACTCTTAAGAGAAATTAAAGAAGATACCAATAAATGGAAACTCATCCCATGTTCATGCATAGGAAGAATTAATATTGTCGAAATGGCCATCCTGCCTAACGCAATCTATAGATTCGATGCAATTCCTATCAAAATACCAACAGCATTATTAAATGAACTAGAGAAAATCATTTTAAAATTCATATGTAACCAAAAGACATCTAACAGCCAAAGCAATTCTGAGAAAGAAGAATGAAGGTGGGGGCATTATGCTCCCCAACTTCAAGCTCTACTACAAAGCCACAGTAATCAAGACAATTTGGTATTGGCACAAGAACAGATCCATAGACCTATGGAACAGACTGGAGAGCCCTGACATAAACTCAACCATATATGGTCAATTAGTATATGATAAAGAAGCCATGGATATACAATGGGGAAATGACAACCTCTTCAACAGTGGTGTTGGCAAATCTCAACAGCTACATGCAAGAGAATGAAATTGGGCTGTTGCTCAACCCCATACACAAAAGTAAACTCAAAATGGATCAAAGACCTGAATATAAGTCATGAAACCATAAAACTATTAGAAGACAACATAGGCAAAAATCTCCTGAATATAAACAGGAGCAACTTCTTCCTGAACGCATCTCCTCAAGCAAGGGAAACAAAAGCAAAATGAACTCATGGGACTCCATCAAACTAAAAATTTCTGTACAGCAAAGGACACCATCAACAGAACAAAAAGGCATCCTACATTATGAAAGAATATATTTCCAAATGACATATCCCACAATGGGTTAACATCCAAAATATATAAAGAACTTATGTACCTCAACTCTCAAAGAGTAAATAATCCAATTAACAAATGGGCAGAGGTTATGAAGAGACAGTTCTCCAAAGAAGAAATTGAGATGGCCAACAGACACATGAAAAGATGCTCCACATCACTAATCATCAGGGAAATGCAAATTATATCCACAATGAGATATTACCTCACACCAGTAAGGATGGCCAGCATTGAAAAGACTAACAAAAACAAATGCTGGTGAGGACACAGAGAAAGAGGAACCGTCACTCACTGCTGGTGGGAATGTAAGCTAGTTCAACTATTGTGGAAAGCAATATGGACATTCCTCAAAAAAACTAAAAATAGAAATACCATTTGACCTGGGAATCCCACTCCTTGAAATTTAACCAAAGAATACAACTTCTCAGATTCAAAAAGACATATGCACCCCTATGTTTATCTCAGCACTTTTTACAATAGCCAAGATATGGAAGCAACCTGGGTCCATCAGTAGATGAATTGATAAAGAAGATGTGGCTCATATACACAATGGAATACTATTCGGCCATAAGAAAGAAACAAATCCTACCATTTGCAACAACATGGGTGGAGGTGGAGGACATTATGCTCAGTGAAATAAGCCAGGTGGAGAAAGACAAATGCCAAATGATTTCCCTCATTTGTGGAGTATAACAATGAAGCAAAACTGAAGGAACAGAATAGCAGTAGACTCAGAGGCTGCAAGAATGAACTAGTGGTTACCAAAGGGGAGGGGTGTGTGAGGGTGGGTGGGGAGGGAGAAGAAAGGACTTGAGGGATATTATGTTTAGTACACATGGTGTTGGGGATCAGTGGGAGAACAGAGTAGCACAGAGAAGGCACATAGTGAATCTGTGGCATCTTGCTGTACTGATGGTCACTGACTGCATTGGGGTATGAGTGGGGCCTTTATAATATGGGAAAATGCAGTAACCACATTGTTTTTTCATGTGAAACCTTCATAAAAGTGTATATCAATAACACCTTGCTAAAAAATTTAAAAAATATATATCGAGTATCATACACCATGATCAAGTACAATTCATCCTAGGGATGCAAGGATGGTACAACATTCAAAAATCTATCAACATCATCCACCACATCAACAAAAAGAAGGACAAAACCACATTATCATATCCATAGATGCTGAAAAAGCATTCGACAAAATTGAACATCCATTCATGAGAAAAACTCTCAACAAAATGGGTATTGAGGGCATCTACCTCAATGTCATAAAGGCCATATATGACAAACCCACAGTCAACATCATACTTAACAGCATGAAGCTGAAAGCATTTCACCTGTTTGGTAACAAGGCAGGGATGCCCACTGTCCCCACTTTTATTCAACATAGCACTGAAAGTCCTAGCCACAACAATCAGACAACACAAAGAAATAAAAGGCATCCAGATTGGCAAGGAAGATGTTAAACTATCCCTGTTTGCAGATGACATGATATTGTACATAAGAAACCCTAAAGAATTCACTCCAAAACTACTAGGTCTAATATCTGAATTCAGCAAAGATGCAAGATACAAAATTAATACACAGAAATCTGTGGCATTCCTATACTGTAAGAATGAACTCATAGACAGAGAAATCAGGAAAACAATTCCATTCACAGTTGCATCAAAAAGAATAAAAAACCTAGGAATAAACCTAACCAAGGAAGTGAAAGACCTATAATCTGAGAACAACAAAAAAACTCTTAAGAGAAATTAAAGAGGTCACTAACAAATGGAAATACATCCTGTGCTCATGCACAGGAAGAATTAGTATTGTAAAAATGGCCATCCTGCCTAAAGCAATCTATAGATTCAATACAATCCCTATAAAAATACCAATAACATTCTTCAATGAACTTGAATAAATAGTTCTAAAATTAATATAAGCCCCAAAAGACCCTGAATAGCCAAAGCAATCCTGAAAATGAAGAACAAAGCTGGAGGAGCACACTCCCCAACTCCAAGCTCTACTACAAAGTCACAGTTATCAAGACAATTTGGTCCTGGCATGAGAACAGACCCATAGAACAGTGGAACAGAATAGAGAGTCCAGATATTAACCCAAGCACATATGGTCAATTAATATACAATAAAGGAGCCAATGAATATACAACATGCAAATGGCAGCCTCTGCAACAGCTGGTGTTGGCAAAACTGGACAGCTACATGTAAGAGAATGAAACTGGATCATTGTCTAACTCCATACACAGAAGTAAATTTGAAATGGATCAAGGACCTGAATGTAAGTCATGAAACCATAAAACTCTTAGAAAAAATATAGGCAAACATCTCTTGGACATAATCATGAACAATTTCTTCATGAATATATCTCCCTGCTCAAGGGAAACAAAAGCAAAAATGAACAAGTGGGACTATATCAAGCTGAAAGCTTCTGTACAGCAAAGGACACCATCAATAGAACAAAAATGTATCCTACAGTATGGGAGAATATATTCATAAATGACATATCCAATAAATGGTTGACTTCCAAAATATATAAAGAGCTCATGCACCTCAAGAAACATAAAGCAAATAATCCAATTAAAGAATGGGAAGATGATATGAACAGACTCTTCTCTAAAGAAGAAAATCAGATGGCCAACAGGCACATGAAAAGATGCTCCACATTTCTAATCATCAGGGAAATGCAAATTAAAACCACAATGAGATATTATCTTATACCAGTTAGGATGGCCACTATCCAAAAGACAAACAACAAATGTAGGTGATTATGTGGAGAAAGGGGAATCATCCTACACTGCTGGTGGGAATGTAAATTAGTTAGACGTTGTGGAAAGCAGTATGGATGTTCCTCAAAAATGTCAAAATAGAAATACCATTTGACCTAGGAATTCTACTCCTAGGAATTTACCCTAAGAATGCATAAGCCCAGTTTGAAAAAGACATATGCACCCTATGTTTATCACAGCAGTATTTACAATTGCCAAGAAATGGAAGCAGCCTTAATGTCCATCAGTAGATGAATGGATAAAGAAAATATGGTACATATAAACAATGGAATATTATTCAGCCATAAGAAGAAAACAAATCCTACCATTTGCAACAACATGAATTGAGCTAGAGGGTACTATGCTTAGTGACCAGGTGTCAAGACCAGTATCAAATGATTTCAATCATCTGTGGAGTATAAGAACACCAGAGTTATTGTTCCATTGTTTCCATAGTCAATCATATTAAAAAATCTTCCTGATATGTTTACAACATCATGAAGACCATCTGATGAAAGAATAGCTGTGCAGAAAATTTAAGTCTGGATAGAATACAACAAGCCAGCATGAAGACCACTATGAGAAAACTAAGAACAATTTGTTGTTCTTGTTGGATGCCTTAGAGCCAGGAACCCCAAACGCCCAATCTAGGCCAGAAGAAAAAATTCTGCATGTCATGAGGAAAGCCAGGTAGCTCTTTCCTTGATATACACAGCCTGTTCTACCTTTTACTTTCATTGATTCAAGGAATAATAGCAATGATACAGATAACAGCATGACTAGCCAACAAGAAATCTAGAGCAATGTGATTCTCCATCACTACTCATATCGATGAGTTGAGGTTGATTATTATTTCATCTAAGACAGAGGTGTTTTCATTAAAAACTTCTATCAGAGTTAGTGCTAAGTTTCTTATAGCTCTTACTCTTTATATGTTTTCTACTGTTTGGAACATTTCTCTGTGTGGTGTAGTATTTACTAGGGATTTCTCTCAAGAAGATAAATGGCCAATAAGTACACGTGAAGATGCTCAAAGTGAATAGCCATCAGAGAAATACAAATCAAGACCATTTTTAGAGTTGTAATGCCTTCAGACCTACTTTAACAAAACACCATGGATTGGGTGGCTTTTAAACAAGAGAAATTTATTTCTCACAATTCTAGAGGCTGAGAGGACCAAGCTTAGGTGCTGGCTAATTTGGGTTGGGACCCACTTCCTGGTTCACAGATGGCCATCCTTTTCTGTGTCCTCACAGAAGAGCAGGGGAGTCCTCTGGGGCCTCTTTTATATGGGCACTAATCCCATGTGGGCAGAGGTCTTATGACCTAACCACTTCCAAGAGCCCCATCTTCTAATAAAACCACATTGGGGATTAGGTTTCAATGTAAGAATTTTGGGGGGACATATTCAGCCTATAACAGTGTGATACTACATGCCATCCATTAGAATGGCTAGAATCAAAAAGTCAGATAACAAATGTTGGCAAGGATGTGGACATTAGAATACTCATATATTGCTAGTGAGCATATAAAATGTTGTACCCTCTTTGGAAAATGGTCTAGCAGTTTCTCAAATGTTAAACATGAAATTACCACATTACCCAAAAATTCCAATCCTACATGTATACCAAAGAGAACTGAAGACATATGTCAACATAAAAATTTGTTTTTACTGTATATTTTTTATTTTATTAATATCTGCTGTCATCTTTATTATTTTTTCCTCTTATTCTGTCTTTAACTTCACTTTATTTCCAGTTTTATTGTGATATAATTGACATAAAATATTATATAAGTTTAAGGTGTACAAAATAATGATTTGATAGAAGTACATGTTGTGAAATGATTACAACAGTAAGCTTAGTTAACAGCCATCATGTCACATAGTTACAAATTTTATTTCCTTATGATGAGAACTTTTAAGATCTACTTTCTTAACAACTTTTAAATATACGAAAGTGTATTGTTGGATATAGTCATCATGCTGTACATTACATCCCCAGGACTAATTTATCTTATAAGTGAAAGTTTGTACCCTTTTTACCAGCTTTACCCATTTTCTTCACCCCCTACCACTGACAACCAGAAAACTGATCTCTGTTTCTATGGCTCTGTCTTTTTAAGATTCTACATATGTTAGATCATATAGTATTTATCTTTGTCTGACTTATTTCACTTAGAATAATGCTCTCAAGATCTATCCATATTGTTGCAAGTGGCAGGATTTCCACACAACATTCCTTTATGTGTGTATGTATGTATGTATGTATGTATATAAAATGTTGATATATACACATTTTTTTACCCACTCATCTGTTGATGGGCATTATGTTATTTCCATGTACTGACTATTGTAAATAATGCTACAATTAAACGGGGGTGCAGATATCACTTTGGGATAGCCATTCTAACAGGAAAAGGTGATATCTCATTGTGGTTTTGATTTGCATCTCCCTAAAAATCAGTGATGTTATGTGCCTTTTCATTAAATGAATGCTCATAGCAACATTGTTCATAATAGCAAAGAAGTAAAAATTATCCAAATGTCTATCAACTAATGAGTGGATGAAAAATGTGGTATATCCATATAATGGAATATTACTTGGCAATGTAAAGAAATTCAGTATTGCTACAAGCTAAACATGGATGAACCTTGAAAACATATTAAGTATAAGAAAGCAGTCACAGAAGACTACATAGAGAAAAATAAATCACAAATACTTCTCAAAATAGGCAAAAAAAATTGACATCTTTCTTAAACCTTGGCATAAAAGGATAAAATAAGCTAAAGAGGTTAATTAGCTAAGTATTCAAAAAGTAGCATGCCATACTACCTGAGGAATGACATTGAATTTTTATAAACAAGTATTGAAAATATTTTAGAAACATCACTCTGCTTTCTAAAAATGTGATTTGCCTGGTGTCTACAATGGAGACAGCAAACTAAACTGTCTTCCAGGAATGTCAGCAATTGTAGTAAATCTGCAAAACACACCCATTATCAGTAACAAGGAATCCTGATTATTACGCTCAACTGGAGACTGCAGACTAATTTAAAGCCATTGAAATCAAGTATTTTAAACACTAGGTTGACCAAAAAGAGAACAATTGTGCTTCACGCTCAGTTCTCTAGACCCTCATTTACTACCACAACCTTGCTCAATGTCCTTTAATTTGTATTAATACCACATTCTCACTCTTTTCTGACCACAGTGGTTTATACATCTTTGAAATTTAGAAGCTTGTTTTACTGAAAAGCACCAAGAGATACAAGAGGAAAAAAATGAAGATGGAGCTAGTTGTACCAAATTAAGTTATCTTCACTGTAATCAAAGCTTCCAAATTGTAAAGATACAGTTTTAATTTTTCCTTTGAAGAAGAGATCAAGAGGTATTCAGTAGCTAGTGTCTTGCATTCCATAAATTCCATTGATTCTGTAGTTGTCAGATAATTTAAAAGCTATTTCTTCTGCTAGAGATAGTCCAACAGATCTTTCTTCCTATTTTGTTGGAGGTGTATTGGATTTGGAGGTACAGTATAGTAGTGAATCAATTTTACTAGTTTGCTTTCAAGTAGCAAATTGTGGCATATTTTTAAACTTGTGTATCAGTTAAGTAAAAGTCTAGAATGTAACTTTCTCTAAGGTACACAGTTTAATCCTATTCCCATTTTTCTTTACATTTGGTACTATGTACATTCAAATATGGTATTCAGAAAGTACCTTCTTTATATTAAGACTTCCTGGAAATGTTAGAAACCCAATATTTGTGTTTTGAAAGATGTTTTTATATAATATATAGATAAGAATATAATGTCCCCAAGAAAGAACTGCAACAAAGTTTAAAGCTTTAAGTAGATTATCCAAAGGAAGTTTATATTACTTATTTGGATTATGTCTAAAGGGATAATAAACTCAACCTGGAGTAAACAACAAAAGATGTTTAATCATTTACATAAAAGAATTCTCCATGTAGTTTTGTCTTGCCTGAGGGTTTCAGCCCCTGGCAACTTCTCTCTGGATTAGGTGAGACCTAATAATAATGGAACATTGGGGAAAAAGGGGACTCATACCAAGCTTTATTCTCACAGTGGTAGGTCAAGTGTTAGACTGACCTCCATACCTGGTAGTCTACAGCAAGCAAGCCCATCTCCATCTCTGCCTGTAGCTCAGCTCAGCATGATCCCCAGGCACTGCTTCTTCTCTAGGCTCTTCTCTCTCCTGCTCCTTTACTGTATTCTCTAGGCTTTGTTCTTAGCATCAGGGAACTCTTTTTATACCAACACAGACAATCATGGCTTATTGCTGTAAATCTGGGGAACAAAGGGAGAGATAAAGTTTAAAACACATTTATTGCTTGCAAGAAGTCATCCCAAAAAAGGATTAAAGATGATGGTGTGAGAGGAGAGACAGAGGCTTCCTCCTAAAACTAGATACTATTAGAAAATATAATTGGTGTGACTAATCCTGAGAGAGCAACAGGAAAGAGGATGGCACCAGACTGCATACACCTGTAGAAAAAGCAGACCTCACCAAATGGGGTAATGTACCAGAGACATGGCCCGGCAGGACCCAAGCCCTTCCTCCACCCCAGCTCACTGGTGGGAGGAAGAGAAACTGAGCAGGGAAGGAATGGAAGGTTTGGGACTGCTGAATACCTAGCTCGGGAGATCTGCACTGGGAGCACAAACCTACATTTCATGGTGCTTTCATCATACTCCTCTGATTATGGGGTTGGAAAGCTGGGACAGGCAGAGTTCCTGGGAGACTGGGATTAAGGTTGCTTGTGGAAATCAGGGATCCATATCCAGCTGCTCGAAGACAAAAGCTTATAACTGTGTGCTCGGCCCACTAGTTCAGGCAGTGGAGATAGGCACAGAAGCTGGGAAGAAGGGAATAGCTCTTTCCTCCCCCCAGGCACCAATACCACTCCTCTGAGACCCCTGACATTGCTTCAGGAGCTGAGCAGCTCCAGAATAGAGCTTCTGGACACTAGAGGGCACCATATACAAATATGAAATGCCAAAGAAACCTGGTCCAGAGTAAAATTACTAATACAGCTCCCAAAAAAGATTTAAATGATATGGACCTCACGACTCTTCCTGAGAGGGAGTTCAAAATAAAAATCATCAACATGCTAATGGAGGTAGAGAAAGACATTCAAGAACTCAGGAATGAATTCAGGCTGGAAATCCAATCATTGAAGAGCACCATGGAGGGTATTAAAAGCACGTTGAGTATGGTGGAAGAGACGATAAATGAAATAGAAATTAGAGAAGAGGAATAAAAAGAAGCTGAGACACAGAGAGAAAAAAAGGATCTCTAAGAATGCAAGAATATTGAGAGAACTGTGTGACCAATCGAAATGGAATAATATTCGCATTATAGGGATACAAGAAGAAGAAGAGAGAGAGAAAGGGATAGAAAGTGTCTTTGAGGAGGTAGTTGCTGTAAACTTCCCCAGTCTGGGGAAGGAGGTAGTCTCTCAGGCCATGGAGATCCACACCAAGGAAGACAACACCAAGACACATAGTAATTAAAATGGAAAAGATCAAGGATAAGGACAGACTGTTAAAAGCATCCATAGACAAAAACAAGATTACATACAAAGGAAAGCCCATCAGGCTAACATCAGACTTCTCAGCAGAACTCTTACAGGTCAGAAGGGAGTGGCATGATGTATTTAATGACATGAAGCAGAAGGGCCTGGAAACAAGATTACTTTATCTGGCAAGATTATCATTTAAATTTGAAGGAGGGATTAAACAATTTCCAGATAGGCAAAAACTGAGAATTTACCTCCCACAAAGCACCTCTACAGTCTATTTTGGAGGGACTGCAATAGATGGAAGTATTCCTAAGGTTGAATAGCTGTCACCAGAGGTAATAAAACCACAGTAAAGAAAGTAGAATAGCTAATTACTAAGCAAGTGCAAAATTAAATTAACTATCACCAAAGTCAATCAAGGGATAGACAAAAAGTACAGAATATAATACCTAATATATAAAGAAGGGAGGGGGAAGAACAAGGAGGAGAAACAGAAAAGAACCTTTAGATTATGTTTGTAACAGCATACTAAGTGAGTTAAGTTAGACTCTTAGATAGTAAAGAAATTAACCTTGAACCTTTGGTAACCATGAATCTAAAGCCTGCAATGGCAATAAGTAGATACCTATTGATAAAAACCCTAAATGTAAATGGACTGAATGTACCAATCAAAAGACATAAAGTCACATAATGGATAAAAAAACAAGACCCATCTATATGATGCTTAAAAGAGAATTGCCTCAAACCCAAAGACATGCACACACTAAAAGTGAAGGGATGGAAAAACATATTTCATGCAAACCACAGGGAGAAAAAAGCAGGTGTTGCAGTACTACTATCAGACAAAATGGACTTCAAAACAAAGAGAATAACAAGAGATAAAGAAGGACATTACATAATGATAAAAGGGTCAGTCCAACAAGAAGATATAACCATTATAAATATATATGCACCCAACACAGGAACACCAGCATATGTGAAACAAATACTAACAGATCTAAAGGTGGAAATAGAATGCAATGCATTCATTTTAGGAAACTTCAACACACCATTCACTCCAAAGGACAGATCCACAAGATAGAAAATGTGTAATGACACAGAGGCACTGGACAACACACTAGAACAGATGGACCAAATAGAAATCAACAGAACCCTACATCCAAAAGCAACAGGATACACATTCTTCTCAAGTACACATGGAATATTGTCCAGAATAGACCACATACTAGGCCACAAAAAGAGTCTCAATAAATTCCAAAAGATTGAAATTCTACCAACCAACTTCTCAGACAACAAAGGCATAAAACTAGAACTAGATTGTACAAAGAAAGCAAAAAGCCCAAAAACACATGGAGGCTTAACAACATGCTCCTAAATAATCAATGGATAAAAGACCAAATTAAAATAGAGATCAAGCAATATATGGAAACAAATGACAACAACAACACAAAGCCCCAACTTCTGTGGGATGCAGCAAAAGCAGTCTTAAGAGGAAAGTATATAGCAATCCAGGCATATTTAAAGAGGAAGAACAAACCCAAATGAATAGTCTAACATCACAATAATTGGAATGGATAAAGAAGATCAGATGAGGCCTAAAGTCAGCAGAAGGAGGGACATAATAAAGATCAGAGAAGAAATAAATAAAAATGAGAAGAATAAAACAATAGAAAAAATCAATGAAACCAAAAGCTGGTTCTTTGAAAAAATAAACAAAATAGATAAGCCTCTAGCCAGACTTAAGAACAAAGGAGAATCAACACACATCAGCAGAATCAGAAATGAGAAAGGAAACATAATGACAGACCCCACAGAAATACAAAGAAATATTAGAGAATACTATGAAAATCTATATGCTAACAAGCTGGAAAACCTAGAAGAAAAGGACAATTTCCTAGAAAAACACAACCTTCCAAGACTGACCAAGCAAGAAACACAAAATCTAAACAAACCAATTATCAGTAAAGAAATTGAAGCGTAATAAAAAATTATCTATTATTAAAACCCCTGGGCCAGATGGGTTTAACTCAGAATTTTATTAGACATATGAGAGAAAACATAATACCTATTCTCCTTAAGTTTTCCAAAAAATGGAAGAGAACTGAATACTCCCAAACTCATTCTATAAAGCCAACAGAACCCTAATACCAAAACCAGGCAAAGACCCCACCAAAAAAGAAAATTAAAGACCAATATCCCTGTTGAACGTAGATGCAAAAGTACTCAACAAAATATTAGCAAACCGAATTTAAAAACATATCAAGAGGATCATACACCATGACCAAGTGGGATTCATCTCAGATGCAAGGATGGTACAACATTCAAAAATCCATCAAAACCATCCACCACATAAACAAAAAGGACAAAAACCACATGATCATCTCCATAGATCCTGAAAAAGCATTTGACAAAATTCAACATCCATTCATGATAAAAACTCCCAACAAAATGTGTATAGAGGGAAAGTACCTCAACATAATAAAGGCCATATATGATAAACAAACCCACAGCTAACATCATACTGAACAGTGAGAAGCTGAAAGCTTTTCCTCTAAGATTGGGAACAAGACAGGGTTGCCCACTTTCCCCACTGTTATTCAACATAGTGCTGGAGGTCCTAGCCATGGCAATTAGACAAAACAAAGAAATACGAGGAATCCAGATTGGTAAAGAAGTTAAACCGTCACTATTTGCAGATGACATGATATTGTACATAAAAAACCCTAAAGACTCCACTCCAAAACTACTAGAACTGATATCGGAATACAGCAAAGTTGCAGGATACAAAATTAACACACAGAAATCTGTGGCTTTCCTATACACTAACAATAAACTAATAAAAGGAGAAATCAGGTAAATAATTCCATTCACAATTGCATCAAAAAGAATAAAATACTTAGGAATAAACCTAACTAAGGAAGTGAAAGACCTATATCCTGAAAACTATAAGACAGTCTTAAGAGAAAGTAAAGAGGACACTAACAAATGGAAACTCATCCCATGCTCCTGGCTAGGAAGAATTAATATCATCAGATGGCCATCCTGCCCAAAGCAATATACAGATTTGTTGCAATCCCTATCAAATTACAAACAGCATTATTCAACGAACTGACACAAATCATTCAAGAATTCATATGGAAACACAAAAGACCCCAAATAGCCAAAGCAATCCTGAGAAGGAATAACAAAGTGGGGGATCTCACTCTCCAACTTCAAGCTCTACTACAAAGCCATAGTATTCAAGACAGTTTGGTACTGGTGCAAGAACAGAGCCACAGACCAGTGGAACAGAATAGAGACTCCAGACATTAACCCAAACATATATGGTCAATTAATAAATGATAAAGGAGCCAAGGACATACAATGGGGAAATGACAGTCTCTTCCACAGATGGTGCTGGCAAAACGTGACAGCTACATGTAGGAGAATGAAACTGGACCATTGTCTAACCCCATACAAAAGTAAATTCGAAATGGATCAAAGACCTGAATGTAAATCATGAAACCATAAAACTCTTTGAAAAAAACATAGGCAAAAACCTCTTGGGCATAAACTTAAGCGACTTCTTCATGAACATATCTCCCCGGGCAATGAAAACAAAAACAAAAATGAACAAGTGATACTATATCAAGCTGAAAAGCTTCTGTACAACAAAGGACACTGTGAATAGAACAGAAAAGTACCCTACAGTATGGGAGAATATGTTCATAAATGACAGATCTGATAAAGGGTTTACATCCAAAATATATAAAGAGCTCATGCACCTCAACAAACAAAAAGCAAGTAGTCCAATTAAAAAGTAGTCAGAGCTGAACAGACAGTTATCCAAAGAAGAAATTCAGATGGCCAACAGACACATGAAAAGATGCTCCACATCGCTAGTCATCAGAGAAATGCAAATTAAAACCACAATGAGATATCACCTCACACCAGTAAGCATCACCACCATCCAAAAGACAAACAACAACAAATGTTGGCAAGGTTGTGGAGAAAGGGGAACCGTCCTACAGTGTTGGTGGGAATGTAAATTAGTTCAACTATTGTGGAAAGCAGTATGGAGGTTCCTCATAAAGCTTAAAATAGAAATACCATTTGACCCAGGAATTACACTCCTAGTAATTTACCATAAGATTGCAGCAGCGCAGTTTGAAAAAGACAGATGCACTCTTATGTTTATCACTGTACTATTTATGATAGCCAAGAAATGGAAGCAATGTAACTGTCCATCAGTAGATGAATGGATAAAGAAGATGTGTTACATATACACAATGGAATATTATTCAGCCATAAGAAGAAAGTAAATCCTACCATTTGCAACAACATGGATGGGGCTAGAAGTTATGCTCAGTGAAATAAGCCAGGCAGTGAAAGACAAGTACCAAATGATTTCACTCATATGTGGAGTATAAGAACAAAGAAAAACTGAAGGAACAAAACAGCAGCAGAATCACAGAACCCAAGAATGGACCAACAATTATCAAGGGGAAAGGGACTGGGGTGGATGGGTGGGAATGGTGGGATAAGGGCAGGGAAAAACAAAGGGGACCTTACGATTAGCATGTATAATGTGGGGGGGGGCATAGGGAGTGATGTGCAACACAGAGAAGACAAGTAGTGATTCCACAGCATCTTACTCTGCTGATGGACAGTGACTGTAATGGGGTTTGTGGGGGAGACTTGGTGAAGAGGGGAGTGTAGTAAATGTAAAGTTCTTCGTGTAACTGTAGATTAATGATAATGAAATGAATTTTAAAAAATGAAGTCATCCTCGGGTAAGATTCCTCAAGGGAGGAACAACCTAAGACAGGCACAGTCGCAGGGGGTCCATCAGATGAGAAATTGGGGATCAACAGTGGTGAGGCTTAGAACCTCACCCCCCCTGTTTTGAGAGAAATCTTCTGCATCCGTGGACGTTTTAAGGCCCTTGTCTAGCTTGGATTAACACATAGTCTACAGGCACACACCTGATCATCTACAATTGCTCTCTTACAAAACTAAACTATGTTTTCTAACTTTATCTTGCATCTACCTACCACTTCAGCATTTTATTAAAAATAAAAATAATAATAATAACAAAGGGAGAAATGTGGGGTCCACATATAAATCAAGTATAAAAATCAAACGAATATTCATATTTGACCTGATTGTTTATAATTCATAATGCGTGATCAAAACCGAAAGTTTCTGTGATGACTGCCCTTGTACTGTTCACCATGTAAGAACTTATTCACTATGTAAGAATTCGTTCACCATGTAAGAACTTGTTCGTTATGCTTCAGAAGATTGGAGACTGACGAGAATTAGGCTTGAGATGGATTAATGATTGTGCATTGAGCATGACCCCCCTATACAGAATTTTATTGTTGTTAACAACCATTTGATCAATAAATATGAGAGATGCCCTCTAAAAAAAAAATATGAAGTCATCCTGAGTCTCTCTCCTGCTGCAGCAGAAGCCAGCAAATTTTCTCCCAACCTCTCCACTCCAGATAAGTCCTCCCTTGCCCACTTAATTACCCATTGATATGGAGATGGACTACTTCTCTCCACCCCTTGGAAACACCTGTTGATATGGAGATGTACTAATGCCAGGAAGAGATTCTCACATATTGCGATTTTATTCACAGGCCACCCCTCCAGAAATCTTGCCTTACAATCTACTTATTCCTCATCTTTCTCAATGGTCCCTGAGCTAGAAAACTGGAGCATTGTAACCAGACTAATGACATACAATATCAATAGCAATAAAATCATGATAATCCTCAAACCAGAGGATTCAGCTAGGTTCTAAGTCCTATGCAGATTAAGTCCATAGTTCACCCAGTCCATGGGTAGGCAATAGCTGAAAAAGTAGAGTTCAGAGTAATCATCACATGGCAGCTGCAGTCAGAGGGCATATCCAGGCCACAAGGACTGTAGGAGAAAACAACCTTAAGAATGATAAGATACATGTTTTAATAGACAAGTCTTCTCCATCAGGTAGGATACATGCAAGAGAGTGGTCCTATAATAGGATAGTGGCAAGAATGGGATCTCGTTCTGGTCTAGTATAACAGACTTTCAACCCCCTACCTGTGGGACTTACAGAGGAGTCAGTATATAGGGCTAGGGGAGGTACATGCACTGGCCATAAAGATAAAACAGAACTTCTCCATAAGATGCTCTTACCTCCTGGATGTTTTGGGTATGCAACTCTGACATTTGGGGGACACTCTCGTGTTACTCCAGGAATACACACAAGGCCAGCTTCCAGGCTTTTACACCAAGGTTCCAGAAGGGCCAGCTATCATTGGTCCATATGTCAAAATGTCCAGGGCAATGGCCACTCAACAGTGTCTCCAGGTTTTAATGCAGTAGGGGCTGGCACCAAGATATTGGTCTGCTGGCCATATCCTAGCTTCAATAACTCCTCTTTGGTTTTCACAGATAGTTGTTTAGGAGAGGCAGCATTGTATGCTAGCATATCCATAGGACTCAAGGCTCCTTTTCAGGGCTTCTCATTCAAATGCCATAGCACTGTCCATAAGTGAACTGACCAGCTCTGTAGAGTATTGGTGTCTGACTTCAGACCAGATTTCAATAAACTCTTGTACCTCTCTATCATGCCTGCCCTGGTAGGATTATATGCTACATGAAAGTTCCACTTTATTCCTAATTGCTGCACCCATTCTTGTTAGGCATGTCCAGTAAAGTGGGTACCTTGATTGCTCTCAATCACCTGCAGCTGGCCATAGACTGTGAAAGATGCTGTAGGCTCCTCTCTGTGGTTTGCTGATATGCATGACATGCAGGAAAAGCAACCAATAGTCCAGTAGCCATGTCCACACAAGTCATGGCAGACTGATATTCTTCTGATATGGGCAGAGTCCCAATGTAGTCTATCTGCCACCTAACAAGGGGTATCGTCCCCTTTACTATTGTCCCATGCTGCTGCAGAATTTAGTGTAATTACTTCTTAGAGCACACAAGGCACTCCTTCTGGGCTCTGCTGACTTCATCAAGGGTCAATGGTAAACCCCACCAAGGGGCTACAGCCCATGTTGTCTTTTGCCCCACATGCAACAAATGCTGATTTAACCATTGGGCTACATCACAGGCAGGCTTTCCTTGTAACCAATGTATCTGGGTCAGTGTGTCTACTTAATCATTCCCTGGGGATGCCAAAGGCAAATGACAAGTCACATGATATATGGTAATAGTCTCAGTCTGACCAGAGGTCCATAGGTCTTGCCACAACTCTTGTCCCCAAAGGGACTGGTGACCAACCATTCAGTTAGCATGGTACCATGTAGGTAGCCACAGGGTCGAGCCCTGATAGACAGCCCAGCTGTCAGTGCAGACAACCTTGGGGGAAGGCTCCTGGGTGATCACAAACCATACTGCCGGCAACTCGGCCCATTGGCTGCTCTTTCCCTCTCCATCCTCCATCCATATTGTCTCAGTTTTAGGATGGAAGGCCACAGTCTTCCACTTTGGGGGATGCCCATGACTGGAACCATCTGTATACCAAACATCTTCAGGTATAGGGGCTTTTCCCTCCTGTTAAAGAATCTGGGCTACCAAGGGCTGAAAGCAATATCTTCCTGCTTTCCACTGGTATAGGTTACTGGCCACAACAAGCATTGGAATTCTCCACTTACGGGGCTAGTAGAGAGGGTGCTGTGCTGCTGTAAATATGCACCCCATTTGGCCAGTGTAGGTGTCTGTGCCACACCACTCTGTGGCCTTTGGGTCCAGTCTCATACCCACCCTGTCATGAGATAGATGGTTATTACCTTGGTCAGAGCTTTTCCAGCAATCGGCTCTGTTGACAGCAAGGCATGGTACACAGCCCCCAGTTACTTATCTATTGAGGTGTACTAGACCTCTGCTCCTTTCCATAATTGTGACCAGAATCCAGTAGTTTGTCAAGTCCATTCAAGCCACTGCTAAAGCGCCCATCCATATCCATCTTCATTTACATGACCATCTACCTCAGAGGGCCTTGATGTGTCCATTACATTCAAGGACTGTATGGCTTTGATGGCTCTCTTAGCAGCAGTAAATGTAGCTGCATATGTTTCATCCCAGTCCCACCTGATGCCCCTTCGTACCAACCAGTATAAGGGCTTCAGAATTTGTGCCAAGTGCGGGATACACACTCTCCAGTAGCCTGAAAGAGCCAAAAACTCTTGTAAGACTGCCATAGTGGTAGAGTTAGGGAAAGCCTGGACATTGTCTTTGACTGTTTCAGGAATTACTTTGGTTTTAATGGACCAGACAACCCCCAAGAATTTTACAGACAAACCAGGTCTGTGAACCTTGGTGCTATTCACAGCCCATCCTTTCTCCTGTAGATGTTACAGCAGTCTAGGAACTGTGCCTTCTAAATCTGCAAGAGAATCAGACATGAGCATAACATCATCAATGTAATGATACAGCCGCACCATTCATGGTTTCTTCCATGTGGCCAAGGCCTGGGCTACAAGTCCATGACAGATGGTGGGACTGTGGAGTTATCCCTGTGGAAGGACAGTGAATGTCCATTGCCAGTCATCCCATGTGAAAGCAAACTGTGTCTGACTTCCCTGTGCTATGTCAATAGAGAAGAAAGCATTAGCAAGATCTACAACATAATGGTACGTTCCCAGTTCATGACTGAGTGTGTCCATAAGGGCTGCTATAGAGAAGACAGCAGCATGCAAAGGGGTGTAATTTTATTCAATTCCTTGTAGTCCACAGTCATATGCCAGGAGCTGTCTTTAATTTTCACTGGCCACACTGTGGAATTAAAAGGACTATGAGTGGGCTTTATGATGCCCACCTTCTCCAACACCTGTAGAGTTTCTCCAATTTCCTTGTGCCCCCAGGAAACTTATACTGCTTAGTGTTTGTCACCCACCAAGGTACAGGCAGAGCTACAGGTGGGTGCTTAGCACATCCGTTCAAAACTGCCTTTACCACATGTACCCTTAGTCTGAACTCACTTGCAGTGATCTGTAACCATGGCACTGCAGCATATCTATCCCAAAATATATTCAGGGATGGGAGAAATATACACTGTATTCTCTTTTGGGGGTAAATGCCCTATCCCCAATGTGATTTGAACTTTCGTCACTCTAATTCCCTTACCCCTATAGCCATCTGTCACAGCAGGGGTTCTGGGAAAATGCTCAGGATTGCCATAAATTAGAGAACACTCAGCTCCTGTGTAAACTAGCACCAGGATATGTTGTACATTTACAGGGGACCAATGAATCGCTAATTATACATGTTGTCTTTGATCTCCCGCATGTCCCCCATGGTGTGGACCTTGCCCCCCCCCCCAGTTGAACCACGATGCCCAGTTGTCCTCCTGTGGGGTTAAGGACCCAGTAAAATCCTGAGTACTATCCCCCCCAGAAAGTTCTGCAGGAACGCAGGCTGGGCAAGAGGCCTTGACTCTGGTTTCCATGTCCTGAACCTCAGTGGCTGGAATTGCTGCTCTGGCTTTAATTGGTGCCACAGTTCTAACAAGATCCTATTGGGCTGCCCATCAAGGTTTTCTTTCACTACCCTGGCTTTAATTAAATCAACCGACATCTGGGTCCTCGAGACCTTCCCAGGGCCTTTTGCACCTCTCCTTTCAGTCATGGCTTTACTTCCTTTAGTGCTCTTATTTTTTCAATCTTCCCCAGATCTGCTCAAGTACAAGTAGCATCACTTATGGGTTGCCCTATGTGGGGGGCAAGAGTAGGCTCTAGGGTTCCAAAGAGAGATATGATAGCTGTATGCAGCACTGGATTTCTCATTCCTACATTGAACAACTTCCCACCGGGTCCCTGGGGTCCATATCATAGATGATATTTTTCATGCCCAATTCCCACAATACCTTTTGGAGCACTACATATGTTTTCCAGTTAGTGGGTAAATATGGTAAATCACCCTGATTAGGGCAAACTGCCCTGAAAGCAGCTATCAGCAAATCCGGAAGTGTCTGATTCCCTGAGGCATAATGAGCACACTGCAACCAATGCTGGAGGGAAGGGTGAGTCATCAGGGAAGCCAGTGTACTCATTTCAGGACCCTACATAACAATGTTCCCCACCTCCATATCCCAGAGACATAAAAGCCATGGCTTCTGCCTATATCCGACGCTTATGTTCACCAGCTCATCCTTGGTATAGGGGTGGAGCATGGAATGCTCCACAACCTAGGGATGGGGCAGCTCCTCCCCCTTAGGATCCCACAGTTGTTTCATTTTTATTTATTTTTTATTTTTTACTCTATTTTATTTTTATTTTGGTATCATAAATCTACACTTACATAATGAACATTATGTTTACTAGACTCCCCACATCACCAAGTTCCGCTGACATACCCCATTGCAGTCATTGTCCATCAGCATAGTAAGACGTTGTAGAATCACTACTTGTCTTCTCTGTGTTGTACAGCTCCTCAGTGCCCCCCCCCCACATTATACGTGCTAATCATAATGCCCATTTTCTTTTTTTCCCCACCTTATCCCTCCTTTCTCATGCATCCTCTCCAGCCCCTTCCCCTTTGAAAACTGTTAGTCCATTCATGGGTTCTGTGAGTCTGCTGTTGTGTTTGCTCCTTCAGTTTTTTCTTTGTTCTTATATTTCACAAATGAGTGAAATCATTTGGTACTTGTCTTTCTCTGCCTGGCTTATTTCACTGAGCATAATACCCTCTAGATCCATTCATGTTGTTGCAAATGGTAGGATTTGTTTTCTTATGGCTGAATAATATTCCATTGTGTATATGTACCACATCTTCTTTATCCATTCATCTACTGATGGACACTTAGGTTACTTCCATTTCTTGGCTATTGTAAACAGTGCGAGGATAAACATAGGGGTGCATCTGTCTTTTTCAAATTGGGCTTATGCATTCTTAGGGTAAATTCTTAGGAGTGGAATTCCTGGATCAAATGGTGTTTATATTTTGAGCTTTTTGAGAAACCTCCATACTGCTATCCACAATGTTTGAACTAATTTACATTCCCACTAGCAGTGTATGAGGGTTCCCCTATCTCCACAATCTTGCCAACATTTGTTGCTGTTTGTCTTTTGGATGGTGGTGATGCTTACTTGTGTGAGGTGATATCTCATTGTGGTTTTGATTTGCATTTCTCTTATGACTAGTGATGTGGAGCATATTTTCATGTGTCTGTTGGCCATCTGAATTTATTCTTTGTAGAACTATCTGTTCAGTTCCTCTATTTTTTAATTGGACTATTTGCTTTCTGTTGTTGAGGTGCATGAGCTCTTCATATATTTTGGATGCCAACCCTTTATCAGATCTGTCATTTATGAATATATTCTCCCATACTGTAGGATGCCTTTTTGTTCTATTGGTGGTGTCCTTTGCTGTACAGAAGCTTTTCAGCTTGATATAGACCCACTTGTTCATTTTTGCTTTTGTGTCCCTTGCCCAGGGACATATGCTCATGAAGAAGTCGCTCATGTCTATGTCCAAGAGAATTTTGCCTATATATTTTTCTAAGAGTTTTATGGTTTCATGACTTACATTCTGTTCTTTGATCCATTTTGAATTTACTTTTGTGTATGGGGTTAGACAATCATTCAGTTTCATTCTCTTACATGTAGATGTCCAGTTTTTCCAGCACCAGTTGTTGAAGAGGCTCTCATTTCCCTATTGTATGTCTATGGCTCCTTTATCATTTATTAATTGACCATATATGTTTGGGTTAATATCTGGACTCTCTATTCTGTTCTGTTGGTCTTTGGATCTCTTCTTCTTACAGTACCAAATTGTCTTGATTAGTGTGGGTTTGTAGTGGAGCTTTAAGTTGGGAAGTGAGATCCCCCTGCTTTTTTCTTCCTTCTCAGGATTGCTTTGGCTTTTCAGGGTCTTTTGTGGTTACATATGAATTTTAAAACTATTTGTTCCAGTTCGTTGAAGAATACTGTTGTTATTTTGATAGGGATTGCATTGGATCTGTAGACTGCTTAAGGCAGGATGGCCATTTTGACAATATTAATTCTTCCTAGCCAAGAGTATTTGATGAGTTTCCATTTGTTAGTGTCCTCTTTAATTTCTCTTAAGATTGGGTTGTAGTTTTCAGGGTCTAGGTCTTTCACTTCCTTGGTTAGTTTTATTCCTAGGCATTTTATTCTTTTTGATGCAATTGTGAATGGAATTGTTTTCCTGATTTCTCTTTCTGCTATTTCATCATTAGTATATGGGAAAGCAACAGATTGCTGTGCATTAATTTTATATCATGCAACTTTGCTGAATTCAGATATTAGTTCTAGTAGTTTTGGAGTGGAGTCTTTAGGGTTTTTTAAGTACAGTATCATATCATTTGCAAACAGTGACAGTTTGACTTTTTCTTTACCAATCTTGATGCCTCATATTTCTTTATGTTGTCTGATTGCCATGGCTAGGACCTCCAGTACTATGTTGAATAACAGTGGGGGGAGTGGGCATCTCTGTCTTGTTTCTGCTCTTAGAGAAAAAGTTTTCAGCTTCTCGCTGCTAAGTATGATGTTGGCTGTGGGTTTGTCATATATGGCTTTTATTATGTTGAGGTACTTGCCCTCTATACCCATTTTGTTGAGGGTTTTTATCATGAATGGATGTTGAATTTTGTTGAATGGTTTTTCATCATCTATGAAGATGATCATGTGGTTTTTGTCTTTCTTTTTGTTTATGTGGTGGATGATGTTCATGGATTTTCGAATGTTGTACCATCCTTGTATCCCTGAGGTGAATCCCACTTGATCATGGTGTATGATCCTCTTGATGTATTTTTTAATTTGATTTGCTAATATTTTGTTGAGTATTTTTGTATCTATTTCATCAGTATTATTGGTCTGTAATTTTCCTTTTTGGTGGGGTCTTTGCCTGGTTTTGGTATTAGTGTGATGCTGGCTTCATAGAATGAGTTTGAAAGTATTCCCTCCTCTTCTGTTTTTTGGAAATCTTTAAGGAGAATGGGTATTATGTCCTCTCTATATGTCTGATAAAATTCGGCAGTGAATCCATCTGGACCAAGGGTTTTTTACTTGGGTACTTTTTGATTACCTATTCAATTTCCTTGATGGTAATTGGTCTGTTTAGATTTTCTGTTTCTTCCTTGGTCAGTTTTGTGAGGTTGTATTTTTCTAGGAAGTTGTCCATTTCATCTGGGTTTTCCAGCTTGCTAGCATATACATTCTCATGGTATTCTCTAACAATTTTTTGTATTTCTGTGGCATCCATCATGATTTTTCCTCTCTCATTTCTGATTCTGCTGATGTGTGTAGATTCTCTTTTTCTCTTAATTAGTCTGACTAAAGGCTTATCTATTTTGTTTATTTCCTCAAAGAACCAGCTCTTGGTTTCATTGATTTTTTTCTATTGTTTTATTCTTCTTAATTTTATTTATTTCTTCTGTGATATTTTTTATGTCCCTCCTGCCGACTTTGGGCCTCATTTGCCCTTCTTCCAGTTTCAATAATTGTGAATTTAGACTATTCATTTGGGTTTGTTCTTCCTTCTTTAAATAGGCCTGTATTGCTATATACTTTCCTCTCAGAACTGCCTCCACTGCATCTCACAGAAGATGGGGCTTTGTGCTGTTGTTATCATTTGTCTCCATATATTACTTGATCTCTATTTTAATTTGGTTATTGATCCATCAATTATTTAGGACTATATTGTTAAGCCTCTATGTGCTTGGGAGCCTTTTTGTTTTCTTTGTACAATTTATTTCTAGTTTTATACCTTTGTGATCTGGGATGTTGGTTGGTAGAATTTTAATCTTTTTTAATTTACTGAGGCTCTTTTTGTGGCCTAGTATGTGGTCTATTCTGGAAAATGTTCCATGTGCACTTGAGAAGAATGTGTATCCTGTTTGCTTTGGATGAAGTGTTCTGTAGATGTCTGTTAGGTCCATCTGTTCTAATACTTTGTTTAATGCCTCTGTCTCTTTACTCATTTTCTGTCTGGTTGATCTGTCCTTTGGAGTGAGTGGTGTGTTGAAGTCTCCTAAAATGAATGCATTGCATTCTGTTTACTCCTTTATTTCTGTTAGTATTTGTTTCACATATGTAGGTGATCCTGAGGGAGAATTCTTTGATGAAAATACAGAAAAAAGTAAGACAAATTATCAATTATGAATGCTTTTAGGTTAAAATAACAGAAAACCTAATGTAACATGCCAAAAACATTTCTCCTTGTAGGCAATCCCTTTAAAAGTAGGTGGCAACTGACTTTTGTTCACTGGCTCATAAAACTCAAGTAAAAGGTCTCTTGGGTTCTCATTGCTTTTTTTGTACTTGTTAATTCAGTATTGCAAGATGCTGTTGTAGCTCCACATGTCATATTCACATTTAAAACAGGCAAAATGGATAAGAGGGAAGGTCGGGAAGGTCAGTACTAGTTGTGTCAACCTTTTCATAAGGGATCCAAAAACTTTCCAGAAACCTTCAGCAGCTATTCAAGGAAGGCTGGGAAGTGATACTAGTTAGCTGAACACATTATACCTACAAATAAACATCAGAATTCTATTTATAAAGAATAATAAGTGACTGAGATTTGAATATTCAAAAATGGTCTGTCTTTTTGACATTTAGGCAGAAATTAGTATGAAGAAATGAGCATCAAATGTGGTGACTGTAGAGAAGAACAGCTGAGATGTAGTTGTATTGTACTATAGATAAAGGAAGAAATGCATTTGGAAGAAATGACACTTTACTGGATACAAAAGTCTTACTTTTTTATTATTTTGGTATCATTAATCTACAATTAAATGAAGAACATTATTTTTACTAGGGTCCCCCCTTCACCAAGTCCCCCCCACACATACCCCTTCATAGTCACTGTCCAACAGCCTAGTAAGATGCTATAAAATCACTACTTGTCTTCTCTGTGTTGTAGAGCCCACCCTGTACCCCCTCCACGTTATACATGCTAATTATAATGCCCCTTTCTTTTTCCTGCCCTTATCCCTCCCTTCCCACCCATCCTCCCCAGTCCCTTTCCCTTTGGTAACTATTAGTCCATTCTTGGGTTCTGTAATTCTGCTGTTGTTTTGTTCCTTCAGTTTTTTCTTTGTTCTTATACTCCACATATGAGTGAAATCATTTGGAACTTGTCTTTCTCCACCTGGCTTATTTCCCTTAGTATAATACCCTCTAGCTCTATCCATGTTGTTGAAAATGGTAGGATTTGTTTTCTTCTTATGGCTAAATAATATTCCATTGTGTATATGTACCACATCTTCTTTATCCATTCATCTACTGATGGACATTTAGGTTGCTTCCATTTCTTGGCTCTTGTAAATAGTGCTGCAATAAACATAGGGGTGCATCTGTCTTTTTCAAACTGGGCCGCTGCATTCTTAGGGTAAATTCCTAGGAGTGGAATTCCTGAGTCAAATGGTATTCCTATTTTAAGCATTTTGAGGAAGCTCCATACTGTTTTCCACAATGGTTGAACTAATTTACATTCCCATCAACAGTGTAGGAGGGTTCCCCTTTCTCCACAACCTCACCAACATTTGCTGTTTTTTGTCTACAAAAGGCTTACTTTTTATTCTTGGTTTTGTCACTGAATATTTTTATGACACTGAGTATAATTCTTGAATGTTTTTGTTCCCTCACCTATAAACTAAAGCAATTTAATTGATCAACAGTTTCTAATTCTTGGCTTTAGGGCAATGTGTACAATCTACTTACCAGCTTTGTTTGGCTATTTTATTTTCATTTTTAAAAATGTTTTTAAAATAATGCAGAAGATGTGTTTTGAGCCTGACCAGAGTGCAGGGAGTTAAGTACCTATTTTCTAACACCAGACCTACTTTACAGCATGTGTGCTAGCTCTTCTCTTTGAAGTCAAATCAATAAGGGAACTGAATGTATTATTCAGTTCAAGTTCCTTCCATCTCTAATATTCTGTGATTCTAAGGCAGTTTGAATTATTCACATATCTAATTGACATTAGTTGACTAACAGAATTTGAGCAGAGTGACAAATGTATCATCTCAGCAGAAGCTTTAATAGGCATTGTGAGTTTCCACAAGCTGTCTTGAATTTTTCCATCTGTCAATAATAGGCCATGTCCAAGATAGAGGCTGCTCCTATTGGCTAGATTCTGGAAAGAGAAGACAAGTGCCAGTGCCTCAGTAACCACAGGTAATGCATACATTCTTTAGATTATATGATGTTCATTATAACATCTGCAATTTGGGATATTTTTGTTATCATAGCAAAGTTATTATAAAAATCTAATTACTGTGTGAATTTGACTAAAGTAGGTACTCAAATAATTGGAATCATACAGTATTTGTCCTTTTATGACTTTTTTATTTTCTATTAATATGATGACTTCAAGGTTCATTCACATGGTGTCATGTGCCAGAATTTTGATTCTAAGACTTAGTAATATTCTGTTTTATGTGTATATCACATAATTGTTTTCTCTGTTAATCCAACAGTGGACATTTGGGTTGTTTCCACCTTTAAGCTATTTGTGAATAGTACTTCTATAAATGATATTTGGAGTTTGAGTCTCTGCTATATACACAGAAGTGGAATTGCTGGATCTTATGGTAATTATATGATTTTTCTTTTAAGAAATTCCACTGTTTTCATAGCAGCTAAATCATTTTACATTCCCACAATCAATATGCATGTGTTCACATTTCTCAACATTCTTACCAAAACTTACTTTCTGTTTTTTCTTTATAGTAACCATCCCAATGGATATTGAGTAGTAGTTATCACATTGTGATTTTGATTTCCTCTGATGATTAGTGATGTTAAGCATATTTTCATTTGTTTATAGACCATTTATATATCTTCTTTGTAGAAATGATTTTTCAAATCTGTTATGGACTGAATTGCATTCCTTGAAAATGTATGTTGAAGCCCTAACTCTGAGTACCTTAGAATGTGACTGTATTTGGAGATAAGGCCTTTAAAATGGTGATTGCTAAAATGAGGCCTGTAGAATGGGCCCAAATTCCATCTGACTGGTGACCTTATGAGAAGAGAAAATTTGGACATAGAGAGATACCAGTGATGAGCATGAACAGAAAAAGAACATGTGAGGACACAGATAGGAGGTGGCCATCTAAAGCCAAAGAGAGAGGCCTTGGAAGAATATAAATACGCTGACACCTTGATCTTGGACTTGTAACTTCCAGAACTGTAAGAAAAGAAATTTCTTCTTGTTTTAAGTCCCCCAGTTTGTGGTATTTTATTGTGACAGACCTAGCAAACTAATACAAAGTAATTTACCTATTTTCAAAGTAATTTATCCATTTTTAAACTGGAGTGCTTGAGGATTTTTGTGCTGATTTTACCAATTTCACATTTCTGGATATTAATCCTTTACTGGATACTAATCCCTTAGTGGATATCAGATAAATGTTTTGTAAATACTTTCTTCTATTCTGAGGGTTGTGGTTTCACTATGTTGATAGTGTCCTTTAATTCATGAAATTTTTTTAAAATATCAATGAAGTGTAATTTATTTATTTTTTCTTTTATGCCTGTGTTATTCATATCATATCCAGTAAATCATTGTCAAACTGAGTTCTTCATAGAATTTCCCCCATATCTCCTAAAGGAACTTTCAGCTCTGTTGTTTAAGTCTTTTGTACATTTTAAGTAAATTTTTTACTATGGTTAAGGTTCAACTTCATTCCTTTAAATGGGAATATACAGCTTTCCCAGAACTGTTGGTTGAAAAAGACCATCCTTTTGTTATTGAATGATCTTGGTACTCTTGTCAGTAATCATATGGCCTAATATGTGAAGGTTTATTTCTTCTCTATTATATTATTTTGGCCTATATGTCTGTTTTTATGCCAGTACCACACTCTTTTCATTATTGTACATTTGTTCTAAGGTTTGAAATAAGTAAGTGAGTGTCCTTAAACTGTTCCTCATTTTAAAACTGTTTTCTCTCTTCAGGGTACCTTGTCATTTCATATGAATTTTAAGATGGGCTTTTCTATTTTTGCAAAAATGCCCTTGGGATTTTAATAGAGATTGCATTTAGTTTGGAGGTGACTTTGGGTAGTATTGACATCTCAAAAACATTATATTTCAACCCTTGAATATAGGACATTTTAATTTATTTTTTTTCTTTTTCTTTCAGAAATGCTTTTTAGTTTTTAGTGTACAAGTCTTTTGCCAACTTGGGTAAGTTTTTCCCTATTTATTTTTTATAATGCTATCAGAAATAGAATTGTCTTAATCTCTTTTTTGTATTACTCACTGTTAGTATATAAAAATGCAGCTGATTTTTGTGTGTTGGTATTGCATTCTGCAACTTTTCTGAATTTATTGGTTGCAAGATTTTTGTGTGCAGAAACTCTAGGGTTTTCCATCTGTGAACAGGGATGATTGTACATCTTCCTTCCCAATTTGGATGCTTTTATTTCTTTTTCTTCCCTAATTGCTCTTCAGAGAACTTCCAGTACTATGTTGACTAGAAGTGGCAAAAGCAGACTTCTTTCTCTTGTCTCTAATCTTAAAGGAAAAGCTCTCATTCTTTCACCATTGAATGTGTTTTTAGCTGTGGGTTTCTCATATAGGGCCTTTAATATGTTGAGGAAATCTTCATCTATTCCTAGTTCATTGAGTGTTTTATAATAAAAGCATTTAATTCTGTTAAACACCTTCTCTTCATCATTTGAGAGAACAATGTTTTTTTCCTTCAATCTGTTAATTTGGTGTATTCCTTTGATTGATTTCTGCATCTTGAAACATCTATGCATTCCAGAAATAAATTTAACTGGGTCATACTGTATAAACCTTTTAATATGCTACTGAAAGCACTTTTCTAGTATTGTATGGATAATTTTTTTCTTTTCCTGATGTGTCTTTGACTGACTTTGTTATTAGGGGAACTCTGGCCACATAAAATGAGTTTGGAAGTTTTCCCTTCTTAAGTTTTCTGGAACAGTTTGAGAAGAAATTGTATTAATTCTTTAAGTGGTAAAATTAATCAGTGAATCAATCTAGTCTAGGGCTTTTCTTTGTTGTGAGATATTTGATTGCTAATAAAATCTCCTTACTTGTTATTGGTCTGTTCATATTTTCTATTTCTTCATTATTCAGTGTTGGGTGGTTTTGAGTTTCTAGGAATTTGTCCATTTCATCTAGGCTATTCAGTTTTGGACACAGTTTCATCCATATTATTTTCCTATAATCATTTTCATTTCTGTGAAGTCAGTAGTAATATTACCACTTTCATACCTGATTTTAGTAATTTGAGTCTTTTCTTCCTTCTCTTGGAAAATCTAGTTAGAGGTTTGTTGATTGTGTTGATGTTTTCAAAACACCAACTCTTTATTTCATATATTTTTCTCCCTTGTTTTGTGATTTTCTATTTTACCTATATCTTCACTCTCATCTTTATTATTTCCCTCCTTCTAATAGCTTTGGGTTTAATTTGTTCTTTATTTTTTCCATCTTAATTGAGATATAATTGACATATAATATTGTATAAGTTTAAGATGTGCAACTTAATGACTTAATAATAAATGTTTATATCATGAGATGATTACTACAAAAGGTTTACTGTTGCTCTTGTTGAAGTCTAGCATATTTAAAGTATTAGACTTCCAATGTTTCTTACTTGAGAGGAATTTTACAAGTCTTTCTTTTAAATAAGCACTTACTTTTATCTATAAGATAATTAGAACAAAACTTCCTTAAGAGACTTCATGATCAAGTTTACTACCATAAGCTGAAGATTAAAAAATATTACATATGGGGGGGACTTGGTGAAGGGGGGAGTCTAGTAAACATAATGTCCTTCATGTAACTGTAGATTAATGATACCAAAATAAAATTTTAAAAATATATGTATATATTACATAATCACACTATTATAGATAATGGTTTTTCTGAAGTACAGACCCACAAACATACAAATACTTAGATACCTTCTAATATTATTTTGCAATTTTAGCTTTAGGTTAAGAGAAACAAAAGAAGTGCAGAAATTTGTTGGTCCAGATATAGAAGGGCTGTTTTCCTTTCTAGCTGACACACAGTTGCTAAGTGATTTGAACAAAAATATGTTTGAACAGACAGAAATGAATAAAGCAGATTTTCTGCTATCTCCCACACAAGAGTATAAATCTCTATAATTATAAATGCATTTACAAAGATCACCAAATATTCATACCATAAAACTAAATTCCCAGTCATTACTGGCCACCAATGAGGAATAACTTATCCACTATAAATAAATCAAAGAGAAAATATAAAATTAGTAGAGGGGGGAGAAAAGATAACTAGATGCATGGATAACAGAGTCAGGAAATTTATAAATCTATTGTCATTTGGGATACACTTCTGATAGCCAAGAAAAGATATACCTGCGCTTATGCCACCAATAAGATACATTTCTTTGGCAATACAGTTTACCTGACTCCATCAGGTAAATTCAATGGTTATCACAGTGGATAATCTCCAAAAATATTAAAGGATAATTTTTTAAGAAAAGCAAAACTGTGATTTCATAAAATGAGTATGTAACAAATATCTTATTTCACTCATTAATAGTGAGGGAACCAGTAAGATGTTACAACTGTTTCAAAGATAAAGAATTCAAAGTACAATACATAAATAGGAAGATAATGAATACTCAAAAATATTTACAAGTAAATGCAAAATGATCAAATGCAATGATCAAATGTTCCACTGGACATTACTGAATTGCATTGTATAGATAAAATTCACTCACATTATTATCAATTTTCTGTAACTTACATATTGTAAAATAACAATAAGAATGTAAGTCATTGAAAGTTGCTTGCTGTTAAATTTAATTTGAAGATATAAATTAAGTAAAGACTATGCATATATTGAAAAATAACAACATTGCCTTATCAAAGACAAGGGAAGTAGAAACATTTCTTCTGGTTTATGTACAATATTTATATAAAATGTTATTCTTTTCTTACTTATTTAAAATTATTAAACTGACCTTGATATTAACTTATTTACGATTCTTGCTGGATAAAAATATTGCCTTTGACAATGCAGGATGATTAATGATTTGCTACTAATTTTTACCCAAACAGGTTGCCTAGTTTTAAAACTAACCTTTAATATTATCCCACTGGAAATCCAATTTTGATTGATTTCTATTATCTTTGCTTATGTGACTTAAAGAATCATAAATTAGAGCCCTCTTTCACTCTTGATATAAAAGAAATGACTACAAAATATTTCAGAAAAAAAATTATCTAGCTTCTACTGAAACTGCTCCTTGACAGAGACATCACCATTGGTCTAGATAAAACCAAGGTTTCATTTTGACTCAGAACTTTTATTGATTCTGACTTGAAGATGTCAGGTTTGTTTTGGCATGAAACCTAAGGCTTAAATTCACAATGTTATGGACCACACCCACCATGATACTGAGGTAAACCATGGAAATGAATCAGTTTTTTTGATGGTGACTTACTGAAACACAATCACCCTGAAATTTTCCTTGCTTGTGGCATTGATAAATTATGTTCCATAATTCCTGTATTACTCCATGGTATTGAGTACAACCTTTTTTCAAAAATTCAAAATATAAGTGTATAAGTCTCAGATTATATATTTCAAAATTAGGACATCCAAATTTAGCCTCTATAATGCATGACAAGTAATTTAATTATTGTGAAAAAATACAGTAATATACTTATTCTTATCCATTGGGAAGAATCATTAGTAAATATTAGAATGCAGAAACATTCTGAACATAGATATATTGTTTGGATATACTAATCTGAGAAATTCTATAAAATAAGTGTTTATTAGATAGCTTTCACTGTAGAATTATATTTTCTATGCAGTGTTATGGTACCTACTAAGTAAAAACAGGGACTATATATATTTGGTTGTCACAATTCAATAATTGTAGCTACTTGTCAAGTCACTAAACATTTTTATTCAAGATTGCCTTTGGAAGAATTTGCTAATATACTAGCACTCAACAGAATCATACATATGCGAAGTGACAAGAGAAAGTCATAAATGGACTTGTATATAGATATTAGATAATACTTAAATGTACTTGGAGTTTTATTGGTAAACTTTGTATATTAATGTGACCTATTCTTAACAAACATAACCAACGAGTCAGCAAAGCAATCAAATTAAAAAATCATGAGAAAAGAACATGGAAAATACAGGCATCTTAGGTACTGTGTTAGAGAGGATAAAGTGCAAAAGTAAAGCAATGTTTATCTTTACTAATGAAACAAATTAATGACCAAACAGATTTTTCAATGCCTCCTGACTGGAAAGAAGACACAAAAGAGAAACATTTGAGCAGTTCGGGCTGGCACTTGCTATAGCCTCTCCCCCTGCATTAGCACAGAATGAGCAGATGAAAAACTCATCTTCCCCTTTAGGAAAAAAAGTGGTAGACTGTATGTATGGAACCCCAACTTTTCTGGGGACTGCCCAAAAGACTGGCTTCTGTCTTGCCCATCTTGGAGTGCTGAAAAGACCTAGCAAACTATGAGTACCCAAGGGCCAGTGAAAATTAAGATGGCAGTTCAGGCTTACAGTCAACACAGCCTCTCCTGCTGGATCAGCATAAAACAAGTAGACAAAAACTGTAGCTCTCAGCTTTTCCCTAGGGAGGAAAAAAGCTGGGCCACATATATAATACCCCAACTTTTCCAGGAACTGCCCAAAAAACTAGCATCTGTCTTGCTAATCTTACAGTACTATAGAGAGCTAGCACTCTAACCACCTGGGTGCCATTAATACAAAGATGGCAGTTTGAACTACCAGTCATATTAGCTAGTTCTGACTCAGTACAAAGTAAGTACATGAAAAACACCATCTCCCAGCATTTCCCAAGAGAGAGAGAGAGAATTAGAATATCTGATGATTCAACATTTCTATGGGCTGCCTGAGAAATTGGCTTCAGTCTTGCTTGTCTAAGAGCACTACTGGGAACTGGCATACTCCAGATTCCTGTGAGCTGCTAAGAACAAAGAAAAAATTTTGGAGAGGCCCCCAAAATCTATAATCAGGCCAACTGGTGAAGGTTGTCTCTATAAGGTCAGTCCCTGAAAAGTAAGGGAGGTATAGCTGTTTTTTTCTAATGTGCAGATATAACAAAAGATGTCAAAGAAAATGAAGACACAGAGAAATATGTCCCAAATAGAACAGAGTAAATCTGTCTCAAAGGAAAGAATAAATCTCCATAAAACAAACTAATGAATCAGAGATAGGTGATTTACCTACAAAAATTCAAAATAGCTATCAGAATGATGCTCAAAAAGGTCAGAACAATGCATGAACAAAGTGAAAATTTCAACAAAAATATAGAAAATATAAAAATGGAATGAACAGAAGTCATGGAGCTAAAGAATACAATAACTAAAAAATTTCACCATAAAGTTTCAACAGCAGATTAGATCAAGATGGTGAAAGTATCAGCAAACTCAAAGACAAGTCAAGTAGACCAATAAACACATTATGACAGTCCTCCCCCAAAAAGAAGAAAGAGACAGCAAACTCATTCAAAGAAATAATGGCTGAAAAATCCTTGAATCAGTGAGATAAGTTGGCATCTAGATCCAGAAGGCTCAGTAAATCCTAACTAAGATAAAACCAGAAAAATCCACCCCAAGACATATCATAATCAAATTGTCAAAGTCTAGACAAAGAAAGAACTTTAAAAGCAACAAGAGAAAAATGACTTGTTACATATGAAGGCATCCTCATGAAACTATTAGTGGATTTTCCAGCAGAAATTCTGTAGGCCAAAAGGAAATGGAATATATTCAAAATGTTGAAAGAAAAAGACTGCCAAACATGAAGACTCTACTTGTCAAAAATGCCATTCAAAATAAAGGAGAGATAAAAATTTTCCCAGACAGACAAAAGGTGAGACATTTCATCCCCACTTATAATAAATGCTAAAGGAAGTTCTCCACATTGAAATGAAAAGAGGCTAAATAGAAGTACAAAAGCATGTGAACATATAAATCTCTAATAAAGGTAAATATAGAAACAAACAGAATATTGTAAAACTCTAATAATGGTTATTAAATCACTATTAATTCTTGTGCAAATACTAAAAGAAAGTATTACAAATAACTACATGTAAAAGCCATGTTAATGTATACACAATATAAAAAGATATAAATTAGCACATCAATTATTTAAAGTTTGTAGGGAGGATTTTTAAATGTAGGGTTTTTTTATGCAATTGACATTGTTAGCTTAAAATACATTATTACATCTATGAGATATTTTACATAAGCCTCTTGGTCATCATAAATACTATACCCATAGAAGATACGTAAAAGAAAAAGTGAAAGCATATTAATACAATAAATGAAAGAAATACAAAGGAAGACAGCAAGGAAGGAAAAGAGGGACAAAGTAACTAAAAGACAGAAAATTGGGAAATAGAACTCATCCTTTATCAACAATTACTTTAAATGTAAATGGGTTAAATTCCTCAATTGAAAGATATAGAGTAGCTGAATGGATTTAAAAAAGATCCAGCTATGTACTGTCTATAAGAGAGTCACTTTAGATCTAAGGATGTACATAGGCTGAAAGTGAAGGGATGGAAAAAGATATTATATGTAAATGGTAAAAGAGAGTAGGGGTGACTATACTTAGACAAACTGGAATTTAACTAAAAAAATCAAAAAATATACAAAGAACATTACATAAAGATAAAAGGAAGATATAATTATATATAAATATGCACCCAACATCATAGCACTTAAATACATAAAACACTGACAGAACTGAAGGGAGAAGTAAATAGCTATACAGTAATAGGAGGAGACCTCAGTATTCCACATTCAATAATGATAGAGCATCCAGACTAAAAATCAATAAGGAAAGAGTAGACTTGAACAATACTGTAGACCAAATGGACCTAAGAGACAGATACAGAGCACAACAGCAATAGAATATATGTTCTTCTCCAGCACAGATGGAACCTTCTCAAGGATAGAACACATTAGGTCACAAAACAAGTCTTAACTAATATAAGAAGATTTAAAACATACCAATTATTTTTTCAGACCAAAATGGATTTGAATTTGAAATCAATAGGAGAAGGAAAACTGGAAAATTTAAAAATATATGGAAATTAGAGAACCGAATTCTGAATAACCAATGGTTCAAAGAAGAAATCAAAAGTAAAATTAGGATATATCTTAAACAAAAATGAAAATACAACATACAAAACCTATGGTCGCAGCAAATCAGTGCTCAGAGGGAAGTTTATAGCAATAAACACCTATAGTAAAAATAAAATAAAATATACCAAATAATCAGTGTAACTTTACACCACAAGGAAATAGAGAGAAAAAAGAAACTAAGCCCAAAATTAGCAGAAAGAAGGCAATAATAAAGGTTAGAGCAGAAATAAATAAAATAGAGATCATAAAACTATAGGAAAAAATCAGATTTAAGAGTTGAGCTTTTTGAAAAGATAAACTTGAAAAACTTAGACAACCTAAGAACAAAAGGGAGAAGACTGAAATAAAACAGAAACAAAATATTAAGTAGTACAACTAACATCACATAAATAAAAAACATCAAAAGAGACTACTGTGAACAATTATATGCTAACAACTGGGTAACCTAAAACAAATGGATACATTCCTAAAAATGTATGAACTACCCAGACATAATCATGATGAAATAGAAAATGAACGGTCCTATCACTAGAAAGGAGATGGGAGGCATAATCAAAACTTCCCAACAATGAAAAGCCTGAGACTAAATGTCAACACTGGAGAATTCTACCAAAGATTTAAGGAAGAATTAATGTCAATCCTTTTCAAACTCTCCCAAAATACTGACTATAAGAGAACACTTCCAAACTCATTTTATCAGGCCAGCATTACCCTGATAATAAAGTCAGACAAAGATACTACAAGAAAATTAAGTACAGTCAATATCCCTTATGAACATAGATACACAAATCCTCAACAAAATACTAGCAAACATAATTCAACACTATGTTAAAAGCATCATACACCATGATCAAGTGGCATTTATCCCTGGGATGCAAGAATGCTTCAATATACCAAAGTCGATTAATGTGATACACCTCATTAACAGAATTAAAAGACAAAAGGCACAAGATCATCTCAATACAAGTAGAAAAATAATTTGACAAAATTCAACCCCATTTTCATGATAAAAGCTCTCAAAAAACTAGGAATATAAATTACCTCAGTATAATAATGGTCTATGACAAACCCCCAACTAACATGCATAATGGTGAAAAATTGAAAGGTTTTCCTCTGAGATCTGGAATAAGTAAAAACTGCCCATTTTCATTACTTCTATACAACATAGTAAAGTAAGTCATAGAGCAGTAAGGCAAGAGAAAGAAAGAAAAAGCATCCAAACTGGAAAAGAAGTAAAAGTATCTCTGTCTGCTGATGACATTCATTTATATGTGGAAATCCTTGATGACTACACACACACACACAGAGAACTAATAAATGAATTCAGTAAACTTGCAAGATAAAAATCAACTTTTAGAAATCAGTTGTGATTCTATGCACTAACTAGAGATCCATTCAAAAAGGAAGTAAATAATCTCACTTGTAATTACATCAAAAATGATAAAATACACAGGAAAATCCACTTAACTAAGGAGCTAAACAGCTTGAACACTGAAAACTTTAAAACATTGATGAAAGAAATTGAAGAAGTCATAAATAAATGGGAAGATATCCTGTGTTCATGTATTGGAAGACTTAACATTATTAAAATGTCCATAATATCCAAAGCAATATACAGATTCAATATAATCCCTACAAAAAACTCAATTTCTTTTTTTTTGAGAAATAGAAAAAATAATCTTAAAATTCATATGGAATAACAAAGAACAATCCTAAATAGTCAAATCTATATTGAAAGAAAAAGCAAAGCTGGAGGCATCATACTTCCTGATTTCAAATTTATTACACAAGTACTGTAACTAAGACAGTATGGTTTTGGCATAAACAAAGACATATAGATATGCAGAATGGAATATAGAGCCCAGAAGTAGACCCATGCATCCAGAGATCCTTGATCTCTGACAAGAGTGCCATGAATACACAATGAGGAATGGATATTCTGTTTAACAAATTATGTGGGGAAAACTGGACATCTGTTGGGACCTTTTGCCTCTTTTGGGCTTGTGACTATGAGGCGGCCGCAGGCTGGAGGTTTCCACCCTCCCTCATTACTTCTGCATTCATGGCCCAACTGAGTTCCCGTGCGTGTGCTCTTAGCCCTAACTCCGCCTCCCCACCTAACCTAAAACCTGCCTAAGACCCTAGTGACAGATGAGATAATCAATTCCCATTGGTTTCTGCTACTTCCTTATCTTCCCCTATATAACTAAGCTTCTGATGCAATAAAGCTGAGTTTTGCTGTGCCCTTGAGGCTGACACATCTCCCGGCTTGGTGTGATTTTGTTTTTCCCCGGATCTCAGGGAAGGGTGTCCAAGCCGCCGACACTTGCCCTCTCACTCAGCCCCAGGGATAACAGGATGGTCCTGCTTGTCCCCCCACCTTCTTGTTGCTGAAGAGCAACAACTGGTGCCCCGTGTGAGGAACGAGGAACTTCGTTGATGAGCTAATTGGACTACGGGTAAGTGTAATCCCATGAAATATGGGACATTTTTCTTCCAAGCCTGATCCCTCTCTTGAATCCCTTAGGGTCCTCCTCTGAAGTAGAGGCCTAGAGCTCTCTGACAGCCAAGCTATCAAAACCTAGGAGACCTTAGTTAAGGTCGCCACATGGCTGCCTGCAAGTAATTTGTTTGACTGGGAAACTTGGGACAGGGTGGAGCAACTCATATGCAAAGCCCAAGTTAATTGGGGTGATATCCCCCCTCTGGGGACCTTCCCCACTTTAGCAGCCCTTAAGAGTTGCTTCCCTCCTCGGCCATTGAAGCCAGCTGCCAAGAACTTAATAGACAGGGAAGCCACTGGGTTGGGAGCCCCTTCCTGGGGAGATTCTGATCCCCTTCCACAGGCTGAGTCCACGCCGGCAGGACAAGAAAGCCATAAAGAGCTGGATGAGAATCTTGGCAATGGTGCCCTCGACCCTTTTGATGCCGCCCCTGGCCTCCCAAATCCATGGTTCCTTTGTACCCACCACTTCCTGGTACTAGTTCCTCTTCTAACCCTTCCAAATCATCCTCAGCGCCCCCTCCTCCATACCAACGAACAGGGGTTTCAGCTCCTCTCCCATATAAGGACTCATGCTCTCCTATTGGCTGCCAACCCCAAGAGAATCTATTGTTCCACCCACAACCTAACCCAGGGCCATGTCAGCTATTTCCGGTCAATGTTAATCCCGGAGGTAACTGCCCTGCCCCCTGGTACCCTTGGGAGCCAGGTGACTTTAAGGAATTAAAGAAGGCCATTCTTGAGGATGGTCCCAATGCTCCTTGGACTGAGGCCATCCTCCAGGGACTTGCTCACCATCCATGTACCACCGCAGATTGGAAGGCTCTTGCCTGGGCGGTTCTCCCTGGCCCCCTTTATATTAAGTGGTATGTTTTGTATAAAGAGGAATGCCAGCAACAAGCTGAGAGGAATCTGACATACTCTTTTACATATGTATGGATGATATTATCTTGGGGGCCACTTGTTCCCCCAAATTAGATGACCTCTTTAAAAGGTGCTTTCCCTGCTCAAAAACTACAACTTTCAAATTGCCCCAGATAAAGTTCAACAGATAGCCCCTTTTAAAATTTTGGGGACTACTTTAACATTAGATGTTGTCTCCCCTGTTAAGCCCCAGTTATGTATACACTACCACAGCTCCAGAAATTGCTGGGAGAAATCAGTTGGATGAGGCCCTGGATTCCTATAACCACAGCTGATCTTATCCCTCTTTTCAACCTATTAAAAGGCCTTGATCTAGCTTCAACAGTGACTTTAAACCCTATACATAGAGCTACATTAACAAAAGTTCAACATGCCATTGATAATGCTGCCTTAAAAAGATATGATCCAAACTTGCCACTGGTCCTCTATATTATGGCAGGAGAGACCCTCCTCACTGCCCTTTTGGCTCAGAAGGGGGATCCGGTACATTGGATACATCTATCTGTGGGAGGGGCACCTCGAGTGTACCCTATAGTGTATCAAATGGCCGACCGCATTGTCAAGGGACAAGATCTTTCTGTTTGTCTTTTTGGGTGTGAACCCCACTCTTTTATTGTCCCTTTTTGGGTCAATGATTTCTCGTGGCTACAGAGAAATAATTCCAGATTGGCAATGGCCATGGAAAGCTTTCCAGGGATAGTGGACTGTCACTATGGTCCCTATAAGTGGATGAGTTCTTTTAGCCAGTTGGTGTGGCAGCCACCAAAAATGTTCCTCACTGAGGTAGACTCCTCTTTCTCCTCTGTTTTTACTGACGGGGGTAAACGGGGAGCCTCTATGGTAATGTTCCCCCAGGCACAAGTGAGTGTCCTCCAGCCATAACCCTCTTTCATGAGGTACAGGGCTCCACCCAGTTTAAAGAGCTTTATGCTGTTGTTTTAGCTCTGTCTGAGATCCAAAGCCCTCTTAATCTGTTTTCAGATAGCCTTTACGTTGTTAATCTACTGCCCAACCTTGTGGGTGCACACATCAGACTTGAAGATAATCCCATCATTCCTTTGGTGATTCAAGCCCGCAATTTGTTAAAACAGAGACTAGTTCCCCTTTTTGTACAACATCTAAGGGGACATCAAGATTTGCCAAGCTTTTTGTCGAGAGTCAATGCTCTTGCCGACTGACTAGCTTCAGCCTACACAGTACAGGAGGCCACCCCTTTTCATCAACTTACACATGCTAATTGGAGGGAACAACACAATCGGTTCCCTCAGGTCCCCGTCAGAGACTTAAAAAAGATCATTAGGACATGTAAGTCATGCCAGCCTTTTCTACAAGTTCCTCCACTTCAAAAGGGCACAGTGAACCCTCGAGGCCTGAGGCCCAATAACTTTTGGCAGACTGATGTCACACATTTTGCCCCTTTTGGGAAGCTTAAATACATATTTCTAACAGTTGATACCTTCTCCCATGCTTGTTGGGCTACAGCCCATATGGGAGAAAAATCTAAACATGCCATAGCCATTTTCTCCAGTGCTTCGCCATTCTTGGCCTGCCAGATCAAATCAAAACCGATAATGGTCCCTGCTTTATTAATAAATCTTTCACTGAATTCTTGAGCAAATGGCAAATTTCCCATACCACTGGAATACCTCACAATCCTAAAGGACAAGCATTCGTGGAAAAACACAATCATACCCTCAAATGTCAAATAATAAAACAGAAAGGGGGAACACTCCCCTCCCATGATCAACTAAAGATGGCATTATTTACTCTAAATATTATAAATTTTGCCAAAGGCGAATACTTCTCGCCCTTCCAAAAGCACTAGACAACAACCGTTCCTTATCGGACGATTAGAGCACGATGGAAGGACCCCCTTACTGGAGAATGGAGGGGCCCAGACTGCCTCATTGCAGCTGGAAGGAGATTCAGCTGTGTCTTTCCGACCAATGAAAAAAGGTTGATCTGGGTCCCCGCAAGGGATCTCAAGTATTAACCCCCTAAGGAGGGGGAGTTCACTGATGTCAATGATGACCCAGAAGGCCCCCACCTCCTGAGGATATCTCTCTTCTTTTTCTCTTTCAGGGTCTGCAATGAACCCAATGATGCTGGACTTCCTGTTAATGGCAATAAATCTCCCATTAGGTAGGACAGGATTTGGAGATCCTGGTCAAGCAAGAGCCATACTACAAAAAACCATTGGAGACCCCTGCACAGCCTGTGCTCACTCCAAGGCCCCTCCCCCCACACACTGTTATACTTCTACCAAAACCTGCCCTAATGGGCAATGGGCAGTTACACTTATGCAAGGGACAGAAAATGGATGCCCTGGGAGAGTTCTCTCTCACCATTGTTGGCCAGGCCCCAAAATATCTTCACTTGCCCAAGGGAAATCCCCCTCTGAGTGTCCTTGCACCACTTTTCTTGCCTCCGTTCATGCTCAATGCTATCAGGAGGTTATCCCCTGCACTCACCATAACAAAACATACTGGTATGCGATTCTGACAAAAGGCAAGGCTGATAATGCTGACTGTTGAAAGAATAGGGGACAGCAAGTCTGTTGGAATACATATGCCCCTATAGGCATCACTGATGGGGGTGGAGTCCAAGATCAGGCTCGACAGCACAAAATTAAAAAACTGGTAGACAGGCTGATTGAAGACCAAAATCCCCCGATTTACCACCCTCTTAGCTTCCCGGAGATCAGAGGAGAATTGCTTCTTGATCCTGAGACACAATCAACCATACAGGCTGCCTTTACCTTACTCAATAGAACCAATCCTGATTTAGCTAAGGATTGCTGGCTGTGCTTGAGGCCGGGACCATTACAAGCCAATGCTCTTCTTGTTAACCTATCACAAACCGAGCCCCAGTGCCAGCTGTTATCCCCAAGTTCTAGAGTCTATCTAGACCCTCTTTCCCCTAAAGGCCCATGCTTCAAAGCTGACCCCTGTACTGATAATACTAGTAGGATAGATGTAGGTCGAATCCACTATTCTTTTTTCCAACAAAATATTACTGTGAACAATACCTTTCTCTGTCCCCCTAATGGAACAGTCTTCATTTGTGGGAAGACACGTTTGGCTTTCTCCCGACAGACTGGAAGGGGCTTTGTGCTCCAGTTGTAATTTTCCCTGACATTGGAGTGGTCCCTAATAATCAGAGCCTCCCTATTCCTGCTTTAGACCACATTGGAGGTAGATCAAAAAGGGCCATCGAAGTTATTCCCCTGCTTATAGGCCTTGAGGTGGCCACTGGAGCTGCCACTGAGGCAGCAGGATTGCATTATTATAAAGCTCTTTCTCAACAGATGATCGATGACATACAAGCTGTAGCCAGCACAATTCTTGACCTCCAAACACAATTGGATTCCCTCGCGACAGTAGTCCTACAGAACCATAGGGGGCTTGATCTCTGAAAAGGGAGGCTTATGTCTCTTTTATGTCTCTTTTTATAGGAAGAGTGCTGCTTTTATGCGAACCGCTCCGGCATAGTCCAAAATAAGGTCAAGCAACTTCAAGAAGACCTCGAGAGACGCCAAAAAGAATTACAAGCCAATTTTCTTTGGCCTGAGTTACATGGCTGGTTGCCCTATATTCTGCCCTTCCTTGGTCCTATCCTTCTTTTGCTCCTACTTTTCACTTTTGGGCCCTGCATTATTAACAAGATTATCCAGTTTGTCCAAAAAAGAATTGAATCAATTCAGTTGATGTACGTGCAGGTACATTATCAGAGAGTTGCCAAGGAAGCCAGTGACCCCTACGATTGCTGTGAACCTAATGATGAGGCTGTGTCCGTTAATTCCCCCTAACTATCTCCCTGTGTGCCCATGATGGGTAAGATCTCCAAGGTGGAGACTACCTAAAACAGGCCACGGAGGATGATTAAGCTTGGGACAACCGAAGAGCTGCAAGGTACCCAGTGATGGGTAAGATCCCCAGAGGGGGACAAACTAAGACAGGGGTCTTGCCTGCTGGGACATCCCAGAGCATTTATAAAACTAAAAGGGGGAATTGTTGGGACCTTTTGCCTCTTTTAGGCCTGTGATGGCCACCGACTGGAGGTTTCCATCCTCCCTCATTACTTCTGCATTCGTGGCCTAACTAGCTTCCCACGCGTGCGCTCTTGGCCCTAACTCCGCCTCCCCACCTAACCCGAAACCTGCCTAAAGACCCTAGTGACAGATGAGATAATCAATTTCCATTGGTTTCTGTTACTTCCTTGTCTTCCCCTATATAACTAAGCTTCTGATGGAATAAAGCTGAGTTTTGCTGCGCCCTTGAGGCTGACACATCTCCCGGCTTGGTGTGGTTTTGTTTTTCCCTGGATCTCAGGGGAGGGTGTCCAAGCCGCTGACACTTGCCCTCTCACTCAGCCCCAGGGATAACAGGCTGGTCCTGCTTGTCCCCCCGCCTTCTTGTTGCTGAAGAGCAACAGATATCCATATGTAAAAGAATGGAATTGCACCCTTTTCTTAAACCATAATAAAAATTCAACTATGAATGGATTAAAAACTTAAACATAAGACCTGAAACTGTAAAAAATCCCAGAAGAAAATGTAGGGGAAAGTCTTTTTGACATTTGCCTTGGCAATGATTTCTTGGATGACACCAAAAACATGAACAACAAAAAAGCAAAAATTAACAAATGGGACTGCCTCAAACTTAAAATTTCTGCACCTCAAAGTAAACAAGAGAGAGAAAAGGGAACTTACAGAATTGGAGAAAATATTTGCAAACCATGTATCTGGTAATGGATTAATACCTTAATATATGTCTCCTACTACTCAATAGCAAAATCAAAACAAAAACAAACAAAATAAGCTGATTAAAAATGGGCAAAGGAACTGAGTAGACATTTATTCAAAGAAGATATAAAAATGGCCAAAGGTATGAAAAAATGCTCATCACTAGTCATCAGGAAAATGCAAGTCAAAACCACCATAAAATATCACCTCACATCTTTTTGAATGGCCATTATTAAAAATATATATATATACTTATCATGTGTTTTCTGAGAATGTAGAGAAAAATGAACTCTTGGACACTGTTTTGGGGAAAGTGTATTGGCACAGACACTATGGACAACAGAGTGGAGGTTACTCAATTATTTAAAAATAGAACTACTATATGATCCAGCAATCCCACCTCTGCGTATTTATCCAAAGAATCAAAATCAAGATCTCAAAGAGATATCTTCACTCCCATGTTCACTGCTGTATTGTGTAAAACAGCCAAGTTGAGGAAACAACCTTATGTTCATTGTCAGATGAATCAAACATCGATAAATGTATGACTATATGACTATATGTATGATTGAATATTATTCAGCATTAGAAATGAAGGAAATCTTGTCATATGTGATGGCATGAATGAACTTTGAGCACACTGCTAAGTGAAGTAGGCCACTAGTAGATGAACATATACTGTATGACTCCACTTATATGAAGTATCTAAAATAGTCAAACTCAGAAGCAGAAAGGAAAACAGTGGTTTCCACAGACTGTGGGGAGGGGGAAATTAGGAGTTGTTCAACAGGTATAAAGTTTCAGTTATGCAAGATGAATAAATTCTAGACATCTGTTGCACAACATTGTGCCTTTAACAATTCTGTATTGCACTCAAAAAGTTAAGAGGGTGGATCTTATGTTAAATGTTGTTACTACAATAAAAAAGAGAAAAGAGAGAAAGCAGTTTTAGTTTCAGGTTTTATTCAAGAACAATCATTGCCAATGAACTCAAAATGGCCCTCACCACATCCCCTATATTACCTGAGAAGTAGTAGCTGTGAGTGATATTTGAGGATCAATTCCTTCAGCCTTTATGCTTAAATGCAAGAACATTCATAGAAAGAATAATTAAATGACCCAGAAAATCCTTAGAAAATTAAAAGCCCATTTTGTTTGTCTTTCCCAGTTCAGACTTTTCATGCATTGTTGTTTTGTTTTACATTTATTCTAGTTCTGGGAATAGTAAAATAACCAATATGGACAGACCCATTCTTCATCATGGAGGAGTTCCACATATGTTTAGGTTTTTGTGTGTATGTTCATTGAAATGCTCTGGAGTTTCACGTGAGTAGTCATAGGATAAATGTAATTGTGAATATTGTCCTGACTCTGATAACTGCAGTGGAAAAGCTGGTACCATAGTTCAAATGACATCTGGACACTATTTTAGCTTAAGCAAACACATCAAAACAGTGTTAGCATTGCTTAAAGGTAGTATTTTTAATAAATCTTACATTTGGGTTCAAAAGACTTAAGTATCTTGTGGGAAAGGTGAAAAACCAAGACCAGAAGAGTCAAAGGATTTTTTATAGCTTATCACCATATCTATTTTCATTGTCTCAAAGAGTTTAAACACTCAACACTATACATCCAAAATACTTCTAAGCCATAACCTGACCCTCATATTTTTCCCATTTGAATCCACCCTTTAATCTCACCAGAGTAGGCACCATAATATAGAGAAGTTTCTCCAATGTGATTTTCATATAACACTAGTCACTTGATCAAATGTTACTAGCATGTTCAAATTTTTGAGAAATCCCACAAATGAAAGATTTAACTTTGGTTAATCTAGTATTTCCATTATTTAATTGAAAATGTTTTTCCTTATAATGCCACCCAGTTCCTAGTATTTTAACTTATGTATATGTGGGCAACGCTGGAAAAAAATCATTGCCCTAAGGGTCGAAGAACTTACAAGATATGTTCTTCCACATATTAATGCACATGTGAGCATAAAGCCATACACTCATTTTATTTTTAAAAAAGTGCACCCCTCTAAATTGGCACCCAATGATCCTTACCTCCTGTTATTCATGCCCTTGTGTAATTCTCTCCCCTTGTATGTGGACTAGATGTACTGATTTGCATTTCATGAATGGAACAAGCAAAAGTAATGAGATAATTCCAAGATAAGGTTATAAATGACTATAATTTTCTTGCTGGTATTCTCATTCTCTGGCTATTCTCACATGCTTTGCCTAACAGAGAAGGCCACCTGGCCAGGAAATGAGTTTCTCAGTCTAATAACTCTCAAGGAACTGAATCCTGCCAATAATCATGTGAGTGAAGTTGGCAGTGGTTTCTTTCCATTGAACTTTCTTATGAGACTACAGCTTTGGCTGGCACCTTCACTGCAGTTTTGTGAAGGAGGCTGACATTTGGTTGATACTAGTTGAGCTACAACTGGATTCCTGACCCACAGAAGCTGTGAAAATAATAAGTATTGCTCTTTTATGCCACTAGGTTTTGGGGTAATTTGCTATACAACAGTAGAGCATTAATATAATTTTCTATGATAAAATACTCATTAAATGATAATAAAAATATTCATATTTATTTTGTTGATAATTTTGAACAATTTAAATATATGCTATTTATATATGCAATTACATATTATAAATAATGGCAGTAATATGTAGCATTATTTTTGGGGGTTATACAGAGAGGAACATTGTTGGGAAATGCAGTCTCCTGCACACAGTCTTTTGACCCCTCCCTGGCCACAGAAGATCAGGCCTTAGGCCTGTAATACCTCCTTCCCAAGAGATAAAGAGCCCACACACACAGCCTTCAGTGGGTTTATCACTTTTTGTGGGAATATCTTTCCCTGTTGCAAGACCAATGTGTTCTCTTTTATTTCTGCTTAAATTTGTGTCTCATATGGCACCTGGCCAACCCAGCTGCTTCATTTGTCCTCCATGGGTAAGAGACTGGATCTTCCCATCCTGGCTGGAAAAGGGGTTGCATGTAGGCAAATGGCCCTGCATTGGATGCTGAGATAGAAACACACATTGGATGGGGGACCAAAGCCCACTACTCAAACTGATATTGCTCTGTTTCTTCTGTATGTAAGTAAAACATTATTCCATTCAGTGCTGGACTATATTGCCTTTCCCTGGCAATTCTGATACCAAGGTGCAATGCACATAAGTGCTTAAAGTCTTCCCCTCATATTGGTAACTGGTGCACAGTGTTCTGCTCCCTTGGGATTGATAACTGGTGCACAGTGTTCTGCTTGACAAAAATGCAGAAAAATTGAATAATTTGCCTATGGTGACATAGCTACTTCTTGGTAAAATAACTCCTTTTCTTTGTCTTTACTCCTGCTGTTCACCACATTAGTTTCTTTCTCAGTGCCCTCCATCTGTTCAAATTCTACCATAAAACTTCAAATCCTTCACTAGTCCTGTTTGCACTCATCACCTCTTTCTCTGAAGAGTCTTGTCTTGTTCCCTGTTTCCTATATTTAATCAAATTTAATTCAACAGATATTTCGGGGGACCTCCTATGTATTAGACACTATGTGAGGCTCTGAGTATATAAAAATGAACATGGAATGCTTTCATAAATTATAAAATGTTGGTGGAAAAATATTTGGCCCATCTTTATTCATTAGCATTGCAAATCTTTTGGATAAAATTATTTTTTTCTAAGGAATTTAGTCTTGCAATAATGTACAAAGGTTTGCTTACTTTGGGCATCCAACCCAGACCAAGTAACCCTATTAATTTTGGTTTCTTTCAAGATGCAAAGTGTGTGTATCTATGTGTGTGTGTTTGTGTGTTTGAGAAAATTCAAAATAGGATGTGATTAGTCATAACAGAAGCAGTATACTTATGACATTCTCCTTGGAGTCCAATTTCAACTCCTAAGATACAGATTTGTGTTTATTAAGCTGTTTAATGATTTTCTGATTTAATATAAATAATTCAGTCTTTCTTTTTATTTGACCATTTTATTTACATTGGTGTAATAAGAACTGTGGGTTTATAAAAATGACTGACATATTGTTCTGGTAATCACTTCCAATTATAGCTTTAAATTTTACTTCTCTCATAAGCTTTGCAATGTCCCTACAGTTATCATTTACTTTTATTTATCTGCATATTTATTGCTATTGTCACATTCACCAACATGTAATTCACCTCTACCAGGTTTCACTTATAATACCTACAACTGAAGATAGCATCCTTCTCTGAGATCCCCATGTTTATCACTGCTTCTGTACTATAAGAATGTCACAAACTTTCCAAATGTAAAACTGATTCCTTAACCATAAAGAAACACATGCCCATTTTCTGGGAGGACCCAATAGCCATTATTGCCACATGAAAAGTGTATTCCCCATTCTTTAATTGTGGACTTATACTATCTAGTTAAAATATATATTTTATATTACTTTTACAAGGTCATAATAACAGTTTGACTTATTCAATTACTTTCTGATAGTAAGACACATCCTTATTGAACCTATTTAAGTAATATAGGCACTTTGCATAGTATTTACCATTGCCATTGTTCTTAAGGCAAGGCTAATCAACCTATTTCATTATTTCTGCTAAATCAATATTCTTAAATTTTCTTTTTTTTCTGACAATATACATTAGGATGTTATAGTTCATGGAACTTTTGCCCTAGTGATAAATCTCTGGATGTTCCCATTTTTGAAGAAACTACCTTTGGGCAGAATCCAATAGATAGAGTGAAATATGAAGGGAAAATGTACAGAGCATCAATCCCAATAGTACCTGAAGATGCAGTGAGACCCACATGCACAGAAAGAAATCCTCTCTGTGGACTCAATATTGTCTACTAACTGAAGGGAGATCACTGAGAAATAAAGTTAATCATATAACTATGTCTTTTGCTTTAAATCTTTAATCCAGTATATGACATTCGTGTTTCTAATCACACATAAGTAACAGCAAATGAATACAAATATTGTGACTTGGAGTGGCTAATGCTTTTCAAAGCATGATACAAAATCCAGAAATCACTGAGAGAAAAACACTAGGGAAAAAAGCAGTAGAAAGACACACATAGGGACTAATATTTGCAACCTGACAAAGTTTTATATCTATATTAAAATTTTCCTACAAAAAAAAGAAAAAATACAAATAGCCAATTGAGTATAAATAGTTTAGTAAATTTACATAATAATCAAAAATGAAAATATATAAAGGTTGCTTAAATTCATTAATGAAATAATTATATAAACAATAAGATTTCTTATATCTCAAGTTGACTGAAATTAAAAATAAAGTTTTAAGGGCTCTTTTGTCCCCTCCTGGAGTGAGCCAGGAGCCCTTTTCCCTCACTTTATTTCTAAATAAAAGCTTCTTCCTGGCTTTCCTACCTTGGGTGTTTGTGAAGTTCATTCTTTGACTTTGTGAATAAGAACCCCGGCATCATCTTTGGGGGCTTGTCCAGGATAACTTCAGAGAAGCCACAAAATTGAAAATAGTAATAGAAATGGAACCTGAAATAGAAGTGTCCATCTTCCAAGGCCCTCTCAACTCACTGCTTATGGAGACCTAACTGCACCCCTTACTGGGCTCCCTCTCAGCATGAAGCAGCCAGAGCGGTCATCACCCCCTTTCCCTAGCAGCAGCTAGGGTCTCTATCTGTAGAGTGGGGAATGAGACAGGCACCGTGTGTATGGTCAAAGTAGGGTAAGGGCCTCCGGGAAAAGCAGGGCGGAATATTTACAGTCAGAGCAATGCAACAAATGGACAAATAAGTCCCTATTGAAACTGTTAAGCATTGTGCAAAGTCAAGGTCACACTAATTCTCTAGGGAAAAGACACCAGACTAAGAATATAGACATCTTCAGTGAGATCAGTTAAAGGTCAAAAGGCCAGTAGCAACTTGGCCTGAAATATTTGAGTGTTCCGCAAGGTTATCTCAGCATAACCCATGACTTCACTGTAAAAAGCCCTAGCAAACAGACAATAGCCCAGTCCACCTTGAGGGCAGGGCAGGTGGTACAAGTCCACACCCTAAGCCCTCAATTCTCAAAAATCCTCAACTGCCTATAAATCCCCTAGACAACACACCACCCCAGACTATCTTGTCCCCTCCTGGCATTAGCCAGGGGCTCTTTCCTCTCACTTTATTTCTAAATAAAATCCTCTACCCTTGCTCTCCTAAAAAAAATAATAATAATAAAGCTTTAAGTTTTGAATATGGCAGGGAAATGGGCTATACTAAGTATAATATGGAACAATTATTTTGGAGGGAAATATATAATGAATTTCAAAATTAGAAATCTTTGACCCAGGAATTGAAATTCTCAAGTAGGTCTCCAGAAATACTGACACAAACGTGAAAGGGTGTAGTCATAAAGTTATGCAATGCTGTATAACAAATATTTGTTGAAGTAACAAAATATTGGACACTAATGTCCATCAGTAGGAATTGTTTATTGATGGAATATCCATAAAATACAATCTTATACAACCATTAAAACAATGCATAACTGTATACAACCATTTGTAAAGCACTCCATGATATATTAAATGACAAAAATATGTATAACTTGCTGACAATTTGGGGGAAATTTTATGTATGTTGTGCATAACTTGGTGTGTATGCTTATATAAACAACATATCAGGAAGTATATACAGAACATTTAACCATCATTATCTCTAGGATAAATAATTGGTGTGTCTGGAGGGGAGAGATTTTTACTTTTGGTTATATACAGCTCTCTATCACATACTTAAAATGTGGTGGTATTATTAGAAGTTATATTTTTAATGTATTCTAAACTTTCCTGTTTTTGTTAAAAGTACATTGTAAGTTTGAAATTATGAAATAAGTAAATGGTATACTAATAAAACTTAAACATTGTAGACAAAAAATTCAGTTACTATGTTTTGCTTTGTTTTGTTTTGTTTGTAATTTATCCATGCGGGAAAATATGGTGGCCTAGCCTATTCTAGTAGTTATGAAGATGAACAGGATTGAAAAATATTTGGGAGGTACTTAAAAGGTTGAATTGATGGAATGTGGTAATTTGTAGTTCTTTGAGTGTGAAAGGAAGGAGTTAAAGAAGACACTTTTCAGATTATTTCAGTGGAAAGATAATGAATTTGGTTTTGAACACTTTACATTTAAGACATCAGTGAAACTTCTTTCAAATTCATGTCCTGATTTAAATGTTAGCTTCTCAGTGAGGGCTTTCCTTATCAGGGTATCTGAAATTGCATTCCTGCTAATACTACACACGCATACGTATATCCTCATTCCTTTTTTTCATTATTCCCCTTAACACTTTGACTTACATGTTTTACTTAATTATTGTGATCATTTTCTGTCTTCTCTACTTTAAATCCCCAAATGGCAAAAGTTTTTGGTTGATATTGTTGTTTCTATTCTGTTTACTAGTATATCCTCAGCACCTATACTAGTGATTAGAATATGTTTTTCACTAAATAAATATTTGTTGGACAAGTTCATGAATAATTGAAACATCCCTTTATTTGTTCAGCTCTTTTTGTCCTATAGAAGATCATTGGTTTAGAAGAATTATGTAGTTTGTTGTGCATTTACTTTAAAAAAGTAAAATATTTAAAATATATAACTAAACACATGCCATCAATTTTGAACTTATTAAATGCATGCATAATTTTTTGTAAAATAATTGTGTAGTAAATTTATCTGAGAATATCATTTTATTTAAAATGAGACATATGCATTAATGTGTAGTATATGTTCACATTTTATTAGTGCCTATTAAGACCTGCTAACAAGTTTACAAATACATATCTTTATATGCTATTATGATTAGTGTACTTTTAAATTTGATTGATACCATATTTTATTTATAACTTCAATCCTGATTCTAACAAAATGTAAAGGGTGAACAATTACCAAAATCTTTAAATATTTTGGGCATGTAATGTTCATCTTTTCTATAATTATCTGGCTATATAATATTTTGACCTTTAGGTTATTTCTAAATATTTCAGTTTTTTATAGTATCACAGAAAAGATAATTCCAATGTTACTTAAAATATCCCTGAATATTTAAAAAATACAGAAAACTCCCCAGTTGATTTTTTGGAGTGACCTTAATTGTTTCACTATAATTTTCTGAATAGAGGACAAAAGAAAAACTATGGAACCATCTCACTCTTTCACATGAATATAAAATTATTAGCAAATGGAGTCCACCACTAAATATAAGAAGGGTTAATTGCAGAAATAAACAAGTGGTTCAATTTTAAGAAATTTATTCACATAATAAAAATGACAAATTGAAGAATGAACTTGATCATACAAATATATGCTAAAATCATTTGATAAAAATTAAGCAGTGTTCATAATAAAAGGCAGTAAGTAAAATAGTGATAAATGGAACTATTTGACTATGATAAATTTTGTTTACCCTAAATCATTAAGAAATACTATCTTAAATTATGGGGTGTTAAACTCCTTGACAATATCAAGATCTGGGCACAAATTCTCAGTATCTGCATTAACATTCAAGACTGTCATGGAAGTTTAGGTGAATGCAATAAAATACAACTAATATAATTTTGGAATTGAGGATAAAATCATATTGGCTGATAACACAGTTACATACATATGGTATCCAAGAGAAAAAAATTAACAAATTAATAAGTGGTTAATTTACTAATTAACTTGATGCAAAAAATAAAATGTATAAATTTGAAATTTTATACTATATTAGAAATAATCACATAGAAAACTTAAAAGAATTTGCAATGGCAAGAAAAAATAACCTGCAAAAATACTTAAGAACAAATTAAACATAAAAGGCAAAGGACCCAGGTATATAAAATATAATGTCCTATTTAAGAATACAAAATAAAATTGAATAAATAGATTTACCATGCTATTTCTTAGATACAAAAAGTTAATATTGCTATTTCAAATGTCAGTTCATGAAAAATAACGTACATTTCAAAGAACAGCAATTGGAACTGCGAAACAATTTTAACAGCTCTATTGAGGTATAATTTCATATAATAAAACGTGTATCATTATAAGTATACCGTTAAATTAGTTTTGATAAATACATGCATTTGTTTATCAATCACCACAATTCAGTTTTAGAATAATACATCTGTGAACCAGTGATTCCCTCATTCCCTTTTGCTATCAACCCACACCTGGCGATCATTGATCTGCTTTCAATTTCTATAGTTTCGACTTTTCAAGAAATTTTATGTAAAATAAATGCTTTTATGTCTTCTTCTAACACTTAATATAATGTTTATGAAGTTCATATTATTGCAAATATCATTAGCTTGTTTCTAAATAATGCTTCTAACGTTATCCATGTTCATTTTTTTGTGCTAATGTTTTCATTTCTCTGGGGTAAATATGAAGAAATGGAATTGTTGCATTGTATGGCAGGTGAATGTTTTACTTTTTAAAAAACTGCCGTATTTTTTCCAAGTGATTATATCCTTTAACATTTCCACAGGTATTGTGTGAGACTTCCAGTTTCTTATTTTTACTAACACTTACTGTCATCAGTCCTTAATGATCACAGCCATTTAAGTGCATCTATAGTGGTGTCATATTTTTAATTTGCATTTCCTTAATATATTTTCATGCATTTATTAGCCATTTTTGTATCTTCTTTGGTGGTGTGTCTAATTAAATATTTTGCCTTTTAAAAAAATAATTTTTTTGCTTCTGATTTGTGAGTTGTTAGGCTTTTTTTTTTTGAAACAGAGTGAAAGTTTTATTTAGTTACTTAAAGAGAGAAGTGCAACAGGCAGCCTCAGCAAGGAGAGGCGCCCTGAAAGGTTGGAAAGAGAAAGTTTAAGATTAAAAGGTTACGCACTTAGAAAGTGCAGGCTACCTCAGAGAGAGGAGCGCCTGGCTTTTTTGAAAAATTCTTTATATTTATATAAGTCTTTTATCACATGATAAATGATATGCAAATATTTTTTCCAGTCTTTAATTTGTCTTCATTTTTATATGAAGTCTTCTGAAAAGTAAGAGTTTGTAATTTTGATGAAGTCCTGTTTAACGTATTTTCTCTTCTATGGTTTATGCTTTTTGGAATCAAATTTAAGAATCTTTTGCTTACCCAAAGATCACTAATATTACTTTGATATGTTCATTTCTACTAGATGTCTTAGTTTTGCTGCTTATATTTAGGACTAGAATCTAATTTAAGTTAATTTTGTTTTATATGGTATGACATAAGTGTTTCATTATCTGTGTTTCATATAATACCCAATTGTTCCAGTTCCATTTTTGGAAAAAACTACTTTCTTCACTGAATTACTTTGGCCTCTTTGTAAAAAATCATTTGACCCAAATAATGTATAGCCTACTGGTATTTTGATAGTAATTGCTTTCAGTCCACAAATCAATTTGTGGAAAGTTGCTTTGTTATCAAAATTGACATTTCCAGTCCATGAGCATGGTATCTCTCATCTTTTACTTATGTCTTCCTCAATTTTTCTTAGCAGTGGCTTGTTTATTTTCTTACATTCCTTGAGTTAGTTTGTAAGTATTATATTCTTTGCTATTGTGAATGGCATTGTTTTCTTAATTTCGTTTTCAGATTCCTTTTTTCTCATGTACAGAAATACAATTGATTTTTCTTTATTGTTCTTGTATTTGTATAGTTCTAGTAGTGTCATCTATGGATAAAGACATTTTATTTCTCATCTTCCTTATTTTTTTTGCTTCAGTTTATTTTCCATAGTTCTAGTATACTGTTAAATTGAAATAGTAAGTGTAAACACCCTTGCCTTGTTCTTGATCTTAGGTAGAAAGCATTTAGCTTTTTATCATTCATTATAATGCTAACTTTAGTTTGTTACTTTTTTTCCCATAGATATCTCTTACAGAATTTAGGAAATTCTCTTCTATTTCTAATGTGCATTTTTTTATCATAGTTGATTATCAGATTTTTATCAACTATTTTTCTATATCAGTTGAGATGGCATATGTTTTTGTCCATTATTCTAAAAATATGATATAATAATTTTTTTTGGATTTTAAACCAACAGTGAATGCATTCCTAGGATAAAAATTACTTTTATAGTCATGATTTATTATTCTATTTATATCCTGCTGGACTTGTTCTTCTAATATTTTGTTAAGGATTTTTTTGTGTATTGATGGGAGATGTTGCTTTTTAGTTCACTTGTGTATTTTCTTATGTCTTTGTCTGTCTTTAGTATCAGGATATTTCAGGCCATAAAATTGAGGGGGTGAATGACCCCTCTTGTACTCATTTATGAAAAAGCTGCATTTTTATTCCTTCCTTATGTGTTTGATACATAATGAAACTATCTAGCCTCAGGCCTTTCTGTATGGAAAGGTTTGCAATTGCTATCTCAAATTCTTTATTGATGTAGGTCCCTTAAGATTTTCTATTGATTTAAGTCCCTTCAGATTTTCTATTTATTCTTGAGTAAATTTTAGTAATTTATTTCGAGCAACTCATCTATTTTATCTATTTTGTTTTGTTTTTTGATGAAAACTTCTCTTATCATCTTGTATTTCTGCAGGGTATTGTAGTGACACCCATGCTTCCCTTCCTCATTTTACTAAGTTGTATTTTTTTCAATCTAGCTAAAGTCTTATCATTTTTCTTGATTTTTCAAAGAACAGTTTTTGCTCTTATTGATTTTCTGTATTATTTATTTCTGTTCATTGTCATTAAAAATTATTTTAAGTTCACTGATAGTTCTTTTTCAATTATTTCATACCTTTACCGGTTTTCTCTTTAGGTGTTCTGTCTATTATTGAGAGGGGATATTGAAATACCAAAGTATAATTATAGAATTGTGTATTTATTATTACAATTCTGTATTTGCTTCATGTTTGAGGATCTGTTGTTATTTTTATGCACAAATAAAATTGTTACATCTTTCTGATGTGCTGACCCATTTATCATTGTGTAATGTGTCTTGAATTTAGTGATATTCATTGATTTAAGCTCTATTTTGACTATTAATATAGCCACTCCAGCTCCCTTACATTTACTCTTACCATGGTATAACTTTTTTCCATCCCTTTATTTTCAGCTACTTTTTTTGTTTTCAAATCTAAAATGTGTGTCTTGTGGATACTATATACTTGAACTTGCTTTTTAATTCATTTTATTCATTTTGACAATGTTTGCCCTTTTTCTGAAGTATAATTATGATATGATTGGATTTAAGTTTAACATTTCATTATTTGTTTTCAATATATCTCCTCTTTTTAGTACTATGTCCCTAATTCATTGCCTACTGTTGTGGTAAACCAACATTTTAGTTTACCATTTTAATATCTGTCTTCTTTTTTCATATTTTTTGCTCTTTGTTTTTAGTTATATTTTTAGTGAATGATTTTGGAATCACTACATACACTATATATATATATATATATATATATATATATATATACACACAATATGTGCATATATTCATATACATAATATGTATATATACACAAGCATATATGTGTGTACACGTATTTTACACTCACCCACCCATTTATAATTTATAGTGTTCTTCATTCCTTTCTGTAGATTGAAGTTACTTAATTCTGGTAGCATTTCCTTTCATCTTAAAGAAATTTCTTCAAAATTTCTTACAGGACAGGTATTGTAACCAGGAATAATTCTTTCAATTTCTGGATGACAATATCTGGGAATGTATGTACTTTACCTTCAGTTTTGAATGGTAGTTCAGCTGGATATAGGAATCTTAACTGAGAGTTTTTATTCTTAATATTGTCTTCTGAACACTGTTGTTTCTTATGAGAAGTCAACCATTAATCATATTGTTACTTCCCCCACCCCACCCCCATGAGACACTTCACTCTTTCTGCTTCCAAGGTTGTTTCTTTCTCTTTCGCTTTCAATAATTTGACTATGATATATTAATGTGGTTATCTTTGTTTTCTCTTCAGGTTTACTGAGCTCCTTGTGGATAGAATAAATGTTTTTCTCAAAATTTGGGTAGGTTCTGCCATTATTTCTTTGAATATGTATATGTTTATGTCTTTCTTTTCTAAAAAATATGGCTTTGAATTTTCATTATGTGTATATTGTTACACCTAATGTACTCACATGGGTCTCTTAATTTTTCTTCAATGTTTTTCTATGTATTTTTGGATTATAAATTTCCCTCAATTTATGTTCAAGTATAATTGTTGTTTGTTGATGAGACCATTTAGTGAAATTTTTTTGTCAGTTATTTTCCCATTAAGCTCTAAAATTTCAATATGGATCTTTAATTCTTTGAATTAACTCTTGGAAAATATTCTTCATAGATACCTTAAAGACTTTACCACTAAATCTTATATCTGGACCCACTAGAATCAGTCTTTATTGATTGCTTCTTTTCTTGTGTATACTATCCTGTTTCTTATCATGTCATATAATTTTTCCTAAAACCTGGACATTTTATATGATACAGTGAAGCAACTGTGAGTTATATTTTTGTTTTATTTTGTTTATTTTCTAGAACTTATACTAGAGAATTTGTCTCCCTGTTCTGTGTCTACTGATGTATGTCTCTGCTTTTTATTAAATTCATATTTTTATGTTTTTACATTGTTTCCTAGGGCTCGTGCCTTTGTCTACATAATTTGATGATGAACCAGTGATTTGGCAGATGTACTCAAACATTCCATACATACAAGGCAATTAACAAATACAAATCAATCTATGGGATGAGAGTGAAACACATTCAGATTTAGAGCTAGTTTTCCTGAGTCACTTGCATTTTTAAAAATTTTACTTCTGAGTCTATTATAGATCCACATGTGCTTAAAAGAAATAATATAGCAAAGTTATATGTTTCCTGAACCCAGTTTCTCCCAATGATAACAACTTGAATAATTCTAGTATAATATCACACCTAGGCATTTGTAACTGATGCATACTATCAATTTTTTTCACATTTCATTAGATTTATATATACTCATGTGTATGTGGGTGTCTTGTCTCTGTTATTAATTATATGAAATTTCATCACATGCAGTTTTGTGTGACTGCTACCATAGTCATACTTTATCACAAGATTCCCTCATGCTAACCTTTTATAACCAAAATCATCTCACTTCCTCACCCATCCCTAATTTCTCAACAGATATGTTCTCTGTCTATAATTTTGTCAATTTAAGATTGTTATATACATAGAATTAATAGAGTATCCTATGTCTTTAGATTAAATTTTCCTACAGAATAATCCCTTAAGATGCATCTAAGTAGTTGTATAGTATGATAGTAGCATAGGTTTTTTAATCATTTACTTGATGAAGGACATTGGATAATTTTAAAATTTTGACTACTACTAACTGGTCTGCTTTGGATATTACTGTACAAGCTTCTGTGTAAACATACCTTTTCATTTATATGGGGGAAATGCCTAGTCTCAGTTCTGTGATTTTCAAATACTTTCTCCCAAATTTTATCTGGTCTTTTCTTCTTTTTCTCAGGGTATATCATGAAATAAAATATTTTGTTTTTAACATGGTCCACTCTATCAATTTTACCTTTTATACATTGTGTTTTCAGGGCCAGACCTAGGGATTCAGGAATCATTTGTCCTAGATCCCAAAGATTGTCTAGGTTTTTATTCTAAATTTTTGTAATTTTATATTTCATACATAAGTCTATGATAAATTTTGAGTTAAAATCTGAATGAGTCTGAGGTACTGAATGAGGTTCGTCATTTTGTCTGTGGATGCACAATTGCTGTAGTACCTTTTGTTGTAAAGGCTATCCTCCTGTCATTGATTAGATTGTATATCTCTGCCCAAAACGGGTGGGTATGTTTGTGTCACTCTACTGTGTTTTGCGTTCTGTTCCATTAAACTATATATGTATGCCTCTGAAAATGACACACTTATTTACTGTAGCTATATACTAATCTTTAACACTAGAGTGATTTCTCCCACTTTATTATTCTTTATCAAGATACTTTTGGCTATTTTTAGCCTGTATCTTTCCATATGAGTTTTAGAACTACATTATTTATGTTTACTAAAATCTTGCTGGATTTGGATAGGAATTGCATTATATGTATGGGTAAACTTGAGGATAATTGAAATATTTATTATTTGAAACTTCTAATTCATGAACATGGTATGCCTCTCTATTTATTTAGATCTTTTTTTGTTTCTTTCATCAACATTTTGTAATTTTGGGGAGACAGGTTCTATGTAAATTTTCTTAGGTTTATACTTAAATATTTCATTTTCTTTGGATTATTGATAAATTTTGGTTGCCACATGTTTGTTTTTAGTAGATGGAAATGTGACTGATTTTTATGTTGATATTGTATCCTACAAACTTGCTGAGCTACCTTTAGAAGAATTTCATACAGCTTACTTGAAATTTTCTGGTTCACATTCATGTGTCTGCAGAAAGGAAGTTCTTTCCTTCCTTTCCAATCTATGCTGTTTATGTTTATTTTATTCTGTATTGCAGTGTCTAGCCTATACAGTACTATAGGAGCAGTAAAAACAGACACACTTGCCTTTTTCTTGTTCTTAAAGGAAAATACTGAGTTTTTGTTTTAAATATAGTGTTAGCTGAAGTTTTAGTGTAAATACTTTCAAGTCAAAGAAGTTCCCCTCTATTTCTTTGTTGCTGAGGGTTTCTGTAATGAATGAAATTATGCCAAATTCTATTTCTATGTCAATTGATATGATCATATGATTTTTCTTTTTTAGCTTATCAATATATAATGGATTATATGGATTAACTTCAATGTAGAGCCAGCCGTGTACATCTGGAATAAATCCCATTTGGTCATGGTGTATAATTCTCATTATACAATCTTGGATTCAATTTTCACTCATTTGCTGAAGTGTTTTACATCTACATTCATGTGAAACATTGATCTTGAGGGGTTTTTGTTTATTTGTGTTTTGTTTTGATTTTCCTTAAGTCCTTGTCTAGTTTAAGTTTCCTTAAGTCCTTGATAGTGTCAGTATTGGTTTAATGTTGGCCTAATAAAATTATTTTAGAAATTTTCCCTCCTCTTCTATTATATGGACAAGATTCTTTAAAAAATTTTTGATAGAATTTTCTGGTTAAATCACCAAGAGATTTCTTTTTCAAGTTTTAATTACAAATTCATTATCTTATAATAGTTTTAGGATTATTCATATTGTCTATTTTTTATTATTTGAGATTTTTAAATTTGTGTATTTTGAGTATATCACTTTGTTTTCATTATTCTCTTTGAGGATGCTCTGTTTATTAAAATTTACATGTAAAACTTATTATTGTCTACTGGTATCAACATGTTGCCAGTTCTAGTGAAGGGTAGAAACCTCACTTCCATTTAAGTCTCTTTATATTCACTACTTTTAAAATAGAATTGTCTTAATTATTTTCTCTACATACAGTGAACCACACATCTAATATGGTTTCTGCTTCAATAATGAAATACAATATTAAGAAATTCATGAGAATAATGGTTTATTATATATACCCTTATTTATACCCATTTCCACTTCATCAGTCCTTTTTGAAGTCACAAGTCTTCCTCTATTATCATTTCCTTTCTGTTTTAGCCATTCTAATTTAAGGGTGAGTTGGCTATCAAAAAATTCTGTTAGTTTTACATTAAGAATGCATTTATTTCCTCATTATTCCTGAAGTGTATTTTCACCAGACATAGAATTATCAGTTGACAATTCTTTCCTTTCCAGCAGCTAATTCATCTTGGTGATGGCAAATGTCTCTCTGCTTCCTCATTCAAGTTGTGATTTTCCTCTTTCTCAGTATGACTAATGATTTCCCAGTTTATCCTAGACTTTTTATATATATTATGAGACTCCTATTTAAGGGAATTTTTTTAATCCAACATTCCTCCTGTTAAGGTAAAGCATTAAGGGCATGTCAGTGTGTATATTCCGCTTTCTGCAGGACCATATTATCACCACCCTGCAAATGTGGACCAATGACTCACAGTGCCCCATTGATGACTGGTGGAGTGGAAGCTCATCTCCCCCCTTGCCCTTGATAGTAGTTTTCCAGCAGAAGTGGAGTACTGACACACTTCTTATCTTCTTCAACTAGGGTTGTATGACCAGATCCTCACTGGCCACTATTGATACAGGGGAGTGAAGGAGCAGAGTGCTGAGTCATACCACTCTTCTGTCACAGACTTTGGGTGAATGCTGTGCTCCTTGCTGAGTACCAGAGGAGAGGAAGGGACAGGTAGAGCAGTACAAACTTCTAACTACTAAAGTAATCCAGCCTCCCATCACCTCATTTAGCTTCATTGATACCTTGCATGAGGAGAAGTTCAGATAGACACAAAGTCCCACTGACACCATGAAGTGAAGACATGTGTGGAATGTTAACTAGTTCCATCTTTCATTGCCTACTTCAGGCTTATTGATACCAGATGGAGGTAGAGGTTCAGCTGCACTCTGGCCTCTCTTGACTCTAGAATTTGGAGGAATCACTATGCTAACGAGCCTTGCCTCAAACTACCTCATTTTTTTCATCATTGTCAGGTAAATATGAACTTTCAGCTTCTCTGTCCTCACTGACACCAGGGGTAGGGGAAAAGTAGAAGGCTTACTAACCCAACTAACACATCCATACTCAAGCTCATTGCTTTGTCAGGTTGGAGACTCAGCAACCTAATGGATCAGGCTTTACCAGGGTGGGGAGGGAAGGCTAAAGTGGATTGATATGTAGCCCTGCTTCATACTACCTCATTAAGTTTCATTGCTTGCCAAGTAGCGACATAGTCTCAGCCTGCCACTAGACCCTGTTCACACAATCAAGGAAGTGGAATCAAACATTTCCTGCCTCTACTATGTGTAGGATGGAAATACAAACCCCAACCGCCACCTTGGCCACCCATACCACCTAGAAGGATAATTAGAACCTCCTATTTAATTAAGCAGGAGATTGAAGATAGCTTCCCATTCAGCCCTACAAACACCACTGAACCAGTGAACTAGAGTGTCGTAGGCTGCTTTTTTGGAAGATGTAAGTGGGCTAGAAGATCAACTTCCTTCTAAGTCTTGCTGAATTCACAGGGTGAGGGTGTAGTTTTTCAATTTGTGTTTGGTTGGATTGCCAAAAAAAGGTTTTCTGTTGTAAGGTCGCCCTTTTCCTGGTACTTTAACTTGGGAGGAATAGCTTTTCCTTGTATTTTTATGATCTTTGGCTATTGGCAATGTCAAGATGGAGTCTTCTGCAACTCCCTGTCCTATATATAGGTTGCAATAAAGAAAACTGGGAAATAACTACCTCATTTCCAGGCCCATAGATAGTCTGCCTTCTTTTTATATTTCAGAGTCTTCATATGCTTGTTTGTTGTTACATCCAATATTTTTTGTTGTAAGATGAGGACCTGGAAGAAATAGGGCTAATTCATCTTGGCTGAAACCAGAAATCTTCTCATAGGTCTTAATTTTTCTTAGGCTCTCATTTTCCCTACCCATCCACACATTTTCTGATAACAGCTTGGGCTATGTGGAGACCTTATATCAGCTTTTTATGTCTCTCTCATTTTCATGATTGCCTCATTAAATTTCTGGTTGTTCTGACTCATAACCATGACCAAAATCTTAGCCAATAAACCTGCAGAATTTTCCTGTTCATGCCTACGAAGTTTGCCACATTTAGTTGACAGAACAATGGATTCATTCACATTCTTAAATCAATTTCCCTTCACCCTCCACCCCACTTGGAGCAACCAGAGGCAAAATGGGAAGACTACCATGCTCATCTACTAGAAGACAAGGGCTGATGGCAGCACCTGGTATGAAGGACACAGAACTCTATTGCTCCTATCCAGTGCTTTAGGAGAGTTTTCATACCATTCAGCAAAGGAAATATAATTCTACAGTAAGGAATATTTACACAAACATTGAAAAAATGTAATTTTCTTGGTCATTAACTTTTAATTTCAGTCAGGAAAATATTGAAACAAAAATAGGTGCAGAAAGAAGTGCTCTCAACATTAACAGTTCATAAGTGTTAAAAAACATAAATTCAACTGAATGAATTTGAAGATCTAATTGGCTTTACTCAATGATTCATGAATCAAATAGCATCCCATCAAGCAAGTAGGGAGATGGTACAAGTAGTTATACAAAAGTGGGAGGTTTTTATAGGAAAAGGGTAGCACAAGGAAGTTATTAGCAAAATAAATAAATAAAAATGATTGGTTTTGGCAAAGTCCACTTCCCTTAGGGTTAAGAACATGGGGCTTATCATACAATGCCTCACTAGTACTAATCAGAAAATTCCAGACTGGTTGGTTTAAAATCCCACTAATGGAAGAGGATGAAAAGGCATTTAGTTCAGTTATTAAGTCTTGATGGGACTTAACAGAAATGACTGCATTTGGGGCTTGTTTCTTTCTAACACAAGAAAAGGTAGGTATAGTTTGACAAGTGGAAGTGAAGAGAAGATGGCTGGAGAGAAGGGTAGCATCACTAATAGTCTCATTTTAGAATACAGAATGAAGAGACGCAGCCTATATTTTATAGAAAAAAAGCAGTGGAAGAACTTAAAATAATGATGAAATTATATTGAGATAATGGGAAAAAAGGTACAGTGCATATTTATTGTTATGAATCATTGTCTATATTACTAGGACACTAATAAATGTTGCCTACAGTTTATATTTTAAATAGAAATATAAGCATACTGTTTAGAGATTGTGGGGTTATAGAGGAAATATTTTTACACTTCTACCCAGAACTCTCTGAACAAAATTTAATGTAATTTGATCCTTGGTCTAAAAGCAAGCCCTAGAAGACAATTTTTTACTGTATAGAGTGAGAACTCCAGAGAGATTAACCTAACTTTTGAAGTATGTGTTTACATTTCAAGGGGGGATTAAGCCAATACCTTTGGAGGTATCTCTGGGTTTTAAAAGCTGGAGACAAGGGACTTATCTGGCTGTTGAAGAGATTTATTTACATACTAAAGGCCTCAACTACGGATATTTCCTATTATGTCTCCAAAGAGACACTTTCAGAGGGAGAGGGAAAACAGGCTCTTTGCTTTTTATAAGCACACGAAATTCACTTTTTTCTGTTCCCTCATCTTTGGAGTGAACTCATCATTGGTAATAGGAGAGTTCTCCATGTGGCTCTCATTGCAGTCACTTTGTAGGGCTATTGCACATGAGGTTCTGATGCTATAATGTTACTCTGGCTATTGATCTTACTGTGAATATATAAGTAAATATAATAAGAAATATGTGGTCAAACAAACCTCATATATACATCCAGGACAATATCAATATAAAGATGAATATTAAACACTTAACAAAGATCTGGTAACAACTTTTCTGTTTACATTCAATTCTCATGCCAACAGTATTTTTAAGAATTGTTTTTATTGAATATATTTGAAATAGCATATATTTGTTACATATAAAATAATTTTTATAGAAATAAGGTGTACAACATGTAACTTTAATATTTATATATTATAATATTATCATTGTATCCCTATTTATCAAATCACTTATAGTGCAATATTGTTGTCTAAGTGCATTACATCTCCATGGCTTATTTACTACTCATTGCAGGTTTATACCCTTAAACAACATAAGTCATATCTCCTCATTTCCCAACCCCCAATAGTTTTGATGACTTCTCAAGAAAATCTAAAAATAAAACTAGTGGAGAATGTTTTAAATATAAGCCCTCTTTCCTGTATCATTCCAAAGTCACATGCATATATTAGTTTGACAAAATAAATGTAAGTGGATTACATTATAGAGTGAAAATAATTAGATGAGTATGGCATTTAGCTTCAGAAGAGTGTTGGGAAGAAAACTTTTCTTCTATTAACCTAGGTCCCAGTGGTGGTGAGATGGGCTGTGTAGATTAATTTACAACGATTAACAGGGAAAAAATTTATTTCCACGTGCATTAAGGAACAGGAAACACTCAAAGAGAGTCTCACCAAACTGTTGTGGATAAGGGTTTACACATATCAGTTTAAAAGGAAGAGGTGGTAGTTTAGGGCTTCAAAGGATTAAAGGTTTCATGAGGCTTGTTTACACACTTCTTTGGAATGTCCTGGTACATGGTCAGTGGCATCCCTACATATGGACTTCTCTGGAAGGGGGAGAGGGATTTCATTTCATTATTTCTAGTAGTGAGCATTTGGAATCTGCCTAAAGATTTTATTGACCACAGTAGGCAAGGTGTTAAAATATATTCTGCACACAGATGATGGATATTATGTGTTCAATAAAGAATTGTTGTAGATAAATATTAAAACATGGAAATATATCCATAATATATTTTTCAAAGGAAAATTCAGATTATAATGGTATGATCTAAATGAAGTTGAGTCCTACGAGCCCAAGTGATTGGATTCGAATGCAGCAGATAGAAAAGAGCTCTAAGAAGTTGCACAAAGCAAAAGACTTTTATAGGCAGAGGAAAGTAGGAATAAGGAAGTAATACCGAGCAAGAGAGTGGATTGGCTATTTCAAGGTTACTTTCCTTTAGGGGATGGCAGGAATCTTTCAGGCAGATTATCTAACTAGTGCTAATCAGGCAATTCCTGATTGATTTAAGATTCCATTTCTGAGAGCCAAAAGCTACATTTAATGGTGATATGGGACTTAACATTAGGGACTTCACTTTTGACATGTTTTCTTGTTTTGAACAATTCCCCCCTTTTAGTTAGACTTTCAGCCTACTGAGAGATGTGATAAAAGAAAAAAAAAAGACATTAGCATTACTCCCAGTTAATGCTCTGGAATTCTCACAGTTTTTGCTGAATCTCCATGTGGTATCAATTGCTGATGGTGTTGGGTGCATGTTCTTTAAGTTGGTCATTTCCTTTGTTCTTTTTCTGATGTTCTATTCTTAGGAAGATCATTTGCTTGCATCTTTAGGAGCTGTGGGCATGCATTTAAAGCTTTTGAGAGAATATAGTGCACCAAAAGGACTACTCTAATTATTATAAGTGAGATAATTCCCAATGTCAGGAGCATACCTTGGAGGCATGGTCCCTATGATAAAAATAAATCAGAATCAAATAAGTCAAAGACCACATTAAAAGAGTCACATTTTTAAGCCAGCTGGCTTGTTCAGTGACTTTACATAGCTGAATCTCAATCTCCCCAGAAGTGTCAATCCAAGTGTAACAGGAAGTATTGCTATGGTACAAACACCTCCTTGCTCAGCTAAAAGATAATCAAGGGCTTTCCTATTATCAAGAACAATTTAAGTCAGAAAGTCTATGGATTTTGTTGTTGGGTAGCTAATTGCCTTAGTATTAGATTCTGCAATGTCTTCAAGAGTGGAGAGGTTCCTGATCATTGCCTCATTTGCACTTACTCCTAGCCAGGGGAGTAGGAATCTGCCAAAGGAAGTCAATTTTGAATGATGAATGCCTCCTAGTAATTCCTGTTTAAGTCTGTGGATCAGGAACAGAAAGGTGATAGCCATGGGGGCCACTACACAGGTGGTTTTATTCTGGTTATCCTTGCCTTGTATCCCTTTCTTTGTACAGAGCCTGTATGCAAGGTGCCCCAGGTTTGGAGTTGTTAAACAAAGACAGGGAAATGGACCCCCCCCAGGGCTAGGGAGTCTGACATGATAGGTAGCTGGGTTTGTTCCAAAGAAACTGAGACTGAAAATCAGGGATAAGTTTGTGATATGCCTAACTATAGGTTCAACAGCATTGTGGCAAATCCAATACTCATTTGTTGGTTGGATTATCCCCCCCTTTGCAATGGCCTAAGATTTTTGAATAATAGCATTATTTTTCTAGGTCAAAGCAATGCAAAATATGGACAAAATAATTATAAATATTTTCTTGGTATTAGAATTAGGAAAAGAATGAACAGAAAGAGAGAAAGGAATGAAAGAAACATTCTTTATTGGCATATTGGAAAGAAGCAGTCTAACTTGATGTCAATAATTTATCTTGCAAGTCAATTAGATATTGAGGTCTTGTGCTTTTGCACCTGACCAGATGTTAGGTGAATCCTTTGTCAGCTGTGAAATATGCACCCAATTTTCAACATCTTGTAATTTGGAGCAGTATCAGTTGTCATAATAAATTGGTAGGATCCTTCCCATGAATTGCTCTTTGCAAAAGCATCAGGGTAAAACAATGACTGTAGATGACAAAAGGCTTAAAAATTCCCAAAGCTGATGATCAGATGAGTGTTCATTGTAATGAAATTGACAGGGATATTTGGTTTATGTGACATACATTTTAAGAAAATAACATTATGCCTGATAATATACTAGGAAATATCAATTTCTAGAAATTTCTACAATTTCAATTCTAGAACACTTCTGTTAATAACATGCATCCGTACAACTATAGCCTAAGAAGATTTAGCACTACTTCTTATTGGAAATACTTTCCATGTAGTTTAACATATCAAATAAGCCTAATACTTTAGCATCTTACCAGGTGAGAGACACATCCTTTGAGATTTTCCACATACTCTCTGGGGAATCTCCAAGTTAATTTGAGGTCCATTTAGAATTTGATTTGAGGAAATGTCAAAAGCTTTGAACATTTGATCAAATAGAATCACAGATCATTATGAAGCAATACTTATCCATTTATGCAAAGAGACAATTAAAGACTTAGAAAGCAAATTCAGAAAGTTACATAATTGTGAACAAAACTCAGCTCTTTTAATATTGAGAAGACTGAATTTTCTTAAGTAGTCCAAGACCTGATAAGGACAATGTGAAGCACAATGCATTCTTTCAGTAAGACTCAAAATCTTTGCTTTCTATGTAGATTATTCAATGGGGAAAAAATCTTTCATAATCTCTTATCTAAGGCAGACCAATAGTCCAAGAAAACTTTGTCCTTTTAGCAAAGAAAAATAAATTCTAATTTTGCACCAGTGTCCTTTTGAAATTAAAACTAATTCTTTAAAATTTTAAATAAATACATTCCTGTCTTAGCTTGACCACACATGAAATTCCTTTCCCAATATTTCTTCTCCACATACCTTCTACAGCTTTGTTATATCCACTCAGACTCTGTCCTGTGTTTTTCTCTTTCTCATAGTGGAACAACCTGTCATTCTAATTTTCTTACCTACTTTTCATAAACAGTTGTTTCCGTTCATCCTTATTATTTCTAAGTAGTTTCAATTGCATATATTAGAATTTTTAACCTTATGATCCATAACTCTTGTGAAACCAAGAAGTAAGCAGTTGTGGACTGTTACACTAGCATTGTGTGGACTGATAAATTTACAAATACATTTTATAATTACTGTAAGTATATTCTCCCTCAAAGTAAATGTTTCAATGTGGCACAAAACATAACTACTAAAAGACCCAAATGTCTTCAGTTCATCCATAAAAAGAAGGCAAAGTACATAAACTTATGTTCTGTAATCAATCTTTCTGTATTTTATCTTATATGGAAATAATGTAGATGTTCAGTGAATGTCTGTCATTTAACTTAATTTAGTATAACTTTAAGGTTACAAGTTACCAAAAAGATTTAGGAAACTATTTTTAAATAGACATACCATTAAACATAATTATTGTTGAAAAATTCACTTATAAACTTTTAACTTTTATCTATTTAATTTACTTATTCTTAACAATTATGTTAGGATTATTCATGAAAATTTCTTGAGACATGAAACAGCTATCCATCTTAAGTTACCTTATGTGCTAACAAATTCTATAAGTGATAATACAAGCTTACTTGACTTTTAGTAAACCTAGGTAAAATAAAACTTTCATGTCTACATTATATTTAATGCTGATAACTCTAAGAATATGCCTATTTTGATTAAACCAACAGAATTAAACTAGTTTTTATTTAGCAAAGATTATCCTACATAACATGAACTTGAAAAGCCTTTGGGTTAGTTACTGTTTCTTTTTTTTATTATTATGGTATCATTAATATACAATCACATGAGCAACATTGTGGTTACTAGATTCTCCCCATTATCAAGTCCCCACCACATACCTCATTACAGTCACTGCCCATCCATCAGCATAGTAAGATGCTATTAGTCACACTATGTGTGCTGAACATAATGCCCCTTAATCCCCTTCTCCCTCCCTTCCCACCCACCCTCCCCAGTCCCTTTCTTGGATTCTGTGAGTTGGATGCTGTTTTGTTCCTTCAGTTTTTGCTTTGTTGTTATACTCCACAGATAAGTGAAATCATTTGGTACTTATCTTCCTCCACCTGGCTTATTTCACTGAACATAATACCCTCCAGCTCCATCCATGTTGCTGCAAATGGTAGGATTTGTTTTCCTCTTATGGCTGAATAATATTCCATTCTGTATATGTACCACCTACATATATTTTTATTAAGGTATTATTGATATACACTTTTATGAAGGTTTCACATGAAAAAACAAATGTGGTTACTACATTTACCCATATTATCAACTCCCAACCCATACCCCAATGCAGTCACTATCAGGGTAGTAAGATGCCACAGATTCACTGTTTGCCTTCTCTGCCCTACACTGTTTTCCCCGTGACCACCCACACAATGTGTACTAAACATAATTCTCCTCAATTCCCATCTCCTTCCCTCCCAACCCACCCTCCCACATCCCTCCCCTTTGGTAACCACTAGTCCCTTCTTGGAGTCTGTGAGTCTGCTGATATTTTGTTCCTTCAGTTTGGCTTTGTTGTTGTACTCTACAAATGAGGGAAATCATTTGGCACTTGTCATTCTCCACATGGGTTATTTCACTGAGCATAATATCCTCCACCTCCATCCATGTTGTTGCAAATGGTAGGATTTGTTTCTTTCTTATGGCTGAATAATATTCCATTGTGTATATTTACCACCTCTTCTTTATCCATTCATCTACTGATGGACACTTAGGTTGCGTTCATATCTTGACTATTGTAAATAGTGCTGTGATGAACATAGGGGTGCATATGTCATTTTGAGTCTGAGAAGTTCTATTCTTTGGGTAAATTCCAAGGAGTGGAATTCCCGGATCAAATGGTATTTCTACTTTTAGTTTTTTGAGGAAACTCCATATTGCTTTCCACAATGGTTGAACTAACTTACATTCCCACCAGCAGTGTAGGAGGGTTCCCCGTTCTCCACATCCTCACCAGCATTTGTTGTTCTTAGTCTTTTCAATGCTGGCCATCCTTACTGGTGTGAGGTGATATCTCATTGTGGTTTTAATTGGCATTTCCCTGATGATTAGTGATGTGAAGCATCTTTTCATGTGTCTGTTGGCTATCTGAATTTCTTCTTTGGACAATTGTCTCTTCATATCCACTGCCCATTTTTTAATCAGGTTATTTGCTTTTTTGGGTGTTGAGGCATATGATTTCTCTATATATTTTGGATGTTAACCACTTGTCGGATATGTCATTTACAAATATATTCTTCCATACTGTAGGATGTATTTTTGTTATGTTGATGGTGTCCTTTGCCATACAGAAACTTTTTAGTTTGATGTAGTCCCATGTGTTCATTTTTGCTTTTGTTTCTCTTGCTCGAGGAAATGTGTTCAGGAAGAAGTTGCTCATACTTATATTCAGGGGATTTTTGCATATGTTGTCTTCTAATAGTTTTATGGTTTCATAACTTATTTTAAGGTCTTTGATCCATTTAGAGTTTACTATTCTGTATGGGGTTAAACAATAATCCAGTTCCATTCTCTTGCATGTAAGTGTCCAGTTTTGCCAACACCAGTTGCTGAAGAGGCTGTCATTTCCCATTGTATGTCCACGGCTCCTTTATCATACATTAATTGACCATATATGGTTTGGATTATATCAGGGCTTTCTAGTCTGTTCCATTGGTCTATGGGTCTGTTATTGTGCCAGTACCAAACTGTCTTGATTACTGTGGCTTTGTAGTGGAGCTTGAAGTTGGGGAGCATAATCCCCCAAGCTTGATTCTTCCTTCTCAGGATTGTTTTGGCTATAAGGGGTCTTTTGTGGTCCCATATGAATTTAATAATCATTTGATTTAGTTAATTGAAGAATGCTGTTGGTATTTTGATAGGGATTGCATTGAATCACTAGATTGCTTTAGTCAGGATGGCCATTTTGACAATATTAAATCTTCCTACCCGTGAGCATGGGATATATTTCCATTTATTGGTATCTTCTTTAATTTCTCTCACGAGTGTCTTGTACTTTTCAGAGTATAGGTCTTTCACTTTCTTGGTTAGGTTTATTCTTAGGTATTTTATTCTTTTTGATGCAACTCTGAATGAAATTGTTTTCTTGATTTCTCTTTGTGCTAGTTCACCATTAGTGTATAGGAATGCAACAGATTTCTGTGTATTAATTTTTCTATCTTGCAACTTTGCTGAACTCAGATATTAGGTCTAGTAGTTTTGGAGTGGATTCTTAAGGGTTTTTTATGTACAGTATCATGTCATCTGCAAACAGGGACAGTTTAACTTCTTCCTTGCCAATCTGGATGCCATTTATTTCTTTGTGTTGTTTGATTGCCATGGCTATGTTGAATAGAAGTAGGGAGAGTGGGCATCTTTCTCTTGTTGCCAATCTTAAAGGAAAAACTTTCAGCTTCTCAATGTTAAGTATAATGTTGGCTGTGGGCTTGTCATATATGGCCTTTATTATGTTGAGGTAAATTCCCTCTATACCCATTTTGTTGAGAATTTTTATAATGAATGGATGTTGAATTTTGTCAAATGCTTTTTCAGCATCTGTGGAGATGATTATGTGGTTTTTGTCCTTTTTGTTGATGTGGTGGATGATGTTGATGGATTTTCAAATGTTGTACCATCCTTGCATCCCTGACGGATGATCCTCATGATGTATTTTTGAATTGGGTTTGCTAATATTTTGTAGAGAATTTTTGCATCTATGTTCATCAGATATATTGGTCTGTAATTTTCTTTTTTTTCTTTGCCTGGTCTTGTATTAGAGTGATTCTGGCCCCATAGAATGAGTTTGGAAGTATTCCCTCTTCTTCTCTTTGGAAAACTTTAAGGAAGATGGATATTAGGTGTTCACTAAATGTCTGATAAAATTCAGCAGTGAAGCCATCTCATCCATGGGTTTTGTTCTTAGGTAGTGTTTGATTACCAATTCAATTTTCTTTGCTAGTAAATGGTCTGCCCAGATTTTCTGTTTCTTTCTAGTTCAGCTTTGGAAAGTTGTATTTTTCTAGAAAGTTGCCCATTACTTCTAGGTTATCCAGTTTGTTAGCATATAATATTTCATAGTATTCTCTAATAATTCTTTATATTTCTGTGGTGTCAGTCATGATTTTTCCTTTCTCATTTCTGTTTCTGTTTATGTGTGTAAATTCTCTTTTTTTCTTGATAAGTCTGGCTAGAGCTTTATCTATTTTGTTTATTTTCTCAAAGAAACAGCTCTTGCTTTCATTTATTTTATTTTATTCTTCTGGATTTTATTTATTTATGCTCTAATCTTTATTATGTCCCTCCTTCTACCGACTTTGAGCCTCATTTGTTCTTCATTTTCTAATTTTGTTAATTGTGAGTTTAGAGTGATCATATGGGATTCTTCTTCTTTCCTGCGATAGGCCTGTATTGCAATATACTTTCTTCTTAGCACAGCCTTCACTGCATCCCACAGATTTTGCATTGTTGAATTATTGTTGTCATTTGTGTACATATATTGCTTAATCTCTGTTTTTATTTGGTCATTGATCCACTGGTTATTTAGGAGCATGTTTTGCAGCCTCCATGTGTTTGTGGGATTTTTCTATTTTTTTTTTTGCATAATCTATTTCTGGTTTCATACCTTCTTCATCTGAGAAACTGACTGGTACAATTTCAATCTTTCTGAATTCACCAAGGCTCTTTTGTGGCCTAGTACATGATCTGTTCTTGAAAATGTTCCATGTGCACTTGAGAAGAATGTGTATTCTGCTGCTTTTAGGTGTAGGTTTCTGAAGATGTCTGTTACGTCCATCTGTTCTAATGTGTTGTTTCATGCCTCTGTGTCCTTACTTATTTTCTGTTTGGTTAATTGGTCCTTCAGAGTGAGTGGAGTGTTGAAGTCTCCTGGAATGAATTCATTGCATTCTATTTCTGGTTTTAATTATGTTAATATATGTTTCACATATGTAGGTGCTCCTGTGTTGGGTGCATATATATTTATAATGGTTGTATCCTCTTGTTGTACTGAACCCTTATCATTATATAAAGCCCTTCTTTGTCTCTTGTGACTTTCTTTGCTTTGAAGACTATTTTGTCTGATATAAATACTGCAACTCCTGCTTTTTTTCTCCCTATTAGTTGAATGAAATATCTTTTTCCATCCCTTCACTTTTAGTCTGTGTATGTCTTTCAGTTTAAAGTGAGTGTCTTTTAGGCAGCATATAGATGGGTCTTGTTTTTTGTCCATTCAGAGACTCTATGTCTTTTGATTGGTGCATTCACTCTGTTTACATTTAGGGTGATTCTCAATAGGTATGTACTTATTGCCATTGCAGGTTTTAGATTCTGGTTACCAAAGGTTCAAGGTTAACTTCCTTACTATGTAAGGGTCTAACTTAACTCATTTAAGATGCTATTACAAACACAATCTAAAGGTTCTATTTTTTTTCCTCCTTTATCTTCCTCCTCAAAACTTTATATAATAGGTATCATATTCTGTACTCTTTGTCTATCCCCTGATTGACTTTGTGGACAGTTGATTTAATTTTGCATTTGCTTAATGATTAGCTGTTCTACTTTCTTTACTGTGGTTTTATTACCTCTGGTGACAGCTATTAAACATTAGGAACACTTCCATCTATAGCAGTCCCTCCTAAGTAGACTGTAGAGATGGTTTGTGGGAGGTAAATTCTCTCAGCTTTTGCTTATCTGGAAATTATTTAATCCCTCTTTCAAATTTAAATGATAATCTTGCCGGATAATGTAATCTTGGTTCCAGGCCCTTCTGCTTCATTGCATTAAATACATCATGCCACTTCCTTCTGGCCTGTAAGGTTTCTGCTGAGAAGTCTGATGTTAGCCTGATAGGCTTTCCTTTGTATGTGATCTTATTTCTCTCTCTGGCTGCTTTTAACAGTCTGTCCTTAACCTTGATCTTTGCCATTTTAATTACTATGTGTCTTGGTGTTGTCCTCCTTGGGTTTCTTGTGTTGGAAGATCTGTGGATTTCCATGGCCTGAGAGACTCTCTCGTTCCCCAGATTGGGTAAATTTTCAGCAATTACCTCCTCAAAGACACTTTCTATTACTTTCTCTCTCTTCTTCTTCTTCTGGTATCCCTATATTGCAAATATTGTTCCGTTTAGATTGGTCTCACATTTCTCTCAATGTTCTTTCATTCTTAGAGATCCCTTTTTTCTCTCTGTGCCTCAGCTTCTTTGTATTCCTCTTCTCTAGTTTCTATTTCATTTATCATCTCCTCCACTGTATCCAACCTGCTTTTAATACCCTCCATTGTGCTCTTCAATGATTGGATCGCCGACCAGAATTCATTCATGAGTTCTTGGATATCTTTCCATACCTCCATTAGCATATTGATGATTTTTATTTTGAACTCCCTCTCAGGAAGAGTCATAAGGTCCATGTCATTTAAACCTTTCTTTGGAGTTATATTAATTTTACTCTGGACCAGGTTCCTTTGGCATTTCATATTTGTATATGGTGCCCTCTAGTGTCCAGAAGCTCTAGTCTCTGGCGCTACTCATCCCCTGAAGCAATGTCTGGGGTCGCAGGGGAGTGCTATTAGTTCCTGGGGGGAGGGAAGAGCTGTTTCCTGCTTCCCGGCTGGTATGCCTGCCTGCACTGCCTGAACCAGTGGGCCGAGCAGGCAGGTATAAGCTTTTGTCCCAGAGCAGCCGAATATGTATCCCTGCTTTCCACAAGCAACTGGTATCTCAGTCTCTCCAGGAATTCTGCCTGTATTAGCTTTCCAACCCCGTGATAACGCGAGTATCATGAAAGTACCATGAAATGTAGGTTTGTTCTCCCAGAGCAGATCTCCGGAGCTAGGTATTCAGCAGTCCCAGGCTTTCTACTTCCTCACTGCTCCATTTCTCTTCCTACCGCCTGTGAGCTGGGGTGGGGAAAGGGTTTGGGTCCCGCCAGGCTTTGGTACATTACCCTGTTCCGTAAGGTCTGCTCTTTTTTCCAGGTGTATGCAATCTGGCGCAGTCCTCTTTCCTGTTTCTCTCTCAGGATTAGTTGCACCAACTATATTTTTGAATTGTATGTGATTTTAGGAGGAAGCCTCTGTCTCACCTCTCATGCCGCCATCTTTAATCAATACATAGAGCCAGGTATAAGATTTTTAATTAACATGTAAATCAAAAGATTCTTATATTCTAGATTAAGAGCTTTTGTCTTTGGAATGTTTTTATTTCTCTCTTTGTACAGTTTCATTTAGCTTAGGGAGAAGGCCTAAAAGAGTTCATATCAGGCTCTGAGTATGAGCTTCCAATTTGGTTAACTCCTGACCATAGAACTAATTTTAAAAAATCATTTTAAATATCTTGTCAGGTTTTAGCTCAGGCAAGCAGTAAATATTCCTGACAGTTCTGAACAACCCCTTTGAATGCAAGAGATACCTACAGAAAAGATGAAAAAGATATTACCCTTCCAAGATTCAGAGCCACTCTAAAAGGTAACCAAAATAAAGACTTAAATAGTTTCCCTGAGAGCTGGCCAACAGTGGCTAGAACCCTAGTTGCAAATGAGGTGCAACCTACATTTCTATTAGCCATATTTTTAGAGACCCCAACCTGACAGTTAAACTGCCTGCAGAAGCAAGAATCAATAACCTGTGCACCCCAGGTAGACAGAAAGCCAAGCCAAGTTCTCAGGACACAAAATGAGACAAATAATAAGGCAATAGCTATCCCTGGTAGAGAAAGGATCAATTCTCATGGGTTCTCCAAAACCAAATTCACAATAGCCTGAATTTGGAAAAGAAGGGATAGCATCAAATGTTACCTTCCTCTCTAAACTGAGCACTATAGACAGAGATCCAGGAGAGCTAACTCTGGTACAAATTCTCACCCTTTGTTGGCTTCTGCCAGTTTTTCAATGATCACATCTGCAGGCTCCAGAATGAGTGGTGTTTAAAGTAAATAGTGTAGTCCTAGTATCTACAAGAATTAGTTAGCTTATCCATTAATTTTAATTTTAGTTTTCCATTGGGTATTTAGGGGAATAACTAGTAGAAGTTTACTAGAAATTCCTTGGAGTTCTGTCAAATCTGGAAGGGGCCTGTATGTGCCCTGGTTTAAGGATAAATATGGTAGTATTCTAATTGGTGTGAAAGAATCTAACAAATATTTGAGAACAATTTTTTTCCAGTGTCCCACTTGATTGCAAATGGGATACCAAATCTGGACCTCTGTTTTTCTGATGGACCCCTAGAGGGTGCAAGAAGTGAGGCCTAAGAGTTGTTAGGTTTCTGGCCTTGGAGCTGTTGTAACTGTGAGGTCATGGACTTGTCAGGCTTTTGTTTATCATCTTTCAGACTCTTCAGAGAAGGAAAACAATTCAGATAGAAGATTTGTAGACTGCGTACCCAGGTAAAGAAGTATAGAGTGGAGTAGTAGGAGTCATATCAGTTTTATAGTCTTGTTTTAGGTACCTCTTTTGTTTTTAATTTTTCATTAAATTTTTACAATGAACTTTTCAAGGAAGGTATTTTGGGATCATGAAACCTTTTGGCACAGGAGTCTTAAGAGTTAGGTGGTGAGGAGAGTAATATCGTTTAAGTGTTCAGCCTGAACCCACCAATTTTGTGGCTTTGTCTTCTGATATTACCATTAATAATAGATCTATTATTCCTTTACCTCATGTGTGCATTAACAGAAGCCAACAGTAACCAAGAAAATGGAATTATAGTCACCAGCAGTAACCAAAGAAACACAGTAGCAGACAGGCCAAGAAAAGGCCTTAGGTGTGCACCAACAAAAGCAGCAGTTTCCCCAAATGGAACTGTGGACTAAACCAGCAGAACCCATAAGGACTGAGACTAACCAAAGGCTAAGGACTCAAGTTCTTGGTGAAAATATCTGCCAGCTCAAGCTGACCCAGTAAAGGCCCGGAGTGGCACCATGGACTAATCCAGGGCTAAGGTCTAGAGTACTATTAGATGCCTGTCAATCTAGACTGACCCATAAACCCTGAACTGGAAAGTCAGTAGAATTGGGAGCTCAACACAAAGAGAATAGAGCTTGGATCTGAGAAGAGCTAACTATAACCTTCAGAAATGGCAAGAAAAATCTCAAATGGTTCAGTAGGAACCAATCCCTGTGTTCTTGTCCCTGAAGCCATCAGAAGTCCTCTTTGAATCCCATAACTTCCACCAAAAGTGTTAAAAAACAAAATTTAACTGAGTGAATTTTAAACATCTTACTGTGTTTATTCAACAACTCATGAATAGGGCAGCATCCAATCTAGCAGATTATGAAAAGCTCCAAGGAGCTGTATAAAATGAAAGGCTTTTATAGGCAGAAGGAAACAGACACAATGAAATCAAAGAAGTGGTTGGCCATTGAAAGGTTATGTACTATTTAGGAAAGGAAGGAGTCTATCAGGTAGATTACCTAACTAGTGCTGATCAGGCCACTCCTGATTGACTGATTTAAGATTACATATCTAAAAGACCTGAAACTAATTAAATTGTTTCAGTTTGGAGACATAGGGCTTAGCATGGGTGACTCTATTTTGGGCCAGTTGTTTTTAACAATGTAATTAATTAAAAGATATAAAGCATGTGAAATCAGTAAATTCAGAGAGACATTGGAAATACAGACCATAAAATTTGATAGAAAATATAGAGAAATTACTGTGGCTCACATAATAGGGTAAGCCAAGAATAGTTTGGATTTTATCCTAAAGAAATGTCACTGAAATCACTGAAGAAAACAAGCAGCAAGATAACATGCATTGTTTTGCATTCTAGGAAGGTAACCATGGCTACAAGGGGAGGAGAACTGAGGAGAAGGGAAGACAGGAGACAGGTAGCCCAGGAGAGATTGGAGAAAGGGAATGGAGAAGAGTTCTGTCGCAAGTTATTTCACAGGATTAGGTGAGTGATTTTCTGTGGAAGGAGAGGGAATGACAGAACAGGACTCCTGCGCATGCTCCTGCCATAGCAACTAAGTTAGGTTATCAGTGTCCAAAGAAACATGCAGTAAAAGAACAACAGGTCTGGCCTGGGGTCAGAGGAGGAAACAGAGATAGTGAATTGAATTTGGGACATTAAGTTTGAAGAGCTTGTCTGGTAGCCAAGAAGAGAGGTTCAAGAAGAAGCAAGTTACGTGAGCAAATCTGGAGCTTGGAAGATTTGGAGGGACTGGAGGTTTCGAGGGGAATGGAAGCTTTGTAGAGAGAAGAGGTTGCCCAGGACAGAGAGCACAGTGAGGACCGTAGAGTGTCCACAGTAGCTGTTGGAAGGGCTCTATCATTTGAGGGATGTTCAGGAAAGGGAGGGCCATGAACATGAGGAGAAAGGGCCAGGATAGGAAGAGGATTTTCTAAAGAATAAGACAGTATTTCTAGGATTGGAAAACAGTTTCAGATGTTGCAAGAGGTTGCCTTGATAAAACTGAGAGGTGCCATTAGATTTGTAGTAAGAGAGTCACTGGTGACCTTCAGGAAAGTGATGTCAGTGGAAAGGGCCAGCCAAGAAAAACATAATTGAAGATGTAAATGAGAATTAGGGAAATTTTATTTTCATATGGGAAGATTGTTGAGCATATTTACACATCAGTGGACAATACAGTGTTAATACAGAGAGGACGCTGTGCTCTGGACACAGAGGCTTAGGTGAGTTGCCCAGCTGGCAATACTTCATGCACAACAGCTGAGGAAGTGAAATGCCCCACCTGCATGAGAGGACAGAGGAGCTCAGCATTTGGTACTTCTCCAGATGCGGCCCTATGGGATTCTTCTGTGGGTACATCTTTATCCCTATTTTTTTCCCTGTAGTAAGACATAACCATGAGTATAACAGCTTTCAGTTAATTCTTTGAGTCCTTCTAGTGAATTATTGAAACTCAGGGTGTCTTAGAAACTCCTTGAACTTGAAATTGGGGTCAGGAGTGACAATGGTCCTGTGTGGACTGTGTTCTTTCAAACTGTACAGTTGACTGAAACTCCTGCAGCATCATTGGGCTCAGGAGAATAGAGAAGATGAGAAGTAGATACTGTCAAGGATTTGAGCACAAGCTGAGCAGAGGAGGAAGGGCTTGCAGGGCAACCCAGGACCTGGGCTGAGGAGTGAGGGGCGGAGGCAGTGGGGTGGCATGTGCTCTGTGGCATCAGAGTGCACACTGCTGCTTTTGTTACTCAGCTTTTCTGGATTCCTGCTATAGGCACTCTGATGGGTTTTTGCCTGTTTCCCAAACCTGTTTCCAGTCTCCTTTGCATGACCTGAGTCCTCTATATCCTGTCAGTTAGTCCCTATTTTGTTTAGGAGAGCCATAACCCAGCATTGATTTCTGTGACCGGCAAAGAAGAACCCTGAAATTATTTCTTGTTTCATCTATGACATAGTACTACATTTCACAAAGCTTAAAAATTTAAAACATAACATTTCCCCTTTCATTTCCATCTATGCATGAAGCCTTTATCACACATTTTAACTGAAACCCTCCATGCTAAGTCTCAATAGGACATTATATTGATATTTAGCAGTTTGGATTTAGGCATGCTGACTTTCCTCATTCCTTGAAAGTGTGCACAGACACACTTTTATTTCCCCTCATGCTTTGTTATAGAACATCTGTGTCTTACTACTCCACCCCCAGCCCTGGTATTATTCATTTCAAAATATTACCTTTGCAACAACTAGTGACACACTATTTTAAATGTTAGGGTACTAGGAAGATAATATTCCTTATTTTTGGGTTATAACTTCCAAACCATATTTAGATGGTCATTTTTCCTTAGTTATATGCAGAAGTAACTGATCCTTAAATTTAAGAAGACTCAGGACTCGAGTCAGAAGCAAAGGAACAGACATTAGGTATTGTTGGCTTGAAAAAAGCATTTACTGGAATGCATTCTTCAACATGCAAATGTGCAGAACCACTGTGGATGGACAGCTGTGCTTTGAAACATTTGTGACAAAAGAACTCCAATGAAAATGTATTTTTTAAAGGAGAAAAAGTTATCAACATACCTTCATCATTGGGAATGATAATGCAAGCTCATAATAGAGGTCAGGTCTGAGCAAAAGAGAACCAGCTTGTGAAAAATGGTGTTTTTTTCCTCCATTATCTGCTTTCTGCAGTTGTCAGCATAGCTTCCTCTTTGTGTTATAATTTTACCAGCAGTACAACTTATAAATGATGAAGACTCAGAAGACTTTATAGCCAACTTAGGGTTAGTATCCCAGGACTGACCCTTACTTTGGGATTTAACACTATGTACTAAGGAAGTAAGAAAGCTGTGAAGGCAAAACAAAAGTGAAGTTTAGCAACAGTGAAAAGCCAATAAAAAGAAACAGCCACGACATTGTCTCAAATGTCTTGATACAACTTTTTTAAGTACAATAATCTGTTTTTAAAAATTATGAGACTGAGTTGCAATTTATTTAGCATTTGTGTAATAAATATATATGTGAATATAAACACAGATGGGATATCATGAAGCAGAGACAGTATATGATAGTGTTATGATTTTAAAGCTAGAAAATATCCATCCTTGATGTCAAGAAATTAAATGAAATTAGAAATAGTGGTTTTCCTTAAAATTGAAGAAAAAAAGAAACTGTAAAAGACAATCTCTTTCTTTTGTCTGGAATGCCTACTACTTCATCTTTTCCTATTGAATTATTACATGAAATTAAGATCCCGTTCAAATGCTATTGCTTTGATAAAGCCTTGTTTACAGTGTAGTTGCTATTATAACCAATCTACATTCCCCTAAAACTATCTGTAGGTTGGTTACTTCTTAAAAGTAGGCCATGTCTTACTTGTCATCTTATTATCTGTAAGCCTAGATTTGCCATCACAAAGATACTCCTAGATATATGGGAAATGTTAAATACTGAATGGAAAAATTACAATCTAATAGTTCAATGTGTCATTTCAAGACTAAGCCAAGCAAAAAAACAAATGTATAAGCACCTATATTAAATGCAAAAACTAACACCAAATGGGTTAAGTGTTTAAGTGTAAAAATAAACCATAAACACTGAAAAATATATGAATGTTGATATAACAGTCATATGCTTAGGATTTCTTAAACATGCTATGAAGGTGAATCTATAAATGAAAACTCATTTGATTATATAAAATTTTTAAAGTTTTAGTATATAAAAATAAATTAAGCAAAAAGTACATATGTAGGATGCATTCTTGCTCACACAAAAAAACATAAGGAAGGTTTGTGTCCTTGAAATATAAAAAGTAATTTCAAATCCATAAGAATAATACTAAGCATAGCCAAAGCAATACTAAGAAGGAAGAATAAAGCAGAGTGGATTACGCTCCCCAACTTCAAGTTCTACTACAAAGCCACAGTAATCAAGACAATTTGGTACTGGCACAAGAACAGACCCATAGAACAATGGAACAGACTGGAGAGTCCAGATATAAACCCAAGCATATATGGTCAATTAATATATGATAAAGGAGCCATTGATATCCAATGGGAAAATGACAGCCTCTTCAACAGCTGGTGTTGGCAAAACTGGACAGCTACATGTAAGAGGATGAAACTGGATAATTGTCTAACCCCATACACAAAAGTAAACTCAAAATGGATCAAAGACCTGAACATGAAATAATAAAACTATTAGAAGAAAGCATAGGCAAAAATCTCTTGACTATAAACATGAGCAACTTTTTCATGAACTCATCTCCTCGGGCAAGGGAAACAAAATAAAAAATGAACAAATGGGACTACATCATGCTAAAAAGCTCTGTACAGCAAAGGACACCATCAGCAGAACAAAAAGGCATCCTGCAGTATGGGATAATATATTTGTAAAGGACATTTCTGACAAGGGGTTCACATCCAAAATATACAAAGAATTCATATACCTCAACAACCAAAAAACAAATAACCCTATTAAAAAATGGGTGGAAGATATGAACAGACAATTCTCCATAGAAAAAATTCAGATGGCTAACGGGCACATGAAAAGATGCTCCACATTGCTAATTTTCAGGGAAATGAAAATTAAAAACACAATGAGATATCATTCTATACCACTTAGGATGGCCAACATAGAAAAGAATAGGAACAACAAATGCTGGCAAGGATGTGGAAAAAGGGGAACCCTCCTACACTGCTGGTGGGAATGTAAACTAGTTCAACCATTGTGGAAATCAGTATGGAGATTCATCAAAAAACTAAAAATAGAAATACCATTTGACCCAGGAATTCCACTCCTAGGAAGTTACCCAAAGAATTCAGTTTCCCAGTCTCAAAAAGACATATGCCCCCCTATGTTTATTGCAGCACTATTTACAATAGCCAAGAAATGGAACAACCTAAGTGTCCATCAGTAGATGAATGGATAAAGAAGAGGTGGTACATATACAGAATGGAATATTATTCAGCCATAAGAAGAAAACAAAGCCTACCATTTGCAACAATATGGATGGAACTAGAGGGTGTTATGCTCAGTGAAATAAGCCAGGCAGAGAAAGAGAAGTATCAAATGATTTCACTCATTGGTGAAGCATAAGAAAAAAGTAAAAACTGAAAGAACAAAACAGCAGCAGACACACAGAACCCAAGAATGGACTAACAGTTGCCAAAGGGAAAGGGACTTGGGGTAATGGGTGGGAAAGGAGGGAGAAGGGGAATAAGGGGCATTACGATTAGCACACATCATGTAGTGGGAGGCCACGGGGAAGGCAGTATAGCACAGAGAAGACAAGTAGTTTTTCTATAGCATCTTACTATGCTCATGGACAGGGACTGTAATGGGATATGTGGTGGGTACTTAATAGTGGGGGAAATCTAGTAACCACAGTCATAAGCAAGGTCCAGGGTTTCCCTATCCCTAACACTGTGACAGTATTACAAGAGTTTTTGGGTCTTTTGGGCTACTAGAGAATGTTTATTTCACACTTGGTACAAATTTTGAGGTCCTTATACTAATTGGTAGGAAAGGCCATCAGATAGGACTGGGATGAAGCATGTGCATCTACCTTTACCACTGCAAAGTGAGCAGTCAAGGCCATGCAGGCCTTGAGTGTAATGGACTCATCAAGACCATGTGAGCTAGATGTTCATGTAACTGAATGTGGTTATGCATGGGGCCTCTGGCAGCAGCTTAGATGGACTCACCAACCTATTGGATTCTGGTCACAACTATGGAAAGGCATAGATGTCCAGTACAACTTGACAGAGAAGCAACTGGCTGCTGTGTATCACACCTTGCTGGCTACAGAGCCCATCACCAGAACAGCTCCAATGAAGGTAATAACCACCTAGCCTATGACAGGTGGGTGTGAGACTGGACCCAAAGGCCATAGAGTGGCATGGCACAGATGCCTACACCATGCAAATGGGGTGCATATTTACAATAGTGCAGCACACTCTCCACTACTCAAGTGTAGAACTCCAAAGCTTATTGGTGCCAGTGACTTACACCAGTGGAAAGCAGGAAGAACTTACTGTGGAGCCATTAGTAACAGGGAGCCCTTATCAGAAGGGAAGGGCCCCTATACCTGAAGATGCTTGGTATACAGATGGATCCACTTGTGGGAAGCTCCTGAAGTGGAGGGCTGTGGCTTTCCATCCTAAACTGAGACAATATAGATGGAGGATGGGGAGGGGAAGAGCCATCAGTGGGCAGAGTTACAGGCAGTATAGCTTGTGATCATCCTGGAGCCCTCCCCTATAGGTGTCTGCACAGAAAGATGGGCCATCTGTTGGGGTTTGACCCTGTGGTGACCAACATGGTACCATGCCATCTGGATGGTTGGTCACTAGCCCCTTTGGGGGCAAGAGGTGTGGCAAGCTGGTCAAACTAAGTTACCATATATCATGTGACTGACCATTTCCCTTTGGTATACCCAAAAATGATGAAGCAGACACTTTGGCCCAGGTGTGTTACTTAGAAGGAAAGCCTCCCATTGATATTTTCCAATGGTTACATCAGCATTTGTTGTGTGCAGGGCAAAAGACAGTGAGGGTTATAGCCAGTAGGTGGGGCTTGCCATTGACCTTTGAAGAAGTCAGCAAAGCCAAGAAAGAGTGCCTTGTGTGTTCTAAGAGGGACTTACACTGAGTCCCACAGCAACATGGGACAATAGTAAAGGGTCTGATACCCTTTGTCATGTGGCAGGTAGACTATATTAGGCCTCTGCCCATATCAGATGGCTATTGGTATGCCATGACTTGTGTGGACACAGCTCCTGGACTGCTGGTTGCTTTTCCTGCACATAGGTCAGATCAGCAAACTACCAAAAGGGGCCTAAAGTGTCCCTTTTCAGCCTGTGGCTGGCGTCAGGTGATTGAGAGTGATCAAGGCACCCATTTTACCGAACATGCATTACAAGAATGGGTGCGACAATTATGGATAAGGTGGAAGTTTCACATACCACATAACCCTACTAGGGCAGGTTTGATAGAGAGGTACAATGGTTTGTTAAAATCTGAACTGATGTTAGACACCAGTAGTCTATGCGCCTGGTCAGTCTGCTTATGGACAGTGCTCCGGCGTTTGAATGAGAAGGCTGAGAAGGGGGCATTGAGCCCTGTGGACATACTGTCACCTATTGCTGCCTATCCTCTACAACTGCATGTTCAAACCAAGGAGGAATTATGAATCTGAGATTTGGCCAGCAGAGCAACATCCTGATGCCAGTTAAACCCAAGAAACTCCACTGAGTGGACATGGCCCTGGAAATTTCCACACATGGACCAGTGATGGCTGGCCCTTCTGGCGCCTTGGGGAAAAGTCCTAGAAGCTGGCCTGTGTTTTCCTGGAGTGAGAGCAGAGTGGTTTCCAAAAACCATGATAGTGTACCCAAAATAGCCAGAAGGTAGGAGCATCTTATGAGGGAGTTCTGTTTCCTCATTATGACCAGTACATATGCCTCTCCCATAACCCTACATATCAACCCGTCCATAATTCCCACAGGGAGATGGGTGTAGTTCTGGTATACTAGACCAGGGTGGGACCCCATTCCTACCACAGTCCTATCACAGGAACAGTTTCTTGCTTGCATTCTACCTAATGGACAGGATTTGCCTATGTTGGTGACATTAAAACATGTATATTTTTGCTCTTAAGGTTATTTTCTTCTATAGTCTTTGCAGATTGGACCCACCTCCTAGCCACAGCTTCTGCTTGCTGAGTATGCCTGCAACCTCCTGCCAGTTCAACTGCTGGCCTCCTATTGAACATGTGAGCTATGGATTTAATCTGAATTGGACTTTGAACTCCGGTTACAGTGTTCCAGCTTTCTCACACAGGGGCTATTATGGAAGATTGGGGGCACATATATCGTAAGGTGAGAATTCTGGAGGACTGGATTGTGGGGTAAATGAAAGTTTGCAACCAGAATTTACTGCCTTCTTTGCATATAAAAAAGCCACAGCAGCCATTCTCTCTTCCTCTCCATTCCCGGTATGTAATTGGTCTGGTACTTGCCAGTCATCAAGGACCTGCCCATGGAGTTCCTCCTGGAAGGAATGGATGGGAGAGGAAATTATGTGCCACGGCCATACAGGACAGGCAGAGCAAGGACTGGCTAGTGAACCTGAGCAAGCTGTGAGAAACAAACCCCTTTCTTCCAACCAACCTGCCATTTCTCTTGTCTTACTTTGGTTTAAACGGATTCACAGAGAACTTGCCCTGGGTGGTAAACTGCCTTACTCCTGGAGACACATAAATGCAATCCTTGGCATAATAGTTGCCTCCCAGTGATCACTCAACTCTGTGGAAAAGGAGTACAAATCTCTGTTGCACACCGTATTGTCTTTCTTGATAATGGTATCACCACAGCTTGTGATTTTATCTTGATTTTCCCAATTTGCATCTCTATACTTGAAAATTTTTCTAGGGTGACAATTTATTGTCTTGATTCAGGTTTAACAAAATGGTATAAAAAAGTTTGATATGTGAATCTCTTAAATTAACTCCCTTTAGTAGCATCAACTTTTTTCCAAGAAAATTTTAGTGAAGTTTTAAAAGAGATAGTGCATGTGAATTTCTTTAAATATAAAGTGTAACAGAAATATATGAGTAGCATTCTCAAACATTTAAAACATAACATTCACAACGTAAAATTTGAAGGGCTTAAATTTTATCTTATGCAACCCCTTTTTACATACTATGAAAACTGAAGATCCTAATTACTAAAGTAACTTGTTCAAGGTCATATAAAAAATACTGATGAATTTAATTTTAACCCATTTTTGTTAAGTATATTTTACTGCCCTATTGATTGAGACATCAGCTATTAAATCACTGATTTTTGGTATAATGCAAGCCTGTAAAATTTAGTACTACTTTGAGGAATTGACATAAGCTGTTCAAACTACCAGGGAGAGAATTAATTTTGCATGTTTTCAAATCTCCTTTGTTCAAATATGTTGAGAAGTTTTGTAGATGTTAATGTGCTGACATCATTATACATGCATTTTCTTATAATGGAAGAAAAAGGTGACCTTATGGCATTTCAAAACAGTCATTTCCTTCTTTCCTTCGCCTGAGTGGTAGAAAGGAAGTCTCAGCAGTATCTGATTTTAGGCTCTATAAACATCTGTCAAGTCATTTTGATTCAACTATCAAATAGTACTTATTCATATGTAAGGCTGTTTAACCATCTCTACTTTTCATTTGATGCACTTTGGAGAAATAAAACGGAAAAGATAAATTTTTCCCTTTGAATTAATTGAGACTGTAGTGAAGGACAATGAGCAAAACATTTTCTTTCATACATGAAAAGCCAAAGAAGGGGGAAAATAAGTCAAGGAATACAATGAGCGTAAATTAAAGTGAAACTACATAAAACTTTTTCACATATTATTGTTTTTCCATAATAATATAAAAGTTGGCAAAGTATAGGAAAAATTAAGCTATGATAGTGACTCATAAGACTTAAAAATTTACTCCATAAATTGGTACCAAATTACATACTGGATATGCCAGCAATTACCACTCACTACATCTGCTTAAGAGAGAATCCTATCAGTAGAAAAGGCCAAGAGCCATAGAAAAAGAGGAAGTTATTTTTAAAAAAGAAAGCAAATTTTGTGACACCTTAGATGTGGATTTCATTTTACTGATTCTTATCTGCCACTGTTAAGAACTAGTGATGTCAAAGCATATAAATTATATGTAATTTGAAATATCTACTTTTATACAAAATAGTTTATTAAGGTATCAACCTCACTTCATGCATAGTACTTACTATCTGGAAGAGTGGAAAAAAAAGTTTGAGAAAGGCTGCTGAAGTAAGTATTTGGAAACCCATTTTTGAATTATAGCAATGAAACTAACACTGTTGGTTGGGATCAAATGTCAATGCAAGTCTTTAATTATAAAATTCTATTCTGGGTTTTACAATCCCCAGCCTGAATGATATTGACAAATGACAAAAATAATACAATTTAGTAATGAGTTTTACGTCCTTGATTCAAAGGAAAACAATCCATTGGTTGGGAAAGTACACTGACTCACAAGCAGTGGAGCATTGTCCCTGATGGATTTGTGGCAAGACCAAGTTTTATAGAGCTTTAGAAGAGGCAATGAGGAAACAGCATTGTAGGTTAGGAGGTCAGGGATTTCCTTATAAGGCTAGCAGGTCCTGTTTTCTCCAGTAAAGTAAGCTAGCTACAGCTGAGTTGGAGAATTGTTTTTGCTGTATATTAGATTTCCTTAATAGGTGTTTCCCCTACGTGCAGGATGACTTAGGTTTAGACATGTAATATTGGCCAGGCCACCAGTATGGCTTCCACTTGTGCATCCTGATATACAAATTAACATTATCAATCAATTATATCTTGTAACTTGAAAATTGTGAGGAAACCATATCAATCAATCTTAAAAATAATTAACTGACAAAAGGAACTAGTGGGTCTGGAAAGGCAAACTTTTCTCTGGATGGGCAAAGTCGGATGGGAGCAGGTTCACTTAAAGATTTGTGCTGAAATGAGCCTTACCAAACATTTATAGATCTAGGGTGGGAGTAGAAGTTCTACAGCCTCCAGGTAATGAAAATAAAAGCTAATAGAGATAAATTATAGAGAGTTCCCCCCCACACATCTCACTGGGCTGTGCACTCTAAGGGTAAAAGAGCAGCAGATCAGTAGAAATAATTAACAGTAAGTAATTCTCATGTATCATTTCTTTCTAACATTTCATGTCAGTAGCTGACACCCAAACATAGCCCTTTTCATTCTTCATTTTCTTACAGATTTGTAAATATTTGTAGGAACTGCTGTGAAGTTATAAAGCTGGTACTCATAACTTAGTCTAGGTAACTAAAATAAAACTGAGCACTACTTACTTGTCCTAAACATATTTTGTTGCTACTCTAAATGTGCCTAATACTTATTTCACTATAAACAGAAATGACTGCCCATTAAAAATATTACTATATCTATATATCCATATATTTTTTAGTTTCAATTAATTTTAATTAACTCACTTTTTTTTTCATAGTGACAGGTGCATTTTTTAAATTGAAGTATCATTGGCATAAAATCTTATATTGGTTTCAAAGTTACAATACAGTAAGTAGTTCAACAGTTACCCATATTATTAAATCCTCACATCCTCAAGTATAGTTACTATCTGTGTGGAAAGATGTTACAGAAACTTTGACTATATTCTCCATGCTGTACTACCATCTCTGTGATCAATTTATATTGGAAGTGCAAATTATTGTGCCCCATTATCTGCCCCTCCCCCTCCCCATTGGTAACCACTAGTGACTTCTCAGTGTGTATAGTCTACTGATGTTTTGTTCATTCTGTTTTGCTTTGTTTTTATATGCACAAATAAGTGAAATCATATGGCATTTGTCTTTCTCCACCTGGCTTATTTCAGTGAGAATATTACCCTCTAGATACATCCATCTTGTTGCAAGTGGCAGGATTTCTTTCATTTTTTGTTTGAATGATATCCATTGCATATATGTACCACATTTTCTTTATCCATGTATTGATGGACACTTAGGTTGCTTCCATATCTTGGCTATTGCAAATAGTGCAGCAATAAACATAGGGTGTATAAATCTTTTTGAATCAGTGATTTTGTTTTCTTTGGGTATATTCCTAGGAGTGGAATTACTATATCAAATGGTATTTCTATTTTAGTATTTTGAGGAAGCTCCATACTGCTTTTCACAGCAGTTACACCAATTTACATTCCCACTGAAAGTGTAGGAGGGTTCCCATTTCTCGACATATTTGCCAACATTTGTTAATCGACTTTTGGGTAGTGGACATTCTAACTGGTATGAGGTCATACCTCGTTGTGGTTTTGATTTGCATTTCCATGATGATTAGCCATGTGGAGAATCTTTTTACATTCCTGTTGGCCATTTCTATTTCTTCTTTGGAGAAATCTCTGTTCACGTCCTCTGCCCATTTCTTAATTGAGTTATTTGTTTTTTGGCTATGAAGCATATAAGTTCTTTATATATTTAGATGTTAACCCCTTATCATATGAGTCATTTATGAATATATTCTCCAATAATGTAGGGTGGCTTTTTGTTCTGATGGTGTCCTTTGCTGTACAGAAGCTTTTTAGTTTAATTTAGTCCCATTTGTCCTTTTTTATTTTGCTTCCTTTGCCTGAGGAAATGTGTCCAGGAAAAAATTGCTCATACTTATATTCAAGAGATTTTTGCCTATGTTTTCTCCTAAGAGTTTCATGGTTTCATGTCCTACATCCAGGTCTTTGATACATTTCAACTTCACTTTTATGTATGGAGTTAGACAATAATCTAGTTTCATTCTCTTATATGTAGCTGTCTAGTTTTCCCAAAACAAGTTGTGGAAGAGGCTTTTTCCCTATGTGTATTCATGGCTCTTCTATCATATATTAATTGACCATATATGTGTGGGTCTATATCTGGGCTCTCTATTCTCTTCCATTATTCTATGGGTTTGTTCTTGTGCCAGAACAAAATGTTTTGACTGCTTTAGCTTTGTAGTAGAGCTTGAAATCAGAGAGCATAATTTCCCCAGCTTTATTCTTCTTTCTCGAGATTTCTGTACCTTTTCAGGGTCTTTTGTGGTTCCATATGAAATTTAGCACTATTTATTCTATTTAATTGAAAAATGCAGTTGGTATTTTGATAGGAATTGTATGGAATCTGAAAATTTCTTTGGGCATGATGGTCATTATGACAATATTAATTTTTCTTATTTATGAGCATGGGATAGATTTCCATTTTTAGATATCTTCTTTCATTTCTCTCATGAGTATCTTATGGTTTTTAGAGTACAGGTCTTTCACATCCTTGGTTAGGTTTATTCCTACATATTTTATTCTTCTTGATGCAACTGAGGAGTTGTTTCCTGATTTTTCTTTCTGCTAGTTTGTTGTTAGTATATAAGAATGCAACAGATTTCTGTGTATTAATTTTGCATCTTACAACTTTGCTGAATTCAGTTATTAGTTCTAAGTGTTTTTTGGTTAGTTATTTAGGATTTTCTATATAATATAATGTCATCTGCAAATAGTGAGTTTACCTTCTTCCTTAACAATTTGGATGCCTTTTATCTCTTTGTTTGGTATGAATGCTGTGACTATGATATCCAGTACTATGTTGACTTCAAGAGGTGAAAGTGGGCATCTTTGTCTTATTCCTGATCTTAGAGTCAAAGCTTTCAGCTTTTTTCTGTTAAGTATGATGTTGCCTGTGGGTTTGTCATATACGGCCTTTATTATGTTGAGGTACTTACCCCCCAAACCCATTTTGTTGAGAGTTTTTATCATGAATGGATGTTGAATTTTGTCAAATGCCTTTTTATCATCTTTTGAGATGGTCATGTGGTTTTTATCCTTTTTGTTAATGTGGTTTATTATATGATTGATTTGTAAGTATTGTACCATCCTTGCATCCCTGGAATAAATCACACTTGGTCATAATAGGTGATCTTTCTTATGAATTTGTTAATTTGGCCTGCTAATATTTTGTTGAGGGGTTTTGCATCTCTGTTCATCAGGGATATTGGTCTATAATGTTTTTGTTCTGTCTTTGTCTGGTTTTGGTATGCTGGCCTTATAGAATGAGTTTGGAAGTATTCCCTCCTCTTCTACTTTTTGGAATATTTTAAGAAGGACAGATATCAGCTCTTTAAATGTTTGGTAGAATTCAGCTGTGGATTTGGACTTTTGTTTTGGGGGACTTTTTTGATTACCAATTTTAATTCAGTGCTGGTAATTGGTCTGTTCAGATTTTCTGTTTCTTCCGGAATCAGTGTTAGAAGCTTGTATTTTTCTAGAAGGTTGTCCATTTCCTCTAGGTTGTCTAATTTATTGGTACATAATTTTTCATAGTATTCTATAGTAAATCTTTGTATTTCTATTGTATCCATTGTGATTATTCCTTCCTAATTTCTGATTTTGTTTATGTGTTCACTTGCTCTTATTTTCTTGATACATCTGGCTAGGGGTTTATCTATTTTGTTTATTTTCTCAAAGAATCAGCTCCTGGTTTCATTGACTTTTTTCTATTGTTTTATTCTTCTCAATTTTATTTATTTCTTCTCTGATCTTTACTATGACCCTTATTCTACTGTTTGGATTTCATTAGTTCCTCTTTTTCTAATTTCTTAAATTGTGTGTTTAGACTGTTTATTTGGGATTGTTTCTTTAGGTGGGCTTGTATTTCTATGTACTTACTGCTTAGAATTGCCATTGCAGCATACCACATATACTGGGCTATTGAATTTTTGTTTTCATTTGTCTCCAAGTATTGATTTTGGTTTTAATTTGTTCATTGATCCATTTATTATTTAGAAGCATGTTGTTTAGCCTCCACCTGTGTAAGGTTTTTGTTTTCTTTGTGTAACTGATTTCTAGTTTCATAAGATTGTGGTCTGAGAAGATGCTTGATACAATGCTGACTTTTTAAATTTATTGAGAGTCTTTTTGTAGCCTAGCATGTGATCTGTTCTGGAGAATGTTCCATGTGCACTTGAGAAAAATGTGTACCTGCCCCCTTTTTAAATGTCTGTTAAGTCATTCTGATCTAATGTTCTTTGGATATCTGTTAAGTCCAGCTGATGTAATGTATTGTTCTGTGCCTCCATTTCCTTATTTGTTTTCTGTCTGGTTGATCTGTCTATTGCTGTGAGTGGTTGTTAATGTCTCCCATAATGAATATGTTGTAATCTATTTCCTTGTTTAATTCTGTTAATATTTGTTTTACATATGTAGGTGCTCCTATGTTGGGTGCACAGATACTTATAATGGTTATATCCTCTTGTTAGACTGACCACTTTATCATTATGTAATGTCTTTCTTTGTCTCATTAGTTATTTGTTTTGAAATCTATTTTGTCTGATATAAGTACTGTGACTCTTGCTTTTTTCTCCCTATTTTTTTCATCTCTTCACTTTTAATCTGTGTGTGTCCTTGGGTATGAAATGAGTATCCTTTAGGCAGCATACATATGGGTCTTGCTTTTTTATCCATTCTGCCACTCCATCTGTTTTGATTGGTGCTTTCAGTCCATTTACATTTAAGGTAATTATTGATAGGTATGGACTTATTGCCATTTTATTAATTGTTTTCTGGATATTTTTATAGCTCCTCTTTGTTCCTTTCTTCCTACCTTATATATTTCTCTTGTTATTTGATGGTTTTCTTTAGCATTGTGAGTAGGTATCTGTTTTTAATTTTAATTTTTTTGTGTATTGTATGCTTGAGTGTTGTTATTACCAAAGGTTCAAGGAGAGCTTCCTTACTATATAGCAGTCTATATTAAGTTGCTGATTATTTCAAACACAGTCCCAAGGTCCTTTTTTCTTCTTCCTCCTCCACATTTTATGTATTTGTTATCATAATCTGCACCTTTTATGTATCCCTTGAGTGGTTTTGTCTACAGTTGTTTTTGTTACTTTTATTTTCTTTTAATTTTATATTTGCATTGTAAATAATTGGTCTACTACCTTTACTGTGGGTTTGTTTTCTCTAGTGGCAGCTATTTAGACTTAGGAAAATTTCTGTCTACATTATTCTTTTTAACATATCCTGTAAGGCTGGCATAGTGGTGGTTAATTCTTTCCATTTTTGTTTATCTGGAAAGTGTTTAATTCTTGCTTCAATTTTAAATCACTGTCTTCCTGGGTAGAGGATTCTTTGTTGGTCCTTTTCTTTCAGTGTGTTAAATATTTCATGCCACTCACTTATGGCATGTAAAGTTTGTGCCGAGAAATCTGCTGGTAGCCTTATGGGGTTTCCTTTACAAGTATCTCTTTTTTGCTCTTTGGCTGCTTTCAGTACTCTCTCTTTATCCTTGATCTTTGCCATTTCAATTATTATATGTCTTGGTGTTGTTTTTCTGAGGTTCCTTTTGTTAGGGGCTCCCTGAACTTCCATTACCTGAGTGTCTATTTCCTTTCCCAGATCAGGGAAGTTTTCAACAATTATTCCCTAAAAGAGACTTTCTATCTTTTTGTATCTCTCTTCTCCTTCTGGTACCACTACTATGCAAATATTGTTTCCTTTGGATTGGTCACATAGCTCTGTTATCATTTTTCATTCCTAGAGATACTTTTCTCTCCCTGTCCTTCAGCTTTATTGTGTTTCTGTTCTCTAATTTCCATCTCATTGATTGTCTCCTCTACTGCCACCAATCTATGTTTAATTTAATTTACTGTGTTCTTCTCTCAGTGGCTGTTTTTCAGCTCTTCTATCTCTTTGATGAAGTCCTCCTTGAGATCTTCAGTATTTTTCTGTTAATTAGTGAGCATGTTTATGACTTATTTTGAACTCTTTATCAAGAATATTGGTGACCTCCATTTCATTTGGCTCTCTTTCTGTTGTATTGTCCTATTATTTAGTTTAGAACATATTCCTCTGCCTCCTCAATTTTTCAGTGTTTCTGTGTTTCTTCCTTTGTATTTAATGGATATGCTATGTTTTCTGGCCTAAAGAGTAATAAATTTATGAAAGAGGCATTATATGGTGGCAAGAAGCTCAAGAATCTTTACTGTCTGTCTAGTACGTGGTTCTACTCTGTAGGAGCCCCAGCTGTTGCTGGTGCGCAGTGAGCAGTTTGCCTTTCTGCCTTTCTTCTGTAGTGGTCTGAGGTTGCAGGACTATTCGCTTCAGTGGCCCTTGTGGTCTGAGAAGAAGCCTCTGCTGGGATTGCTGTGGATGGGACTACCCTCTACCTGTCCTGTATATATAGTAGGCCTGGAGGGTTAATGGGGTGGGCGGGGCCATTGTGTGGCTCTGGGGCAGGATGGGATGCACAGCACCAGGCTTGGACACTATTGGGATGAAGGAGTTCTCAGGGCTGGCTCCTGCAGTTACCTCCCCAACTGGGCTGAAATGAGTTGAATAAACAGGGAGAGTCTCCCTCTACCTTCCAAGCAGCAAAGTCTGATGCTGATGCTGGGCTGTGGGTTGGCTCACTGGCAGTGTGAACAAGGAGGCAACTCAGGGCTGAGTTTCCAGTGAGAAGAATGGGGCACCTTGGCTCCCAAGAGTTCCAGACATGTTGGGCCAAGGTAGAGCTGGGCAAGTATCCTCAGCTTGCCCTTTCTCCTGAGGAGAGAGCTCATCCAACCCTATCGCCTCTAGCAGTCCTCCCACTGCTGGAAAGTCTTTCAAACTGCTGCCTCTGCACTGGGTCTTAGGACTGGCAGAGCATGCCTGTATTCCTTAAGGGGTAGCATCTCAGCCTCCCAGAGTGTTCCAGCTATCCTTGGTGTCCAGCCCCACTAATCACCAAAGCCCAGTCCAATGTGGACTTGTGTTCCCAGAGCAGATCTCCAGGACCTGGTGTTCAGTGTTCCTGGGCTCATAACCCTTCCCTGCCCTATTCTTCTTTCTCCCAACTTTAGGCTGGGGTACAGGGAGGCCTTGGGTCCTGTTTGATCATGGCTCTGCCACTTTACCTTTTTCTGTGTGGTCTTCTCTTCTTCCCCAAGTGTAAGTTGTCTGTTCTGCAATCTTCAGGTCATTTGCTAGATTAGTTGTGTTTGTTGTATTTTCTTCTTTTATGTGTTTTTGGGAGGAGCTTTCTGTCTTGCCTTCCTACTCCATCTTTATATCTGCCCCAATATATCTGTACTTGATTTAGTGAAGTTTAAAAAGGAATTATCACACAAAATTCCTTTAATTCATACTAATCTTTAATACACTTATAGAGATCCAGGGATTCACTGGGGAAACTTTTACTACTCATGAAGTAGAAATTAGCACTTAGGTAATAATTTATAACTGTTAAAAAGTGGCAGTCAAACTGCATCTGTTGTAGTAATTGGATAGGACATATGATTACACAATAAAAAATCTTTAAAATGGTTCCCAGTGATTTCATATGAATACAAGGTGACTCTGAAGAATGTATGCCATACTCCAATCTAAAAAATTATTTTTTGTTAATTAATTTTTTAATGTTCCTTTAAAAAATTTAAAAATATTTAAAAGTATGAAGCAATTTCATTTTAATTGTAGCTTAACTTCTGTGAAAATAGATTTCACAAATTCATTAAGAACACATTAGTTTCCCATGATTAACTTCATTATTAAAAATATCAAGTGACACTATTACTGGTCTTTAAAAATAATAACAAAATTCCCTCCTATTCAAATAGATATGCTCTTTACCCTCATTTATAGATGATGAAAAAATTTAATTGAACACAAACTGGAAATAAAAACTGCGTGGTAACAAAATCTATACATGAAAGTCTAATCCCATTGTGTATGACTTGAATACTATAAAGGCTGTCCGAATGGATTAATGTACCAATAAAAATACATGAGGGACAAAAACTGGGAATATTTTCACTCAAAGCTGGATAAATTACTTAAGGGTCCAACAATGAAAAAAGAATGCTTTCTGCTTATTTGACTCTATATCACTTATTTCACTCATATCACTTTTGAATAATCATTGAATGGACTGATATATTTCTGTCATTGAAAGGTGTGAAAATTGAGGGATCCATATTAACCCTAGGTATCTATATATTGTGGAAAAGGAGCATTTAAGTTCATCACTGGATTCTGGAATTGTATAAACTAAAAAAGGAGAGTAAAGATATTATTAGCTATATAATTTGTTAAATCAATAATTCGTATCTAAAATTTTAGATTAATCTGTAAAATAATGAAAGCAGAAATCTGTAACTTCCCAATGGGAATGGGCATTAATAAAATAAGGGAAAGAAACTAATCCAAAAGAGTGAAAAATGGAAAAAAGTACAAAATTCAGCAAAGCAGAAGATATAAAGTGATAGAATTTAATACAATTGTATCATTGATTATTAAAAAGCAAACGAACATCTAGTTTTGGAAAAGACAGAGTAAATACATTCTACTTTATTTCTAACATAATTACAACAAAAGCAGTACAAATATGTAAATCAACTGGCAGAAGGGTTTGAATGATGGAGAATAAAGGAAGACTGGATGGGGACATTGGGACTCAAAGTATGATCCAGTAGTGAGTTCCCTGATTTTTATTTTGTTTTTGTTTTGTGTTTGTTTTTTGTTTTTCCTTAATACCCTGGCCTGAAAACTGCAAAGGTCTGCAAACTGGAAATTACAGTGGGAACAGACAAAAATTATAAATTTTAAAAAACGCTTAGTATTTCTAGATAAAGGATTAAGGAAAGAACTGCCTGGGAGAACAGAAAAAAATATTTCTGTCATTCTCCAGGTGATTACTAAGAAAATCTCACCCTTTCCACCACCAATGTGGCACCATAGTCTGTGGGAGGAACGTTGTTTTCCATCCCCACATGCAGTAACAAGTTGACACCTCTCCCAGTTGATTCTGTGGATTGAGCCTTGTCTTCTGTCCTTGACCTTCAGTAATGAAGGAGTGTCCCTCCCTAGGAGAGTCCATGGGCATAATCTTGCCTCCTGTCATCTCCTTTGAATAACTAAGCAGCACCCCATGTGAAGCCAAGTCTGTGGGTAGAACCGTGACTTTTAGTATCACCCTGTGGTAATAAGGTAAGGCAAACCCTGAGTAAATTCCATGAAAAATTCTCTAATTTCCATCCCTGACCTATAGTTAACAAGACAGTGCCCTTCCTCAGCTGAATGTGTAAGTGGAACCCTGATATTCATTCATGACCTTTTAGGAGGTGGTACCCCTGCAGCTGACTGTGTAAGTGAAGCAGTGACTACCATACCTATCCTGCAAAAGAAAATCATTCCAAACCTGGTTAGGTTGGCTACTTGATAAAACACTCTTAAATAGGTTAACAATAGATTTTATATGAAAATGCACAAAAGTTCCAGATATGTTTGATAATTATTCATAATTTTAAGAACCAGAAAAATTTAAATTTTTCTGTAAAAACAATTTTTAACAGAAGTCAGTATCAAGATGACACTGATGATAGAGTTATCACACAAAGATTTTAAAACAACCATAAAAAATATTTAAATGAGTAATCACAAACATTCTTTTTTTTGGTATTATTAATCTAAAATTACAGGAGGAACATTATGTTTACTAGACAACCCCCATCACCAAGTCCCCCCCACATACCCCATTACAGTCTCTTTCCATCAACGTAGTAAGGTGCTATGGAGTAATTACTTGTCTTCTCTCTGTTGTACAGCCCTCCCTGTGACCCCCCTCATTATACATGCTAATCATAATGCCCCCTTTCTTCCCCCGTCTTATCCCTCCCTTCCCACCCATCCTCCCCAGTGCCTTTCCCTTTGGTAACTATTAGTCAGTTATTGGATTCTATGAGTCTGCTGCTGTTTTGCTCCTCCAGATTTTTCTTTATTCTTATACTCCACATATAAGTGAAATCATTTGATACTTGTCTTTCTCTGCCTGGCTTATTTCACTGAGCATAATACCATCTAGCTCCATCCAGGTTGTTGCAAATGGTAAGATTTGTATTCTTATGGCTGAATAATATTCCATTGTGTATATGTACCACATCTTTTATCCATTCATCTATTGATGGACACTTAGGTTGCTTCCATTTCTTGGATATGGTAAATAGTGCTGTGATAAACAAAGGAGTGCATATGTCTTTTTCAAATTGGGCTGCTGCATTCTTAGGGTAAATTCCTAGGAGTGGAATTCCTGGGTCAAACGGCATTTCTATTTTGAGCTTTTTGAGGAACGTCATACTGCTTTCCACATGGTTGAACTAATTTACATTCCCAGCAGCAGTGTAGGAGGGCTCCCCTTTCTCCACAACCTCACCAACATTTGTTGTTGTTTGTCTTTTGGATGGTGGTGATCCTTACTAGTGTGAGGTCTCATGGCAGTTTTAATTTTCATTTCTCTGATGACTAGCGTTGTGGAGCATCTTTTCATGTGACTGTTGGCCATCTGAATTTCTTCTTTGGAGAACTGTCTGTTCAGCCTCTCTGACCACTTTTTTATTGGATCATTTGTTTTTTGGTTGTTGAGGTGAGTGAGTGCTTTATATATTTTGGATGTCAACCCTTTCTCAGATCTGTCATTTATGAATGTATTCTCCCATACTGTAGGATGCCTTTTTGTTCTATTGATGGTGTCCTTTGCTGTACAGAAGCTTTTCAGCTTGAAATAGTCCCAGTTGTTCACTTTTGCTTTTGATCCCCCTGCCTGGGGAGATATGTTCATGAAAAAGTTGTTCATGTTTATATCCAAGAGATTTTTGCCTATGTTTTTCTAAGAGTTTTATGGTTTCATGACTTACATTCAGGTCTTTGATCCATTTTGAATTTACTTTCGTGTATGGGGTTAGACAATGATCCAGTTTCATTCTCTTACATGTAGCTGTCCAGTTTCACCAACACCAGCTGTTGAAGAGGCTGTCATTTCCCCATTGTATGTCCATGGCTCCTTTATCCTATATTAGTTGACCATATGTGTTTGGGTTAATATCCGGACTTTCTATCCTGTTCCACTGGTCTGTAGGTCTGTTCTTGTGCCAGTACCAAATTGCCTTGATTACTGTGGCTTTGTAGTAAAGTTTGAAGTTGGGAAGTGAGATACCCCCTGCTTTATTCTTCCTTCTCAGGATTGCATTCATTATTCGGGGTCTTTTGTGGTTGCACATGAATTTTAAAACTATATTTTCCATTTCATTGAAGAATACTGTTGGTATTTCTATAGGGATTGCATTGCTGTAGATTGCTTTAGGCAGGATGGCCATTTTGACAATATTAATTCATCCTAGTCAAGAGCACTGGATGAATTTCCATTTGTTAGTGTCCTCCTTAATTCCTCCTAAGAATGTGTTGTAGTTTCCAGGATAAAGGTCTTTCACTTCCTTGGTTAGCTTTATTCCTAGGCATTTTACTGTTTTTGATGCAATTGTGAATGGAATTGTTTTCCTGATTTCTCTTTCTGCTAGTTCATCGTTAGTGTATAGGAAAGCCACAGATTTCAGTGTATTAATTTTGTATCCTGCAACTTTGCTGAATTCCGATATTAGTCCTAGTAGTTTTGGAGTAGAGTCTTTAGGTTTTTAATGTACAAAATTATGTCATCTGCAAATAGTGACAGTTTGACTACTTTACCAATCTGGGTACCTTGTGTTTCTTTGTTTTGTCTGATTGCCATGGCTTGGACCTCCAGAACTATGTTGAATAACAGTGGGGAGAGTGGGCATCCCTGTCTTGTTCCCTATCTAAGAGGAAAGGCTTCCAGCTTCTTGCTGTTACGTATGACATTGGCTCTGGGTTTGTCATATATGGCCTTTATTATGTGGAGGTACTTGCCCTCTATACCCATTTTGCTGAGATTTTTTATCATGAATGGATGCTGTGTTTTGTTGAATGCTTTTTTAGCATCTATGGAGATGACCGTGTGGTTTTTGTGCTTCTTTTTGTTGATGTGGTGGATGATGTTGATGGATTTTTAAATGTTGTACCATCCTTCATCTCTGAGATGAATCTCCACTTGATCATGGTGTTTGATCTCCTTGATGTATTTTTGAATTTGGTTTGCTAGTATTTTGTTGAGTATTTTTGCATCTGTGTTCATCAGGGATATTGGCCTGTAATTTTCTTTTTTGGTGGGGTCTTTGCTGGTTTTTGTATTAGAGTGATCCTGGCTTCATATAACGAGTTTCAAAGTATTCTCACCTCTTCTATTTTTTGGAAAACTTTAAGGAAAATGGGTATTATGTCTTCTCTATATGTCTGATAAAATTCAGTGCTAGATCAATCAGTCCTGGGAGTTTTGTTCTTGGGTAGTTTTTTGATTATCAATTCAATTTCATTGCTGGTAATTTGTCTGTTCATATTTTCTGTTTCTTCCTTGGTCCATCTTGGAAGGTTCCATTTTTCTATGAAGTAGTCCATTTCCTCTAGGTTTTCCAGCATCTTTGCATATAGATTCTCATAGTGTTCTTTCATAATTCCTTGTGTTTCTGTGTTTTCCTTTCTCATTTCTGATTCTGTTGATGTGCGCAGATTCTCTTTTTCTCTTAATAAGTCTGGCTAGGGGATTATGTATTTTGTTTATTTTCTCAAAGAACCAGCTCTTGGTTCATTGATTTTTTCTATTGTTTTATTCTTCTAAATTTTATTTATTTCTTCTCTTATTTTTTATTATGTCCCTCCTTCTGCTGACTTTGGGTCTCATTTGTTCTTCTTTTTCCAATCCCAATAATTGTGACTTCAGACTATTAATTTTGAATTGTTCTTCTTCTTTAAATATGCCTGGATTGCTATATACTTTCCTCTTAGAACTGCTTACACTGCATCCCACAGAAGTTGGGGCTTTGTGCTGTTGTTGTCATTTGTGTCCAGATATTGCTTGATCTCTATTTTAGTTCAGTCTTTGATCCATTGATTATTTAGGAGCATGTTGTTAAGCCTCCATGTGTCTGTGAGCCTTTTGGTTTTCTTTGTACGATGTATTTCAAGATTTATGCCTTTGTGGTCTGAGAAGTTGGTTGGTAGAATTTCAATCTTTTTGAATTTACTGAGGCTCTTTTTGTGGCCTAGTATGTGGTCTATTCTGGAAAATGTTTTATGTATTCTTGAGAAGAATGTGTATCCTGCTGCTTTTAGGTGAAGAGTTCTGTAGATGTCTATTATGTCCATCTGTTCTAGTGTGTTGTTCAGTGCCTCTGTGTCCTTATTTATTTTCTGTCTGGTGGATCTGCCCTTTGAAGTCTCCTAGAACGAACACATTGCATTCTATTTCCTCCTTTAATTCTGTTAGTATGTCTTTAACATATTTTGGTGATCCTGTATTGGGAGCATATATATTTATAATGGTTATATCCTCTCGTTGTACTGACCCCTTTATCATTATGTAATGTCCTTCTTTATCTCTTGTTACTTTCTTTGTTTAGAAGTCTATTTTGTCTGATACAATTACTGCAACACCTGATTTTCTCTCCCTTTTGTTTGCATGAAATATCTTTTTCCATCCCTTGACTATTAGTCTCTGTGTGTCTTTGGGTTTGAGATGGGTCTCTTGTAACCAGCTTATAGATGGGTCTTGCTTTTTTATCCATTGTATTACTCTGTGTCTTTTGATTGGTTCATTCAGTCCATTTACATTTAGGGTGATTTTTGAAAGATATATACTTATTGTCATTGCAGGCTTTAGATTCATGGTTGAGAAAGGTTCAACGGTATCTTCTTTACTATATAACCATCTAACTTAACTCACTTATGGTATTGTAAACACAGTCTGATGATTCTTTATTTCTCTCCCTTCTTTTTCTTCTTCCTCCACTATTTATATGTTAGGTGTTTTATTCTGTACTCTTTTGTGTTTCCCTTGACTGATTTTGTGGATAGCTGATTTTATTTTGCATTTAGTTAGTATTTGATTGGTCTAATTTATTTGCTGTGGTTTTCTTTTCTCTGGTGACATCTATTTAGCCTTAGGAGTGCTTCCATCTAGAGCAGTCCCTTAAAAATACCCTGTAGAGGTGGTTTATGAGATGCAAATTCCCTCAACTTTTGCTTGTCTGGGAATTGTTTAATCCCTCCTTCACATTTAAATGATAATCGTACTGGATACAGTATTCTTGGTTCATGGACCTTCTGTTTCATTACATTAAATATATCATGCCTTTCTCTTCTGGCCTATAAGGTTTCTGTTGAGAAGTCTGATGATAGCCTTATGGGTTTTCCTTTGTAGGTGACCTTTTTTCTCTCTCTGGCTGCCTTTAATACTCAGTCTTTGTCATTGATCTTTGCCATTTTAATTATTATGTGTTGGTGTTGTCTTCCTTGGGTCCCTTGTGTAGGGAGTTCTGTGGGCCTCCATGTTGTGAGCGACTATTTCCTCCCCCAGTTTGGGGAAGTTTTCAGCAATTATTTCTTCAAGTACCCTTTCTATCCCTTTTTCTTTCTCTTCTTCTGGTACCCCTATTATGCGAATATTATTCCATTTGGATTGGTCGCACTGTTCTCGTAATATTCTTTCATTCCCAGAGATCCTTTTATCTCTCTCTGCCTCAGCTTCTCTCTATTCCTGTTCTCTGATTTCTATTCCATTAATGGCCTCTGGCACCTCATCCAGTCTGCTCTTAAGTCCTTCCAGAGATTGTTTTATGTCTGTATTCTACCTCCCAACTTGATCCTTTAGCTCTTGCATATTTCTGTGCAGGTCCATCAGCATGGTTATGACCTTTATTTTGAATTCTTTTTCAGGAAGATTGGTTAAATCTATCTTCCCCAGTTCTCTCTCAGGGTTGTATGGGTGATTCTGGACTGGACTGAATTCTTCTGCCTTTTCATGACAATAGAGGTAGTCATAGGCAGTTAGCACATGTGTTAGCTGGGAGAACAAAGTCCCTTCCTCCTTGCTGGTCACCTTGCCTTTCTCACTACCTGTGCCACTTACCTGTACACCAGGAGCAGTCACCGGGTTAATTTCCTGAGCCACATTAGGCAGGGAAGCCCAGAGCCCTGCAGGGAGAGGCAGGCACACCGGGTATGTTCTCCTGCTGTAATGGTGCCCCTTCATGCCTCTGCCTGCTCTGGGCAGCTCCTCACGGGCAGTGGCTCCAGGTCTGGCCCAGGTGGCTGTGTGCTTGGAGGAGGCTCTGAGCAGCTGCTATGGGTGCTGCCACTCCCAGGCTGCTCTGCCAGGGCCATGCGGAAGTGGAATGAACTGCAGGCTATTTATTGCCATGAGGGGCTTTAGAGGTCCATTGCCATCCAGGGAGTTAGTGCGCCTGATGTTCCCCACAACTCCCAGCAGCTGTGCTGAGTGTGCTGGGATGATTCTGTCCAGCTGTGAAGCCCCTGTCCCTTTAAGACATTCAAAAAGCACTCGCTTTTCTTTTTTCCGAGGAGAGCCTGCTACAGGGAACTGCTCGCATATTTTACTTTTCTGTTTCCCTAATATCCAGCACACCATGCAATATGTATCTGCACGCCTGGTACAGATTACTAGGGCTATTTATTTAGCAGTCCCGTGCTTCCACTCCCTCCCTGCTCTGACTCCTCTCCTCCCGCCAGTGAGCTGGGGTGGGGGGATTGCTTGGGCCCTATTGGGCCATGGCTTGTTTATTACCCCCTTCATGAGGTGCTGAGTTCTCACAGGTGTAGATGTCGCCTGCCTGTTGTACTGTATCCTCTGGTCTCTCTGTTAGGCATAGTTTTCTTTGTTGTATTTTCAAAAATATACATGGTTTTGAGAGATTTCTACTGCCTTACTCACACTGCCATCTTCCCCTTCTAACTACACAAACATTCTTAAGGCAAATGTAAAAGTAGAAAATCTCAGCCAAAAATAGAAGGTATAAAGAAGAAACAAATGGAATTTTGAATAAGAAAAATAAAATAATTTAGAAAGACCTGTCATTGCTTAAAAGACACAATTTGCCAAAACTTACACAAAAAGGAATGGACTGTCTAAATAGGTCTACATCTATTATAGAAATTGAGTCAATAATGAATAATTTTCCAAAACAGAACTAACCAGGCCGACGTGGATTCATTAGTGAATTCTACCTAATATTTAAGGAAGAAATTATACCAATTTTGTACAATGTCTTTTAGACAAAAAAGGCAGAGAGAATACTTCCTAACTTGTTCTATCAGACCAGAATTACCATAATACTAGAATTAGATAAAGACATTATAAGAAAACTAGTACTTTAATACGTAATAAAATTGTCTTTTCTGATAACATAATCATCTATGTAGAAAATCCAAGAGTTGATAACAAACCTCCTGGAACTAAAAAGTCATATAACTTTTGTAGGATATAATGTTAATATACAAAAGTCAATCACTTTCCTATATACCAAAAATTAACATGTAGATTTGAAACTGAAAATACAATATTAGTTATACTAGCACCCAAAAATTTAAATGCTTAGGTATAAATTTACAAAATATGTAGAAGATCTATGTGAAGAAATCTGCAAAACTCTGATGAATGAAATAATGAGAAATTAAATAAATTGGGAGATACTTCATGTTTACAGATAGGAAAATTCATTATCATCAACATGTCAGTTCTTGCCAAATCAATCTATGGATTCAATGCAATCCTAATCAAAATTCTAGCCAGTTATTTTGTGAATATCAACAAAATGATTTTAAAGTTTATATATAAAGGATATTATATACTTGAAAGTTGCTAAGAGAGCAAATCTTAAATGTTATCACCACAAGAAAACAAATAGTAATTTTGTGACATGTTAGAGATAGCTAACACTAAGATGGTAATCATTTTGTAATATGTATGTATATCAAATCAAGATGTTATACATCTTAAAATGTTATTATTAATTATATCTTAATAAAGCTGGAATAAAAAATAGTCTGTGTCATAAAAAAAACCTCAACAAATTCAAATAATTGAAAGTAGAAAATATCCCAAAACCTTGCAATTCAACAACACATTTGTATGTAATCAATGAGTTAAAGAGTACGTCTCAAAGGAAATTTAAAAAATCTACTGACCTGAATGAAAATGAAAATAAAACATATCAAAATCAGTACTTAAAACTAAATGTATATTTGGTACTTGTCTTTCTCCGCCTGGCTTATTTCACTGAGTATAATACCCTCTAGCTCCATCCATGTTGTTGCAAATGGCAGGATCTGTTTTTTTCTTATGGCTGAGTAATATTCCATTGTGTATATGTACCACATCTTCTTTATCCATTCATCTACTGATGGACATTTAGGTTGCTTCCATATCTTGGCTATTATAAATAGTGCAGCAATAAACATAGGGGTGCATCTGTCTTTTTCAAATTGGAGTGCTGCATTCTTAGGGTAAATTCCTAGAAGTGGAATTCCTGGTTCAAATGGTATTTCTATTTCGAGCATTCTGAGGAATCTCCATACTGCTTTCCACAATGGTTGAACTAATTTACATTCCCACCAGCAGTGTAGGAGGGTTCCCCCTTCTCCACAACCTGGGAGTACAAGAACAAAGGAAAACTGAAGGAACAAAACAGCAGCAGAATCACAGAACCCAAGAATGGACTAATAGTTACCAGAGGAAAAGGGACTGGGGAGGATAGGTGGGAAGGGAGGGATAAGGACGGGAAAAAAGAAAGAGGCATTATGAAAAGCATGTATAGTGTATAGTGTGTGGGGGGCATGGGGAGGGCTGTGCAACACAGAGAAGACAAGTAGTGATTTTACAGCATCTTACTACACAGATGGACAGTGACTGTGAAGGGGTATATGGGGGGGGACTTGGTGAAGGGGGGAGCCTAGTAAACATAATGTTCTTCATGTAATTGTAGTTGTGGATTAATGATGCCAAAATAAAAAAATAAAAATAAAAAACCAAATGTATGGCAGTATATAAGAGAAGAAAAATTTTACAACAGTCATCTAAGCTCCAACCTCAAGAAATGGGAGAAAGAAAAAGAAAAACTCAAAAAAACAGAATACATGATAAAGATTAAAATAAATATAAATGAAACTAAACCAGAAAAAAAAGAAAAAGAGAGATGATCAATCAAACTAACTAAAAGCTATATTTTAAAGACCAATAAATCAACAAACCTTTGTCAATACAGAAAAAGAAAATAAGAGAAAAGCAAATTTAAAATAACAGGAATGGAAAATAGGATATCATTACAGATTACATTTTCTAAATCAACTTAAAAATTTAGGGTACAGTACAGTATTGTTAAATGAACACAAGTTTTACAGTAGATCTCTAGAACTTTTTTCATCTTGTGTAAGTGACTCTTTATATGCACGGAACAACAACTCCCCATTTCTCCCTCCCCACTAGGCCTTGGCAACCATCATTCTACTCTCTGCTTCTATGAGTTTGACTACATTAGATAACTCACATAAAAAGAATCTACATGACATTCTTGAATGGACAAGATTATAGTTACAAAGACCAGATCAGTGTCTGTTAGAGGCAGTATTTGGATAGGCTATGACTATTAAGGAATAACTTAAGGTAGTCTTCTTGTGGTGGTTAAACAGTCCTGTATCTTGATTGTCTTGATGGTTACTTGAATATATACATATAAAATTTCATAGAACAATTGATGTAATCATATAATTTCCATTTAGTCTTAATATAACTTAGAAATGTTGAATCAGTGTTACATTCTGAGAATGAACCTCACATGAGCATGATGTATTGCCATTTTTATATATTCCAGGATTCTATTTACTAATATTTTTTGAAGATTTTTCATTTTTGTTTATGACAGATATTAGTTCATAGATTTCTTTTCTTTTATCTATGAAGGGGATCATAATATGCCACCCTGAAACATAACAGTTTGGCATAAAGATTATTTTTAAGCAGAAGTTAATTGAGAATTAATCCATGAAAGAGGAGTTATTTGCCTTTCCTTATATGCCTAAAAACACACACAAATTTCCCTTTGTGAAGGTGTCTGCCACTTGTACCAGGAAGAGCTATCGCTTATCACTGTAGATGTAAAATAGACACCAGGATGAGTTTGTTTAAACGGACTTTATTAAAAAGCCTTTATCTTCTATTAGTTCCCTCATATATTTATTAGTTATTTCCCCATTATTTCTCCTCACTTAAATCCCAAACTCTATTTCCTTTTTTAAAAGGATATAGAAGCCCCAAAGTCTAACAACTTCTTTAGGTTTCATTTATTTTCTGTGAACTCCCGTGAAATGTATATATTAATAAAAATTATGTACCTTTCCTCCTCTTCATCTTTTATTAGTTTAATTCACAGGCCCCTGGGTGATGAAACTTAAGAGGTAGAGAAAAAGTTTTATTTTTTCATGTCCAACCTTTATACATCATTTTTTAAGTTGGATTACAATTGACATACAATATTATTAGTTTCAGGTGTATAGATAGTGATTTTATATTTTTATACATTATGATATCGTCACCATGATAGGTCTAGTTACCACCTGTCACTATATTGTTAACTGTATTCTCTATGATGTGGATTACATATCCCCATGACTTATTTATTTTATAACTGGAGGTTTGTATTCCTCTTTTTTTTTTTCTTGTAAACCCTTTTATTTTTTGTTTATTTAGTTTTTTGAATTTTTATCTTGCTATCATTAATGTACAATTACAGAAACAACATTATGGTTACTAAGGTCCCGCTATTATAAAGTCCCCACCACATACCCCATTACAGTCACTGTCCATCAGCATAGTAAGATGCTATAGAATCACTACTTGTCCTCTCTGTTATACTGCCTTCCCCGTGTCTGCCCCCCTACATTATATGCGCTAATCATAATGACCCTTTTTCCCCCTCATCCCTCCCTTCCCACCCATCTTCCCCAATCCCTTATTAATCCTTTTCACCTATTTCACCCATCACCCCACCCACCCCTCTGGCAACCACCAGTTTGTTCTTTGTGTCTGTGAGTCTGTTTTTGTTTTGTGTTTCTTTGTTTTGATTTTTAGATTCCATATAAAGTGAAATCATATCATATTTGTCTTCATTTGACATATTTCTCAGCTTCATACCCTCTAGGTCCATCCATACTGTTATACATGGCACAACTTCATTCTTTTTTATGGCTTAGTAGTTTGTTTAAACAGACTTTATTAAAAAGCCTTTATCTTCTATTAGTTCCCTCATATATTTCTTAATTACTTCCCCATTATTTCTCATCACTTAAATCCTTTTATTCATTCATCTGTCAGTGGATGCTTAGGTTGCTTACATATCTTGCCTATTTAAATTAGTGCTGCGATTAACATAGGGTGCATACATTTTGTTGAAATAGTGTTTTGTTTTCTTTGAATAAATACCTAGAAGTAGAATTACCAGATCATATGGTAGTACTATTTTTAATTTTTTGAGGAATCTCCATTCTTTTCTCCATAGTGGCTACACCAACTTCCATTCCCATGAACAGTGCACAAAGTTTCCCTTTTCTCCTCATCCTCATCAGTACTTGTTATTTTCTTCTTATATTGGTAATAGCTTTTGACAGGTGTAAGATAGTATCAAATTGTAGTTTTGATTTGCATTTCTCTGGTGATTAGTGATGTTGAGCATCTTTTCATTTACCAGTTGGCCATCTATATACCTTTTATGGAAAAATGTCTTCAAATCCTCTGCTCATTTTTTAATTAGATTGATTTTTTTTCACTATGACTTCTTTGATTCCTCATATATCTTAGATTTTAACCCTTTATCAGATTTATAATTTTCAAATATTTTCTCCCATTTAATAGCTTACCTTTCATTTTGTTGATAGTTTCCTTTTCTGTGCAGAAGCTTTCTAGTTTAATGTACTACTACTTGTTGAACTTTTTGCTTTTGCTGTGTTTTTGGTGTTACATCAAAACATCATTGCCAAGACTGATTTTAAGAAGAAAAAAAGGGGCATTTCTATTAGCAGACATAATGTAGGGGGTGGGCACACGGAGGGTTGTCCAACACAGAGAAGATAAATAGTGATTCTATAGCATCTTACTATGCTGATGGACAGTGATTGTAATGGGATATGTGGGGGTTCCTTGGTGATGGGGGAGTCTAGTAAACATAATGTTCCTAATGTAATTGTAGATTAATGATACCAAAAAAAAAAGAGCTAATTTGCCTGGTGTTATATACCCAAGGTGCTCTGCTTCTCTCAAGTTTTATTTTCTTTTACTGATGGCATGGCTGATGGCCTTACAGATCATTTCATCTTGCATTTAAAGCAAGTTTCTGTATTCCAAATTTAAACAAAATAGTCACTAATTCTTCACAACTCCCTCTTCTTCCACTAGGAATAAGCCAATCAACAAAAGTTTTTTTTAAATTTTCCAGCTTTATTGAGATATAATTGATATGACATTGTACAAATTTAAGATGCACAATATATTAATTACATATATGTATTTAAATAGATATATTGCAAAATTATTACCACAATAAGATTAGTTAACAAATCCAAATCCATCCATTTACATAGTTACAATTGGAATTTTTTTTGTGTGTTATAATTTTAAAAATCTATTCTCTTAACGACTTTCAAATATATAATAGCATATTATTAACTATAGTCACTATGCTGTACATTACATTCCCAGAATTTATTCATCTGATAACTGGAAGTTTGAACTTTTCACCATCTCTACCTTTTTCTTCAAACCCCATCAAATGCCCCTGGAAGCCACCAATCTGTTCTGTTTCTATGAGTTTATTTTTGTTTTAAGATTACACATATAAATGAGATCATATAGTATTTGTCTTTCTGTGACTTATTTCACTTAGCATAATAACTTCAAGTTTTATCTATGTCACAGATGGCAAGATTTCCTTTTTTAAATGGTTGAATAATGTTCAATTATATATATATATATGTAAAACACATAAATATACTTAGACACACACATATATATGAGATATTTATTTATTTATTTATTTACATATATTATATATATATTTGATTATACACAGACATATATATGTATCCTATTGTTGGTAAAAGAAAAGATTCTCAACATCACTAATCACCAGGGAAATGCAAATCAAAACTACAATTTGATACCATCTCACACCTGTCAAAAGCTATTATCAATATAAGAAAATAACAAGTATTGATGAGGATGAGGAGAAAAGAGAAACTTTGTACATTGTTCATGGGAATGGAAATTAGTGTAGCCACTGTGGAGAAAAGAATGGAGGTTCCTCAAAAAATTAAAAATAGGACTACTCCCCCAACAATAGGACTATAAATAAATATAAATATTATATATACTTAATTATACACATACATATATATGTATCCTATTGTGTATTTTCCTCAGTCCTTGTCCCCCCTGCAGCAAAGAATTGAAGGGCACAGACACAGTAGTGTAGCAGAGTAAAAGTTTTATTTAAAGTTACTTAGAGAAAAAGTGCAGGCCACCTCAGCAAGGAGAAGCATCCTGAGAGGTTGGAGAGAGAAAGTTTAAACTTAAAAGGTTATGAACTTAGAAAATGCAGGCAACCTCAGAGAGAGGAGTGCCCTGAAAGGTTGCGGGTTCCCCCTTTAAGGGATTCTTTAGGAATGTGACTAAGGCCTAGGGGTGCAGACCTGTTAAGTGGTCTTTGAATACTTAGAATTAACAGAAGGAACTTACTGCTCTGATTTCTCTCTGGGATATCTGGTGTTCTTGGTCTGGGAGCATATCAAACATACTGCCTGCCCAGCCCCCAAGGGGGGCTGAGTTATTGTTCTGTTTGCTAAAGAGTAAGTTAGTAATCTTACTTCTTAACTTCCTGGGTATTAAAATACAGTCTTTAATATAGAATCCTTCCTGCCTTTTACTATGTTGTTTATGGCTGGACTTGCACAATAAATTAGTTGCCTAGGTTACAAACTGTTAGGCAGAAAGACAGAAATGAGTGGGATGGAAAGGAAAAAGGGCCCCCCAAAGATGACTCATGGAGTTGATTAAATAGAATCACACATCCAGAAATGACTCAAAGAGTTAATCAGGTGAAGCCACAGGGTCCAAAAGTGACTCAGGAAATGTTGAGGGTCACCCAGATTAGAAATATCAGAGGTGCAAGCACAGCATAGAACCTGTACCCATTTTGCCAATCAAAACAAGGCTAGTGGAGGTAGAGCCAACATGGTGGCGTGAGTAGTACAGTGGGAATCTCCTCCCAAAAACATATATATTTTTGAAAATACAACAAATACAACTAATCCTAAAAGAGAGACCAGAAGACACAGGACAACAGCCAGACTACATCCACACGTGCGAGAGGCCAGCGCATGGTGAAAGGGGTAAGATACAACCCCCAGCCTGGTGGGACATGAGCACGCATCCTGCCAGCTCCCGGTGGGAGGGAGAGGGAGCCCAGGATGGCTAAACACACAGCCCCAGCCACCCGCACCAGAGCGCAGACACAATGCATGTGTGGAGGGCTGGAAACTAGGGAAACAGGGCAGCAAGACCTCTGAGCGGGTTCCGAAGCTGATGCCCCTGTGACAAAGAAAAGCGAGTGCTTTCTGAAAGTCTTAAAGGGACAGGGACGTAACAGCTGGATGGAAACAACACAGGTCACAGCCCAGTGGTTGGAAATTACAGGGAAAACCAGGCACACTAACCCCCTGGGCGACAGCTCTGAGACCCCACACGGAGGTAAACAGTCAAACAGATCCCTGGTCCATTACCCCTCTGGGCGCTGTGAAAGCAGAGAAGCAGCCTAAGGTAGACCCTGCACTCAGAAAGGGAGCTTCCTCCATACCGGCTGGGCAAGACACAAAAATGCAGTCTACACGCAATTACTCAACAAAAGCCACTAGGGGTCGCAGTTGTCCCAGTAAAGAAAGGCCAGTAGAAAGTGAAAAGTTTGGCCCTCTCAGCTGAGAGTCAATAGCACGTGTCAACATGAAAAGGCAAAAAATTATGATCCAGACAAGACTAACCCAGACAGCTTCGGCATCTGCTACATCTTCCCCTGAGAAGGAACCTGGGGAGATAGATGTAGCCAGTCTTCCTGAAAAAGAATTCAAAACAAAAGTCATAACCATGCTGATGGACTTGCAGAGAAATATGCGAGAACCAAGGAAGGAGAATACAGAAATAAAACAAGCTCTGGAAGGACTTCAGAACAGAATGGATGAAATGCAAGAGATCATTAATGGACTAGAAAACAGAGAACAGGAATGCAGAGAAGCTGATGCAGAGAGAGATAAAGGATCTCCAGGAATGAAAGAATCCTAAGAGAGCTGAGTGACCAACCAAAAAGGAAAAATATATGCATTATAGGAATACCAGAAGAAGAAGAAGAGAGAAAAAGGGATACAAAGTGCCTTTGAAGAAATAATTGCCAAAAACTTCCCCAAACTAGGGGAGGAAATGGCCTCTCAGACCACAGAGGTACACAGAACTCCCATGACAAGGGATCCAAGGAGGGCAACACCCAGACACATAATAATTAAAATGGCAAAGATCAAAGACGAGTACAAAGTATTAAAGGCAGCCAGAGAGAAAGAAAAAGGTCACATACAAAGGAAAACCCATCAGGCTATCATCAGACATCTCAACAGAAAACCTACAAGCAAGAAGAGAATGGCAGGATATACTTAATGCAATGAAACAGAAGGGCCTCGAAACAAGACTATTGTATCCAGCACGAATATCATTTAAATATGAAGGAGAGATTAAACAATTCCCAGACAAGCAAAAGTTGAGTGAATTTGCCTCCCACAAACCACCTCTACAGGGCATCCTACAGGGACTGCTCTAGATGGGAGCACTCCTAAAAAGAGAACAGAACAAAACACCCGACATATGAAGAAGGGAGGAGGAGGAATAAGAAGGGAGAGAAATAAAGAATCATCAGAAAGCGTTTACAATAGCTCAACAGTGAGTTAAGTTAGACAGTAAGATAGTAAAGAAGCTAAACCTGAACCTTTGGTAAACACAAACTTAAAGCCTGCAATGGCAATAGGTCCATACCTTTCAATAATCACCCTAAATGTAAATGGACTGAATGCATCAATCAAAGGACACAGAGTAATAGAATGGATAAAAAAGCAAGATCCATCCATATGCTGCTTACAAGAGACTCACCTCAAACCCAAAGACACGCACAGATTTAAAATCAATTGTTGGAAAAAGATATTTCATGCAAACAACAGAGAGTAAAAAGCAGGTGTTGCAATTCTGGTATCAGACAAAACAGACTTCAAAATAAAGAAAGTATCAAAAGATAAAGAAGAACATTACATAATGATAAAGGGCTCAATCCAACAAGAGGATATAACCATTATAAATATATATGCACCCAATACAGGAGCACCAAAATACCTGAAACAAATACTAACAGAACTAAAGGAGGAAATAGAATGCAATGCATTCATTGTAGGAGACTTCAACACACCACTCACTCCAAAGGACAGATCCACCAGACAGAAAATAAGTAAGGATACCAAGGCACTGAACAACACACTAGAACAGATGGACCTAATAGACATCTACAGAACTCTACATCCAAAAGCAACAGTATACACATTCTTTTCAAGTGCACATGGAACATTCTCCAGAATAGACCACATACTAGGCCACAAAAAGAGCCTCAGTAAATTCCAAAAGATTGAAATCCTACCAACCAACTTTTCAGACCACAAAGGCATAAAACTAGAAATAAACTGTACAAAGAAAGCAAACAGGCTCACAAACACATGGAGGCTTAACAACACGCTCCTAAATAATCAATGGATCAATGACCAAATCAAAATGGAGATCCAGCAATAAATGGAAACAAATGACAACAACAACACAAAGCCCCAACTACTGTGGGACACAGCAAAAGCAGTCTTAAGAGGAAAGTATATAGCAATCCAGGCATATTTAAAAAAGGAAGAACAATCCCAAATGAATGGTCTAAAGTCACAATTATCGAAATTGGAAAAACAAGAACAAATGAGGCCTAAGGTCAGCAGAAGAAGGGACATAATAATGATTAGAGAAGAAATAAATAAAATTGAGAAGAATAAAACAATAGCAAAAATCAATGAAACCAAGAGCTGGTTCTTCAAGAAAATAAACAAAATAGATAAGTATCTAGCCAGACTTATTAAGAGGAAAAGAGTCAACACAAATCAACAGTATCAGAAACGAGAAAGGAAAAATCATGATGGACCCCACAGAAATACAAAGAATTATTAGAGAGTACTATGAAAACCTGCATGCTAACAAGCTGGGAAACCTAGGAGAAATGGACAACTTCCTAGAAAAATACAACCTTCCAAGACTGACCCAGAAAGAAACAGAAAATCTAAACACACTAATTACCAGCAATGAAATTGAAGCAGTAATCAAAAAACTACCAAAGAACAAAACCCCCAGGTCAGATGCATTCACCTCGAAATTTTATCAGACATACAGGGAAGAAATAATACCCATTCTCCTTAAAGTTTTCCAAAAAATAGAAGAGGAGGGGATACTCCCAAACTCATTCTATGAAGCTAACATCACCCTAATACCAAAACCAGGCAAAAACCCCACTAAAAAAGAAATCTACAGACCAATATCCCTGATGAACGTCGATGCAAAAATACTCAACAAACTATTAGCAAACCGAATTCAAAAATACATCAAAAGGATCGTGCCCCATGACCAAGTGGGATTCATCCCAGGGATGCAAGGATGGCACAACATTCGAAAGTCCATTAACATCATCCACCACATCAACAAAAAGAAAGACAAAAACCACATAACCATCTCCATAGATGCTGAAAAAGCATTTGACAAAGTTCAACATCCATTCATGATAAAAACTCTCAGCAAAATGGGAATAGAGGGCAAGTACCTCAACATAATAAAGGCCATCTATGAAAAACCCACAGCGAACATTATATTGAACAGCGAGAAGCTGAAAGCTTTTCCTCTGAGATTGGGAACTAGACAGAGATGCCCACTCTCCCCACTGTTATTTATCATAGTACTGGAGGTCCTAGCCATGGCAATCAGACAAAACAAAAAAATACAAGGAATCCAGATTGGTAAAGAAGAAGTTAAACTGTCAGAATTTGCAGATGACATGATACTGTACATAAAAAACCCTAAAGACTCCACCTCAAAACTACTAGAACTGATATCGGAATACAGCAAAGTTGCAGGATACAAAATCAACACACAGAAATCTGAGGCTTTGCTATACACTAACAATGAATCAACAGAAAGAGAAATCAGGAAAACAACTCCATTCACAATTGCATCCAAAAAAATAAAATATCTAGGAATAAACCTAACCAAAGAAATGAAAGACTTATACTCTGAAAACTACAAGTCACTCTTAAGAGAAATTAAAGGGGACACTAACAGATGGAAACGCATCCCATGCTCGTGGCTAGGAAGAATTAATATCGTCAAAATGGCCATCGTGCCCAAAGCAATATACAGATTTGATGCAATCCCTATGAAGCTACCAGCAACATTCTTCAATGAACTGGAACAAATAATTCAAAAATTCATATGGAACCACCAAAGACCCCGAATAGCCAAAGCAATCCTGAGAAAGAAGAATAAAGTAGGGGGAATCTCACTCCCCAACTTCAAGCTCTATTATAAAGCCATAGTAATCAAGACAATTTGGTACTGGCACAAGAACAGAGCCACAGACCAATGGAACAGACTAGAGAATCCAGACATTAACCCAGACATATATGGTCAATTAATATTTGATGAAGGAGCCATGGTGAAATGACAGTCTCTTCAACAGATGGTGCTGGCAAAACTGGACAGCTACATGTAGGAGAATGAAACTGGACCATTGCCTAACCCCATATACAAAAGTAAACTCAAAATGGATCAAAGACCTGAATGTAAGTCATGAAACCATTAAACTCTTGGAAAAAAACATAGGCAAAAACCTCTTAGACATAAACATGAGTGACCTCTTCTTGAATATATCTCCCCAGGCAAGGAAAACAACAGCAAAAATGAACAAGTGGGACTATATTAAGCAGAAAAGCTTCTGTACAGCAAAAGACACCATCAATAGAACAAAAAGGAACCCTACAGTATGGGAGAATATATTTGAAAATGACAGATCCGATAAAGGCTTGATGTCCAGAATATATAAAGAGCTCACACACCTCAACAAACAAAAAAACAAACAACCCAATTAAAAAATGGGCAGAGGAACTGAACAGACAGTTCTCCGAAAAAGAATTACAGATGGCCAACAGACACATGAAAAGATGCTCCACATCGCTAATTATCAGAGAAATGCAAATTAAAACTACAATGAGGTATCACCACACACCAGTAAGGAAGGCTGCCATCCAAGAGACAAACAACAACAAATGTTGGCGAGGCTGTGGAGAAAGGGGAACCCTCCTACACTGCTGCTGGGAATGTAAATTAGTTCAACCATTGTGGAAAGCAGTATGGAGGTACATCAAAATGCTCAAAACAGATTTACCATTTGACCCAGGAATTCCACTCCTAGGAATTTACCCTAAGAACGCAGCACTCAAGTTTGAAAAAGAGAGATGCACCCCTATGTTTATCACAGCACTATGTACAATAGCCAAGAATTGGAAGCAACCTAAATGTCCATCGGTAGATGAATGGATAAAGAAGATGTGGTACATATACGCAATGGAATACTACTCAGCCATAAGAAGAGGGAAAATCCTCCCATTTGCAGCAACATGGATGGAGCTGGAGGGTATTATGCTCAGTGAAATAAGCCAAGTGGAGAAAGAGAAATACCAAATGATTTCACTCATCTGTGGAGTATAAGAACAAAGGATAAACTGAAGGAAAAAAACAGCAGCGGAATTACAGAACCCAAAAATGGACTAACAGGAACCAAAGGGATAGGGACTGGGGAGGATGGGTGGGTAGGGAGGGATAACGGGGGGAAGAAGAAGTGGGGTATTCAGATTAGCATGCATGGGGGGTTGGGAGAAAGGGGAGGGCTGTACAACACAGAGAAGACAAGTAGTGATCCTACAACATTCTGCTATGCTGATGGACAGTGACTGTAAAGGGGTTTATAGGGGGGACCTGGTATAGGGGAGAGCCTAGTAAACATAATATTCGTCATGTAAGTGTAGATTAATGATAACAAAAAAAAAAGAAAGAAAAGGGGAATTCTCCCTGATAGGATAAAACTAACTGTAAATCAATGATTAATGCATGCTTTAAATATCCTTAATTTTGACCACTTAAAGGGTGTCAGATGATCAGCTATGGAGGTACATTTTTCTGATAATATTCCTTTCTCTTAAGGAAAAAAAAAAAGCAGTTCCTGTGTGGTGACCTCCAGAGAGTTCTACACAATGGTATAAAGGGCATATAAAAGTGTAGGCAAAGGGTCTGTTTGTGTTTATACAGAGGATCAAAGCCTAATTTGGCTCCCCAGAAAATGAACTAAGATATGATATGAAAAAGAACGTCCAACATCAGCACTCTCTGGAAGACTCATACCAGAAGAGGATCATCAAAAAACCCCAACAAAGATCCACGCGCTGCTACAGCTGTAGATGCACTCATCCCACCACTTCCTGGACTTGCCATGGGAATGAATAAGGAGATATCTAAGCTGGCCTGTGTGTACAGTAAAACAACAAATTTGACAGGATCTATACTGTTGGAACTCAACCAAGAATTAGGAGAAGTGCAAATTGTAGTGCTCCAAAATCTTACAACTACAGACTATTTACTGTTAAAAGAACATATGGGATGTGAACAGTCCCCAGGAATAGGTTGTTTTAATTTGTCTGATTTCTCTCAGACTGTTCAAGTTTAGTTGGACAATATCCACCATATCGTAGATAAGTTTTCACAAATGCCTAAGGTGCCTAACTGGTTTTCTTGGTTTCACTGGAGATGGCTGGTAATTATAGGTCTGCTTTGGTTATGTAACTGTACTCCTATTATGTTAATGTGTGTGTGCAATTTAATTAGTAGTTTAAAACCTATACATGCTGAAGTTACTCTACAAGAAGATATGTCAAAGAAATAATCAATCTTCCCATGTTTTCTTCCGCCTGCTACTTCTATAGCTTTTCTTCTTCCTTCCTAATTACAACCCTTAAATAGAATTCGTGCCTCATATGGAATTTACCGAGTGTCATAATTCTTCCAAGTGGTAAAGATACCTCAAGAAAAATGCTGGGCATAGAAGCCACAGGGCATAAATATGCAAAGAATAAAAAGCTAACCTTTTCAAAAAATAAGTCTCTCTCACTTACCAACTTTACATTTCCCTGAATGGCCCCGGAAAATAACTGGTTAGCCAGAGACAGGTAAGATTCCTCAAGGGAGGAACAACCTAAGACAGGCATAGTCTCAGGGAGGCCATCAGGTGAGAAATTGGCGATCAACAGAGGTGAGGCTTAGAACCTCACCACCCCCCTGTTTTGAGAGAAATCTTCTGCATCCGTGGATGTTTTATTGCCCTTGTCTAGCTTGGATTAACACAGTCTACAGGCACACACCTGATCATCTACATTTGCTCTCTTACAACACTAAACTATGTTTTCTACCTTTATCTTGCATCTACCTACCACTTCAGCATTTTATTAAAAATAATAATAATAAAGAGAGAAATGTGGTATCCACATATAAATCAAGTATAAAATCAAACAAATATTCATATTTGAACTGATTGTTTATAGTTCATAATGCGTTATCAAAACCAAAATTTTCTGTGATGACTGCCCATGTACTGTTCACCATGTAACTTATTCACTATGTAAGAATTTGTTCTCCATGTAAGAACTTGTTCGTTATGCTTCAGAAGATTGGAGACTGATGAAAATTAGGCTTGGTGTGGATTAATGATTGTTCATTGAGCATTGACTCCCCTATACAGAATTTTATTGTTGTTAACAACCATTTGATCAATAAATATGAGAGATGCCCTCTCCAAAAACAAAAACAAAAACAAACAAACAAACAAAAAAGTACAGACTTTCAATTGTAAAATAAATAAGTAACCGGGATGTAATGTATAGCATAAGGAATATAGTCAAAATATTGTAAGAACTTTGTATGGTGATAGCTGGTAGCTAGAATTATCATGTATATAAATGTTGAATCACTGTGTTGTACACCTGAAACTAATGTAATACTGTGTGTCCACTACCCTTCAATAAATAAATAAAAAATAAATAAATAAAGTTAAAAAAAAAATAAGCCTAGAGCTGACGTCTGTCAATCAGGGACCTCTCTGCCCTGCCAAAACCACATAAAAGGAGCCTCAGAATGAGCATCCACACCTTCCTGTCTTATCTTAGGCAGGCCCACTCTGCTACTCTATGTAGAGTGTATTAAAACTTATTTGACTTTCTTGACTTTGGTCTCTCATCTCACTGTATTTGACTTCCCTGCGACACTGAGCCAAGTCCTTTCCTTCCCAACATATTTTGGTGCCTTGCCTTGGAGAAAGCAGTGGTGTGTCACTCTTACTTTCAGTTCCTGTTGGGCAGCTATTCTGGCCAAAAGTGGGCATGGGTTGGCTACACTAAAATGCCACTAGGGCAGGCCACCACTAAAAGACTCCTGTGACAGGATAAGGTGGTCACAGATCATTAGGCTCCCTGCCACCCACAAGACAACATCTGCACAACCAGGCACACAGTAAATCACACCCAAGTCCAATCCCTGGTCACCTCCAAAGTAGTTTCTTTTGCTGTCTGACACTATCTCTTTTCTGTTTCTGTTTGGTTGAGTCACCTTCTGGCTCCCACAAAGACCTGCCAGCCTTGATTTCCACTGTCTGCAGCTCTTGGGATCATCTCTGATTATGGTAAGCCCCCTTTAACCATTCACAAGAAAGCCACAAAACTAGTCCTCCATATCCCACTTGGAGAGTCTGAGGTGGGATGCATTGAAGTCCTGGGCAGCCAGCTATGCCAGGACCTCTGGGATAGCCCCTGGGATTCTGGGCTCTCTAACCCATTCCACAGGATTAGTCTTTCTGTCCTCTGTCCTGTTGCTGGTGATGTCTGAAACAGGAATAGATTTACAGGTTTTGGGATGCTGCGACCTCTGCGATAGACCCTGGGACGCTAGGCTCTCTAACCCATTCATTTCTTCCTAGATGGGCAACCAGGAATCCATTCCACTGGGCTGTATCCTTTCTCATTGGTCCCAAATAGATGCAGAGACACTTAAAAAGAAAAGACTAATATTCTTTTGCAACACAGCCTGGCCCCAATATCAACTAGAGGACCAGGAGCAGTGGCCAATTAATGGAACTCTTAACCCTAACACCCTCATGAATCTTGACCTTTTCTGCAAAAAGCTAGGAAAATGGGCAGAGATCCCATGTGTTCAAGATTTCTTCTATCTTAAAATCCAAGAAGATCTCTGCTGGACCTGTAAGTTTAAAAGTCCTCCCAGCCTTCTCTCTGCTCAAGTGCCTACTTTACCTCTACCCCAGTACCCAGAACCACCCAAGGGCAAATTGTCAGAGCCAGCCCCACAGGGCCATCAATGACAGAGTCTTGGGTACTCAAATCTGCTCCCAAAGGCACCTACTAAAGTTCTCCCATTAGTAGAAATGGTAAGTAGAGAATTTGGCACAGTGCTAGTCTACAAACCTTTTTCACTAACTCAATTAAAACAGCTTAAAGCTGATCTTGGCAGCTATAGTACCAATCCAGATAACTATATTGATCAATTCCAGCACATCAGTCTAGCTTATGACTTCACCTGGAAAGATGTCATGATAATCCTGGGACAGACACTGTCTGACCCTGAACAAGAGAGACTTATTAAAGAAGTCCATAAATTTACCAATAGTGTCCACTTATCAGATACTAAGTTTCCCATTGGGGAAACAGCATCCCCTCTACAGATGCTAATTGGAAGCATAATGATAAAGACGATATGTGGGGAAGAAACCACTTCCTCTTTGGCATAAAGACAGGGCTAAAGAATGCCAGGCAAAAAGTTATTAACTATTCAAAAGTTGCTGCCATTAGTAAGGGACCAGAGGAAAATCCTGTTACTTTCTTAGAAAGACTGAGACACCCTCACTAAATATACTAATCTAGATTTAGACACATATGAAGTATAAGTAATTCTGAAAGATAAATTTCTCTCACAGTCATCATCTGACATCAGAAAAAAATTACAAAAACAGATCCAGGCAACCCTAAAAGCAGTGTAGATGAACTCCTGACCATAGCCAATACTGTGTTCTATGGCTGTGATCAGGAAGAAGAGGCTAGGGCTCAGAAAAAGGAAAGGAGGAAGGAGATTGGACATACTCAGCTACTAGCTGCCCTAGCAGCTCATCAGTCCATAAATAGAGGCTAACCAGGTCCTGGCCAGAATTCTATGAGAGATAATGAGTGTAACATCTGTCATAAGACCGGGCATTAGGCTAAGAGCTGTCCTAACAGCGATAAGCTTCCACAATCTCCCTGCTACAAATGTAAGGAAATGGGTCACTGGGCTGCCCTTTGCCCCCAGGGGCTGCAGGATTCCTGGGCCATTGTAGCCACCCATGGTCCCTTAGCTACTCTTGCAGGAATGAAGAGTCCTTGGCCAGTTGGCCCCAATCCATAACATTGACATCACTTGACTAGAACCTTGGGTAACCATGGATGTGGCAGGTAGAACAATTTTATTTTTAATTGACACCAGGGCCTCCTACTCTGTCCTCAATTCCATTTCAGACCCCTATCCTCTTGAATTTGTATAGTACTTGGAGTGACAGGGACCCCTACTACTTGGCCCTTCACTCAACCCTTAGGATGTCTCCTCCATAGCCATCATTTTTCACATACATTTTTAGTTGTAAAAGAATGCCCTATTTCCCTCTTGGGATGAGACATACTAGAAAAATTACCCACCAGGATGATTTTTAGCTTTCCCCCAACTAGTCAAACTCCTCTCCAACTTCTAGTTGTTCCTCAAACCCCCGCATCAGCTTTTCAAGACTATTAACAGTCTGTCAATCCTGACATTTGGGATAAGGGGATCCCATGAAAGGCTAAGTATGCCACTCCAGTAGTCATCCAGCTCAAAGGTCCAACTAAGTTTCCTAGCCAAAAACAATATCCTGTGAAGCCTGAAGCTCATAAAGGCCTCCAGTCTCTAATTTCCAAAAACCTTAAACATGGGATGATAGTTCCAATTAATTCACCTTATAATACTCCAATCCTGGCCATCAAAAAGAAAGACCAGACTTACTCTCTAGTCCAGGATCTAAGAATTATCAATGAGGCAGTTGTGCCTCTCCATCCAGTGTTCTCTAACCTATATACTCTATTAGAAACTGTTCCACCTGACACCTCATGGTTTACAATTCTGGGTCTGAAAGATGCTTTCTTCTACATCCCCTTAGAAAAACAGTCACAGTTACTATTTGCTTTTGAATAGACCACTCCAGAAAAGACCTCTGGCTAGTTAACTTGGACTGTCTTTCCCCAGGGGTTCAGAGACAGTCCTCATCTATTTGGACAAGCCTTGTCCCAAGACTTAGCCCACCTGCACCTGAACAATGGGGGCACACTCATACAATATGTAGATGATCTTTTAATCTGTTCCCCCACAAAACAAGACTCCATCAATCATACCATTCAAACCCTTAATTTCTTAGCTGAGTAGGAATATAAAGTTTCCAGGTCCAAAGCTTAGTTAGTACAACAAAAGGTCACTTAAATGGGATTAATCCTTACTCCAGGAAAGAGAGGTCTTTCTCCAGACCTAGTTCAAGCCATTATTTCCCTTCCTCAACCTACTACCTGCAAACAACTCAGGGCTTTCCTAGGACTAACAGGATATTGCAGGTTGTGGATCCCAAACTATGGACTCATTGCACAGCCTCTCAGTGAAGTCCTATAAGGAAAGGATGACTCTAAACCTTTAGACTGGGCACTGTCACAGCAAAGAGCTACAAATCTGCTTAAGAACCTGTTAACATTGGCCGCTGCCTTAGGACTCCGAAATCCAGCCAGGCCATTCCAACTGTACTCCCATGAAAAACAAGGAGTAGCCCTCAGAGTTCAAACTAAAAAATTAGGCCCAACTCACCAACCTATGGCCTATCTGTTAAAAAGACTCAACCCCATGGCCCAGGGGTGGCCTTCCTGTTTTAGAGCTTTTGAGGGCCTTACTCTTTTGCTAGAAGAAACCTTTAAACTAACTCTAGGGGCTCCCATCCAGGTTTATACCTCCCACAATATCCCTAACCTTTTATAATACAGTGGGTTCCAATGGCTATCTGATAATAGACTCCTCAAATATCAAGCTGTGCTATTAGAAACCCTAGGTCCGAAGCTTAGTTAGTACAACAAAAGTCACTTACCTGGGATTAATCTTTACTCCAGGAAATAGAGGTCTTTCTCCAGATATCACAGCAGCTACATGCTCATTTCTTAATTCAGCTACCTTGTTCCTAGATACCCAGGAAGAGCCCATCCAGTTATGTCAAGAAGCATTATCACTCTCTCTTGGCCCTAGGCCTGACCTTACAGACCAACCATTAGGTAACGCAGATCTTATCTGGTTCACTGATGTGAGCAGTTTTGTTCTTAATGGGCAAAGAAAAGCTGGATATGCTATAGTCTCCCTTCATGAAATAATAGAGGCACAGTGTCTGCCTCTCAGAACTTCATCTCAATTAGCTGAGCTCATTGCTCTATCTCGGGCCTTAGAACTAGCTGAAGGAAAGAAGCTTACCCTTTACACTGACTCTAAGTATGGATTTCTTATTCTCCATGTCTGTGTGGCCATCTAGAGAGAAAGAGGATATTTAACTACTAAAAACAGTCCTATTAAATACAAAGATCAGATCTTAAGGCTGCTTGAAACAGTACAAGTCCCCCAACAAGTAGCTGTAGTACATTGCAAGGGACACTAGAAGGGAGATACTGAAATAGCAAAAGGCAACCATCTAGCCAACTAAGCTGCCAAGCAGGTGGCTCTCCGAGAACCCTCAGCCTCAGGATATTCTTTTGAGGGAGGCCTTTTTCCCCCAATAATCTCCCAACACCTCAGTATACTGAGGAAGAGAGGTCTTGGGGTCAGCAACGGAGATATACTTTACAGACCAATGGGTGGCTCACCAGAGACAGCCTCCTTTTTATACCACAAAGCCTACAATGGAAAATCATCAAATCACTACATGATGCCACCCATATAGGACAGCCAGCCTTCACTATATTAGTCAGCCACCTATTTACTATAAGGGGCTAACAAATACTATCAAACAAGTAACTGAAGCTTGTCATCTCTGTACAATTAATAATACACAAGGAAAGCCATGACCCTACCTAGTATACAGACTATTCAACGGTGAGAATCTTATTATGGAGAAGTCTGGCAGTTAGATTTTACCCAAAGGCTCTATGTCAAGAATACAGATTTCTCCTGGTATATGTAGACACCTTTACCGGGTGGATAGAAGCCTTCCCGACATAGACAGAAAAGGCCAGAGAAGTGGCAAAAACTTTACTACATGAAATCATTTCATGGTTTGGGCTCCCAAAATCACTCCAGAGTGACAACAGCCCTGCCTTTACATCCCAAATTACCCAACTTACTTCACAAGTGCTGGACATCTCCTAACATTTACACTCTGTCTGGAGACCCCAATCTTCTGGGCAAGTAGAATGAGCTAATTAAACCCTTAAGGCTATTTGAAAGATAGTACAGGAAACCTCTCTAATTTGGGTAAAAGTTCTACCCATAGCCTTATTAAGAGTTTGAGTAGGCCCAAAAGCCCGTCTTAATTTCAGTCCATTTGAAGCCACCTATGGATGGCCTTTCCTGTACACTGACTTTTTATTAGACAGTAAGGCCAGTGCCTTATCAGAATATGCCACTTCCATATAGCAGTTCCAACAGGCTCGGAGAGAATTTGGACTCACCCAGGTCCCAGTCTCTGATCAATCTGAGGACAAACCTCTGTACAACACAGGAACCCATGTCATCATCAAAGTCTGGAAAGATGGGTCACTTCAATCTCAGTTATAGCCCATTTGGAAAGGACCCTACCCTGTCCTTGTGTCCACTCCTTCAGCTGTCAAGGTCCCTGGAGTCTCCAGCTGGATACATCCTTGCAAGTGAAACCTTGGAAAGAATCAACTGCAGAAGACAATATCACCCAGGACCCCAGCTATACCTGTGAACCACTAGAAGACTTAAGACTTCTTTTCAGATGACAATTGCCCAGATAAGATAAGTCACTCATGACCGAGCTCACAAATTGTCAGTGAACTTTCTTTGCCTTATTCTTTCTTCTTTGGGCACTTTCCATCCCTTGGGCTCTTCTGTCTTATGTCTGTGGAGATATAGCTTTGTCTCTGTGCTTAAACCTAGCTTTTTAAAAGTGGAGTAAAACTAATTATACTAGAACCAGTACCACTATACCATAATCAATACCTCGGCTATGAATCTCCCAAGACTTCTCCTTTGGACAAACTCACTGGTCTTTGCTTTCAAACTTATTCTCATTCCCTGGCACATAACCAGCCATAGGCTACTCCTAAAAGAATTCATGGACACTGGATACCTTCACAAAACCCTAAACTTAACACAACACTTCTTAAATATTACCAATCCTCAGCTAGCACATGACTACTGGATATGTCTCTCTATGACCAAGTATACAGCTAATCCAATTCCAATCCACTTATGGACTAGCTTTTCTATGACCCTATATCCCAAGTACCAAGGGGAAAGCCCCTTCCAACTAATACATTTAAACAGCCTTTATGACTTCCAAATCAGCAAATATACAAAAAGAACAATTACAGGAAGAGCAGTCTGACTCCTCTGATCCTATTTAGGCAATTTAATTCAGGCCTCTGCTACTGACCTGCCTGCCTGGGGACCAATAACTTCCCACACTAAACTTAGTTTTCAGGCACAACTGTGCATCAAAAGATATCAAACTTCAGGCCAAAAGTTAGGAGGGCTTGAAGAGCATCTTTGTAACTTCACCTTAGAGATCAAATCCTCAAACAACTGTGCCAATTTTCAAGTCACTCAAGCAGCCCCTTTTTCCAAACCTGTAAGATTTTCATGGAAACCTTCCTTACAGGCCAATACATTAAAAAATAAGCAGTCAAGATATTGCCAAGGCAGACCTGCCTCTTGTATAAATATTTTCCCTTGGGAAATATGTTCCTATCCTACTCAACATGATTGGTTACTAGTCCCCACTTAGAAAATTCTTCCAAGTGGGTTCTAATAGATACCAAAAGGAATTTCATATAATGGGAAAACAAAATTTCTGGAGCAGTCCACTACATGTCATGGCTCTTTTCAACCCTTAACTGGAGCTGTATTAGCAGGAACCCTATCTGCCTGGGAAAATGAAAACAACAAACTCACCCACTTATTTTCCACTGAAACTAATTTCTGCCTGAAAAACCAAGGAGTCTTTTTCTTATGCAGATTAAATACCTATTTGTACCTCCCAGCAAACTGGACTGGGACCTGTACCCTAATCCACCTGGCCCCAGACATTGACATAGTCCCCAATAACTAATCACTGACCATTCCTCTGTCCTCTCACATAAGAGCTAAATGAACTGTACAGTTTATTCCTCTCTTAATAGGTTTACAAATCACCACAGGACTAAGCTCTGGCATAGCTAGACTACCTATCTCACTGTCCTTTTACCAAAGTATGTCCAAAGATTTTTCTGACAGCCTAGAAGAAATTGCCCAAAGTATTATAACTGTTCAAAATCAGGTAGACTCCTTAGCAGCAGTCATGCTTCTAAACAGAAGAGAATTAGACCTCTTGACTGCTAAAAAGGGAGGCCTATGCCTCTTTCTAGAAGAAGAATGTTGTTTTTATGCTAAACAGTCTGGCCTAGTTAGAGACACTGTCCAAAGCTTTCTGAACGTGCGTCCAGAATCCTACAACTACTATCAGAATCCTGGGGCAACTGGTCCCAGATTTGGAGCTGGGCATCCTGGTTACTTCCCTTAACAGGACCCCTACTGATTCTTCTCCTAGCCCTACTATTTGGACCATGCTTACTAAGTCTCTTAACTAAATTTGTTTCTTCCAGACTAAAGTCCATTCAGGCCAAAATCCTGTTGTTGCAAGGATTCAAGCCCTTGCCAACTGATGAATCAGCTGTCTTCCTGGGACCCCTAGATGGACACCCTTACTGTCCTAAACTCCACCCTCCCGACAGTCAGCAAGCAGAGGGACCCAGATAATCACACCATCCCTCACTAGCAGGAAGCAGCCAGAGTGGTTGTTGCCCCTCATCCCAATGATTTGGGTCCCAACTGCTTGAGAGGGAATGTTAAGCAGAAAGACAGAAATGAGCGGAATGGAAAGGAAAAAGGGCCCCCCCAAAGATGACTCAGGGAGTTGATCAAATAGAACCAGAAAGCCAGAAATGACTCAGAGAGTTAATCAGGTGAAGCCACAGGGTCAAACAGTGACTTAGGAATGCCCAGGGTCCCCCAGATAAGAAATATCAGAGGTGCAAGCATAGCACAGCCCCCATTTCACCAATCAGAACAAGCCTAGAGAGCTGACCACTGTCAATCAAGGACCTCTCTGCCCTGCCAAAACCACATAAAAGAAGCCTCAGAATGAACATCTGGGCCTGTCTTATCTTAGGCAGGCCCACTCTGCTACTCTATGCAGAGTGTATTGAAACTTTGCTTTCTTGACTTTGGTCTCTTGTGTCACTGTATCTGACTTCCCTGCCACACTGAGCCGAATCCTTTCCTTCCCAACAAAACTACTTTATTAGAGTGGGAAGCATATAGGTAAAGGTAAAAAATAAGCTGGACCTGCATGATTAACACAATAAAGACATAGGCTATGCTGAGATACCCTCCTTTACCTGGGGAATAGTCAAACATTCCAGGGCAAGTTGCTCCTGGCTTTTGAGCTTTAATTGATTAACTCTGGGCCTTTTAGTGGACTTTTCAAGTCTTTTTCTCTTTCAACCCTGCTCATATCTATTTTCCTGCCTAACACTATGATATATAAGAGATGCATTTTTTAATATATTTTTTATGTATTACATATATTATTATATATTTTTGATGCATTTATGATATATAGGATAAATTAAATGAAAGCATTTTGTTTATCCTTTCATTCATTGATGTACATTTAGTTTGTTTACATGCTTATTTATTCTAAATAATGCTTCAATGAATATAAGTGTGCAGATATCTCTTCAAGACAGTGATTTTCACTTCCTTTGAATATATATATGCCCAGAAGTAGAATTACTAGATGGTATAGTAGTTTTATTTTTAATTTTTTGAGAGGCCTCCACACTGTTTTCCATAGTGGCTCTACCAATTTATATTCCCATCAATGGTATAAAAGGATCCCCTTTTCTCTGTATGCTCATCAGTGCTTGAATCAACAAATGCTTTGTGTAGAACACTGTGCTAGATGCTTGGGGAGGTTTAAGAGGAGAGAATGTTATGCCTGCTCTAAAAGAGCTCTCAAGTAAGGTAGGAAGAAAGTATCTATAGAGGAGGTATAGTTAATTGTGGCAATATATAAATGACTATATAAGTAGATGCTTGTAAACATATAAATCATGTTGTAAAAATGTCTGTAGAAACTTTAAATAAATATTTTAAAAATTAAAAATATATCCATCTGGTTCTAAACAAATTATCATATATTGGATTTATATAAGCAGATATACTCAACATATAGAAATACAGAAAATAAATAGTACTGAGTCAGCCTCAAAAATATGTAAATATATGTGTTTAGTGTGTGTGTGGTGGAGTAATGCCTAAGTTCTTTCATACAAATTATGACACACAACTTGAGATTTAAAAAATACTTTATTTAATAATAAAATAGTAGAACCGTGTACTTTAATTTTGCCTTAAATGGAAAATGTATTGATAATAGATTTGGGAAATTAATCTGTGTGGCTTTCATAATTCTATTTGTCTGTCTACTCAGTGTAATTTCACTTAAGATTTGATCATTGTGAATCTGTTGGTTATATAAGAGCTACAGTGAAAGAATGAATTTTTTCACCAGCTTATTCTTTCAATAACAGACATTACTTAGCAAAGAGACTTCATTACTAATGGGTGTATGCATGAAAATTGAGGATTATTGTCTGGTGTTTGCAGAGGAAATTATTACAGAGAGAAAATATAGCCCTTATCTATTCTACAAGGCATTATAAAAATGGATTTACTGTGAAGGAATGCATATGACATAGCTTCTTCAGAGTAAAGAAAAACATATATTTGACCTCTGCAATAAATAGCACCCTGTCTCAGATAAGCAACAATATAAGGGATTTCAAAGATAAGAGTGGTGGTATCCCTTTCTGATGGAATGTCTATATTTTCTCATCAAGTCAAATTACACATAAATTAGCCACACAAATAAACTCAAACTTTCTGAAAAATTTTATGTTTTTCAGAAAAGGAGTACAGATAGTGTATTCCTGGAATTTTGTAATTTCATTAATTTATTCCATGTGGAAGAGATTGTCTACCTGCTCAATACAACTGTTTCCTTTTCTTCTTGCATTGGCAGATGGATTTGATTTATTACTCTCTTTTCCAGTTAGTAGTAGTGCTATTATAGATTGATATTGAGTTCAGGCCAATAGATTATCTCTGGAAGTGATGAATGCAACTTCTAGGCATGCATCATAAAAACCTTTAATGTAATCCTTCACTTTCTCTTTCCCCCTCTACCAATGGGATCTTCACCTTCAAGATCCTTGGAAGTCATATGTTGATGACAGCAGAGCCTCCTTAATTATGGATTACAGAATGGTAGAAAATGATAAGGCCCTCCCAAAACCTAGTACCAATTAAACTCTGTGAGTGGAAATAAGTTTCTTGTCTATAAAGCCACCAAGATTTTAGGTATATATACGTTAAAGGAGGTAAAGTTTCCATAACCAGTGCATTGCTTTTTTTATTAACATCTAAGTTGAATTTGGTACAGTGGCAGATTTGCTTTATTAATGATGTTTTACAAGGCTAAAGCCTTAAAATAAAATCAAGGCACAATTGTTTTGAATGGACTATTCAAATTGTAGATAATCAGTATCATGCTGGTAGAGTTTTTAGCCAACATGAACCATTGCAAAATAACAAAATATATATTCAATATTTACTATGTTCCAGATATGGTGTTAAGAAATTTTGCATCATTGTTTCATTATATAGATATGGATTCTGAGTCACTAAAAGACCAAGTTACTAGTCTAGGCTTTTGCAACTAGGAAGTGACAGAGTTGTAATATGAAGTTGACTTAAAAACTCATTTTAATCATGGTACTTTATTTGCAATACTTGAGTGTGTGTTTCTCTGAAAAACAAAGATAATTCATCACCTGGAATTTATGGCAATAGGAAATAAAACTGGATTAAGGTTTCTGCTTCAAAAATAATGCAAGTTATTTTGATGAGTGAGATTATGGGAAAAATACTCAATATGCTTAAAGGAAAAAGCCCCTTTTGAATTCCAGAGGCCCACATTTATAGGCAACTGAAAATCTTGTCTAGTCATTAAAACATACATTTACTCTGCTGAATAGGGCAGGAATACGACAGATGAAGAAAGAGAGTTACAGAGAAATCATGTTTTCTCACAGATTTAGAACAGAAACAAATACAAAACTAAATCAGACCTAAGAGAGAAATACCATCGATAAATCAAGCAGCTCTTTGTTGGTCAATCAAGAGCAGTTTATGGAGTACTGTCCACATGGTAACAGTTTTGGCAGCTCTTCAGGAGTTCCAAATCAACCCTAGGGTAATAAAGTCTCCCTGATCATAAATATCACTTTGTATTCCCCCAGTAGCATAATACTGTATAAGCAATTTCCATTTTATTCTCAAACTCTTCTGGCCATTTTCCTTTCCATTACTGTGTGTGGGTAAAATCACAGTTTCCAGAATCTGGTGCCTGGCCTTAGTGCATCTCCATATCAATAGGTGATTCCAAGGGGTTGAGAAAATTAGACCATGTCCATATCAATAGGTAATTACAAGAGCAAGTATGGGCATCTAGGAACTGGAGAGGCTGGGTGGGATCCCATTTTCACAGCTGGGTCACGAGAGTCACAGGTAAGCAAAAGTGGACAATTCCTTGCAAGAAATAAAAAGTTGCTCCCACTTTATTTCTCCCATGGACTGACTTCAGTTTCAAAAGTATTTTGCCGCAGGATTTCCCCATGGAGTTACATCTGATGGTAGTCAGCAGTACCTTTGAACCTGATATCTGTCTACATGGGAGCAACCCTTGGGCAGCTTGCCCTAGAGATGGTGGGTAGATGCCCAGAATTCCTACTGTGAATAGTGGGGAGGCCCCATTGGCTTCAAGGGTAGAGGGTACAGCTTCAATTGGGAGCAACCTATCTCTGGGGCTTCCAATTGGGGAGCCCCAGGTGGGGAATTGGTGTAGGGTAAAGTACCTCCTAGAAGGATAGGGCCTTCCCCATGGGGAAGGATTGAGACACTGGAGACTGTAGAATTAGCCCTCCAACAGAAAGAAAACTGCTTAGAGGCCCTGACTGGCTGTGTAGCAGTAGGATTGTGGAATGTCTGCTTCTTGTGATAGTGGAAAGAATAATTGAGGAGAGAAACATGGTTATCAAGGAGAGAGAGACTTCAGCAGGAGAGAGACACAATTCAGCATAGCTTACAGGAGGTAGTTGATGGCCTGAGGGATGCCCTTAAGAAAGAGAGACAGTTATTGAGAAGACAGGTCATTCTCCTGGAAGATGTTAGCAGCAGCGAGGGAGGAGACATCAGGAGAACCCATGCTGCAGGGGGCCATGGTAGAGGGGTAGTAAAGAGCTGCCTTCAGCACCCGAGATTGTAGAGAACATGTCTGGAGACAATGAGGGGGTGAGGCCAGAGAAGATCTGCTGCCGAGAGAACTGCCTGAAGCATCAGCCTCTCCTCTATTAAAAGTCTGCCCAGTGAAATTAAGAAAATAAAAATGCAACAACTACAGGATCCTCAGGGAAAGCAGCTTCCCCCTCTCCAGGTTGTGGAGCACTCCATGCTCTACCACTATACCTAGGATGAGCAGGTGAACATGAGCATCTGGTATTTGCAGAAGCCATCAGAACATCTGCCTACATGGCTTTTTAGTTTCTGGGATATGGAAGTGGAAAAAATTGTTATTTTAGGTTCTGAAATGAGTAGACTGGCTTCTCTGACAACTCACCCTTCCCTCAGTCAGTGGTTGCAAAGTGCCCATCACACCTCAGGAAATCAGATGCTTCTGGATGACTGACAGTAGCCATCAAGGCAGTTTGGCCTAGTCAGGGGGATTTACCATACTTATCCACTAGCTGGAAAACATATGCAGAGCTCCAGCAGGGGTTATGGGAACTAGCCATGAAAAATATCATCTGTATTATAGACCCCAAGGGCCCTGATAAGGAGTTGTTCACCGTAGGAATGAGAAATCTGGTGCTCCATATAGCTCCCCATTTCTCTTTAGGTCCCTAGTGACTATTTTTGCCCCCAACATAGGGCAACCCATAAGTGAGGCTACTCATACTTTAGTAGATCTGGGGGAGGTTGAAACAATAAGAGCACAGAAGGATATATGGGCTACAACTGAAAGGAGAGGTGCAAAGGGCCCCATGAAGGTCTCGAGGTCCAAGATGTGGGTTGATTTGAGAAGGGAAGGGGTACTGAAAGAAAGCTTGATGGGCAGCCCAATAAAATCATGTTAGAACTATGGCATCACTTAGAGCCAGGGCAGCAGGTTCAGCCACAGAGGACCAAGACATAGAAGGCAGAGGCAAAGCCTCATGTTCAGCCTGTGTCCCTGACACATTTCCTATGGGACATTATTCAGGCTCCACCTGGGCCTTCATACCCACAGGAAGAAGATTGGACATTGAGGTCCAAAAGATGGAGAGTCAAGGTTCTCACCTTGGGGGATGTAGTGGGGACTGCAGGCAACATGTGGAATTAACAGTTCATTGATCCCATGTGAATGTACAATGTGTCCTGGTGCTGGTGGACACAGGAGCTGAATGTTCTCTGACTTATGGCACCCCTGCACATTTGCCTGGGACCTCTGCTGTGAGAGATGGCTATGGGGGTAATGCAATTACAGTGAAGAAAGCTAAAATCCCAACAAGGATAGGATGTTTACCTCCAAAGGAGTATGCTGTGTATATTTCTATCAACCCAGAATATATTTTTGGGGTAGATATCCTGAAGGGTCTGCTGCTACAGATCACTGCAGGTGAGTTCAGAATGAGGGAACCTGTGGTACAAGCAGTTCTGAGGGACATGCTAAGCACCCACCTGTACCTCAGCAAGTAACAAATACTAAGCAGTATAAATTGCCTAGGGGGCACAAATAAATTGGAGACACTCTCCAGGAGGTGGAAATGATGGGCATCATAAAGACTTTTAATTCCCCAGTGTGGCCAGTGAAAAAGCCAGCCAGTTACTTTTGTTTGACTGTGGATTACAGGGAATTAAATAAAGTCACACCCCTTTTGCATGATGCTATCCCCTCTATAGCAGCCCTTATGGACACTCTCACTCATGAAATAGGGATGTATCATTATGTTGAGGAATTTGCTTATATTTTCTTCTTTATTGACATAGCACAGGAAATTCAGGAAGAGTTTGCCTTCATGTGAAAAGACTGGCAGTGAACATTCACTGTCCGTCCACAGGGATACCTCCATAGTCCCACCATTTGTCATGGACTTTGATCCCAGGACTTGGCCACATGGCAGAAACTGCAAATGGAGTGGTTGTATCACTACATTGATGATATGCTCACATCTGATTCCCTTGCAGATTTAGAAGGGTCAGTTCCTAGACTGCTGCAACATCTAGAGGAGAAAGAATTGTCTGTGAATAAGACCAAGGTTCAGGGAACTGGTTTGTGTGTAATGTTCTTGTGGTTGTCTGGTCAGGTAAAACTGAAGTTATCCCAGAAGCAGTTGTAGGCAAGGTCCAGGCTTTCCCCACCCCAACCACTGTGGCAGTATTACAAAAGTCTCTGAGTCATTTGGTCTCCTGGAGAGTGTTTATCCCACATTTGGCAAATTCTGAAGCCCTTATACTGGTTGGTACAAAAGGGCATCAGGTGGGACTGGCTGAAATGTGCAGCACTTTTACTGCTGCTAAGTGAGCAGTCAAGGCCGCACAGGCCTTGATTGTAATAGACTCATCAAGGTCCTGTCAGCTGGATGTTCATGTAATAGAAGATGGCTGTGAATGAGACCTTTGGGAACCTTTGGGAGCTATTGGATTCTGGTCACAACTATGTGAAGGAGTAGAAGTGCAGTACCCCTTGAGAGAGAAGCAACTGACTACTGTGTACCATGCCTTGCTGGCTATGGAGACCCTCACCAGAAGAGCTCTGACCAAGGTAATAATCACCTATCCCATCGTGCATTGAGTGTGAGACTGGGACCAAAGACAATGGAGTGGTGTGCCAGAGATGCCAGCACTGGCCGAATGGGGTGCATTTTTACAGCAGTGTCACACCCTCTCTACTAGTCCCTTAAGTGGAGAAATCCAATGCTTTTTGGGGACAGTGATATATACCAGTGAAAGAAGGAAGAAATTTCCTTAGAGGCATTGGTAGATGAGAGTCCTTATTAGGAGGGCAAAGCCTCTATACTTGAAGGTGCTTGTTATACAGAGAGCCCTAGTTGAAGGCAGCACCTGAAGTGGAGGGCTGTGGCTTTCCATCCTAAGAATGAGAGAATGTGGATGGAAGATGGAGAGGGCAAGAGCAGCAAATGGGCTGAATTGCATGCAGTAAGGCTTGGGCTCACCCAGGAGCCCTTGCCTATAGTTGTCTGCACTGACAGTTTGGCCGTCTACTGGGACTTGACCCTGTTGCTACCAACATGGTACCATGTCAAATGGATGGTTTGTCACCAGCCCCTTAGTGCCAGAGTTGTCATAAGACCTATGGGCCTCTGGTCAGACTGACAATTACCATATATCAAGCAAGTGGCCATTTGCCTTTGGCATCCCCACAGAATGATGAAGGAGGCACATTGGCCCAGGTGAGCTGGCTAGAAGGAAAGCCTGCCTCTTATGTGGCCCCAAGTTTACATCAGAGTTTGTTTCATGCAGGGCAAAAGATAATGTGGGCTGTAGGCCTTCAATGGGGTTTACCTTTGACCTTTGAAGAAGTCAGCAGAACCCAGAAGGAGTGCCTTGTGTGCTCTAAGAGAGACTTACACCAAGTCCTGCAGCAAAATTGGACAATTGTATAGGGACTGATACACCTTGTCAGGTGGCAGATAGACTATATTGGGCTTCTGCCCATATAAGAAGGATATTGGTATGCCCTGACTTGTGTGGACACAGCTACTGGCCCTTTGATTGTTTTTCCTGCATGTCATGCAGATCAGCAAATCACCAAAAGGGGACTAGAGTGTCTATTTTCAGCCTATGGCTGGCTTCAGTGATTGAAAGCAATTAAGGCACCCACTTTACAGGAAATGCATTACAAGAATGAGTGTAACAATTAGAAATAAAGTGGAAGTTTCATGTTCCATATCACCATACCAGGTCAGGCATGATAGAAAGGTACAATGGTTTGTTGAAATCTGGCCTGAAGTCAGACACTAATATTCTAACAGTCTCGTCAGTTCTTTTGTGGACAGTGCTACGGTGTTTGAATGAGATGCCCTGAAAAAGAGCCTTGAGCCATGTGGATATGCTAACAAACATTGCTTACTGTCCTGTATAACTATATGTGCAAACCAATGAAGAGTTATTGAAGCCAAGATATGGCCATCAAAGCAATATTCTGTTGCCAGCCCCTACTGCATTAAACCCTGGAGACTGTTGAGTGGACGTGGCCCTGAACATTTTGACACATGGATCAGAGATATCTGGCCTTTCTGGCATCTTGGGGAAAATGCCTGGAAGCTGGCCTTGTGTTCATTCCTGGAGTAACAGCAGAGTAGCCCCTGAAGATCACATTAGTGTAACCATAATGTCCTGGAGGTAAGAGCATCTTACGGGGAAGTTTTGTTTTATCTTTATGGCCAGTGCATGTGCTTCCATAGCCCTGTATTTTGACTCATCTGCAGCTCTCACAGGGAAGGGGGTAAAAGTCTGGTGTACTAGAGGAGGACAAGATCCCATTCTTGCCACTGTCCCATCACAGGACCACTCTCTTGTATGTATCCTACTAATGGGTAAGACGTGCTTATGCTGGTGTCATTAAAACATGTATCTTATCACTTTTAAGTTTATTTTCTTCTACAGTCCCATTGGCCTGGATCTGCTGCCTGGCTGCAGTTGCCATGTGAGGCTTGCTTTGAACTTCCTACCTTTTCAGCTACTGACTGCCTGTGGAATGGGCAAGCTATGGACCTAATTAGCATAGGATTTTTAACCCAGCTGAATCCTCCAGTGTGAAGATTATCATAATTTTATTGCTGTTGTTATTGTATGTTATTAGTTTGTTTGCAGTGCCCCAGTTTTCTCATGCAGGGGCCATTGCAAAAGATGGGGAGCAAGTAGATTGTGAGGAAAGACTTCTGTAGGGGTGGACTGTAGGTAAAATTGCAATATTTCCAGAATCTCTAACCTGTCCTTAGTACATCTCCATACCAATAGGTTATTCCAGGGGGTGGAGAGAAGTAGTTTATCTCCATATCAATAAGTAATTACAAGGGTATGCAAGGGCATATCTACTGCAAGAAGGTTGGGTGGGGGCCCCTTCTTCGGCAGTCAGGTCACGAGAGACTTGGGAGAGTGGAACTGAATGACTGCTTATAAGAAAAGACTGGTTTCTCTCATTTTAATTCTCCCTTCAACTGATATTGTTTTTAAAGATATTTTGCCCCAAGATTTCCCAACCAGAATTACACAATGCTTCTCAAAATTTACTCAAGACATCATGTATAATTCAGGTTTAATTGTTTTATATCCTTCAGCGATAGGGACAGTCTCAATTAATGCCCAAAAGCAAGCTAATTAATGCCCCTCAAATGGAATTTCTCTTCTCCAAAGCCTTAGTAATCATCACTGGGAGGTAATCACAGGTTTTTTCCATAAGCTCCACTATAACTGCCACACAGTGCTTTCATACATGGAATTTATTCTTGCCAACAATCCAGCTTGTATACTACATTGTGTGGATTCAGGCAATATTATTGGTTTCCGTATAACATGTCAAAATAATATTGCTTGGAAGACAAATTTACATGTGTTCTGTTTTATGCTAGGTAGGTTAAATGTTCCCCATTCAGACTGAGTACCCATCTCCATAACACATTCAAGGAAAATTCACTACCACTTCACATAAAGCCTGCATGAACACCAGTTCTCCAAATGTTCACCTTAATACCATTAAACTTCACATCCTATATTTAGCCTCTTTTAAATTTTCCTCTACTGGTTATCACTTTACAATATCTACTCCCATGAAATATTCAGATAGAGAGGTGGAGCCAACATGGCGGCATGAGTAGGACAGTGGGAATCTCCTCCCAAAAACATATATATTTTTGAAAATACAACAAATACAACTAATCCTAAAAGAGAGACCAGAAGACACAGGACAACAGCCTGACTACATCGACACGTGCGAGATCCCAGTGCCTGGTGAAAGGGGTAAGATACAAGCCCCGGCCGGCGGGACCACAGCACACCTTCCCCCAGCTCCCGGAGGGAGGGAGAGGGAGCCCAGGACTGCTAAACACCCAGCTCCAGCCACCTACACCAGAGCGCAGACACAGTGCATGCATGGAGGGCTGGAAACTAGGGAAATAGGGCAGCAAAACCTCTGAGCGGGTGCCGAAGCTGATGCCCCTATGACAAAGAAAAGACAGTGCTCTTTGAAAGTCTTAAAGGGACAGGGATTTAACAGCTAGATGGAAACAACACAGGTCACAGCCCAGTGGCTGGAAATTACAGGGAAAACTGGGCACACTAACCCCCTGGGCAACAACTGTGAGACCCCTCACGGAGGTAAACAGCTAAACCGCCCTCCCCCCACGTCCATTACCCCTCCCAGTGCTGCGAAAGAAGAGAAACAGCCTAAGGCAAAACACGCCCACAGAAAGGCAGAAAGGAAAATTCCTACACTTCGGCCTGGCAAGACACAAAGACCCAGCCAACACACAATTACCCAACACAAGCCACTAGGGGTCGCACTTTTCCCAGTAAAGAAAGGCCAGTAGAAAGTGAAAAGTTTGGCCCTCCCAGCTCAGAGTCAATAGCACCTGTCAACATGAAAAGGCAAAAAAATATGATCCAGACAAGACTAACCCAGACAGCTTCGGCATCTGCTACATCTTCCCCTGAGAAGGAACCTGGGGAGATAGATGTAGCCAGTCTTCCTGAAAAAGAATTCAAAACAAAAGTCATAACCATGCTGATGGACTTGCAGAGAAATATGCAAAAACTAAGGAAGGAGAATACAGAAATAAAACAAGCTCTGGAAGGACTTCAAAACAGAATGGACGAGATGCAAGAGACCACTAATGGACTAGAAAACAGAGAACAGGAACGCAGAGAAGCTGATGCAGAGGGAGATAAAAGGATCTCCAGGAATGAAAGAATGCTAAGAGAGCTGAGTGACCAATTGAAACGGAACAATATCCGCATTATAGGGGTACCAGAAGAAGAAGAGAGAGAAAAAGGGATAGAAAGTGTCTTTGAAGAAATAATTGCCGAAAACTTCCCCAAACTAGGGGAAGAAATGGCCTCACAGACCACAGAGGTACACAGAACTCCCATGACAAGGGATCCAAGGAGGGCAACACCCAGACACATAATAATTAAAATGGCAAAGATCAAAGACAAGGACAAAGTATTAAAGGCAGCCAGAGAGAAAAAAAAGGTTACTTACAAAGGAAAACCCATCAGGCTATCATCAGACTTCTCAACAGAAAACCTACAGGCAAGAAGAGAATGGCATGATATACTTAATGCAATGAAACAGAAGGGCCTCTAACCAAGACTACTGTATCGTGCACGAATATCATTTAAATATGAAGGAGGGATTAAACAATTCCCAGACAAGCAAAAGTTGAGGGAATTTGCCTCCCACAAACCACCTCTACAGGGCATCTTACAGGGACTGCTCTAGATGGAAGCACTCCTAAAAAGAGCACAGAACAAAACACCCAACATATGAAGAAGGGAGGAGGAGGAATAAGAAGGGAGAGAAATAAAGAATCATCAGACCGGGTGTATAATAGCTCAACAAGTGAGTTAAGTTAGACAGTAAGAGAGTAAAGAAGTGAACCCTGAACCTTTGGTAACCACAAAATTAAAGCCTGCAATGGCAATAAGTTCATACCTTTCAATAATCACCCTAAATGTAAATGGACTGAATGCACCAATCAAAAGACACAGAGTAATAGAATGGATAAAAAAGCAAGATCCATCCATATGCTGCTTACAAGAGACTCACCTCAAACCCAAAGACATGCACAGACTTAAAGTCAATAGATGGAAAAAGATATTTCAAGCAAACAACAAAGAGAAGAAAGCAGGGGTTGCAATTCTAGTATCAGACAAGACAGACTTCAAAATAAAGAAACTAACAGAAGACAAAGAAGGGCATTACATAATGATAAAGGGCTCAGCCCAACAAGAGGATATAACCATTATAAATATATATGCAGCCAATACAGGAGCACCAACATACTTGAAACAAATATTAACAGAACTAAAGGAGGAAATAGAATGCAATGCATTCATTCTAGGAGACTTCAACACACCACTCACTCTAAAGGACAGATCCACCAGACAGAAAATAAGTAAGGACACAGAGGCACTGAACAACACACTAGAACAAATGGGACCTAATAGACATCTACAGAACTCTACATCCAAAAGCAACAGGATACACATTCTTCTCAAGTGCACATGGAACATTCTCCAGAATAGACCACATACTAGGCCACAAAAAGAGCCTCAGTAAATTCCAAAAGATTGAAATCCTACCAACCAACTTTTCAGACCACAAAGGCATAAAACTAGAAATAAACTGTACAAAGAAAGCAAAAAGGCTCACAAACACATGGAGGCTTAACAACACTCTCCTAAATAATCAATGGATCAATGGCCAAATCAAAATGGAGATCCAGCAATATATGGAAACAAACGACAACAACAACACTAAGCCCCAACTGCTGTGGGACACAGCAAAAGCCATTTTAAGAGGAAAGTATATAGCAATCCAAGCATATTTAAAAAAGGAAGAGCAATCCCAAATGAAAGGTCTAATGTCACAATTATCGAAATTGGAAAAAGAAGAACAAATGAGGCCTAAGGTCAGCAGAAGAAGGGACATAATAAAGATCAGAGAAGAAATAAATAAAATTGAGAAGAATAAAACAACAGCAAAAATCAATGAAACCAAGAGCTCGTTCTTCGAGAAAATAAACAAAATAGACAAGCCTCTAGCCAGACTTATTAAAAGGAAAAGAGAGTCAACACAAATCAACAGTATCAGAAACGAGAAAGGAAAAATAACGACGGACCCCACAGAAATACAAATAATTATTAGAGAATACTATGAAAACCTATATGCTAACAAGCTAGGAAACCTAGGAGAAACGGACAACTTCCTAGAAAAATACAACCTTCCAAGACTGACCCAGAAAGAAACAGAAAATCTAAACAGACCAATTACCAGCAATGAAATTGAAGCGGTAATGAAAAAACTACCAAAGAACAAAACCCCCAGGCCAGATGGATTTACCTCAGAATTTTATCAGACATACAGGGAAGACATAATACCCATTCTCCTTAAAGTTTTCCAAAAAATAGAAGAGGAGGGGATACTCCCAAACTCATTCTATGAAGCTAACATCACCCTAATACCAAAACCAGGCAAAGACCCCACCAAAAAAGAAAACTACAGACCAATATACCTGATGAACGTCGATGCAAAAATACTCAACAAACTATTAGCAAACCGAATTCAAAAATACATCAAAAGGATCGTGCCCCATTACCAAGTGGGATTCATCCCAGGGATGCAAGGATGGCACAACATTCGAAAGTCCATTAACATCATCCACCACATCAACAAAAAGAAAGACAAAAACCACATGACCATCTCCATAGATGCTGAAAAAGCATTTGACAAAGTTCAACATCCATTCATGATAAAAACTCTCAGCAAAATGGGAATAGAGGGCAAGTACCTCAACATAATAAAGGCCATCTATGAAAAACCCACAGCGAACATTATATTGAACAGCGAGAAGCTGAAAGCTTTTCCTCTGAGATTGGGAACTAGACAGAGATGCCCACTCTCCCCACTGTTATTTAACATAGTACTGGAGGTCCTAGCCATGGCAATCAGACAAAACAAAAAAATACAAGGAATCCAGATTGGTAAAGAAGAAGTTAAACTGTCACTATTTGCAGAAGACATGATACTGTACATAAAAAACCGTAAAGACTCCACCCCAAAACTACTAGAACTGATATTGGAATACAGCAAAGTTGCAGGATACAAAATCAACACACAGAAATCTGAGGCTTTCCTATATACTAACAATGAACCAACAGAAAGAGAAATCAGGAAAACAACTCCATTCACAATTGCATCCAAAAAAATAAAATATCCAGGAATAAACCTAACCAAAGAAGTGAAATACTTATACTCTGAAAACTACAAGTCACTCTTAAGAGAAATTAAAGGGGACACTAACAGATGGAAACGCATCCCATGCTCATGGCTAGGAAGAATTAATATCATCAAAATGGCCATCATGCCCAAAGCAATATACAGATTTGATGCAATCCCTATGAAACTACCAGCAACATTCTTCAATGAACTGGAACAAATAATTCAAAAATTCATATGGAACCACCAAAGACCCCAAATAGCCAAAGCAATCCTGAGAAAGAAGAATAAAGTAAGGGGAATCTCACTCCCCAACTTCAAGCTCTATTATAAAGCCATAGTAATCAAGACAATTTGGTACTGGCACAAGAACAGAGCCACAGACCAATGGAACAGACTAGAGAATCCAGACATTAACCCAGACATATATGGTCAATTAATATTTGATAAAGGAGCCATGGACATACAATGGCAAAATGACAGTCTCTTCAACAGATGGTGTTGGCAAAACTGGACAGCTACATGTTGGAGAATGAAACTGGACCATTGCCTAACCCCATAAAGAAAAGTAAAGTCAAAATGGATCAAAGACATGAATGTAAGTCATGAAACCATTACACTCTTGGAAAAAAACATAGGCAAAAGCCTCTTAGACATAAACATGAGTGACCTCTTCTTGAACATATCTCCCTGGGCAAGGAAAACAACAGCAAAAATGAACAAGTGGGACTATATTAAGCTGAAAAACTTCTGTACAGCAAAAGACACCTTCAATAGAACAAAAAGGAACCCTACAGTATGGGAGAATATATTTCAAAATGACAGATCCAATAAAGGCTTGATGTCCATAATATATAAGGAGCTCACATGCCTCAACAAACAAAAAACAAATAACCCAATTAAAAAATGGGCAGAGGAACTGAACAGACAGTTCTCCAAAGAAGAAATTCAGATGGCCATCAGACACATGAAAAGATGCTCCACATCCCTAATTATCAGAGAAATGCAAATTAAAACTACAATGAGGTATCACCTCACACCAGTAAGGATGGCTGCCATCCAAAAGACAAACAACAACAAATGTTGTTGAGGCTGTGGAGAAAGGGGAACCCTCCTACACTGCTGGTGGGAATGTAAATTTGTTCAACCATTGTGGAAAGCAGTGTGGAGGTACATCAAAATGCTCAAAATAGACTTACCATTTGACCCAGGAATTGCACTCCTAAGAATTTACCCTAAGAATGCAGCAATCAAGTATGAGAAAGACCAATGCACCCCTATGTTTATCGCAGCACTATTTACAATAGCCAAGAAGTGGAAGCAACCTAAATGTCCATCGGTAGATGAATGGATAAAGAAGATGTGGTACATATACACAATGGAATACTATTCAGCCATAAGAAAAGAGCATATCCTACCATTTGCAGCAACATGTATGGAGCTGGAGGGTATTATGCTCAGTGAAACAAGCCAAGCAGAGAAAGAGAAATACCAAATGATTTCACTCATCTGTTGAGTATAAGAACAAAGGAAAAACTGAAGGAACAAAATAGCAGCAGAATCACAGAACTCAAGAATGGACTAACAGATACCAAAGGGAAAGGGACTGGGGAGGATGGGTGGGTAGGGAGGGATAAGGGAGGGGGAGAAAAAGGGGGGTATTAAGATTACCATGCATGGGGGGTGGGAGAAAAGGGAGAGCTGTACAACACAGAGAAGACAAATAGTGATTCTACAACATTTTGCTATGCTGATGGACAGTGACTGTAAAGGGCTATATAGGGGGGACCTGATATAGGGGAGAGCCTAGTAAACAAAATATGCGTCATGTAAGTGTAGATTAATGATAAAAAAAAAAACAGTTCCTGTGTGGTGACCTCCAATGAGTTCTACACAATGATATAAAGGGCACATAAAAGTGTAGGCAAAGGGTCTGTCTGTGTTTATACAGAGGATCAAAGCCTAATTTGGCTACCCCGAAAATGAACTAAGATGTGATATGAAAAAGAACTTCCAACATCAGCACTCTCGGGAAGACTCATGCCAGAAGATGACCATCAAAAAACCCCAACAAAGATCCCTGCACTGCTACAAGTGTAGATGCACTCATCCCACCAGTTCCTGGACTTGCCATGGGAATGAAGAAGGAGATATCTAAGCTGGCCAATGCATACAGCAAAACAACAAATTTGACAGGATCTAAACTGTTGGATCTCAACCAAGAATTAGGAGAAGTGCAAATTGTAGCACTCCAAAATCTTACAACTACAGACTATTTACTGTTAAAAGTACATATGGGATGTGAACAGTCTCCAGGAATGGGTTGTTTTAATTTGTCTGATTTCTCTCAGACAGTTCAAGTTCAGTTGGACAATATTCCCTGTATTACAGATAAGTTTTCACAAGTGCCTAAGGTGCCTAACTGGTTTTCTTGGTTTCACTGGAGATGGCTGGTAATTACAGGTATGCTTTGGTTACGTAACTGTACTCCTATTATGTTAATGTGTGTGTGCAATTTAATTAGTAGTTTAAAACCTATACATGCTGAAGTTACTCTACAAGAAGATATGTCGAAGAAATAATCAATCTTCCCAGGTTTTCTTCCACTTGCTACTTCTATAGCTTTTCTTCTTCCTTCCTAATTATAATGCTTAAGTAGAATTCGTGCCTCATATCGAATTTACCGAGTATCACAATTCTTCCAAGTGGTAAAGACACCTCAAGGCAAATGTTGGGTATAGAAGCCACAGGGCATAAAATATGCAAAGAAGTAAAAAGCTAACCTTTTCAAACAATAAGGCTTCTCTCTCACTTACCAACTTAACATTTCCCTGTATGGCCCCAGAAGATGACTGGTCAGCCAGAGACAGGTAAGATTCCTCAACGGAGGAACAACCTAAGACAGGCACTGTCGCAGGGGGGCCATCAGGTGAGAAAATGGGGATCAACAGAGGTGAGGCTTAGAACCTCCCCCCATCCCCCCTGTTTTGAGAGAAATCTTCTGCATCCGTGGATGTTTTATTGCCCTTGTCTAGCTTGGATTAACACAGTCTACAGGCACACACCTGATCATCTACATTTGCTCTCTTACAACACTAAACTATGTTTTCTACCTTTATCTTGTATCTACCTACTACTTCAGCATTTTATTAAAAATCATAATAATAAAGAGAGAAATGTGGTATCCACATATAAATCAAGTATAAAAATCAAATGAATATTCATATTTGAACTGACTGTTTATAGTTCATAATGCATGATCAAAACCAAAAGCCTCTGTGATGACTGCCCATGTAATGTTCACCATGTAACTTATTCACTATGTAAGAATTTGTTCTCCATGTAAGAACTTGTTCGTTATGCTTCAGAAGATTGGAGACTGACGAAAATTAGGCTTGAGATGGATTAATGATTGTGCATTGAGCATTGACCCCCCTATACAGAATTTTATTGTTAACAACCATTTGATCAATAAATATGAGAGACGCCCTCACACACACACACACACACACACAAAAAAAAAAAAAAAAGTACACACTTCCAATTGTAAAATAAATAAGTAACTGGGATGTAATGTATAGCATAAGGAATATAGTCAAAATATTGTAACAACTTGGTATGGTGATAGCTGGTACCTAGAATTATCATGTATATAAATGTTAAATCATCACTGTGTTGTACACCTGAAACTAATGTAATACTGTGTGTCAACTACCCTTCAATAAAAAAAAAAAAAAGAAAAACAAGAGGAACCTTTCTATACTGTGAAGAGGCCACTGACTTTTCTTACCAGATTCATTTGGGCTTTGAGTAGAGGAGTAAAATGGAAAAGACGTGGAAAGTACAGCAGAGAGAGTTCAGTCCATCACTCATAAAAATAAGGCACCCTGCTTTTAATTTTTGTTGTGCTTAACTTTCTTGCATTTGTAAGATTTGATACAATAACTTTAAGAAGTAGAGTTACATATACACGAATGTCAACTTCAAGTTGAGAGCTATATTACAATGTATATCATCTGTGTATGAATTACACAGTGAATTTGCTGAAGAAATATCACTGAGCGCATTACCAACATGCAATTTAGTGATGCGTCAGAATTCAGAGCTAAGAAAATGTTGCTTCCCCCCCACCCCAAAAAAAAAGTCAGATAAAGGAGACAATTGCTTTACAAAAATCTTGTTTTTAAACATTCCACTTTAAGAATCTGTAAATCTGGGAGAAAGGTATTTTCTCAGCCCAGGCAAAATAACTTTGAAACTGAAATCAGTCAATGGGAGAAATAAAGTGGGAGAAACCCCTTTATTTTGTTCAAGCACTCATCAACTTTGGTTCACCTGACCCAGCTGCCAAAATGGGACCCACCAAACCTCTCCAGTCCATATATGTCATAACTCCCCCTTGTAATTACCCATTGGAGTACTTCTCTCCATCCCTTGCAAAAACCTATTGATATCAAGATGCACTAAGGCCATGTGAGAGATTCTGGAAATACAGCAATTTTGACCACAGCCCACCCCTCCAGAAATGTGCCTCACAATCTACCTGCTCCCCATCTTCTGCAGTGGCTCCTGTGTAAGAAACTGGAGCAATGCAACCAGACTAATAACATACAGTAACAACAGCAATAAAATCATGATGATACTCAATCCATGGATTTTGGGTCCAGTCTTGCACCCACCCCATGATGTGATAGACAGTTATTACCTTGTTCGGAGCTGTTCCAGTAATGGGCTCCATAGCTAGCAAGGAGTAGTAAAAAGCATCCAGTTACTTCTCTATCAAGGTGTACTGTATCTCTGCTACTTTCCATAGCTGTGACCAAAATCCTATAAATTGGCATGTCCATTCAAGCTGCTACCAAAGGTCCCATCCATAACTGTCTTTGGTGACATGAACATCTAGTTCACAGGGCCTTGATGAGTTGATTACACCCAAGACCTGTATGGATCTGACTGCTCATTTCACAGCAGGAAAAGAAGCTGCACATGTTTCATCCCAGTCCCACCTGATTTGCTTTCATACCACCTGGTATAACGACTTCAGTATTTTTGCCAAATGTGGAATAAACACTCTACAGGAGACCAAATGACCCAAAATCTCTTGTGATACTGCCATAGTGGTAGGGGTAGGGAAAGCCTGGAACTTGTCTATGACTGCTTCTGGGATAACTTCAGTTTTGTCCAACCAGACAATTGTCCAACCAATAATGTTACAGACAAAATAGGTCCCTAAACCTTTGTCCTATTCACACACAATTCTTTCTCTTGTAGATATTGCAGCATTCTAGGAACTACCCATTCTAAATCTGCAAGAGAATCAGATGTGAGCATATCATCAATGTAGTGATACAGCCACACTATTTGCAGTTTCTTCCATGTGGCCAAATCCTTGGATCAAAGTCCATGACAATTGGTGGCACTGTGGAGGTATCCCTGTGGAAGGACAGTGAATGTCCACGGCCGGCCTTCCCATATGAAGGCAAACTATTCCTGACTTTCCCATGCTATGTCATTAAAGAAGAAAGTGTTAGCAAGTTCCTCAACATAATGATGCATCTCTAGTTCATGAGTGAGAGTGTCCATACGGGCTGCTATAGAGGGGACAGCATCATGCAAAAGGGGTGTGACTTTATTCAATTCCCTGTAATCCACAGTCATACAAAAGTAACTGGCTGGCTTTTTCACTGGCCACACTGGAGAATTAAAAGTCTTTATGATGCCCATCATTTCCACCTCCTGGAGAGTTTCTCCAACATATTTGTGCCCTCTAGGCAATTTATACTGCTTAGTATTTGTCACCCACTGAGGTACAGGCAGTGCTACAGGTGGCTGCTTAGCATGTCCCCTATGTACTACCTTTGCCACATGTACCCTCAGTCTGAATTCACCTGCAGTGGTCTCTAACCATAGTCTCTGCAGAATATCTACCCCCAAAATATATTCATGGATGGGAGAAATGCACTGAGTATACTACTTTGGGGGTAAAATGCCATAGCTACAGTGGGACTTGGGCTTTCTTTACTCTAGCTGCCCTATCCCCACAGACACCTATCATAACAGGGGTCTAAGGAAAATGCTGAGGGTTGCTGTAAATCAGAGAACATTCAGTTCCTGTGTCCACCAGCACCAGGACATGTACATTCACGGGGCACCAATGAATTGCTAATTCTACGTGTGGCCTCCATTCCCCCACCATGTTCACTGAGGTAGGGACCTTGAATCCCCACTCAGTCAAACCACACTGCCCAATCATCCTCTTGTTGGGATGAGGGCCCATGCAGAGCCTGAGTACTGTTCCCCAGGAAGTCTGGCAGGGACACATGCTGGACATGCGGCTTTGTCTCTGGCTTCTGTGTCCTGGACCTCAGTGGATGGAACTGCTGATATAGCTTTAATTGGTGCCACAGTTCTAACAAGAACCTACTGGGCTGCCCATCAAGTTCTTTTTTTCCACTGCCATAGCCTTTATCAAATTAACCCACATCTGTGTTCTCAAGACCTTCACAGGGCCCTTTTCACCTCTCCATTCAGCCATACCCTATATTTCCTTCTGTGTTCTTACTGTTTCAACCTCCCCCAGATCTGCTAAAGTATGAGTAGCCTCACTTATGGGTTGCCTATGTGGGGGGCAAGAATAGTCACTAGGGACCCAAAGAGTTATGGGGGAGCTATATGGAACACCAGATTTCTCAATCCTACAGTGAACAACTCCTCATCACGGCCCTGGGCTTCCATACTTTAGATGATATTTTTCATGCCCTGCTCCTGTAACACCTTCTGTAGCTCTACATGTTTTCCAGCTAGTGTATACCCTGATTAGGCCAAACTGCCTTGATGGCTGCTGTTAGTCAATCCTGAGTACCTGATTCCCTGAGGTATGATGAGCACTTTACAACCACTCCTGGAGGGAAGGGTGAGTTTTCAGGGAAGCCAGTCTACTCATTTCAGAACCCAAAATAACAATTTTTTCCACTCCCATATCCCAGAAACTAAAAAGCCATGCAGGCAGAGGTTCTGATGGCTTCTGCAAATACCAGATGCTCATGTTCACCTGCTCATCCTGGGTATAGTGGTGGAGCATGGAGTGCTCCACAGCCTGGGGATGGGGTAGCTCTTTCCCCTGAGGTTCCTGCAGTTGTTGCATTTTTATTTTCTTAATTTCAACCGGGCAGACTTCTAAAAGAGGAGAGGCTAGTGCCTCATGTGGTTGACTCAGCAACAGATCGGCTCTTGGCTTCACCCCCTCATCGTCTCCAGTCGTGTCTTCTACAATCTCCGGGGCTGAAGGCACTGCTCTTTCCTCCCCCTCTTCCATGGCTTCCTGCAGAGCGGATTCTCCTGATGTTTCCTCCCTCACTGCTGCTAATGTATCTTCCACGAACATGATCTGTCTCCTCAGTAACTGTCTATCTTCTTAAGGGCATCCCATAGGTCATTGTCCAGCTTCTCCAACTGATGCTTAAGTGCGTCTTTATCTGCCAAAATCTCTTTCTCTCCTTGATAACCCTTTCCAGTATCTAGAGAAACAGACAACCCAATTCCTGGCTGCAACACAGCCACTCTGGACCTCTAAGCAGTCTTCTATCCCATGGAGGGCTAATTCTACAACTTCCCATGTCTCCATCCTTCCATTTCTGGGGAAGGCCCTATCCTTCTAGGAGGTGCTTTACCCTAGAGCAGTTCTCTACCTGGGATTCCCCAACTGGAAGTCCCACAGATAGGGTGCTCCTGGTTGAAGCTGCACACTCTACCTCTGTAACCACTGGGGCCTCTCCACCATTCACAGAAAGGGTCTGGACATCTCATCATCATTTCTAGGGCAGAATTATCAGTGGTTGCTTCCATGTAGACAGATTTCAGGTTCAGAGGTCCTGCCAACTACTGCCATATGTAACTCTGGGGGGAGTATATTCTCCCAGCCTGGAGCAAAATACCTTTGAAATGGAAATCAGCCAAATGAAGAAATAAAGTGAGAGAAGCCCATTTATTTCTTACAAGCATTTGTCCACTTCTCCTCTCCCATATCTCTCATGACCCAGCTGCAGTAGAAGAAGATCCACCCAACCTCTCTGGTCAGATATACCATCACTTGCCCTTGTAAGTACCTAATGATATGGAGATGGACTAATTCTCTCCACCCCTTGGAAATAGCTACTGACATGGAGATTCACTGAAGATTCTGCAAATATTGCAATTTTACCCACAGAATCCTATTAACTCTTATATTTCTGTATTCTCAATCTATATTCTATATTCAGTCAATCTAATTTTTCCCACAATGTAATGTTATCAATGGAATTTAGTACCATAGACATGAGACTCCTATATCAAGGAACCCCAGAAGTCTCTCTTCTCCACCACCCAAACATTTTACTCACTTGGGTATATATGGTTTGGGTCCCCAGCGAGAGTTGAGTCAAGAAGCCCTGGCTCTTTCTTCAATAATTTTTCCCTAGTTCTATTGAGAAATACCTGACATATATCATTGCATAAGTTTAAGGTATTCAGTATGATGATTTGGTTTACTTATGTTATGAAATGATTACCATAATAGGCTCAACTAACATCCATCTTCTCAAATAGTTGCAATAAAAAGAAAATAAAGAGAAAACAGAAAAAAAAAGGTAAAAAATTCCTTGTGATAGAAACTCAGGATTACTCTCTTAATGAATTTCCTATATATTTTTGTCAGTCTTTATCGTTACCTGCCTATTTTCCCAAGAGATTGCAGGTCATGTTTATCACTATAATCTTTACCTTCTGGATTTTTAAATTTCTCCAAGCTGGGGTATATAGAATGGATTTATTGAGGTTACTTAATGTTGGTGAACCAACAGGGGCTCCTTTTGGCCTGCCTAACCTTTGGTAGTGCTGAATTAAGATGTTTGTTTCAACCCCCTCAAATGCCTGTGTCATTTGTCTCATTTCTTTCTATCTAAAGATATACACCCTGCTGGAATGAATCTCTTCTTTATTTTTCCCCATTTGTTTCTCCCCATCAATGTTTTCTTTATTCACCTCATTTCTTAATAACCATTTAAAAATTACCAATTTGCTGGAAATAGTCCCTTGAGCCTCATCTATGCCTCTCTCCATTCTCCTGTTAATTAACCTATTGTTTTTTAATAACATCTCTAAAACTCATGAGGGAAAGCTCAGACAGAAATTTCAATAAGGCTTCCAGGACTATGGCTTAATTTGCCAACACTAAATCTATGATAGGTTTTAGGACATGCTGCCACAAAATATGGCACCTTGGAATATTGAATATCTTAAACTGAAGACATTTGAGACAAAGGCAGAATCAGGAAGTCACTTTGACCTCCTCAGCTTGACTTCCTTTCCTGAAAGGAGGAGATAATCTTCCATGTGAAAAGTACCCTCCCTGTACCAGGAGGAAGTGATATATGATTATCATCAGATATAGGAAATTTAGGGCCAACAGGATATATAAACACACTTGTTACTTCACCATTTACTTCCTATAACTCAAACCACTTTGTCTTATCAATTTTTCCTATATTTATTATTTCCTTCTATAAAAGGTATAAGAGCCTCCTGTGCTAGTCATTTCTTAGTGTCTTCATTCTCACATATAAGTTTTCCTGTACATGTAAAAAATTAATAAAATATGTATGCTTTTCACTTGTTAATTGGTCTCATGTGAGTTTCTCAGATCCAGCCAGAGTCCAAGAGATGGTAGAGGATTTTTCCTCCCCTAAAGTTCTATAGGGTGCCCATGCAAAAGGGGCCCCCTAAGACAGAATTTTTTTTCAGTTTTATTGAGATATAATTATTATACAGCTTTGTGTAAATTTAAGGTATTACACATAATGACCTTATATACATACATTACAATAATTACCACAATAAGTTTAGTTTAACATCAATCTCCTCATAGTTACAAATATTTCTTTTCCTTTGTGATTGTGGTGTTAACATTTAGGACTTAATCTCTTAGCAACTTTCAAATATACCATATACCAGTGTGAACTATGGTCATCATGTTTACACTAAATAAACAGTAACTAATTTTTCTTATAAATGGAAGTTTATATATTTTGACCACCTTCGTCCAATCCCCCTGTTTCAGGGTGTAGCTCTGGGAGTGTAGCTCCGGAGGGAAGGGGATTCCCCTTCTGGGGCAAGTTCCCAATGAATCTTGTGAAACTGAAGTAAGACAAGGGGATGGGCAGGTTGGGTTAAAGGGGTTTATTTATCGCAGTTTGCTTGTGTTCACTAGCCAGGCCCTGCATTGCCTGTCCCCTCTGGCCTTGGCATGTGTGCCCTTACCCCACCTGCTATTTCCAGGAGGAACTCCATGGGTGGGTCCTTGGTGACCGGCAAACACCAAGCCAGTTACATACAAGGAATGGAGAGGATGACAAAATGGCCATTTTCTCTCCTCTTCTTGCCCAGGATCAACCAGAGGCCCTGCTGTGGTAAACATAATGCACTAAGGCCATCTGAGAAATTCTGTAACTTCTGGGTAAAATCTTCCATTTACCCCACAAAGGGTTAAGTTTGTTCTCTTCTGTTCTTGTCCTTGCTGCAACAAAAAACTGAAGGGCAGAGAAACCATAGTGAAGCAGAACAAAAGTTTTTTTGAACACACTCTCATGGAGGAATGGGCCAGAGTCAAGGTAGACAAAGGCAGGTTTACTTGAAAAGCAGAGAGAGAGAATCTCATTGATTAGAACTTGCAAGATCAAATTGGATCTCTCAGTAGCCACTCCCTATTTATAAGTAGGAGAGAGAGGGAAAATTTGTGCTTAAAGTCTGGAATATAGAATGAAATAGCAAAGTGATAAAGATACCACTGGATAAGCACAGGAGAAAACATAGTAAGTTGAGCAATAAGAAGTCTTTTTAAAATATACACTCAAAGAAAGTGGGGTACAGCCAATCTCAGAGAGGAGCATGCTTAAAGGTTTAGGGTCTGGGGTTTTATAGTGTAAGAGCACAAGGCATGATGTATACAGGTGATTTAAAATTCCTTTAAAGTTTTGTCTTAAGAATAGAGTCATTTAGGTAACTTGTGGTGGTTCAGACCTCAGCATTCTTTATCCACATATGTTATTTACACTTTGGATGTCTTTCTCCTACCATAGTTACAAAGTTACTTCATCAAGGGCCTGAAAGAGGAGAAAGAAAAACATAGTTTAAGTAAAAGAATAAGTTGGGGTTTTTTGGAGGCTAAGTAGATTTTATAGTGGCATGACCCTTGCCTTATTTCTCTGCTCTACTGAGATAGGGAAGCAGCAGGGAATAACTTCTGCCAAGTTAGAGTGTGGGCCCCTGGAAAAGGACAAAGCCTTACTAAGGCTTCAGAAATATGAAGAAAAAACAGTGTGATGGAGGTTGAAACAATGTAACAATGTATCAAGAAGTCCCCCTGCCCCCAGGACCCAGTGATATGGAACAGCTTGCTGACCATAGTCATGTAGGCACATTAGTCTAAATTGGGTAACCTCTAATGAAGTTGGTTAAAACATAACTAGCATTCTGGCTGAACCTATAGAAAACAGCTCCCACTGCAACAGGCATAAAACCCTAGACACCAAGACCCCACATGGCAGCCATGCCCCTCCCTGCACCTGTGAGGAGTTCCATACTTTCTCTTATCCTGAATAAAACTTTCTCTGTAAACTTCCTACCTTGTTCATTCATGAAGTTTCTTCTTCAACTCTGCAAACAATGACCCTGGCATCACTACCTCATGGGGTAGCACAGAGAAGTACTTGACTGACTTTTCTCTCTCTGGGGAGTATTCAGACATTCAAGTCACTTCTGGCCTTTGAAAGTTTAATTTATTAAATCATTAACTCTGTGAGTTTTTTCTGGCTCTCTGGTTTTATCTGGTTAACTCTTTGAGTCCCTTTTATTGGGCTTTACTGGCCTTATTCTCTCTCCCTCCTATTTTTCTGCCTAACAGATGGAATTGAGGGCATTTTGCTAAGTGAAATAAGTCAGAAAGAGAAAGACAAGTACAGTATGATCTCAATTATATGTGGAATCTAAAAAAAAAAGAAAAAAAACTCAAAAGCAAAACACCAAACTCACAGAAAAATAGATTATATTTGTGGTTACCAGAGGTGGGGGCAAAGGGGTGGGGGTGTTAGGCAGAAAAATAGACATGAGAGGGATGAAAGAGGTTGGAGCTCACCAAGAACTCAAGGAGTTAATCAGACAAAGCCAGAGAGCCAAAACAGACTCACAGAGTTAACACTCTTTGCAAAGTGAGTTCATTCCACATGCTCTGAATCTGGGCTGACCTTGAGACTTGATCTAGCTAATGCAGTTGAGATAGAGTAGAGACATGGCACAAGCATCATGTTTAAGTTTTCCTGCCTATGATGAAAAATGCCAAGATGTAAGTACTATAAGAACAGGAGGGACTCCCTCTTAAGGCTAAGATTTTATTTTAAAGACAAGGGAGTTAAGAGGTAATATTCCTAACATATTGTTTGGTAATAAGACAATAGCCCACCGTATCTTAAGGCAGCGCAAGCAGTCTTAACTGATATGTTCCCAGTGCTTGAGGAAAACCACTATCTTGGAGAACAGGAAGCTTATCCCACAGAATTATCTAGAGGACTGACTATGAATAGTGATATAAAGTCTCTCACCAGAAAGAGACATCATAAGACCACAGACAATCCTATGTTCAACAACTCCCACCCCTGCCCTTTGCCCCACTCTTGAAAGCCTTAAAAAACGGAATCCTAAGCCCTTAAGTGTGCCTCCTCTCTGACGTTTCCCACACTCCTCTTTCTTTGAGTGCTTATTTTTTAGAAACTTCTTACTGCTCAATTTACTATGTTTTGTCTCTGTGCTCTTCCAATGGTGTCTTTGTCACTTCACTGTTTCATTCTATTTTCCAGATTTTAAGCACAAATCTTCACTCTCTCTGCTTTACTTTTGATAAGCAGGGAAGTTTACTGAGAGCTCTGATTTGAGGTTGCAGGTTCCCATCAATGAGCTTCTCCTTCCTCTCTGCTTTATTCAAGTAAACCTGCTTATGTCTACTTTGACTCTGACCTGATCCTCCCTTGGAGTGTACTCAAATAAAACTTTTGCTCTGCTTCACTACTGTGTCTTTGCCCTTCAATTCTTTGTTGTGGTGGGGACAAGAACCTAGGAGAACAAACTCAACCCCCAGCACATCCATGTTGTCACAAATAGCAGGATTTCCTTTTTTTATAGTTGAATAATATACCACTAGATATATCACATTTCCTTTATACATTCATTTATTGATGGACACTTAGGTTGTCTCTATGTCTTAGCTATTGCAAATAATGCTGCAATGACCATGGAGGTAGACATATCATTTCAACATAATTATTTTATTTCTATTGGATATAAACCTAGAAGTGGAGTTGCTAAATAATAGAGCAGTACTATTTTTAGTTTTTATAAGGAATTGTCACAGTGTTTTCCATAGTGGCTTGTTAAAAAATAAAATTCATGTAAATTTTAAAGATCTTATTGATTTCACTCAATGATTCATGATTCAGGAAGCATTCAAACTATCAGATATAAAGGAGCTCTGAAGAGCTGTACAAAATGAAAATACTTTATAGGCAGAAGGGAATGGGAACAAGGAAGCAAAAAGTGGATTAGTTATTGCAAAGCCACTTTCCTTTAGGGGGTGGTTGGAGTCTGTCAGGAACATTATCTAACTAGTGCTTATCAGGTAATTCTTGATAGTCCAGTTTAAAATTCTATGTTTAGGAGAGGCTGTGCAAGTTGTGAACTCATCTGAGTAGAACTGGTTTGACTATAGTTGTAATGACCACTTGGTGGCATTTGATCTCCTCAGGCTTGAGGATTATTATAATTTTTGTTACTTGTATCATATTTTTTGTTATTTGTATGTTGTTATCTTCTGTTGCTGTTGTGGAATCTGGTTACATTGCTTCAGCTTTCTTGCACAGGGGCCATCACAGAAGATTGAGGGCATGTAGATTGTGAGGCAAGAATCCTGGAGGGGTGGAGTGTGGGGAAAATGGAAGTTCCTATGGCAAGGTTCCTTATCTGACCCTAAACTATTTGATGATGTAATTGGCCTACTGCCAGGCTAATGCTCCCACACCACTGGCAATGAGCTATTATTCATTGAGTCACTATATAAAGATGCTCTGGGCAGAGGCAGAGGCGGAGGTGTATTACAGACCTTCAGAGTGCTAGATGCAGATATCATTCTAGTGCTCAACCTACCGCCATGAAAATAAAGCTGGATATAAATACTTTTACCCCAAGAATGTTCCATTGTCACTTCTTGGTTTCACTGAATCCATAGTGAACTTTCCCAGGGAATAAAACCTCAGGCAAGACAATATTTAAGAAACATGAATTTATTTTCTATTGTTCTATGATATCACACATTACTTTAAACTCATACAAATTTGGGGTTATGATTAGGCATAAGAAATTAATCTCAGCTGAAAACCTTTTTTATCTTCTTCAATCTTCATTTTAAGAGATTAATTCCTCACTGAATTTTGAGAAAATGTTCTTTTCCTTTATTTTGTTGAGTTAAAATATTTTTTGATATTTGTTTCAATAAACATAAAAGTTAAAATCACTTTGGATTAAAAGATTTTTGCCAAGTTAGAAACAAATAATTGTGTCTCATTTTCCCTTGTATTATCAGTCTAAATTGTCTGTTTTTTATGGGCTGTTGTCTGGAAGTTAGAAAAGGTAATGTGATCATATGGGATCTTAATGTAATTAAAAGTCTACTCTTGAAACCATCACTTGACCTTAACATTTTAACCAAATTCAATTGGCAGTTTATCAGGGCTTACAGTCAAATAATGTTCCAATCGAGATTACCTGTATATTTAAGATCCCAAAGATCAAGGTAACTGGGAAAGTAACTTCTGCCAGTTTAGAATTTCAAAACATGCCTGTTTTCATTTGGTAAACTAAAATCTAACTTGAGGAATAACAAAGTAGCCACCTAATCCTGATGATAGAATGTTTCTGCTCTCCAAATATGAAAGAACTACAGAACATGAATTATATTTCAAGAAGTAAGACTACTTGGACTACATTATTAAGTAAATACAAGTTCTATTTGATATCTCCAAACCCTCATTGGATATTCCAAATCACCTAATGCCCAGTATATCCATAATAACAACCTAGTCTTGTTATTTCCCCTCTTACCAGAGACATTGTCTTTCTATTTTCTTTTTTCTGTCCCATCTTCTACTTCTTACTTCTATTTCCCATTACCTGAGAATCATTCCTTCTTATATTAGCTATACTTACATTTGATTCTAAAAGTATTCTAAATAAAATGAAGTGTAAATATAATAATGGTATATAATAACCTTCACAGATACTATAGACAACAGATGTGTGCAGTGTCTTAAATCAGATGAGTGAATTGGAACATAGAGAAGTTAATTGATCTATATCTGGGCCAACTGTATCTTAACTTCCTAGAAGAGCATTGCATAGGAAACTAGCTTTTCTGTGCATCTGAAATACTGAAATTGATGTAGATTTAAAATGTCCTTAGGAAAATAATAAAACACATCTCATATATTTTATAATTAGATAAAGGTATCAATCATAAACTTTTTGAGAGTATTTATCTCTTTTGAATTACCATGTTTCAATGGATAAATCTAGACAGACCCATCACATAATTATCTGGAGCACCTAGTTTCCAAGGAAATAGTAAGTCATTATTTGTTCTAAGACATTGCAGTTTTATTTTTTGATAGCCCAGAAATAGCCATCTTGTCATATTTAAAATTCATTACAACTGTGTATGCTTCCTTGAATAAAACTCTGCAGAGAACACAAAACTGCAGAAAGTCAGCAAAGTGCAGCTTGATTGAATAATCAAGTAATATCTTACCTCCATGCTAAGGTGTTTACATAAACTAACTAATACCACCAGCATTGCATGGTTCTGAGTCACAGCCCTCTGTACTACTAACCTTGTTGCAAGTTATCACTCATTCCATTAAAGTGAGTGTAGTTTTTCAGAGTACTAATTGACTTCTATAAGATTGTCACAAGAAATCCTAGATTAAAATACTCTTATAACTACATTTGAAAATATCAGCTAGTAAGAATAACAGAGACTGGAAGAATGAATTCTGTCTTCTTCAGTGTAACAGAGATTCTGCAATCTTTTTTACCAAGAACTATCCAATCCAGTGATGGACTTGTGCAAGGTATACATTTGTATTTTGAAAGCCTAAGGAGAGTGTAACCAAATTCCTTTCTGAACCTTCAGACTGTAGGCTACCAAGTCATACAATCAGAACTCAGTTTCAGGAGTACAGAGGGACTTAGCCAGAAATATACCTGAACTGGTATCAGTGAATTATGGACCAGAATTACATGTGCTACAAAATACATTACACCCAATTCCCTTCAGATTTAGGTTTATATGATGAAACTGAAGTTTTCAAGTCTTGTCTGTGTTCTTTTCCTTTGGAATTCAATTCTTAGCTACAAGGCTCATACCCATTTTTTTAATGAATCACCTCACTTCTCTATTCAAATAAATTTCTTGTAGGAATGCCATGTCAATTCCCTTACAAAGGATGGTAAAGTCACTGAATGTACCCTAGTAATGAATTTTATGACTCTGCTATGAAAAAATTACTACTTTCATTTGAATTCTGTCACAAAGCTTCAAGCGCTGATTTAAACAACTTCTTGGTAAGGTAGGCAACATTCACTTTAGTAATATTTGTTGCCCATTTTTAAAGTTAAAAAAATTTTTAATGCACTACCTAAGATATTCTAAAATACTCTCATCAATGAGAAGAGGTGTTCTTGTCCCCTATTTTTAACAAAGACTAACAGTTTTGCTATTTTGAGTGAAGAGAGAATATATTGACTACTTTTGTTGTTGTTGTTGTTGTTTTGTTTTGCTTTGTTTCTGTTTGGTATCATTAATCTACAATTACATGAGGAACATTATGTTTACTAGGCTCCCCCTTTCACCAAGTCACCCCAACAAACCCCATTACAATCACTGTCCATCAGCATAGTAGGATACTGTAGAGTTACTACTTGTCTTCTCTGAGATGCACAGCCCTCCCCATGCCTCCCCCCAGTTTATACATGCTAATTGTCATGCCCCCTTTCTTTTCCCCCCAGTTATCCCACCCTTCCCACCCATCCTCCCAAGTCACTTTCCCTTTGGTTACTGTTAGTCCATTCTTGGATTCTGTGATTCTGCTGCTGTTTTTTTCCTTTAGTTTTTTCATTGTTCTTATACTCCACGCATGAGTGAAATCATTTGGTACTTGTCTTTCTCTGCCTGGCTTATTTCACTGAGCATAATACCCTCTAGCTCCATCCATGTTGTTGTAAATGGCAGAATTTGTTTTCTTCTTATGGCTGAATAGTATTCCATTGTGTATATGTACCACCTCTTCTTTATCCATTCATCTACTGATCGGAACTTAGGTTCCTTTTGTTTCTTGGCTATAGTAAATATTGCCAGGATAAACATAGGGGTGCATCTGTCTTTTTCAAACTGGCCCGCTGTATTCTTAGGGTAAATGCCTAGAAGTGGAATTCCTGGGTCAAATGGTATTTCTATTTTGAGCTTTTTGAGGAACCTCCATATTGCTTTCCACAATGGTTGAACTAATTTACATTCCCACCAGCTATGTAGGAGGGTTCCCCTTTGCCACATCCTCACCAACATTTGTTGTTGTTTGTCTTTTGGATGGTGGCAATCCTTACTGGTGTGAGGTGATATTTCATTGCAGTTTTAATTTGCATTTCTCTGATGATTAGGGATGTGGAGCATCTTTTCATGTGTCTGTTGGCCATTTGAATTTCTTCTTTAGAGAACTGTCTGTTCAGCTCCGCTACCCATTTTTAATTGGATTATTTGCTTTTTATTTGTTGAGGTGTGTGAGCTCCTTATACATTTCGGATGTCAACCCTTTATCGGATCTGTTATTTATGAATACATTCTCCCATATGTAGGCTACCATTTTGTTCTGTTGATGGTGTCCTTTACTGTACAGAAGCTTTTCAGCTTGATATAGTCCCACATGTTCACTTTTGCTTTTGTTTCCCTTGCCCGGAGAGATATGTTCGTGATGAAGTTGCTCATATTTATGTCTGAGAGGTTTTTGCCTATGTTTTTTTCTAAGAGTTTTATGGTTTCATGACTTACATTCTGGTCTTTGATCCATTTCAAATTTACTTTTGTCTATGGGGTTAGACAATGATCCAGTTTCATTCTCTTACATGGAGCTGTGCAGTTTTACCAACACCACCTGTTGAAGACACTTTCATTTCCCCACTGTATGTCCATGGATCCTTTATCATATATTACTTGACCATATATGTTTGGGTTAATATTTGGAGTCTCTATTCTGTTCCACTGGTGTGTGGCTCTGTTCTTATGCCAGTACCAAATTGTCTTGATTAATGTGGCTTTGTAGTAGAGCTTGATGTTGGGGAGTGAGATTCCTCCCCACCTTATTTTTCCTTCTCAGGATTGCTTTGGCTATTCGGGGTCTTTTGTGGTTCCATATGAATTTTTGAACTATTTGTTCCAGTTAGTTGAAGCAAGTTGTTGGTAATATGATAGGGATTGCATTGAATCTGTAGATTGCTCTGGGCAGGATGACCATTTTGACAATATTAATTCTTCCTAGCCAAGAGCATGGGATGAGTTTCCATTTGTTAGTGCCCTCTTCAATTTCTCTTAAGAGTGTCTTGTAGTTTTCAGGGTATAGGTCTTTCACTTCCTTGGTAAGGTTTATTCCTAGGTATTTTATTCTTTTTGATGCCATTGTGAACGGAATTGCTTTCCTGCTTTCTCTTTCTATTAGTTCATTGTTAGTATATAGGAAAGCCACATATTTCTGTCTATTAATTTTGTGTCCTGCAACTTTGCTGAATTCTGATATTAATTCTAGTAGTTTTGGAGTGGAGTCTTTAGGGTATTTTATATACAATATCATGTCATCTGTAAATACTGACAGTTCAAATTCCTCTTTACAAATCTGGATTCCTTGTATTTCTTTATTTTGTCTAATTACCATGGCTAGGATCTCCAGTACTATGTTAAATAACAGTGGGGAGAGTGGGCATCCCTGTCTTGTTCCCAATCTCAGAGGAAAACCTTTCAGCTTCTCGCTGTTCAGTATGATGCTGGCTGTGTGTTTATCATATATGGCCTTTATTAAGTTGAGGAACTTGCACTCTATACCAATTTTGTTGAGAGTTTTTATCATGAATGGTTGTTGAATTTTATCGAATGCTTTTTCAGCATCTATGGAGATGATCATGTGATTTTTGTCCTTTTTGTTGATGTGGTGGATGATGTTGATGGATTTTCGAATGTTGTACCATCCTTGCATCACTGAGATAAATCCCACTTTGTCATGGTGTATGATCCTATTGATGTATTTTTTAATTCAGTTTGCTAATATTTTGTGGAGTATTTTTGTATCTATGTTCATCAGGGATATTGGTCTGTAATTTTCTTTTTTGGTGGGGTCTTTGCCTCATTTTGGTATTAGGGTGGTGCTGGCTTCATAGAATAAGTTTGGGAGTATTCCCTTGTCTTCTATTTTTTGGAAAACTTTAAGGAGAATGGGTATTACATCTTCTCTGTATGTCTGATACAATTCGGCGGTAAATCCATCTGGCCCAGGGGTTTTGTTCTTGGGTAGTTTTTTGATTACCACTTCATTTTCATTGCTGGTAATTGGTCTGTTTAGATTTTCTGTTTATTCCTTGGTCAGTCTTAGAAGGTTGTAGTTGTCTAGGAAGTTGTGCGTTTCTTCTGTGTTCCAGCTTTTTAGCATATAGATTTTCATAGTATTCTCTAATAATTCATTGTTTTTTGTGGGGTCTATCGTGATTTTTCCTTTCTTGTTTCTTATTCTGTTGATGTGTGTTGATTCTCTTTTTCTATTAATAAGTCTGGCTGGAGGCTTATCTATTTTGTTTATTTTCTAAAAGAACCAGCTCTTGCTTTCATTGATTTTTTCTATTGTTTTATTCTTCCCTATTTTATTTCTTTCTTCTCTGATCTTTATTATGTCCCTCCTTCTGCTGACTTCAGGTCTCATTTGTTCTTCTTTTTCTAATTTCGATAATTGTGACATTAGACCATTCACTTGGGACTGTTCTTCATTCTTTAAATATGCCTGAGTTGCTGTATACTTTCCTCTTAAAACTGCTTTCACTGCGTTCCACAGAAGTTGGGGCTTTGTGTAGTTATTGTCAGTTGTTTCCACATGTTGGTTGATCTTTATTTGAATTTGCTCGTTGATCCATTGATTATTTAGGCGCATGTTGTTAAGTCTCCATGTGTTTGTGAGCCTTTTTGCTTTCTTTGTACAATTTATTCCTAGTTTTATACCTTTGTGTTCTGAGAACTTGGTAGGTAAAATTTCAATCTTTTTGAATTCACTGAGGCTCTTTTTGTGACCTAGTATATGGTCTATTCTGGAGAATGTTCCATATGCACTTAAGAAGAATGTGTATCCTGTTACTTTTGGATGTAGAGTTCTATAGATGTCTATTAGGTCCATCTGTTCTAGTGTGTTGTTCACTGCCTCTGTGTCCTTACTTATTTTCTGTCTGGTGAATCTGTCCTTTGGAGTGAGTGGTGTGTTAAAGTCTCCTAGAACAAATGCATTGCATTCTATTTCCTCCTTTAATTCTGTTAGTATTTGTTTCACATATGTTGGTGCTCTTGTATTAGGTGCATGTATATTTATAATGGTTAAATCCTCTTGTTGGACTGACACCTTTATCATTATGTAATGTGTAATGTCCTTGTTTATCTCTTGTTACTTTCTTTGTTTTGAAGTCTATTTTGTTTGATACAATTACTGCAACACCTGCTTTTTACTTCCTGTTGTTTGCATGAAATGTCATTTTCCATCCTTTGACTTTTAGTCTGTGTATGTCTTTGAGTTTGTGATGAGTCTCTTGTAAGCAGCATATAGATGGGTCTTGCTTTTCATTCATTCTATTATTCTGTGTCTTTTGATTGGGGTATTCAGTCCATTTACATTTAGGGTGATTACAGAAAGATATGTACTTATTGCCATTGTAGGCTTTAGATTCATGGTTTTCAAAGGTTCAAGGTTAGCTTCTTTACTATCTTACTGTCTGACTTAACTCACTTATTGAACTATTATAAACACAGTCTGATGATTCTTTATTTCTCTCCCTTCTTATTCCTCCTCCTCCATTCTTTATATGTTAGGTGTTTTATTTTGTGCTCTTTTCTGTTTCCTTTGACTGCTTTTGTGGGTAGTTTATTTTATTTTTTGCCTTTAGTTAGTATGTGTTTGGTCTGCTTTCTTTGCTGTGATTTTATTTTCTCTGGTGAGATCTATTTAGTCTTAGGAGTGCTTCCATCTAGAGCAGTCCCTCTAGAATACCCTGTAGAAGTGGTTTGTGGGAGGCAAATTCCCTCAGCTTTTGCTTGTCTGGGAATTGTTTAATCCCTCCTTCATATTTGAATGATAATTGTGCTGGATTCCATATTCTTGGTTCAAGGCCCTGCTGTTTCATTGCATTAAATATATCATGCCATTCTCTTTTGGCCTGTAAGGTCTCTGTTGAGAAGTCTGATTATAGCCTGATGGATTTTCCTTTGTAGCTGACCTTTTCTCTCTCTCTGGCTGCCTTTAATAGTCTGTCCTTGTCTTTGATCTTTGCCATTTTAATCATTATGTTTCTTGGTGTTGTCCTCCTTGGGTCCCTTCTGTTGGGAGTTCTGTGTGCTTCTGTGGTTTGAGCAACTATTTCCTCCCCCAGTTTGAAGTAGATTTCAGCAATTATTTCTTCAAATCCACTTTCTATCCCTTTTTCTCTCTCTTCTTCTTCTGGCACCCCTATAATGTGGATATTGCTTCGTTTGGATTGGTTACGCAGTTCTCTTAATATTCTTTCATTCCTGGAGATCCTTTTATCTCTCTCTGCATCAGCTTCTCTGTGTTCCTGTTCTCTGATTTCTATTCCATTAATGGTGTCTTGCACCTCATCCATTCTGCTTTTAAGTCCTTCCAGAGATTGTTTTATTTCTGTATTCTCCCTCCCGACTGTATGCATTAGCTCTTGCATTTTTCTCTGCAATCCCATCAGCATGGTTGTGACCTTTATTTTGAATTCTCTTTTGGGAAGGTTGGTTAAATCTACCTCCCCAGGTTCCCTCTCAGGAGATGTCTGGGGTATTCTTGTCTGTATTAAATTCTTCTGTATTTTCATGGTGATAGAGGTTGTCATAGGCACTTGGCACATGTGTCAGCTGGGAGAACAAAGTCCCTTCTTGCTTGCCTGTTGCCTTCCCTTCCTGTGAGAATGGCGACCCCTAGTAGCTTGAGCTGGGTAGCTGCATGCTGACAAGGCCTCTTAGTCTGTCCCCGGTGACTGCAGAGGTGGGTCTGTGTGGCTTCTGTGGGCATGGCCGGTCTCAGGGTGCTGCTCCGCTATGGTGGGGCCTCTCTAGAGGAGAACGGCCAGGTGGCTGTTTATAGCTGTGAGGCGCCTCAGAGCTGTGCTGCCACCCAGGGGGTTAGGGCGCTCAGAGTTCCCTGGAATTCCCAGCTGTTGGGCTGAGTGTGCTGGGATGCTTCTGTCCAGCTATGAGGCTCCTGTCCTTTTAAGACTTTCAAAAAGTACTTGCTTTTCTTTTTTCCCAGGGGCACCAGCTGCAGGCACCCACTCGCAGGTTTTACTGTTCCATTTCCCTAGTATTCATCACACCACGCACTGTGTGTCTGTACTCACTGTGCGGATGTGTAGGGCTGGTATTTAGCAGTCTTGGGCTCCCTCTCCCTCCCTGCTCTGACTCCTCTCCTCCTTCCTGGGAGCTGGGGTGGGGGCTGTACTCAGGTCCCACCAGGCCACAGCTTGTATCTTACCCCCTTCATGAGGTGCTGTGTTCTGGCTGTTGTGCTGTATCTTCTTGTCTCTCTTTTAGGAATAGTTGTATTTGTTGTAATTTCAAAAATATAGATGGTTTTGGGAGGAGATTTCTGCTGCCCTATTCATGCCACCATCTTGGCTCCTCCTTCTATTGATTACTTTTGTGTGATATGTTCTAAACATTTTAATCATCTATAATACATTTTCCAGGCTCTATATGGAACAAGCAATTTCAAATGTATTGTCATACCTCAGAGGTATTGTGGGTTTGGTTCCAGACCACTGCAATAAACTAAATATTATAATGAAACAAGTCAAATGAATTGTCTGGTTTCCAGTGACAAGTTATATTTACCATATGCAATTGTCTGTTAAGTGTGCAATAGCATTATATCTAAAAAACAATGTATATACCTTAATTAAAAACACTTTTTGCTAAAATATGTGATCAATCATTTGAGCCTTCAGCAAACTGTAATCATGGATCACAGATCACCATAGAAAATGTAGGAATAATGAAAAAAGTTTGAAATATTACAAGAATCACCAAAATGTGACAGAGATATGAAGCAACTAAACACTGTTGGAAAAATGGTGCCAATAGAATGGCTTAACAAAGGATTGCCACAAACTTTTGGTTTGTAAAAAACCCAGTATCTGCAAAGCACAACAAATCGAGATATGCCTGCAATATTTCTCAGTGCTGAAGTTGCTGTTTAAATGGTTCATAAAAATAATGTCAAATAATATTAGCAGTGATGTTTCTCCTTTTCATACTTAATAAGTTAAACCATAACCTACAACATTTTGGCTAACATCTCACAGACTTAGGTACTTTTATTGACAAACTTGGTTCTTTATTGCCAAATTGACGATGGATTTTTTTATTGCTGAAATGCTTTCAAGGTTCTTTCTATAACTTTATCCAGAAATAATATTTTCAGGTTATATTTTAAGTGGAATACCTCAAGAAAGAGAAACAAAATTTTAAAAGGGAGAGAATAAATAGAATAGATAGGATTAACATAAGCAGATGATAAATTGAATCAATTCCAGAGTTACATTTATAAAAAAGTGTAAACCATGGTAGATTTTATCCATGTTGTTTACTTAGAAACCTGTGTTGAAATGATACAGAGAATTAATAATGACAAAATTGGATTTTTATTAGTGATTATATGTTATTTTTTAAATAAAAAATGGAACAAAGGGAAATACTTGACAAAAAAGCATTCTGCAAACTTACAAGAAAATCTTACTTTTCCTCCAAACTATATTGGCTATTCACAGATATCCTGTTTTATTCAACTTATTGCTAGATAATTTGCCTTATTTTATGTGGGAAAAATATTTTTTTCTAAATCAATGATAATTAAGATTTTGCTTCCAAATTTTAATGGATATGTTTACTTTTCTGAATTTATAATCTGGTAAGCACTAAAGAATCATCTTCGATTCATGTCCTAGAAATTTCTGTAATGTTGGTGAGTCAAAGCTCTGAAATGTGTGTTATTTATAAAACAATGCAACTTCAGCTCTAGAAACATCTTAAAGCTGTGGTAATCCAGGTCCCTCTTGCTTTTGACCATCAATAGTAAGATTTTCTATGTAAAAATATCATAGGAGCAATTTATAATAGAGGATTTCTTTAAGGATCTGTCACACCTTAAAGAGAGGTTGAATTATTTTTGTAAATTTTTCATAACATTGAGTTCTATAGTTTTGAAAATAGCAGAAGTAAAGATCCCATGATATTAAAGAAGTATGTGAAATTTTAACACCAGCAAATCTGTCAAACAACAGGCAGAGCAACATGCAGTTTCCACCAAGAGCCTCAAAAGGAATAGAGTTGCAAATTTTGTGAAGGAGGATTACTCTGAGCAATGGTATGTCAGGTTTAAAAATGTGAAGCAGGACAGGAGGAAGCCAAGATGGCGGTATGAGTAGGACAGTGGGAATCTCCTCCCAAAAACATATATATTTTTGAAAATACAACAAATACAACTAATTCTAAAACAGAGATCAGAAGACACAGGACAACAGCCAGATAACATCCACACCTGTGAGAGCCCAGCTCCTGGTGAAAGGGGTAAGATACAAGCCCCGGCCTGGGGGGACCCGAGCACGCCTCCCCCCAGTTCCCAGCAGGAGGAGAGGAGTCGGAGCGGGGAGGGAGAGGAAGCCCAGGACTGCTAATCACCCAGCCCCAGCCATCCGCACCAGAGCACAGACACAGTGCATGGGTGGAGGGCTGGAAACTAGGGAAACAGGGAAGCAAGACCTCTGAGCAGGTCCTGAGGCCGGTGCCCCTGTGACAAAGAAAAGAGAGTGCTTTTTGAAAATCTTAAAGGTACAGGGATGCCACAGCTGGACGGAAACAACCCAGGTCACAGTCCAGCAGCTGAAAATTCCAGGGAAATCCAGGCGCACTAACCCCCTGGGCAACAGCTCTGAGACACCTCACAGAGGTAAACAGCCAAACAGACCCCCATTCATTACCCTTCCGGGGCCCTGCCAAAGCAGACAAGTAGCCTGAGGCTGGCCACGCCTTCAGCAAGGGAGCTTCCTCCGTACCAGGGGGACAAGATACAAAGACCGAGTCTACACACAATTGCCCAACACAAGCAACTAGGGATTGCAGCTGTCCCAATAAAGTAAGGTCAGGAGCCAAGTGGAAAGCTGATAGATGTGCCAATAGCACTCCACTGCACCGATCAACATGAAAAGGCAAAAAAATTTGATCCAGACAAGACTAACCTAGACAGCTTTGGCATCTGCTACATCTTCCCCTGAGAAGAAACCTGGGGAGATAGATTTAACCAGTCTTCCTGAAAAAGAATTCAAAACAAAAGTCATAACCATGCTGATGGACTTGCAGAGAAATATGCAAGAACTAAGGAAGGAGAATACAGAAATAAAACAAGCTCTGGGAGGACTTCAAAACAGAATGGACGAGATGCAAGAGACCATTAATGGACTAGAAAACAGAGAACAGGAACGCAGAGAAGCTGATGCAGAGAGAGATAAAAGGATCTCCAGGAATGAAAGAATGCTAAGAGAGCTGAGTGACCAATTGAAACTGAACAATATCCGCATTATAGGGGTACCAGAAGAAGAAGAGAGAGAAAAAGGGATAGAAAGTGTCTTTGAAGAAATAATTGCCGAAAACTTCCCCAAACTAGGGGAGGAAATGGCCTCTCAGACCACAGAGGTACACAGAACTCCCATGACAAGGGATCCAAGGAGGGCAACACCCAGACACATAATAATTAAAATGGCAAAGATCAAAGACAAGGACAAAGTATTAAAGGCAGCCAGAGAGAAAAAAAAAGGTTACCTACAAAGGAAAAACCATCAGGCTATCATCAGACTTCTCAACAGAAAACCTACAGGCAAGAAGAGAATGGCATGATATACTTAATGCAATGAAACAGAAGGGCCTCTAACCAAGACTACTGTATCGTGCATGAATATCATTTAAATATGAAGGAGGGATTAAACAATTCCCAGACAAGCAAAAGTTGAGGGAATTTGCCTCCCACAAACCACCTCTACAGGGCATCCTACAGGGACTGCTCTAGATGGGAGCACTCCTAAAAAGAGCACAGAACAAAACACCCAACATATGAAGAAGGGAGGAGGAGGAATAAGAAGGGAGAGAAATAAAGAATCATCAGACCATATTTATAATAGCTCAATAAGCGAGTCAAGTTAGAAAGATAGTAAAGAAGCTAACCCTGAACCTTTGGTAACCACAAACTTAAAGCCTCCAATGGCAATAAGTACATACCTTTCAATAATCACCCTAAATGCAAATGGACTGAATGCACCAATCAAAAGACACAGAGTAATAGAATGGATAAAAAAGCAAGATCCATCCATATACTGCTTATAAGAGACTCACCTCAAACCCAAAGAAATGCACAGACTTAAAGTCAAGGGATGGAAAAAGATATTTCATGCAAAAACACAGAGAAAAAAGCAGGTGTTACAATACTAGTATCAGATAAAACAGAGTTCAAAATAAAGAAAGTAACAAAAGATAAAGAAGGACATTACATAATGATAAAGGGCTCAGTCCAACAATAGGATATAACCATTATAAATATATATGCAGCCAATACAGGAGCACCAACATCTGTGAAACAAATACTAACAGAACTAAAGGTGGAAATAGAATGCAATGCATTCATTCTGGGAGACTTCAACACACCACTCACTCCAAAGGACAGATCCACCAGACAGAAAATAAGTAAGGACACAGAGGCACTGAACAACACACTAGAACAAATGGGACCTAATAGACATCTACAGAACTCTACATCCAAAAGCAACAGGATACACATTCTTCTCAAGTGCACATGGAACATTCTCCAGAATAGACCACATACTAGGCCACAAAAAGAGCCTCAGTAAATTCCAAAAGATTGAAATCCTACCAACCAACTTTTCAGACCACAAAGGCATAAAACTAGAAATAAACTGTACAAAGAAAGCAAAAAGGCTCACAAACACATGGAGGCTTAACAACACTCTCCTAAATAATCAATGGATCAATGACCAAATCAAAATGGAGATCCAGCAATATATGGAAACAAATGACAACAACAACAACACAAAGCCCCAACTACTGTGGGACACAGCAAAAGCAGTCTTAAGAGGAAAGTATATAGCAATGCAGGCATATTTAAAAAAGGAAGAACAATCCCAAATGAATGATCTAATGTCACAATTATCGAAATTGGAAAAAGAAGAACAAATGATTCCTAAGGTCAGCAGAAGGAAGGACATAATGAAGATCAGAGAAGATATAAATAAAATTGAGAAGAATAAAACAATATCAAAAATCAATGAAAGCAAGAGCTGGTTCTTTGAGAAAATAAAGAAAACAGATAAGTCTCTAGCCAGACTTATTAAGAGGAAAAGAGAGTCAACACAAATCAAGAGAATCAGAAATGAGAAAGGAAAACTCACAATGGACCCCACAGAAATACAAAGAATTATTAGAGAATACTATGAAAACCTATGTGCTATCAAGCTGGAAAATGTAGGAGAAAAGGACAACTTCCTAGAAAAATACAACCTTCCAAGACTGACCCAGAAAGAAACAGAAAATCTAAACAGACCAATTACCAGCAATGAAATTGAAGTGGTAATCAAAAAACTACCCAGGAACAAAACCCCCGGGCCAGATGGATTCACCTTGGAATTTTATCAGACATACAGGGAAGACATAATACCCATTCTCCTTAAAGTTTTCCAAAAAATAGAAGAGGAGGGGATACTCCCAAACTCATTCTATGAAGCTAACATCACCCTAATACCAAAACGAGGCAAAGAGCCCACCAAAAAAGAAAACTACAGACCAATATCCCTGATGAACGTAGATGCAAAAATACTCAACAAAATATTAGCAAACCGAATTCAAAAATACATGAAAAGGATCGTACACCATGACCAAGTGGGATTTATCCCAGGGGTGTAAGGACGGTACAACATTTGAAAATCCATCAACATCATCCACCACATCAACAAAAAGAAGGACAAAAACCACATGATCATCTCCATAGATGCTGAAAAATCATTCAATAAAATTCAACATCCATTCATGATAAAAACTCTCAGCAAAATGGGTTTAGAGGGCAAGTACCTCAACATAATAAAAGCCATATATGATAAACCCACAGCCAACATCATACTGAACAGCGAAAAGCTGAAAGCTTTTCCTCTGCGATCGGGAACAAGACAGGGATGCCCACTCTCCCCACTGTTATTTAACATAGTACTGGAGGTCCTAGCCACTGCAATTAGACAAAACAAAGAAATACAAGGAATCCATATTGGTAAAGAAGAAGTTAAACTGTTAGTATTTGCAGATGACATGATATTGTACATAAAAAACCCTAAAGACTCCACTCCAAAATTACTAGAGCTAATATCGGAATTCAGCAAAGTTTCAGGATACAAAATTGACACACATAAATCTGTGGCTTTCCTATACAGTAACAATAAACTAATAGAAAGAGAAATCAGGAAGACAATTCCATTCACAGTAGCATCAAAAAGAATAAAATACCTAGGAATAAACCCAACCAAGGAATACCATTTGACCCAGGAATTCCACTTCTAGGAATTTACCCTAAGAATGCAGCACTCCAGATTGAAAAAGACAGATGCACCCCTATGTTTATAGCTGCACTATTTACAATAGCCACAATATGGAAGCAACGTAAATGTCCATAAGTAGATGAATGGATAAAGAAGAGGTGGTACATATACACAATGGAATATTACGCAGCCCTAAGAAAAAAACAAATCCTACCATTCAAAACAACATGGATGGATCTAGAGGGTATTATTTTCAGTGAAATAAGCCAGGCGGAGAAAGACAGGTACCAAATGATCTCACTCATATGTGGAGTATAAGAACAAAAGAAAACTGAAGGAACAAATCAGCAGCAGAAGGACAGAACCCTAGAATGGACTAATAGTTACCAAAGGGAAAGGGATTGGGGAGAACGGGTAGGAAGGGAGGGATAAGGGCCAGAAGAAAAGAAAGGGGGCATTATGATTAGCATGTATAGTGTTGGGGGTCACGGGGAGGGCTGTGCAACACAGAAAAGACAAGTAGTGTTTCTACAGCATCTTACTATGTTGAAGGGCAGTGACTGTGAACTTGGTGACAAGTAGTGATTTTACAGCATCTTACTATGTTGATGGACAGTGACTGTGAATGGAGATGTGGAGGGGACTTGGTGAAGGAGGAAGCCTAGTAAACATAATGTCCTTCATGTAATTGTAGATTAATGATACCAAAATAAATCAAATAAAAAAAATGTGAAGCAGGGTTGGTTAAACATGTCCCTGCTATTTGAATTTGTATCATTCTTTATGTGGGTGGACAGAGCTGTTTAGCTGAAATTATTTCATGGTTATTGATTATTCATGTAAAACTATTTTTGGCATGTCTGCCTTTGCTCATGGGTATCATTTTATTAGTTATGCTGGCCATGTTTTTTATGTGTGTAACATTAATATTCACCATAGTGAGGGGGACATTGAATTAAATAGGAATAAATGTTCTGAGGTAGCCTTTACTTAATTTGAAGTTAGCTCTGTAATATTGCATTCATTCTGACACTCAACCATTCAGTTGGGAGACCTGACCTCCTAGCCCTGCATTTCTGAAGCTAGTCTTAATGCTGTCTTTATTTAGTTTTCAATTAGGGCATGGCAAGAAGGATAACACATTTGGTAGTTACACATAATGTGTTAGAAGTTACATTTCTTAATTTTTAACATGGAGCTTCTTTTTGCTATGATGCTTTTTTCCTCGTCTTTGAATTTATCTTTTTTTTATGATTTTGATTTGGGAAGCAAAGCTTTCCTTATTCTGGCCTTATTTTTTCCCCTTTCCCTTTCATATTTCCCCAACCTTTGAAAAGTCTATAATTATACTTACTATTTAAAACTTGCCTTCAATTGCCAAGACACCATAAAACCTTACTTTTATTTAAACTTGCATTAAGTTTAACTCTAGGCTCATACTTCACAAAGAATATGCATTGTTGCAAAACACAGTCAACTGCGTTGTATTAATGGTGTGGCACTCATGCAATAAAGCTGACAGTAGTTTATGGGGACATACATAAAAGGAATCATTTGTGACTGTTTGTGAGCTTTACTATAGGATGGGCTAAAGTTGATCCATCCAGTCATTTTTGTTTTATGTGCCCTTGCTGGCATTTCCATAGGAGAAAGTTGATAGATTTAGGTACTGTTGTAACTACATGGACTGTGACCATGTGCCACTTAATCTAGTCAATATAAACATCTATAATCAGTTGGCAGCATTCTGATAAAGAGATGGAATGATAAGGCTAAAATCAATTTTTGTAAGTCCTTCTAAGAATGTTTCCAGTGTTCACAAAAGAACATGGAATACAGTCAAACCTTTAGAAGGCAAACTAAACAGTTAAAAGCAAGAGATACTGGTACATTTATGAGTGTTTCTTAACCATGGTGATTCGAAATTTCTTGAAAGTGTAAAACGTACTATTTAGATTGTCTCTGTCTCCTCATACTTTGTGGTCTACTGAAAAGTAAAAGAAAATAATTGTAACGATCATGATGGTGCTCTGTTGGTCCCTCTATGGTAACCAACTGGCAGATAGCTCTAAGTGACCCTCCACCCTCAGCATTTACACACACACACACACACACACACACACACAGTGTAGGAAAAAAGAAGAAATTTGATTGATGGGAACAGGAGCTCAAAAAGCCAATATTTCAATTGATTCTTTTTTCCCATCCTAAATAGCACTTTATTCTCTATTGTTACATGTTGTCTGCCCAGGGATTTGCAATCCTAGCATCTTAATGAGTACATGATTTTTGTGTTATTAAACTTGGTTTAAAAATACACAAATCAACTCATAATCCTTTACTTCTTCTTATGTGTTCATTGAAAGATTTTCATAGTACCTGACTGTGCATAAAACATATGAAATTCAGTAGATATACTACTAAAGAGTAACATGTTTTTCACTCTGCTTTTCTTTTGTATCTATCATGTATATGACTAATCTATTTGTATTGCCCCAATCTTCTGCTATTCTACAGGTAATAAGAAATATATCACCACCAAAATCTCTTTAGTCTACATATGTTACACTATGATTTTAATGAGTTGCTACCTTTAATTCTGAAACAACTAAGTTAGAACAGATAAAACAGGAATGATATGCTAAGTTGTTTAAATTTTATGCATGTCACAAGGCTCTTGGAAATACCAGATGTTGTTAATTAGTGCCAGTAATCATAAAGGAGCAAATGTTTAAGCAAAATCAGTTATTTCTGAATTATTTAATAGTGAAAGTAGTATTATATATTTTATTTTTATATACAGTTTAGAAAGTAACATGAATATATTTTAATTTCAAGGCATAAATTCAGTTTGTGAAAATAATCTGAAGGCTTTTTTAAAAAATGTTTCAGAGTGGGTAGATTTTTGTGATGAATTATACTCAAATTTTAGTAAAGATTCATAAGTTCTACAACATTGACCATTATGATATACTAACTATAATAGCAACAGAAATTGATATCACGTTGAAGATTTACATGAACAATTGTACCACAATACCCTCAAATCAAAGTAAATAAGAATGGAAATACAATTTGTAAAGAAGACACCAGGAAAATCATGGGTTCATGATATAAGTGAAAATACCATTTTTCCTTAATCCTTGTTATCAATTGCAGTGCACATTTGTTATTTTAGCTGCCCAGTATCCATTACTTTTTCATGTTAATATTCCCTCAGATTAGCTTTGGGACAAATAACCTCTCTCCCATTCTTTTTCAGTGTGTGCTTTGTGTTATGCATTATTACATCTTCTGCTGCAGGGTTTGACATATGTCTTAAACATGGCCAATAACCCCATTATATCCCAATTAGCAAAGGGATATTCATGCATTCCAACCATAGTGAACGTGATATACTTTGGGAGGTTGAGTGCATGCTCTTATAAGGAAAACAGTATCTGTTCTTAATTTGATGTATGATGGTTATAATACTAACATTGCTGGTAGCCAGTGTCACCTGGAAGAGAAGAGCCTAAGAGTGAAATTAACATAGAGAAAATAAGAAACCATAGTTGGAAGTAGATCAGGTCTTATAAATATCATTTGAGTCCTTAAAATTTGCTTAATCCCCATATTAGATTATTCAAAAAAAATTCTTCATTTGTACTTAGAGTGATATGAATTAAGCTTTCTTACACTTGCACCTGAAACAACATAAACTGATACACAATATAGCAGCAAGATATATTTTTGTTCATTTGTTTATTGATTTGTTTTCACTTTTTTTTAACTTTCCTTGATGTCTAATAATGTTCAACCCCACTTCTCATTACTATACTGTCAGCATTTTAAAACACTCTGGAATCTGCAACTTTCCAGGAAACCTCACTTTATTCCCACTGAGTATTATATAAAAGTAATGGTAAAAGGAAAAATCACAGTTTAAGACTCACATTAGAGAGAATATTCCAAGTGGGTAGTGACCCTTATTACCACAATATTACCTAAATCAGGGGATTCCCTGTTTCAACCCCAATATGAAAAAAGCTTATAAGTTTTCACTCCTGTACTTTTAATAAGAAAAATTAGAAAAACTGAAATAACATTTTTGAGCCAATCAGAGACTGAGATTGCAGAAAAACCAGCATTCTAAAATATGAGAGATAGATGCCTCCAGAGTAACACAGAAACTGAGACCTGTTTATCTAGAGCAGAAGCCACTGAAGCCATAAATTGCTAGAAATTCAAATAATAATTTTGATGAATTGATGGAGGTTGAGTATGGACTAGGATGAGTGAAAAATTCCTGAGGTCTTTGGCCCCACACTTTTCCCTCCAGTTAACCCAACAGTTTCTAAAGATATGGAAACAAGAAAGATACACTTCCTAAAATGAAGAAAAGACAAATAACTGTTTTGAAAGATGCCCAGAGACAACTCCATAACAAAGGCCTTCTCTCTAGGGGAAAGGACTTCTCTAAAGGGTGATTCTAAACCTTCATCCTATATGGGGCAACGGAATTCCTTCCCACTATATAACTTTTAGCCTTCCAGTCTTACCTAAGGGAGAAAATATTTAACAGGACAGGACTTCAAGTAAACACATTGTGAAGAGAGTAAAATTTAGGTGGAAAATAGTTAAACCACTAGAAGATAAAGAAACATGGAAAGGCCATAGCCCCAAGACACAAGCATAGTAATAGAAACTTAATCAGAATATTATAGACTATTCCCCTTTCCCCACGCTATAGCACTACAACAGCAGGGCATTATAATAGTAAATTTTAGCTAAAAATACTGCAAGACATAGCTTCGCCCTGAGTAGCAGCAAAAAGGGAAGCCATAGAGCCAAGAAAAGAGACAAAAAAGGACAATACATAAATTTGAAACCTCTAGAAACTGTAGCTACAATAGACATTAAATACAAAGCTATCTCTAGCTAGATTATCACAAATCCTTATAATTTATGTGATTATCATAATAATCTCATGATAATCACAATTAATAGATTATCATAAATCCTATTTATCTGACTACCTATTACCTAACACATGTCCAGGTTTCAAAAAAATTATAAGGAATTCAAAAATGCAGGAAAATATACAATCCAATTTTCTGAGGACTCAGATATGATACAGATATTGTAATTATAAAATGACTAGTATTAATATGTTAATAGCTCTAATGGAAAAAGCGAACACCATGCAAGAGCACATGTGAAATGTAGGATGAATTAAGGAAAGTTTAAAAAATAATTTAGTAAAGAAAAAATGCAGTAAGAAGAATTAAGAACACCTTCAATGAGTTTATCAGTAAACTCAGCATGACTAAAGAAAGAATCAATGAAATTGAAGATAGACCAATAGAAAGTCCCCAAACTAAAAACCAAACAGAGAGTAAAAGAACAGAACATTCAAGAACTTTGAGAACAATGTCCAAAATGTAACATGTGTATAATCATAACATCGAAAGGAGAAGAAAGAGAACCAAGCAAAAGAAATGTTTGCTCTAGTAATGACTACAAACTTCCCAAAATTAATTATAAACAACAAACCACAAATGGAAAAATCTCAGAAAGCACCAAGCAGCATAACTATCAAAAAACTTACATGTGTACATACTATATTCAAATTTCAGGAAACCAAAGGCAAATATAAATATTTTGAAGGAAACCAGAGGCAGGGAGCAAAAATGCCTTACCTATATAAGAATGAGAAAAGTTGAAGTGGACTCTTCATTAGAACCCATGAATGCAATAAAGGACTGAAGAAACATTTAGTGTTAAGAGGAAGTATTTTAGCAACTTAGAATTCTATACTCCATAAAATAATTATCCTTCAAAAATAAAGAAAAAAATAAAGACTTTATCTCACAAAGTAAATCAGGGTATCTATCATAGGTAGACCTGCCCTACAAGAAATGTTAAAACAAATGTTTTCAGGGAGAAGGAAAATAGTACAGGTCATTAAGTAAGTATACCTAAAAAAAAAAAAAAAAAAACGAACATCAGACAAGGAATAAGTGAAAACAAAATCTTTTATATCTTTATTCTTTATTTATCTACAGGATAACTGTTTTACTAAAGCAATAATTATAGCAATATGTTGGGTTAACGTGGCATATGGATAAGAAGTACTCTATTAATCGTGAGTACTCGGTGTAAGTTACCTACAGCATATGTCAACAGGGAGAGGAACACAAGAAATATGTTATGATTAGTTACAAGTATATATTGGAAACTCTTGGAAAATTATGTATTTCTTAAAAAATAAGCATGAGAACAGATAAAATGGAAAAGCATAAAATTGTCAATGATAACTAGAAAAATCAGAAAACCATGGAGAAAAAAATGAAACAGCAAATGCAATGAATAGAAAATACTTACAAAGATAGTGTATATTAATCCAACTATACCAATAAGTACTTAAATGAGAATGTTCTAAATCCACCAAGAAAAAAAGAATATATAATGTCAGAGTAGATAAAACAAAGACAAGAACCAACTAAATGTTGTCTGAAAGAAACTCTTTGGTAAATTAGATGTAAAAGGATTGAGAAAAGTAAGCCATAATAACACAAATCAAAAGAAATTTGAAGTATTTCTACTCCAGACAAAGCAGAATTCAGAACAGTGAAGATTATCAGAGATAAATAGGGTATTACAAAATTATAAAAGAGTCTGTTCTCCACAAAGACATAACAATATCACACGTGTATGGGCCAGAAAATAAAAATATATGAAGAACTGATGGAACTGTAAGGAGAAATAGGTAAATCTACTGTTGTAACTGGATACTGCCAACACCCCTGTATGGGTAACTGACAGATTCAAAACGTAGAACTTCAGTAAGAATAAAAATAGTACGAGCACTGACCATTAACATGACCTCATTGATATTTATAGAATTTTCCATCCTGCAACAACAGAATACATATTCTTCTCAAACTCAATTACAACATTCACCAAGGCAGACCACATTTTGAGCCATAAAATACACCTTAAGGAATTTAAAAGAAGAGATATCATAAAAAGTATGTTCTGAGACAAAAAAGTAGTTAAATTAGAAATCAATCATAGAAAGATAGATGCAAAATCCCACAATATTTGAAGATTAAACAACACACTTCTCAAGAACAGATGGGCTACATATGTCTCAAGAGAAAACATATTTCAAACTAAATGAAAATGAAAATCAACTTGTCAAAATTTGTGGGATTATTTCCACTTACAGCACTGCAATATAAGGAGATCCGCAGACTTTCCAGCAAAACTAGAGAAAATTATTTAAATAAATCAAATAATCTCTGAAAAGGGACTTAAGTGCATAGCTAAAATGGAGAATATTTTTTCCAGGAAAATCCGTTCAATCTCAGTAAGAACAATGAGTCTGGCATTTGAGCCACCAAAGCTTCCACCCTCCCTTACTCTCAGTGATACAGACAAGTTTTTGTGTGGACATATTTTTTCATTCTAGTGGATAAATATCTAGGAGTGAAATTGCTGGGTCAAATGATAATTCTATATTTAATGTATTGAAGAACTGCAAGACTGTTGTTTTGAAGTAGTAACAACATTTTGTATTTCCACCATGAGTGTTTGAGGATTCCAGTTTCTCTACATGTTCATCAAAACTTGGCAATTTTCTGACTTTTTGTTGTGTAATATTAGGAAATGTAAATTGATATCTTCTTGTTGTTTTGATTTGCATTTCCCTGATGACTAATGATGTTGAGTATCTTTTTGTGTGTTTATGGTCCATATGAATATCTTCCTTAAAGAAATGCTTATTTGTATCATTTTCCTAGTTTCAAATTGGGTTATCATTTTTTTATTAAATTATAAATATACTTTATATAATCCAGATAAAAGCCCTTTATCGAATATATGATATGCAAAGTTGTCTCTGATTCTGTGACTTTTTTCACTTTCTTGATAGCATGATTTGAAAGACAAAGTTTGTAGTTTTGATGAGGTTGAATTTTTCTTTTGTTGATTGTAGTTTTGGTGTAATATCTAAGAATCTATTGGACAATCCATGGCCAAGAAGACAGACCCTTATGTTTCTCCTAAGAAATTTTTAAACACACACACACACTTTTTTGTGTCTATGTGGGTGTGTTTTGTGTCTATGTGAGTCTCAGCCTATTGATAGTGACCCTATCAGCTGAGAATGCCTGGGGCACTCAACTTATGCTAATTGTGTTTTTAATTTTGAATCCTAGTTGTTTATTTAATACAATGTGGGTAAAATTGCAATATTTCCAGAGTCTCTTGTCTAGTCTCAGTGCTTCTCCATATCTACTTCCAAGGGGTGGAGAGAAGTAGTCCATCTCCATACCAATAGGTAATTACAGACAGAGTGAGGGTATATCTGGACCAGAGAGGTTTGGTGTGGCCCCTCTTTGCAGCCAGGTCATGAGACACAGTTGAACAGAAATGGGCAACTTCTTGTAAGCAAGAAATGGGTTTCTCCTGCTTTATTTCAACCTTTGATTGATTTCAGCTTCAAAGGTAATTTACCTGGGGTTGGGAACATATTTTCCCCCAGAGTTACACATATTTAATATCATGTTTTCAGACTCTGGCATTACAAACTAAGAAAAAATTCAACCCCCTCAAACTTTCTTATAGCTTGCTGTATTTTTTTCCTGTGCTTTTTCATACTTTAAGATAGAACTATTCTCTTTTTACTTGAAAACAAAAGAATAAACATAGTTATAGTGCTGTCAATTGAAACTGATATAGTATTAAACACTCATATTTATTTCAACATTGTTTCACAGATAAAAGTGGGAAGTAAATAAGAACTGTATGCTACATACAAGCATTTGATTAAAGAAGTGATACTTATAAATACATATAACACAATTATTTACAGCCATTGATGTCATTTTAAAACCTTCACTGAAAATTAGTCAAAGATATAAGCTACTCTATAACATTTAGAGATAAAAAGCAAAATATGTAAATTTAATACTATGTTTAGTAAGCAGTTTCATTATTTATTCTTACTAAGTATGTAGGTATCCAGTGATCATTAATTAGTCAATTTAATATTATTGCAACACACTACGCAACACTGTTGATTTTAAGAAGTGGTCAGAATAAATAATTTAATGAAACAATTTATATTTTTCATAATCTTAAGCACTATCTAGAAGTAATACTAGCCTATGATCTTTAAAAGTTTAGCAAAAAGTTACCTCAGATTAGTCTCATAGAAAAAAATCAGAAAATTTTATGAAAATTACAATATATGCTTGTATTATTCACCACACTAATGCACTCAATGAAAAGAAATATAGCTTATTGATAACTCAATAATTTTGAATCAAAATTATTAAACCAATATAACTTTTCAAATGATTGACCTTAATTATGTGAACTTGGAAGCTTACATTAAGATGTTTCTGATAGCAGTTTCTGTATGAAGGATCGCTTTTTATAGCCTCACTTTAAAAACCACAAGTTATTTTCCTTATTTTCTGTGAATTTGGGAAATATTACATTTTGTAAGTATTTATATTTATTATCTGCTAATTAGAATGGAGCTTCTTCACTGTCAAAAATGTAATAATCTAATTTATAAATACCCTCTGGAAATAGGGAAATATTTCAAACTCATGCAATGAAAGGTAATTTTTCTGAATTATACATGCACTGACAGGCAGATCTTTAGCTAACTTAAAAATGTAAGGCTACAGTTCAAAAGTAAACTAGAAACATAAAAGCATATTGCTGTATTTAATTAAACAAAGAACAAAATGACTAACAAACTGAATTCTCAGATATCTCTCAGCCAAAGAGAGTAAATTTCCATTATTCATTCAAAAGAGGTCACAAAATGGAGAGATCATAAAACCAAATTCTCATTCATTGCAGCAAACAATGAGGAAGAATACATTGGCCATATGCCCATCAGAAACAAAAACACAAAAGCAATAGGAATAGAAACAGTCAGCTATATTAAAGTTCTAATGCAATTTGGGATAAACTTCAAGAACCAACAAAAGACATGCTTAGGCTTAGACTACTAGGTGTACATATTCAGCAATATGGTTTAGTTGATGCCATCAGTTCCATCTATTTGGGTGTCTTAAACTCCAAAGCTGTTCAAATATAATTTTTAAAAGATTAAAACACATGATTCCTATGCAAAGATGAAGTGAACATGTATGAATTATCTTATTTAACTTATTAATGAGGAACCAGTAAGATTTTAAAACTTCCTCAAAGTTCATGGGAGAAGCTAGCTTATTTATAAGCAATTTAATAAATTACTGTTAGAATATGTTTAAAGAGTCTAACATAAATATGGTTAATGTCTATATGGCCATAGTCTGTAGCATATGGGATACATTTTCACTAAACAAAAGTATATCTCTACCATACAGTAATCTATAAGTGAATATGTAACCTTGCTATGTCTGTGATCTTTAATAGTAAATATTGATTAAAACGAAATACATTGCCCTAGATAGTCTTTGGCTGGCCTTCATTACCATGTGTGATTGAAAGAAACTATTACTATTACCTTCTTTTTATGCCTTGTTTCCAAATATTTGATACATTTTCATTAGAGTTAGTAAAATCAAAGTCCATTAGAGAGCTCTGCAAATTTCCTTGAGTTGTATTTGTAGTCTAGGGTTTCACAAAAGTTTCAGAAAAAGATTAAACCACATTTTATCTTGTATGTTGAATACTTCATTTCCTCCCAGGAAATCTGAGCATTCCCATGGACTTCAAGTTTGGCATAGCAAATCCTTAAGTCAAAGTTATAGTTACTGACCCAGTCATGATACTGAATACATTGAAAAGCAGAAGAGAACCAAAGTTTGGTTGTATGACTAGTGCCTGCCTCTTCTGAATATATTTCCATCTAGGAACCTCACTATTTCTACTCCTAAACTATAATGAGTGGGGAGGGGAAAAGTATCAATTTTATCAAGGAGAAAGCATAATTTGATCATTAAAATATTTTGGATTATTTTGCTTTAAAATACGGTTAATATACAAATAAATCAGGGAATATTTAAGAATGATAAAGCATGTTAATAGTAATTATAACAGATTAATAGTTATAAACTTGGACTATATTAGACAGATCAGGATACATGCTTACCCTGTAAGCATCAGGATGCATGCTTACCTTGTAAGAAATATTGAAATTGCTTACAAAATACTAAAAACTGGAACTGTCATTGCAGTAAAAGAACATATTTTTATATTCTATCATGCTCATATTTTATCTAATCTGTGAATATTTCAATTTGTTAAAAGGTATTTAATCTTATTAATTGCATTTAATTGTGTGTTGGTTTGATATGATTTCAAATCCACCTGTTTATGACAAAAACAAAGAACATTTTTATAAGTAAATTTGTTTTGATATAATAATGAAGTAGGTTGTGTCAAGATGTCATCATCTTATCTGTTCTCACTGATAAGAACCCAGAAGCCCAGCTGCTGAAGGGCCCCAATGGTGGCTTATCAATAAAAACATATACAGAAGCAACTTGGCAAGGGGACATTTAGACTATAAATACTGAGAGTTTGTGAGGACAACCCAAGAGTGTTTGGTCTGGGCAACGCTATGCTTTGCTGATCTAAACAGCTCTCTGAAGATCTTGGGGCATAACTCCTGCTACACTAAAGTAAAAGGTTTTACTGGCAGTAGTGAAAACCTTGTGCCAGTCCCATGAAGGGGATCTCTTTGCCCATCAACATCAGCATTGTCATTCTCCAGCAAAGTGCTGTAGCAATAGGAAACTTACTTTTGTTCTGGCAGCTGAATGTCTGCTCTCGGTTAAGCCATGTCTCCCAAGAACCAAGTCCTGTTAAAGTACACAACTAAATTTGGAATTAACTCTTTTCAAATCCTCTTGCCTGGACCAATATTGTGATTAATCTAGCACTGATTTGGAGTATGTTATTTCTTTATTGGCTTACTAGGAGAGACTGTTCTGCATGCTATTGGCTTGTGAAATTCCAACAGTGAACCTGTGTTAGATAAATTGCTGGCAACTCAGTCTTTGAACATTATATTTGCTCCCAAAACAAAGCAAATGGAAAACATCATAGAAGTGGGTTAAGATAAAACATGAGTAACTGTCTTTGATGTTAGAAAGAAAATATTTTAAAATAAAAAACATGATTAAATAAGTGTCAGTTCTAGAAAGAGTATGAAATTACATATTTTTTCACAATTACTCTGAGGACGTGAATTCCTTACTTTGTTATGGCATAGAATCGGCACTTCTAAAAATTTGGATGTTACATCATATGAGATAGTGAATAATTTGTCATTTATATCCCCACTTAACCCTACTGTTGTTTCTGGGTGCAGATTATACCATGCCTTTTTAAGAAATTAAAGGGGATAGCTACTACTCCCATAAAGTCTATACTTGTTTAATCAGTCACTTTTTAAAATAAAAATTCTTTAACAAGTTGGCTGCTGCTGATTAGACAATAGAGATGAAGGGGTTCAAGGAATACATGAATGTCTGCAACCAGCTCCAGACTTATGGAGTAAATAATTTTAATAATTAAAAGAAACAGATCTTCCAGTATGAAAACTTGAAACAAAACCACTAAGTAGGGAAGGATGGAATTGGAAACCCCAAATAAATAGCTATCTTAGACTAATACCATATTTAAAACTTACCATCAAGAAAATTGAGTTTAAATTATTTGTACAGATTAGTCATCTCTCAGAGTTCAAATAGTATATGGAAATTATCCTTTGAAGAAGTAGCTGAATTAAAAAAAATAGGATCATCTGTAGAAGGTCTGAGGTAACCTTTGTGTACAGTAAGGTTCTTATTGGCATTGTCTTTCCCTCTTATAACATCTTATTCTTATTCCCTCACAGCCTAGCTACCAACATCACCACTATTACTACAACCATTCATTCATTAACATGTCTACTCCATCATTCTAACAAAGGACCCCTTAATAAAAAGAATAGCTTTTTTATGAGTTTATTTGAATTCTTGAAAGTTGGCAACACACAAGTCAAGAACAGAAAAGAAGAGGAAATTTATTAGTCTCAAGCTTTAAATGACATACAGTGGAAGTGATTTCACATGAGAGAAATACAGGTATAAGTATTTCTTTTTGGAACAAAAATTGAAAATTCCAGCCCAGAGAAATTTTATATATAAGCAAAGAAGCAATGTGTCTCCCTTGTTATTTATTATCTAAGTGGTTCCATTATTTGTTTAAATTCTGCCTGAGGGGATTCTTTAGTAACAGGTCCCAATATTTGCATGTAATGCCAAGTCCCTTCTTATTTTATTTAAGATTCTCAAAAAATTGACCCTGTTACTGACATTGTTGAAATGGTAGAAAGATTAAATGTTCTTTTTTATATAAGCTTAAAAATAACTCCCTTGAGGGACAATGGAAAATTCATTTAATATGGTTGTAGGGTAATTTCCTCTTCAATATTTAATCTTGTCTTCCAGAGAACTACAATTTTAATTTTCCCTCATTCTTGAAGTTAAAGGGAAGTAGGAGCTAATACCTTAACATTAGTGTGTTACTTATTTTCTCACATACATTTCTCTGAATCAGTTAAAGAAGTCTCCAAAACAATTCTTCAAGAAATTTAGAAACTGGGACACTTGAATAAAGATACATATCTATTTTTTTCGGCCTTTTAAAAAAAATTTTGCTATCATTAATCTACAGTTACATGAGCAACATTATGGTTACTAGATTCCCCCCATTATCAAGTCCCCACCACATACCCCATTACAGTCACTGTCCAGCATAGTAAGATGCTATAGAGTTACTACTTGTCTTCTCTGTGTGATAATGCCTCCCCCGTGCCCCCCCACCTACATTATGTGTGTTAATAGCAATGCCCCTTTTTTTCCCCTTCCCATCCCTTCCCACCCATCCTCCCCAGTCCCTTTCTCTTTGGTAACTGTTAATCCATTCTTTGGTTCTGTGAGTCTGCCTCTGTTTGTTCCTTCAGTTTATTTTTTGTTCTTTTACTAAACAGATGAGTGAAATCACTTGATACTTGTCTTTTTCCACCTGGCTTATTTCACTGAGCATAATACCTCTAGCTCCATCCATGTTTTTGCAAATGGTAGGATCTGTTTTCTTTTTATGGCTGAATAATATTCCATTGTGTATGTGTAGCACATCTCCTTTATCCATTCATCTATTGATGGACACTTAGGTTGCTTCCAATTCTTGGCTATTGTAAATAGTGCTGTGATAAACATAGGGCTCCATATGTCTTTTTCAAACATGAGCTGCTGCATTCTTAGGGTAAATTTCTAGGAATGGAATTCCTGGGTCCAATGGCATTTCTGTTTTACTTTTTGAGGAACCTCCACAATGCTTTCCACAATGGTTGAACTATTTTATATTCCCACCAGCAGGGTAGGAGGGTTCCCCGTTCTCCACATCCATGCCAACATTTTTTGTTGTTTCTCTTTTGGATGGTGGCCATCCTAATTAGTGTGAGGTGTATCTCATTGTGGTTTTAACTTGCATTTCTCTGCTGATTATTGATGTGGAGCATCTTTTCATGGGCCTGTTATCCATTTGAATTTTTCTTTGGAGAACTGTCTATTCAGATCCTCTGCCCATATTTTAATTGGATTCTTGGATTTTTGTTTGTTGAGCCATGAGAGCTCTTTATATATTTTGAATGTCAGTCCCTTATGAGATATGTCATTTATGAATATATTCTCCAAAATTAGGATGGCTTTTTGTTCTATTGAAGGTGTCCTTTGCTGAATAGAAATATTTCATCTTGATACAGTCTCACTTGGTCACTTTTTCTATTGTTACCCTTGCCTGTGGAGATATGTTCATGAAGAAGTTGCTCATGTTTATGTCCAAGAGATGTTTGCCTATGTTTTTCTAAGAGCTTTATGGTTTCATGACTTACATTCAGGTCTTTAATACATTCCAAGTTTGCTTTGCTGTATGGGGTTAGCCAATAATCCAGTTTCATTCTCTTACATGTAGCTGTCCAATTTTGCCAACACCAGTTGTTGAAGAGTCTGTCATTTCCCCATTGTATATCCATGGATCCTTTATCGTATATTAAAGACCATATATGTTTGGGTTAATATCTGGACTCTCTATTCTATTCCACTGGTCTGTGGGTCTGTTCTTGTGCCAGTAGCAAATTGGCTTGATTACTGTGGCTTTGTCGTAGAGCTTGATGTTGGGAAGCGAGATCCCCCATGCTTTATTCTTCCTTCTCAAGATTGCTTTGGCTATTTGGGGTCTTTTGTGGTTCCATATGAATTTTAAAACTATTTGTTCCAGTGCACTGAAGAATGCTGTTGGTACTTTGATGGGGATTACATTGAATCTGTAGATTGCTTTAGGCAGAATGGCCATTTTGACTATATTAATTCTTCCTAGCCAAGAGCATGGGATTAATTTCCATTTGTTAGTGTCCTCTTTAATTTCTCTTAAGAGTGTCTAGTAGTTTTCAGGGTATAGGTCTTTCACTTCCTTGATTAGGTTTATTCTTTGGGATTTTATTCTTTTTGATGCAGTTGTGAGTGAAATTATTGTCCTCTTTTCTCTTTCTGCTAGTTCATCCTTAGTGTGTAAGAAAGCAACAGATTTCTGTGTATTAATTTTGTATTCTGCAACTTTGCTGAATTTAGATATTAGTTCTAGTAGTTTTGGAGTGAAGTCTTTAGGGTTTTTTTGTACAATATTGTGTCATCTTCAAATAGTGACAGTTTGACTTCTTCTTTACCAATCTGGATGCCTTTTATTCCTTTGTTTTGTCTAATTACCATGGCTAAGACCTCCATTACTATGTTGAATAAAAGTGGGGAGAGTGGGCATCCCTGCCTTGTTTCCAATCTTATGTGAAAAGCTTTCAGCTTCTCACTGTTAAGTATGATGTTGGCTGTGGGCTTGTCATATATGGCCTTTATTATGTTGAGGTACTTGCCCTCTATACTCATTTTGCGGAGAGTTATTGTCATGAATGGATACTGAATTTTGTCAAATGCTTTTTCAGCATCTATGGAGATGATCATGTGGTTTTTGTCCTTCTTTTTGTTGATGTGATGAATGTTGTTGATGGATTTTCGAATGTTGTACCATCCTTGGATCCCTGAGATGAATCCTACTTTATCATGGTGTATGACACCCTTGATGTGTTTTTGAATTTGGTTTCCTAATATTTTGTTGAGTACTTTTGCGTCTATTTTCATCAGGGATATTGGTCTGTAATTTCCTTTTTTTTTTTTGTGGTGTCTTTGCCTGGTCTTGGTATTAGAGTGATGCTGGCTTCATAGAATGAGTTTGGAAGTATTCCCTCCTTTTATTTGGGAAACTTTAAGGAGAATGGGTATTATGTCTTCTCTATATGTCTGATAGAATTCAGGGGTGAATCCATCTGGTCCAGGGTTTTTTTCTTTGGTAGTTTTTTGATTACCGATTCAATTTCGCTGCTGGTAATTGATCTGTTTAGATTTTCTGTTTGTTACTTGGTCAGTCTTGGAAGGTTGTATTTTTCTAGGAAGTTGTCCATGTCTTCAACATTATCAAGTTTTTTAGCATATGGATTCTCATAGTGTTGTCCAATAATTCTTTGTATTTCTGTGGGGTCCGTTGTGATGTTTCCTTTCTCATTTCTGACTCAGTTGATGTGTGTAGATTCTCTTTTTCTCTTAATAAGTCTGGCTAGGGGCTTATCAATTTTGTGTATTTTTCTCAAAGAACCAGCTCTTGGTTTCATTGATTTTTTTCTATTGTTTTATTCTTCTGAATTTTATTTATTTCTTCTATGATTTTTATTATGTCCCTCCTTCTGCTGACTTTGGGCCTCATTTGTTCTTCTTTTTCCAATTTCAATAATTGTGACTTTAGACTATTCATTTGGGATTGTTCTTCCTTCTTTAAATAGGCCTGGGATGCTATATACTTTACTCTCAGAACTGCTTTCACTGCATCCCAAAGAATTTGGGGCTTTGTGCTGTTGTTGTCATTGGTCTCCATATATTGTTTGATCTCTATTTTAATTTGGTCATTGATCCATTTATTATTTAGGATCATATTGTTAAGTGTCCATGTGTTTGTGAGCATTTTTTTTCTTTGTACAATTTATTCTAGTTTTATACCTTTGTGATCTGAGAAGTTGTTTGGTACAATTTGAATCTTTTTTAATTTACTGAGGCTCTTTTTGTGGCTTAGTATGTGGTCTATTCTGGAAAATTTTCTATGTGCACTTGAGAAAAATGTATAACCTGATGCTTTTGGGTGTAGACTTCTGTAGATATCTGTTATGTACATCTGTTCTACTGTACTGTTCAGTGCCTCTGTTTCCTTATTTATTTTCTGTCCTGTTGATCTGTCCTTTGGAGTGAATGGTGTGCTTAAGTCTCCTAAAATGATTGCATTGCATTCTATTTCCTCCTTTGATTTTTAGTATTTGTTTCACATATGTTGGTACTCCTGTTTTGGGTGCATATATATTTATAATAGTTATATCTTCTTGTTGGACTGACCTCTTTATCAGTATGTAAAGTCCTTCTTTGTCTCTTGTTACTTTTGTTGTTTTGAAGTCTATTTTGTCTGATACAAGTACTGCAACACCTGCTTTTTTCTCCCTATTGTTTGCATGAAATATCTTTTTCCACCCCTTCACTTTTAGACTGTGTATGTCTTTAGGTTTGAGGTGAGTCTTTTGTAAGCAGCATATAGATAGGCATTGCTTTTTTATCCATTCTTTTACTCTGTGTCTTTTGATTGGTGGATTCATTCCACTTACATTTAGGGTGATTATCCATAGATATGTACTTTTTGTCATTGCAGTCTTTGGATTCATGGTTACCAAAGGTTCAAGGGTAGCTTCTTTACTACCTAACTGTGTAACTTTAACTCACTTATTAAGCTATTATAAACACAGTTGGATGGTTCTTTATTTCTCTTCTTTCTTATTCTTCCTCATCCCCTGTTTATATATTAAGTGTTTTATTCTGTTCTCTTTTGTCTTTCCTTTGACTGCTTTTGTGGATAGTTCATTTTATTTTTTGCCTGTAGTTAGAATTTGGTTGGCCTGCTTTCTCTGCTATTATTTTATTTTCTCTGGTGACATATATTTAGCCTTAGGAGTACTTCCATCTAGAGCAGTCCCTTTAAAATACCCAATAAAGGTGGTTTCTTGGAGGCAAATTCCCTCAACTTTTGCTTATATAGAAATTGTTTAAACCCTTCTTCAAATTTAAATGATAATTTTGCTAGATACAGTATTCTTGGTTCAAGGCCCTTCTGTTTCATTGCATTAAATAAATCATACCAGTCCCTTTTGGCCTGTAATATTTCTGCTGAGAAGTCTAATGATAGCCTGATGGGTTTTCCTTTTTAGATGATCTTTTTTCTCTCCCTGGCTGCCTTTAATATCCTGTCCTTGTCTTTGATCTTTGCTATTTTAATTATTATATATCATGGTGTTGTCCTCCTTGGATACCTTGTGTTGGGAGATCTGTGGGCTCCCATAGTCAGAGAGACTATTTCATTCCCAAAATTGGGGATATTTTCAGCAATCATTTTTTCAAAGATGCTTTCTATCCCATTTCCTCTCTCTTCTTCTTCTGGTACCCCTTATATGCGAATATTGTTCTGCTTGAATTTGTCACACAGTTCTCTTAATGTTCTTTCATTTCTGGAGATCATTTTATCTTTCTCTGCCTCAGCTTCTCTATATTCCTGTTCTCTGATTTCTATTCCAATAACAGTCTCTTCCACCTCTTCCAGTCTGCTCTTAAGGCCCTCTATTGATTGTTTCATTTCTGTTATCTCCCTCCAGACTTCATATCTTAGCTCTTGCATATTTCTCTGCAGTTCCATCAGCATAGTTTTGACTTTCATTCTGAATTCTTTTTCAGGAATATTGGTTGTATCCATCTCACCAGGACCTCTCTCTGGGGTTGTTAGAGTTATTTTTGACTGGACCAGATTCTTCTGCCTTTTCATGGTGATAGAAGTGATTGCCAGCTGGTGGTGAATGTGTCAGCTGGGAGAACAAAGTCCCTTCCTGCCTGCTGGTCACCTTGCCCTTCTCCACTGTCTGTGTCATTTACCTGTACACAGGGAGCAGTCTCTGGGATAATATCCTGAGCTGCTGTTAGTGGAGTGGCCCTCAGGATAGCCTAGGGCACTGCAGGGTGTTGCAGATATGCCGAATGTGTTCTCCTGTGAGGATGGCACCCCTTTGTGCCTTTGGACCTTTCCCCTGCTTCCTTTGCCTGTGCCGGGCAGCTTCACATGTGGTCAGCCTCTGGGTCTGGCTCAGTCAGCTGCGTGCTGGGAAGAAACTCTGTGTGGTTGCTGTGGGTGGGGCTACTTCTCAGCTTGTCCACAGAAGTGGCTGGTCAGCTGGTTTGCTTGTAGCGCTGGCAGGGGTGAATGAACGACAGGCTGCTTGTTGCCATGAGTGGGCTCTGAGCTGCATTGCCACCCAGATGGTTAGGGTGCCTGAAGTTCCTTAAGATTCCCAGCCTGCTGGGCTGAGTGTGCCAGGATGATTTTGTCCACCTGTTAAAGCCTTGTCCCCTTAAAACTTTTAAAGCACCGGTTTCTCTAATATCCAGTGCATCATGTGATATGTGTCGTTGCTCCCAGTGTAGTTTACTAGGGCTGATTATTTTGCAGTCCTCTGCTTCATACCCTTTTTGTGAGATGCTAAGTTCTCACATATGTAGATGTAGCCTGGGTGTTGCATTGTATCTTCTGGTCTCTGTTTAAGAATAGTTGTATTTGCTGCATTTTCAAAAACATATATAGTTTTGGGAGGAGATTTCTGCTGCCCTACTCACACCACCATCTTGAGTACCCTTCTAATTATATATATCTTGCTGTTGCAAAAACTTTGTTTGATTAATTATTAGAAATTAAGAATACCACATGTTTATATGATGGGGAAACTATCTTTGCACAAATTAGTTGATGGCATTCAGACAGAAATATGTAACTTTCAATGTGTAAAATATTTATATAACCAAAAAAGTTCGGCCACAGTGATATTGAAACAAGTACTGTGGGTGTAGTCAGAGTAGGGTGAGGGCCTCTGGAGGGGGCAGGGTGGGATATTTGCAGTCAGAGCAATGTAACTACGTGCAAGGAAATCCCCTACTAAAACTCTGTGTTAAACATTCAGCTCTAGAGTCATTCTTCAGTGAGATCAGTTAATATTCCCCAGATAAAGGAGAGTAGCACATGTTTTTATTATGCTAATCACTTATAATCATGTGTAAGATTCACCTTAGAATGCTAAAAGGCCCAGGCCTATGTGCTGACTTTCCTCCTTCAGATCTGATAAAGTGATTTTGCAAACTGGACAACTAGTTTAGCAAGTAAGCCCAGATATAAACAACACAGTAAAAGGGTTGAAGGATTGCACCTTAAAGATAAGATTGCATTTTAATACCAAAGAATTTAAGACATTAGAAATTCTTAACTTACTCTTTAGCAAACGATACTAACCTTGTGGGTTGGGCAGGTGGCCTTGTTTCATATGCTCCCAGACCAAGATGCTGGTATCTCAGGGAGAAATTATCAAAGCAGGAAGTTGCTTGTGTTAAGTTAATTCTAAATATTCAGAGACCTCTTAATAAGTCCACACCCCTAAGCCTTTTTTCGTGTTCTCAAAAATCCTCAACTGCCTATAAAATCCCAAGACAACGCACCACTATGGACTCTTTTTTCCCCTCCTGGCATGAGCCAAGAGCTCTGTCCTTTCACTTTATCTCTAAATAAAAGTCTGTAACTTGCTCTCCTACCTTGAGTGTTTGTGAAGCTCATTCTTCACCCTGTGCACAATGGAGCAATGACTCTGATTTACCAGAGAATGAACACACATGGCCAAAATTTTATACATACATGCAAATGGCCATTAAAATAAAAAAGAAACATTTAAATATTCCCAAACACACAAAAACAAGACTGAATTAGCCATGGTTCTTTTTATTAAATACAGTTTTAATTGTAGAGTAGTTTTGTATTTGTAAAAGATTATGACAATAGTAAAGATGGTCCCATATAACCCACACTCATTTTTTTCCTGTTATTCATGTCCCACATCAGTTGACACATTTGTCACAAAAATGAGCCAATATTGATGCACTATTAATAAAGTCCATTCTTTATCCAGATTTCTTTGTTTTCTACCTGATGTACTTTTTATGTTTCAGGATCCCGTCCAGAAAATGAAATACCATTTTGTCATCAAGTCTCCTTAGACACTCTTGGTTTTGATAACTTCTCAGACATTTCTTGTATTTGATAACCTTAATGGTTCTGGGGAGTATTTGTCAGTTACTTTATGTAGAGTATCCCTTTATAGGGATTTGTCTGACAACCTTCTCATAATGTGTTTTGGGAAGGAAAGGTAGAGACACAAAGTACTATTCTCGTTGCATCATATCAAGAGTGAAAAGTACAAATATGACTTATCACCTTTGATATTGTCCTTGATCATATGGTTGGGTTAATAATGTTTATCTTGTATTACCATAATAAAGTTACTCTTTTCCTTCATTTCTATTCTGTATTCTCCTTAAGGAAGTCACAATAGCCCCCACACAAGGAGTGGGCAGTGATTCTCCACCTCCTTGAGGGTGAGGTATATACATAAATTATCTAGAATTTTTGTGCATGGGAGATTTATTTCTTCCTCCTCATTTGTTTTTTTAATTTTTTAAATATTTAATCACATTTTTAACAATATGTAGCAGAAAACAGTAAGTCAAAACAATTTTTAATGGCCACATATTGCAAAATCAGATGGCTAATATTATATCTAAAAATACTTAAAGGAAAAAGAAATGAAAGCATAGGCTATTTAAATGAGCAGCCACAGGAAAAGAAATAAAGATTACTCTTAAGTATTTGAAAAAAGTTCTTTTATCATAGTAAGACAAACACAAATTAAAACTATAATGTGACCCCACTTTTGCTCCTATTGGATTGGAAAAATTGAAAACGTGATAAAACTTAAGTGATGAGGTTGTAGATGAAAAGGCACTGTATTACAGTGCAGTCAGGAAAAATAAATTGGTGTAACTTTCATAGATAGTTACTTTGTAATGACTATCAAACTTAAAGATACACTCTTTGCACAGCCAAGACTACCTTTAGAAATTAATCCTATAAATACATCCATATATTTGTGAAAGTATGTGTATAAAAATATATTAATTGCAGCTTTATTTACAGTAACAAAGATTAGAAACAACTTGAATATCTATGACTATGGAATTGGCTTAATAAATATGGTACATAAAAAAATTGGAAAACTATGTAGCCAATAAAAATAGTCAAACCTATAAAAACTGATAAGGAATTATCTCTCATACATTTTAAGTAAAAAAATGTAAAGTGTAGAAAAGTTTGTATGTTAAAATACTGTATGTATCTGTTTTAGAATATGTGTAGTATACATACCTCATATGATTACCTTAAACCTATTATATATCTAGAAAAATATATGGACACAGGTACTTGTGATTACCTCTAAGAAGGGGAACAGTGATGTGGAACAAGGTGGAAAGTAAATCTTACACTGTACTTTTTTTTGCAGGTGATTTGATTTGGAATTCTTTTTTTCCAGTTTATTTGAGACACAACAAGGTAGAAAGGAAACTTGACACTGTAATGTTTTTTGCAGGTGACTTAATTGATTTGGAATTATTTTTTCCAGCTTGAGACATAATTGACATACAACAATGTGTAAATTTAAGATAAATTTAAGATGTAGGGGGTGATGATTTGATACATGTATATACTGTAAAATGATTACCACAATAAGGTTAGTTAACATATTCTTCATCTCCCATAAGCATTTGTTGTTGCTATGGTGAGAACATTTAACATCTACCCTCAGCAACTTTCAAATATATAATACAGTGTTCTTAACTGTAGTCACCATGCTGTACATTAGATCCCCAAACTTATTCATCTTATATATGGAAGTTTGTACCCTTTGACCAACATTTCTTCATTTCCCCCAACCTCCAGACCCAGGTAACAAACAATATACTCTACTTCTATGAGTCTTGCTTTTTTTTAATTCATCATATAAGTGAAATCACACAGTATTTGTCTTTCTCTAACATATTTCAGTCAGCATAATGCCTGAAGTTTCATCACTTATTTTGCAGTTGTCAGAATTTCCTTGTTTTTTATGCCTAAATAATTCAGCTGATAATTATGTTTAGTCTGAAATACATAAATGTATAATTGACATATATATATACACACAAACAAAAACACACTTATATACATATTCACATTTTATTTATTCATTGATCCATCAATGGATACTGAGGTTTTTCCCATGTTTTGGACACCATAAATAATGCTGCAATTACAATAGGGGTGCAGATATCTCTATAAGATTGTTATATCATCTCATTCAGGTAAATACTCAGGAGTGGGATTGCCAGATGAATGGTAGTTGTAATTTTACTTTTTTGAGAAACCCTCATACTGTTTTACATAGTGGCTATACCAATTTATATTCCAAGAGTATACAGGGGTTCCCATTTAACACATCCTCTCTGGCATTTAACTATCTTTGTGATACTAGCCATTCTACCAGATATGAGGTGATATTGTGGCTTTTGATTTTTATTTCCCTGGTTATTAGGGATGTTGGACATCTTTTCACATATCTGCTGGCCATTTGATATTTTCCTTGGAAAAAATGTCTACTCAGGTCCTTTGTCCATTTTTTAGATGGATTATTTGTATTTTTGTTTTTTCCATGTCTTGATGGATTATTATTATTATTATTATTATTATTATTGCTATTGGATTATTTAAATTCCTTATATATTTTGGATTTTAATCTCTTATCAGATATATAGTTTGTAAACATGTTCTCCCATTCTGTAGGTTTTCTTTCCATTTTGCTGATTTTTTTCTTTTGCTGTGAAGAAATTTTTCATTTTAATGCAGTGCTACTCATTGATTTTTGCTTTTTTGCTTGTGCTTCTGTGTCCAAAAACTCATTGCCAAGAACAATGTCAAGGATTTCTTCCCCTGTTTTCTTCTAGGATTTTTATGGCTTTCAGTCTTATGTTTAATTCCTTAATCCATTTTGAGTTAACTTTTGTAAGTGATGTAACATAAACTCAATTTCATTCCTCTGCACAAAATTTTCTATTTTTCCCAGCACATTTATACAAAAGATTATTCTTTACCAATGGGTATTCTTGGCTTCCTTGCAAATATTAGTTGCTTCTGTATGTGTACACTTATTTCTAAGCTGTCATTTATCTTCCATTGACCTGTGTGGCAGGTTTTTTTTTTTGGCATCATTAATATAAAATCACATGAGCAACATGGTGGTTACTAGATTCCCTACATTATCAAGACACCACCACATACCCCAATACAGACACTGTCCATCAGCATAGTAAGATGTTATAGAGTCACTACTTGTCTTCCCTGTGCTATACTGCCTTCCCCGTGCCTCCCCCTACATTATGTGTGCTAATCATAATGCCCATTATTCTCCTTATCCCTCCTTTCCCACCCACCTACCCCAGTCCCTTTCTCCTAGGTAACTTAGTCCATTCTTGGGTCCTGTGAGTCTGCTGTTGTTGTTTTTTTTTTTTGTTTTGATTATTTTTTATTTTGGTATCATTAATCTACAATTACATGAAGAACACTATGTTTACTAGGCTCCCCCTTCACCAAGTCTCCCCCACAAACCCATCAGAGTCACTGTCCATCAGTGTAGTAAGATGCTGCAGAATCACTACTCGTCTTCTCTGTGTTGTATAGCCCTCTCTGTACCCCTCCACTACACATGCTAATCGTAATGCCCCCTTTCTTTTTCCCCGACCTTATCCCTCACTTCTCACCCATCCTCCTCAGACCCTTTCCCTTTGGTAACTGTTAGTCCATTCTTGGGTTCTGTGATTGTGCTGCTGTTTTGTTCCTTCAGTTTTTCTTTGTTCTTATACTCCACATATGAGTGAAATCATCTGGTACTTGTCTCTCTCTGCCTGGCTTATTTCACTGAGCATAATAACCCCCAGCTCAATCCATGTTGTTGCAAATGGTAGGATTTGTCTTCTCCTTATAGCTGAATAATATTCTACTGTTTATATGCACCACATCTTTATCCATTCATCTATCAATGGACACTTAGGTTGCTTCCATTTCTTTGCTATTGAAAATAGTGCTGCGATAAACAGGGGTGCATCTGTCTTTTTCAAACTGGGCTGGTGCATTTTTAGGGTAAATTCCTAGAAGTGGGATTACTGGGTCAAATGGTATTACTATTTTGATCATTTTGAGGAACCTCCATACTACTTACCACAATGGTTGAACAATTTACATTCCCACCAGCAGTGTAGGAGGGTTCCCCTTTCTCCACAACCTCACCAACAGTTGTTGTTGTTTGTCTTTTGGATGGTGGCAATCCTTACTGGGGTGAGGTGATATCTCATTGTGGTTTTAATTTGCATTTCTCTGATGATTAGCCATGTGGAGCATCTTTTCATGTGTTTGTTGGCCATCTGAATTTCTTCTTCGGAGAACTGTATGTTCAGCTTCTCTGCCCATTTTTTAATTGGATTATTTGTTTTTTGTTTGTTGAGGTGCATGAGCTCTTTATATATTTGGATGTAAGCCTTTTATTGGATCTGTCATTAATGAATATATTCTCCCATACTGTAGGATACCTTTTTGTTCTATTGATGGTGTCCTTTGCTGTACAGAAGCATTTCAGCTTGATATAGTCCCACTTGTTCATTTCTGCTATTGTTTCCATAGCCCGAGGAGATATGGTCTTGAAGAAGTCACTCATGTTTATGTCTAAGAGATTTTTCCCTATGATTTTCATAAGAGTTTTATGGTTTCATGACTTACATTCAGGTCTTTGATCCATTTCAAATTTGCTTTTGTGTATGGGATTCGACAGTGATCCCGTTTCATTCTCTTACATGTAGCTGTCCAGTTTTGCCAGCACCATCTGTTGAAGAGACTGTCATTTCCCCATTGTATGTACATGGATCCTTTATCATATATTAATTAACCATATATGTTTGGGTTAATGTCTGGAGTCTCTATTCTGTTCCACTGGTCTGTGGTTCTGTTCTTGTGCCAGTACCAAATTGTCTTGATTACTGTGGCTTTGTAGTAGAGCTTGAAGTTGAGAAGCAAGATCGCCCCTGCTGTATTCTTCCTTCTCAGGATTGCTTTGGCTATTTGGGGTGTTTGGTGGTTCCATATGAATTTTAAAACAATTTGTTCCAGTTGGTTGAAGAGTGCTGTTGGTAATTTGATAGGGATTGCATTGAATCTGTAGATTGCTTTAGGCAGGATAGCCATTTTGACAATATTAATTCTTCCCACCCAAGAGCTTAGGATGAATTTCCATTTATTAGTGTCTCTTTAATTTCTCTCAAATTTTCATGTAGTTTTCAGGATACAGATCTTTCACTTCCTTGGTTAGGTTTATTCCTAGGTGTTTTATTCTTTTTGATCCAATTGTGAATGGAATTTTCTTCCTAATTTCTCTTTCTGCTAATTCATCATTAGTGTATAAGAATGCAACAGATTTCTGCATATTAATTTTGCATCCTGCAACTTTGCTGAATTCAGATATTAAATCTCATAGTTTTGGAGTGGATTTTTAAGGGTGTTTATGTACAATATCATGTCATCTGCAAACAGTGACAGTTTGACTTCTTCCTTACCAGTCTGGATGCCTTTTTTTTTGTATCACTATTACATGAGGATCATTATGTTTACTAGACTCCCCCCATGATGAAGTCCCAACCCACATACCCTGTCCATCAGCATAGTAAGATGCTGTAGAATCACTACTTGTCTTCTCTGTGTTGTACAGCACTCCCTATGCCCTACCCCACATTATACATGCTAACCATAAGGCTCCTTTTCTTTTTCCCCTCTTCTCCCTCCCTTCCCATCCATCTTCCCCAGTCTCTTTCCCTTTGGTAACTGTTAGTCCTTTCTTGAGTTCTGTGATTCTGCTGCTGTTTTGTTCCTTCAGTTTTTCCTTTGTTCTAGTATTCCACATAAGAGTGAAATCAGTTGGTACTTGTCTTTCTCCACCTGGCTTATTTCACTGAGCATAATATCCTCCAGCTCCATCCATGTTGTTGCAAATGGTAGGACTTGTTTTCTTTCTTAGCACTGAATAGTATTCCCTTGTGTATATGTACCACCTCTTATTTATCCATTCATCTACTGATGGGAACTTAGATTGCTTCTATTTCTTGGCTGTTGTAAATAGTACTGGGATAAACATAGGGGTGCATCTGTCTTTTTCAAACTGGGCTGCTGCATTCTTAGGGTAAATTCCTAGAAGTGGGATTCCTGGGTCAAATGGTATTTCTATTTTGAGCTTTTTGAGGAACCTCCACACGGCTTTCCACAGTGGTTGAACAAATTTACATTCCCACCAGCAGTGTAGGAGGGTTTCCCTTTCTCCACAACCTCACTATAATCCAAAAGACAAACAAACAACAACAAATGATGGATGCCTTTTATTTCTTTGTGCTGTCTGATTGCCATGGCTAGGACCACCAGAACTATGTTGAATAAATATGGGCTGAGTGGGTATCCTTGTCTTAGTCCTGATCTTAGAGGATAAACTTCCTGCTTTTCACAGTTAAGTATGATGTTTGCTGTGGCCATGTCATATATGGCCTTCATTATGTTGAGGTACTTGCCCTCTATACCCATTTCATTGAGAGTTTTTATTATGAATGAGTGTTGAATTTTGTCCATTGCTTTTTCAGCATCTATGCAGTTGACCATGGGATTTTTGTCCTTTTTATTGATACAGTGGATGATGATGGATTTTCAAATGTTGTACCATACTTGCATCCTGGGATAAATCCCACTTGGTCATGATGTATGATCCTCTAAATGTACTTTTGAATTTGGTTTGTTTGTTTTTTGTTGAGTATTTTTGCATCTATATTCATCAGGGTTGTTGGTCTATAGTTTTCTTTTTGTGTGTTGTTTTTGCCTGGCATGGTATTAGAGTGATGCTGGCTTCATAGAATGAGATAGAAAGTATTCCCTCCTCTTTTGTTTTTTTGAAATCTTTAAGGATAATGGGTATGTCTTCTCTAAATGTCTGATAATATTCAGCGGTGAATCCATTTGGTCTGGGGATTTAATTCTTTAGTAATTTTTGATTACCAATTCAATTTAATTGCTGGTAATTGAACTGTTTAGATTTTCTGTTTCTTCCTTGGTCAGTCTTGGAAGGTTGTATTTTTCTAGCATGTTGTCCATTTCTTCTAGGTTATGCAGTTTGTTTGCATATAGTTTTTCATAGTGTTGTCTTATAATTCCTTGTATTTCTGTGTTGTCCATCTTGATTTTTCCTTTCTCATTTCTGATTCTGTTTATACATAAATTCTCTTTTTCTGTTAATAAGTCTGGCTAGGGATTTATCTAACTGGTTTATTTTCTTATAAAACCAGCTCTTGGTTTCATTGATTTTTTCTATTGTTTTATTCTTCTCAATTTTATTTATTTCTTCTCTGATCTTTTTATGTCCCTCCTTCTGCTGACTTTGGGCCTCATTTTTTCTTCTTTTTCCAGTTTAAATAATTGTGAATTTAGACATTCATTTGGGATTGTTCTTCCTTCTTTAAATAGGCCTGGATTGCTATATACTTTCCTCTTAAAACTGCCTTCACTGCATCCCACAGAAGTTGGTGCATTGTGCTGTTGTTTTCATTTGTCTCCATATATTGCATGATGTCTGTATTAATTTGGTCATTGATCCATCGATTATTTAGGAGCATGTTGTTAAGCTCCAAGTGTTTGTAAGCCTTTTTGTTTTCTTTGTACAATTTATTTCAAGTTTTATACCTTTTGTGATCTAAGAAGTTGGTTGGTGTAATTTCAATCTTTTTGAATTTGCTGAGGCTCTTTTTGTGGCAAGTATGTGGTCTGTTTTCCAAAATGTTCCATGTGCACTTTAGAAGAATGTGTATCCTGCTGCTTTTGGGTAGAATGTTGTATAGATGTCTGTTAGGTCAATCTTTTCTAATATATTGTTCAGTGTCTCTGTGTCCTTACTTACTTTCTGTTTTGTTTATCTGTCCTTTGGAGTGAGTGGTGTGTTGAAGTTCCTAAAATGAATGCATTAAATTTATTTCCCCCTTTAATTCTGTTAGTATTGGTTTCACATATGTTGGTGCTCCTGTGTTCGGTGCACAGATATTTAAAATAGTTATGTCCTCTTGTTGGATTGACCCCTTTATCATTATGTAATGTCCTTCTTTATATCTTGTGACTTTCTTTGTTTTGAAGTCTATTTTGTCTGATACAAGTGCTTTTTTCTCCCTATTGTTTGCATGAATTATCTTTTTTCATCCATTCACTATTAGTCTGTATATGTCTTGTGTTTGAAGTATCTTGTAGGGAGCATATAGATGTGTCTGAATTTTTTAACCTTTCTGTAACTCTGCATCTTTTGGTGCATTCAGTCCATTAACATTTAGGGTAATTATTGATAGATATGTACTTATTGCCATTGCAGGCTTTGGTTTCTTTGTTACCAAAGTTTCAAGAGCAGCTTGTTTACTATCTAATAGTCTAACTTAATGCACTTAGTATGCTATTATAAATACAGTCTTATGATTCTTTTTTCTCTCCCTTCTTTTTTTCCTCCTCCATTCTTTATATAATAGGTGTCATATTCTGTATTCTTTGTGTATCCCTTGACTAACATTGTGGATAGCTAATTTAATTTTGCATTTAGTTCGTATTTAGTTGGTCTACTTTTTTTCTGTGATCTTATTTTCTATGGTGACAGCTATTTAGCCTTAAGCATACTACCATCTAGAGCAATCCCTTTAAAATAAACTGTAGAGGTGGTTTATGGGAGATAATTTCCCTCAACTTTTGCCTCTCTTGGAATTGTTTAATCCCTCCTTCAAATTTAAATGATAATCTTGCTAGATAACATATTCTTGGTTCAAGGCCCTTCTGTTTCATTGTGCTGCATATATTATGCCATTCCCTTCTGGCCTGTAAGGATTCTTCTCAGAACTCTTATAATAGCATGATGGGTTTTCCTTTGTAGGTGACCTTTTTTCTCTCTCTGGCTGCTTTTAAAACTCTGTGCTTGTCTTTGAACTTTGCCATTTTGACTATTATATGTCTTGGTGTTGTCCTCCTTGGGTCCCTTGTATTGGTAGATTTGTGTACTTCTATGACTGAGAGACTATTTTTTTCCCCAGACTGGGGAAGTTTTCAGCAATTATTTCTTCAAAAACTCTTTCTACCCCCTTTTATCTCTTCTTCTTCTTCTGGTACCACTATAATGTGAATATTGTTCCATTCAGATTGGTCACAGTTCTCTTAATATTCTTTCATTCCTAGAGATCCTTTTTTCTCTCTCTGCCTCAGCTTCTCTGTATTTCTGTTCTCTGATTTCTAGTCTCTTAACAATCTCCTCCACCATATCTAATCTGTTTTTAAATCCCTCCATTGGTTGTTTCATTTATGTTATCTCCCTCCTGAATTCATCCCTTAGCTTTGAATATTTCTCTGTAACTCCATCAGCATACTTATTACTTTTATTTTGAATTATTTTTCAGAAAGATTTATGATTTCAGTCTCACTATCTGTCTCTATGACTTTGATTTCTTTAAGTATACCGTGTAAGTGGAATAATACAATCTTGTCTTTTGAAAACTAGCTTATTTCATTTAGCATGATATCCTTAAGATTCATCCATGTTGTAGTATATGCCAGAATTTGCTTCATTTAAGGCTGAATAGTATCCCATTCATATGGATACACACATTTTGTTTATCCATTTATCCATTTATCCTTTTTCTGGTGTTTGATGGATTTTGGATTGAACAAGGTTCTTCTGATTTTTTATGGACCAGGGAGTGGTTGCTGGTGAGTGGTTTGCCTGTCTCCGCTGCCTGTGCAGTTTAACTGTGCACAGAGAGTAGTCTCTGGGTTAATCCCCTAAGCTTCCATGGGAAGGACAGCCCTCAGGATGGCCTTGTGCACTGGTGAGGGTTGGAGGCCATTAGCATGTGTTTCTGTTGCAAGAACAAAGCGTATTCATGGCTCCTGGTCTTAGTGCCTGTCTCTGCTGTCTGTGCTGATTAACTTCACACAGGGAGCAGCTTCTGGGTTGATCCCCAAAACTTCCATGGGTGGGGCAGCCCTTGCAATGGCCTAGGGCACTGGTGGGGTTAATAGGCCACCAGCACATGTTCTGCCATGAGAACAGAGCCCCTTCATGCCTGCCGGTTTCCATGTCTGTCACCATTGTCTCTGCTGGTCAACCGCATGTAGGGAGCAGCCTGTGAATTAATCCCCTAAGCTGCCATGGACAGGGTCGACTTCAGTATGGCCTATGGCACTTGAGTGGATCACAGACCCGTGGTGTGTGTTCTGCCACAAAAACAAATACCCTCCATGTCTCCTGGTCTCTGTGCCCGTTTCCACTGTTTGTGCTGGTCAGCTGTGAGGATGTAGCAGCCTCTGGGCCTGGTTCAGTTAGCCATGCACAGGGAGAAGCCTCTACATTAAGCTGTGTGGCTGCTGTAGGTGGGCCTGCCCTCCCTCCAGTCTGTACCAATGACACAGACAGCCAGTTTGCACACTGGTGCCGGTGCAGAGTAAGGAACGGCAGGCTGTTTATCAAGGTGAGGGGCCTTGCAACTGCATTGCCAACCATAGTGATAGGGCACCTGAAGCTCCTTAAAGTTCCCAGCCTGGTGGGCTGGGTGTGCCAAGATCATTTTGTCCATAAACCCTTGTCCCTTTAAGACTTTTAAAGCACTGCTTTTCTTTTGTCTCAGGGCAGCTTATTGTGGGAACCTGTTTGCAGTCTTAGTCTTTGATTTTTCTTTTCTGCTCCTCTAATCTCCAGAGAACCATTCAATGTCTGTGCTCCTGGTGCAGGTTACTAGGGCTGGTTATTTAGAAGTTCTGTGCTTCCACTCCCTCCCTGCTCTGATTCCTTTCCTTCCACTGGTGAGCTGGGTTTGGGTGAGTACTTGGTCCCACCGGGTCACGGCTTTGTACTTTACCCTTTTCCGTGAAATGTTGGGTTCTTACAGATGTAGACTGCCTGGTGTACTGTTACTTCTGGTCACTCTTTGATGAATAGTTGAATTTGCTGTATTTTCAAAATATATATGGTTTGGGGAACAAATTTCTGCCACACTACTCACACTACCATCTTTTCCTTGTGTCCTATATGTCTGTTTTTATGCTAGTACAATATTCTCTTGATTATTATGGCTTTGTAATGTAATATGAAATAAGGAAGCATGATATCTGAGCTTTACTTTCTTTTCTAAGGGTTCTTTTGGCTACCCATGGTATTTTGTGGTTCCATAGATATTTTAGGATTTTGTTTCCACTTCTGTGAAAAATGCCATTGGATTTTTTATATGGATTACCACGATCTATAGAAGGTTTTGGGTAGTGTGGATATTTAAACATTAACTCTTCCATCTATGAACCTGAAATATCTTTCCATTTATTCATATTATCTTCATGTTTTTTATCACTATTGTGTAGTTTAGGTGTACAGGTATTTAACTTCATTGGTTAAATTTCTTCCCAAGTATTTTATTGTTTTTGATGCTATTGTGAATGGGATTGTTTTATTTATCTTCCAGATAGCTTAGTGTTATTATATAGAAACATAACTGATTTTTGTACCTTGATTTTGTATCTTGTAACTTTACTGAATTTGTTAATGAGTTGTCAGAGGTTTTTCTTTGGTGGAATCTTTAGTATTTTTTATATTTAAAATTATGACATCTGCAGAGAATATTTTACTTCTTTCTGATTAGAATGCCTTTCATTACTCTTTATGGTCTAATTGCTCTGACTACAATTTTCAGTATTATGTTGAACAGGAATGGTGATAGTGAACAGCTTTGTTACTGATATTAGAGGGAAATCTCTTAAACATCAGCATAGATTATGATGTTAACTGTGGGCTTATTATATGTGGCCTTTATTATGTTGAGTTCTCTTCCTTCTATACCCACTTTGTTGAAGATTTCTAGGATATAAGATGTTGAATTTTGTCAGGTGCTTTTTATGCATCTATTTAGATGTTCATATGATTTTTATATTTCTTTTTTGTATTCATTTTTTTTTCAGGTAAAAGCAATCTTTTAATTAATCCACATTAAGCTTTAATATCACCAAATAGCCAATGTGAAGATTTTTCTGGTTGTCTCTCTTCCTTGTAGCTTTATCTTTTTATTAAGTATATTCATAATGTTGCACAATCATCATCACCATCCATCTCCATGACTTTTCATCTTGTCCCCTCCCCCACCCCCTAGCAATCACCATTCTACTATCTGTCTCTATGACTTTGATTTCTTTAAGTATGCCGTGTAAGTGGAATAATACAATCTTGTCTTTTGAAAACTAGCTTATTTCATTTAGCATGATATCCTTAAGATTCATCCATGTTGTAGTATATGCCAGAATTTGCTTCATTTAAGGCTGAATAGTATCCCATTCATATGGATACACACATTTTGTTTATCCATTTATCCATCAATGGACATGGATTGCTTCCATGTTTCAGCTATTATGAATAATACTGCTGTGAACATGGGTATACAAAAATCTCTTTGAGACCCTGCTTTCAGTTATTTTGGTAAATAGCCAGAAGTGGGATTTATCATTTACATGGTAATTCTAGTTATATATTTTCAAGGAACTGCCATACCATTTTCTGCACACTGGCTACACCATTTTACATTATTACCAACAGTGCACAAAAGTTCAGATTTCTTCACATCCTCACCAACAATTGGTTTTCTTTTTTGGTAGTAGCCATCCAAATAGGTATGATATAGTATCTCCATGTAGTTTTGATTTGCATTTCATTAATGTTTCGTGATGTTTGAGCTTCTTTTCATGTGCTTGTCCATTTGTACATCTTCTTTGGAAAAATGTTTATTCAAGTCTTTTGTCTATTTTGGAATTGGGTTTTCTTGTTCTCTATATAGTCTGGATATTTATCCTTTATCATATAAATGATTTTGCAAAATATTCTCTGTCACTCTGTGGGTTGCATTTTTGCTCTGTTGGTATTATCTTTTTTTTTTGCTGCTAATTCATTACTTTATTTTTTAATTTTTTTATTTTGATATCATTAATCTACAATTACGTGAACAACATTATGGTTACTAGACTCCCCCCATCATCAATTCCCCACCACATACCCCATTAAAGTCACTGTCCAGCAATGTAGTAAAATGCTGTAGAAACACTACTTGTCTTCTTGGTGTTGTACAGCCCTCCACATGCCCCCTTCTACATTATTCTTGCTAATCATAATGCCCCCTTTTACCCCCTTGTCCCTCCCTTCACACCCATCCTGCCAGTCCCTTTCCCTTTGGTAACTGTTAGTCCATTCTTGGGTTCTGTGAGTCTCCTGCTGTTTTGTTCCTTCAGTTTTTTTCTTTGTTCTTATACTCCTCAGCTGAGTGAAATCATTTGATACTTGTCTTTTTCTGCCTGGTTTATTTAACTGAACATAATACCATCTAACTCCATCCATGTTGTTGCAAATGGTAGGATTTTTTTTCACCTTATGGCTGAATAATATTCCATTGTGTATATGTACAACATCTTCTTTATCCATTGCATCTACTGATGGACACTTAGGTTGTTTCCATTTCTTGGCTATTGTAAATAGTGCTGTGATAAACATAGGGGTGCATACGTCTTTCTGAATCGGGAATCCTGTATTCTTTGGGTAAATTCTTAGGAGTGGAACTCCTGGGTCAAATGGTATTTCCATTTTTAGTTTTTTGAGGAACCTCCATACATCTTTCCATAATGTTTGAACTAATTTACATTCCCATCAACAGTGTAGAAGGGTTCCCCTGTATCCACGTACTCACCAACATTTGTTGTTGTTTGTCTTTTGGATGGTGGCCATCCTTACTGGTGTGAGGTGATACCTTATTGTGGTTTTAATTTGTATTTCTCTGATGATTAGCGATGTGGAGCATCTTTTCATGTGCCTGTTGGCCATCTGAATTTCTTCTTTGGAGAACTGTCTATTCAGCTCCTCTGCCCATTTTTTAATTGGATTATTTGCTTTTTGTTTGTTGAGGTGGGTGAGCTCTTTATATATTTTGGATGTCAACCCTTTATCGGATCTGTCATTTATGAATATATTCTCCCATACTGTAGGATACGTTTTTGTTCTATGAATAGTGTCCTTTGCTCTACAGAAGCTTTTCAGCTTGATATAGTCTCATTTGTTCATTTTTGCTTTTGTTTCCCTTGCCCGGGGAGATATGTTCAAGGAGAAGTCACTCATGTTTATGTCTAAGAGATTTTTGCCTATGTTTTTTTCTAAGAGTTTTATGGTTTCATGACTTATATTCAAGTCTTTGATCCATTTTGAATTTACTTTTGTGTATGGGGTTAGACAGTGATCCAGTTTCATTCTCTTACATGTAGCTGTCCAGTTTTGCCAGCACCAGCTGTTGAAGAGACTGTCATTTCCCCATTGTATGTCCATGGCCCCTTTATCGAATATTAGTTGACCATACATGTTTGGGTTAATGTTTGTAGTCTCTATTCTGTTCCATTGGTCTGTGGCTCTGTTCTTCTGCCAATACAAAATTGCCTTGGTTACTGTAGCTTTGTAGTAGAGCTCGAAGTTGGGGAGTGAGATCCCTCCCACTTTAATTCTTCCTTCTCAGGATTGCTTTGGGTATTTGGGGTCCTTTGTGGTTCCTTATAAATTTTAGAAATGATCATGTGACTTTTGTCCTTCTTTTTGTTTATGTGGTGGATGATGTTGATGGATTTTTGAATGTTGTACCATCCTTGCATCCCTGAGATGAATCCCACTTGATCATGGAGTATGATCCTCTTGATATATTTTTGAATTTGGTTTGCTAATATTTTGTTGTTTATTATTGCATCTATGTTCATCAGGGATATTGGTCTGTAATTTTCTATCTTTTGTGGTGTCTTTGCCTGAGTTTGGTATTAGAGTGATGCTGGCTTCATAGAATGAGTTTGGAAGTATTCCCTCCTCTTCTATTTTTTGGAAAACTTTAAGGAGAATGTCTATATGTCTGATAAAATTCTGTGGTGAATCCACCTGGGCCAGGGGTTTTTTTCCTTGGTAGTTTTTTTATTACTGATTCAATTTTGTTACTGGTAAATGGTCTGTTTAGATTTTCTGTTTCTTTCTTGGTCAATAATGGAAAGTTGTATTTTTTAAGAAGTTGTCCATTTATTCTAGGTTTTCCAGCTTGGTAGCCTATAGATTTTCATAGTATTCTCTAATAATTCTTTGTATTTCTGTGGAATCCATTGTGATGTTTCCTTTCTCATTTCTGATTCTGTTTATGTGTGTAGATTCTCTTTTTCTCTTAATAATTCTGGCTAGGGGTTTATCTGTTTTGTTTATTTTCTCAAAGAACCAGCTCTTGGTTTCATTGATTTTTTTCTATTTTATTCTTCTCAATTTTGTTTATTTCTTTTCTGATATTTATTATGTTCCTCTCTCTGCTGACTTTGGGCCTCATTTGTGCTTCTTTTTCCAGTTTCAATAACTGTGAATTTAGACTATTCATTTCAGGTTGTTCTTCCTCCTTTAAATATGCCTGGATTGCTGTATACTTTCTTCGTAGAACTGCCTTCATTTTGTCCCACAGAAGTAGGGGCTTGATGCTGTTGCTGTCATTTGTCATCATATACTGCTTTATATCTGTTTTAATTTGGTCACTGATCCATTGATTATTTAGGAGCATATTGTTAAGCTTCCATGTGCTTGTGAGCCTTTTTGTTTTCCTTGTACAATTTATTTGTAGTTTTATACCTTTGTGATCTGAGAAGTTGGTTGGTAAAATTTCAGTCCTTCTGAATTTACTGAGGCTCTTTTTGTGGCCTAGTATGTGGTGTATTCTGGAAAGTATTCCATGTGCACTTGAGTAGAAGGTGTATATTGTTGCTTCTGGGTGTAGAGTTCTCTAGATGTCTGTTAGGTCCATCTGGTGTAGTGTGTTGTTCGGTGCCTCTGTGTCCTTACTTATTTTCTTTCTTGTTGATCTATCCTTTGGAGTGAGTGGTGTGTTGAAGTCTCCTAAAATGAATACATTGCATTTGATTTCCTCCTTTAATATTGTTAGTATTTGTTTCACATATGTTAGTGCTCCTCTTGTGGGTGCATATATATTTATAATCGTTATATCCTCTTGTTGGATTGACACCTTTATTATTATTATGTAATGTCCTTCTTTATATCTTGTTACTTTCTTTGTTTTGAAGTCTATTTTGTCTGATAAAAGTACTACAACACCTGCTTTTTTCTCCCTATTGTTTGCATGAAATATCTTTTTCCATCCCTTCACTTTTAGTCTGTGTATATCTTTGGGATTGAGGTGAGTCTCTTGCAAGCAACATATAGATGGGTCTTGTTTTTTTAATCTATTTCAGTACTCTGTGTCTTTTGATTGGTGCTTTCAGTCTATTTATATTTAGGGTGATTAACAATAGATATGTACTTATTGTCATTTGCAGGCTTTGGATTTTTGATTAGCAAAGGTTCAAGGGTAGCATCATTACTATCTAACTATCTGACTTAACTCTCTTATTAAGCTATTATAAACACAGTCTGATGATTCTTTATTTCTCTCCCTTCTTATTCTACCTCCTCCATTCTTCATATGTTAGATGTTTTATTCTGTACTGTTTTGTGTATCCTTTGACTGCTTTGGCAGATATTAGATTTTGTTTTTTGCCTTTAGTATTTGGTTATCTGCTTTCTTTGCTGTGATTTTATTTTCTCTGGTGACATCTATTTAGCCTTAGGAGTGCTTCCATATAGAGCAGTCCCTTTAAAATATCCTGTAGAGTTTGTTTGTGGGAGGCAAATTCCCTCAACTTTTGCTTGTCTGGAAATTGTTTAATCCCTCCTTCAAATTTAAATGATAATCATGGTAGATACAGTATTCTTGATTCAAGGCCCCTCTGTTCCATTGCATTAAATATATAATGCCATTCTCTTCTGGCCTGTAAGTTTTCTGTTGAGAAGTCTGATCATAACCTAATGGGTGTTCTTTTGTAGGTGATCTTTTTTCTCTCTCTGACTGCTTTTAATACTCTGTGCTTTTCTTTGATCTTTGCAATTTTAATTAATATATGTGTTGGTGTTGTCCTCCTTCGGTTCCTTGTGTTGTGAGATCTGTGGGCTTCCATGGCTGAGATACTATTTTGTTCCCCAGATTGGGCCAATTTTCAGCAATTATTTCTTCAGAGACACTTTCTATCCCTTTTTCTCTCTTCTTCTTCTGGTACCCCTATAATGTGAATATTATTCCATTTGGGTTGGTCACACAGTTCTCTTAACATTCTTTCATTTGTATAGATTTTGTTATCTGTCTCTGCCTCAGATTCTCTGTATTCCTGTTCTCTGATTTCTATTCCATCAACAGTCTCTTGTACCTCATCCAGTCTGCTCTTAAGACCCTCTATTGATTATTTCATTTCTGTTATCTCCCTCCCAACTTCATCCCTTAGCTCTTGCATATTTCTCTGCAGGTCCATCAGCATGGTTATGACTTTTATTTTGAATTCTTTTTCAGGAATATTGGTTTTATTGATCTCACCAGACACTCTCTCTGTGGTTGTCTGAGTGATTTTTTGACTGGATCAGATTCTACTGCCTTTTCATGGTAATAGAAGTGGTTTCAGGCAGATGGAACATTTGTCAGCTGGGAGAACAAAATCCCTTCCTGCTTTTTGGTCACCTTGCCCTTCACCCCTGCCTGTGCCATCTACCCGCACACTGGAAGCAGTCTCTGGGAAAATCTCCTGAGCTTCCATAGGTGGGGCACCCCTTGGCATAGTCTAGCATACTGTGCAGGTTTTCAGATGCGCTGGGTGTGTTCTACTGCAAGGATGGCGCCTCTTCATGCCTTCTGGAACTTGCTGTACATTCCTCTACCTTTGCTGTCTACCCACACATTGGAAGCCATCTCTGGGATATTCTTCTGAGCTGCCATGGGCAGAATGGCCCTCGGGATAGCCTAGTGCACTGCGGGGTGTCGCAGCCATGCCAGATGTGTTCTCCTGTGAGAACATCTCCCCTTTGTAGCTTCCGGACCTTGCTCCAGCTTCCTCTGTCTGTGCTGGTTGTCTGCACACCTGCAACATTCTCTAGGATAATCTCTTGAGCTGCTGTGTGGGGGGCAGCCCTCGGGATAGCCTAGCACACTGAAGGGGTGGCAGACATCCTGGGTGTGTTCTCCTGCAAAAATGGCACCACTTCTTGCCTTCCATAACTTGATGCGACTTCCTCCGTCTGTCCCGGTTAGCTGCATGCTGGGAGGAGACTCTGTGTGGTTGCTGTGAGCTGGGCTGTTCTCTGTCTGCTCTGCAGCTGTAGTGGGTCAGCCAGTTTGCTTGCAGCTCTGGCTGGGGGGAATGAATGGCAGTCTACTTACCACTGTGAGGGGCTTCAGGGCTGCTTGACCCTCCGGAGGGTTAGGGACCCTGAAGTTCCCCAAGATTCCCAGCCTCCTGGACTGAGTGTGCTGGGATGATTTCACCCAGCAGTTGAGCCCTTGTCCTTTTAAGACTTTTAAAAAGCACACGCTTTTCTTTTGTCCCAGGGGAGCTGGCTGTGGGGACCCACTCACCATCTCCATCTCAGATTTTACTTTTCTGTTTCTCTAATATCCAGTACACCATGCAATGCGTGTCTGTGCTCCTGGTGTAGATTACTAGGGCTGGTTATTTAGAAGTCCTTTGCTTCCACTCCCTCCCCACTCTGATTCTTCTCCTCCTGCCAGTGACCTGGGGTGTGGGGGGTCCTCGGGTCCTGCTGGGTCACAGCTTTGTATCTTAACTTTCTCATGAGATGCTGAGTTCTTCTTGCAGATGTAGATGTAACCTGGTTGTTGTACTATATCTCCTGGTCTCTCTTTTATGAATAGTTGTATTTTCAAAAATATATATGGTTTTGGGAGGAGATTTCCACTGCCCTACTGACGCCTCCATCTTCCACCAAGACTTTTGTATTCCTTTTTATATTTCATTCTATTATTTATAATGTATCATATTGATTTTCACATGTTGAACATCCTTGCATCCCAGGGAAAAGTCCAACATAGTCATGATGTATGTATGATTCTTTTAATGTGCTATTGAATTCAATTTGCTAGTATTTGTTGAGAATTTTACATCTATATTCTCTTTCTATATTATCTTTATCTGATTTTAGTATCAAGATAATACAGGCCTTGTAAAATGTGTTTCTTCCTCTTCAGATTTCTGGAATTGTTTGAGAAGGATTGGCATTAATTCTTTAAATATTTGATAGAAATCCCAATGAATCCTTAGTGTTCTATGCTCTTCTGTTTTGGGACTTTTTTTTGTTACTGATTGAATATCTTTACTCATTATTAGTCTGCTGAGATTTTGTATTTCTTCATAATTCAGTCTTGGTAAGTTGTATGTATCTAGGGATTTATCCTTTTCTTTTAGACTATCCAATTTTTTGTGTATTGCTGCTCATGGTAGACTCATGACCCTTTGTATTTCTGTGGTACCAGTTTTAATGTCTCCTTTTTTATTTTTAAATTTATTTGAGTACTATAATTTTTTCCTTGATACATCTAGTTTAAAGTTTGTCAGTTTTCTTCTTTTTTTCAAAAAAGCAGCTTTTGTTTTTCCTATATTCTTTCATATTATTTTTCTGTTCTTTGTTTCATTATATGTTCTCTTGTCATTTCATTTATGTGTTCTCTTGTTACCTCCTTCCTCCTATTAACTTTAGCCTGGGTTTAGTCTTTGTTTTCAAGTTCCTTTAGGTGTAAAGTTAGTTTTTTTACTTGAGATCTTTCTTCTTTCTTAATGTTAGCATTTATCACTATAAACTCCCCTCTTAAAATTGATTTTGCTCTACCTCTTAAATTTTAGTATGCTGTGTTTCCATTTTTGCTTACTTTAATTTTTTAAAATTTATTTTTTGATTTCTTCTTTGGCCACTGATTGTTCAGGTTTGTGGTGTTTAATTTCCACATATTTGTGAAATTTCCAGTTTTACTTGATATTTCTAACTTCATATATTTATGAGATAAGATACTTGGTATAATTTCAATCATTTTAAGTTTTCTAAATATTATTTTGTGACTTATTGGATCCATTCTGAAGGATGTTTTTTGTGTGTTTGAGAAAAAATATGTATTTAATTGCTGTCAAATGGAATGTTCTATATATATTTGTTAGGCCCATTTGTTTTTTAACACAATTAAAGTCCAGTGTTTCCTTATTGATGTTCTGCCTGAATGATCTATCCATTGTTGAAAGTAGGTCATTGAAGTCCCCTGATATTGTATTGTCTATTTCTCCCTCAGATCTGTTAGTATCTGCTTAATATATTTAGGTGCTCCAATGTTGAGTGAATATATATTTCTGATTGTTATGTCCTCTTTATGAATTGATCCCTTTATTGTTATATAATAGCCCTGTTTATATTTTTAAATTTTTGTTTTAAGATCTATTTTATCTGATGTAAGTTAGCTGTCCCTGCTCTCTTTTAGTTTCCGTTGGCAAAGAATATTTTTTCCATCCTTCATTTTGTGCCTATGTGTGTCAAAGCTGAAGTGAGTCTTTTGTAAGCAACATATAGTTGAGTCTTGTTTTCAATTCACTCAGCTATTCTATGTTTTTTGATTGAACAATTTAGTCTATTTACATATAACAATCATTGATAGGTAATAACTTATTAACACCATATTATTAGTTGTTTTCTGGCTATTGTGTAATTCCCTGGCTTCTGTCTTCATCCTCATTTATCTTCCTTAGTAAATGAAAGACTTCCCAAACTGGTATGTTTTCATTCTGTTGCTTTTATCTTTTGTGTACTGTCTGTAGATTTTGTTTGTAGTTAACTTGAGACTTACATAAAATATTATATATATCAGTCTATTTTAAGTTGATAAAAATTAACTTTATTATACAAAAACTCTAATCTACTCTCTTTGTTTCTTTGGCTATATCATGATTCCCTAATGCTTCCTGAATTTTGTGTCCTTGCATAGGTGCCTGCATATTTCATTTAGTCACCTAAACAATGGATTTAAAAGTTTCTGGATATGCCTAATTCTAGTGCAAAATTTCTTCCCTTCTGTCAACCTATGAAACTAGAAAATAAGTTGTCTGCTTCCAAAATACAATCATGGTATAAGCATATGATAATAGTCATAAATGTTCTTGACCAAAAGGGAGAAACTGGAAAGAAGAAAGGAGTAATTTTTCCAAGCAATTTTTATATCAGGGCAGATGACATTTGATTTCAAGGTCTAGGAATAATCTGTGGCTTGAGTCTCCACTCACTGTGCCTATAGTTCTGCCTTCCAGATTCATAACTTCACCTCTGCATTATTCTTCCTTTTTCTTCAAGGTTAGCAAACTTTTGCAGCTGAATGATTTTGTCAGCATATTTCCTGCCTACAGAATTTTTGAGGTCTTAACAGCATACTTCATTTCTACCTTTCTCTGTCCCTTTTAGTCTAAATTGACAGTGTTTCAGCTGATAGAGCATAATTGAAAACTTTGTGGATTGCCTGTGTATATCCCTTGTCTAATGGCATGGAGATTCAGGCCATTAGACAAAAGGGTTCTAAACAGATATTTCTTGGATAATCCTATATATAGTCAGCTGTTGCTGAAATACTTGAGGGGTTCTATGAGTTCCATATTTAATCTCTTCAGCACTAGCAAAACATTGTCATGTCATACCATTGGCCTTCACTCCAGGGCACACTTTCCAACAATGATTTTAGCATCTTTTTCCAGTCTGGTTAGGATGAGACTTTCCCAAATCATCACATCCCAATTCCTATTTACTTAATATTCTCCTCTCAACTTATTTCTTTCCTCTCACATTTTACTACAAGCAGTAAGAAGAAATCAGGCCACTCCTGCAACACATTGTTTAGAAATCTTTTCAGCTAAATATCCAAGTTCTCCACTTACAAATTCTGCTTTCTACACAGTTGTAGGACACAATTCAGCTAAACATTCTGCCACTATATAAGAAAAACTACTTTTTCTCATTTCTAAAATCCGTTTATTTACTTCTGATTATGGACCAGTAATGCTCTTAACAACCATATTTCATTATCATTGTATTATGATTGTGTATGTAGTCTCTGATGTATGTTTTCTTTTCCATGTTCTTCCCTTCCTTCTGAGCTCTTACCATCAACAATTATAATATACATACTTCTACCAACATTCTGTTTAAGGCATGATAGCCTTTTTATATCATGTACCTCAGAATTCTTTCAGGCTCATCCAAACATACAATTCCAGAAACATTTCCATATTTTCAGTTATTTGCTAAAGAAGCACCCCATTTAAGGTAGCAACATCTGTATTATTTTCCTGTGGTTGCTATATCATATTATCACAAAACTGGAGGCTTAAAACAACAAAAATTAGTTCTTTCACAGTTCTGCCGTCCAGAAGTCCAAAATCAGTATCACTGGACTTGACTCAGGTGTCATCAGGGAGAATCTATTCCTTACTTCTCCCAGTCAAACACTTAAGAATTCAGAAATGTATAACTATTGCAAAGTTCTGGGAAAGTGAGTTTGAAAGAAAACCCTATAAAAATTTGAATGTAAAAAATAAAATAATTGGTGAGGAGAGCTAATTGCCATATGTTTGGGGCTAATTATATATGATAGAAAATTTATCATTTCAACCATTCTAAAATGCAGTTTTAGTGGCATTATGTACATTCATATTGTTGTGTAAGGAATACTAATTCTTAGATGTGGGTTTGATTTGTCTTAAGAAAAGTGCACTATATCATCCATTTCCAGAACTTTTTCATATTCCCAAACTGCAACTAACTTTACTGTACCCATGAAACAATAATTTCCCATTCACCTTTCTCCCCATTCCTGGTAGCCATTGTTCTCTTGTCCTTATGAATTTGACTCATCTAGGTACCTCAAATACCTATGAGTATTTGAATCATACAGTATCTGTCCTTCATGAGTGACTTATTTCATTCACCATAATATCTTTGAGGTTTTTCACATTGTAGTGTGTGTCATAATTTGTTTCCTTTTGAAGTATAAATAACATTCCTTGTACGTATATGCCACATTTTGTTCATCCATCCATTTTTTGATGGTCATTGAGCTGTTTCCACCTTTTATCTATCAAATAATGCCATTGGAAATATCAGTGTCCAAATATCTGTTTGCATCCTTACTTTAACTTCTTTTGGATGTATACCCAGAAGTTGTGTTGCTGGATCATATAGTAATTCTATATTAATTTTTTTAAAGACTAATTATCTTACTGAAAGTTATAATATATTTGCATATTATAAAACTTCAACAAAAATACTTAGAATTTATTGAAATGAATAGTCAATATGATAAAGACACAAATGGAAACTGGAATTTTATTTGATAAACAGGGCTTTCAAATCAGTGTGGAAAACAAATATAGTCAGTAAATGGTGTCAAAACATATTCTTTTTAGAACAAAGAATATCCTATTTCATAATTCACAGCAAAGTAAATGTTAGACTAAACAAATATTTTAATGAAACATTTTACACCTTTTTATTTACTTGACAAAATCCTACAAGTAAATTTCTGGATAACCTTGGAAGAAATGCCTTTCTGGAAGTGTGAGATCTATATTATCTATATTAACGAATATCTGATTGTAATCTACTTCTGGCTATGCAGTAGGGTTGCACTTCCCTAATATCTTGAATTTAGGTGTGACCTTGAAAATTATTTCAAGTAGAAAATGTGATTATAAACAGTTGTACAGACTTATCTGGTTTTCAGTAGAGAGGATCCTTTCTTCCATGAGCCTAATTGTTGGGTTTCCCTATCCACCCCCAATAAGGTTCACTCTTAACTGCACCTTTGCGTACTTAAGTGAATATAGCTATGCCGTTCATTCTTAGATGTGGGTTTGGTTTGTCTTAAGAAAAGTGCACTATAAGGTTTCTTGTTAAAAATAAAGATAATCATATTATCTGCAAAAATAATGGTATTTTGATACTGCCTTTCTAATATTCTCACCTTTAATATTTTATTATAAATGATATCCCCCACAGAGCATACTTAAATGGTAGATACAAGTGCTGACATTCTTCCTTTTCCTGACATTAACAAGAATGCTTTAATCATGATCATTAAGACAGATACAAAAAACTATTTTCTAGCCCGTTTACAAATCCATTCTCTAAATCAATAGTTAATATTGTTACAAATCTTTTCTATACTATTAAAAATGATATATTTCTCATGTAATAAGTTAAATGAATTATATCAATGCTGGCAATAATGTTAACTCTATTTGTAGTATAGTATTATGTTCAGATTAATTGGATAGATTTTTAACATGTTCAGATTTTGTACATAGCATTGAGAAATGAAATTGCTTTATTGATTGTTTTACTATTATTAGAGCTGTAGCTTTATCAATTGAATGGAGAAGTATTTAGTCTTTTTCTGTTCTTTTTTTCTATATTCTAGAAACAGAAAAATTGGCATGAATTTTTGCTTGAGGCTTAAGTACCATTTTCCCATAAAGCTATTTTGCTTTAGTGTATTGTCAAGCAAATATTTTTGACATTTTGTTGTTCTTTTATGATTAGTGTATTCTCATGATTTCCTTATTTTTGTTGAATTACTTTCAACAATTCACTTTTATGATATTTAAAATATTTTTCCAAGTTTTTGACAGAACTTTTGTTCATAGCATTCTTATATATGTTAATTGTTCCCTTCAGATGTGTAATACTATTCCTCTCATCAATCTGATGCAATGCATTTTATTTCATTTTTATTGTGCATTTTAAAATTTGTTTCAATTTTGTTTAAAAAAATAGCTCTCAGTTACATTCATTAACTCCAAAGTTTCTAGATCATTTTTACACTCTATGAGTGTCATTTTAATATTTCTCATCGCTCTAAATCCTGGGAATTTTTTCTTTATGGAGGTGAGCACTTTCACAAGCATGAAGATGATTATTGACTACATTAAGCAATTAAATTAAGCTTTGTTATTGCCCTGTTATGCCAAAAATCTCTTACTGTGGAGATAACACTTTTAAAATGAACTTGTTCAAGTTTGAGGCTCACCCAAAGGTGAAAACCTCAGATATATGAAGTTACAACATTTTGCAGGGGAAAAAAAGCCTTCTACTGATTATTATTAAAGAATAAATAAATCTACTAGGTAGTGTTGAGAAAAATATTCACAAAATAATGTAGCATTTAACTATACAAATACCATTTTGATATTGTTTTACCAATTTGTATATTTTAAGAAAACAAAATTTAAAATATTTCATAAAAATATCTAAATGTTACATAATTAAAACACTTTCACACAAATTATTTAAAGGAAAACTATGTCTATAGAAATAAATAAAATTAATATCTCATGAGATAAACTTTTAAAGTGCTTGGTTTGGCAGTGATTAATTTAGAAAGAATATATGTAAGCAACTTCTCCATTATGTCAGCAAATATTTATTGCAAATTTGTTTCTTGCTGATTTTATGCATTTCCTTTATAAAGTTGACACCTGCACATTACATACAAACAGGCAAAAATATAATTAAGCCTTCAGAAGGAGAGTGTTCACAAAAAAGCCATGCAAAACCCTGAATATGAATTTTAACTCTTTATTTCAACAATAAAATGTAAATTTGCATTTATGCAGTTCAGATTTCATGCAAGTTTCTAAATATGTAGCATCCAAATGTCTCTTTTCCATTTAGAATTCTTGCAAATACATATTCTTGATCTTCAATTATTTTATTCACTTTTTTCTTCTATTCTTTGATTTGACAGCATAAAAATCATGAAAATTATTTCAGCTAAGGAAACTGTCATGCAGAATCTCAGACAAGTTGCAATTTTAGCAGAATATATCAATTAAATACAAGTTTAAGTAATTCCCTATTGAATTTCTATTATATTTTATAATATTATATATCACATTTTAAAGTTGTTGCACAATGAAACAGTAAGTCTGAGTAATTTGAGCATTTAACTGTATTGATTCCACTTTTTAGTACTACTATTCTGAAGATAAAAGGGTTTTATGAGTAAAATAAGCTGAACTTTCTAAACTATTAAGTATCTAATATTTTAGTTGGAAATCAAAACCAAGTGGAAGATACTGAATTATTTTAAATTTGCAAAACAAATCTCTAAAGATACAATTTTGTATTTGGAAAGACTATAACATATTACTATATAACTATGTTTGATTTCTAAAAGGAATATAAAAATATCTTTATCAATACTATTTTGTATATGATGTTTTGATTTCCCATGTTTATCCATTTAGGTTTTTCTTAATTCCCCACCCTAAATTATGTCTCATTCTTTTTTACATTATTTTATTTTTATTTGATTGAGGTTAATTATCACATATATCAGAAATGAATGTGTTGCTTTACTTTAGTATCTGTCTAAAGCATGTCAGCTTGCTAAGTACTCACTACTCTTTCCTTTCAAATTATGGTTTTAAAAGCACTTCAAACATGGTAAGAACAAATGTTTCATTTCAATCTAGTTGGCAATTTTGTATCCTTTTACTTCATTGATTCTTTAGCTTCCTTTGAATTTGAATTTATTGTTATTCTAACACATACAAATTAGAAAAGTGATTACCTTTGCATTTCCAAGTCTAAAAGAAGGAAAAAATTTGGGTTGTATAAATGTAGTTGTAAAGCAGAATGTTTTCCAATGTTTTAACAATCTGTAATTCTTTTATAATAATATAAAAGGGAGATTTAGATATTATGGAATTCCATTATACAATTCTATAGGGATGTATTTTTTTTTGAGAGGGTATCTCTCATATTTATTGATCAAATGGTTGTTAACAACAATAAAATTCTGTATAGGGGGGTCAATGCTCAATGCACAATCATTAATCCATCTCAAGCCTAATTCTCATCAGTCTCCACTCTTCTGAAGCATAACGAACAAGTGAATAAGTTCTTACATGGTGAACAGTACAAGGGCATTCATCACAGAAACTTTCGGTTTTGATCATGCATTATGAACTATAAACAATCAGGTCAAATATGAATATTTGTTTGATTTTTATACTTGATTTATATATGGATCCCACATTTCTCCCTTTATTATTGTTATTTTTATTTTTAATAAAATGCTGAAGTGGTAGGTAGATGCAAGATAAAGGTAGAAAACATAGTTTAGTGTTGTAAGAGAGCAATTGTAGATGATCATGTGTGTGCCTGTAGACTATGTGCTAATCCGAGCTAGACAAGGGCAATAAAACATCCACAGATGCAGAAGCTTTCTCTCAAAACAGGGGCGGGTGAGGTATAGGGGTATATTTTTGTGGTATTTTCTAAGCAGTAAATATTTAGTTTCAAGTAAAGGTGAAATAGAAATTAAGATAATTTCAAGGCTCCAAACTCTAAGAAGCCAAAACCTTCTACCCTGTTGATATAGTGGTTGACACTATTTACCTTTCCAGTAAATGATTTTGTATTGCTCTAATTAAAAACAACCCCGCATTTGTCAAAACACCTTCCCCCTGGTACCAAGTTTCTGGAACTCCATTTAAGGTCTGTGGATGCCAGCTGGGTCAAGCAATGACAAATCAGTAGATAATTTACCTAAGGGTAATTTTGCTTCCTAACAACAAGCTTGGCACTGAGGTATAATTAGCCATTTGCTCCCATTCTTCTGTGTCTGTTTTTTTGTTTACTTGTCTAGATGATCTCACACTTTTCCTATTACAAATCACTATTTATTTTAGACTAATATTGTATTATCTGAAATGCATTTTATCATTTTCAGAGCACTTTAAAATACCTTAACATGTGATCTTGTGTATTTCCTCAAATACTGCTTATTAATGTTCTTCTACATATGAAAATGCTAAATTTCACAGCATTGCTAAATCACAAATGCTTGGACACAAAACACTTGAAACTTACAAGTCTCTATATGTTTAGACTTTGATTCAAATAAAAAATTGTTTTAGGGTCTCTGGTTTCTGAGCCAACATCTATAAAGTATTTAGAATTTGTAACTCTGACCTAACAACAAGTAAAAAGTTGAGCAAATTGTAAAAAACAACGACTCTTCTTAGATCCATCAGAGAAGAGAGGACCCAGGACAAACCACTGCCTCCAAAATTATAAAGGCAGAAATGTGAATACAGAAAATACTAACTTCCTGGAGCATAAACTCATGAGCAGAAACCTCCATGGGAACCAGTGAGGGTAGGAAGATCTAAACTGTAATTGATGAATAGCTGGTGGCTCAGTCTGGACAAGTCTGAAAGTTAAAAACTCCTGGGGACCCAGTTGTACAAAGGCCCCCCACATTTCTGTATTACTTCCAGGAGCTTGACCAGGATCTCACAGTTTATATCAGAAAATAATTTCCTCCTGTTTCCAGCAAGGGGAGTGGAGAAAGTGACCATTTTAAAATATGTCAGAGCATTCTGTTCTTCTTAGCAAGGTCTGCACTCAAGAGAAGCTAATTTACCAGAGACTAAACTATTTGTAGGTTTTTTTTTTCAGAATCAAACTTGAGGAGTACTGGAAAGGAAATACCTGGCTCCAGCCTCTTCTATCCCTCCATATGCATGAAGAGAAAAAAACTCAAGCCTGCTCTAGCCTTCTATATGACAGAACGGAAATATCCAACTCCAAACCCTGCTAGCCATTCTGAGGTGGGGGAAAGACAGGGAAATACTTGTTAAATTCATAGTCCAGAAGGATTAGCTTATTTTAAAACAGGCCTTATCATACAACTATACAATGTTTCCCCTCCTCTCACACATTAACACCACCACAGTACCTTTCAGGCAGTACATAATGTATGGCTTTCAAGAAAAAAACTACAAGGTGCAGTAAAAGGCAAAAGTGCAATTTGAAGATGTAGAGCAAGCATCAGAAGCAGACTCATACGTGGCAAAGCTTTGGGAATTGTCAGGCCATGAATTTAAAATGACTATGATTAATATTTTGAAGTCTCTACTAGATAAAGTGGATAGCATAAAAGAACAGATGGGCAATTAAACATAGAAATGGAAATTCTAAGAAAAAATAAAAGGAACTCTAAGAAGTCAAAAACAGTACGACACAAATGAAGACTGTCTCTGAGAGGTTAATTAGTGTTTTGAATTCTGCTGAAGAAAGAATCTTTAAGCTTGAAGATTTAACAATTGAAACTTTTTCTAAAATGGAAAAGCAAAGTGAGAACAATCTGAAAAAAAAATGAAGCAAAAAATTGTTTTTGTCCAGGAATGTGAAACAACTCCAAAAAATAAAACATACATGTAATGGGAAGACAAGGAGAATAAAGTAAGAGATGAAGAGAATATATTTAAGCAATAATGACTGAGATTTCCCCCAAATTAATGCCAGACACTAAACCATAGAACCAGGAAGCTGAGAGAAAAACAAGCAAGACAAGGACCAAAAAAAAAAAACAAAAACCACAAAAACAAAAAACTATACATAAGCATAAATATTATATTCAAACTGCAGAAAATAAGAGAAAAAAAATTGGAATGAAACCAGGAAGAAAACATACCTTGCCTATAGAGGAACAAAGATAAGAATTGCACATAATTTCTCCTCAGAAACAATGCAAACAATAAGAGGGCCAAGCTAAATATTGAAAATGTTGAGAAAAAAACACACTAGAATTCTGTACTCTGTAAAATTTTCCTTCAAAAGTAAAGACCTCAGAGAAACAAAAATGATCTTATGTGCTACCTGTAGACTTAATTGGCAAGAAATGTTAAAAGTTCTTCAGAAACGTTAAATCACATAGGTCAGAAACTCAGATCTACATAAAGGAAGGGCATTGGAGAAGGAATGAATGAAGATAAATAAAAACTTTTATTTTTTCTTCATAACAGATAAAATATGCTTAAAAAATATATGTATTTGTTTTATGTAAATAGACACATATAATGAATTACAGCAGTGATATAAGAGACAGGAGGGAAGGATTTTGATTTTTTTTATTATAAAGTACTAACACCATTTGTGAAGTGTACTAGTGTTATTTGAAAGTAGACTTGGATTATTTCTAAGTGTATATTCCAAACTCTAGGGCAACCACTAAAAAAGTTAAAAAAGAAATATAACTGATATATTCAGAAAGTAAAATGTGGAATCATGTAAAATGCTCAATTGAAAACACAAAAGGCAGAAAAAGAATAGAAGACAAAATTAAAGAACAAGAAACAAATGAAATTAGTAGAAAAATAGTAACAAATATTTTAGATATTAAGCATATCTTAATAATTAATTTACATATCTTGGTCTCAATACACCAATTAAAAACACAGATGTCACAGTGGATCAGAAAATGAGATCCAACTATATCTAATGAACAAAACCCCACTGGAAATACAAAGATATATATTAAAAAATACATGGATGGGGAAAATATACTATGCTATCACTAATCAAAAGAATAGATTTGCTAGATTAATTTCAGAGTAGAATTCAGAGTAAGGAAAGTTATCCAGGATAAAAAGAGGGGCATTTCACAATAATAAAGGGGTCAATTATCCACAAAGACATAATAAACCATAATATGTATGTACCTAACAGCACAGTGTCAAAATACATGAGTAAAAAAAACTGAGAAACATAAGGGCTGTTAGATGAATCCATTATTAGAGATGGAGACTTTAATGTCCCTCACAGAAATGGACAGATCCAACAGTCAAAAAACTGAATTCATAATCAACTTGGATATAACTGATACATTTCAAATACTTCATCCAGTACCAAAGTACACATTCTTCTCAAACTCAGAAGATTTTGAGGAGGTATACACATGGTACATACACCAAGATAGATGACATTCTGGGCCATAAAACACACCTTAACAAATTTTAAAAAAATAGAAATAATGCAATAGCTGCAGTCAGACTACAGTGGAGTTAAACTAAAAACAAATGTCAGAAAGACTGGTTAAATTCCCCAATTACTTGGAAACTAAAAAATACAGAGGTCAAAGAAGAAATCTCTAGAGAAATAAACAAAATATTTTGAACTAATTGAAAATGAAAGTGCAGCTCATCAAAATTTGTGGGATTCAGAAAAAGCAGTGCTTACAGGAAAGTTTATAACATTGGATGTTATGTTGTATCTAAAATCAATAATCTAAGCTCATACCTTAGGAAACTAGAAAAATATGAACAAATTAATGCCAAGATAAGTAGAAGTAAAGAAATAATAAACATTAGAGAAGACATCAATGAAACTGGAAAGAAGAAATTAATAGAAAAAGTCAACAAAACCAAAACTAATTCCTTGAAAAGATTTTTTTAAAAAGCATAAGCTTCTAGCTAGGCTAAGAGCAAAAGGAAGAAGAGCCAAGACTAATATCACAAATGAAAGAGGGGAAATCACTAAGATCCTTTGCACATTAAAATAATAATAAAGAAATATTATAAACTCAATGCTAACAAGTTTGATAACCTATATGAAATGGACCAATCCTTAAAGGATCCAATCTGCCCAAACCCACAAATAGACAATCTAAATAGACCTATATATATTCAAGAAATTGAATCAGTCTTTCATTGAAAGGAAAGGAGCGACACACAGCAGCAATTCACCGGAGAATTCCGCTTTATTAGGGAAAGGTGCTGGGTTATATAGGAAGGGGCATGGGGTAATTGTGGTGTTACTTCTATGGGGCTGGTGGCTGTTGGCTAGGTGCTGGGATTGGGAGGGGGGCGAGAGGTGATTGGGCTTCAGGTGGCGCCAGCGGGAACCGGGGACCCCGAAGAGAAGCCGGAAGTTTGCCATCTTACTAGTGGGGGCTCTTCATTCATAACCTTACAAAACAAGTACCAGTCTCAGATGGGTTCACTGGTATATTCTACTAATCATTTAAGGAAGGAATTATTCCAATTCTCTACAACCTCTCCTGGAAGCAAGGAATACTTAACTTGTTTTATGAAGCCATAATTTCCTAATATCAAAGACATTAAAAGAAAAGAAAATTATAGACTGGTATTTCTGAAGAACAGAGATAAAAAAATTATCAACAAAACATTAGAAAATTCAATCTAAGATGTATAAAAAGAATTATCCCCTAAGACCAAGTAAGATTTGTTCCAATTTTCAAGGCTGGCTTAACATTCAAAACTCATTCATGTAATCCATCGCATCAACAGATTAAAAAAGAAAGAGCACATGATCATATCAATAGATTCAGAAAAACATTTGAAAAACTCTAGCACCCATTCATGATAAAAATTCTCAGTAATCTAGTAATTGAGGGGATCTTCTTCATCTTGATAGAAAATATATACAAAATACCTACAGCTAACATCATACTTAATGATGAGAAATCCAAAGCTTTCCCACTAAGATCAACAAAAAAACAAGAGTATCCTTTCTGACCATTGCTTTTCAACATCAAACTGGAAGTCCCAGCTAACTACAGGACAATAAAATAAATATATAACTGTATGGAAAGGAAGAAAGTACCTTTTTTTTTTCTGCAAATGACATAATTATCTATGTAGAATATCCAAAAGAATTAACCAAAAATTCCTGGATCTAATAAGCAATTATACTAAGGTAGTAAGATGTTATGTTAATACACAGAAGTAAATCACTTTCTGGTATGCCAGCAATGAATAAGTAGAAACTGAAATTAAAAACAAAATATCACCCCCCATAATGAAAAATATATGTATACATCTAACAAATATATACAAGATCTATATAAAGAAAGCAATGAAATTTTCATGAAAGAAATCAAATACAAATTAAATAACTGGAGAAATATTCCATGATCATGAATAGGAAGACAATATTGTCAAGATGTCAGTTATTTCTAACTTGATCTATGGCTTCAATGCAGTTTAAGTCAAAATCCCAGGAAATTATTTTGTGGATATTGAAAAACTCTGAAGTTTATACAGGGAAGCAAATTATTAAGAATAGTCAACAAAATATTGGAGAAAGACTCAGATGGAGTTCTGACAATGCTCAATTTCAAAACTTACTATAAACCTGAAACATTCTTTAATATTGATGATAGAATAGGAAAATTAATCATTAGAACAAAATAGAGAGTCCAGAAATAGACACACATAAATGTAGGCAGCTGATCTTTGTCAGAGGAGCAAAGACAATACAATGGTATAAAAATAGTCTTATCAACAAATGGTACTGGAACATCAGGCCATCCACATGAAAAAAAAAAAAAGAATTTAGATAGACTTTATACTCTCCACAAAAATTAACTCAAAATGGAGTACAGACCTAAATTCCAAATGCAAAACTACAAAATTCCTAGAAGATAACAGGAGAAAATCTGCATGGCCTTGGCAATGGAAATGTCATTCTGGATGTGATACCAAAGGAAGGGTCCATGAATGAACTGATAAGCTGTACTTCATTAAAATTAAAAACTTGTGCTCTGTGAAAGACACTACAAAAAATATAAGAAGACAAGCCAGGGACTGGGAGAAAATATTTGTAAAAGACATATCTCATAAAGGATTGTTATCCAAATATACAAAGAACACTTGAAACTCAATGATAAGAAAATAAACAGCCTAAGTACAAAATAAGCAAAAGACTTGAACAGACACCTCACAAAGGAAGATATGCAAATGGAAAATAAGCAGATGAAAAATGGTCATCCTCATGTGTTAAAAGCAAATGGAAACAACAGCGAGATATTACTACACAAGTAGTAGAATGGCCAAAATCCACAACATTGACACAACCATCAAGAGTAAAAGGAACTGTAACTCTAGGAGGAAAATATGTCCCCAGCCTGGGGCAAATTAACCTTTGAAGTGGAAATCAGTGAAAGGGAGAAATAAAGTGGGGGAAACCTACTTATTGCTTACAAGCAGTTATCTATACCTGCTTGCCCATGCCTCTTCTGACCAGGCTGCTAGGAAGCCAAAAATACCTCCCTGATTCAGGTGCCAATTCACTCTCCACCCACCTTGGAAACACCTGTTGATGTGGAGATGCACTAAGGCCAGGCAAGAGATTATGGAAAAATTGCAATTTTAACCACAGCCCACCCCTCCAGAAATCTTGCCTCACAATCTACTCACTCCCCATCTTCTGAAATGGCCCTGTGTGAGAAAACTGGAGCACTGTAACCAGACTAATAACATATGATAGCAACAGTAGTAAAATCATGATAATCCTCAAACTGAAGGAACCAGTTAGGTCCAAATTCCTGTTCAAATTAAGTCCATAGCTCACCTATTCCACAGGAGGACAGTAGCTGAGCTGGTAAGGAGTTCAGTGCACTCATCACATGGCAGCTGCTGCCAGGGGCAAGTCCAGGCTACAGGGACTGTACAAGAAAATAATCTTAAGGGTTATAAGATACATGTTTTAATGACATCAGCATAGGCAAATCCTGTCTAACAGGTAGGATGCATGAAAGAGAGTGGTCCTGTGATAGAACAGTGGCAGGAATGGGATCCCATCTTGGTCTACAATATCAGCCCTTCACTACCTTCCATGTGGGAGTTACAGATGGGTTAATATAAAAGGCTATGAGAAGTAAATGCATTGGCCATAAAAATAAAACAAACCTTCCCCATAAGATGCTCATACTTCCTGGATGTTTTGGGGACAATAACATGATATTTGGGGCCACTCTGCTGTTACTCCAGGAACACACAGGAGGCCAGCTTCCAGGCCTTTTCCCCAAGATGCCAGTAGGGCCAGCCATCATTGGTCCATGTGTCAAAATGTCCAGGGACACATCCACTCAACAGAGTCTCCAGGGTTTAATTCAGTTGTGGCTGGCAGCAGGATGTTGCTCTACTGGCCATATCTTGGCTTCAATTATTCCTTTTTGCTTTACACATACAGTTGCATAGAAGAGGCAGCAATGTGTGCTAGCATACTCATAGGGCTCAAGACTCCTTTTCATGGCTTCCCATTCAAATGTCATAGCACTGACCATAAGTGAACTGACAGGCCTGGAGACTATTTGTATCCAACTTCAAGGTAGATTATATCAAACCATTGTTCCTCTCTATCATGTCTGTCCTGGTAAGGTTAGTTGCTACCTGAAATGTTCACTTTATCCCTAATTCCTGTGACCATTGTTGTAACACATGTCCAGTAAATTTGGTGCCTTGACTACTCTCAATCACCTGTGGCCAGCCATAGGCTGCAAAGAGGCACTCTAGGCCTCTTCCAGGTGTTTCCTGATCTCCATGATGTGCAGGAAAAGCAACCAACAGTCCAGTAGCTGTGTCCACACAAGTCATGGCATATCGATATACTTCTGATATGGTCACAGGCCCAATATACTCTATCTGCCACCTGAGTATGCCACCTGCAACTCAGCTTATTGACTGCTCTTCCCTTCTCTGTCCTCAATCCATATTATCTCAGTCTTAGGATGGAATACCACAGCTCTCCTCATTGGAGGCTGCCCACAACTGGAGCCACCTGTATACCAATCATCATCAGGTATAGGGGCTTTTCCCTCCTGTTAAGGACTCTTGGACACCCAAGTCTCAAAAGCAAGTTCTTCCTGCTTTCTTCTGATATATGTCATTGTCCCCAATAAGCATTGGAGTTGTCCACTTAGCGGGCTAGTGGAGAGTGTGCTATGCTGCCCCAAATATGCACCCAATTTGGCCAGTGTAGGCATCCATGCCATGCCACTCCATGGCATTTGGGTTCAGTTTCATCATATGTACCCCATGATGGGATACATGGTTATTACATTGATCAGAGCTGTTCCAATGATGGGCTTCATAGCCAGCAAGACATGGTATACTGCAGCCAGTTGCTACTCTGTCAGCATTCTTTGGACTTCTGCTCCTTTCCATATTTGTAACTAAAATCCAAAAGCTTGGCATGTCCATTCAAGCATCTGGAATTCATCAGCAGAAATGGGATCTCATCTGAATACCAGGCCTTCAACCCCTCCCTGTGGGGGTTACAGATGGGTCAATATATAGGGCTACTGGAGGTACATGCACTGGCCATAAAGATAAAACAAATTTCCCTATAAGATGCTCTTACCTCACTGCCATTTTGGGTACACTACTGTGATCTTTGGGGGCCATTCTGCTGTTCCTCCAGGAATACACAGGAGGCCAGCTTCCAGGCCTTTTCCCCAAGGTGACAAAAAGCCCACCCATGTAGAATAACAATTAATTGTTCCCCTTTGAATGTACAGCATGTCCTGATGTTGGTGGACACAAGAGCTGAATGTTTTCTAATTTATGCCAACCCTGAGTATTTTCCTGGGACCCCTCTATAACCCATGTTTGGTTTCATGAACATCTAGCTCACAGGTCCTTGATAAGTCCATTATACTCAAGGGATGTATGGTCTTGACTGCTTGCTTAGGAGCAGTAAAAGCAGCTGCACATGTTTTATCCCAGTCTCAGCCAATGCCCTTTTGTACAAACCAGTATAAGGGGCTTCCGACTTCATAGGAACTGCAGGTTAAAAATTCTCCAGTATCCTAGAAGACCCAAATACTGTAATACTGCCACAGTGGTAGGGTAGGGAAAGCCTGGACCTTGTCTGTGACTGCTTCTGGGATAACTTTAGTTTTACCCAACCAGACAACCACCACGAACTTTACTGACAAACCTGGTCCATGAACCTTGGTGCTGTTCACAGCCCATCCTTTCTCCTGCATATGTTGCAGCAGTCTAGGAAATGCCCCTTCTAAATCTGCAAGAGAATCAAACTTAAGCATGATATCATCAATGTAGTGATACAACCATACTATTTGTGGTTTCTTTCATGTGGCCAAGTCCTGGGCTACAAGTCTACGACAAATGATTTGTCTATGGAGGTATCCCTGTGGAAGGACAGTGAATGTCCACTGCCGGCCTTCCCACATGAAGGCAAACTCTTCCTGAATTTCCTGTGCCATAACAATAGAGAATAAAAACTAACAAGGTCTGCAACATAATGATACATCTGTAGTTTATGACTGAGTGTGTCCAAAAGGGCTGCTATACAGGGGACAGCAGCAAGCAAAGGGGGTGTGACTTTATTCAATTCCCTGTAATTCTTGGTCATATGCCAGAAGCCATCTGGCTTTTTCACTGGCCACACCAGGGAATTAAAAGGACTATGAGTGGGCTTTATGATGCCCACCTTCTCCAAATCCCACAGATTTTCTCCAGTATCCCCATGGCCCCCGTGCAATTTGTGTTGCTTAGTATTTGTTATCTGCCAAGGTACAGGGAGAGCTACATGTTGGTGCTACTCATGTCCCCTCAGAAATGTCTTTACCACATGTATCCTTGGTCTGAACTCACCTGAAGTGGTCTGTAACCACAGACTTTGCAGGATATATACCCCCAAAATATATATACAGAAATGTGATGGGAGAAATGTACAGAGTATACTCCTTTGGGGGTAAATGTCCTATCATTCCCAATGAGATTTGGGCTTTCTTCACTCTAATTGCCTTACCCCCATAGCCATCTACCATAGGAGGGGGCCCAGGAAAACACTCAGGGTTGGCATAAATCAGAGAACATTCAGCACCTATGTCCACCAGTGCTAGGATATGTTGCACATTCACAGAAGACCAATGAATTATTGCTCTAAATGTGGCCTCCAGTCCTCATAACATTCCCCAAGGTGGGGGCCTTAACCCTTCCCTCAGTCTAAACACAATGGCCAATTGTCCTCCTGTGGGCATGGGGCCCAGGTGGAACCTGAATGAGTGGTCTCCCCTTGGAAGCCCTGTAGGGACACAGGCCAGACATGGGGCTGTAACTCCAGCTTCTCTATCCTGGACCTCAGCATCTGGAATGGCTGTTCTGGCTTTAATTGGTACCACAGTTCTAACAAGATATTATTGGACTTCCCATCAAGTTTCTCTTTCACTACCCCCACGTTTATCACATAAACCCACATCTGGGTCCTAGAAGCCCTCACAGGGCCTATTGCACATCTCCTTTCCATTGTAGGCCATACTTCCATGCTCTTATTGTTTCAACATCCCCCAGATATGCTAAAGTATAAGTAGTTTCATTTATGGGTTGCCCTAAGTGGGGGGAAAGAATAGTCGCTAGGGATCCAAAGAGAGATGGGAGAGCTGTATGGAGCACCAGATTTCTCATTCCTATGTTGAACAACTCCTCATCAGTACCCTGGACATCCATATTATAGATGATACTTTTTATGCCCATCTCCTATAACATCTGGAGCTCTGCATGTTTTTCGGCTAGTAGCTAATTATGATAAATTACCCTAATTAGGCCAAACCACCCTGATGGCTGTTTTCAGCCAATCTAGATGTGCCTCCTTTCTTGAGGTGTGACAGGCACTTTGCTACTGCTGCTAGAGGGAAGGGTGAATCATCAGTGAAGTCAGTCTATCCATTTCAGAACCTGACATAACAATGTTTTCCTAAAGACAAAGACACAAAAGCCATGTAAGCAGAGGTTCAAATGGCTTCTGCCAACACCAGATGCTCATATCCACCAGCTCATTCTGGGTATAGGGACAGAGAATGGAATGCTCCACAACCTGGGGTGGGGGCTCTTCCTTCCTTTGAGGAGCCCATGGTTGTTTTTTTTGTTTTGTTTTCTTAATTACAACCAGGTGGTTGTTTAATATTGGAGGGGCTGGTGCCTTGGGTGGTGGCCTTGACAACAGTTCTACCCTTGGCCCCACTCCCTCATCCTCCCCTGACATCTACTCTACCATCTCTGGGCCTGAAGGCACCTATCCTTTCTCCCCCTCCTCCATAGCCTCCTGCAATGCAGATTCTCCTGCTGCCTCCTCCCTTGCTCCTAACATACCTTTTATGAGTAAGGCCTGACTTCTCCATAACTGCATCTCTTTCTTAAGGGCATCCCATAGGTCATTGCCCAGCTCCTCCAAGCAATGCTGAAGAGTGTCTCTCTCCTTGATAACACTTTTCAATATCTGGAGAAACAAACATACCATAATGCTAGCCAACACACAGCCACTCAAGGCCACTCAAGGCCTCTAAGTACTCTTCTATCTCATGGAGGGCTAAATCCACAGCTTCTGGTGCCTCCACCCTTCCCCAGTTCTGGAGACATGTCTAGGAGGTGCTTTACTCTATACCAATTTCCTACCAGGGGCTTACCAAGTGGAAGCCCCATGGGTATGTAAGAATAGAAATAGGTTAGCATAAGCATAGCCATCTTAAAGGCCTAGAAGCCATTTTCTGAGTATGTGACTTAGAAAGAAAAACTGGAACTGGGTAAGGCCTTGAAAAACAAGTTAATCATGAGCACCGGGTGGTGGGCAGCTGTGACCCTTGGTCAGCTAACCTTGGTCAGTAAATCTTACATACCAAGCTTATCGTGCAGAACCTCCCTAACCATTGAGGAGTAGTCTTACCCTGCCCTTGCTTAACCCCAGGATATATGTCTTGCAAGAATAATGTATAGTTATAGAAAATTGCTATGAGTTAAGTGCTTTGAAATTGCTATATAAACCCTTGGCTCTGAGTGCTCGGGGTCCTTGTTGAGACCCACTGCTTCGGGCTGACTTGGACCCCAACTAGTTGGCTGAATAAAGACTTTGCTTGAATTTACATCTCTATGCCTGTGTAGTTTGTTCTCTGGGGAAGCCTCGGAAGCCTGGACCCTAACATTTGGGGGCTCATCCGGGATACGAGCAGCTTCCCTGAGAACAAAGGACAGCTGGAGGCAAGGTCTAATTGTCCGGACGGGGCAGTGTAATTCGAGGGTCGCCCCCTCGTGTCTGCATAAATCCATTATAAAGCGGGAGTCGCCATCCCGTGTATGGTCTCGGGTTAGTGGTCCCGAGTGAGGAAGTCCGGGCTGGTAGTCCCGGCCCCCAGGTTAGCGACCCTGGGTGAAGCCCAGGTAACCAATCCTGGCCCTAGGGTCCGAGTGACTCGGCCTTAGGAAGGCAAATCCGATCGGCAGAAAACTGGCGCCCGAGGAGGAAAAGATCGAGCTCGTCACCCTGCGGCAGTCCGAGTGGACGCCCTTCAGGAGAATTACGAGAGTTTTTGAAGACCCTGAAAGTGGTGAGTGTGGTGCGCACCAGAGTGAGAGAAGGACCGGTCCGAACGAGTGCGATCAGATGTGGTGTGTGTGTGCTTAGTGTTATCATTGACTGTTTTACTGTGTTTTGGTTTCGGTTTATATTTTTTTGCGCTTCTCATTTTAAGTTTCCTTGTTCTAAGGTTCTCCTGCTCTCTCTGTTCCTCCTTTCTGCCACTACATCATTCCCCGCGGGCACGGGTCGGGCAATTAAGAGCCATTAGGGCGCCCGCCGCTAGAAGACTCCCGTGACAGGATAAGGGGGTCACAGCCGCGAATCCCAGATAAATTCGCGTCCCCCGTGGAAGGAAAACTGTGCAACGACAGGCACTCGTTCACAAGCACATACAACAGTCATTTTGTTTGAAGTGGCATCTTCATCCTTCGCCTTTGTCTCCCTCATATTCTTTTTCCTTCTTTCTCACCATGGGTCAGACTCAGACGACCCGATAAGTGTGTAAATGAATATATCTTTCTACCTCCGGATGGTATTAATGAAATTGATTTAAAGACAAGCGCTTGTGAAAATTGGGTATTCTAAAACTTCCAGAAAACCTGATAAAAAGTGTTAAGCATTAATGCTAATTTGAGTTTGCCTGAGGCGGGCATGTCCTTGTAGTTATCAGCTGCCTAAATTTACCTGAGGTCATTTAAGTCATGTTATCTGCTAAATCTTTTAAAAATAAAATGCTTAAAGGCTTGGCTTTGTCTAATATTCAGTAAAGGTCTTGTAAGTAATCTAGAATAGTTGTTACGAATGAGTGAACTAAATGACTGAAGCAAGTGAACCTCTTTTTAATTGTGTGTTACAGTGTGTATACCTACCTACTGCCTGAGAATCTTTGTAGAAACCTAAAACCTTTAAGTTTTGCTAAGTTAAGAAGATATACTCTATGAGAGATTGTGCTGTAAAGCTCATGGTTACAGAAATTATAAAATGTGTTCATAAATTTGTCAATCTAAAGAATGTTAGTTTAACAGTTTACAATGGCCTGCCTTCTCGGTGTTCACTGGAAATTAAAGTTTCTAATGGTTTTAAGTTTTAATTAAAACTATTTAAAGAAATAAAACATTTCTCTATGCTAAAAAATGTATGTTTTAATAAGAAAAAGTATAAAGAATGAAAAGTCTTCTGCATGCTAAAGAATGTGTTTTGTGATAAAGGAAGTAACTTTGTTCTAAAGTACAGCTATTTGTTTAAAGAGAGAAAACAGCGTGGTGCCTTTTGTTGTGGAAGACCCGCTCAGCCTGTTGCTTTGGGGGGGAGGGTCAGGATGTTTAGAGATTCGGTGAGATAAACCCAGTCAAGCCGCAGGCAAGCCCAGGCTAATTCTCACCGGCTTATGTGCTTGGGACCATAGGGCAAATGAAGAATAAATTACTATATTCTTACAGATATAGTCGTGCCTAGTGAAATTAAAGCAAGTGAGTCTTGATATCAAGTGCACAGCAAAATTAGAATCTCGTTTCTAGTTAAACAGTTTTCTTTAACTGTTAGTCTGCTCTTAATGTTGAAAGATCAAAGCAGTTTCTCATGCTTAAAGTCTCAGTGAATTGCCAGAATATTAAAAAAAAAAAAAAATGAAATCGTAATATTAAAAAGACTAAAAGCTAAAGTTTGTTAACAACTGTATAAGCTTTATTTGCCTTTGAAATATTTTGTTATTGAAAACGATTGCATGGCCTGAGAAATTGAATTATTTATTCCATATATTTTTATAAGTGGAAAAATCTCTAACCAACAAATGATTAAAGTTGTTACTGATTATTTGTTTTCTTAATTTATCCTCCTAAGCAGAATGGTAACAAAGCTTTTTTCAGCTGATTAAATGCACTTAGTTAACAAACCAAAATTTATTCTTAAAAATTAAACTAGAATCTAGACAAGATTATGTTTCTCCCAGAAAAACAAGTTTCACTGTAAAAGTTTAAATGGACAAACGTGTGACCACTTTTGAGAAAGGTTGTAATAGATTTTTTTGACAACCACCAGGTCTTCTTGTTTAATTTATATGCTGTATGTTTAAAAAAAAAAAAAAAACATGGGGGATGAAAGGAAAGGAGCGACACATAGCAGCAATTAACCGGAGAGTTCCACTTTATTAGGGAAAGGTGCTGGGTTATATAAGAAGGGGCATGAATTGATTGAGGTGTCACTTCTACGGAGCTGGTGGCTGTTGGCTAGGTGCTGGGATTGGGAGGGGAGCGAGAGGTGATTGGGCTTCAGGTGGCGCCGGCGGAAACCAAGGACCCCGAAGAGAAGCCAGAAGTTTGCCATCTTACTAGTAGTAGTCCTTCAGAGGACTCTTCATATTTTTTTAATGCAAATGATCTTAGAGCTTTTAATAGAATTTGCATAGCAGCTTATATCTACTATTAAAGAGTAAAACATTCTTGAAGCTTTCAGAGAAGACCTGTAGACTTAAGCACTTTCTCTGCTTTTTTTGTATCTGGTCTTGGACACTTATGCTAAGTTCAAAAAAAAGTGCTTTTACCTCTAGTTAACTCTGATATTTTCCAGAGGGCCCCTGGAACATGTCAGAAGAATTTTTTCTCATTAGAGAAAGTATTTGACTAATTTGGCTTATTTATCTGATATATATTTATTTATTTACCAGGAAAGCACTGTCAAAGAGAATGATGCTAAACTTTGTTACTAAATGTTTTGTATTACAGAAATATCAGAATTTCCTTATGTCAACTGTCTTACAGTAAGCTCTCATCAGATCTTTAACCATTGTCATTTGTAAGTCTTTTGTCATTTATAGTATTATCCCTAAACTGGTAAAGAACTAGATTTCAGCAGAACAGGTATTAGTTACATAAGATTACATAAACTAAAGAAAATGATTTTGTGTCTTTTTGTTTCAAATGTTGCTGATAAAGTGTTTTAACCTTGTTCTCTTAAACTGACAACAGTTTAGTAAATGACTATCTTTATGAGCAGAATTGAAACTTCCTTCTCTCTACCTGATCCCTCCAGAGTTTAAAAACTTTCAGTGACTGTTTTTGTATTCCATGGCAGTATGTTTATTTGCATGAGTTCAATAAGAATCTGCTTTCCTTGTGAGAAGACTACTTAAGAACACTGGTTATACTGCCAGGGCTTTGACTGGAATGTCATACCTGAGAGACATGTGCATGGACTCAGATGTGAACAACTTTAAGGAACTAAGATTGACTTTATAAAGCCAACAAAGCCCCTTGGAAGAACTGGCCTGGTACCTTGCTTACAGAGTTCCCAGCAGCCTTACCAGGTGAGTAAAGAAGGTCACTTCCTGGCAGGTTCAGAGACCTCGAGAAGAGAAGAATTCATCCAAATCTACAGGTACTGCAGGCAAAGCCTGATGGCAAGTCTAGCTTGGCTGTCTGGCCTCAAGAGGCCTTTAAAAGTTCAATCTGAAATTCCTTACAAAAAGTTCCAGCAAAGCATATTTAAAAGAGCCTGTGTAATCAATTGCTCTTCTTGCTGCACTTGTGCAAATGATCAAGCCAGCTGTTAATTATTTTCTTAACCTGGTTACTTCTAATAAAAATGAGGGTGATTTTAGAGAAAAGTATTGTTTCAATAACTGCAGCCTCCAGAATAGAAAATCCAACTCCAGATGTTGCTACATAACCTAATAACACAATTTGTTTTATCTTGCCTAGAAGCCACAAAACTGCAAATAGTAATAGAAGCGCCAGCCTTCTGAAGCCCTCTCAACTGACCAGTAATAGAGACCTAGCTGCACCCTTTACTGCACCCCCTTCTCAGCACGAAGCAGCCAGAGTGGTCATCGCCCCTTTTCCCTAGCAGCAGCTAGAGTCCCTATCTGTAGAAGACAAAGACTGAGACTCACTTTATCCTCTGCAAGTAGGCAAAGAACCTGCATTGAGAGAGTTCCTAAAACTTACACCTCCCTCTACAACAAGACAGAAGTAATCAGCACCACCCCAGCTTATTCTAACAAGTAGTAGGCCCGCCAAACCGGAGTCACTCCATGTGTTACCTTTATCAAAGAACGCATTAGCACCGTGCAAATCATAGTGTTGAGACAGAACTATCAGAGTGTTAACCAAACAGATGACCCCTAATTTCATGATTGAAATAGATACAAGAAGAAGAGGGGAATGTCAGAATAGAAATAGGTTAGCATAAGCATAGCCATCTTAAAGGCCTAGAAGCCATTTTCTGAGTATGTGACTTAGAAAGAAAAACTGGAACTGGGTAAGGCCTTGAAAAACAAGTTAATCATGAGCACCGGGTGGTGGGCAGCTGTGACCCTTGGTCAGCTAACCTTGGTCAGTAAATCTTACATACCAAGCTTATCGTGCAGAACCTCCCTAACCATTGAGGAGTAGTCTTACCCTGCCCTTGCTTAACCCCAGGATATATGTCTTGCAAGAATAATGTATAGTTATAGAAAATTGCTATGAGTTAAGTGCTTTGAAATTGCTATATAAACCCTTGGCTCTGAGTGCTCGGGGTCCTTGTTGAGACCCACTGCTTCGGGCTGACTTGGACCCCAACTAGTTGGCTGAATAAAGACTTTGCTTGAATTTACATCTCTATGCCCGTGTAGTTTGTTCTCTGGGGAAGCCTCGGAAGCCTGGACCCTAACAGGTAGGCATTTCCTGGGTGAAGCTGAATCATCCACTGCTGCTGGAGGAAAGGTGTGGCATCACCCTCCACTGCAGCAGCCACCAGGGCCTCTCTGCCATCCATGGGAGGGGTTTATGGGTATTTCCCCACCATCTCTAGTGACAGCTCACCCAAGAATCACTCCCATTAAGATAGATTTCAGGTTCAGAGGTCCTGCTGACTACTGCCACTTGTAACTCTGTGGGGATATATGTTCCAGCCCAGGACAAATAATCCTTTTAAGTGGAAATCAGTCAAAGGGAGAAATAAAGTGGGAGAAATCCATTTGTTTGCCTACAAACAGTCATCTACCCCGATCACCTGTGTCTATCACCACTGGGCTGCCAAGAAGCCAAAAATACCTCCCTGGTCTGCTCATTCTTCATCCCCCTTGTAGCCATGTATTGATATGGAGATGGACTATTTCTCTCCACCCCTTGGGAACACCTATTGATATGGAAATGCACTAAGGCCAGGTGAAAGACTGAAAATATTGAAATTTTACCCACAGGATCTCTCATCCATTGCTTGTGTGAATGCAAAATGATACAGCCACTTTTCAAGACAGCTTTTCAGTTGCTTAGAAAACTAAATATATTCTTAACATATGAACCAGCAGTCATGTTTCTTACTACTTATCTAAATAATTTGAAAACTTATGTACACACAAAAACTTGTACATGAATGTTTATAATAGCTTTATTCAGAATTAACAAATTTGGCATCTACGTAGATTTCCTTCAGTTTATATATGGACAAATAAACTGCAGGTATATCCATACAATGGTATATTATTCAGTATGAATAAAAAATTATCTATCAATCTAAGAAAAGACATGGAGGAAACTTAAATGCATATTACTAAGTGATAAAAGCCAATCTTAGAACATTACATACTGTATGATTCTATCTATATCACATTGTAGAAAAGGCAAAACTGTGGAAACAGAAAAAGGTTCAGTAGACCAGTGGTTAGAGAAGACAGAAAGATAAATGGGTGTAGCACAGAGGGTTTTTAGGGCAGTGAGGATGATGCCGGGGTTCTTGTTTGCAGAGCCGAAGAATGAGCTTCACAAACAGTCAAGGTAGGAGAGCAAGGTACAGGCTTTTATTTAGAGTTAAAGTGAAAGGACAGAGCTCCAGGCTCATGCCAGGAGGGGACAAGAGAGTCCATAGTGGTGCGTTGTCTAGGGGGTTTTATAAACAGCTGAGGATTCTTCGAGAACATGAAAAAAACTTAGGGGTGTGGACTTGTTAAGTGGTCTCTGAATATTTAGAATTAACAACACAAGCAACTTCCTCTGATGATTTCTCCTTGAGATACCAGCATCTTGGTCTGGGGGTATATGAAACAAGGCCACCTGCTCAGCCTCCAGGGTGGGCTGAGGTATTGTTTGCTAAAGAGTAAGTTAAGAATTTCTAACTTCTTAACTTCTTGGGTATTAAAATGCAATCTTATCTTTAAGGTGGAATCCTTCCTGCCTTTTACTGTGTTGTTTATGCCTGGGCTTACTTGCTAAATTAGTTGCTCAGTTTGGAAAATCACTTCATCAGATCTGAAAGAGAAAGATAGCACATAGACCTGGGCCTTTTAGTATGCTAAAGAGAACCTTACACATGATTATAAATGGTTAGCATAATAAAACATGCGCCACTCTTCTTTATCTGGGGAACATTAACTAATTTTACTTAAGAATGATTCTAGAGCTTAATGTTTAACATAGAGTTTTAGCAGGGTGGTTGCCTTGCATGCAGTTGCATTGCTCTGACTGTAAATATCCTACCCTGCCCCACCCGGAGGCCCTCACCCTACTCTGACTACATCCACTATCCCTGTCTCAAAACTATTCTGTGTGATACTATGCTATTGGATACTTGTGAAAATCCATAGAATGTACACCAGCAAGAATGAACCATAATGTAAACTTTGGGTGATGATATTAATGATAACTTTAGGACCTTGGATGATAATGATGTGTCAATGTACATTCATTGATTGTAACAAATGTAGTCTTGTGTAGGGTGTAGTATTATGGGAATCTATACATATGCTGGAGCAAGGAGTGTATGGGGTACCTCTACTTTCCATTCAGTTTTCTGTGAACCTAAAATTGGTTTAAAAAGTACTGTTTTTTAAATTGATTTTGGATAACATATTCAGATCACCAGAATTTTTGTTCAGAAAATGTTCAAGATTCTTTTAGGAGCCATGAGGTAGAAACAAACAAAATATTCAACTAGGAGTTAGAAGACCTGAGTCCTTAATACTGTGTCTGCAATTACTAAAATGTGTGATTTTTAATCCATTTAAGCTGTTAAGACTCACTTCTTTCACCCATGAAAGTACAGCATCAGTAAATGGTATCTAAAGTCCCTTTTTACAATAAACTAACAAACCACAGTTCTGAAAAAAGGTGCAAACTTGCAGTTATAAGGTAAATGAGTAGTAGGCATGTAATGTACAATGTACAATGACTACAGCTAACCCTCTTGTATGTATATAGGAAAGTTGTTAAGAGAATGAATTCTAACAGTTCTCATCACAAGGAGAATCTTTTTCCCTTTTGTTCTATTTTATTGTGTGTGTATGAGAATATAGATGTTAGCTGAACCTACTGTGGTAATTGTAAGTCTGGGGAGAGGAAATACCAGGACAAAATACCTCTAAAAATCAAAATCGGTCAAAGAGAGAAAACCAGCCTTCCCTCTCACCTCTCAGGTACAGATAAGCCCTCCATTGCCCAGGTAATTACCAACTCATATGGAGATGAACTTCTCCACCCCTGAGGAATGATGCAAATGCACTAAAACCATACTTCTCTCCACCCTTGAGCACCTATTTATATGCAGATATACTAAGGCCAGGTGAGATATTCTGGAAATGTTACAATTTTACCCACAGTAATATTACACAATATATGTAAATCAAAGCATAATGCTGTATACCTTAAACTTATACAGTGATGTATATCAATTATTTTTTTAATTAAACTGAAAACAAAAAAAAGGATAAACCCTAAAATGTTGCTTCTTCTGCCTCATGCATAGTATCTGTCCAAAATACTGTTTGTCTATAAACATGGAAGAGATTAAAATTAATACTTTTACTTTAAAAAGTTTGGTAAGGGGGAAAAATGATATTCTTCATTAATAATATATAAAAAAGGGATTTTTAGGATTGTTTTTAGAATTCCCATTAACCTGGTCCTCCATTACCATGGAGTAGTTGAAAGTTGCCTATATTATATACAGAGATAGTAAAACAAAATAAATCATGATATAAAACCAAGCACATAAACATTTCTTTGAATTTATATTTGCCATGTTATAGTTGAAGGGCCCCCACCAGTAAGATGGCAAACTTCCGGCTTCTCTTCGGGGTCCTCAGTTCCCACCGGTGCCACCTGTAGCCCAATCACCTCTCTCCCCCCTCCCAATCCCAGCACCTAGCCAACAGCCAACAGCCCCGTAGAAGTGACACCTCAATCAATTCATGCCCCTTCCTATATAACCCAGCACCTTTCCCTAATAAAGCGGAATTCTCCGGTGAATTGCTGCTGTGTGTTGCTCCTTTCCTTTCAATAGTACCCAGGAAAATCTTCACTATTTTAAAGTGGTTATTATGTCATAACGACAATAGCAATAATTGAGATTTGTGTTTAAAATGTGCACTTTTTATAAGAATTTCAAAACAAAGTTAGATTGTTCATTGTGCTCGTAATTTCAATAGTCCTTTTGTTTCTAATGAGCAAATGGTAAGTACAGGTGATCACTTTGGTTCATTTTACTCATTACAATTTTGATACATAATTTTTCTTGCAGTTTTTGTAGCATCTTGAAGCATTTATTAAGCTGTATTTCAATGAAGTTTACTTGGTTCACAGCCTTTAGAAAATTGCCTATTTGCTGCTTATAGATGTTAAGTTTACTCCATAAAGGTATCAATTTGTCCTGACAACACTTTCCATTTTCCGTGTATTGAATATGTGCTCTTGGGGTAAATAATCCTCAGCTTTCTCACATCAGGCAATTCACCAAACTGACTGAATTCTAAAAGGTACTGTCACTTATATAGAAGGTGTGGGGGTGGGCAGAAGGAACACAGCATGAATTTAATCAAAATCTCAGGTAACCCCATTCACTTTTAGAAGGGCACTGTGAAAATCCGGCTTGTGGCACTCTTTAACTCATTTTTTTTAAGTCAAGAAAAATACAACAGAAAAAAAAGTCCTCAACTAATAAAAGGAAGATCATCAGGCCATGTAAAAAATAAATCCCAACTCCAGGGACAAAATACACAACAGTATACTTGAATCTGCATCAAAATATATACCAGTCTGTAGTCTCCCAAGGCTTAGAGATAGATTGGCACCAAGGTATGCAAGCTGTATTTTTTCACATCTACACACATACGTTTTCCTAGTGTTTGACTGCATTTCAAGACAAATTGTTTGTTTTTAAATCTGTGGTTGTCAGCTCCTCATATAAAAAGCATTCATAATCAGTTATTTACTGTGTGAACATTGCTTCTAAAAGTCCATGGTGAAGAACTAAACTGAAAGCAAGAATGCTAAATCTCAAACTCATCCCCCTTTTTATTTTCAGGAAGTTGATATACATATAGATGAAAGAGTGATGACTGACCAACGGATTTAGCAATGCAGAGGTCATTATCTTGAAAAGAGCAAAGGTAATGGAGTATGGTTAAGATGAAACCATAAATGGATTGGATTCAAAATATATTTGGAAAATATGAAGACATAAAGTATAGATATTTTTGAAGAACTATGTTATGAAAGGGCAAGGCAGAGAAATGAGTTAATTGCTGGAGGTTAAAATGGAGTAAATGTCAAAACCACATTTCAATTTCACTGTATCTTCTACTTTATTCTGCTCTCTTTTGCAAAAATCTTCAAGAGAATATGTGTGGCATTGCCTCAGAGCTTTGTAAACATGGAATTTTGCCAGTTAAAAAACAATTGTTGAGAGCTTCTGCACTTTTAAAGGTTTTTATTCTAAAGTAATATATGTAATTAAAAAATAAAATGTTGCAGTTTCTTATAAAATTAAGTATGTAATTGCCACATGACCCAGCAATTACACTCCTTGGTATTTATCCCAGAGAAATGGAAACCTATATTAACACTTGTGTTCCTCGCAGCTTCACAATAGCCAAAACTTGGAAGCAGCCCAATGGGTGAACGATTAAATAAACTATGCTACGTGTAAATGAGGTAATACTACTTAGCAAAAAGAAAAATGAAGACTTTTAATATATATTTAACCATTGATACACACAAGTTGAATGAATTTCCTGGGAATTATACTGTGTGGAGAAAATTTATCCATAGAGGTTACACACCACATGTCTCTGTTTGAGTAATATTCTTGAAAGGATAATAGTTTAGATCTTATCTAAAGGAAAAGATTAGTTGGGAGAACAAATAAGTAATTGCCAGGGGTTAGGAATAAATGTAGGGGAAAGAAAGATGATGGTGGCAATATAAGGGTAACAAGAGGAATCTTTGTGGTGATATGTTTTGTATCTGGACTGTATCAATATCAATAACGATGTTATATTGTATTTCAGTTTTGAAAGAATTTACCATTGGGAGTAAATTTTACAGCAGGGTAAAAGCCACACCTGACTTCTATAAGCAATGTCTTATAACTGCATATGACCATACAGTTACTTCAAGAAATATTGAAAGAAATTGATACTGTGTTGAAAAAGTCAAAGAGAGGGAGAGAGCAATTCTCTGCTAAATCATCCCTCAATAAAAAAAATTATGCAGATTCTTTCATTAGTATATGTATATGTTGAAAAACATATTTTGGAATATCATATTGACATAGCTTTTTCTTAATATATTAATTTTATCCACTATCAGTTGTCTTCTTTTAGTGTTAGGATTGTTGTATTTTAAAATACTATGTAATTTTCTGTCTCATCCTCTAAATTTAGATATAGAAAAAATTGTAATAACATACTAAGTTTATCATTTTATGTTTGCATATGTATTGCTCATGGCAGAGTGTAATCCTTGGGGGGAAAACCCAAGGCCAAATTGCTCTGAAACCGAAATCAGTCAAGGGGAGAAATAAAGTGGCAGAAACCAATTTATTTCTTTCAAGCAGTCATCCACTTTTGCTCCCCGGTGTCTCTCATGACCACCCAACCTTTCCAGTCCAGATGAGCCCTTGCTACCCCTTGTAGTTACCTATTGATATGGAGATGTATTACTTCTCTCCACCCTTTGGAAACACCTATTGTATAGAGAGGCACTAAAGCCAGGTAAGAAATTCTGGAATTATTGCTGTTTTACGCACAGCCTACCCCTCCAAAAATCTCACCTTACAATCTATTTGTTCCCCATGTTCCACAATGGCCCTTCTGGGAGAAAACTGGAGCATTGTAACCAGAATCTTCCAGTGGGAGGATTCAGCTAGGTTTAAAGTCCTATGCAGAATAAGTCCATAGCTCGCCCATTCCACAGGCAGGAAGTAACTGAACAGGTAGGGAATTCAGAGCAATCATGACCCAGCTAGTTGCAGCCAGAGGGCAAGTCCAGGCCTCAGGAAGTATAGAAGAAAATAACATTAAGGGCAATAAGATACACATTTTAATGACACCAGAATAGGCAAGTCTTGTCCATTGGTAGGATGCATGCAAGAGAGTGGTCCTGTGATGACAGGACAGTGGCAGGAATGGGATCTCATCCTGGTCTAGTACACCAGACTTTTATCCTTCTCCCTGTGGGAGTTAAATATCGGTCAATATATAAGGCTATGGAAGGTATGTGAACTGGCCATAAAGATAAAACAAAACTTCCTCATAAGATCCTCTTACATCCTGGATGTTTTGGGTACACTACTGTGTTCTTTGGGAGGCCACTCTGGTGTTACTCCAGGAATACACAGGAGGCCAGTTTCCAGACCTTTTCCCCAAGGTGCCATAAGGGACAGCCATCACTGGTGCATGTTTCAAAATATCCAGGGCCACATCCACTCAACAGAGTCTCCAGGGTTTAATGCAGTAGGAGCTGGCAGCAGGATGTTGCTTTGATGGCCATATTCTGGTTTCAATAACTCCTCAGTGGTTTGCACATACAGTTGTACAGGAGAGGCAGCAATGTGTGTTAGCATGTCCACCGGGCTCAAGGCTCCTTTTCAGGGCACCTCATTCAAACGCCGTAACACTGTCCACAAAAGAACTAACGATCCCAGTAGAATATTGGTATCTGACTTCAGACCAGATTTCAAAAAACCATTGTACCTTTCTATCATACCTGTCCTGGTAGGGTGATATGGAACATGAAACTTCCACTTTATTTCTAATTGGTACACCCATTCTTGAAATGCATGTCCAGTAAGGTGGGTGCCTTGATTGCTCTCAATCACTGTGGCCGGGCATAGGCTGCAAAGAGACACTCTAGACCCCTTTTGGTGATTTGCTGATTTACATGACATGCAGGAAAAGCAACCAACAAGCCAATAGCTGTGTCCACACAAGTCATGGCATACTGATATCCTTCTTATATGTGCAGAGACCTAATATAGTCTATTTGCCACCTGACAAGGGGTATTGGCCCCCTTACTATTGTCTTATGTTGCTGCAGGACTCAGTGTAAGTCCCTTTTAGAGCACACAAGCCACTCCTTCGGGCTTTAATGACTTCTTCAAAGGTCAAAGGCAATCCCTACTGATGGATACAGCCCACATTGTCTTCTGCCCCATGTGCAACAAATGCTGACATAACCATTGGGCTACATCAGAGGCAGGCTTTTCTTCTAGCCAACACACATCAAAGTGTCTGCTTCATCATTCCCTGGGGATGCAAAGGCAAATGGCCAGTCACATGATATACAGTAATGGTCTTAGTCTGACCAGAGGTCCATAGGTCTTGCCACAACTCTTGCCCCAAAGGGGCCAGTGACCAACCATCCAGTTGGCATGGTACCATGTCATAGCCACAGGGTCAAGTCCCAGTAGATGGCCCAACTGTCAGTGCAGAAAATTACAGGGGAGGGCTTCTGGTTTATCACAGAACATACTGCCCACAACTCAGCCCATTTGCTACTCTTCCCCTCTCCATCCTCCACCCATATTGTCTCAGTCTTAGGGTGGAAAGCCACAGCTCTCTACTTTGGGGGATGCCCACAACTAGAGCCATCTGTATACCAAACAACTTCAGGTATAGGGGCTTTTCCTTCCTGATAAGGACTCTCAGCTACTAATGGCTCAAAAGCCAGTTCTTCTTGCTTTCCACTGGTATACAGCACTGGCTCCATTAAGCACTGGAATTCTCTGCTTAAGGGACTAGTAGAATGCTATGCTGCTGTAAATATGCACCCCATTTGGCCCAGTGCAGGTGTGTGTGCCACACCACTATGTGGCCTTTGGGTCCAATCTTGCATCCACCCTGCAATGGGATAGGTAGTTATTACCTTGTTCAGATCTGTTCTGGTGATGGGCTCCATAGCCAGCAAGGTATGGTACACAGCAGCCAGTTGCTTCTCTGTTGAGGTGTACTGTACCTCTGCTCCTTTCTGTAGTATGACCAGAATCCAATAGGTTGGCATGTCCATTCAAGCAGCAGCCAAAGGTCCCATCTATAGACATCTTTGGTTATATGAACATCTAGCTCACAGGGCCTTGATAAGTCCATTACACTCAAGACCTGTATGATCTTGACTGCTTGCCTAGTGGCAGTAAAAGCAGCTGCACATATCTCTACCCAGTCCCACCTGATGCCATTTTATTCCAGCTAGTATAAGGGCTTCAGAATTTGTGCCAAGTGTGGGATAAACACTCTTCAGTAGCCCAAAAGATCTAAAAACTCTTCTAAGACTGCCACAGCAGGAGGGGTAGGGAAAGCCTGGACCTTGTCTATGACTGTTTCTGGGATAACTTTAGTTTTACCTGACCAGACAACCCCCAAGAAAATCACTGAGAAACCAGGTCCCTGAACCTTGGTGCTGTTCACAGCCCATCCTTTCTCCTGCAGACATTGCAGCAGTCTATGAACTGTCCCTTCTAAATCTGTAAGAGAGTCAGATGTGAGCATGATGCCTTTAATGTAATGATACAGCTGCACCATTTGTGTGTCTTCCATGTTTCCAAGTCCTGGGCCATAAGTCTGTGACAAATGGTGGGACTGTGGAGGTATCACTCTGGAAGAACAGAGAATGTCCACTTTTGGCCTTCCCCCTGGAAGGCAAACTGTTTTGGAATTTCCTGTGCTATGTAAATAGAGAAGAAAGCATTAGAAAGGTCTACAATATAGTGGTACATTCCCAGCTCATGGCTGAGTGTGTCCAGAATGGCTTCTATGGAGGGGACAGCAGCATGCAAAGGGGATGTGACTTTATTTAATTTCCCTGTAGTCTTCAGTCATACACCAGGAGCCATCTGGCTTTTAACTGGCCACACTGGGGAATTAAAAGGACTGAGTGGGCTTTATGATGCCCATCTTCTCCAACTCCTATAGAGTTTCTCCATTTTCCTTCTACCCCTTAGGCAATTTATAGTGCTTGGTATTTGTCACTCACTGAGGTGCAGGCAGAGCTACAGGTGGGTGCTTAGCATGTCCCGTCAAAACTGCCTTTACCACATGTACCCTCAGTCTGTACTCACCTTCAGTGGTCTGTAACCAGAGGACCTTCAGGATATCTAATCCTAGAATAAATACAGGGATGGGAGAAATGTACACAGTATCCTCCTTTGGGGGAAAATGCCCTATCCCTAGTGGAATTTTGGCTTTCTTCTCTCTAATTGTCTTACACCCATAGCTATCTATCACATCAGGGGGCCCAGGAAAATTCTCAGGGCGACCATAAATCAGAGAACATTCAGATCCTGTGACCACCAGTGCCAGGACATGTTGTACATTTATTACCAGTGAATTGCTAATTCTACATTTGGCCTCCAGTCACTACCATGTCCCCCAAGGTGGGGACTTTGACCCTCCCAGTTGAACTGTGATGCCCAATCATCATCCTGCGGGGTGAGGCCCCATGCAGAGCCTGAGCACTATCCCCCAGGAAGTCTTGCAGGGATGTGGGCCAGACATGGGTCCTTGACTCCAGCTTCTGTGTCCTAGACCTTAGTGACTGGAACTGCCACTCTGGCTTTAATTGGTGCCACAGTTCTAACAAGATCCTATTAGGCTGCCCATCAAGTTTTTCTTTCAGTTCCCTGGCTTTTATCAAATCAACCCACATCTGGGTCCTTGAGACCTTCACAGGGCCTTTTTCACCTCTCCTTTCAGTCATAGCCCATACTTCCTTCTGTGCTCTTATTGTTTCAACCTACCCCAGATCTGCTAAAGTACGAGTAGCCTCACTTAGGGGTTGCCCTATGTGGGGAGCAAGAATAGTCACTAGAGACCCAAAGAGAGATGGAGAAGCTGTATGCAGCACCAGATTTGTCATTCTAGTGGTGAGCTACTCCTCACTGGGGCCCTGAGGGTCCATATTATAGATTATATTTTTCTTCCCAGCTCCCATAGTACCTGCTGGAGCTCTGCATCCATTTTCCAGCTAGTGGGTAAATGTAATAACTTTCCCTGATTAGGCCACACTGCCCTGATGGCTGCTGTTAGTCCATCCAGAAGCACCTGATTCCCTGAGTCATGATGGGCACTTTGCAACCACTGCCAGAGGGAATGGTGAGTCCTCAGGAAGCCACTCAACCCATTTCAGAACCCTACATAGCAATGTTGTCCACCCCTATATCCCAGAGACACCTGTAGGCAAAAGCCATGTAGGCAGAGGTTCTGATGGCTTCCTCTTATACTGGATGGTAGCATCCACCAGCTCATCCTGGGTATAAGGCCGGAGCATGGAGTTCTCCAGAGCCTGTGGAGGGGGAAGCTCCTCCCCTTAATAGCTTCTGGCTTTTGCATTTTTATTTTCTTGATTACAACTGGGTGGGCCTTTAATGCAGAAGAGGCTGGTGCATTGGGTGGTGGCCTTGGCAACAGACCAGCCCTCGGCACCACCCCCTCATCCTCTCCCAACCTCTCCTCTACCATCTCCAGGACTGAAGGCACTGCTCTTTCCTCTTCTGCCCCCACAGCCTCCTGCAATGACGATTCTCCGGCTGCCTCCTCCCTGGCTTCTAACATAACCTCTAGAAGCATGATCCATCTTCTCAATAACTAACTCTCTTTATTAATGGAATCTCATAGGTCATCACCCATTTCCTCCAAGCAATGCTGAAGTGTGTCTCTGTCCTGTCAAAGTCCCTATCTCTCCTTGATAACCCTCTGTCTCTGCTCAATAACACTTTCCACTATCTTGAGGAAAAGAGATCCTAAAATACCAGCTGCTTCACTGCAACTCAGGGCCTCTGAGCAGTCATGTATGTCATGGAGGGCTAATTCTGTAGCTTCCAATGTCTACACCCTTCCCCAATTCTGGGGAAGGCCCCACCCCTCTAGGTGGTGCTTTACCCTAGACCAATTCCCCTCTAGGGTATCCCCAGTTGGAACCCCCATAGATAGGTGGCTCCTGGGTAAAGCTGCACCCTCTACCACTGCAACCACTGGGGCCTCCCCAATATCCCCAGGGGGGTTCCGAGCAGCTCACCACCATCTCTAGGGGCAGACTGCCCAAGGGTTGCAACCATGTAGATTTTGGGTTCAGAAGTCCTGCCAACTACTGTCAGATGTAAGTCGGGGGGGATAAATCCTGGGACAAAATACCTTTGAAACTGAAATCAATCAAAGTGAGAAATAAAGTGGGAGAAACCAATTTCTTACAAGCAGTCCACTTCTGCTCATTCGTATCCCTCATAACCTGGCTGAAAAAAAAGGCTCCCACACCAACTTTTTGGTCCATATAAGCCCTTGTTCACCCTTGTAATTACCTATTGATATGGAGATGGACTACTTCTCCCCACCTATTGTATGGAGATGCACTAAAGCCATGTGAAAGATTCAGGAAATATTGCAGTTTAACCCACACAGAGCCTACTAGAATTCTGTGATTGGTTTTCCTCTCTTGTACAAGTTTTTTTGATCCTGAAGTTAATAATTGCCATTTTTTTGGTTTATCTGCATATTTCAAATACTTATTTATATTTTAAGTGATTCACCAAACTGTGATAAACATGTTTTCATATCTATTATGTGAAATAATCTATTAACTCCCTTTTTTATCTCAAGATCCCATTCGTGTAATCTTTAATCTTCTTGCTCCAATCTAAGCTATTTGCTTTCTAGGCCTGTACATTGCTGTTATCCTGTTTCACTGCTGAACAGTTAGTTTTCTGGATTCAATGTCTTTCTCCTTTGTTTACTCTGTCATTTTGCTGATCACCTTCACTAGATTCTTAAGGGAAGGTTTTGTGGAATGCAAAATTTGTGAGTCTTTGCTTGTTTAAAAACGTGTGTATTTTACCACTATACCAAAGTGTTAGTTGGAATGGATGTTTTAAATTCCAGGTATTATAACATAAGGGTGTTGCTTTATTGATTCTCACTATATAATGTGACTTTTCAGAAGTCTCATGTCATTATGCTTTTCTTACCTTACTATACCAGATTTTCTGGGTTTTTTTGTATTACTTTGTTATTGTTTGTGTTGATGTTTTTTAGTTTGCTGAATATTTTTTCTGTTTATTTTGTTAGGATTTTAATGTGATCTTCGGTTATGAAAATTCTTATAGTATTGCCTTGATAATGTTTACCCTCTGATTTCTAAGTTTCTTTGAAAGAAACTGTCATTAGTCAAACATCAGATATCCTGATTTGATCCTCTCAGTCCTTTGTTTATTATTTACAATTTTCGTTTTAGTCTTTTGGTTCTAGTTTCTAGAAGAGTTGTAAATTTTAGCTTAAGAAATTTCCAGTGACAATTTAATAGTTTGTGAAACAACTTTCACTGAAAATTTCTTAAGGTAAGATTTTATAATATAAACATATTTTATGCATACTTGCTCGTATTCTTTACTCATTTCTCTCAGTGTGCTATTTTTCTTTGATGGATGTAATATTTTTATTTTTTAGTATATTAAATTCATTTTTTTCTTGCTTTTATTGCAAAATTCAGTTTGAATTTTTATTTTAAAACTCAAAACTATAATTTTAAGAAATAATTATCTTCCTGCCCAACAATAATCAATAACCCCAAAAGAGCCCTTTTAAAAAATATGATCTAATAAAAAGAATGAATACCACTGAACCTTTCTTTATCAAGCATTTTCTCATATTTTGCTGCTACCAAGGCAGTGCAAAGAAGAAATAAGAATGTTTGGTGTCTTCAAAAATAAACATTACCAGAACACATGAATTTTTATTCCTTAGAAAATATCAGAGAAAATGCAGATAAACTTTCTTTTTCACCATCTCTCTCTATCTACCTGTCTACCTTATCTTGTTTTGAAATTTATAGCTCTCATTAGCCTGAAAAGGCATATAAATATCTTACAGGTTAAAATATGGTGCACAGAAAGATTAGTACAAGCAGCAATAGACTCTGTGAAGCTGTGATGAGCAATTTATAGTCTGAGAACTGCTGGTGGCTTAACCACCTAATTTCAAGATTAAGGAATAGAACATTATATCCATTTTATGTCTTCTCATCTATTCCTTCACATTAATATTTCAGTGACTGTGATATAGTGCTTACTCTCATTGGCATTTTTTATTTCATATATTATGCAATCTAAGTTGTAAAAATATGCATTTTTATGTAGGGCTTAATAAAGCTATTTTATTTTAAATGAAAAAAAGGATGGTGAACATTTTTATATTTCTGAACTAACCCTCATGTGGAAACTATTGCTCAGCAATGTGCTGTAAGAGAAGCCAATGGATAGATACTAATGGATACTACTAGACTCCTGAGATTTGTGGATGGCTTCAAGGTCTAAGCAGCTGAGGCAAAAAGAGGAACATATTAATTTTCATCTAGTCATTAAAAGTTTACAGAAAAACTGCTCTTGCAGGTAAGCATGAAATAATTTACTTTGCATTTTCTAGTTTGCTTTCTGTAACTACTTAAAAATACATTAGAAGTGAATGAATGAATGCATACCAGAAAGAATGATATTCTGTACTTCAGAGATTGGAAACCAATCTTTATGGTGTTAGATTTTAAAACTAGGCTATATGTGTAAGATAAATTCCAATAAATTCCGACTGAAGCAGGCAAAGAGAGGCAACAATAGGGCCAGGTGGTTTATTTGAATGCCACTCCCAGGTGATGTTCCCGCGGCCTGTCTGGAGAAGTCACACCCAGCAGGGCAGGCAGCAAGTTTTTAAAGAAGGCAGGGGGAGGGAGAGCAAAGGTGTACAGTGGCACGAGGATTGGCTCATCTAGGGTATGTGGGGGTCTCTCATTGACCTTTAGCCAGGTACTGGAACGTTACCACTAATCCTTTAGCTTGGGGGAAGGGCTCTAGTTGGGAGGGTTATCTGATCAGGCTCTGGAATGTTGTCAGATGGAACCTGTTGGTCTCTTTGCCTCCTTTGGTGAGGCCTGAGCTTGTCTATCAGGCTCACCCCTTCCCCTGATGCCTACAGCCTAACAATATGTATTATAATCAGCCAGAAATTAGCTAAATACAAAATGGACTAGTTTTAAAAAAATAAAACTAACCCATTTTGGTCACAACTTTATGCATACTTATAGAAGCCAATAAAATTATACACATAAATGGGGTGATTTTATTTATGTAAATTATGCAGTTCAGTTATTTAAAATATATAATTCAACAGAAAATATTTTTTAAAATAATTTCTCCAAGCAATAGATGATGTTGAAAAAAATTGGGATGGAAGCTTGACTATTTGTTGGGTATAGATATGTGGAAAAAGCTCTCAAGTTGCTTATTAGGTCTGGAACATGTGTTCACAGTAGCTCCTGTGAATTTATTTTCTATCCATCATAAAGCAAATATTCTGGTGTATGCACAACTAATCTAAAGCATATTTTAATCATTAAGATATAAACAAACACAAAATCTTTAATAAAAAGCAACTTCAAGATTTTAGGTAGTCCTTCTACACAAAAGTTGAGATTTAAGCAGATTGTGTCAAAATCAAGCTTTGGTCACTTAAACCACACATTATCATTTCTAACCTTAATCATAATTTATAATCACATTTGATTGGAAGGGGCCTGTAAATCTTCAATTGCTCTGCCTGGTAGCTATTTTTTCATTTAGCTAATGACTCAAAAATAAACATGTTAATGTGCCAAAGACCTGATAATTTAAAACTAGAACCTTACAGTATAGCATTTTGTAAAATGAGGGATCCCTCTGTAACAAGAATAATGACTCTTACCAGTATTCACAATTTTGTTTGCTTAATGTAAAATCCACTTATGTACTATTTCAAGGATGGTTTGAGCTGATAAAGAGTGAGTGAGTGCACCAGTTAGAATTCAAACAATGTATATCACAATGACTGTATATGATGTAATGAATGCCAACTGTCATGTTCTCTCATTTAATGCAACCTTATTCAGAACTAATACGAAAAATCATTGCTTAGCATGTTGTTAATAATGCCTGTGTTTCATATTTCAAATCCCTCTGCCTCCTAGATTAGTTTTTATTACTCCTAGATTAGTTTTTATTAGCTTAGCACTTCCAAATGATAAATCTGAACTGTTCCAAATGGTAAACCAAATTGTTGTCAAAATGTCTCTAGTGTTTGTTTTCTATAAGAATGCAAACCTTAATAAGTTATCTCAAATCAAGTTATAGATATAAGGCCAATGTTTAATGCTAAAGATTTATGAGAACTCATTCTGTACAAGACTTCATATATTTACCCTCCCCATAATGTACAATTTATATGTAGTCTATATGGAACTCATTTGCATATAGATCACATTCCCAATTATGGTTGTTCTGTAGATTTCAAGATGCAAGCATATGTATTAATGAAACATGTACTGTTAAAATCCTAGAAAGAAATGTATTTAACTAGACTTGATGGATATTGCCCATTTGTGATGATACATCTGATTGTAACTGGAGCCTTGAAAATTATTCTTTTAAGTATAAATCCAAAATGAGAATATATATTATTGTTATATTTTTCAACCAATTTTTCTCTACTAATGCTACTGTGCCCAGAAATTCTATCCTGAATGGAACCCCAAACTTAAGTTTTCCCCTTAAGTAATTTGCCCACCCAGTAAGAGAACTGGCAGGATAATTGGAATGGAAAGACATCCTTTTGAATGAATAGCTCAGTATGACTGGTGGTAGTTAATGCCTTTCCCTCCTTCATTACTCCTACATGGAGGCTTTTATTACCTTTGTTATGAAATTTCGGTGATAACTTTAGAAAAGTAATTTTGAAAATAACATTCTTAATTTTGTTGTCTGCATTTTAGTGTTTATGATATAATAAAATCTGTCATTATAACTTTTTTAAAAAGTGATAAATCACTTAACACTGAAAAATCAGTGTAGGGTGACTACCCTACACAATATTGAATAAATTATCTACTTTTGTCCAGTTTAATTTCTGATGTACACTATAAGCACACAGAAAAATACTTTTTTCTCATAACCCAGTACATTATTACAGTCTTCTTATGCCATATTTTCAAAACTCCTTTAAATATCTTATGACAAAGATAAAAGAATGAAAAAAGAATAATAATGATTTATAACATTACTTTATTCTTGGGATATTATGGATTATAAGAAACTCTTCAGTCATGAAATATTTATATTTTATTGAATGATGATCATAGTTTTAATGGTAATAGCTTAACTTTGGTACTAGTCACATTCCTGTAAATACATTTGCTCTGAAACATAATTAAGACAACAAATGTTTTAGGAAAAATAAACCATTCAATAGCGAATTAAAAGTTCGAGTTCTTAGTATGCCAATTATTTTAAATAAAAGACAGGAAGTACTCTTGGTTTCCATATACAAAAGAATAAGCAGCCAATGGAAAAATGGTAAATAAAGATCTGAAGAAGAGAAAATAATCAAAATGCAAAGTGAATTTTAAAAAAAAACTTTCCATAGATACATCTTCAACTCTCATGTTTAAAACCATTTGTTTTCAAAACCAAACTACAATTGGTATGTTTAAAATATAGACACATTTTTTGGTACATCAGCATTTACTTTCTTGTATATATATTAAGAAACACAAAAAATGTAATTATGACAAAAAACATAATAATGATATTTTTTACTAAAATAACACAAAGTAAACCATGTACCCAATCTTTAAGATGATAGAATTTTTTCTACTGTATTCACCTATTTTAACACAATATATTCTACCAGGAGATGAATTCTCTGAGACCAGAAGGCATTGTGGGTAAGGGTATGCTGGAAACAGTGGCTCATGATTTTTAAAAATACTATTATTTGAACATTTTAATTGTAAAATGAATTCAGGCAGATTACAGCTGGCTCAAGGAAAATTGTTAAACCAAAAAAACACTATAGCTAATATACTGTTTGTCCAAAGTCTGTTTTACAAATAATGAAATTGAGGCCTAAAAAAAAAGTGCCTAGGCCAATGGCAGAAGTAGAAATAGAATAGGACTCATCTCATTTTTATTCATGCTTTCTTATTCTAAGTGGTGATGCATTTCTTTCTTTTCATCTCTTTTGAATAAGGTATCATTGATATACAGACATTAAAGGTTTCATATGAGCAACATTGTGGTTGCTACATTTACCCATATTATCAAGACCCTCCCACACCCCACTGCGTTCACTGTCAATCAGTGTACTAAGATGCTATAGAGTGACTACTTGTCTTCTCTGTGCTATGCTTCATTCTCCATGACCTTCCTACATTATGTCTGCTAATCATAATGGCCTTTAATCCCCTTCTCACTCACTCCCAATCCACCCTCCCCACTCACTCCCCTGTGGTAACCACTAGCCTCTTGGAGTCTGTGAGTCTGCTGTTAATTTTTTGTTCAGTTTTGCTTTGCTGTTATTCTCTACAAATGAGTGAAATCATTTGGTACTTGTCTGTCTCTGCCTGGCTTATTTAACTCAGCATAATACCCTCTAGCTCCATCAAAGTTATTGCAAATTGTAGGATTTGTTTTCTTCTTGTGGCTAAATAATACTAAATAATATTCCCTTCTGTATATGTATAACATTTTCTTTATCCATTCATCTACTGATGGACACTTAGGCTGCTTCCATATCATTATTACTGTAAACAGTGCTGAACTAAACATAGGGAAGCATATGTCTTTTTGAATCAGGGATCTTGTTTTCCTAGGGTAAATTTCAAGGAGTGGAATTTCTGGGACAAATATTTCTATTTTTAGTTTTTGAAGAATATCCATATTGCTTTCCACAATGGTTGAACTCATATACATTCCCACCAGCAGTGTAGGAGAGTTCCTGTTTCTCTACATCCTCATGAACATTTGTTGTTGTTTGTCTTTTGGATACTGGCCATCCTGACTGGTGTGAGGTGGTATCTCATTGTGGATTTAATTTGCATTTCCCTGATGATTAGCGATGTAGTGCACCTTTTCATGTGCCTGTTGGCCATCTGAATTTCTTCTTTGGAGAAGTGTCTGTTCAGCTCCTCTGCCCATTTTTTGAGGCATGTGAGCTCTTTATATATCTTAGATGTCAACCCCTTGTCGGATCTGTCATTTATGAATATATTCTCATACTGTAGGATGCCTTTTTGTTCTGCTAATGGTGTCCTTTGCTATATAGAAGATTTTTAGTTTGACATAGTCCCACTTGTTCATTTTTGCTTTTGTTTTCCTTACCTGAGGAGATATGTTCATGAAAAGTTGCTCATGTTTATATTAAAGAGAGTTTTTGCCTGTTTTCTTCTAAGAGTTTAATGGTTTCATGACTTACATTCAGATCCTTGATCCATTTTGAGTTTACTTTTGTATATGGAGTTAGACAGTAATCCAGTTTCACTCTCTTACATGTAGCTGTCCAGTTTTGCCAGCACCAGCTGTTGAAGAGGCTGTCATTTCACCATGGTATATCCATGGCTACTTTATCGTATATTAATTGACCATATATGCTTGGATTTGTATCTGGACTCTCTAGTCTGTTCCATTGGTCTATGGGTCTGTTCTTGTTCCAGTACCAAATTGTCTTGATTACTGTGGCTTAGTAGTAGAGCTTGAGGTTGGGGAGCATAATACCACCCATTTTATTCTTCCTTCTCAGGATTGCTTTGGATATTCTGGGTCTTTTGTGATTTCATATGAATTTCAGAACTATGTGCTCTAGTTCGTTGAAGTATGCTGTTGGTATTTTGGTAGGGATTGCATTGAATCTGTAGACTGCTTTAGGCAGGATGGCCGTTTTGACAGTATGATTTCTTCCTGTCCATGAGCATGGGATATATTTCCATTTATTGGTGTCTTCTTTAATTTCTCTCATGCACATCTTGTAGTTTTCAGGTTATAGGTTTTTCACCTCCTTCATTTGGTTTGTTCCTAGGTGTTTTATTCTTTTGGATGCAATTGTAAATGGAATTGTTTTCCCAATTTCTCTTTCTGCTAGCTCATTGTTAGTAAGTAGAAATGCAACAGATTTCTGTGTATTAGCTTTGTATCCTACTGAATTTAGTTATTAGTTCTAGTCATTTTGGGGTGGATTCCTTAGGGTTTTTTATGTACAATATAATATCATCTGCCAAAAGTGACAGTTTAACTTCTTCCTTACCTGTCTGGATGCCTTTTATTTATTTTTGTTGTCTCATTGCTGTGGCTAGGACCTCCAAGACTATGTTGAATAAAAGTGGAGAGAGTGGGCATCCTTGTTTTGATCCCTATCATAGAGGAAAGTTTTCAGCTTTTTGCAGTTAAGTATGATGTTGGCTGTGGGTTTGTCATATATGGTCTTTATTATGTTGATGTGCATGTCCACTATACCCATTTTGTTGTGAGTTTTTGTCACGAATGGATATTGAATTTTGTCAAATGCTTCTTCAAGCATCTATTGACATGATAATGTGACTTTTATCCTTCTTTTTCTTAAGGTGCTGTATGATGTTGATAGATTTTTGAACATTGTACCATCCTTGCACCCCTGGGATGAATCCCACTTGATCATGATGTATGATCCTCTTGATGTATTTTTAAATTTGATTTGCTAATATTTTGTTGAGTATTTTTGCATCTTTGTTCATCAGGGATATTGGTCTGTAGTTTTCTTTCTTGTGCAGTCTTTACCTAATTTTTGTATTTGAGTGATGCTGGCCTCATAGAATGGGTTTGGAAGTATTCTCTCCTCTCCTACTTTTTAGAAAAATGTTAAGGAAGGCAGATACTAGGTTTACTGTAAATTTTTTATAAAATTCAGTGGTGAAGCCATCTGGTAAAGGGTTTTTATTATTAGGTAATTTTTTTATTACTAATTCAATTTCATTGCTAGTAATTGGTTTGCTCAGATATTCTGTTCCTTCTGAGTCAGTCTTGGAGGGTTGTATTTTTTTAGAAAGTTGTCCATTTCTTCTAGATTACCTAGTTTGTTAGCATGCAATTTTTCATAGTATTCTATAATAATTTTTTGCATTTCTGTGATGTCTGTAGTGATTTTTCTTTTCTCATTTCTGATTCTGTTTATGTGTGTTCACTCTTTTTATTCTTTGTAAGGTTCCCTAGGTGTTTATCTATTTTGTTCATTTTCTGAAAGTACCAGCTCTTGTTTCCACTGATTCTTTCTATTGTTTTATTCTTCTCAATTTTATTTACTTCTGTTCTGATCTTTATTATGTCACTCCTCCTACTGATTGGGCCCCATTTCTTCTTCTTCTTCTAGTTTCAATAATTGTGAGTTTAGCCTGTCCATTTGGGATCGTTCTTCTTTTTTGAGGTAAGCCTATATTGCAATATACTTCCTTCTCAGAATGGCCTTTGCTATGTCACACAGATTTTGGGGTGTTGAGTTGTTGTTTCCATTTATCTCCATATATTGCTTGATCTATGTTTTTATTTGGTCACTGATCCATTAATTTTGAGGAGCCTATTGCTATGCCTCCATGTATTTGTGGGCTTTTTGTGTTCTTTGCATAATTTATTTCTAGTTTCATACCTTTGCAGTTTGAGAAGCTGGTTGGTACAATTTCAATCCTTTTGAATTTACTGAGGGTCTTTTTGTGGCCTATTATATGGCCTATTCTTGAAAATGTTCCATGTACATTTGAGAAGAATGCATATCCTGTTACTTTTGGGTGGAGTGTTCTATAGATGTCTGTTAGGTCCATCCATTCTAATGTGTTGTTCAGTGCCTCTGTGTCCTTACTTATTTTCTTTCTGGTCAAGCTCTCCTTTGAAGTGAGTGGTGTGTTAAAGTCTCCTAAAATGAATGCATTACATTCTATTTCCCCCTTCAATTCTGTTAGTTTTGTTTCACATATCTCGGTGCTCCTGTGTTGGGTGCATATATATTTATAATGGTTATATCCTCTTTTTGGACTGATCCCTTTTTCATTATATAATGCCCTTGTCTCTTGTTACTTTCTTTGTTTTGAGGTATATTTTCTTTGATACAAGTACTGCACCTCCTTCTTTTTTCTCCCTATTAGTTGCATGAAATATCTTTTTCCATCCTTTCACTTTTAGTTTGTGTATGCCTTTGGGTTTGAAGTGAATCTCTTGTAGGCAGTATACAGATGGGTCCTGCTTTTTTCTTCCATTCTGTAACTTTATGTCTTTTGATTGGTGCATGCAGTCCATTCACATTTAGGGTGACTATCAATAGATATGTACTTATTGCCTTTGCAGGCTTTGTATTTGTGGTTACCAAAGGTTCAAGGGCAGCTTCTTTACTATCTAACAGTCAAACTTAACTTGCTTATTATTCTATTTTAAACACAATCTGAAGATTCTTTTTTGCCTCTTCTTTTTCTTCCTCCTCTACTCTTTCTATGTCAAGTGTCATATTTTGTACTGTTTATGCATCCTTTGACTGACTTTGTGGGTAGCTGATTTAATTTTGCATTTTCTTTGTAATTAATTTACCTTTTACGTTAGTTAGTAACTTCTTTTACTGTGGTTTTATTTTCTCTGTGACAGCTGTTTAGCCTTAAGCATACTTCCATCTAGAGCAGTCCCTTTAAAATACACTGTAGAGATGGTTTGTGGGAGGTAAATTCACTCAACTTTTGGTTACCTTGGAATTGTTTGATTGCTCCTTCAAATTTAAATGATAATATTACTGGGTAGAATATTCTTGTTTCGAGGCCCTTCTGTTTCATTGCATTTAATATACCATGCCACTCCATTCTGGCCTGTAAGGTTTCTACTGAGAAGCATGATGATGGTCTGATGGATTTTCATTTGTAGGTTATCTTCTTCTTTCTCTGAATGCTTTTAATATTCTGTCCTTGTCCTTGATATTTATTTTTTACCATTTTAATTATTATATGTCTTTGTATTGTCTTTCTTGGTTCCCTTGTGTTGGGAGATCTGTGTACTTCAATGGCGTGAGAGTCTGTTTCCTTCCCTAGAATAGGAAAGTTTTCAGCAGTTATTTCCTCAAAGAGACTTTCTATCCCTTGTATCTCTCTTCTTCTTCTGGTACCTCTATAATGTGAATATTTTTCTATTTGGATTGGTCACACAGTTCTCTTACTATTCTTTCTTTCCTAGAGATCCTTTTTTCTCTCTGTTCCTCAGCTTCTTTGTATTCCTGTTCTCTCATTTCTATTTCATTTACCATCTCCTCTACCTCATCTAATCTGCTTTTAAATCCCTCCATTGTATGTTTCATTTCAGATACTGTATTTTTCCAAGTTTCTGTCTTTTCTGAAGTCCTCCCTGATATCTTGAATATTTTTCTGTAGCTACATGAGCATGTTTATGATTTTTATTTTAAAATATTTATCAAGTAGATTGGTGATTTCAGTTCACTTAGTGGTCTTTCAGGTGTTTGAGGGATTGTGGTTTGTACAAGATTCTTTTGCCATTTTATATTTCTAATGATTACTATGCAATAATAACTTTGTGTAGGTGGCACCCTCTAGTGCCCAGAAGCTGTACTCTCTGGAGCTGTTCAGCTCCTGGGGTGATGGCAAGGGTCATAGGTGAGCAGTTCTGGTGCCTTCTGGGAGGAAAGAGCTGTTTCCTACTTCCTGGCTGCAGTGCCTGCCTCCACTGCTAGGGCCAGTGTTCAGGCTCCAGGGAGGAGCCCCTGCATTATGCCCTTGTAGCTGTCATATGCAGGGTTGCCTTCCAGCTGGCCTGGTTTGATGGCAGGGGCAGCAAGTTTGTGAACTGGTGCCGAGTGGAAGGTTTGAGTTGCAGGCTGCTTATCGCAGTGGGAGGCCTCTGTGCTGCTTTGTCAGCCAAAGACATAGAGCACCTGAAGCTCCTGAAATTTCCAAATCTGGTGGGCTGACTGTGCCTGGATAATTTTTTTCAGCTCTCCTTTTTCCTGAGCAGCAAGCTCTATGTAATCCTTGCTCCTTTAGAAGCCCTCTTGCTGTTGGGAAGTCTTTCAAATTGCCTGTCTTTCTTTTGTCCAAGAGCGGCCTGTTGTGGTTACCTGTTCTCCACAAGCAGCTAAAATCTCAGTTTCTCTGAGTATTCTGCCTGTCTTTGATTTCCAACCCCACTAATCTCACAAGCACCTCATAATGACGGTTTGTGCTCTAGGAACCAGTCTCTATGGATGGGTCTTTAGCAGTCCTGGTGTTCTACTACCTCCCTGCTCTGTTTCTTTTCCTCTTGTCTGTGAGCTGTGTTGTGGGGAGTGCTTGGGTCCCACTGGATTGCAGCTTTGCTACTATACCCTTTTCCATGAGGTCTTCTCTTTTCCCCAGATATAGGCCATCTGTTCCCATCTTCTTTCAGGAAAGCTGTCTTTGCTCTATTTTCATGTTATATATGGTTTTGGGAGGAGGCTTCTGCCTCACTTCTCATGCTGCCATCTTTTTCTTCCCCTAATCAACTACATTTCTTTCCTTTTTTTTAAATTGAAGCATAGTTCATACACAATATCATATTGGCTTCAAGTATATAACACAGTGGTTCAATAGTTATGCATGTTATCAAATTCTCACCCCAACTAGTAAAGTTACTGTCTGTCAACATAGAAAGATGTTAGTCTCTGAATCTACTCCTTTGGCAACTTTTCTTCTCTCCTGAAAAACGTACATGCTGACTCTGGACTTCTCAGTGCACCTCATATGAATCACCCTGACTTAGCTCTCGGTAAGTCTGGAGTATTAATTTTATTCTTATTTTGTCACACTGTATGTAATCAACATTATTGAATATAACATTTCTCAGAGAACATGAAAAATGAAGATAAACAAAATTCACAAATAAATTCACTCACAAGCAAAGCAACCCAGAGTTTTTCACATAAATACTCTATTTTTCACTTCTATAACTTATATGGTAATTATTTAAACTGGAAACTTCTAAGTATCCCCATTTACAGTAAGAGAGGTTTTTTCAGTGTTTTCCAGTTGATTTTAATATATTGAACTATCCATTCATGCCAGGGATAAATCTCACTTGATCATGGTGTATTATTTTTCCAATGTGCTGTTGAATTCAGTTTGTTAGTATTTTTGTTGATGATTTTTGCATCTATGTTAATCACGGATATTATTTCTGCCTGTAACAGCTTCATTAAAATATAATTGGTGCATATCTAAAGCATACATTTCAATAATTTTGACATCTATATATTCATGGAACCATCACCAAATGAAGAGAATGAATATACCCATCCCTGCAAAAGTATCCTCATGCCACTCTGTCCTGCACCTCACCACAAATTACTTTCCTCAACATTTGATCTGATTTCTGTCACTATAGATTATTTTGCATATTCTAGTTTTTTATATAGGTAGTCATATGATATGTAATCTTTCATGTCTAGCTTCTTTCCCTCAGCATAATTACTGTGAAATACATGCATGTTGCTGTGTATATCAAAAGCTTATTTATTCCATTTCATTGCTGGGTAGTATTCCATTATATGAATATACCACAAATTTTCATTTTTACATTAAACTTTGAAGAGCACTTATGTTGTGTCTATTTAGGAGCTATTATTAATAAAGTAGTTATGAACATTTGTGTAATAATCTTTGATTGGATAAGTGTTTTTATTACTCTGGAGTAAATACCTATTAATGGAATGGTTGGTCATGATTTCATATTGTTTTATTTTATATTTTTAAATTAACTGTTTAAGATAGTTTTAGGTTTACTGAATTATTATTAATATAATTCTGAGTATTCCTGTATACTAATACCCAGGTATCCCTCTTTTAACATCTTACATTAGTATCTTATATTTATCATAATTAGTGAACCAATTTATACTCTTATCAACTAAAGGTTGTATTCTATTCATACTTCCTTAGATATGCTTAATGTCTTTTTCTGATCCAACATACAATCAGGGAAACCGTAATACATTTGTCATCACCTCTTCTTAGACTACTCTTGAATGTGACAGGTACTTTGACTTTACTGTTTTTGATGACCTTAATAGTTTTGGGGAATATGGCACAGATATTCTGTAGAATTTCCTTATACCAGGATTTGTCTGATTTTTTTTTTTATTATGGTTGGACTGGGGTTATAAGTTTTTCAGAAGAATAAAGCAGAGGTGAATTTCTATCCTCAAATCATAGCAAGGGTATACACTATCAGTATTACTTATCACTTTGAATATTAAGCATGGTCATCTGGCTGAGGTAGTTGTTGCTAGGTTTCTCCACTATAAAGTTATTGTTTTTTAACCCTTTCCATTCTCAATGATTTGGAAGGATATCCCTGTATTTAGTCTACATTTAAGGAGTATGGAACTATGCTTCATTTCCCTGAAGGCAGAGTGTCTACATAAATTATTTGGAATTCTTCTGAACATATTTGTCTACTCTCCCCATTTATTAATATATTCTGTGATTGATATCATCATGGACTCATGCATATTTACTTTATATTTTGAGTTATAATGCTTTTATTTTGGTTTGAATTCTTTCAGCTTTGCCTCACTGGGAGCTCTTTGAGTTGGCCTGGATCTGTTTTTCATATCTAGCTTCCAGTTCAAGATGATGCTATTTAATATGAATAGACATTCTTATGCTTAATAGCCTTACCTGTACTATGTATTACATTTAATTGTATGATCAGTATAGAAAGCATATAATGTAGAGATATTAATAAATTTCAGTTATCTCTACATGCCACCTCTGTTTATATCAAAAAACAACCTTGAAGTATAGATCTGATCTAGTGATACAATAACTCCTCAAAAAAATTCACTTTACAAACACCAGTAAAAATATTTAACTTTCCAGTGGATATTTTTATAGGGACCATAGAGGATAAGTATTTCACCACACTGTGCATAACATTTTACTCAGAAAAAATAAATAAATAAAGCACTTCACATTTCATTTCTCTCCTGGCAGTGCTTCATCAGGCTCAGCAACCAGAGTGTTATTTTTTCAACCCTTCTGCAATGGTAGACTCAACTCCAACCTCCAACTATTCTGTTTTAAAATGTTTCCTCTGAGTCTATCTTTGCATACCAGTAACCACTGTTTTCCCTAGGTGTGATAAAAGCTGTGTGCCATAACTAAATCAAGAGTTCTTTTTCCAAGACCTAAAACTTCCCAGGGTAACAGAGGTCAGGATAGGTCCTAATGGAAGATAGTAACTAGAATCTTGGTCAAAGCAAAGACCTCAGTGGGATTGTGGCCACACCCAGTTGAAATAGCCCCAGAAACATGACATATAATTGGAAAATTTTATACTTTGTAAATGACAGAAACCTCATATTCATTCCCTGACTAATGAGTGAGAACTATTATTTTAGGAAGGACCAGGTAGAAGCACCTGGAACTGTCTCGTCTCTCTTCCAAAAATGTAAACCTGAAAAAGTATATAACATCTCCTACAGAATTACAGATATTACCATCTAAGACTTGAGCAGATGTAGATAATTATATTAAAATCTTACTATGCTGTCTACTGAGTTTAAGTTAAATAAGAGTGAAATCAGCAGTACGACAGAGTAGGAGATACCAGTTTTTGTTCAACCACAGAAAACAAAAAGTGGCATGCCGAGTGCTAAAAAGAGTTACTTTGCTGGGTATTCTCCATTTCCACCCTCAGACACATTCTCTGAAATTTTCCAAACTTCTCTGTCCTCCAGGAATCTGATATATATGAACTCTATTTAGCTCTTTGGCTTCTAGCTGGATTCCAACAAAGGGACACACTTTAGGGATACTTGAATAAGATAAATGAAACTAGACTATGCATATCTACATGTTCCTCATGCAAGGCTCCAAATGGCTGCAAGATGAACATAGCTTCTGTTGGTGACTCTATCCTCTAGCTATAGCTCTCTCTCTCTAGGTTCCATAAAATTCTCCCTTGCAACTTCAGGTAATGACGTCCTAACGCTTTTGGTGCCAGCATGCCCTATCATCTCCTGTTGGTTTCTCTTAAGCCTTAATTTAACTTTTAAATAGCTCCTTCATTAAACTTTTCAATTTAACCCCCTTTTAATAGTAATACTTTGCCAGTATATGGTAAAAATGATATAATCAATTTCTAATAGTCAAATTTTAGTTGATTTATATGCAGCATCATCTTTTTCCAGGGATTTTGTTGATGGTGTTTGTTACTGTAAAAACATTGGGTTGAACATCCTTTTATGTAAATCTCTAGGCATAGTTCTAATTATTTCTTTGGAAAAAAATTCTGGATATGTGATTACTGGATCAAATTCTGTGGAAAATATGACTGCAAATACAGAGTTCCAAATTGCCAAAGTTTTACTACCAAAATCAACCTATGAGAGTATCTTGTTTCCACATCAAGCATAGGGAAGCATCAGGGTTACATAAAGATATTATATTGCTATTTTGATTTACATTCATGTAATTATAAGTGAGGTAATATCTACATTTCTTGAAAACTTGTGTATCTTCTGTGAATGCTCACAATATTTTTTAGAGATATGAATTTAAAATTAAAGGATGTCTTTCAAAGGTTTTGAAAATTAATGCTGGTCCTACTCAGGGCTAGTAGGTAGCATTCTACATATGTTCATTCATTTCAGAGATACTAGAAACTTTAACTACTATAAAATAAGTACATAACTGCTATGGTAGACAGAATTCTAAAATGACCTCCCAAGTTTTCCAGAACCTGGTATATGCATACCTCTTCCAATTTTTCACTCGAGCACTAATCTAAATATTACTGTAAAGGGATTTGACCATTGTAATTACAATTCCAGGATGGTTGAACTTAAGATAGAAAGATTATCCAGGTGGGCCTGACACAATCACATAAGTACTTTAACAGCAGTGAGTTTCCTCAGCAGATAAAAAAGAGAGAATCAGATATTTGAAGCATGAAAATAATTTGATGTGCCATTGCTTGCTTGAAAATGCAGGGGCAACATGGAAAGGAATACTGGTGGTTTTTAAGAACTAAGAGAGGCCCCTGGCTTACAGACAGCAAAGAGACAGGAATCTCAGTCCTACTACTACAAGGAGATGAATTCTGCTAGCAAGAATGAGCTTGAAAGCATATTTTTCCTGAGCCTCCATGTGAAAACTGAGTTTGGCTGACCTGTTGATGAGGAGTCTGACTCTAGGCCAAAATTCTAAATATGATCTTTCAGATCTGACCATAGGCAATTACAAAACTTTATTAGAAGTTCTTACAGGGCAAGAGATGCACTCTCCACCTGAAACTTGGTGCATAACCAACATATTTCAGTTTCTAGAGTAAGAGAGATTTAGTTTCAGTAAAGGGCTGAGGCCTCCTGGGCTCACCATGTGCTTATACATATTTACATTCCTAGCCCGGATACCTCCATTCAGAAGTCTCCTTACTGTGGGAAGCCACAGTTGAGTATTCTCCACTGAGAACTCCTTATCAAGGGGCCTTGGACAACTTCAGTATTTTTCTACTCCTAGCCCTTTCCCCTTTTCTTCTCCCTCATTCTCTGGACCATAAAATAGCAGGAGCCTTTTATTCAGGGCCTTCCTCGGTATGACAGTTTTACTATCTGTGCTGATGTCACTGGACCCTTATCCACTGCAGTTCTACAGAGAAAAATGAAATAGGGGGAGCCAACATTAGTTTCCTTTTGGGCATCTTGCTTATGCTATCACAGTAAATGAATTAAAGCTAGATTATTTCTTTGATTTAGCTCATTGTCCTAAATGACCACCTCAACACCTGACAGCAATTTTCATTTGATTTTAGTCTTTGGATATTCTGAGCACAAAACCTATCCACACTATGCTGGACTTCTGACTTACATTGCTGTGAGATAACAAATGAGCGCTATTTTAAGCTGATAAGTTTTTGGTAAATTGTTATGAAGCAATAGAAAATTAATATAACTACTCTTTGAATGATAATAGTAACCTCAAGTTTATTATATGATATCACATATGTAAAGTTCTTTGTATAAATTATTCAGAAAGTATTAACTCAATTCCCAATTCTTTTTGTGAAAACACAGAATAGCTGAATATATGGTGAAATTCAAGGCACCTCCAAAATATACTGTTGTATCTTCCTCCCGTGTCAATCTGTTGAATATAAGTACTGAAAATTTCAAGTAAAAATTCTTCTAATGTAAAAATGGCGAAATATTATAGGTGAGTTTTAGGTCCTAAGTATTGTCAAGGTTGTTCCTTATACTAAGGGGCAAATAAAAGTCAGGTTATTCCCGGGGCTTAGTTTGCTCTCTTCAGTTCTTGTCACTGTCACAACAAATAATTGAAAAGCAGAGACACAAAAGGGAAGCAGAGAGAATGTTTTATTTAAATATACTCCAAAGGCAGAGCAGGCCAGACTCAAGGTAGACAAAGGCCCTGATCCATTAGGTGACAGCCCTTTATATTACTTTCCAACTAGGAGGCACCACTTTGACAAGGTGGGGTTATTTGATTTACAGGTTCATCTATATAGCCATCCCTTTCAGTGAGCATGTCCTTTACCATGCTGAGGTATGATTTGGGCAGTTCTTAGTTCTGTTGGATTGTGCCCACATTGGGATCTGGTTGGGACCAACTTGGCCTGGTCTTGATAGGCAAGAAGTTATCTCTCTGCAAAGCAAAGCCTGTTTTGTCTTCACATGGGACCCTCTACTTGGGCAGAGTTTAGGTATTGTTTTCTTTGAATCTCATCTCCCCTTTCCCTGGCCACTCATGTATATCTTTGTACCTAACATTCTCTCCCAAACAGTTGGGAACCAATTTTTTGGAGTATTGGTCTATGACCTCTCTTGATGCTTCCTGCTGATGGAGGGACAGTGTACATAGACTGAGTCTTAATGCTTGCTCTCTTTCAGTTGGGGTTTGAGGTTTATGACTGGTTGGTTAAGTTCTGTGGGGCCCAGGATCTGGAAGACTATGCCCAGATGAAGGTTCTGGCTAATCCAGAGGTTCCATATAGATGAAGGGTAAGGATGTCTGAACTGGCTCATAGTCATATTGAATCATCTTTTGTAGATGTGGAGCCTGAAGCCAGAAAGAGAGATTGAATGAAGCAGTTAAGTAAAGGGGGTCCAGTAGCAAGGGCTATGACTAGTAAAATTGAGGGAAATGCCAAGGATAGAAGGAAGGACATTATCCATGATTTCCAACTTGAGGTTCCTGTGCCCAAAGTTTGAGTCTAATCTATGGAGTTTAGGATCCTGTAGATGTCTTCCTGTACTTGGTGTGACTGATGCAGAAACAGCATTCCTTTCTTAGATATAGGCAGGCTCCTCCCTCACTCACAGTGAGGAGGTCTAATGCTTTGCAGTTTTGAAAAGCCACCCCAGCAAGTGAGTCTAAATGAAACCCTGTCAAGTCAAACAGCTGTTAACCAGAAATTCTCAGCTATTTCTTGGGATAATTGGGATTGAATCTTGAGGGATGAGCCTCTAGGGGCTGCCCCACAGTTCCCAGGAGACCTTTGAGCCCCACTGCCAGTGAGAGAAAGTGTCCTGTGATACACTGGAAAAGGGAAGGACATATTGGCCATAGCCAAAGACATGTCTGTTACTATAAAACCCAAAGAGCAGCCTCCAATTCACCTGGGAGGGAGTTTAAAATAGGCTCTATGTCCACACATCCAGTATAGTCCCAAAGAGAGGAACATGTGGGCAGTGAAAGAAGTAATGAAAAGGGAAGTTATAGTTCTGAGGCATCCCCATCCATTTGAAAATATTTGCCCTCAAAGTTGAGTAGTCTGTCTGGGCAGCTAAACTGGCTGCTATGAGGGAAGAAAGCAATTGGGTGGTGGGGTATGGTTTGATTAGGTTGGTTCATGGGTCTGGAAAAGAGACTGCCTCATGCTGGGTTTCCAGAATGACTGGTGGCCTGCTCAAATGAACATGATGGAACAGTTGGTGGATGACTGATTTAAGAACAGCCTGACAAATCTATGGGCAGTGGGCCATCTTCTATAAAAATCAGGCTGGTTGGTGGGAACTTAGTAGGTAGGATCCTTTATTTCAGTTATCATAGGGGAGGCCATAATGGCACTCCAGTAGATACCTTGGTCTCAGACATTAGGGTTGATAGCATTCTTGCAAATCCCAAATTTCTGGGCTCTGTCCTGGGTTTTCTTGATCAGTCAGCACAAGTATTTGTAAGGGAGTCTCACAAGAGGGCCATTCTTACAGAGTGACTTGAATTCCCCAGTTTTTGTAGAACATCCCAGCAACATATTTTGTAGAATCACCTAACAACAGGCTTGGACATTCAGGCATTACCAGGAAGCTGTGGAAGAAGGTACAGCCTTCACATAGACAACACAAAGGGGGAGTAAATGGAAGAGAAGTTGGCTTACCAGTTAATTCTCAAGACAGTACAGGCTTTTGAGGTGAGAGATCTGGAGAAAGAAGTCAAAACAGAGTAGGTGGCCCCAGTATCCAAAAGGAAATTACTGTCCTACCTGCTACATCCATTCGTACCATTGGCTCCAGTCCAGTGCTAGCTATCTCCTGTGGTGGTATTGCAGGAACTGTGGGAAATATGAACAAGGAGTCAGGACACTGAGATGTTTGGCGAGAAGTAATTTATTAGTGCTGGCACTGGCTTAGCAAATTCATATCCAAAGGCTGAGCCCTGAATGCAGCAGGTCCATGCCTTTTATACATTTGCTAAAAGGGTACAGGAAAGTCAGCCCCCAGGATTGTTGCACTGGAAGCTCTTAGTGTACTGTAGGTTCAGCAAGAATGCTAGTTATGTTTTAACCCATCTCAGTAAAGGTTACCCAGATACCCTATGGTAAACTAATGGGCCTACATGACTGTGATCAACAAGCTGTTTCATATCACTGGGTCCCAGTGGGGGCTACATTTGTTATATCGCTTCAACCTCAAGCACCTTGGTATTCCTCTACATTCCTAAAGCCTTAAAGAAACATCCCTTTTCTTGGCTTGGCTCCCTACCACATTCCACCCTTTGATGCTCATACCTCTTTAGAGGCTACAGAGCATTATCTGGTTTTTTTAAATTGCTCATCTTGGTCTAGGGGTTTATATTTATAATAGTATCTGGGCTGCTGTTTTCCTTTCAATTAAAGTTTCAATGAGTGTGGTGGTAGACCACAGCACTAAGGGGGTGAGACATGGAAGGATCAGACAGATTCCTAAGATTAAGATTATTATACTTTCAGGGTTTTGAATCCCCCAAAGGTTGAGAACTAGCCTCTAAATAATTCATTTGGAATCTAGCCCTTTCAGGTTTGAACTGAGACATGGACTACTTTCCTCATTCTTTCAGTAATTTCTTCTATAACTTTCCCTTCATACTGATCACCCTGTTGACAAATACAGTAAGTGGTCTTATTGTGACTGTATCATCCTATGATAGTCCCTAGAGAGCAGGAGAAATACGTGTGATAAAGCAAAGTTTTTGTAATGTCCTGACTTGATGTACTAGCCTGTATACATTTGTCACAAGAATTTTCTGCTGGAACACCTCTGGATTTTAGGAGTATTGTATCCATAGTTATTAATAACAGTAACAGGTTATGCATCTTCAAGCTGCTGATTCCTCAAGCTTATACTGTGCTTCTAGAGTGACCAAAGCAGGGCTGCAGTCCTCTGGTTCCTTTGGATTGGTGGGGGCCTGTCTACAGATGGTTAGTTTGCAGGGGAACACGATATCAGGAATGCATTCCTACTGGCTGGTGTTAGGCTACAGTTGAGTGACTTCTGCCACTTTGACTGTGGTAGGTGTGGACAAAATAACTGTAAAAGGTCCCCTCCAGAGGAGCTTTAAGGGTTGTAAATTCCATTCTTTAACCTATACTGAATACCCTGGCTTAAAGGGATGAACCTCTGTAGTGAGGCTTACTGGCAACCTTTCCCTGACCTACAGGTTTAGGGAAGATAGGGTGGTGCCTCGTGCCTCCATTTGTTGCTTTAAGGGGAGGGTGCCTAGTTCCTGAGGTCTCCCTTAATGCCCTTAATGAGAGGAGGGGTACAGTCATAGATGCTCTCAAAAGGGGACAGTCTTCTCTGCCTATTGGGGCTGGATCTTATTCTTAAAAGAGCTATTGGCAGTACTTGATCCCAGTGGAGGTGGGTCTCCTGGCACAATTTTCCTTTTTAGGGTCTGGTTCATTCTCTCTATTTTCCTCAAACTTTGGGGTCGATATGCCATGTGCAGTTTCCAGGTAATTTTGAGCTCCCTTGCCACCAGCTGTCCTATCTTGGCCACAAAGGCTGGTCCATTGGCAGTCCAAATAATAATTAGAATCCCAAAACAGGGAATAATTTCTCTCAGGAGGATTCAAGTCACCTTCCAGGCAGTTTTGGTGCAAGTGCGGAACACTTCTACCCACCCAGAGTAGATGCACACAAACACAAACAGGTACTGACACCCATGGACATGAGACAATTCAATAAAATATAATATGTTTCCAAAGGGAGTGCCTCCTGTGCTGTGAATCTGTGGGGGTATTCTCGGTCCTTGTCTTGGGTTGTTCTGGGCACAGACATCGCATACAGCCCAAGCAAAGCTGGCTAACCTTGGAACATAGAAGTGCCTGTCTAGTGAGGACTCTAAGGAGGTCTGACCCAGGTGAGTCTCTTGGTGAAACCGTTTAATGCAAGTAGGTGCCAGGGATTCGGGAATGACTATCTTCTCATTGTTTAACATTCGCCACTCTCCAGCAAGGTATTCTCTTGGCCCCATCTCAAACAACACCTTTTCATGCTGGGAGTAGTGTGGGTCCCAGTTAGGCAGTGGAGTTGGAAATAGGCCAGTTGCTAGGATTGCAAGTCACACATCACTTGCCTAGGCTGTGCACTTTGCCTCCTGGTCAGCTTTCCTGTTCCCTGCAGCAATTAGAGCATCTCCCTTCTGGTGCCCTCAGCAATGTATGACCGCCACCTTTTTAGGAGCCTACACAACATCTAGCAGTACAAAGATTTCCTTGCCATATTTAATGTCTTTTCTTTCTGAGTTGATTAGCCCTTTCTCTCTGTGTAGGGCCCTGTGTACATGAACAGTAGTAAAGGTATATTTGGAATCAGTGTAGATGTTCACTCGAACTCCTACTGCCAATTGAAGTGCTTGGAAAGAGCAATTAGTTCCACCTTTTGGGTAGAAGTGCCTGCAGGCAAAGGCTTGTGGAATTTATAATAACAACCGAGTAACCTGCCATTTGCTTCCAATCTTAAACAAAACTGTTGTGTCTGTGAAGTACTCTACCTCTGGGTCAGAGAGAGGCTGATCTGGTAAGTCTGGCCTACTGGAGAAAACTTCATGCATTATTTCACAGCAATCATGATCTGGGGCCCCAGGACTGACTGGCAGTAGGGTGGCTGGATTTAGAGTTCTCACTACCTCAAGGTGGATGCAGAAATTTTCACACAGCATTTCCCTGGTATCTGACCATACAAGCATTTGTGAGCCAGTACGGTCCCTCACAGTCTATTAAGTTCAGTACTGCATGTAGCACTCTGATAGTTACTGCCCAGAGTCAACTTGTCAGCTTCTGCAGCAAGGATAGGGGAGTTATCCAAGGCCCGGAGGCACGGCAGCCATCCTTGCCATCCTTGAAACACAGGATCAAACTGTTTTGATAGATATGACACTGGCCGGTGCCAGGACTCCAACATCTGGGTAAGCACTCTAACCATTGATCTTGACCACTCATGCACATACAAGAAAAATGGTTTTGAGGGATTTGGGGTTCCCAGAGCTGGGACATTGGTGAGAGTCTGCTTTATAGTTTGGAAGGCTCTCTCTTATTCCTTTTCCCAAAGTAGTGGCTCTCATTCACCCCCTTTTGTGGCTTCATATAGGGGTTTCACCATAACTGAGAAGTTGGGAATCCAGATCCGGTTGAATCCTGCAGCACCTAAGAACTCCTAAACTTGACACCAGATTTGGGGGGTGGGGATTACAAAAATAGTCCTTTTCCATTCTAGTCCAAGTTGCCACTGTCCATATGAGAGGTGAAAGCCCAGATACTTAACTTTCTTTAGCAGGTTTTGGCCTTCTTTGATACTTTATATCTAGCTTAGCTTTCCATAGTAAGTGGAGGAGCCTCTCTGTTCCCTTAAGGCATTCCTCCCTTGTGGGTCCTGCGAGTAGAAGGTTGTAACTGGTCTGGGTGTTGACTCCCTGTGACTACCTGAAAGGCCTTGCCAATTATCTGTCTATTTGGAGATCCCTCAGATAGCCATCCGACCTCAAAGGAGACCTAATCTATTTCACAGTACATCTGGAGTTTCTCAGGACCAAGTTTGACACCATGATCATCCTTGAAACCCTTCTTGAAGTTCTTAAGCATGCTCTTTAAGGGGGTATGCTTACCCTGCTAACCACTCATACCTCCCTTTACCTAAACTCACACAAAAAGGATTATTCAGGTTGGGGAAATAAGGTAGAAAAATGATGTAATTAGATTGGTTGCATTCTTCATCCATCTCTGGCCACTCTCCCTATGGAGATATTTCATGCACCTCTTGGAATTGGTGGGACTGTATAATTTCCAGTCAGGATCCCTGCAAGGAGGGCCACACTTAACTGTATGAGGATTGACACAGAACCACAGATCAGGTGTCACACTCATTTTGTAGCCAGGCTAAGTCTCACACATTCACTGTTCACCATTTTCACCACACTTGCTTCCACCCTCTGCTCTTTTTCCTTGGGTCCTGGTTTCACCCCCAAATGGGGCTACTTGGGTGTCTCTGGGAGTTGATCTGGCTCCCTTTCTGTCTCTTAAGACAGGACTACCTTGAACCCAGGTTCTTACCAGTCATTCAGGTGAAGGTCCCCCACTGGTTCTCACATCTCACTGGGTTCCATTGTGCTTTCAGGTTACATCCCCAATCCATCAGAAGGGGAAAATCCCCTACAGAACAATTGTCCACTGGCGCCAGGTGAAATCACCTCTTCTGGCATCCTGGAGACAGTCTCCCAGCAACAAAGGAGGTGAATACACCATGTCCAAATCCTCAATGAGCCCCCAGGAAATGTTACAGGAACTTTGGGAGCTATAAACAAGGAGTTAGGACACCAAGACATTTCGTGAGAAGCACTTTATTAGTGCCTGCACTGGCTCAGTCTTTGGATATGAATCCACTGAGACAGTGCTAGCACTTATAAACTTCTTGCCAACTGTCTCCGTGTCCCAACTCCTTGTTCATAGTTCCCACAGTTCCTGTAACAGTGGGGCCAACTGGAGGGGGCTGTGTCATTCCTGGATGAGCAATTGCAGGTCTGGGGCTGCCTCAGACCCCTGATCACTTTGATTCAAGGGGCAGAGCACAGCCAGTGCCCAGCATTTCCACATTTGGGGCAGGCAGTGACAGGTGGCCTGTCCCTTTGGGGACATTCTTTTGCCCAATGTCCTGTGGTGGCAGATAAAGCACTTGTAGCACCATACACGGGTGTGTTTGGGGTACCAGTGGACTGCCCTTGGCCCTGTAGAGCTGCTATCATCTGGGCATGCCTAACCTTGCTTTTCCATTCTTTTAGTTGGTGCCTCGCCTCCACCTTCCTTTCCTTCTCCTGACTGCCTTCTGCAACTTGCTCTCAGTTGTAAAACCCAAGGTTGCTGTGGTAAGCATGTTATCTAGGGTGGCTCCAGAGTACTGAACCACCTTTTGGAGTTTACTCCTAATTCCTGGTGCTGACTGTGTTAGAAATCTGTCTTTTAGGATGACCCTACCCTCATATGAGTCCAGGTCCAGATGGGTATTTATGAGTGCCTCTTTAAGCCTTTCTAGAAAGGTAGCTGGGTTCTCAACAGGCTGTTTGGTCACAGCAGAGACTTACGTATAGCTTACGACCTGCCTGCCAGCTTTAAGCCCAGCCTTTATGCAAATAAAATAATGTCCCTGATCAGACTTTTTATAGTCCAATCCAGGATCCATGGAGGGAATAACTGGGTCCCCTATGGGATAATTAGGATGTCAGGTAAATCCAACTGCAAATTGCATTGACTCCCAAGTCACTCTCTCTAGTTCTGCATCTATGAGAGTCTGAGTCAGGATGAGCTGGACATCTCTCCAAGTCACATTATGGGCACCTGTTGTTACATGTTGGCAATTCTCTAAATAACTTAAAATTGTCAGTGTAGCTTCCCAGGTCTATTTTAAGTTGTTTAAGTTCTGTGAGAGAGAAGGACTTAAGTACAAGCTGGGGCCTGAATTCCCCTGTTGCCTCCAAAGGGGGAAGACCCTCTGTGGAGGAAATGGATGCTGCCCCATAGCTGGGAGGCCCTCCAGATGAGGGGGACATGTGTGGGCATAAGGGGGACCTGGAATATTGGAAGATTTAGGGGTATCAGGGTGTTTTGGGGCTGAAGATCCCAGGTGGTGCAGCCTGGTGGAGGGGGCCCAGGGTATGGGGGCAATGTAGGATAGAATAGAGGGTTCTCTGAGGGCATTGGTTTGTTTGGACCACTGCCCTCTATAGGAGGCTTAGGTTCTGGGTGTTGCCCCCATGGAGGGTATTGACTTGCTTAGACTTCTACCCTCTATAGAAGAATTAGGTTCCAGGGTTTCTTGGAAGAGTCCTGAGGAGAGTAGAGCCAGCATTGTTAGTTTGCATTTGTGGAGTAGATGTCCATACTCTGGAGGAAAAAGGAGACCTGGGTATAGGGAACCTCTGGTCATTTACCCTACCATTTGCAGAATAGGTCTAATTGCAAGATTGTGTTATAATTTAGGATCCCTTATGATGGCCATGTTTCCCCAATGCGGAGGTTGTAATCACAGGGAATCAAGTGTTGGTTCCCCATCTAGAATGAATGGGAAGAAGAACTAGTGAATAAATATATCCTGATGTCTAGGGTCATGCTCAGTGGTCAAGTGTACATCTAGTACCAGACAGTGCTCCAGATAGATCTATACATCTGGAACAGTCATGACAGCCAGTGAAGTGGTATATTTTCACTGCCACCAGTTCCTGTGTATCTAAATCCAGCCTTAAGGGGATGCCCTAGCACTCAATTACCAATGCTCAATGATCAAAGCTGGAGAGTCCAAGCAGCACCTTTCAGACATCCCTAGGGGTGGGGAGAGGTTGCGAGCATTAAAAGAATCTGGCATATCCTACTCCTTGCTGAAGGGACATCTTCAAGTGGCAATGCTCCTGGCTCCAGAATTCCTTAGTGACCTCACACATTAAGCAGTAGCATTGCATTTAGTGGTTGTTATCTGTGATTTTTTGCCCTTATAAGAAGGGGCAGGGGTGGAGCAGTTCCAATAATATGCAGGGAAATAGGAGAACAGGATACTAGGGGAGTAATTCTCAAGCAAACTTTCATCTCTACACTTGCTGGGTCTCTACTGAACAAAGTTTTGGCAGGAGCTACAGGTGCCAGGATAAAGGAGGAAGGAGAAGAGGGAGGCAGCTCTCAATGAGCTCCCAGAGTGAGCAAATGGCATAAAGGTTAGATTTTTCCCAGACAAGCCTCCTGGAGATCTGAGAGCCTCTTCAGGGACCAAGATAAAGAGAACTGTGTCAAGCTCTGGACCTAGATATACCATTCAATTAGTTGGGAAATATCATCTCCACACACCCAAAAGGCTAAGGCAGCCATGAGAAAAATATGATTCTGTGATGGGGAAGAGGTTTTGGTTCTAGGCTATTTTGTTCCCACAGATGCCTGCATGGGCAGGAAAGGTGGGTTCATGATGGGAAGTTTGACTTAAGTTGGGCCTGCAGATTCCATCAAGAGTAAACATCTCCATTCCCCTCTAAATGGAAAACAGAGCAGATTTGAGAACAGAAATAATTCTGAGCAGGAAAGAGACAGAGTCATGGAGTCAAGATGAGTGAGAGAGCTCTTAGCTCCGGCAGGAATCTGTTTGTGAAGAAGAGAGTAAGGGAAGGATACCCAAGCCATTCTTGTTGACATTCCTGAGGACCCAACGATGACCTGCTTCCTAGGGAGGTGTTCCCTGCAAGTTGAGCACAAGTGGGTACTACCTCTGGCTGGGTCCGGTGGACATCTTGTGGCCAAGGGGATCATGAGAAGAGGGTATCCAGGAGATTGCCCCCAAACAGGTCAGAGGGAAGTCTATCATGAGAGTCTTATGATCAGTGGCCATCCTACTGACTTTTAACTGCCATCCCATGCCTGAATGTTTGATAGTGATGATAAGGGTTTGATTAGCCAAAATACAGATAACAAAAACAGTGAGAAGGAAAAGAAAATTAGTGAGTAGGAGGAAGTTGAGAACACAGAAAAGGAAGTGTCTTGCATGAAAATATTAAATACTGTGTGGGGATTTGCTACCGGTTTGGAAGTGGGTGTTTTTACAGTATGCATCCATTGCACAGAAGTTGTTTTGCGAGTCATCAGGGTGCCTGATGCAGCCTTTCTCCATCTGCCATCAACTTCTCCTGTCACAGTAACCTTCTTATGGTGAACATCCTAAAGGCATTTAAGTGATCAACCTGTGCTCACAGGTTGCTACTGTTTTGTCTGAGAAACAGAGAAGGCGGGGTAGGATTCCCAGGGAATAAGTAGGTAGGTAGTGCCTCCAGCCAGGGGTGAGGTGCATGCAGCTTACAAGGAGCAGTGATCTGAGTCATGGCACCAAATACATTACCAGGCTGACTTTGTTCTCCTTGGTTCTTGTCCCAACAGCAACAAGGAATTGAAAGGCAGAGACACAATAGCAAAGCAGAGTGAATATTTTATTTGAGTACACTCCAAGGAAGAAGTGGGCCAGAGTCAAGGTAGACAAAGGCCCTGATCTGTTAAGCAGGAGGCTTTTATATTACCTTCTGGCTAAGAGGTGCCTCTTTAACTGACAAGGTGGGGTTATTTGATTTACAGGTCCATCGATATAGCTATCCCGCTCAGCGAGCATGTCTTTCATTATGATGGGGTGTAATTAGGGCAGTTCTTAGTTCTGTTGGACTGTGCCCACATTGGGACCTGGTTGGAATGGGTCTGGCCTGGTCCTAACAGGCAGGAAGTTATCTCCCTGCAAAGCATTTGTTGTCTTCACATAGTACCCTTACCTGGGCAGAGGTTGGGTGTTTTTTTCTTTGAACCTTATCTTCCCCTTCCCCAGCTGCTCATGTCTATCTTTCTACCTAACATTCCTAACAAGATCAATAACATAGCTACTGAAAATGAGTTTGGAGATGAAATTTATGAACTTAAGGAAAAGACAGAAAGGCACTGCTAAGCTTCATCAGAGATGATGTCAGAGAAAATGGAAGAGTAAGGAATTTCAAGACTCTGCCTTTCAATAAAAGTAATGACAAATTGGCAAAAACCCCTGTCAGAATCAACCTTTTCAGTCTGTGGAAGCTAGCCAACAGCTGCGGCAAGCTGAGGAGACTGCTCAATAAAAAAAAAGAAAAACTTGAATGAATCTGAGTAAGACTATTGCCTAACTCAGAATCTCACAGTGATGGAGTGGCTTCCTAGGAGGGCATATACAGGAAACATTTGTAGTTAAATGTATTAGTTAATGCTGCCTGGGGCAATGGATAACAGTTGGGGGAAAACAATAACCAAAATCTTGGAAAGTAAGGCTTAGAATGAGAAGCAACCAGGTCTTTGAAAAGCTCAGAAATATTCCTAGGAATTTAGAAGGCCACAGAGCTGTCCAGTGTTTTTCACATGCTCAGGAAAGATGTGAGAAGGCCCTAAGCGCTCACCTCTGACTAACCTTCAAGTTCTGTGCAGGTAGAATATGAAAGATAAAGCACATCATAAACTCTCTGGCTAAGTGTTGAACTTATAGTTTACAGTGAATAAACAACCAGAGATCAACTGAACAGACTGAGAGATTTTTTTGGTTTCACATATTTAAGGAAACCTCTGTCAAATTATTAACTATTAACCTAATGGAGCATAGACCAGTATCTACAGAGGACAATGAATACAGACATTGCAAAAGTAGTTATGAAAAATTACTAAACAAATAAGCCAAGTAATAACACCTACAACAAACTGCAGTAAATTCAGGGATGGAGGTGTTTGGCAGTGAAATTGATGTGAGTGGGGTGGAAAGAGAATAAAGCCAGTAAAGCCCACTGACAGGGGCTCAAAGATTTAACCAGATAAAACTAGAAAGCCAGAAAGGACTCAAAGAGTTAATGAGTTAATTAATTGAAGTTCCAATGGTCAGGAGTAACTTGGAATGTCTGGATATTCCCCATATAAAGAAAAGTATTTGAGTGCAGCCCATGTCTTCATTGTATCAATTAGATCATGCCATTATAAAATCTACTTAGCTTGCTAAAAGGCCCAGCTTATTCTTTAACTTAACCTATATGTGATTTTTCCCTCTTCCTAATCAAGTAACTTTGTAACCAGGGCAGGAGAAAGACCTCAAAAGTGTAAATAAACCTATGTGGACAAAGAACGCTGAGATCCAGGCCAACATAGTCACCTAAATAACCCTATTCTTAAGAAAAACTTCAAAAGAATTATGAATCATGTGTATACATCATGCCTTATGCTGACCTTTACCCAAAAAGCCCTATGAAACTCCAGACCCTGCACCCTTAAGCATGCCTCCTCTCTGGGGTTGCCCATACTTGCCTTTCTTCGAGTGTGTCACTCTCTCTGTCCCACTTCAGATAAGTAGGGGAGGGCTACTGACCTCTGATGTGGGGCTTACAAGTTCCCATCACCTTGGTAACCTGGACAGGACTGCAGCTGTAGAATCATGCTCCTTAGCCTACTTGAAAATCTATTTTATTTGCCTCTGGGAAGTTCTCAGAATATAATCTCACTCTATCCAGTGCTCTGTGGCTCCCCCAGATTCTGTGGTGGTAGGGAGTTAGATTCAAGCAGACATTGGGTGCCAGGTGACCCTGGATTTAGGAGTTGGTAAGGGATTATGCCCTACACAAAGTAGCAGTTCCATGAGCTTCCCTTTCCTCCTCTGTTTTCCTTCCTCTCTGCTTTATTCAAGTAAACCAGCCTTTCTGTATCTTGACTCTGGCCCACTCCTTCCTTGGAGTGTAATCAAATACATCTGCCTTTATCTACCTTGACTCTAGCCTGCTCCTCCTTTAGAGTGTATTTGAATAAAGCTCATTCTGCTTCACTAATGTGTCTCTGCCCTTCAATTATTTTGTTGCAGCAGGGACAAGAACTCAGGAGAACAAACTTTACCTCCAACAGAGGGAGAATCAAATTTTCAGGGTTACCACATTTCAATAAATAAAATGTCCAATTTTCAATAAAAAGTACAAGGCATGGAAATAGAAAGGAAAACATGGACAATACACAGAGAAAAAAAGCAGTTAATAGAAACTTTCCCAAGGAAGACTTGATATTGGACTTACTATCAGCTTTAAAGCAGCTATTTTAAATATGTTCAAACATCTAAGTAAACCATATCCAAAGAACTAAAGGAAATTATGAAAATATCTTATAAAATACAGAATATCAATAAATGAAGATGGTCAATAAAGTATAAATAGGGAAATCATAGCAGAAATTGTAAGTAAATATTATGGAATCAAAAAGTATAATAACTCAAAAATATTTATGGTCAACTGATTTTCTGCAAGCGGGCCAGTGTCACTCAATGGGGAAAGAATAACATTTTAATAAATAGTGCTGGAATAACTGTATATCACATGCAAAAGTATGATTTTGGACCCCTATCTCAAAAGATTTATAAATAATAACTTAAAATAGATCAAAGACTAAACATACTATCTAAAACTATAGAACTGTTAGAAGAAAAGACAAAAGTGAATCTTTGAAACCTTGGATTAGGCTATAGTTTCTTAAATTGACACCACAGGCACAAGCAATAAAAGAAAAAAATAGGTAAGTGAGCATTTATCAAAATTAAAAATTTTGATGCATCAAAAGACACCATCAAGAAAGTGAAGACTATCTACAGATTGGCAATATTTTCAAAGATTTATCTGATAACAGTCTAGTACCCAGAATATATATACATATATATAGTAATTAAAACTCAGCAACAAAAACATCAATTTAAAAATAAGCAAATGAATTATATAGACATTTATCCAAAATAGGCAAATAGTCAATAAGAATACGAATAGATGTTCAACATCATTAGTCTTTAGGAAAATACAAATCAAAACCGGAATGAGAGACAACTTTACACTCACTGGGATAAGTAGAATCAACAAGCAGAAAATAGCAAGTTCCCACAAGGATGTGGAGAAATTGGAACCCTCACATATTACTGGTGGGAATGTAAAATGTAGCTGTTGTGGAAAGCTATTTGCCTTTACTTCAAAAAGTTGAACAGAGATTCCCTATCACCCAGCACTTCTACTCCTAGGTGTGTACTCAATAAAATATGTTCCTGTAAAACTTGTACATAAATGCTCACAGTTCCATTATTGATATTAGCCAAAAAATGGAAACCACCCAAATATCCATCAACCAGTAAATAAACAAAATGTAGTATATTCATACAATTGAATATTAGTCTGTCATAAAAGTTACTCAAGTACTGAAACTTGATACAACATGGAGGAACCTAAAAAAGTTTAGGTTATGTTAAAGTAGCTAGATTAAAAAGGCTACATATTGTATGATGACATTTTCCAGAATAGACAAACCTATAGAGACAGAAAGTAGATTAGTTGTATCCAATGTCTACGGGTGGTACAAGTGTTGGGGAAAATAAGAAGTGAATGCTCAATGAACACAGAATTTATTTTGGGAGTGATAAAACATTCTGGCACTACGTAATGGTGATGGTTGCACCATAATTATAAAAGAATATACTAAAAAATTACTGGACTTTATGCTTTAAAATAGCTAAAATGGTAAATTGTAGCTTATGTAACTTTTCCTTTAATCAAAAACATTTAATTAGAAAAATAGGATCTGCTGTATTATTCATGAAGAAATTTATCTTTGAACTTCCCACATTACCATGAAATTATTAATTATTAAAAGGGCTTGTAATTTATATAACATATAACATATGTGTTATATATATATACATGTATGTTATATATATATAATTTATATATTTTTGAGTCTTTGAAAAAAGCACTCCCAGCACCATGAATAAATAATAAAAATTGAGATGCTGCTATATGACTTCTAAGTAAAATTTTTATGTTTGATCATAAATGAAGCTCATTATTTTACAAGTACAAAAATTAAGATAACACCTCAGAAAGTTTAAAAACAAGACTGTGCCCATCCATTAAATACTTCAATATAATAAAACAATTGTCATTTATGACAAATTTGCAGGTGCTCTTATGCAAAGTGATATTTTGAAGAGTACTTCATTTTCAAGTGTTTTTAGAAATCATTGATCAAATGTGAAATCTGTAAACTTTATTAGAAAGTTTATAAATATAGAGAAAATATAAAGATTTAACTGTTTTTTCTGTATGTGTGTAGTATGTATATATATTTGGGGAATTAGGGGTGTTTTGTGTGTTAATGTATTCACATAATTATGCAAATAGATAATTTGTCTCTCTCAGATGTATATTATCTTTTATATATTGTTTAAAGTATATGCTCTAGTTTCTAAGTTTAATTTCCTCAATGTTAATTTCTTTTTTCTAGAAGGGTATGCAGAGCATGCTTTCAGTTTTCTGCTTTTATAATAATATTATACTTAAAGACTGATGACAATTTCTCTCACACTTCCATGTAATCGTAAAATGAGGTAAAAAAACATGAATACCTTATAAAATTTAGCACAAATTGTAGTTTTCTACTAAAAGTTATGGGAATTCCCTTGTAACTCCACGGGGAAAATATGTTCCCAGCCTGGGGCAAATAAACCTTTGAAGCCAAAATCAGTTAAAGGGAGAAATAAAGTGGGAGAAACCCATTCATTGCTTACAAGCAGTCATCTACTCCTGCTCACCCATGTCTCTCATGACCCAGCTTCCAAAAAGACCCCACCAAACCTTTCCAGTCCAGCTCCATGTGTGTGCTTGCTCTCCACCCCTTTTGTAGTCACCTATTGATATAGAGATGGACTGCTTCTCTTTACCCCTTGGAAACTCCTACTGATACGGACATGCACTAAGGCCAGATTCTGGAAATATTGCAATTTTACCCACATCCCTGAATCATAAAGTCCTAGAATGTTCGAGGTGGTAAAGGATCATAAATATCTTGGGCAATCTGAATGTTCTTATGCTATAGATGAGAAAACAAGGAATAAAGAGCCAATGTCATCTGACTCCTAGGAGTTTTTAGCTTTATCATAAGGCTTTTTTCAACCTTTACACAAAACAGTTTCTCAATACTATTTACTACAACCTGAGTCTCATGACTCTTATGGTTATGAGGTTGTGAGGAATAAGACCATACATAGCCTCTTGATCAACACAGATCTGGGTTATATTTTTGCTCAAGGGTTTATTAGATGTGTGTCCTAGGGCAATTTGAAGGAACTTTTAGAATTCCACTCTTCTCATTTCTAAACTGGGGTAATAGTAGTTTTTCATCATATGGTTATTTTGGAGATAATGACAGATAATGCAGGTAAAGCACTTGGCACTTATCAGAGCTTCATTTAGTGGAAGCTAGTATTTCATAATTTCCCATACTACCAGTACATTCATAATTATTTTGAGCCAATGATTTATAAAATAATGTTGACCTCAGGGTTTATAGACTAGGTCTTTGTTTAGGGTGGCATTAACCCTGGAACATTAACATTGTACTACTGAACTCTCTTCCATGGGAAAGATAAATTATTGTTAAAGTCTGCTACTAAACTTTTGTCAGATGTTCCTTATGTTCCCATAATTTATTGTATTATAGTTTATCAGATATATCCAATATAGAGGTCCCCTTCCTTATAAGGAAAAAATGCTCATCCACATTCAAGTTATCCTTAAAGTCTAGAAATAGTCAGGCAATTTAAGGTTGTTTGTAAACCTCTTAAAACAACTAGCTTAATTTTTTGGATTCAAAATTTTACCATTACATTTAGATGCTTACTTTCAAAAAGAACCAGTTAAAACTGCATATGGCCTTTCAAAGCAGTTTATCTGTTATTTTGAATGAATTTCCTATGTTAATTAAGTAACACCTTTTTATTCTTTCTTTTTTTATTTTGGTGTCATTAATCTACAATTACATGAGGAACATTATGTTTACTAGACTCCCACCTTCACCAAGTCCCCCCAACATACCCCATTAGTCACTATCCATCACTGTAGTAAGATGCCGTAAAATCACTACTTGTCTTTGTGTTGCGCAGCCCTCCCCTTCACCCTCCCAACATTATACATGCTAATCATAAGGCCCCCTTTCTTCTTCCCTCCCCTTCTCCATCCCTTCCCACCCATCCTCCCCAGTCCCTTTCCCTTTGGTAACTGTTAGTCCATTCTTGGGTTCTGTGATTCTGCTGCTATTTGTTCCTTCAGTTTTTCCTTTGTTCTTATATTCCACATATTAGTGAAATCATTTGATACTTGTCTTTCTTTGCCTGACTTATTTCACTAAGCATAATACCCTCTAGCTACATCCATGTTGTTGCAAATGGTAGGATTTGTCTACTCATGGCTGAATAATATTCCACTGTATATATGTACCACCTCTTCTTTATCCATTCATCTACTGATGGACACTTAGTTTCCTTCCATTTCATGGCTATTATAAATAGTGCTCCTATAAACATAGGGGTGCATTGTCTTTTTCAAACTGGGCTGCTGTATTCTTAGGGTAAATTTCTAAAAGTGGGATTCCTGGGTCAAATGTTATTTCTATTTTGAGCTTTTTGAGGAACATCCATACTGCTTTCCACAATGCTTGAACTAATTTACATTCCCACCAGTAGTGTAAGAGGGTTCCCCTTTCTCCACAACCTTGCCAACATTTGTTATTGTTTGTCTTTTGGATGGTGGCAATCCTTACTGGTGTGAGGTGATATCTCATTCTGGTTTTAATTTGCATTTCTCTAATGACTAGTGATGTGGAGCATCTTTTCATGTGTCTGTTGGCCATCTGAATTTTTTCTTTGGAGAAGAGTCTGTTCAGTTCCTCTGCCCATATTTTAATTGGATTATTTGTTTTTTGTTTGCTGAGGTGTGTGAGTTCTTTATCTATTTTGGATGTCAACCCTTTATGGGATCTGTCATTTATGAATATATTCTCCGATACTGTAGGATGACTTTTTGTTCTATTGATGGTGTCCTTTGCTGTACAAAAGCTTTTCAGCTTGATATAGTCCCACTTGTTCATTTTTGCTTTTGTTTCCCTTGCCCGTGGAGATGCGTTCATGAAGAAGTCGCTCATGTTTATGTCCAAGAGATTCTGGCCTATATGTTCTTCTAAGAGTTTTATGATTTCATGGCTTACAATCAAGTCTTTGACCCATTTCAAATTTACTTTTGTGTATGGGTTTAGACAATGATCCAGTTTCATTCTCTTACATGTAGCTGCCCAGTTTTGCCAACACCAGGTGTTGAAGAGACTGTCATTTCCCCATTGTATGTCCATGGCTCCTTTATCATATATTAATTGACCATATGTTTGGTTTAATGTCTGGAGACTCTACTCTGTTCCACTGATTTGTGGCTCTGTTCTTCTGCCAGTACCAAATTGTCTTGATTACTGTAGCTTTGTAGTAGAGCTTGAAGTTGGGGAGCGAGATCCCTCCCCCCTACTTTATTTTTCCTTCTCAGGATTGCTTTGGCTATTCGGGGACTTTTGTGGTTCCATATGAATTTTAGAACTATTTGTTCCAGTTTGTTGAAGAATGCTGTTGGTAATTTGATAGGGATTGTACTGAATCTGTAGATTGCTTTGGGCAGGATGGCCATTTTAACTATATTAATTCTTCCTAGCCAAGAGCATGGGATGAGTTTCCATTTATTAGTCTCCTCTTTAATTTCTTTTAAGAGTGACTTGTAGTTTTCAGGGTATAGGTCTTTCACTTCCTTGGTAAGGTTTATTCCTAGGTATTTTATTCTTTTTGATGCAATTGTGAATGGAATTGTTTTCCTGATTTCTCTCTCTGTGAGTTCATTGTTAGTGTATAGGAAAGCAACCGATTTCTGTGTATTAATTTTGTATCCTGCAAATTTGCTGTATTCTGATATCAGTTCTAATAGTTTTGAAGTGGAGTCTTTAGGGTTGTTTATGTACAATATTATGTCATCTGCCAATAGTGACAGTTTGACTTCTTCTTTACCTATCTGGATTCCTTGTATTTCTTTGCTTTGTCTAATTGCCGTGGCTAGGACCTCCAGTACTATGTTGAATAACAGTGGGGAGAGTGGGCATCCCTGTCTTGTTCCCAATCTTAGAGGAAAAGCTTTCAGCTTCTCGCTGTTCAGTATGATGTTGGCTGTGGGTTTGTCATATATGGCCTTTATTGTGTAGAGGTACTTGTCCTGTATACCCATTTTGTTGAGTTTTATCATGAGTGGATCTTGAATTTTGTTGAATGCTTTTTTAGTGTCTATGGAGATGATCATGTGATTTTTGTCCTTTTTGTTAATGTGGTGGATAATGTTGATGGGTTTTCGAATGTTGTACCATCCTTACATCCCTGAGATGAATCCCACTTGGTCATGGTGTATGAGTCTCTTGACATATTTTTGAATTCGGTTTGATAATATTTTGTTGAGTATTTTTGCATCTTTGTTCATCAGGAATATTGGTCTGTAATTTTCTTTTTTGGTGGGGTCTTTGCCTGGTTTTGGTATTAGGGTGGTGCTGGCTTCATAGAATGTGTCAGAAGTATTCCCTCCTCTTCTGTTTTTTGGAAATCTTTAAGGAGAATGGATGTTGTATCTTCTCTGTATGTCTAATAAAACTTCACAGTAAATCCATCTGGCTTGGGAATTTTGCTCTTGGATACTTTTTTGATTGCCGCTTCAATTTTGTTGCTGGCAATTGGTCTTTTAGGTTTTCTGTTTCTTCCTTGGTCAGTCTTGGAAGGTTGTATTTTTCTAGGAAGTTGTCCATTTCTTCGAGGTTTTCCAGTTTGTTAGCATATAGTTTTTTGTAGTATTCTCTAATAATTCGTGGGGTCTGTCGTGATTTTTCCTTTCTCATTTCTGATTCTGTTGATGTGTGTAGATTCTCTTTTTCTCTTAATAAGTCTGGCTGGGGGCTTATCTATTTTGTTGATTTTCTCAATGAAACAGGTCTCAGTTTCATTGATTTTTTCTATTGTTTTATTCTTCTTAATTTTATTTATTTCTTCTCTGATGTTTATTATCTCCTTTCTTCTGCTGACTTTAGGCCTCATTTGTTCTTCTTTTCCAATTTTTATAATTATGTCTTTAGACTATTCATTTGGAATAGTTCTCCCTTCTTTAAATATGCCTGGATTGCTATATACTTTCCTCTTAAAACTACTTTCACTGTGTCCCACAGAAGTTGGTGCTTTGTGTTGTTGTTGTCATTTGTTTCCATATATTGTTTGATCTCTATTTTGATATGATTCTTGATCCACTGATTATTTAGGAGCATGTTGTTAAGCCTCCATGTGTTTGTCAGCCTTTTTGCTTTCTTTGTACAATTTGTTTCTAATTTTATACATTTGTGGTCTGAGAAGTTGGTTGGTATAATTTCAATCTCTTTGAATTTACTGAGGCTCTTTTTGTGAACTAGTATGTGGTCTATTTTGGAGAATGTTCCATGCACACTTGAGAAGAATGTGTGTCCTGTTGCTTTTGGGTGTAGAGTTCTATAGATGTCTATTAGGTCCATCTACTCTAGTGTGTTGTTCCGTGCCTCTGTGTCCTTACATATTTTCTGTCTGGTGGATCTGTCCTTTGGAGTGAGTGGTGTGTTGAAGTCTCCTAATACAAATGCATTGCATCCTATTTACTCCTTTAATTCTGTTAGTATTTGTTTCACGTATGTTGATGCTCATGCAATGGGTGCATATATATTTATAATGGTAATATCCTCTGGTTGGATTGACCCCTTTATCATTATGTAATGTCCTTCTTTACCTCTTGTGACTTTCTTTGTTTTGAAGTCTATTTTGTCTGATACTAGTACTGCAACACCTGTTTTTTTCTCCCCGTTGTTTGCATAGAATATCATTTTCAGTTCCTTGAGTTTTAGTCTGTGCATGTCTTTGCGTTTGAGGTGAGTCTCTTGTAAGCAGCATTTAGATGTGTCTTGCTTTTTTATCCATTCTATTACTCTGTGTGTTTTGATTGATGCATTCAGTCCATTTACATTTAGGGTGATTATTGAAAGATATGTACTTATTGCCATTGCAGGCTTTAGATTCTTGGTTACCAAAGGTTCAAGGTTAGCTTCTTTACTATCTTATTGTCTAACTGAACTCGCTTATTGAGCTATTATAAATGGTCTGATGTTTCTTTATTTCTCTCCCTTCTTATTCCTCCTACTCCATTTTTTATATGTTATGTGTTTTATTTTGTGCTCTTTTGTGTTTCCTTTGAGTGCTTTTGTGGGTAGTTGATTTTATTTTTTGCCTTTCATTAGTATTTGATTGTTCTGTTTTTTTGCTGTGATTTTGTTTTCTCTGGTGACATCTATTTAGTCTTAGGGGTGCTCCCATCTAGAATAGTCCCTCTAAAATACCCTGTAGAAGTTTTTTGTTGGAGGCAAATTCCCTGAACTTTTGCTTGTCTGGGAATTGTTTAATCCCTCCTTCATATTTAAATGATAATTGTGCTGGATACAGTCATCTTGGTTCAAGGCTCTTCTGTTTCATTGCATTAAATATATCATGCCATTCTCTTCTGTCCTTTAAGGTTTCTGTTGAGAACTCTGATGATAGCCTGATGGGTTTTCCTTTGTAGGTCACCTTTTTTCTCTCTCTGGCTGCCTTTAACACTCTGTTCTTGTCCTTGATCTTTGCCATTTTAATTATTATGCATCTTGGTGTTTTCCTCCTGGGGTTCCTTGTTTAGGGAGTTCTGTGTTCTTCTGTGGTTTGAGCGACTATTTCCTCCCCCAGTTTGGGCAAGTTTTCAGCAATTATTTCTTCAAAGAGACTTTCTATCCCTTTTTATCTCTCTTCTTCTTCTGGTACCACTATAATGTGAATATTTTTCGTTTGGATTGCTCGCATATTTCTCTTAATGTTCTTTCATTCCTGGACAGCCTTTTATCTCTCTCTGTGTCAGTTTCTCTGTGTTTCTGTTCTCTGATTTCTATTCCATTAATGGCCTCTTGCACCTCGTCCATTCTGCTTTTAAGTCCTTCCAGAGATTGTTTTATTTCTGTATTCTCCCTCCTTAGTTCTTGCATGTTTCTCTGTAAGTCCATCAGCATGTTTATGTCCTTTATTTTGAATTCTTTTTCAGGAAGATTGTTTATGTCTATCTCCCCAGGTTCCCTCTCCGAGGAGGATGTCTGTGTTATTCTGGTCTGTATCAAATTCTTCTGCCTTTTCATGGCGATAGAGGCAATTGTGGGCAGTTGGCACATGTGTCAGTTGGCAGAACATAGTCCCTTCCCCCTTGCTCCTTGTCTTCCTCTCCAAGGAAATGGTGAGCCCTAGCGGCTTGTGCTGGGCAGTTGTGCACAGCTGGGGTCTCTGATTCTGGCCTGGGCTGCTGTGGCAAAAGATCTGCATGGCTGCTTTGGGTGTGGTTGGTCTCAGGCTGCTGCTCCACTCTGGTGGGGCAGCGCTGGAGGGGGAACAGGTGGGAGGCTGTTTATCACTGTGAGGGGCCTCAGAGCTGCACTGCTGCCCAGCGGGTTAGGGCACCAGCTGCTGGGCTGAGTGTGCCGGGATGCTTCCGTTCACCTGTGAGGCTCCTGTCCCTTTAAGACTTTCAATAAGCACTCACTTTTCTTTTGTTCCAGGGGTGCCGGCTGTGGGAACCTGCTCACAGGTTTTACAGTTCCATTTCCTTAGTATCCAGCACAGCACGCACTGTGTGTCTGTGCTCCCAGTACAGATGACTAGGCCTGGGTATTTAGCAGTCCTGTGCTCCCACTCACTCCCTGCTCTGACTCCTCTCCTCCCACTGGGGAGCTGGGGGGAGGGATGTTCTCGGGTCCTGCCAGGCCACAGCTTGTATCATAGCCCCTTCATGAGGCGCTGCATTCTCACAGGTGTACATGTAGCCTGGCTGTTGTACTTTATCTTCTGGTCTCTCTTTTAGGGATAGTTGTATTTGTTGTATTTTTAAAAATATATGTGGTTTTGGGAGTATATTTCTGCTGCCCTACTCATGCCACCATCTTCTCTTTCTTCCGTAACACCTTTTTCTTCTTTTTTTCTTTTTTTTTAATTAATTTTTTATTTTGGTATCATTAATCTATAATTACATGAAGAACATTATGTTTACTAGGCTCCCCCCTTCATCAAGTCCCCCCCACATACCCCTTCACAGTCACTGTCCATCAGCATAGTAAGATGCTGTAAAATCACTACTTGTCTGCTCTGCTCACACACCTCAACAAACAAAAAACAAATAATCCAATTAAAAATGGGGCAGAGGACCTGAATAGACAGTTCTTTAAAGAAGAAATTCAGATGGCCAACAGACACATGAAAAGATGCTCCACATCGGTAGTCATCAGAGAAATGCAAATTAAAACCACAATGAGATATAACCTCACACCAGTAAGGATAGCTACCATCCAAAAGACAAACAACAACAAATGTTGGTGAAGTTGTGGAGAAAGGGGAACCCTCCTACACTGCTGGTGGGAACATCTTTTTTTTCTTATGGTATATATGGCTACAGTATTAAAGGATTATAGATATGGTAGCAATCAGGATTGAGAATAAAGTAGGAAAATAAATAGTACCAAACTTAGGGGCTCTATCCAGTACTAAGGCAGAGAGGTACTAGATGCAGTCATCAGGGGAGAGGAAATATGGGATAATGAGTCAAAATTTTGGGAGGGGTTTGAGTTTGTTCTCCTTGGTTCTTGTCTCTGTCATAACAAAGAACTGAAGGGCAGAGACACAGTAGTGAAGCAGAGTTAAGGTTTTATTTGAATACATACTAAGGCAGGAGTGGGCCAGAGTCAAGATAGTGAAAGGCTGGTTTACTTTGAAAAAACAGAGGGGAAAGAAAAACAGGGAGGAAAGGAAAGTTCATTGAAATGCTGCTTTCTGTAGGGCATAATCCTTTGCCAACTCCTAAATCCAGTGTTACCTCATATCCAGTGTCCACTTGGATCTGTATGGTGTGGGAATTAACTTGTTACCACCACAGGATTTGAGGGAGCCACAGAGCACTGGATAGAGTAAGATTATGTTCTGAGAACTTTCTGAATGTAAAGAGATTTTCAAGCAGGCTAAGGAGCATGATTCCACAGCTGCAGTCCTGTCCAGGTTACCAAGGTGATGGGAACTTGTAAGCCCCACATCAGACGTCAGTAGCCCTTCCCTACTTATCTGGAGTAGGACAGAGAGAGTGACACACTCGAAGAAAGGCAAGTATGGGCAACCTCAGAGAGGAGGCATGCTTAAGGGTGCAGGGTCTGGGGTTTCATAGGGTTTTTTGGGTAAGGGTCAGCATAAGGTATGATTTATACAGGTGATTCATAATTCCTTTGAAGTTTCTCTTAAGAATAGGGTTATTTAGGTGACTATGTTGGCCTGGGTCTCAACATTCTTTGTCTACATAAGTTTATTTACAATTTCAAGGTCTGTCTCCTGCCCTGGTTACAAACTTACTTGATTAGGGACTGGAGGAAGAGGGAAAAATCACATATAGGTTAAGTTAAAGAATAAGCAGGGTCTTTCAGCAGACTAAAGTAAATTTTACATGATCTAACTGATACTATGAAGACATGGGCTGCACTAAGATACTTTTTTTTTTACCTGGGGGATATCTGGACATTCTAAAGTTACTCCTGGTCTTTGAAACTTCAACTAATTAACTCATTAACTCTGCGAGTCCTTTCTGGCTTGCCAGTTTTATCTGGTTAACTCTTTGCAAAGTTTCTTTTCATGGGCTTTACTGGCTTATTCTCCCTCCATCTGCTCATATCTACTTTTCTGCCTAAAAAAAATGAAACCACAAGCATTTTTAACCATTTTTTATCTTTGTCACCACTTCGAACCACACCAAAATATTTTCTGGGGGTCTCAAATACCTCTCTTTAGAGAACTTTGCTTTGACATGGTCACTACAAAGACTGTAAAATAAAAAGCCATACAAATTATAATTCCTGTTCTATGTTCTTCCACTATTCAGTGCCTCTCACAGGTCTAGTAAATACACACATGAATGCAAGCACATGCATGCATATGCAAACAAACACACACAAACCACAAATTCAATAAGGTAGCCATTGTTGCTTAAAATTAAGATTACTGAATGTACCACAAGTTATGTTGAAGTAGAAATTCTTCAAATATTATTTACTTTTTCTTTCAATTATTAATCTTCTTTATGTACTTAATTAACAAGATGATCAAGAAAATTGTGTTTATTTGTAGCCTAAGCACATTTGTGATCACATAACCCAGTATGACCAAAGATAGTGTAGCCCATTGGCATAAGAGACACTAAGGAATATTTCTCTGTGTTTATTTGAAAGTCTCCAAATTAGCTTCAAAATCTATTTTTAGAATGATATATAGCAAATGCAAATTGTAAACATATTGAATTTTAAACCTTTACAGCTGACATAAAATGAAAAATATCTGAGGTATCAAGGAAGAAAAAACTGGTTCCTGTTCTGTATAACAGAATCTTGACTTTAACAATACATTAGGTGCAAAACCTGGTAATTAAAATTTTGAACAGTTTATGATATAGATCATAAACACAAAAAATGAAGTTCCACTACAGAGAAAATATCTCTACCCTTTCAAAATATGATATTTAAATATTTTTGTTTTATTATCATGTAATATATGTTTATATTAGTTGCAAAATACAGAACACAAAAATGAGAAAACAAAGATAACTCACCACCCCATAATCCCACAAGGCTAAAAGAACCACTAATGAGATTATATATATATATGCCACACACACACTTCTGTTGCTATATTAAATGTATACCTATTTAAAGGCTCTTGATACATGTTTACCATATGATCTCTAAAAGAGCTGTATTTATCTAAAACCCACAGGCAATATATGTGTCTCTTTTTTTGCACCTTCACCTAACCTGAGTAATGTTTTAAACATTTTGAAATTTGATAACAAGAAAAAACTATATTTTATTTTTGCCTTTCTTCAATAATCAGTACTTGAACCCACAACTGAATATTGTCGACTTAGTCTGAGAATCCTAAATTTAATGAAGAAAATTACATACAATGGAAAACTGCTAGGTACCAGGAATAAATAGATCCAATTCATGTGCTGTACACTCATAATTAGTCATTTAACTGCCTTTCACTTCAGTTCTCTCAACAATAACACAAGACTAATAATCCCTGTTATGCATACACATTGAGTTGACGAATACAAAGTTATGAATGTGAAGCACCTTGGCAGTATACCACACATATGTTGCTATAATATCTATTCTCATCAATTCACATTTTCTTCTTGGCATGAGAAGAGATGAATCCACAACTCTCACAGACAAGAGTGCTGTGTCCAAGAACCTGAAAGATGATGAGGTTAATCAGCTTTCCCAAAGCTACCTATCAAGACACTGACAGTTGGTATTGGCATTTAATATTTTTAACTCCATTCTTTCCCTCAGCTCAGCAGACCATTACCCACACCTGTCACTAATCCAAAAATAAACAATAAAAACAAGACTAGAAGCAGGCTATAAAATGAAGAAACCAATTACATAATAATTCATATCAATTTTATCAGTTGAATAGCAATAAAATTAGTAGTCAAGAGTGAAGAAAAACATCACACACACACATTTGAGCAAGCAATTCTTTTTATGGCAGTGAGTTTTATAGCCATAGAAAAGACAAGGTTTCTTGAAAGCTGATTATTCTTTATTGAAAATGTTTTAAATGAAAAGAAAACCCTCAAAATTTAACTGAAACACCACTTTGCTTCAGAAAATAAAACTACAGCTGCAGACAAATTATAGTAAGACCTGGTGAGATCATGGATATAAACACATCCATAGTGATAATGTTTTTCATTGTGTTAGCTAATAAATACCTAATCTGGACATTAAGATATCTGATGAATAAATTTATCACAAAATAAGTGTTGGTAAAAAGCCCATACGCATTAGCATCTAATTAATTACCAATAATTATATCAATTATGAGATGACATCCAAATCAGCTTTGTGCATTGTGAGGTATTCTCATATCAGCTTCCTCAGTAGGCCATTGTGAAAGAAGAGTGGTAGGAAAAATTAAGAATGCATCCACAATATTGCAGTAGAATACTTTTCACTTCATACCAGAGATTCAGCTCCCTAAGAAGTGATTTTATTGCATATTCAGTATGTACTGCATGGATGCTAAAATGTAAAATGGCCTATATCTTACCAAATCTTTACTTTTTTTGATGTTTTCAAGAAAATTAAGACAGCCAGCATTAAAATTTACACAACCAAAATTTACATAGTTCCAAAGCCATAGAGAAATATATCTCCCATGAAAGGCAGTGTAGCATATGAGTGTGGAGTTTGATTATCTGGGTTTGAATTCTGCTTCTGGAAGTGCCTTAGTTTCCTCACCTGTAAAATGGGGAAATTAATAATAGCATGTACCTCAAAAGGATACTCTGAGGATTAAATGAAATAATATATGCACAGCACTTAAAATAATGTCTGAAGTGCTCTAAAAGTATTTAATTATTATTATTACATGACATGTGCAAAATTCTGTGGGTTAACAAGGATAGGGAAATCATGTTTTCTTTTTTCAGTGTGTACAATACTAGTGTGGAAGACACTCTGTATATCTTCCATTGATACTATGGTCACCGCAATGCCAGTTGTGATACACCAGAACAATTGATCTTCTACTAGTAAAATGTTTCTTCTTTGTTGGCATTTTTGCATGGTGGAAAATACATGAATTCTGGAATCAGAATACAATTCCAACCCCTTACTAACTGTATGACTTTAGATAGTAATACTAACATGACAGGGTTATTTGAATCTTAACTGAGCTATATTATGTGAAAGCCCTGATATAGATTAGTTGCTTAACAAAATTAATCCTTTTCCCTCTGTCTTGCCAGTCGGTTTAAGCCCCTGGCAAGTTCACTATGGATTCAATGTGACCAAAGAAATGACAGTAGAATGTTCTTGGGGTGAAAGGGTTATACCCAACTTTATTTCCACGGTGGTAGTTCAGTCACTAAAATCCCGTTCATACAGAGTGAGTCTGCATGCAGCAAGCTAGTCTCTGCTTCTGGTCCTCCCTGCCTGCACAGCCATCCTCTGGGCCTCTGTCCACGGTGCTGCCAGCACTCCAGCCTCTGCTCTGCTCTCCTTCAGCCTTGCAGTCATGCCACCGTGTCACCCAGAGCACTGGGCAGAGCTCTTTATATAGAGTCAGTAGCAACGTATTGCCCACATGTGTGTAGAGCTAGCCAACCACGGCCAGGTGAGAATCCTGGCCACAAGAACTTTCATTTTATTCACACTCTCCTCTAGTAAGAGTGATCCTTACCAATTTAAAATGGTGTCAGAATTTTTTATTGCTGAGGTTAATATTTCCTTTTGTTTTTATATAGATAGTGTGTCATTGCTTTGCAAGAGAAGCAATTAGTAATGTGTTCGTATACACGTTATTTCATTCAAGTCATATAACAAAATGAAGTATTTTTCTTTTCCCTGTTTTATGGAGGTAAATGAATTCTGTGGTAGGCTTATTGAAATATCAGTCCCAGTTTCCTTCTTCACTCTATCCATGTCCCTTGCCAAGTAACAGTTTAGTGCCCTCCCACTCTGAAATGGGCATTACCATATGACATGCCAATAGGATGTTTTCTTCTAAAATGTAACCAGAGGTTTAACCTACAATGGAATAATTGCGCTTGCTCACTTTCTCTCCTTTCATTGCCATGAAAACATGCCCAGTCTAAATCAATTAAGGTTTGAAGCCACATGACACAACGGTTAGTCATTACAGTCATTTCATCTGAGGCTATTTTTGATCAACCAACATCCAGCTGATGCCCAGACATGTGAGCAAGGTTAGCAAAGATCAGCAGAGCTGCAGAGAGGACTCACAGCTGACTACAGGCCAACAACTGCCAATTTAGGTGAAGCTCAGCCTGGTTCAGCCAGAGCCCACAAATCCATGAGCTGAATAAATGATTATTGTCTTATACAACTGAAGTTTTGTGGTCATTTATTATGTAACACTATTGAGGCAGTAGATAATTGATATAAACTCAAAAAGGTGATATCATTTGCTTTAAAGACATTGATGATGAGCTGATATTTGAACCCAGGTCTATCTGGCTCCAAATCTCATATAGCAAAGGAAACACATTCTAGCATTCCTTCCAAGGATATGGCTGTTTGGAAGTACAACCACTATGGTTATCTGTCATCTTTTAGTCATAAAAAATAATTACTATTCTCTTTGTTAAAATGTGAAGTCATTAGCTGTTCTCTTCTATCAATATTGGAAAGCAGCACAATCAGTTCTTTGATGTGCTATAGAATAAATACCAAAGGAATCTTTTTAGCTTGATCTGGAAAACTGAACTCATATTTAAAATGTATTTAACAAAGGATGGAATTGATATCCTTTTAAAGACTATCAAAGTTAAATCAAGACTATTTTGGACATGTAGAAGGAATAGCCTGATTAAAACAATGCAATTTCAGTACACAGAATACATGCAAAATATAATCTAATTATAGTTCCACCTAATAAAAATGAGCTTTTTTCCTTCCTAGTTAAAATATTCTGCAATTCATGAACTTGATTATTTCAAAGGATAAGATTAAACTGTGAAAGGAAGAGTCAGTTTATTTAGTTCATTTGCAAGTTTTATGGAATATATACCATGTGTCAAGGATTGTACTGGACACTGGGTTCATTGCAAAACTGATATTATGAACTAAAGTAGCCAAGGAAACTTGCAATTTTTGAAGTTAGTGAAGAGATGAAATGATGGGTAAGTTTTTAATTGCATAAGTGATTTGCTTTACATTTATGATTGACTTTTATATGCATTATACCAACTGATCTGTACAATTATGTAGAAAAAGGAATGTTGTTCTTATCTTACCTTAAATAAATTATGGCTTAGCACTGTGATGTGCTTTTCTTATGGTCTTACAATATATGTTATAAATTGAACATGTATATATATATATATATATATATATATATATATATATATATATATATATATATATACACATTCTATTGGTTTTGCCTTTCTGTAGAATCCTAACACACTGCCATTGATTTATAATGCACATTTATTTTATGTGCCACTAAGACAAAAAGAATTCTGAAAAATAGTCTTGTGCCATGCATGAATTGGCAATGACATTTTAATTGTTTTGTAATTTACTTCATCTCTTCTGAAAATTTCTTGAAAATTTATCATGTTGTAATGCATATTGCTCAGTATGTGATAGGCATTACTGCCCTTAGAGCCAGAGAAGCAAAGTCTGTGCTTGGGGCCCTATGACTCTAGGGCACCATGCTTTGCAGTGTTTTCCTCAAAATTTCAGGTCTTTTATGGTGTCTGGGACCAGCCAGGCCAAAAGTATTCTATGGATGGGGAACCCTGAGTTTAAATGGGGACCAGTTATGCCTTAATCCTTATCTATCTTTTGGTTGACTCTCTAGACCTATACTCAAAGCATTGATCAATGAAGTGTCCCAAGGTCATCTAGGGTCATGAGGCCAGACCTAGGTTCCAAGAATGCACCTGGTCTTCAAGTAGATTATTTTCTGCTGGCTGGAGTGGTATTTCTTTTATTGGATTGTATGAGATTTAGGTGCCATTACATTTGTGGTCATTATTAACTTGGTACAGTATCAACATTTGAGAGAATCATTAGAATTAAGTATTCACTTATAGCACAATGGATGCAGTAACAGGGGTAAAGAAATAAGAAATATTAACTAAAATGGTACTAGGGATGTCCAGAATGATGATGCCATTCTGAGCTTAACTAATTTACATATCCAACACAGCCATGTTCAGGATTCTGGTCTACTGAAGAGCTACCACTGACCCTTGAATGTCTTGAACAACATGTGTGACCTAATGCATTAGCTCTTATTCCTCTATAGTCCTATCATGAGGTTTTGTGTATAGCACAGGGGCTTGAAGGAGGCACCTCCTGTTGCTGGCACCCATAGCATTAACCGTACCTTTTCCATAGGCCTTGCATAGCATGTCAGGCAGTCTTCCAAATGAAGCTTTTCCTGTCTTATCTGAGAGCTGTCAAGATATTTGCTTCCTTTTGCCAATGGGCCCTTCTGATCAATGTCTTCTATTTCCTTGATGTAGTGAGGCTGTTTTCTCCCAGATTAGTATTAATCTACACTGGATAAAATATGGATATTCCTTATATAAATGGGATGGCCATTCACACACTACCCATAGACCTGTTACAGATGGTATGTAGAAGATAGAGGTTTGATCACCATTAAAAGGAATCACATTCAAGGAACATAGTGATTGGAGCCTAATAAAATGAATAGAAGACATGGTTGGAAGATGTATTGTTCTATAATTTTTCTTAAAAATTCCCAATGGTACATCTAACATGGCTAGAAATGATATTATTATACACACTTTATTCAGTACTCTGAACAAGACTTACACTGTTGAGTATCATCAACTTAGCATGGTGGCAATCTTTCAAAGAACCACTGAAAGGCAATATTCATATGCATTGTGGTGACTGATACAGCATCAAATAAAATACTATAAAGGGCATTAAATAAACATGATTAGGGATAGAGAGGCAGGAAACTGACATTATTTAAATACAAACATTTTGTAATAAAAGTATTGATAATTTTTCCTCATTGTGATAGGTGTGAAATAAGGCAGGATCTGCATATTCAACAATGAACATTAAGAGATGGTTCTTGGATCTGATCAGAAAGAGAATAAAATATGTCAGAACTGATTTTCTGTCCATTATTCTAAATCTTTATTAATCAATTATTGTATCAAACTGAGTGCATAAGGTTTATAATAACAATTTAATGAAGTTGTTTTTATAGGCAGAATATCCTCCCCCCACATAACTTGAACACTAACTCCCATAAACCTATAGGTGGCCCTGGTCATAGGTAATCATTCTACACACACATAAATAATAAAATATGAGGCACCCTTATATACTTGTGGGAATGTTTTTACCTTTATTGTTGCTTAGCAAGAAATTATGGAATTTCGGTCAATCTACCAAAAGTATTTTTGCTTAACAATTATCAAATTCATCATTGCTCTTTGTCTAAGTCATTCAGTATACAAGATTTTTTTCACTGCTTCATCATATTGAATCATTTTTGTAGAACTATAGTTGATACACAATCTTATTTTGGTTTCAAGGATAAAATACAGTGGTTCAACAGTTGCACACATTATTAAATCCCAACTAGTACAGTTACTGTCAACATAGGAAGTTGTTGCAAAACCATGATTTATATTCTCCGTGCTGGGACATAATATAATGATGAAGGGGTCAATCCAACAAGAGGATATAACCATTATAAATATATATGCACCCAATACAGGAGCACCAACATATGTGAAACAAAAACTAACAGAATTAAAGAAGGAAATAGAATGCAATGCACTCATTTGAGGAGACTTCAACACACCACTCACTCCAAAGGGCAGATCACATAGACAGAAAATAAGTAAAGAGACAGAGGCACTGAACAATGTATTAGAACAGATGGTCCTAACAGACATCTACAGAACACTTCATCCAAAAGCAACAGGATACACATTCTTCTCAAGTGCACATGGAGCATTTTCAAGAATAGATCATATACTAGATCACAAAAAGAGCCTCAGTGAATTCAAAAAGATTGAAATTGTACCAACCAGCTTTTCAGATCACAAAGGTATGAAATTAGAAACATATTACACAAAGAAAATGAAAAAACCCACAAACACATGGAAACTTAATAACATGTTCCTAAATAATCAATGGATCAATGACCAAATAAAACAGATCAAGCAATGTATGGAGACAAATGACAATAATAATTTAACAACACAAAAGCTGTGGGATGCATTGAAGGCAATGCTAAGAGGGAAGTATATTGCAAGACAGGCCTACCTCAGGAAAGAAAAACAGTCCCAAATGAAGTCTATACTAACAATTAATGAAATTAGAAAAGGAAGAACAAAAGAGGCCCAAGGTCAGAAGAAGGAGGGACATAATAAAGATTAGAGCAGAAATAAATAAAATTGAGATTAAAACAATAGAAAGAATAAAAAGCAAGAGCTGGTTCTTTGAGAAACAAAATAGATAAACTTCTAGCTAGACTTATCAGAAAGAAAGTGTATGCACATAAACAGAATCAGAAATGAGAAAGAAAAAATCACTATGGACACCACAGAAATACAAAGAATTATGAGAGAATACTATGAAATATTACATGGTAACAAACTGGATATTCTAGAAGAAGTGGGCAAATTTCTAGAAAAATACAGCCTTCCAAGCTTGACCCAGGAAGAAACCAAAAATCTGAATAGACCAATTACCAGCAAGGAAATTGAATTGGTAATCAAAAAACAACCTAAGAACAAAATGTCTGGACCAGAAGGTTTCACTGCAGAATTTTATGAACCATTTAGTGAAGACCTAATACCCATCCTCCTTAAAGTTTGCCAAACAGTAGAAGAAGAGGGAATATTCCCAAACACATTCTACAAGGACAATACATCAATAAGATCATCCATCATGATCAAGAGGGATTCATTACAGGGATCCACGGATGGTACAACATTTGAAAATCCATCAACATCACTCACCACATCAACAAAAAGACGAAAACCACATGATCATCTCCAAAGATGTTGAAAAAGCATTCGACAAAATTCAACATCCATTCACAATAAAAACTCTCAACAAAATGAGTATAGAGGGAAATCATTTGGTACTTGTCTTTTTACGCCTGGCTTATTTCACTGAGCATAATATCCTCTAGCTCCATCCATGTTGTTGCAAATGGTAGGATTTGTTTTCTTCTTATGGCTGAATAATATTCCATTGTGTATGTGTACCACATTTTCTTTATCTATTCATCTACTGATGGACACTTAGGTTGCTTCCATTTCTTGGCTATTGTAAATAGTGCTGCGATAGGAACTAAACAGCAGCAGAATCACAGAACCCAAGAATGGACTAACAGTTACCAAAGGGAAAGGGACTGGGGAGGATAGGTGGGAAGGGAGGGATAAGGGTGGGGAAAAAGAAAGGGGGCATTACAATTAGCATGTATAATGTGGGGGTATGCATGGGGGGGTCTATGCAACACAGAAAAGACAAGTAGTGATTCTACATGATCTTACTATGCTGATGGACAGTGACTGCAATTGGGTATTGGTGGGGGACTTGGTGAAGGAGGGAGCCTAGTAAACATAATGTTCTTCATGTAATTGTAGATTAGTGATAACAAAATTTTAAAAATGCATAGAGGGCAAGTACCTCAAAATAATAAAGGCCATATATGACAAACCCACAGCCAACATAATACTTAACAGCAAGAATCTGAAAGCTTTTTCTTTAAGATCGGGATGAAGACAAGGATCCCCACTGTCTCCACTTTTATTCAACATAGTTCTGGAGGTCCTAGCCAAGGCAATCAGACAACACAAAGAAATAAAAGGCATACAGATTGGCAAGGAAGAAGTTAACCTGTCCCTGTTTGCAGATGACATGAACCTTAATGAATCTTCTCCAAAACTATTAGATTCAATATCAGAATTCAGCAAAGTTGCAGGATGCATAATTAATACACAGAAATCTGTTGCATTCCTATACACTAATGATGAACTAGCAGAAAGAGAAATCAGGAAAACTGTTCCATTCACAATTGCATCAAAAAGAAGAAAATACCCAGGAATAAAATTAACCAAGGAAGTTAAAGACCTATTCTCTGAAAAGCACAAGACACTCATGATAGAAATTAAAGAAGATACCAATAAATGGAAACACATCTTGTGCTCACTGATAGGAAGAATTAATATTGTCAAAATGGCCATCCTGCCTGAAACAATCAACAGATTCAATGCAATCCCTATCAAAATACCAACATCATTCCTCAATGAACTAGAGAAAATAGTTCTAAAATTCATATGGAATCACTAAAGACCCTGAATAACCAAAGCAATCCTGAGAATGAAGAATCAAACAGGAGGAATTATGCTCCCTGACTTCAAGCTCTACTACAAAGCCACATCAATCAGGACAATTTGGTACTTGCACAAGAACAGACCGATAGACCAATGGAACATACTAGAGAGCACAGACATAAAATGAAGCATATATAGTCAATTAATATATGATCAAGGAGGCATGGACATACAACGGGGAAATGACAGGCTCTTCAACAGCTGATGTTGGCAAAACAGGACAGCTACATGTAAGAGAATGAAACTGGATTATTGTCTAACCCCATACACAAAAGTAAACTCAAAATTGATCGAAGACCTGAATTTAAGTCATGAAGCCATAAGATTCTTAGAAAAAAAAGGGCAAAAATCTCTTGGTCAGAACATGAGCAACATCTTCATGAACATATCTCCCCACGCAAGGGAAACCAAAGCAAAAATGAACAAGTTGGACTATATCAAACTAAAAAGTTTCTGTACAGCAAAGGACACCATCATTAGGACAAAAAGACATCCAATGGTATGGGAGCATATATTCATAAGCGATATATCCGATAAAGGTTTGACATCCAAATTATATAAAGAGCTCACCCACCTCAAGAAACAAAAGGCAAATAAGCCAAATAAAAAATGGGCAGAGGAGCTGAACAGACACTTCTCCAAAGAAGAAATTCAGATGGCCAATGGGCACATGAAAAGATGCACCACATCCCTAATCATCAGAAAAACGCAAATCAAAACCACAATGAGATATCACCTCACACCAGTTAGGATGGCCAACATCCAAAAGACAAACAACAACAAAGGTTGGTGAGGATGTGAAGAAAGGGGAACCCTCCTACACTGCTGGTGGGAATGTAATTATTTCAACCATTGTGGAAAGCAGTATGGGGGTTAAAAAAACAAAAAATAGAAATACTATTTGACCCAGGAATTCCACCTCTAGGAATTTCCCCTAAGAATGCAGGAGCCCAGTTTGAAAAAGACATGCACACCCCTTTGTTTTTCACAGCACTATTTACAATAGCCAAGAAATGGAAGCAACCTACATATCCATCAGTAGATGAATGGATAAAGATGTCATACATATACACAATAGAATGCTATTCTGCCATAAGAAGAAAACAAATCCTACCATTTGCAACAAAATGGATGTAACTAGAGGGTAATATGCTTAGTGAAATAAGCCAGGTGGAGAAAGACAACTATCAAATGATTTCACTCACCTGGTAAGGGAAGGCATATAACACAGAGAAGACAAGTAGTGATTATACAGCATCTTACTACGCTGATTGACAGTGACTGTAATGAGGTATATGGTGGGGAGTTGATAATAGGGGGAGTCTAGTAATCATAATGTTCATGTAATTGTACATGAATGATAGCAAAATAAGAAAAAAAAAAGATTGCTTTGGCCAGATGGCCATTTTGACAATATTAATTCTTCCTATCCATGAGCATGGGACAAATTTCCATTGATTTGTGTCTTCTTCAGTTTCTCTCATCAGTGTCTTATAGTTTTCAGAGTACAGGTCCTTCACCTCCTTGGTTAAGTTGATTCCTTGGTATTTTATTCTTTTTGATGCAATTGTAAATGGAATTGTTTCCCTGATTTTCCTTTCTGCTAGTTTGTTGTTAGTATATAGGAAAGCACCAAATTTCTATTAATCTTGTATCCCATGAATTTTCTGAATCCAGTTATTAATTATAATCATCTTTTATTATAGTCTTTAGGGTATTCTATATGTAGTATCATGTCATCTGCAAATTTTGACAATTTTACTTCTTCCTTACCAGTTTGAATGCCTTTTATCTTTTTATCTTAATTTATTGCCGTAGTAGGACTTCCACACCTATGTTGAATAAATGTGGTGATAGTGAACATCCTTATTCTTGATCTTAGAGGAATAGCTTTCAGCTTTTTGCCACTGAGTGTTATGTTATCTGTTTAGGTACATACCCTCTATACCCATTCTGTTGAGAGTCATCAGAAATTGATATTGAATTTTATCTAATTATTCTTCTGCATCTATTGAAATGTCATATGGTTTTTGTCCTTTCTCTGTTAATATGTTGTATCACATTGATTGACTCATGAACACTGTACCATCCTTGTATCACTGGAATAAATCCCACATTGTCATGATGTATAACTCTTGTAATTTATTTTTTAAGTTGGTTTCCTAACACTTTGCTGAGGACTTTTCCATCTATGTTCATGGATATGGATCTATAATTTTTTTGTATTATTATTTTGTTATAAGAGACATGCTGGTCTCACATAATAAATCTGGAAATATTCTCTTCTTTTCTACTGTTTGGAATATTTTAAGAAAGTTGGGTGTTAGCTATTCTTTAAATGTTTGATAGAATTCACCTGTGAAGCCATCTGAACCAGGATTTTTCTTTTTTTGGAGTTTTTTGATTACCAATTCAATTTTGTTGCTGGTACTTGGGATGTTCAGGTTTTCTGTTTCTTCCTGGGTCAGTCTAGAAATGTTGTACTTTTCTAGGAATTTGTCCATTTCTTATAGGTTGTCTATTTATTGGCATAAAGATTTCCATAGTATTCTCTAGTAATTCTTTATATTTCTGTGGTTCAAGTTGTGAATATATCTTTTTCATTTCTGAATTTATTTGTGACCTCTTTTTTTTCTTGATAAGTCTGGCTACAACTTTGTCTATTTTATTTATTTTCTCAAACAACCATGTGACATAATGAGTCTTAGGATATACATATTTGGTCATCCAAATGACCAAATATATATTTCCCAGGTATATTTGTTCTTCTTCCACAGTTCCTGAAAACACTGCAGCATCTTAATGGTGTAATAGGTGTTTTGTAATGTTAATGAGAGAATTTTGAGTCCCCCACCCAAGGGTAGAGACTGGAGGCTGAATCAGCCAATGGCCAATAATTTAGTCAATTGTAACTATCCAATAAAGCCTTCACAAAACCCGTGAGAAGAGCTTATAGTGTTCTGCTCTGTTGGATCCTGCTTCTCTGAGAGGGGTTCTATGCTTGGGAAACCAGAATGCCTCCTCAGTCCACCGAGCGAGGCCCCAAGCTCAATGAGAATAGAATCTCCTTTATTTGGGACCTTGATCTATGTAGCTCTTCATCTGTTTCTTATATCCTTTATGGAGTCCTTTATTAAATTGGTAAGCATAAGTGTTTTCCGGAATTCTTTGAGCCACTTTAACAAATTAATTGAGCATAAGGGGGACGTCATTGGAACCTCCAAGCCACAGGTCAGAAGCTCAAGTAACTGCCTGGGGCTTGTGTGGGGCATCTGTAGTGTGGGGAAAAGGGCAGTCTTGTAGGATGGAGTCTTTATCCTGGGGAATCTGGTACTGTCTCCAGGCAGATAACATCAGAATTGAGTTGAGTTCTCAGACACTCTGCTGGTGTTTGAGAATTGGTGTTATGTGTGGGAAGACCCCCACCCACATATTTACACACATTGGAATCAGGTCTTGGAACAGAAAAGGAATAATACTACTATTACTGCTATTTATAATGCTATTACCATTGTATATATGTAGGAAAAGACACCATCGCAAACCTTTTGGTTTCATTGATTTTTTTCTATTGTTTTACCCTCTATTATATTTATTTCTACACTGATCTTTATCATGTCTCTCCTTCTACTCACTTTGGGTTTCATTTGTTCTTTTCCTAGGTTCTTTAGTTGTGAGTTTAACCTATTTACTTGGGATTGTTCTTGTTTATTGAGGTAGGCCTGTACTGCTATGTACCTCCATCTTAGAACTGCTTTTGCAGCATACCACATATTTTGAACTGTTGTATTTTTGTTTTCATTTGTCTCCATGTACTGCCTGATTTCTTTGATTTTTTTCATTGATTCATTGATTATTTAGAGGCATGTTCTTTGCCTCAAGGAGTATGTGAGATTTTTTCTTTTGTTTCCCACATGTAATTGATTTCTAATTTCAAACCTTTGTGATCTGAAAAGATGCTTAACACAATTTCAATCTTTTTAAATTTATTGAGGCTCTTTTTGTGTTCTAATGTGTGATTTGTTCTGGAGAATATTCCATGAACACTTGAGAAAAATGTGTATCTTGCTCCTTTTGGGTGGAATTATCTGCATATATCTGTTAAATTCATCTGATCTAGTGTGTTGTTTGGGGCTACTGTTTTGTTATTTATTTTATGTCTAAATAATCTGTCCATTGATATAAGTGATGTGTTAATATCCCCTAATATGATTGAGTTGCATTCTATTCCTCCCTTTAGTTCTGTTAGTATTTGTTTTACATATTTAGGTGCTCCTGTGTTTGATGTATAGATATTTATAATGGTTATAGCCTCTTGTTAGACTGGTCTGTTCATTATATAATGTCCTTTTTTGCCTCTTTTTACTTTCTTTGTTTTGAAGTCTTGTCTGATACAAGTACTGCAACTCCTACTTTTTATCCCTTTTATTTGCATGAAATAACTTCTTTAATCCTTTCACTTTAAGTCTGTGGATGTCTTTAGGTCTGAAATAAGTCTTTTTTAGGCAGCAAGTAGATGGGTCTTGTTTTTTTATCCATTCTGCCACTCTGTGTCTGTTTTTGCATTTAGGCCATTTACAGTTACAGAAGTTATTGATAGGTATGTACTTGTCATTGTATTCACTGTTTTATGGTTGTTTTTGTAGTTCCTTTTTGCTCTTTTATTCCTCTCATACTCTTCTCTTGTGTATTTGTTTTCTTTAGTGTTGTGATTGGATTTCTTTTTTTTAGTTTTTGTTTATCTATTATAGGGTTTAGGTTTGTGGTTATCATAAGGTTCATGGATAGTTTCCTAAATATATAAGTTTATATTAATTTGATGGTTGCTTTATTTTAAACACAACCTAAAAGTACTTATTTTTTCTTCTTCCTCCTCCCCACTTTATGTATTGGATATCATAATGTGCACTTTTTGTGTATCCTTATCTGATATTTTTATATAATTGATTTTACTACTATTTTTAAACTTCACACTTGCTTGGTAAGTCATTGCTTTACTACCTTTACTGTGGATTTATTTTAAGTGATGAAAAATATTTATGCTTAGGAACATTTTCATTTACAGAAGTCCTTGTAAGGCCAGTGTAGTGGTGGTGAATTATTTTAACTTTCATTTATCAGAGAAAATTTTCATCTCTGTTTCAATTCTAAATGATAACCCTGCTGGCAGAGTATTCTTGGTTGCAGGTTCTTCTCTTTCAAAACATAGTATTTCATGTCACTCCCTACCATCCTGTAAACTTTCTGCTGAGAAATCTGTTGATGGACTTATATGTAACTGTCTGATTTTCTCTTGCTGCTTTTAAGATCTCTCTTAATCTTTAATCTTTGCCACTTTAATTACTATGTGACTTGGTGTTGTTTTCCTGGAGTTCCTTTTGTTAGGGACAATCTTAACTTAACTTCCAGGATCTAGGTGTCTATTTCCTTCCCCAAGTTTTCAGCAATTATTTCTTCAAAGAAACTTTCTACTCCTTTGTCTTGCTCTTCTCCTTCTAGTAACCCTATTATGTGAATATTATTCCATTTGGAGTTGTCACACAGCTCTCTTAGCATCCTATCATTTCTAGAGATTCTTTTAACTCTCTTTTGCAACTTCATTGTTTTCCTGTTCTCTAATTTCCAATTCATTTATTATCTCAATTTATATCAATCTATTATTCATTCCCTCCTTTGTATTTTTCATTTTAGTTACTGTATTCTTAAGCTCTGAGTGGCTCTTTTTCAACTTTTCTATGTCTTGTTGAACTCCTCCCTGAGATTTTCCATACTTTTCCACAGATCAGTGAGGATATTTATGACTGTTACTTTGAAATTATAATCAAGAAGATTGGTGATCTCTGTTTAATTTAGCCTACTTTTTGGTGTCTTATCATGTGCTTTTGTTTGGAACATAGTCTTCTGCCTTCTTATTCTGGCTGAGTTTTTATTTCTTCCTTTGCATTACATAAATCCTCTATGTCTCCTGGTCTATTAAATAATGTCTTCATAAAGAAGCCATCCTGTGGAGGTCAGAAGCTCAAGACTCTTTACTATCCAGGGCTTGATTCTCCTTTTTGGTGGAGGCCCAGTTGCTGTTGATGTGCTATGGATGTGGCCACTTTTCTGCGTGTCTTTTGGCAGTGGTTATCTGTCAGCAAAAAACCTTTGTGAGCCCTGAAAGTGGGTTCTCTGCTGAAATCATTATGGGTGAGGCTTCCTTTCTGTCTGACAGCAGTGGCCAATCTCAGTTCACTGCACTGGCAGTTCACCTCAGCTGGCCCTTTGTGAGTCATGCTGCAATGCTCTTGCTGGGATCCCTGTGGGTGGTGCTACCCTCTGTTTGCCCTGCAGACGTGGAAGAGCTCCTGGGTCACTTGTATGGGTAGGGTGGTTGCACAGGAGAGCATGACCAGCAAAGAGGAAAGAGCATTCGGAACTGGATCCCACATGCATCTTCTAAGTTGGGCTGAGTAAGGACCAAGAAATCTTGGAAAGCCTCTCTGTGCATGCCAGTCAGCAAAATCTCCCTCTGCCTGTCAGGCAGCAAAGTTTGAACCCTGGTGGGCCAGGCAGGCTGGGCATGCTGGCAGGTATACAAGGTAGTGCCTTATGTCTGAACTTCCTGCAAGGGCAATGGAGCATTTGGCACTGGCTCCCAGGGCCATCCAACCAGCTGGGCTAAGGGAGGGCTGTGGAAGTATCATCTGCCTGCCTTCTCCGTTCTGGAGAGAGCTCAGTCCAATCCCTGTCCCTCTGACACTCTTCCCACTGCTGTTAAGTATTTTAAATTGCCACTTAAGAGTTCGGTCTCAGTGTGACCACTGGAGCATGCCTGTGCTCCAGAAGAGGCAGGAGTCTCAGCCTCCCACAGTGCTCCAACTCTATTTGGTGTCCAGCCCCATTAATCGCAAAATCCTAATGCAATGTAGACTTGTGTTCCCAGAACATTATCCAGGGCCAGGTGTGCAGAGTTCCTGAGTGCTTATCCCCTCCCCTCTGTTCTTCTCATTCTGGCTTTTGGACTTGAATGGGGGAAGGTCCTGGGTCCCAATCTATCATGGCTCTTCCACCTTACCCTTCTCTGTGTGGTCTTCTGTTCTACACCAGGTGTAGATGGTCTGTTCTGCAGTCCTCAGGTCATTTTCAGGGTCAGTTGTATTTGCTGTAGTTGCTTCCTTGGTGTGTGTGTGGGAGGAGGTTTCCACTTTGCCTTTCTACTCTGCCATCTTTTCTTCCTAGTTTGTATTTAATAATGTACATAGTAGAATTTATGGTTTATAATCATTATGGGAATGAGTATATATTTTGTAGTGAATGACAACAAAACCTCTACATATTAGAAATTTGTGGGAGACAAAGCAGCAATCAGCAGGTAAATTATAATCTTAAATGCTTATATTAGGAAAGAACAATGGATGAAATGAGAAAGCTAAATACTCATAAGTTAGAAGTAACTTAAATATAAACCTAAAGAAAAGAGTAGGGGGGAAAAAAGATCAGAGCAGAAAATAATTATATAAAATCAAATATATAACAGAAAGTATCAACAAATTTCAAAATTATTTTCTTTGAAAAACTTACAAGGCCAAACCTTAGGAGTGACTTCTAAAATGTGAGAGAAAGATGGATACACAATTAAAAGAGAGTCATGACAGTAAATGCCTCTGGCTATATACATATACAAATGGTCATTAAAGGAAAAAATTTTTTAAATCAGACAAACTATAAATAAAATGGCTGGAAATGCAGGGTTATGAAAACTAACTCAAGAATATATAAGAAATCAGAGTAATGTAACAGTAGAGACATTTAAACAGGAGACAAAAACCTTCACAAATTGTAATATGTTGTCAGATTATTTTACTTGCGAGACTTACCCAATATTTAATAAGCAATTAATAAGAGTTTCACATTTTATAATAGAGAATAGAAAAAGAAGCAATAATTACCAAATAATTTTCATGAGGTTAGCATTGCTTTGGTATAAAAAGCTGGAAAGTACATTAGGCAGACAACCATATCTCAATCTGACTCATGAGTGCAGAAACATAACTTCTAAACAAACTATTACAAAAGAATTTAGCAATGCATTAGAAATGTACTACATCATGACCAAGTCAGGTTTATATCAAGAATGCAATGCTGCTATATATTAGAAAATGTCATATTATTCTCATGACATTAATATTCTAAAAGAAAAAAATGATTATCTCAGTAGATATAGAAAGCATTTTGGTATAATTAAATATATAATAATAACAAAACTTCAGCAAAATTGGTTTATACAGCACATATCATATTGATGTAAACATTGATAGCTTTTTCTATGTGATCAGGACATAGGTATCCTAACCCCTTACTGCCACATCTATTTAATACTTTAGCTATATTTTAGCTAATACAAGAAGTTAAGAGAAATAAATAAAATCAAATAGTAGAAAGAACAATATTTAATGCTATTTTCAGGTGATATTATTTACATAGAAATAAAATATAATCTAATGATAAATTAGGGAATTAATTAGTAAATTAAGAATTTTTCTAGATAATGTCCATATATATAATGTCCATTGATAAATCATATTGCTGTATAGTAGCTAAAGCTTTGAAAATGTAACCACTTGCAATATTAAAAATACGAAATGCCTTAGGATAAGTCTAACAAAATACATATAAAAGATTTTTAGAGCAACCTAACAAATCATTGGAGAGATTTTAAAGGCCAAAATAATTGGAGAGATATTTTTTAAATTGTAATTTTAAGAGATTATGATAATGATGCAGGGGTAAAATAATAGACTTGTTGAATAGAAGTGAGAGATGATAAAACAGATCTGCTTTTGTATGAAACTTTAGTATGATACTAGTGGTAATAAATAACAGTGAGGGAGAGGATGAACTTTTCACAAAATGCTATGTCGATAGTCTTATTCATAAGGAGGTAAAGGGGAGGAAATCGGACCCTTTCCTTACCTTATTCACAAACATTAACTTAGACTAGAAACAAAGAGGAAAAATTAAATTGTAAGGCTTCTAGAAATTGAGGTAATAAAATATTTTGTGAATTCAGAAGAAGCAAGAATATCATAAATAAGATGTACACACACACACACACACACACACACACACACACACACACATCCTTCCTCCTAAAAGAATAGATGCATTTGCATTAACCTTAAGAATTCTGGTTATCAACCATTAAAAATACTGAAACATCACTGATAAAAAGTAGGTGAAGTTTTATGTAATACAGATAACTCACAAAGATCTAGTTTTCATAATATATAAAGAACTTCTACAGCTTGATAAGAAAAAATAACCCAAAAAGAAAATGGACAAAAAGATGGCAGGAATGTGACAAAAACAGGAACATTGGCACTTCTAGTAGAAGATTAAATTGGTAAACATATGGAATATAGTGACTTTAATTAGGAATTATGATGTTGCTTATTAATTTCATGCATCTGCCTAACCTTTTACCCAAAAATTTACTGTTATATGAAGCAGAGAAAAGTCTCAAATGTATGTACAAAGAGTCTTATCCAAGATGCTCATAGAAGCAATGTTCATTAAAGAAGAAATTGTAAATGACCCAAGTATCCATCACCAGTAGAATGAATAATTATGTTATGGTTAAACAATGGAGTATTTCACAGAAGTTAAAAGGAACCAATGGTACTGCTATGTCCTTTAACATGAATGTTCTCTGCAAACATGCTTTGGAGCAAAAGAAGCAAGTCACAGAAGAATGTATATGGAATGACAAAATTTACACTGTTCAGAAGCACAGAAAACCATAGCAATATATTTTCAGAGATAAATATTTAGATGTTCAAACCCAAAATAAAAGCAAGAGAATAGTTTATCATAATAGAGGTTATGTCTGGGGGAGGAGAATATATTCAATGAAGGGTATGCAGGTTACTGATGCATGAGAGTTTATTTGATAATTTTTATTAAACTACACAAACATTTTATATGGTAATTGATAAATGTATAATAGAAATTATAATGAAATGAATTTGTGTATTGTACTATTTATCAGTTTCATTTATTTATGAGAGAGGGAAGAGACACTCTAGAATGAAGAGACAAGAAGCACACTTGGCAGGGAATGATACGGAGATGATGATAGATGTTAGGTCGTAGATATTTACTGAGTGCTTACAATGTATAAGGCACTCTGATTAAGATGTATTATCATTTAATCTCCAAAGAGGAGCATATGTTAGGTATGATTTTAAAATCTATTTTAGAAAGGATGAAATGCAGGCACAGAGAAGTTAATCAAATCATCCATGCTTGCACAACTAGTAAATGGAGCCTGAGTTGGAACCAAGACAAGCTCCAGAGTCTATACTTCTAAAACACTAAGAAGATGACATGAAATAAGAAAGATTATAGGACAATAAAAAGACTAGTAAATTGAGGGTGGACATGAAAAGAAGAAAATGCAATTTCCCGTTGGATTTTAAAATAAAATAACAATTAAATATTTCCATTTGGAAGGAACAAAACTATGGGGGAGGAAAAAAGAAATCTTATACAAAAATGAAAATTCAGTATGTCATTAGGTGGGCACAAACCGTTTTCTCAGATGTTCAAAAGTTATGTTACTTAATCTTTAAATTAATTTCACAAAACAGTACCTGTACCAAAATTTTCAGAAACTGTAAATGTGTATTCATAGGCATCATCCTTTGTACTAAGTACTAAATCAGAATCCCTGGAACTGGGTCAAAAAAATCAAAATTTTTGACAAGTTCCACATGTATTTTTTTACATAAAGTCATATGATATTGCCACTCCAGTAACCTGACTTTCTACAACAGCTGTTTCAGGTGAACATCCAAAAATGAGTGAAATAACTCTATGAAAATACAGAAAATGGGACCAAGATAATGAGTTTTTCAACTCTAAAATTAGTTATTGGCATACTTTGCCAATGATGCTTCTGTGTAACAGCATATGGAGACTTTCTGGCTAGAAACAAAATTCCTTTGTTTGAGCTATAATTATTTTTTGAAATATCAAGAAAGGAGAGTGTAAAAAAAGATCATCAGGTCATCACACAGCTAAGTACTTGAATATTCTTCCCATGCTATAGATGAAAAATGCAGAAAGGTAGGTATAGTTACTGGATAATACAGTGTCAGTGTTCCAGCCAGGTGCCAAGAGAAGTGGCTATTAATTAATGAGTAATTTTTTGAAATAAGGTCCTTACTCATTAATGTTTCCCTTAGAAGAAAGCACCTTCTTCTTGGGGAGGGCAAGTTACTATAAGGATGACTTTTACTCTACTTTTCTTTGTATTAAGCAAGTCAAACTTTTAGACAGAATGCAGAGGCTACAACAGACCCATATACATGAAAATTATAGAAGCAATTGTCTTACTGGCTCCTCTATTTCACCTTTAGTTTCACTGCAATATATTGGTTAATTACAGCAGAAACAGATTGCCTAGGTTTGGATCTTTGCTCAGCTAGTTATTTACTGTGTGATTTGGCAAATTACTTAATCTCCCAGTACTTAAATTTATTATCTCCAATTTTAACCCTAAAATAGTGAAAACTTATCTCACAAAGTTGCTTTGGAGACCCTGGTACACGTTAAGAGCTCAGTAAACTAATTTAATGCTTTTATATCTTCCAGCCATAAATGCTCTTTCCTTTGGGTCAGTCAAGATATTTGTCCTATAATTAAGTAAAGTAGTTAAGATATGAGGGCTATGAAAAGATGGTTGCCTCCTAATATGTTCCCCATAATCCTGTATCAATCTCAAATTTCAACAATTTGTCACTCCTAGCTTTCAATCTGGTGATGAGTGCTAATCTGATTAAAATTTTATGTTTGCCTTTTCTGAATGAGGACAATACCAATTAGCTAACATGTTCATAGAATGCAGAACCCTGAGTCTTTTGGACACATGAACATGAATACTGACTTGAATCAAAATAGACTTTCAACAGTCTAATGATGATCAGAATAAGCTAATGATGACCACACCCCTTCCCCACCACACACACATAATCACTAGAAGCACGTAGAAATACTGGATATGGAAAGTAGAAGATGGCAAAATGAGTAGGGCGGTGGAAATCTCCTCCCAAAACCATATATATTTTGAAAATACAACAAATACAGCTATTCCTAAAAGAGAGACCATAGCCAGGCTATGTCTACATCTGCAAGAACTCAGCATCTCACAAAAAGGGTAAGATACAAAGCAGTGACCTGGCGGGAGCCAAGCACTCCCTCCACCCCAGCTCACCAGCTGGAGTAAAAGAATCAGAGTTGGGAGGGAGTGGAAGCACGGGACTGCAAAATAACCAGCCCTAGTAATCTGTACCGGGACCACAGACACACACTGCATGGTGTAGTGGATATTGGAGAAATGGAAAAGTAAAATCCGAGATGGAGACTGTGAGCAGGTCCCCACAGCCGACTCACCTGGTACAAAAGAAAAGGGAGCACTTTAAAAGTCTTAAAGGGACAAGGGTTTAACAGGTGGACAAAATCGTTCTGGCACACTCAGCCCAGCAGGCTGGGAATCGTAAGGAACTTCAGGCACCCTAACCCCTGGTGACAACAGAGTTCTGAAGCACCTAAGGTGATAATCAGCCTGCCATACATTCACCCCCACTGGCACTGAAAGCAAACCAGCTGACACGCCATTGCAGCAAACAAGCTGGGGAGAAGCCACACCCACAGCAACCACACAGAATCTTCTCCCAGCATGCAGCTAACCAGGCCAGACCCAGAGACTGCCCCCCATGTGCAGCCACCCGGCACAGGCAGAGGAAGCTGGGGCAACATCTGGAAGGCATGAAGGGGTGCAGTTCTCGCAGGAGAACACAAGACATGTGCCTGCAAACACCTGCAGTGCATTAGGCCATCCCGAGGGCTGCCCCACCCACTGCAGCTCAGGGAATTAACCCAGAGACTGCTCCCAGTGTGCAGATAATTAGCACAGGCAGCAGAAAAGGGCAAGGTGACCAGCAAGCAGGAAGGGACTTTGCTCTCCCAGCTGGTACACATGCCACTTGCTGGCAATCACTTTTATTACCATGAAAAGTAGAAGAACCTGGTACAGTCCAAAATCAGTCAAAAAACCCAAGAGAGAGGGTCTGATGAGATAGATATAACCAATTTTCCTGAAAACTAATTCAAAATAAAAGTCATAACCATGCTGATGGAGCTGCAGAGTAATATGCAAGAGCTAAGGGATAAAGTCTGCAAGGAGATAACAGAAATGAAACAATATATAGAAGGACTCAAGAACAGACTGGATGAGGTGCAAGAGACTGTTAATGGAAAAGAAATCAGAGAACAGGAATACTGTAAAGCTGAGGCAGAGAGAGAGATTAGAGGATCTCTAGGAATGAATGAATATTAAGAGAACTGTGTGACCAATCCAAATGGAACAATATTCACATAATAAGGGTAACAGAAGAAGGAGAGAGATAAAAAGGGATAAGAAAGTGTCTTTGATGAAATAATTGCTGAAAACATCCACAAGCTGGGGAAGGAAACAGTCTTTTAGACCATGGAAGTTCACAGATCTCTCAACACAAGGGACCCAAGGAGGACAACACCAAGACATATAATAATTAAAATGGCAATGATCAAATACAAGGACAGGGTATTAAAAGCAGCCAGAGAGAGAAAAAAGATCACCTACAAAGGAAAACCCATCAGGCTATCATCAGACTTATCAACAGAAACCTTACAGGCCAGAAGAGAATGGCATGATATATGTAATGCAATGAAACAGAAGGTCCTTGAACCAAGAATACTATACCAGCAAGATTATCATTTAAATTTGGAGGAGGGAATAAACAATTTCCAGATAAGCAAAAGTTGAGGAAGTTTGCCTCCCACAGACCACCTCTACTGGATATTTTAAAGGGACTGCTCTAGATGGAAGTACTCCTAAGGCTAAATAGATGTTACCAGTGAAAATAAAATCACAGAAAATAAAGGAGATCAACCATATACTAACTAAAGGCAAAAACTAAAATCAGCTATCTACAAAAGCAGTCAAGGGAAACACAAAAGAGTACAGAATAAATCACCTAACATATAAAGAGCAGAGGAGGAAGAATAAGAAGGGAGAGAAATAAAGAATCATCAGACTGTGTTTTTAATAGCATAATAAGTGAGTTGAAGTTAGATGGTTAGATAGTAAAGAAGCTACCCTTGAACCTTTGGTAACCACAAATCCAAAGCCTGTAATGGCAGTAACTACATATCTTTAATCACCCTAAATGTAAATTGACTGAATGCACCAATCAAATGACACAGAGTAAAGGAATTGATAAAAAGAAGACGCATCTATATGCTGCTTACAAGAGACTCACCTCAAACCCAAAGACATACACAGACTAAAAGTCAAGGGATGGAAAAAGATATTTCATGCAAACAATTGGGAGAAAAAAGCAGGTGTTGAAGTACTTGTATCAGACAAAATAGACCTCAAAACAAAGAAAGTCACAAGAGATAAAGAAGGACATTACATAATGATAAAGGTGTCAGTCCAACAAGAGGATATAATCATTATAAATATATATTCACTCAACACAGGTGCACTGACATATGTGAAACAAATAATGACAGAATTAAAGGGGGAAATAGAATGCAATCCATTCATTTTAGGAGACTTCAACACACCACTCGCTCCAAAGGAGAGATCAACCAGACAGAAAATATATAAGGACACAGAGACACTGAACAGCACACTAGAACAGATGGACCTAACAGACATCTAAAGAACTCTACACCCAGAAGCAGCAGGATACGCTTCTTCTCAAGTGCACATGAAACATTTTCAAGAATAGACCACATACTAGGCCACAAAAAGAGCCTCAGTGAATTAAAAAAGATTCAAATTCTACCAACCAACTTGTCAGATCACAAAGGTATAAAACTAGAAATTAATTGTACAAAGAAAACAAAAAGGCTCAGAAAAATATGGAGGCTCAACAATATTCTCCTAAATAACCAATGGAGCAAAGATCAAATTAAAACAGAGATCAAGCAATATATGGAGACAAATGACAACAACAGCACAATGCCCCAACTTCTGTGGGACACAGCAAAGTCTGTTTTAAGGAAAGTATATAGCAATCCAGGCCTATTTAAAGAAGGAAAAACAATCCCAAATGAATAGTCTAAAGTCACAATTATTGAAACTGGAAAAAGAACAAATGTCACTGGCCCCATGCCCTCCCCCCATACATTATATGTCCTCACCCATACAGGAGGATGATTGGGAGTTGTGGTTTGACTGAGGGGTGTCATGGCCCCCAGCTTGGGAAATGTGGTGTGGACCTGAGGCCACATGTGGAAGTAGAAATTCATTGGTCTCCTGTGAATGTGCAATGTGTCCTGGCCCTGGTGGACACAGGAGCTGAACGTTCTCTGTTTTGTGACAGCCCTGAGCATTTTCCTGGAAGCCCTGCTGTGATAGATAGCTATGAGGGTAAGGAAATTAGAGTGAAGAAATTCCAAATCCCATTGGAGTTTATAGGGTATTTACCCACGAAGGAATATACTCTGTACATTTCTCCCATCCCTGAATTTATTTGGGGGGTAGATATCCTGCAGGGCCTGTGGTTATAGACCACTGCAGGTGAGTTCAAACTGAGGGTATGTGTGGTAAAGGAAGTTCTTAAGGGACATGCTCAGCATCTGACTGTAGCTCTGCCTGTAACTTGGCATGTGACACATACTAAGCAGTATAAATTGCCTGGGGTACAGAGGGAAATTGGAGAAACTGTACAGGAGTTGGAGAAGGTGGGTATCATAAAGTCCACTTATAGTCCTTTTAATTCCCCAGTGTAGCAGTGAAAAAGCCAGATGGCTCTCGGTGTATGGCCATGGATTACAGGAAATTGAATAAAGACACACCCCTTTTGAATGCTGCTATAACATCTATAGCAGACATTCTGGAGACGCTCAGTCATGAACTAGGGATGTATCATTATGTTGTGGAAATTGCTAATGTTTTCTTCTCTACTGGCATAGCACAGGAAAGTCAGGAACAGTTTGCCTTCATGTGGGAAGGCCAGCCATGGACATTCACTGACCCTTCATAGGGATTCCTCCACTTTTCCACCATTTGTCACAGACTTGTAGCGAGGACTTGGCCACAAGGAGGAAACTGAAAACGGTGTGGCTGTGTCATTACATTGATGATATTATGCTCACATCTGATTCTCTTGCAGATTTCGAAGGGATAGTTCCTAGATTGCTGCAACATCTATAGGAGAAAGGATGGACTGTGAGCAGCACCAAGTTTCAGGGACCTGGTTTGTCAGTAAACTTCTTGGGGGATATTTGGTCAGATAAAACTGAAGTTATCCCAGAAGCAGTCAGAGACAAGGTCCAAGCTTTCCCTACCTTTACCACTGTGTCAGAATTACAATAGTTTTTGGGTCTGTTGGGCTACTGGAGAGTGTTTATCTGCACTTGGCAGAAATTCTGAAGCCCTTATACTGCTTGGTATGAAAGGGTCAGGTGGAACTGGGATGAAGCATGTGCAGCTGTTTTTACTACCACTAAGAGAGAAGTGAAGGCCATACATGTCTTGAGTGTAATGGACTTAACAAGGCCCTGTGTGCTAGATGTTCATGTAACTGAAGATGGTTATGAATGTGGCCTTTGACAGTGGTTTGAATGGATACACCAAACACTTGGATTCTGGTCACAACTCTGGAAAGGAGAAGAGGTTCAGTACTCCTTGATAGAGAAGCAACTGATTGCTGTGCAACATGCCTTGCTGGCTACAGAGTCCATCACTGGAACAGTTCCAACCAAGGTAATAACCACCTATCCCATCACAGGATGGTTGTGAGACTGGACCCAAAGGTCATGAGGTAGCATGGCACAGATGCCTACACTGGCCAAATGGGGTGCATATGTGCAGGAGTGTAGCACCCTCTCTACTAGCCCCTTAAGTGAAGAACTCCAAAGCTTATTGGAGCCATTGACCAATACCAGTGGAAAGCAGGAAGAATTTTCTTTTGAGCCATTAGTAGCCAAGAGTCCTTATCAGGAGGGAAAAGCCCCTATACCTGAAGATGCTTGGTATACAGATGGCTCCAGTCATGGGCATCACCTATACTAGAGGGCTGTGGTATTCCATCCTAAGGCTGAGACAATATGGATGAGGCATGGAGAGGGGAAGATCAGTCAGTCAGTGGGCTGGGTTATAGGCAGTATGACTCCTAATGACCCAGGAGCCCTCCCCTACAGTTGTGTTCACTGACAGCTGTGCCATCTATCAGCGCTTGACCCTGTGGCTATCGACATGGTACTATGCTTCTGGATGGTTGGTCACTGGCCCCTTTGGGGCAAGAATTGTAGTGAGACTATGGGCTTCTGCTCAGACTAAGACAGTTACTATATATCATGTGATTGGCCATTTGTCTTTGGCATCCCCGAGGAATGATGAAGCAGACACACTGGCCCAGGTGCACTGGCTAGAAAGAAAGCCTGCCTCTAATGTAGCCCAATGGTTACATCAAAACTTGTTCCACATGGGTCAAAAGACAATGTGGGCTACAGCCCATCTCTGGGGCTTGCTGTTGACCTTTGAAGATGTCAGCAGAGCCCAGAAGAACTGCCTTGTGTGCTCTAAGAGGGACTTACACCAAGTACTGCAGCAACATGGAACAATAGTAAAGGGGCCAGTACCTCTTGTTACGTGGCACATACACTATATTGGGCCTCTTCCCATGTCATAAGGGTGCCAATATGCCAATACTTGTGTGGACACAGCTCCTGGACTGTTGATTAGTTTTTGTGCATGTTGTGCAGATCAGCAGTCCAAAAAAAGGGGCCTAGAATGTCTCTTTGCAGTCTATGGCCATCCAAAGGTTATTAAGAGCAATCAAGGCACCCATTTTATGGAACATGCATAGCAACAATGGGTGCATCAATTAGGAATAAAGTGGAAGTTTCATGTACCATATATCCCTATCAGGGCAGGCATGATAGAAAGGTACAATGGTTTGTTGAAATCAGGCCTGAAGTCAGACACCAATAGTCTATGATACTGGTCATTTTGCTTATGGACAGTGCTATGGCATTTGAATGAGAAGCCCCAAAAATGAGCCTTGAGCTCTGTGGACATGATATCACACATTGCTGCTTCTCCTATAAACTGTATGTGCAAACCGAAGTGGAGTTACTGATGCCAGGATATGGACAGTAGAGCAACATCCTGCTGACAGCCCCAACTGTGCAAAACCCTGGAAACACTGCTGAGGGACATGTCCCTGGATATTTTGACACATGGACTTGCAATAGCTATCCCTTCTGGCACTTTGGGTAAAAGGCCTGGAAGCTGGCCTCGGGTGCGTATGGAGAAGTGTCCACATCCTCTGCCCATTTTTTAATCAGATTATTTGCTTTGGTTTTTGAGCCATGTGAGCTCTTTATATATCTTGGATGTCAACCCCTTATTGGGTGTGTTATTTATGAATATAGTCTCCCATATGGTAGAATTCCTTTTTGTTCTACTCATGGTGTCCTCTGATGTACAGAAGCTTTTTAGTTTGATATTAACCCACTTGTTCATTTTTGCTCTTGTTTCCCTTGCCCAGGGAGATATGTTCATGAAAAAGTTGTTTATGTTTGTATTCAAGACAGTTTTGCCTATGTTTTCTTCTAAGTGTTTAATGGTTTCATGACTTATATTAAGGTCTTTGATCCATTTCTAGTTTACTTTTGTGTATGGTGTTAGACAGTAATTCAGTTTCATTCTCTTACATGTAGCACTCCAGATTTGTCAACACCAGCTGTTGAAGAGGTTGTCATATCCCCGTTGTATGTCCATGGCTCCTTTATCATATATTAATAGACCATATATGGTTGAGTTTATATCAGGGCTCTCTAGTCTGTTCCATTGGTCTATGGGTCTGTTCTTGTGCCAGTACCAGATTGTCTTGATTACTCTGGCTTTGTAGAAGTGCTTGAAGTTGGGGAGCATAATCCCCCTGTTTTGTTTTTCCTTCTCAGGATTGCTTTGGCTATTTGAGGTCTTTTGTGGTTCCATATGAATTTTATAACTATTTGTTCCAGTTTGTTGAATAATGCTTTTGGTATTTTGATAGGGATTACATTGAATCTGTAGATTGCTTTAGGCAGGATGGCCATTTTGACAATAATAATTATTCCTATCAAGAGCATGGGATGAACTTCCATTTATTAGTGTCCTGTTTAATTTCTCTCTAGAATGTCTTGTAGTTTTCAGGGTATAGGTCTTTCACTTCCTTGGTTAGGTTTATTCCTAAGTATTTTATTCTTTTTGATGCAATTGGGAATGGAATTGTTTCCCTGATTTGTCTTTCTGCTAGATCACTGTTAGTGAATAGTAATGCAACAGACTTATGTGTATTAATTTTATATCCTGGAGTGGATACTTTAGGGTTTTTATGTACAATATCATGTCATCTGCAAACAGTGACAGTTTGACTTCTTCCTTACCAATCAGGATGCCTTTTCCTTCTTTGTGTTGTCTGATTGCCATGGCTAGGATATCCAGTATGATGGTGAAGAAAAGTGGAGAGAGTGGGCATCCTTGTCTTGTTCCTGATCTTAGAGGAAAAGCTTTCAGCTTCTCACTGCTAAGTATGATGTTGGCTGTGGGTTTGTCATATATGGCCTTTATTATGTTGAGGTACTTGCCCTCTTTAGCCATTTTCTTGAAAGTTTTTATCATGAAAAGGTGCTAAAGTTTGTCAAATGCTTTTTCAGCATCTATGGAGATGATCATATGAGTTTTGTCCTTTTTATTGATACAGTGGATGACGTTGATGGATTTTCGAATGTTGTATCATCCTTGCATCCCTGGGATGAATCCCACTTTATCATGATGGATGGTCTTCTTGATCTGTTTTTAAATTTGGTTTGCTAATATTTTGTTGATTATTTTTGCATCTGTATTCATCAGAGATATTGGTCTGTAATTATTTTTTTTTGTGGTATCTTTACCTGGGCTTGGTATTCAAGTGATGCTGGCTTCATATAATGTGTTTGGAAGTATTCCCTCCTCTACTACTTTTTGGTAAAGTTTAGGGAGAGGGTATCAGACATCTCTAAATGTCTGATAAAATTCAGCAGTGAAGCCATCTGGTCTGGGTCTTTGTTCTTGGGTAGTTTTTTGATTACCATACCAATTTCATTGCTGGTAATTGGTCTGTTCAGATTCTCTTTTTCTTCCTTGGTCAGTCTTGGAAGGTTGTATTTTTCTAGAATGTTGTCCATTTCTTCTAGGTTACCTACTTTTTTAGCATATAATTTTTCATAGTATTCTCTACTAATTCTTTGTATTTCTGTGGTGTCCATAGTGATTTTTCCATTCTCATTTCTGATTCTGTTTATGTGTGTAGACTCTCTTTTTTTCTTGATAAGTCTGGCTAGGGATTTATCTCTTTCACATATTTTCTCAAAGAACCAGGTCCTGGTATCATTAATTTTTTCTATTGTTTTATTCTTCTTAATTTTATTTATTTCTTCTCTGATCTTTATTATGTCCATCCTACTGACGTTGGATCTCATTTGTTCTTATTCTAATTTCAACAATTGTGACTTTAGACTATTCATTTGGGATTGTTCTTCCTTCTTTAAATACGCCTGGATTGCTATACACTTTCCTCTTCGGATGGCCTTCACTGTATCTCACAGAAATTGCGGCATTGCACTTCTGTTTTCCTTTGTCTCCATATATTTCTTTTTCTTTTTTTTATTTTGGTATCACTAATCTACAATTACATGAAGAACATTATATTTACTAGGCTCCCCCCATCACCAAGTCCCCCCCCCACAATCCCCATTACAGTCACTGTCCATCAGAGTAGTAAGATGCTGTAAAATCACTACTTGTCTTCTCTGTGTTGCGCAGCCCTCCCCATGCCCCCCACGCACTATACATGCTAATCATAATGCCCTCTTACTTTTTCCCTGCCCTTATCCTTCCCTTCCCACCCATCCTCCCCAGTCCCTTTCCCTTTGGTAACTGTTAGTCTATTTTTGAGTTCTTTGATTCTGCTGCTGTTTTGTTCCTTCAGTTTTCCTTTGTTCTTAAACTCCACAGATGAGTGAAATCATTTGGTACTTGTCTTTCTCTGCCTGGCTTATTTCACTGAGCATAATACCCTCTAGCTACATCCATGTTGCTGCCAAAGGTAGGATCTGTTTTTTTCTTATGGCTGAGTAATATTCCATTGTGTATATATACCACATCTTCTTTATCTGTTCATCTACTGATGGACATTTAGGTGGCTTCCATATCTTGGCTATTGTAAATAGTGCAGCAATAAACATAGGGATGCATCTGTGTTTTTCAAACTGGAGTGCTGCATTCTTGGGGTAAATTCCTAGAAGTGGAATTCCTGGGTCAAATGGTATTTCTATTTTGAGCATTTTGAGGAACCTCCATACTGCTTTCCACAATGATTGAACTAATTTACATTCCCACCAACAGTGTAGGAGGGTTCCCCTTTCTCCACAACCTCACCAACATTTGTTGTTGTTTGTCTTTTGGATGGTAGCTATCCTTACTGGTGTGAGATGATATCTCATTGTGGTTTTAATTTGCATTTCTCTGATGACAAGCGATGTGGAGCATCTTTTCATGTGTCTGTTGGTCATCTGAATTTCTTCTTTAGAACACTGTCTATTCAGCTCCTCTGCCCATTTTTTAATTGGATTATTTGCTTTTGGTTTGTTAAGGTGTGTGAGCTCTTTGTATATTTTGGATGCCATCCCTTTATCGGATCTGCCATTTATGAATATATTCTCCCATACTGTAGGATACCTTTTTGTTCTATTGATGGTGTCCTTTGCTGTACAGAAGCTTTTCAGCTTGATATAGTCCCATTTGTTCACTTTTGCTTTTGTTTCACTTGCCCGGGGAAATATGTTCAAGAAGAGGTCACTAGTGTTTATGTCTAAGAGATTTTTGCCTATGTTTCTTTCTCAGAGTTTTATGGTTTCATGACTTACATTCAAGTCTTTGATCCATTTTGAATTTACTTTTGTGTATGGAGTTAGACAGTGATGCAGTTTCATTCTCTTATGTGTAGCTGTCCAGTTTTGCCAGCACCATCTGTTGAAGAGACTGTCATTTCCCCATTGTATGTCCATGGCCCCTTTATCGATTATTAGTTGACCATATATGTTTGGGTTAATGTTTGGAGTCTCTATTCTGTTCCATTGGTCTGTGGCTCTGTTCTTGTGCCAGTACCAAATTGTCTTGATTACTGTGGCTTTGTAGTAAAGCTTGGAGTTGGGGAGCGAGATCCCCCCCAGTTTATTCTTCTTTCTCAGGATTGCTTTTGCTATTCGGGGTCTTTGGCGGTTCCATATGAATTTTTGAACTATTTCTTCCAGTTCATTGAAGAATGCTGTTGGTAATGTGATAGGGATTGCATCGAATCTGTATGTTGCTTTGGGCAGGATGGCCATTTTGACGTTATTAATTCTTCCTAGCCAGGAGCATGGGATGAGTTTCCATTTGTTAGTGACCTCTTTAATTTATCTTAAAAGTGTCTTGTAGTTTTCCGGGTATAGGTCTTTCACTTCCTTGATTAGGTTTATTCCTAGGTATTTTATTCTTTTTGATGCTTTTTTGAATGGAATTGTTTTCCTGATTTCTCTTACTATTAGTTCATTTTTAATTTATAGGATAGCTACAGATATCTGTGTGTTAATTTTGTATCCTGCAACTTTGCTGAATTCCATTCATATATTTCTTAACATGTTTTATTTTGGCCATTGATCCATTGATTATTTAGGAGTATGTTGTTAAGCCTCCATGTTTGTGAGCCTTTATGTTTTCTTTGTACAATGTATTTTTAGTTTTATAATTTTGTGATCTGAGAAGTTTGCTGGTACAATTTTAAACTTTTTGAATTTGCTGAGGGTCTTTTTTTGGACTAGTATGTGGCCTATTCTAGAAAATATTCCATGTGCACTTGAGAAGAATGTGTATCCTGCTGATTTTGGCTTTAGAGTTCTGTAGAAGTCTGTTAGGTACATCTGTTTTAATGTGTTGTTCAGTACCTCTGTGTCCTTACTTATTTTCTGTCTGGTTGTTCTGTCCTTTGGAGTGAGTGGTGTGTTGAAGTCTCCTAAAATGAATGCATTGCATTCTATTTTCCCCTTTAATTCTGTTAGTATTTGTTTCATATCTGTAGGTGCTCCTGTGTTAGGTGCATAGATATTTATAATGGTTTTATCCTCTTGTTGGACTGACCCTTTTATCATTATGCAATATCTTTCATTTTCTCTTCTTACTACCTTTGTTTTGTAGTGCATTTTATCTGATACAAGTAATGTAACACCTTTTTCCTACCTATTTTTTGCATGAAACATCTTTTTCCATCCCATCACTTTTAGTCTATGCATGTCTTTGGGTTTGAAGTGAATCTCTTGTAGGCATCACATAGATTTGTCTTTTTTTTCTATGCATTCTGTAACTCTGTGTTTTTTGATTGGTGCATTCAGTCCATTTACATTTAAGTTGATTATCAGTAGATATGTACTTATTGCCATTGTCACCTTTGGATTCATGGTTACCAGAATTCAAGGGCAGTTTTTTTACTATCTAGCAGTCTACTTACTATGCTATTTTAATCTCAGTCTGATGATTCTTTTTTCTCTCCCTTCTTTTTCTTCCTCCTCTACTCTTTCTATGTTAGGTGTCATATTCTGTACTCTTTATGTATTCTTGACTGACTTTGTGTGTAGCTGATTTAACTTTGAATTTGGTTAGTATTTAGTTGGTCTACTTCCTTTGCTGTAGTTTTGTTTTCTGTGGTGACATCTATTTTGTCTTAGGCACACTTCCATCTAGAGCTCTCCCTTTATAATACAGTGTATAATTGGTTTGTGGTAGGTAAATTCCCTCACTTTTGCTTATCTTGGAATTGTTTAATCCCTCCTTCAAATTTAAATAATAACCTTGCTGGATACAGTATTCTTGGTTCGAGACCCATCTGTTTCATGGCATTGAATATATCATGCCACTCCCTTCTAATCTGTAAGGTTTCTGCTTAGAAGTCTGATGATAGCCTGATGGGCTTTTCTTGGTAGTTGATCTTTTTTCTCTCTCTGGCTGCTTTTAATACTCTGTCCTTGTCCTTAATCTTTACCATTTTAATTATTATATGTCTTGGTGTTGTCCTCCTTGGGTGCCTTATGTTGGCATATGTGTGGATTTCCATGGTGTGAGAGACTATTTCCTTCCCCAGATTAGGGAAGTTTTCAGCAGTTATTTCTTCAAAGACACTTTCTATCCATTTTTTTCCTCTCTTCTTCTTCTGCTACCCCTATAATACAGATATAGTTCCATTTGGATTGGTTACACAGTTCTTTATGTTCTTTCTTTCCTAGAGATCCTTTTTTCTCTCTGCCTCAGGTTCTCTGTATTCCTGTTCTCTGATTTCTATTCCATTAACTCTCTCCTCTGCCTCATCTAATCTCTTTCAAATCCCTCCATTGTTTGTTTCTTTTCAGTTACCTCCCACCTGAATTCTCCCCTTAGGTCTTGAATATTTTTCTTTAGCTCCATTAGCATGCTTATGAGTTTTATTTTGAATTCTTTTTCAGGAAGTTTGGTGATTTCAGTCTCACTGAGCTCTCTGGTGTTTGAGGGATTTTTGGATGGAACAAGGTTCCTCTGCCTTTCTATAGTCCTGGAGCAATGGGAGTGGTCACTGGCAAGTGGAGCATGTGTCAGCTGGGAGGACAAAGTCTCTTATTGCTTGCTGGTCACTGTGCCTGTCTCTGCTGTCTGTGCCAGTTAACTGTGCACAGGGAGCAACCTCTGAGTTAATCACCTAAGCTGCCATGGGCAGAGTGGCCCTCTGTATAGCAGCCTCAGTGGTAGCAGGCTGGTGGTGCAGGATCTGTCATGAGAAAAAAAGCCCTTTCCTTCCTCACAGTCTCAGCACCTGTCTCCACTGTCTGTGCTGGTCAACCAAACACAGGGAGAAGCCTGTGTGTCTGGGCCAGCTGCGCAGGAAGATGTATCTGTGTTAAGCTGTGTAGTTGCTGTAGGTGGGGCTGCCTCTGGCTGGTCTGCAGCAATGGCAGGGACAGCCTGTTTGCATTGTGGAGGTGCCAGCATGGAGGAAGGATTGGCAAGCTGCTTATTGCAGTGCCTTGGGGTTATACTGCCAACCAGGGGGATATGGTGCCTAAATATCCTGAAAGTTCCCAACCTGCTGGACTGAGTGTGCCAGGATGATTTTGTCTACCTGCTCCTTCTCCTAAATCCTTGCCCCTTTAAGACTTTTAAATCACCTGCTTTTCTTTTGTTCCAGGGCATCCAGTCGTGGGAATCTGTTTTCAGTCTTAGTGTTGGACTTTGCTTTTCAACCCCTCTAATCTCCAGAGCACCATGCAATGTGTGTCTTTTCTCCCAGGGTAGATTCCTAGGGCTGGGAATTTAGAAGTCCTGTCTTCCACTCCCTCCCCTCTCTGACTCTTTTCCTCTTCTTGTGCTGGGGTTGGTGGATTGCTCAGGTTTTGCTGGTTCGTGGCTTTTTACTTTACCATTTTCCATGAGATGTAGACTGGTTGGTGCACTGTTACTTCTAGTCACTTTTTTAGGAATAGATGTATTTGCTGTAATTTCAAAATATATGTGGTTTTGGGAGGGGATTTCCACCATACTACTCACACTGCCATCTTTTTTCCTTTGTCTCTCTTTCTTAAGGGCATTCCACAGGTCATTGTCCTGCTCCTCCAGTGACTCTCCTGCCAAAGTCTCTCTCTCTCTCTCCTCGGCTGTCTTGCCGCTGTCTTGAGAAAAAGACATTTGACAATCCCAGCTGCTGCATGGCCATTCAGGATCTCTAAGCATTCTTCTATCTTATGGAGGGCTGATTCCACAGATTCTGGTGTCTCTACCTTTCCCCAATTCTGGGGAAGGCATCATCCATCCAGGAGATGCTTTACAATAGACTAATTCCCCACTAGGAGCTCTCCAATTGTAATCCCCATTGATAGGGGGTTCCCAGGTAGAGCCACACCTTCCTCTGCTGCAGCCACTGGGGCTTCCCCAACATTCACTGGGGTGTTCTGGGTATCTCCCCACCATCTTTAGGGGAAACCTGCCCATGGGTTGCATCCATGAAGAAAGATATTGGGTTCTGAGTTCCTGCTGAATACTGCTAGGTGTAACTCCAAGGGGAAAATCTGTCTACCAGCCTTGGGTAAGTTACTTTTGAAACTTAAATTGGTCAAAGGTAGAAATAATGTGTAGGAAACCTATTTATTTCTTACAAGTAGTTCTGCTTCTGCTCTCCTGTGTCTCTCATGACCCTGATGCACAAGAGGCTTCACCCAACCTCTCCAGTCCAGATAAGCCCTCACTTGACCTTGTAATTACCCATTGATATGGAGATGGACTTCTTCTCTACACCCCTTGGAAATACCTATTGATGTTGTGCATCTGCATTAAGGCCTGGCAAGAGTTTCTGGAAATATTGCAATTTTACCCACACTGAAGAAAGTAAATTTTTCTCAGATCTGCATAACCTATGAATTTCAACTCAGTTCAAATCAGACGTCTTCTAAGATATTTTTTACAGATGTTTCTGAGTTGGAATTGTCTTACTTTTCCTCATTGTTCACTTATAACAGTTTGTTTGTACCGCTGTTATAGTTATCAGCCCAGTCCACATTTTTCAAATTATTTTTAAATGGTTTTTTTCACTGATACTGGGCTATGAAATCCTTAAATGTGGAAATATGCTATATTTATTTTGGTATCCTTACTTAGTATGCTGATTTATGCATACTAGGTCATCAAATACACCAAATTTCCTTACTTTGTAGTTTTGACTTGGGGTAAGCATGATTCCCAAGAACATTTGACAATATTTCTACTTAAAAAATTTGTTCCTGACACATAAATTTTCCTTCTCAGCCAGTCATAAATTAAAAATGAATTAAAAATGACAAAAGCTGGTTTGTATGGAAAATACAATCACTTATCCTTTTCAGAATGGATTTTTTTCCTTATCTAGATTTTATCCATAGTTACGAAGCTCCCTGGAACTCATGTAATTTCTCTAATAAATCGCATTACATAATCTTTTAAGTCAAAGGCATTTCATGATCTAGGGAAAATATAGGCTCTAGCCAGATGAAAAAGGACAAAGAAAGGTTCATACAGTAAGATCTAAATATGAGTGTTATTTATTTCATAGCTGTGCCTAAAGCTATCCTTGTCCAGCAGAAAAAGTGACTATTTGTCCTGGAGAAGTATCCCTGACTTTTTGTTATCAATGCTAGCCATGATTTGACATACCCTAAAGATGACAGTGCTGAGTTAGCCTGAATTTCATGAAATGGTAGCTTAGTCCATGATTTACAGCCTAAATAAAGAACATTAGCAAATAAAAATATGTGAATAATCTCTCATACTATATGAAAATAGCTATATCCCAACTGCTTTTTTGAATAGTTATGAAGACCACCTTTGCTATTTAAATTTCCAAGTTTTAAGTATTCAAAAATGATAGCCTGCAAAATAAAATGAACTATTCTCTTCTTTTGAATATAAATATTTTGCCTTAAATGTCACAGCTGATGTCTACAGTGAGCCTTCATTTTTAGAACAGTTTTAATTTTCATCTCATTTAGTTTGAGTGTGTAGAGAAGATAGGCAAGAATAGAATGCTGGTGTAGAACTTGATTTTCTCTTTTTTTTTGTAGAATACTATTATAAAGTTCTTTTGACTATATGCAGACTGGTATAATTAGAATATTCAAATGGTATCATATTTGTACATCCTCAACAGCAGTTGAATATATGCATAGAGAAGTAAGTCATGCCCATAGTGAGGCTAACTTGTATAAATCTTCTGGTCTTTCTCTGAAATATCATTGTTTTTAAGCTTATTTCCTTGATATATTTTAAATTACAGGTTACAAAATAATCCTTTTAGAAACATTCACTTAGAAGATGGTGTGGACTAAAAGCTGAACAGATATTTGATAAAAATACATGTGAAAATATTACCTATTTGCAAATATTGCCTCATATCATTAGTGCAAACAAATAGTCTTGGATAATAGTGCAATATGCATTCATGATTTCTCCTATGTGCTTTGAAGAAATCTAAGAATGTCAATCATTCTGAAAAGCCAGATAATTAATCCATACTTATAAATATCATTTAATTACACTCTAAAATAAATTAAATAGTTTTAAAGTATCTGCTTTCTATTTTTTTGGATGTAGAAAGGAGTGTGATTTAGTGCAAAGGCCACAAGATAAAGCATACGAAATTTGGCATTGTCACTTTCTGTCCACCTATGTGAATTTAGATGAGTCACTTCATTTTTTAAACATCTGTTTTCTCTTTGATAAAGTGTAGATAATATATCCACCTGCTCATCATCACAACTGTTATCAAAGGATATAATGGGAATGAATGCCTGGTGATTTTCATGCCTAAGTAGGAAGTCTCAGCTAAAAATTTTAATTACCACAACACTTGCCAACCAGCTTAAAATTATAGCTATGCTAGGGGGCATTGTGTATTTTCCTCAGTTCTTGTCCCTGCTGCAACAAAGAATTGAAGGGCAGAGACACAGTAGTGAAGCAGAGTAAAAGTTTTATTTAAAGTTAGAGAAAAAGTACAGTCAACCTCAGGGAGGAGAGGTGTCCTGAAAGGTTAGAGAGAACGTTTAAGTCTACACACTTAGAAAATGCAGGCAACCTCAGAGAGAGGTGCACCCTGAAATGTTGGGGGTTCTCCCTTTTAAGGAATTTTCAGGAATGTGACAAAGGACTAGAAGTGTGGACTTAAGTGGTCCCAAGATGTTTATCTTTGAGGAGACGATAAGTTTCTTATCATTCCTCTGTGTAATTCTGCAAAAATAGCTTAACACAAGAAATTTACTGCTCTGGTCCTTCCCAAGGTAACAGCTTCTGTTAGGGTCTGAGACTCTGAGGTTCTTCTAGAGAACAAACTACACGGATGCGGAGATGTAAATTCAAGCAAAGTCTTTAATCAGCTAGCTAGCTGGGGCCGACAGCACTTCTCTCCACTCGCAGGTAGAGTCCGAGCTGCCCGCCCTCAAGCAACTTTAGGTACGGATTATATAGGGTTTTCACAGCTGTTGCACGGAAGCCCCTACGTTAACACAACTAATGAATTTGGAACACATTCTATACTTTAGCCAATAAAACTGAAAGGGGAACACACCGGTTGCCTATTCTTTTGTGACTTATCAAGAGTTTCGGCCCTAGGGGGTCGCCCACTCTTAGTTATCTAACTTAGGGCAGGGTCCAGGAATGTTAGCCTCAGGCAGTTTCTACATAAACCGGGTGGTTTTGTTCTAAGGTGCAGTTAACTTTTATCTTGATTCTTGATATTCTGCATTCCTTTACACTTCCTGGTCTGGTTCCATATCAATGCAGACTACCTTCCCTGCCTCCAAGGTGAGCTGAGTTATTGTCTGTTTACTAGAGTATGTTAAGAATCTTCTTAACTTTAAGGGTTTTAAAATGCAGTTTTAGCTTTAAGGTAGACTCTTCCTGTCTTTATTACGCTGTTTATAGCTGGACCTTTTAGCAGGCCAAAGGAAATCTTACAATGGCATGATCTAATTGACACAATGAAGACATGGGCTGTGCTCAGATACTTTTCTTTGTGGAAAATTCAAACATTCCAGGCCAATTTGCTCCTGGCCTTTTTAGCTTGAACTGATTAACTAATTAACTCTTGAGTCTTTTCTGGTTTTCTGGTTTTAATGGGTTAACTCTTTGAGTCCCTTGTAGTGGGCTTTATTGGCCTTAATTCTCTCTCTTCCCTGCTCATATCTATTTTCCTGCCTAGCAGTTATATTATCAAGAAACTATATGCCATGCCCATTCCTAGGATAGGAGAGCTAATATGGCGATCTTATACCCTATACATGTGGAGATTGGGGAGCAGGTCAAGCCACTTTGAAACTTACTGCTCTTTTCTTAACATAATTAAAATATACTTGAATTTTCAGTCTTTAATTATATAAGAATCTTATCAAATATTCTAAATACAGATTTTTTTTTACAGTGTTATTATCTTGGGCAGCTCCCCTGGGTTAGTTGCCACAGGTCTCACTTTCTTCTGGAAATGGCCCTACTATATTACTAAAGGAAATGTTGAGTTTTTTTTCTCAAAGTAAATATAGGAAAAGACAATGTTGGAACAACTAAACACTTGGCTCTAAGAGCTGAAACTGTTAAAACTGTGAAGTGAAGTCATGTCTCTATCAATTACTTGTAATATGAAAAAGTTTGTATTTTCCAATTTTCTTTTTATACTATATTGTGACTCTGGGGAGGGGAAATCCTGGGGCAATATACCTTTCAAAATACTGAAACTGAAATAAGTCAAAGGGAGAAATAAAGTTTAAAATTCATTTATTGATTACAAGCAGTTGCCCTGCGTCTTTCACTCTCCTGCTGTGGTAGAAGCAAGTGAATATCCTCTCCCCAACCTCTCTAGTCCAGATAAGCCCTCTCTGGCCCATGAGATTACCCACTGATATGGAGATGGACTGTTAGGGTCCAGGCTTCCGAGGCTTCCCCAGAGAACAAACTACACAGGCATAGAGATGTAAATTCAAGCAAAGTCTTTATTCAGCCAACTAGTTGGGGTCCAAGTCAGCCCGAAGCAGCGGGTCTCAACAAGGACCCCGAGCACTCAGAGCCAAGGGTTTATATAGCAATTTCAAAGCACTTAACTCATAGCAATTTTCTATAACTATACATTATTCTTGCAAGACATATATCCTGGGGTTAAGCAAGGGCAGGGTAAGACTACTCCTCAATGGTTAGGGAGGTTCTGCACGATAAGCTTGGTATGTAAGATTTACTGACCAAGGTTAGCTGACCAAGGGTCACAGCTGCCCACCACCCGGTGCTCATGATTAACTTGTTTTTCAAGGCCTTACCCAGTTCCAGTTTTTCTTTCTAAGTCACATACTCAGAAAATGGCTTCTAGGCCTTTAAGATGGCTATGCTTATGCTAACCTATTTCTATTCTGACATTCCCCTCTTCTTCTTGTATCTATTTCAATCATGAAATTAGGGGTCATCTGTTTGGTTAACACTCTGATAGTTCTGTCTCAACACTATGATTTGCACGGTGCTAATGCGTTCTTTGATAAAGGTAACACATGGAGTGACTCCGGTTTGGCGGGCCTACTACTTGTTAGAATAAGCTGGGGTGGTGCTGATTACTTCTGTCTTGTTGTAGAGGGAGGTGTAAGTTTTAGGAACTCTCTCAATGCAGGTTCTTTGCCTACTTGCAGAGGATAAAGTGAGTCTCAGTCTTTGTCTTCTACAGATAGGAACTCTAGCTGCTGCTAGGGAAAAGGGGCGATGACCACTCTGGCTGCTTCGTGCTGAGAAGGGGGTGCAGTAAAGGGTGCAGCTAGGTCTCTATTACTGGTCAGTTGAGAGGGCTTCAGAAGGCTGGCGCTTCTATTACTATTTGCAGTTTTGTGGCTTCTAGGCAAGATAAAACAAATTGTGTTATTAGGTTATGTAGCAACATCTGGAGTTGGATTTTCTATTCTGGAGGCTGCAGTTATTGAAACAATACTTTTCTCTAAAATCACCCTCATTTTTATTAGAAGTAACCAGGTTAAGAAAATAATTAACAGCTGGCTTGATCATTTGCACAAGTGCAGCAAGAAGAGCAATTGATTACACAGGCTCTTTTAAATATGCTTTGCTGGAACTTTTTGTAAGGAATTTCAGATTGAACTTTTAAAGGCCTCTTGAGGCCAGACAGCCAAGCTAGACTTGCCATCAGGCTTTGCCTGCAGTACCTGTAGATTTGGATGAATTCTTCTCTTCTCGAGGTCTCTGAACCTGCCAGGAAGTGACCTTCTTTACTCACCTGGTAAGGCTGCTGGGAACTCTGTAAGCAAGGTACCAGGCCAGTTCTTCCAAGGGGCTTTGTTGGCTTTATAAAGTCAATCTTAGTTCCTTAAAGTTGTTCACATCTGAGTCCATGCACATGTCTCTCAGGTATGACATTCCAGTCAAAGCCCTGGCAGTATAACCAGTGTTCTTAAGTAGTCTTCTCACAAGGAAAGCAGATTCTTATTGAACTCATGCAAATAAACATACTGCCATGGAATACAAAAACAGTCACTGAAAGTTTTTAAACTCTGGAGGGATCAGGTAGAGAGAAGGAAGTTTCAATTCTGCTCATAAAGATAGTCATTTACTAAACTGTTGTCAGTTTAAGAGAACAAGGTTAAAACACTTTATCAGCAACATTTGAAACAAAAAGACACAAAATCATTTTCTTTAGTTTATGTAATCTTATGTAACTAATACCTGTTCTGCTGAAATCTAGTTCTTTACCAGTTTAGGGATAATACTATAAATGACAAAAGACTTACAAATGACAATGGTTAAAGATCTGATGAGAGCTTACTGTAAGACAGTTGACATAAGGAAATTCTGATATTTCTGTAATACAAAACATTTAGTAACAAAGTTTAGCATCATTCTCTTTGACAGTGCTTTCCTGGTAAATAAATAAATATATATCAGACAAATAAGCCAAATTAGTCAAATACTTTCTCTAATGAGAAAAAATTCTTCTGACATGTTCCAGGGGCCCTCTGGAAAATATCAGAGTTAACTAGAGGTAAAAGCACTTTTTTTTTGAACTTAGCATAAGTGTCCAAGACCAGATACAAAAAAGCAGAGAAAGTGCTTAAGTCTACAGGTCTTCTCTGAAAGCTTCAAGAATGTTTTACTCTTTAATAGTAGATATAAGCTGCTATGCAAATTCTATTAAAAGCTCTAAGATCATTTGCATTAAAAAAATATGAAGAGTCCTCTGAAGGACTACTACTAGTAAGATGGCAAACTTCTGGCTTCTCTTCAGGGTCCTTGGTTTCCGCCGGCGCCACCTGAAGCCCAATCACCTCTCGCTCCCCTCCCAATCCCAGCACCTAGCCAACAGCCACCAGCTCCGTAGAAGTGACACCTCAATCAATTCATGCCCCTTCTTATATAACCCAGCACCTTTCCCTAATAAAGCGGAACTCTCCGGTTAATTGCTGCTATGTGTCGCTCCTTTCCTTTCATCCCCCATGTTTTTTTTTTTTTAAAACATACAGCATATAAATTAAACAAGAAGACCTGGTGGTTGTCAAAAAAATCTATTACAACCTTTCTCAAAAGTGGTCACACGTTTGTCCATTTAAACTTTTACAGTGAAACTTGTTTTTCTGGGAGAAACATAATCTTGTCTAGATTCTAGTTTAATTTTTAAGAATAAATTTTGGTTTGTTAACTAAGTGCATTTAATCAGCTGAAAAAAGCTTTGTTACCATTCTGCTTAGGAGGATAAATTAAGAAAACAAATAATCAGTAACAACTTTAATCATTTGTTGGTTAGAGATTTTTCCACTTATAAAAATATATGGAATAAATAATTCAATTTCTCAGGCCATGCAATCGTTTTCAATAACAAAATATTTCAAAGGCAAATAAAGCTTATACAGTTGTTAACAAACTTTAGCTTTTAGTCTTTTTAATATTACGATTTCATTTTTTTTTTTTTTTAATATTCTGGCAACTCACTGAGACTTTAAGCATGAGAAACTGCTTTGATCTTTCAACATTAAGAGCAGACTAACAGTTAAAGAAAACTGTTTAACTAGAAACGAGATTCTAATTTTGCTGTGCACTTGATATCAAGACTCACTTGCTTTAATTTCACTAGGCACGACTATATCTGTAAGAATATAGTAATTTATTCTTCATTTGCCCTATGGTCCCAAGCACATAAGCCGGTGAGAATTAGCCTGGGCTTGCCTGCGGCTTGACTGGGTTTATCTCACTTAATCTCTAAACATCCTGACCCTCCCCCCCAAAGCAACAGGCTGAGTGGGTCTTCCACAACAAAAGGCACCACGCTGTTTTCTCTCTTTAAACAAATAGCTGTACTTTAGAACAAAGTTACTTTCTTTATCACAAAACACATTCTTTAGCATGCAGAAGACTTTTCATTCTTTATACTTTTTCTTATTAAAACATACATTTTTTAGCATAGAGAAATGTTTTATTACTTTAAATAGTTTTAATTAAAACTTAAAACCATTAGAAACTTTAATTTCCAGTGAACACCAAGAAGCAGGCCATTGTAAACTGTTAAACTAACATTCTTTAGATTGACAAATTTATGAACACATTTTATAATTTCTGTAACCATGAGCTTCACAGCACAATCTCTCATAGAGTATATCTTCTTAACTTAGCAAAACTTTAAGGTTTTAGGTTTCTACAAAGATTCTCAGGCAGTAGGTAGGTATACACACTGTAACACACAATTAAAAAGAGGTTCACTTGCTTCAGTCATTTAGTTCACTCATTCGTAACAACTATTCTAGATTACTTACAAGACCTTTACTGAATATTAGACAAAGCCAAGCCTTTAAGCATTTTATTCTTAAAAGATTTAGCAGATAACATGACTTAAATGACCTCAGGTAAATTTAGGCAGCTGATAACTACAAGGACATGCCCGCCTCAGGCAAACTCAAATTAGCATTAATGCTTAACACTTTTTATCAGGTTTTCTGGAAGTTTTAGAATACCCAATTTTCACAAGCGCTTGTCTTTAAATCAATTTCATTAATACCATCCGGAGGTAGAAAGATATATTCATTTACACACTTAGGGGGTCGTCTGAGTCTGTCTCATGGTGAGAAAGAAGGAAAAAGAATATGAGGGAGACAAAGGCGAAGGATGAAGATGCCACTTCAAACAAAATGACTGTTGTATGTGCTTGTGAACGAGTGCCTGTCGTTGCACAGTTTTCCTTCCACGGGGGACGCGAATTTATCTGGGATTCGCGGCTGTGACCCCCTTATCCTGTCACGGGAGTCTTCTAGCGGCGGGCGCCCTAATGGCTCTTAATTGCCCGACCCGTGCCCGCGGGGAATGATGTAGTGGCAGAAAGGAGGAACAGAGAGAGCAGGAGAACCTTAGAACAAGGAAACTTAAAATGAGAAGCGCAAAAAAATATAAACCGAAACCAAAACACAGTAAAACAGTCAATGATAACACTAAGCACACACACACCACATCTGATCGCACTCGTTCGGACCGGTCCTTCTCTCACTCTGGTGCGCACCACACTCACCACTTTCAGGGTCTTCAAAAACTCTCGTAATTCTCCTGAAGGGCGTCCACTCGGACTGCCGCAGGGTGACGAGCTCGATCTTTTCCTCCTCGGGCGCCAGTTTTCTGCTGATCGGATTTGCCTTCCTAAGGCCGAGTCACTGGGACCCTAGGGCCAGGATTGGTTACCTGGGCTTCACCCAGGGTCGCTAACCTGGGGGCCGGGACTACCAGCCCGGACTTCCTCACTCGGGACCACTAACCCGAGACCATACATGGGATGGCGACTCCCGCTTTATAATGGATTTATGCAGACACGAGGGGGCGACCCTCGAATTACACTGCCCCGTCCGGACAATTAGACCTTGCCTCCAGCTGTCCTTTGTTCTCAGGGAAGCTGCTCGTATCCCGGACGAGCCCCCAAATGTTAGGGTCCAGGCTTCCGAGGCTTCCCCAGAGAACAAACTACACAGGCATAGAGATGTAAATTCAAGCAAAGTCTTTATTCAGCCAACTAGTTGGGGTCCAAGTCAGCCCGAAGCAGCGGGTCTCAACAAGGACCCCGAGCACTCAGAGCCAAGGGTTTATATAGCAATTTCAAAGCACTTAACTCATAGCAATTTTCTATAACTATACATTATTCTTGCAAGACATATATCCTGGGGTTAAGCAAGGGCAGGGTAAGACTACTCCTCAATGGTTAGGGAGGTTCTGCACGATAAGCTTGGTATGTAAGATTTACTGACCAAGGTTAGCTGACCAAGGGTCACAGCTGCCCACCACCCGGTGCTCATGATTAACTTGTTTTTCAAGGCCTTACCCAGTTCCAGTTTTTCTTTCTAAGTCACATACTCAGAAAATGGCTTCTAGGCCTTTAAGATGGCTATGCTTATGCTAACCTATTTCTATTCTTACAGGACTACTCCTCTTCACCCCTTGGAAACACCTGTTGATATGGAGATGCACTAAAGAAGCCAGGCAAGAGATTCTGTAAATACTGCAATTTTACTAACATATATATTGCTTCTGTTTCTCAAAATAGTGCTGATGAGCTAAAACAAACTTGAAAAGCATAACAGAAAAGAGAGTTCAATACAAATTGCAAGGATTTTAAAGATCTAAAGAATATTTTATTTAAAGTTTGTGTGTGTGTGTGTTCTGCAATCATTCCTAGCTCATGTTTGAAACACATCTGACTCTCAATTCGTGATCACAGCAAGATATAAATAATTTAAGTTTCTAGTCCACTGGGGACATTTTTGAAGATTTAACTTGACTGCCCCAAATCCTTCACTTTCAAATGTGAAATAACTCATTCAAAAAGAAGATAGCCGAAAACATTGTTGGAGTTGAGTATAACCTTATTAGTTTGCAGTTAGGTTGGGCACATACCATGAAATTCAAATTCATGAGGCATTCATATACAAATGTGAATGGAATGGACTATTACATGAAATTGTTTAAATATGCTAAAAGAATGGAGACAAAACAGAATGGCCTTGGCACATGAATAAGAATGGGAAGAAAGCTAAAATTATGTTCTTCCTTTTGTATACCCATGTTGGAGCATTTGTAGTTTTAAATCACTTCAGGATAGCACTGAGTTCATGAATTTTTTAGTATTTTCAGTTAATGAAATAATTTTTCTATAATTTCTGTATATGCTTTGTACGTATTATATTTTTTCTTGCTACCTTTTAGCTATATGCTTTATTCATTATACCCAAGGAGGATCAGGGAAAGGGAAGTGACACACATTAGCAGAGACAGAGAATACAGTAAGTAATAAGATCTCTACAGTTCAGATCTCCCATTCTCTATTTAGTAAACATAAAAGTCCTTGAGGGCAATAATGTCTAAATTACCCTCAAAATGCTGTGCTCCTCCCTTTCCAGTATTAGCAGAGTGCTTAGCGTGCAGAGAATGCTCAACAAATATTTGTCTAATTGAATCTAAAGAGAAAATCTATTTTCTCAGTCAGAATGAAGTCATCAGCCAGTATACATTGCATTTCTAAAGAATACTCATGTGTACCTGTAAGTCCGGGGAAAGGAAATCCCAGAGCAAAATACCTCTAAAAACCGAAATCAATCAAAGGGAGAAATAAAGTTTAAAACCCGTTTATTGCTCACAAACTACAGTCCCAGGCGGTCTTCTCTGCTCAAGCAGCAACCACACCGGCCCTCCCCCTCACCTCTCAGGTACAGATAATCCCTCTGTTGCCCAGGTAATCACCCATTGATATGGAGATGAACTTCTCCACCCCAGAGAAAAGATACAAATGCACTAAAGCCTACTTGTTTACACCTCTGAATGCCTATTGATATACAGATATACTAAAGCCAGGAGAGATATTCTGGAAATGTTTCAATTTTACCCACAGTACCTTAGTGCAAATTTAATAATTTATCCAAGAAGTTCATATTCTTTTCTTGGAATACAAGCTGGGAAGAGCTGGAAAGTTCCACTTGCTGTCATTATATAATAAACATTAACTTTGGATGCAGAAAGGCACAAAATGAAGCTCAGCTTTACTGGTCACTATTTGTCTAGACTCTGACAAGTTCATCATCTTTCAGTTATCATTTCCAACAGTAGAATGGAAATACTTTTGGGGGAGAGGTGTCGTGTATTTTCCTCAGTTCTTGTCCCCACCTCGACAAAGAATTGAAGGGCAGAGACACAGTAGAGAAGCAGAGTAAAAGTTTTATTTAAAGTTATTTAGAGAGAAAGTACAGGCAGCCTCAGAGAGAGTGGAGCACCCTGAAAGGTTGAGGGTTCCCCCTTTTAAGGATTTTTCAGGAATCTGACAAAGGCCTAGGGGTGTGGACTTGTTAAGAGGTCTCAAGTTTCTTTGTTGGGACATTAAGTTTCTTATCAGTCCTCTAGGTAATTCTGAAAAATTAGCATAACACAAGAAATTTATGGTTTTGTGTTTACAGGATAGCAGCTTCTTGGTTTGGAGGAATATCAATCAAGACTTTCTGCTCTTACTCCAAGGTGGGCAGATTTATGTATTTACTAAAGAGTGTGTTAAGAATCTTTCTTCTTAAACTTCCTGGTTTTTTTTTTTTCAAAATGCAATTTAAGCTTTAAGTTGGGGTCTCCCTATACTTACTATGCTGTTTATAGGTGAGCCTTTTAGCAGTCTAGAGTAAATCTTACAATGATCTAATTGACACAATGAAGAAATGGGTGGTGCTCAGATAGTTTTCTTTATCTGGGGAATATTCAAGGCCAAGTTGCTCTTGATCTTTTGAGCTTTAACTGATTAACTGATTAACTCTGAGTCTTTTCTGGATTTCTAGTTTTAACTGGTTAGGTGAAACTTTTTTAGGGGGCTTTGCTGACCTTGTTCTCTTTCCACCCCACTCATATCTATTTTCCTGCCTAATACTAGTAGTACCTACCTAATAGAAACACTGGGAATTAATGTGAGAATAGGCATGTAAATAGTTTAACGATGTTTAATAGCATTACTGAGTAAGTAGTAGCTATTTTTATAATCATTATTTTCCCCAGATACTGTCATCAAAACAAAGCAGTATTAACATACCAAGACCTTTTTTTCTATGATAATCAATTTGAAGTACTAATTTTTAGGAAATTTGAGAATTCACACTTTCATACAAGGAAGAAGAAAACAACAAAGTGCTAGGAAGAGGTGTCATTTCATTAATTCAAAGCATATCGATCCAACAAATGCATTCCAACAATTATAAAAGGTGTCAGTTTGGTGTTAGGGTCCAGGAACTCAGGGTTTTCCCGAGAGAACAAAGCACACAGGCGTGGAGATGTAAGTACAGGCAAAGTCTTTATTCAGCCAGCAAGCTGGGGTCGACAGCACCTCCCCTGACACGCAGGACGAGTCCGAGCTGCCGACCCCCAGACAACTTTAGGTATTGCTTATATAGAATTTTTACAGCCATTACACTGAAGCCCGCGCATTTCTACAACCAATAATTTTAAAACACATTCTATATTGTAACCTTTTAGGGAACACTCCAGTTGCCTGACCGCTTCAATTGTTATCTCTTGCTTACCCAAGCATGTCTATGTGACTTATCACGGATCACGCCCCCAGGCTGTTGCCCACTTCTAGTTATCTAACTTAAAGCAGGCGCATTTCTAAGCTTAGCCTCGGGTTGTTTATTCAAAACTGGGTGGCCCATGCTTTAGGCAGTTAGGTTAAATGTTATTAGTCCTTTTTCCTGACTCTTGATGCTCTCTGTCCTCCTTCACATTTCCCCCCTTTTCTTGATCAGACTAAGGAATCTTCCGCAGCGGTATCTAGGGCCTGATATTTTTGGCTAAGGACCAGGAGTTGGATGGTGTCAAACTTCTCTTGCACAAACTTAAGCAGCTTATTTATTATACACGGGCTGATGGTAAGCAAAAGCAGCAGGATGACCAGTGGCCCTGCAATGGCCGAGAGGAGGGTAGCAAACCATGGCTTGTGCTTAAACCAAGATTCAAACCAGCCTTCGTTGCTGCTGCTTTCATATTCTTTATGCCACCTGTCAAGATCTTTTTTTAGTTTGGCTAAGGAATCTCTAACTGCACCTGTCTTATCTACATAGAAACAGCATTCTTCTTTTAGGACTGCGCATAGCCCACCTTCTTTTAAGAACAAGAGGTCCAGGCCTCTTCGGTTCTGTAGGACCACCTCTGCCAAGGAGGTGAGGGATTGCTCCAGGTTTGATACTGACTGTCGGAGCTGTTCTAGGTCCCTGTTGACTGCCAGCCTCAGGGTTGTGAGCCCTTTTTCCCGTGTCACGAGGGCTGTGACCCCAGTGCCTGCCCTTGCTATCCCTAGGGAGACGAGGATCCCAATGGTCAGGGTGGTAACAGCCTCCCTCTTGCTCCGGTGGGGATTCGGCCTTTCTTCCCAATAAGAAAGGAGAGATTCATGAGAATGATATATTAGGTGAGGTAGAATGGCCACCAGCACACAAAACTCATTATTAGTATTAAACACAGAGGTGGATAGGGCCGGGTGAGGCCTGTCTTTGAACAGAGCCACCAACCCGAGGAGGGTATAATCCACTTTCCTAGCTCCCACGGGGTGCTATTATAGGAGGAGCATAACTGGCTCTGGGCCATCGGGACTGTGCCTACACATGTACCAGCAATAGAGACTTGAGCGATTGTATGTCTCCACAGTCTCCCGTCCCAGTAAGTGGGATGGGAGTTGTTGATAGTGTAGGAGCCATTTATCCTGATTGCCTCATAGAAGGGGGGTGAACCTGGGTAGCATAGCCAACAGGGATCGGTGAGGGAGGAAGTGGTGTGGTTAAGAGTCTCTACTACTGCCTGCACCATTTCCTACATGGGATTATCTAACCCGGAGGGAGTGTGCTGGGCCCATAACCCAGAGGTAGATGGACCCGGTCCTCTTGTGGGTTCTGGAGCAAGCGTCCTGGTCGGCATTTTCTCATCCTTTTTGCTCAGGCCCTTATCTTGGATTGAAGGTTTCTGGGGATTTATAACCGGGTTGGGACCTACGGCGGCGGTGGGAGCTAACACAGTTAATTTAATGGTGAGGGTTGAGCCTTCTTCCTCATGTCCCCAAGATTTATAGTACTTTATCCCCCATGTTAGCCCTCTTATCCAACGTGATACCTCAGTCTTTTTGCCCATCTCAGTGAATTGAATTCGTACCCAATCCCGGTCCCGGTCACAAGCCCTGTCCCTTTGCAAGTGACGTGGGAGGCCCTGGTTGACATAAGAAAATTTGACAGCAACCCCTTTTGTAACCAGCCATTTCTGACCCCCATCGTTCGAGGTTACACAGGTCAATTTGGCACACCAGAAGGGCCCCCACAAACATGACTCTCCTTTACCTGCTTTTGAGCAGGCATAAAATCCCTGGGCCTGGGTGCCAGTTGAAGGGGCGATCTCCCAAAGGGTCCGGTAACCTTGGTTGATCCGTCGAAGGCAGAAAAACAGGTCAGGCCACCAGGTTCCGAGTGGTGCACTGTGTTCTGTGGTACTGATGACTTCCCCAGTTGCGCCGTTGACCAGCACCCAGGTCAGGCCCCATGGCTGGGGGGGGGGCTGGTCACAGATGTGGTTCCCTTTAAGGTCCATACTAAGGCACTTATCAGCAGGATCCCCTTCATCTTCGGCTTAGGTGTAGTTTCAGGGGATTCGCAGGATGCTGCTACACCTTCCACTCCTCCTTGCGGGCCCCTGGATCCTGATGAGGCAGGATCTTCCGAACGTGGGTGTGGTGCACCGAAGGAGTGATACCGTCAACCTTGAGAGCAGTGGGGGTGGTAAACAATACAACGTAAGGTCCTTTCCACCTGGGCTCGAGAGTCTTCACTTGGTGTCTCTTGACCCACACCATATCCCCTGGGACTATGCCATGTTCCGGGCTCGGAATTTTCCCACCCTTGTGATACGCTCTGATCAGGGGCCAGATTTCCTGCTGCACTTTAGCAAGAGCTTGCAACACCTTCAGATAGTCAGGGTACGGGTCCTCTACACCGGGAAGCTGCACTCGCCGGATTATGGGTGGAGGAGCCCCATGCATTATCTCAAATGGAGTTAAACTATGTACATAGGGGGAGTCCGAGCACGGAAGATGGCTAAGTGAAGGAGGGTCACCCAGTCCCCGCCAGTCTCCAATACCAATTTAGAAAGTGTCTCCTTCAGGGTCCGATTCATTCTTTCTACCTGCCCAGAGCTTTGTGGGTTATAAGCACAATGTAACTTCCAATCTACTCCCAAAGCTAGGGCTAGTCCTTGCAGGACTTTGCTAACGAAAGCCGGGCCGTTATTGGAACCTATTGCTTCCAGAACCCCATATCTGGGGATGATTTCCTCAATTAATCTTTTTGCTACTACCTGGCTAGTCTCCTGCTTGGTTGGAAAGGCCTCCACCCACCCAGAGAAAGTATCTACCATAACCAGCAAATACTTGTATCCATACTTCCCTGGTTTTATTTCGGTGAAGTCTATTTCCCAATTCCTCCCTGGAGCCCTCCCCCTTTCCTGGGTACCTGCCGAGTGCAGCCCTCTTGGGGCTGGTCTTAGCCTTGCACAGCTACTGCATTCATTCGTGATCTGACGAGCTGCCTCATTCTGGTGGGGAAACACCAACTGCACAGACTGGAAAAGGCTGAGCAGCTTTTTCCAGCCTAGATGGGTGGACTTGTGCAGATTAGCAAGCATGTACTGCCCCAATGCTTCAGGCAGGATCAACCTACCTTCTTGGCCCCTACTCCAATTTCCCTCCCTAAACACTTTCCCCGAGACTTGTTTCTTAATCCACTCAAGATCCTGGGGGGAATACTCAGGTTTGGGTGGCAAGGCGGGCAGTTCAGGTATGGGTATTTCGAGGGCTGCAAGTACAAGGGAGGCCGAGAGGGCTGCCCTTTTAGCTTCCGCATCAGCATGGCTGTTGCTGACAGCCTCAGGTGTCTTCTTTGATTGGTGGCCCAGTACATGTATAACTGCTACTGCTTTGGGTTTTTTGACAGCAGCTAGTAGTCTTTGGACTTCTTGCAGATTCCTCAGTCCCTTCCCTTCCGCAGAATGGAATCCTCTTTCTCAGTAGATAGCACCGTGGACATGGACAGTGCCAAAGGCATATCTGCTATCTGTGTATATGTTGGCCCTCTTGCCTTCTGCTCTTTCCAGGGCCTCAGCAAGAGCAATAAGTTCCGCCTTCTGTGCTGAGGTGTCAGGGGCAGAGCTGTGCTCCAGACAACTTCCCCTTTGTGGGTTACTACAGCTGCCCCTGCTCTTCTGACCCCCTCCTGAACAAAACTGCTCCCATCCGTATACCAATTCAGCTCACAGCTTGGTAACGGTGTGTCTTTCAGGTCTGCTCGCACCTGGATAATTTCAGAAAGGATGTCTCCACAGTCATGGATGGGGGTCGTCGGATCTGGGTCCGGCAGAAGGGTGGAAGGATTTAGGGTTACTGGGTCAGAGAAGGCAATTCGTGGAGAGTCTAGTAGGAGCCCTTGGTAGTGGGTGAGTCTTGTGTTCGTCATCCATTTTCCTGGAGGATGCCTGAGGATCCCCTCTACGCTATATGGGGCTGTTATTCTTAGGTTCTGGCCAAAAGTCAGCTTGTCTGCCTCCTTCACCAGTAGAGCGATGGCTGCTAGGATATGCAGACAAGGTGGCCACCCGGAGGCCACTGGGTCTAGCCACTTGGACAAATAGGCCACAGGTCACTTCCATGGGCCCAGCTGCTGAGCCAGGACTCCTTTGGCCACTCCCTTCTTTTCATCTATAAACAGGATAAAGGGTTTTTCTGGGTCTGGCAGAGATAGGGCGGGGGCCTGGAGGAGAGCTTTTTTTAGTCTGTCAAAAGCCTCTTGTCGTTCCTGAGTCCATTGCCAGCCCGGCCCTTCTTTGGTCGCTTCATATAGCAGTCGGGCTATTTCTGCGTACCCTGGAATCCAAAGCCTGCAAAACCCCGCTGAGCCAAGAAATTCTCTCACTCCCCGGGGTGAGAAGGGGACAGGGATAGTCAGGATAGTTTGTTCCATAGCCTGCATTAGCCACCTGGCCCCATTAGATATTTCGTACCCCAGGTAGAGTACTGACCTCTGACAGATGTGGGCTTTCTTGGCACTGGCTCAATATCCCAGTTCGCCTGGTTCAGCCAGCAAGTCCCTGTGTCTTCTTCACACTCGTCACGGGTTTCTGTAGCCAGCAACAGGTCATCCACATACTGCAGCAGTGTCACGCGGGGGTGGCTCCTGCGAAAGGGCTCCAGGTCCTGGCTTAGGGCTTCATTGAATAAGGTGGGAGAGTTCTTGAAGCCCTGTGGCAGTCTAGTCCAGGTAAGCTGCCCTTTTCTTCCTCCCCCTGGTTCTTGCCACTCAAAGGCAAACAAAGGCTGACTAACTTCAGAGAGTGGGATACTGAAGAAGGCGTCTTTCAGGTCCAGAGTAGTATACCACACATGTGCGGGTGGCAGGTAGCTGAGTAGGGTGTAAGTGTTGGGCACTGTAGGATGGATGTCTTCTACCCTCTCATTGACCTTTCGCAAGTCCTGCACCGGTCTGTAATCTCCACTGCCAGGCTTCCTTACTGGAAGCAGGGGCATATTCCATGCAGATTGGCAGGTTTTAAGGATTCCTGTCTCCAATAGTCTATGGATATGGGGGGCTATTCCTTTCTTAGCCTCTTCAGGCATTGGATATTGCTGGACCCGGATGGGTAGAGCAGCGGCTTTGAGTTGAACAACAACCGGGGATAGGTGTTTAGCGAGACCAATTCCTCCAGTCTCAGCCCATGCGGAAGGGAACCTCTGTAACCAAGAGTCCATTTCTCCCCGGCCCCCCTTTTCTTGATCCACCTGAAACAGACGATGTTCGTCGGCCAGGGACAGAGTTAACACATGCGCCTGTTGTAGGGGCTGCCCTTCTTTGTCCATGATTTTTATCCCTTCTGGTTCAAAATGAATGTGCGCCCCAACCTTGGTTAGTAAGTCTCTACCTAACAGCGGTGCGGGGCTCTCAGGTACGACCAGAAATGAGTGAGAGACCTGTTGCCTTCCTAGGTCCACTTTTCTGCTAGTGATCCAGGCACATTTCTTGGACCCTGTCACTCCCTGGACTATACTTGTGCGTCTTGGGTTTAGGGGGCTGTGGGCCTGGTTGAGAACTGAATATTGTGCCCCAGTGTCTACCATGAACCCAATGGGAGTCCCCTCCACGCACAGGGTTACCCAGGACTTGGGGAGGGGTGCCGAGCCCCGTCCCTCTCAATCCTCCTCTCCTAGGTGCAGGGTTTTAACAGGGTTCCCTCCTCCTTGTTCCCCCCTTTGGGGGCACTCCCTCTTCCAATGTCCATATCTCTTGCACAGGGTGCATTGATCTTGTCCTAGTCAGGATTGGTGGGGTCCTGTTCCTCGAGGTGGCCTAGGGCCCTCCTTCACCCCAGCCAGGAATATCCTGGCCATCTCCTCCCTCTGCTTCTTGTTTTCCCTCTTCTGAAATTCTCTGTCTTCCTTCCTATTTTTCTCCTGTATTACCCATTTCTCTTTCCTCAGCCTTTCTTCTCTATCTTCCGGAGTTTCCCTAGCATTGAAGACCTTCTCCGCCTGCTGCAGCAGCTCTCTAATAGAGATCTCCCCCAGGTCCTCCCACTTGTGGAGTTTTCTCCGGATATTGGGGGATGCCTGGTTGATGAGTGAGAGGACTACAGCTGATCTGTGTTCCTCTGCTTGTGGGTTTATGGGGGTGTACTGCCTGTAAGCATCAAACAGCCTGTCCAGATACGCAGCTGGGCTTTCCATTTCCCCCTGAACAATAGTTTTTACCTTAGGCAGGTTAGTGGGCCGTCTGGCGGCCACCCGGAGACCGGTCATCAGAGTCTGGCGGTAGACCCGGAGACGCTCCCTACCTTCTGCAGTCCCGAAGTCCCAATCCGGGCGCGTAAGTGGGAACGCCTCATCGATGATGGGCTGGAGGATAGTGGGTCTTCCATTCTCTCCGAGGACATTTTTCCTGGCCTCATTGAGGATACGCTCTCGCTCTTCCGTCGTGAAGAGAGTGCAGAGCAATTGCTGGCAGTCGTCCCATGTGGGACGATGGGTAAACATAATGGACTTCACTAAACTTATAAGACACTTGGGGTCCTCTGAGAAGGCAGGGTTCTGAGTCCTCCAATTATAGAGGTCACTAGATGAAAAGGGCCAGTATTAATATTTTTGAGCGATGCCTGTACCGATGGCACGCACAGGCAGAACCGGCACTGCTCCTTCTGAGGTGGAGGAGGGAGCCTCCCCTTCTTGTTCCCTGGCCCCCCGAGGCCTTAATTGCATTCCTCCTGTTCTACCTGGTGCCCAGCATGGGGCCAGGGCGGGGGAGTGTGGGGAAGCTCTTTCCGGCCTCCTGCCTCCCTCTGCTGAAGAGTCTGGGGAAGCTGCAGCAGCCTGGTTCCCACTGGGTTCCCCAGCCTTGTTTTCTATCCTCGCAGCAGCTTCACCCCCCCCTCCTCCGCATACGGGTGTGGCTGCTCAATTGGCAGAAGGGGGTAGATAGGAGAACTGTCGGGGAGGACAGGCGGCGCACTCGGGCACACAGGATTTCTGGTCCTGTGATCAGAGGGCTCTAATTTTTCCTGAGCAACTAGGACGGAGGTCTTTAGGGGGTCAGTATGAGGTTTCCCCACCAAAAAGGGCTTCAGCCAGGATGGAGGATTCTCGGCTAGATTTTCCCAGACCAAGATATAGGGGAGTTGGTCAGGGTGGCCCTCAGGGTCTGGTTGGGAGATAATGGTTTTGACTTTGCCGATAAGGTCCAGGGAAAGAGATCCCTGGGTCGGCCAGCCTACTCCAAAGGAAGGCCACTCGACTGAGCAAAAGGTGTCAAGCTTACCCTTTTTGATGCCAAGGCTCATATTTAAGGCCTGTTTCTTGACCTCCGGGAAATGGGAAAGGATCAGACTCTTAGGAGTAGCCTGAGCCTGACCCATAGTGAAAAAGAAGAAGAAAAAAGATATGAGGGAGACAAAGGCAAAGGATGAAGATGCCACTTCAAACAAGATGACTGTTATATGTGCTTGTGAACGGGTGCCTATCGTTGCACAGTTTTCCTTCTGCGGGGGACGTGAATTTATCTGGGACTCGCGGCTGTGACCCCCTTATCCTGTCATGGGAGTCTTCTAGCGGCGGGTGCCCTAATGGCTCTTAATTGCCCAAGCCATGCCCGCGGGGAATGATGTAGTGGCAGAAAGGAGGAACGGAGAGAGCAGGAGAGCCTTAGAACAAGGAAACTTAAAATAAGAAGCGCATAAAAAAATATAAACCGAAACCAAAACACAGTAAAATAAACACCAAGCACACACACCACATCTGATAACACTCGTTTGGACCGGTCCTTCTCTCACTCTGGTGCGCACTACACTCACCACTTTCAGGATCCTCAAAAACTCTCGTTATTCTCCTGAAAGGCGTCCACTCGGACCGCCGCAGGGTGACGAGCTCGATCTTTTCCTCCTCGGGTGCCAGTTTTCTGCCGATCAGACTTGCCTTCCTAAGGCTGAGTCACTTGGACCTTAGGGCCAGGATTGGTTACCTGGGCTTCACCCAGTGTCGCTAACCTGGGGGCCGGGACTACCAACCCGGACTCTCTCACTCGGGGTCACTAACCCGAGACCATACACAGGATGGCGACTCCCGCTTTATAATGGATTTATGCAGACACGAGGGGGCGACCCTCGAATTGCACTGCCTCGTCCGGACAATTAGACCTTGCCTCCAGCCATCCTTTGTTCTCAGGGAAGCTGCATGGATCCCGGACAAGCCCCCAAATGTTAGGGTCCAGGAACTCAGGGTTTTCCCGAGAGAACAAAGCACACAGGCATGGAGATGTAAATACAGGCAAAGTCTTTATTCAGCCAGCAAGCTGGGGTCAACAGCACCTCCCCTGACATGCAGGCTGAGTCCTAGCTGCCAACCCCCAGGCAACTTTAGGTATTGCTTATATAGAATTTTCACAGCCGTTACACCGAAGCCCATGCATTTCTACAACCAATAATTTTAAAACACATTCTATATTGTAACCTTTTAGGGAACATTCCAGTTGCCTGACCGCTTCAATTGTTATCTCTTGCTTACCCAAGCATGTCTATGTGACTTATCATGGATCATGACCCCAGGCTGTTGCCCACTTCTAGTTATCTAACTTAAAGCAGGCGCATTTCTAAGCTTAGCCTCGGGTTGTTTATTCAAAACTGAATGGCCCATGCTTTAGGCAGTTAGGTTAAATGTTATTAGTCCTTTTTCCTGACTCTTGATGCTCTCTGCCCTCCTTTACATTGGTTATCCAGAAAGTAAATCATGTTAAAAGTACTAAATGCTGAGGAGTAATTACCCATCTTACTTCTTTGTGGGTAAAATTATAACATTCCAGAGTATCTCACCTGGCTTTAGTGCATTTGCATATCCTCAGGGGTGGAGAGAATTTCATTTCCATGTCAATGAGTAATTACCTGGGCAACAGAGGGTATGGCTAAGCCTGAGAGTTTAAAGGGAGGGGCTTGCTTGCTTGCTTGCTTCTTTAGGACCAGAGGAGAGAGACAGCCCTGGACTGCAGCTTGTAAGCAATAAATGGGTTTTAAACTTTATTTCTCCATTTGACTGATTTCGGTTTTTAGAGGTATTTTGCTCTGGGATTTCCTCTCCCCAGACTTATATCTGGTGACTGTCAGCAGGGTGTCTCTGAACCCAAAATCTGTCATAATGGATGTGACCTTTGGGACGGCTGCTCCTGTGGAGGTGAGGAAATGCCCAGAAGCCCCCCTGGTGATGGTGGAGAGGCCCCAGTGGATGCAGTGGCAAAGGGTCCCGCTTCATCTATTATCTCCCCAGCTGTGGGGCTTCCAAGTTGGGAATCCCTAGTGGGGAATTAATTGGCCTAGGATAAAGTAACTCCTAGGGGGTGGGGCCTTGTCCAGAACTGGGAAAGTGTGAAAACACTGGAAGCTGCAGAATTGGCCCTGCAGAATTGGCCCTCCATAAGTTGGAAGACTGCTTGGAGACCTTAGGGGACCCTGTAGCAGCTGGCATTGTAGGGTTGCTTTTCATTGAGATAGTGGAAAATGTTATACAGGAGAAAGGATTATCCAAGGACTTAGGCTGGATGGAGAGAGACACATTTCAGCATCACTTGGAGGAGCTGGGCGATAACCTATGGGATGTTGTTAAAGAAGAGAGACAGTTACTGAAAAGGCAGGTCACACTCCTAGAAGATTCCTTAGCAGCGGCAAGTGGGGAGACAGCAGGAAAAGCTGCATTACAGGAGGCTGTGGGGGAGAGGGAGGAAAGAGTGGTGCCTTCAACCCCAGAAATGGTGCAGGAGGAGTCATTGGTGGAGAAACTTGAGGGAGAAGAGGAGGAGGCAGGACCTAAACACCTGCCGAAACAGACAACTAACTTGGATGGTCTTCCCTGAAGGCTTCCGAGACAGTCCTCACCTTTTAGGACAGGTGCTGGCGGAAGACCTGTTCCATTATGACATGGGTGTCAGCACTCTCCTCCAGTATGTCAATGATCTCCTACTATGTAGCCCCACAAAAGAGGACTCTGTTCAAGACATGGCTTCCCTCCTAAACTTCCTGACTCAGTGGGGATATAAAGTCTCTCCATCAAGAGCTCAGTTATCCACCCCACAAGTTACATTCCTTGGAGTGGCCCTAACTCCTTCTTCCAGGGCACTCATGGTGAACCGAACAGCCTCCATTAGAGCTCTTCTACCACCCACCTCAGGAGCTGAGATCTTGTCATTTCTCAGACTGGTGGGGTTTTTCTGACACTGAGTCCCTAACTGTGCCTTATTAGATAAGCCTCTGTGTGCTGCTGCCAAAGAAACACCCTCTGGGCCACTCACCTCTCATACAGCAGTGGCCCATGCTTTTGAAGAACTGCAAAATGCCCTCCTCTCCTCACCCTCACTTATGCTGCATAACCCTAACAAACCTTTTCTCTTATATACTACAGAAAATATAGGAATAGCAACTGGGGTGCTGGTCCAGCCAGTAGGACCCAGACACCAACCAGTCGCTTTCCTGTCAAAATAACTGGATCCCACTGCCAAGGGATGGCAACCCTGCCTTAGAGCCCTGGCAGCAGCAGCGTGCCTCACCAAAGAAGCTCTGAAACTAACCCTCCTACAGGCGATAAGCATATACTCTTCTCATCGTTTACAGGACTTTCTGGGTCACAAACCCTTGGCCTCTCTCAGCCCATCACGAGTGCAGGAATTTCACTTCCTATTTATTGAACAACCCCAGTTAACTTTACAGGTGTCACCACCATTACACCCAACCACCCTCCTTCCTCCCACCAGTTCATCTGCCACACCCAGCCACTCCTGCATGGAGGTGGTGGAAACCCTTCAACTCATGCCTCTCACTGACCCATTTTGGGACCTTTTGCCTCTTTTGGGTTTGTGACTATGAGGCGGCCGCAGGCTGGAGGTTTCCACCCTCCCTCATTACTTCCGCATTCATGGCCCAACTGAGTTTCCATGCGTGTGCTATTACCCCTAACTCCACCTCCCCACCTAACCAAAAACCTGCCTAAGACCCTAGTGACAGATGAGATAATCAATTCCTATTGGTTTCTGTTACTTTCTTATCTTCCCCTATATAACTAAGCCTCTGATGCAATAAAGCTGAGTTTTGCTGCGCCTCCAAGGCTGACACATCTCCCGGCTTGGTGTGGTTTTGTTTTCCCCGGATCTCTGGGGAAGGTGACCGAGCCGTTGACACTTGCCCTCTCGGTCAGCCCCTGGGGATAACAGGCTGGTCCTGCTTGTCCCCCCCCCTTCTTGTTGCTGAGGAGCAACAACTTGTGCCCCGTGTGAGGAACACTTCACTGAGGAGCTAATCGGACCATGGGTAAGTGTATTCCCATAAACTATGGGACAAACTTCCTCAAAGCCTGATCCTTCCCTTGAGTCCCTTAGGGTCCTTCTCAAAAGCAGGGGCTTAGAGCTTTCTGATAGTCAGGCTATCAAGACCTGGGAGATTTTAGTTAAGGTTGCCCTATGGTTACTGGAGAGTAATTTGTTTGACTGGGAGACTTGGGATCAGGTAGAGCAGCTCATGCTCAAGGCCCAGGTTAATAGGGGTGAGATCCCCCCTCTAGGGACTTTCCCCATTTTGGCAGCCTTGAAGAGTTGCTTCCCTCCCTGGCCTCCCAAACCATCCACTAAGGATTCAGGAGATAAGGAGGCCACTGGAGCAAGGGCCCCCACTCAAGGAAAATTGGGTCCTCTTCCCCCACCCAAAACCACCCCTTCAGGCCAGGAGAGTGATAAAGAGCCTGAGACGGATCGAAGCAGCCACACCACCGACCCATTTGATGCTGCTCCCTGGCCCCCAAAATCCATGACTCCCTTATATTCTCCACTTCCTGGTGTTAGTTCCCCTTCTAACCCTTTCAAATCACCATCAGCCCCCCTCCCCCATACCAATGAGCAGGGGTTTCGGCTCCTCTCCCATATAAGGACTCATGCTCTCCCATTGGCTGCCAACCCCAAGAGAATCCATTGTTCCACCCACAACCAGACCTAGGGCCATGTCAGCTATTTCCTGTCAATGTTAATCCCGGAGGTAACCGCCCTGCCCCCTGGTACCCTTGGGAGCCAGGTAACCTTAAGGAATTAAAGAAGGCCATTCTTGAGGATGGCCCCAATGCTCCTTGGACTGAGACTATCCTCCAGGGACTTGCTCACCATCTGTGCACTGCTGCAGATTGAAGGGCTCTTGCCCAGGCGGTTCTCCCTGGCCCTCTTTATATTAAGTGGTGTGCTTTGTATAAAGAGGAATGCCAGCAACAAGCTGAGAGGAATCTGACACACTCTTTTACATATATATGGATGATATTATTTTGGGGGCCACTTGTTCCCGCAAATTAGATGACCTCTTTAAAAGGTGCCTTTCCCTGCTCAAAAACTACAAATTTCAAATTGCCCCAGATAAAGTTCAACAGATAGCTCCTTTTAAAATTTTGGGGACTACTTTAACATTAGATGTTGTTTCCCCTGTTAAGCCCCAGATATATATTTGAGACACATATACGCTACCACCGCTCCAGAAACTGCTGGGGGAAATCAATTGGATGAAGCCCTGGATTCTTATAACCACAGCTGATCTTATCCCTCTTTTCAACCTATTAAAAGGCCTTAACCTAGCTTCAACAGTGACTTTAACCCCTATACATAGAGAGACATTGACAAAAGTTCAACATGCCATTGATAACGCTGCTTTAAAAAGATATGATCCAAACTTGCCACTAATCCTCTATATTGTGGCGGGAGAGACCCTACTCACTGCCCTTTTGGCTCCGGAGGGAGATCCCATACATTGGATACATCTAACTGTGGGAGGGGCCCCCCAAGTGTACTCTATAGTAGATCAAATGGCTGACTGCATTGTCAAGGGATGAGATCTTTCTGTCCGTCTTTTTGGGTGTGAACCCCATTCTTTGATCATCCCTTTTTGGATCAATGATTTCTCATGGCTACAGAGAAATAGTTCCAGATTGGCAATGGCCATGGAGGGCTTTCCGGGGATAGTGGACTGTCACTATGGTCCCTGTAAGTGGATGAGTTCTTTTGGCCAATTAGCATGGCAGCTGCCTAAAATGTTCCTCTCTGAGGCAGACTCCTCTTTCCCCTCTGTTTTTACTGATGAGGATAAGTGGGGAGCCTCTGTGGTAATGTTCCCCCTGGGCACAAGTGAATGCCCTCCGGTCGTAACCCTCTTTCATGAGGTACAGGGCTCCGCCCAGTTTAAAGAGCTTTATGCTGTTGTTTTAGCTCTGTCTGAGATCCAAGGCCCTCTTAATCTGTTTTCTGATAGCCTTTACATTATCAGTCTACTGCCCAACCTTGTGGGCGCTCACATCAGACTTGACAATAATCCCATCACTCCTTTAATGATTCAAGCCCACCATTTGTTAAAACAGAAACTCGTTCCCCTTTTTGTACAACATTTAAGAGGACATCAGGACTTGCCAAGCTTTTTGTCAAGGGGCAATGCTCTTGCAGACTGACTAGCTTCAGCCTACACAGTACAGGAAGGCACCTCTTTTCATCAACTTACACACGCTAATTGGAGGGGACTACACCATTGGTTCCCTCAAGTCCCCGTCAGAGACTTAGAAAAGATCATTAGGACATGTAAGTCATGCCAGCCCTTTCTACAGTTTCCTCCACTTCAAAAGGGCGGAGTGAAACCTCAAAGCCTGAGGCCCAATAACCTTTGGTAGACTGATGTCACACATTTTGCCCCTTTTGGGAAGCTTAAATACATATTTCTAACAATTGATACCTTCTCCCATGTTTGTTGGGCCACAGCCTATATGGGAGAAAAATCCACACATGCCATAAGCCATTTTCTCCAGTGCTTTGCCGTCCTTGGCTTGCCAGCTCAAATCAAAACCGATAATGGTCCATGCTTTATCAGTAGGTCTTTTACTGAATTCTTGAGTAAATACCAAATTTCTCATACCACTGGAATTCCTTATAACCCTAAAGGACAAGCAATTGTGGAAAAACACAATCATATCCTCAAATGTCAATTAATAAAACAAAAAGGGGGAACACTCCCCTCCCATGATCAACTAAAGATGGCATTATTTACTCTAAATATTTTGAATTTTGCCAAAGGCAAACACTTCCTGCCCTTCCAAAAGCACTGGACAACAACTGTTCCTTATCAGATGGTTAGAGTCCGATGGAAGGATCCCCTTACTGGAGAATGGAGAGGCCCAGACCCCCTCATTACAGCTGGAAGGGGATTCAGCTGTGTTTTTCCGACCAATGAATAAATGCCGATCTGGGTCCTTGCAAGAGATCTCAAGTATTACCCCCCTACAGAGGAGGAGTTCACTAATGTCAATTATGACCCAGAAGGCCCCTTGCCTCCTGAGGATATCTCTCTTCTCTCTCTCTTTCAGAGTCCACAGTGAACCCAATGATGCTGATCTTCCTGCTAACAGCAATGAATCTCCCATTAGCTAAGACAGGATTTGGAGATCCTGGTCAAGCAAGGGCCATACTACAAAAGACCATCAGAGACCCCTGCATGGCCTGCACTTTTGCCAAGACCCCTCCCCCCTTAACCTGTTATACTTCTACCAAAACCTGCCCTAATGGGCAATGGGCAGCTACTCTTAAGAAAGGGAGAACATGGATGCCCTGGAAGGGTTCTCAATCACAAATGTTGGCAAGGCCCCAAAGTATCCTCACCTGCCCCAGGGAAACCCCCCTCTAATTGTCCTTGCACCACTTTTCAAGCCTCCATTCATGCTCAATACTATCAGGAGGTTATCCCCGGCACTCACCATAACAAAACATACTGGTATGCGATTCTGACAAAAGGCAAGGCTGAATATGCTGACTGTTGAAAGAATAGGGGACAGCAAGTCTGTTGGAATACATATGCCCCTATAGGCATCTCTGATGGGGGTGGAGTCCAAGATCAGGCTCGACAGCACAAAATTAAAAAACTGGTAGACAGGCTGATTGAAGACCAAAATCCCCCGATTTACCACCCTCTTAGCCTCCCGGAGATCAGGGGAGAATTGCTTCTTGATCCTGAAACACAATCAATCATACAGGCTGCTTTTACCTTACTCAATAGAACCAATCCCGATTTAGCGAAGGATTGCTGGCTATGCCTGAAGCTGGGACCATTATGGGCCAATGCTCTTCTGCTTAACCTGTCACAGGCCGAGCCCCAGTGCCAGCTGTTACCCCCAAGTTCTAGAGTCTATCTAGACCCTCTTTCCCCTAAAGGCCCATGCTTCAAAGCTGACGCCAGTTCTGATAATACTAGTGAGACAGATGTGGGCCGAATCCACTATTCTTTTTGTCAACAAAATATTACTGTGAATAATACCTTTCTCTGTCCCCCTAATGGAACAGTCTTCATTTGTGGGGAAGACGCATTTAGCTTTCTCCCGACTAACTGGACGGGGCTTTGTGCTCCAGCTGTCATTTTCCCTGACATTGGGATAGTCCCTAATAATCAGAGCCTCCCTATTCCTGCTTTAGACCACATCGGAGGTAGATCAAAGAGAGCCATTTAGGTTATCCCCCTGCTTCTGGGCCTTGGGGTGGCCACCGGGACTGCCACAGGGGCAGCAGGATTGGGGACCTCTCTGCATTATTATAAAGCCCTTTCTCAACAGATGATCGATGACATACAAGCTGTAGCTAGCACAATTCTTGACCTTCAAGCACAATTAGATTCCCTCGCAGCAGTAGTCCTACAGAACTGTAGGGGGCTTGACCTCCTCACTGCTGAAAAGGGAGGCTTATGTCTCTTTTTACAGGAAGAATGCTGCTTCTATGTGAACCACTCTGGCATAGTCCAAAACAAGGTCAAGGAACTTCAAGAAGACCTCGAGAGACGCAGACAAGAATTACAAGCCAATTTTCTTTAGACTGGGTTACATAGGTGGTTACCCTATCTTCTGCCCCTCCTTGGTCCCATCCTTCTTTTGCTCCTACTTTCCACTTTTGGGGCCCTGCCTTGTTAACAAGATTATCCAATTTGTCCAAAAAAGAATTGAATCAATTCAGTTGATGAGCGTGCAAGTACAATACCAGAGACTTACCACAGAAGCCAGTGACCCCTACAGTCGCTGTGAGCCTTATGATGCAGCAGTGTCTGTGGATTCCCCCTGACTATCTCCCCATGTGCCCATGACGGGTAAGATCTCCAAGGTGGAGACAACCTAAGGCAGGCCTCGGAGGATGAGTAAGCTTGGGACAACCGAGGAGCTGCAACGTACCCAGTGATGGGTAAGATCCCCAGAGGGGAACAACCTAAGACAGAGGCCTTGCCCGCCGGGACATCCCAGAGCATTTATAAAACAGAAAGGGGGAATTGTTGGGACCTTTTGCCTCTTTTGGGCTTGTGACCATGAGGTGGCTGCAGGCTGGAGGTTTCCACCCTCCCTCATTACTTCCACATTCATGGCCCAACTGAGTTCCCTGAACGCACTCTTAGCCCTAACCCTGCCTCCCCACCTAACCGAAAATCTGCCTAAGACCCTAGTGACAGATGAGATAATCAATTCCCACTGGTTTCTGTTTCTTCCTTATCTTCCCCTATATAACTAAGCCTATATAACTTCCCCTATATAACTTCTTCCCCTATATAACTCTGATGCAATAAAGCTGAGTTTTGCTGCGCCTCCAAGGCTGACAGATCTCCCGGCTTGGTGTGGTTTTGTTTTCCCCGGATCTCTGGGGAGGGTGACCGAGCTGTCGACACTTGCCCTCTCACTCAGCCCCCGGGGATAACAGGCTGGTCCTGCTCTTGTCCCCCCCACCCCACCCCGCCTTCTTGTTGCTGAGGAGCAACCACCCGGACTTAACTCTGTTTGTGGATGAAAGCTCAGTCAGGGATTCTAATGGGTGCAGGCAGGCAGCGTATGCAGTAGTTTCCTCCTTCTCAGAAATAGTGGAAGCAGATCCCCTGCCAATGTAGACCACCTCCCAAAAGGCAAAACTAATAGCTCTCACCTGAGCCTCACAGTTGGCAGTGGGTCTTAGGGTAACCATTTACACTGACTCAAAGTATGCTTTCCTAGTCACACACAGCCATGTGGCGATCTGGAAGGAAAGGGGATTCCTCACTACCTGAGGGACCCTGATTATAAATGGTAAAACAATTCATCACCTACTCCAGGCCTTATAGGAACCCAAGGAGGTGGCTATTGTTCATTGCCAGGGACACCAGACAGGTACTGACCCAGTCACTAAAGGGAATGCTCTAGCCGATGCCACTGCCTGACAACTGACCTCGGGTCCTGATTATTCCCCAGTTTTATTTCTCTCCCTCTCTACAACTCCTAATTATTCCAACGAGGAAAAACAACAACTTTTAGACCAGGGTGGAATGGCTGGACAACAGGGATGGATGCATCTTAAGGACAGGATAGCCCTTCCCCAGGCCCAGGCCAGGGAAATCATATCGACAGTTCACCAATTCTTCCATATTGGTCTGGAGGCTGCATACAGGTTTCTCTCCCCTATCTTCACCCCACCTGGGCTCTGAAAGACCATTAATCAGGTACATATGGCTTGCACCACCTGTCATCATGTTTCTTCTCAAGGCGCCCTCAAACACTGTGTGGCCTTCCACCAGCTGTGGGGAGTGCTACCTGGACAGGATTGGCAGATTGATTTTACCCACATGCCTAGACACAAAAAGCTCATATATTTACTGGTCATGGTTGATACATTTTCAGGTTAGATCAAGGCCTTTCCTACCTGCCAACAGACTGCGTCGGTGGTGGCAAAGACATTACTGGAACACATCATCCCTTGTTTTGGCCTCCCAAGGTCACTCTAGTTGGACAACAGATGAGCTTTCATCTCAAAGGTCACACAACTGGTAGCTGACTCTCTAAATATCTCCTGGAAACTACACATACCCAATCACCCTCAATCCTTGGGTAAGGTGGAAAGGGCCAATGGCCTCAAAGATCAACTTACCAAACTCTCCTTAGAGGTCAAGACCTCCTGATCAGACCTACTCCCAATTGCTCTCACCCAATTGCGAGCAGCCCCTAGGGGACCCACTGGACTAAGTGCCTTTCAGTTAATGTATGGTAGACCCTTCCTTCTAAACACAGGCCTGCCTACAACTTCACCCCCTCTAGCCTCCTACCTACCTTACTTCTCATTCCTAAGACATCTCTTCAGGAAACATGCAGACCAATTCCTGCCTTAGCCCACCTCCCGCTCAGATCCAGGCCATTCCTTTGTCCAGGCTGCCTGATATGAGTGAGCCTCAGTCTGTCTCTCATTGTCCAGACAATAGTACTGGATGGGGCAAAGCCTGGGTAACCTTGCTGGATATGTCTGTCCTGAGAGACAAGGACAACATATCTTCTGGAACCTCCATCCACCAATAAGGATGTCAGATGGTAGAACTGCACAAGACTATGCTGGTACATTAGTACTTGCCCCTTCCCTCCAAGCCTCCTCTGGCCTCCCACCAGCCTTAACCCTGCCCACACCACCACTCCTCAGCCAGAAGTAGCCAGATCAAGTCGGCTCCCATTATAACCAAAAGGCTGGAATGTAAGGCTGGAGGCACCGGAGGGAAGAGTGAGCATGTTGGGAGAGCTCAGCCCTCACCAAACAAGGAAAGGGGGCAGCAAAACCCCCAACACCAGCCTAGTAAGGGAAAGAGACCAACAGATTCTGGCCTGATGATGTACCAAAATCCCCAGCTACTGCCCCCTCCCAACCTGGAAAAGGAATAGTAATTTTCTAGTCCTTTGTCTACTGTAAAGGCCAATGACATGTGCCTTAGGCTAGCCAGTCCTCGCACCACTGTAGACCTATGCTCCCCCTCCCCTTAACTTCTTTATAAACTCACTGCCTGCCCTGCTGGGTGCGACTTCTCTGGCTTGTGACTAACCAGACCGGCGAACATTGCCTGGGATTGCGCCCTATTAAACTTTTGGCTCCATTGTTGCCTCCTTGCCTGGTCATTTTGGCTGAATTTTACCATACAGAAACCACAATCATAAATACAGCTCTAAAGTCATCATATGGGTGGAAGAAAATAATCATCTTTTCAAGCAGAAACAATAGTGAGCTATCAATTTATTGATAAGTACAGAATATCAAATTCCACTGAGCTTGCTATTATGTACCTTCTAGGAAATATAAAGAAATGAAGATGGGAAAGGCCAGGGTACTCAAGAGTTTCTGGTTTACTGGGAATACTCAGAAATCAGAAAATCTCTTTCTACATTAGATCCTGAACACCAAAGCTAAATCTAGTGCCAAGGAATTTCTAATTATAAATTATAAACACTAGAGGCATGCTTGTAAGCCTGATATTCAGGTTATTCAGAGTTCTTTTTAAAAATTCAACAGAATTAGCCTCACTTGGGAGGGCTCCCAGCAGTGGAGTTTTGCCAGCAACTGCTATAATCCTTTCCAGTTCAAAGAAGACTCACTCACGGACTTAGTTAAATTTTATCAGAGCTGAGGAGGCCATTTTGCATGGGGTGAGGGCAAATGGACTTGGCACAGACAGATGGCAGCATCACAGGAATCACAACTGTATCATCAGAGCAACCAGACATGCCACAAGCAACTAATGAAACCCTGAAGAGTACCATGAAATGGATTTTAAGTAGTTAAATGTTAAATGATAGCTCCTGGAAGAAATAATTTCAAGAGTAAAAGTTTCATATTTGCACACTTGTTAAAAATTTTGGGGGAAAATATAGCAATAATTACATATAAATCTGCTTAAAATGCACCACTGATTCTTAATAAAAAATATGCAAGTGCAGGATTAACAGATATTTCCTTCCCACCAGAAAATAAATAAGTATATGGTTATAGAGATAGTAATTTAGGGAATAATAAAATGAGGCACATGTTAATACCTAACCATCTGTGCTATAAACCATGCTGGATTTTTATTTGACCAAGAAAATATTTTTAAATCAATGACCTTACAATTATCTGCTAGAACAGCAGATATATTTTGTTGAATTCAGTGGAATGTCAACCTAAAAATGACTACTGACTCACTCCTGTCACTGTGTATCTCGTTGTTTTGCCTCTGACATAGGTATTATATGGCAGTTAATCAAATTATTAGTTCTCTCCTTGATGTTAGCCTCTGAATGAAGAAGCTATGCCTAATATTTGCCTTTCAATTTACACACATCCATACACATTTTTCTGATCACCCTTTCCATATCTAATTCAGACTTAGAGTTATAGCTATTGATACTTTTAGCCTAAGCATGCTAGCTAGGAAAAGGGACTTTGTGCCAACAGCCTGAGCTTAAATGCCTGTTCTACTATTTAAACTATGTGAAATTGGGCAATTTATAAATTGTAAATATACCTTTATTTTCCTACCAATAAAATGGAGATAACAGTAGCCTATCTGATATGTTGGTTGTGAGGCTTACCAAATTTAATACCTCTTCAACACTGAGACAAGTACCTGGCACCTTGCAAGTGCTTAGCAGAGTTAGCTATATTAATAATAACTACAAGCATCATCATCATCATCATCATCACTGTTAGGCAGGAAAATAGACATGCTTGGAGTGGAAAGAGAATAAGGCCAGTAAAGCCCACTAAAAAAGACCCAGAGTTAATGAGTTAATCAGTTAAAGTTCAAAAAAGCCAGGAGTAACTTGGTCTAGAAGTTTGAATACTCCCCAGATAAAGGAAAGTATCTCAGCATAGTCTATGTTTTCACTGCATCAGTTAGAACATATCATTGTAAGATTTACTTTAGCATCTGCTGAAAGGCCCAGCTTATTTAGGAAGAATTCTATCTTAAAGCTAAGATTGCCTTTTAATCAAATGGACAGTGGCTCAGCCCACCTTGGAAGCAGGGCAGACAGTCTTGATTGATATGCTTCCAGACAGAAGCTGATATGGAAAGGAATCAAAGCAGTAAATTTCTTGTGTTAAGTTAAAAAAGAAATTTAATGTCTTATCAAAGATGAACATTCTGGGACAATTTGGCTGGTCCACACTTGGCCCTTTGTAGCTTTTCTGAAAATCCTCAACCACCTATAAAACTCCAGACCCTAAAACCTTAGGTGCACTCCTCTCTCCGAAGTCACCCACACTTTCTAAGTGCATAACTTTAATAAAACTCTTTCCCAACCTTTCAGTGTACTCCTCTCTCTGAGGTTGCCTGCACTTTCTAAGTGCGGAGCCTTCAAAATTTATCTCAACCTTTCAGTGCACCTCTTCTATGAGGTATTTCACACTCCCCTTTCTCCAAGTGTGCACTTGTTCTCTTTAAATAAAGTTTAAACATTTCAGGGAGCCTCTCCTCCCTGAGGTCATCTGCAGTTTTTCTCTCTTTAAATAACTTTAAATAAAACTTTACTATGTCTCTGCCCTTCAATTCTTTGTTGCAGCATGGACAAGAACTGAGGAAAATACACAATACCTCTTCTAATCATCACCACCATTATTTTTCACATATTAGTATAAAGTATGAAATAGCCTTAACAAAGAAATTTTTAAGATGCCATGTACAAATATAGCAAATTTATTTACCACATGACATTCCATGATAGGTGTTCTAGTGTGGTGAGCAGCTTTCCACCATGCCCTTATTCATGGATGATAGCTCTGCCTTTGCCTTTACAGTGCTCAGGTTGCACTGAGCAGCACTACTCCAGGCTAAGGGCCAGAGAAGGGCAGGCAAAGCAAGAAAACCTCAAGTCCAAGGCAGACTGAGAAATGCCTTCTGAAGCAAATGAAGAAGTTACCATAGTTACTTTTGCTCACATTTCATTGGCAAGAAACTAATTACTTGGCCACACCTAGGTGCAAAGGGGCCCAATAATTGCTGTCACTAGCAGGATCAGCTGTTCCAGGAAGAACTCCAGTACTCTGGAAAAATAAGATAAAAAATTTTCATGTTCAATTACTTAACAACTTCTGCCATGTGTGTCCTAAGTAGTTCATATTGAGCACAAGCTCATTAACAGTGTTTACATGTAGATCTGTGTGCGTGTATTCCTTCTTGGTTTCCAACTACTTGAAAGCTTTCTCAGTGACAAGGCCATCTTTATGCAATCTGGAAGTGCTGGAGAATTACACCCTTTGGAAGTAGCCATCACTGAATGATTGATGGATGCTGATGTATAAATAGCTCTGAGTCATCACACTTTACCACTCCCATGAGATAACACTGAAGTGGCTGTTCCCTGTGGACATTGCCTAATTTCTGATTACCAACAGATAATAGGGTTTATGCTGTCTGTTTTTCCTTCCCTACCTCACTTCCTCATTGCCTTACAGGTGTTTGAGAGACCATCTTCCAAATAAACTACTTGTACTCAAGTCCTTGTCTCAGGATCTTTTTTTGCAGGAAATTCAAAATAAGCTTTCCAGAAGAAAGGAAGTTGCAAAATTGATAGATGAAATGGTTACCAGATACGCTATTATCAAGAATTTGGGAATAACTCAAAAACTGCCAAAATACTATCACTTATTAAAATTGAAATAAGAAATTCCTACTTAAAGTCTGGCCATTCTCACTGGGAGACTACATGTTTGAAAGAAATAGGTGAACATCTTCCTTTATATGATTGTAAAACTTTTAATTTTTGAAATATATTACTCCTATGACATTTCCTTGCCACCCTTCACTTCCTCACTTGTGTATACTATATGGAATGGTACTGTCCTACATGATAGCCAACTAGTCATCTGTGGCTTTTGAGCACTCGAAGTGTGGCTAATTCTAATTGAAATGTGCTGTAAGATAAAACATACATTGCACTTCAAAGGCTTAATATGAAAAAACTATAATATAGTTGTAGATAAAATGAAGGTTCCTGTGGCCAGGATTCTCACCTGGCTCTGGGTGGCTGGCTCATTACACACTTGTGGGCAATATGTGGCTATTGACAGTATATAAAGAGCTCTGCCCAGTGCTCTGGGCAACACGGTGGCATGGCTGCAAGGCTGCAGGAGAGCAGAGCAGAGGCTGGAGTGCTGGCAGCACTGAGGACAGAGGCCCAGAGGATGGCTATGCAGGCAGGGAGGCCCAGAGGCAGAGACTGGCTTGCAGATTTGCTCTTTGTGGATGAAATTTTAGTGATTGACCTGCCACGGTGGAAATAAAGTTGATTATAATCCTTTCACCCCAAGAATGTTCTATTGTTATTTCTTTGGTCACACTGAATCCATAGTGAACTTGCCTGGAGCTGAAACTCATCGACAAGACAATAGTCAATAATTTTATATTGGTAGTGTGTTAAATAAACATAGCTTGGTTACATTGGGTAAAATAAAATAAGTTGTTGAAAGTGTCACCTATTTATTTTCACTTGATTTAATGTGACTATTTGAAAATTTGCAATTACATAGGCGTCTCATGTTATATTTGAACAGTGCTGGTAAATACTAATCAGGCTTTTTGAATTTTCTTTGGGATAGACAAAGAATATGTCTGTTGAACACCTTTGAAAACATGCAGCAAGCTTTTCAGAAAATAGACAATGGAATGAAATACTTTAACTTTTCTGATATGTTCAAAGGATAGAACAATAACTCTGCTCATAAAATTCTCAGGGCTTTGAATAGGAATACTACCCTAGAAATAGATTGATCCATGTAAGTACATTATACATTGTCAACAATCTTTCTAAGGCTCTCGTCAGAAAGTGCTGTTTCAGTTTCCTTTTACCTTTAAGTTAGTATCTGTATTGTAAAATTATTACTACATAAATTCTTTGGGTGTACCCTGGGATTTTCTAATGACTCGATTTATACCAGTAATCAGTTCTTGCTCATGGTTCTTTGCACATGGTTCAAAGCATCATGTATCTCAAGAGAACAACAAAAACAACAAAAAATCTAATGGTTATTCAGGGCCTTAAATATGCAGTTGCATGACTGAGCAATATAATGGGAAGATCCAATCACTCTTTCCATGAACTTATTATCTTATTGTGGGTTCACTCCTAACAATGGAATTAAAAATGCATATACGAATATTTTTTAACAACAGTAACTACTATGTCAGGAGAAATTCCAGTGATGAAGATACTGTATCAGAATAGATGGTTCCATAGCTCCTTGATTCATCTCTTAGAAGCATGGGAAAAACAAATTCATTTAAAGCAATGTTTTCATGTGTGCTGTACAATGATACCTTCCTTAAACTTAATAATAATATTCTTATAAAAAATAATTAAACATATTTCTCTGACATAACAATGTAAATTAATACAGAGGAGCTAAGAAAAAGTAAAAACATATCTATTTAGTTGGAGTTTCAAAAGTCAAACCCAGGTATTCTGAACTCAAAATTCAAAATTCAGTGATGGTTTATTTTTAAAACACAATAACATAGTAATTCTGGTTTGGTTAATAGAGCCAGATGAGGAACATTGATCTCCAAAGTGTAGCGGCATAGACTAGTGGGTAAGATTCATACGACTGAAGTAATATGGTGCATAGGGCATATGTTTAATTTAACAGAATGCTTAATTGTGTGTTATCAGACTTATACCATCTTCCCATTTGACTTATGCTCATATTTAATTTTCAACCATCCAGGCAGTCTACTCCATGGCAAGACTTGAGAGCTAACAATGCATTGTATTCATAGATATTATGATCTAGAAATAAGGAAGGAAGGAAAGGAGGGAGGGAGGGAAAAGAAAAGAATTGAGTACTGTATCACTGCTGTCAGTCAAGGTGATCAATGATTCTATAATAGATGATTCTATTTAGAATTCATAAATTTTAAGATTTTATGAGAATAAAAGAATGGGTATGGTTTTACCTACAGTATTTCCTAAAAAGATGTTGAAATTTTTATAATTCTTCTGCAACAGAACTCAGGCAACTTTCATGTGCAGCCAAATTTGCAGACAAGTGTACAAGTAGCACTTGCTTTATAGTAAATAGTAATGCAACGTATAATGCAATGCTATTTAATGAATAATTTCCAAGAGGAGTACTCTCCAGAGTACAAAAATACCTGCAATAATGATTTCCTAGATATTAGAGTTAAACAGCACAATATAATCAGTTATTTACAATATAATCTCCAAAAATCATTTTCTTGTATATATACTCTTATCTACATAATACACTTGTTATTGTGGGGAAAAACCCACTTATTTAAAAAAATGGTCTTGACAAGTTATGTTCTCTTTTTTGACTCTCTCTAATGCATAAGTCAATAACACCTTCTTGTAATGAATACTCATGGCTATTTAATAGTCTTGGTAAATGTTAAAGTCTTTTCAATGGCTAAAATAATGAAAATACTTGCATTTACTAAAAGGAAAAGAAAAGCATTATATAACATTTATTTTATTTCACAAAGGTAATAAATATCATCTAGTTTAGTACACACTGACTTTGTACATTTTACTTTATTACTTTCTACTATGTTCTACTTACCTACCATTCCTTTAGCAAAAGGAAACCACAAATGCCAGGAGTTCAAAAATCACACACACACACACACACACCACACACACTTATACATATATATATATATTTATATATAGAACTTACATCTGAGAAAAGGAATTGCATGAGATTTTATTTTTTTATTCTTATGTTTTCAAAAATTTCTAGATTTAACTCATGCTATATGAATAACAAGTTCTTTTTATCCAATAGGCAGCCACTTACCCACCAGCATTTATCAAATAGTTTATCACACCCCTCCAATAGCAACTTGATTTGTCATCTAAGTCATATAATACATTTTTGTTGGTTAATTTTCTGTGTAAACTTGAATTCACCACAGGGTGCCAAGATATTTGAACAATCATTATTCTGGGTGTTTCTATGAGGATATTTTAGGAGAAGATTAACATTTAACTCAGTAGACTGAAAAAAGCATATTGTTTTCCTTCATATGAGCTGGCCTCATTCAATCAGATGAAGGCTTGAGTAAGATAAAAATCTGACCTTCCCCCATGTAAGAGAGAATTCTTTCCTGCTTGTTTCCTTCAATCAGGAGGATCAGTTTTTTTTTTTGCCTGATTTTAGACTCAAACTGAAACACTGGCTCTTGCTGTAAGAATAGAAATAGGTTAGCATAAGCATAGCCATCTTAAAGGCCTAGAAGCCATTTTCTGAGTATGTGACTTAAAAAAAAACAAACAAACCTGGGCCTGGGTAAGGCCTTGAAAAACAAGTTAATCATGAGCACTGGGTGGTGGCCAGCTGTGACCCTTGGTCAGCTAACCTTGGTCAGTTAACCTTACATACCAAGCTTATCGTGCAGAACCTCCCTAACCATTGAGGAGTAGTCTTATCCTGCCCTTGCTTAACCCCAGGATGTATGTCTTGCAAGAATAATGTATAGTTGTGGAAAATTACTATGAGTTAAGTGCTTTGAAAATGCTATATAAACCCTTGGCTCTGAGTGCTCGGGGTCCTTGTTGAGACCCGCTGTGTCGGGCTGACGCTTGGACCCCAGCTAGCTGGCTGAATAAAGACTTTGCTTGAATTTACATCTCTATGCCTGTGTAGTTTGTTCTCTGGAGAAGCCTCGGAAGCCCAGACCCTAACATTGCTAGGGCTCAAGCAAGGCAGATTCTAGAAAGGAACTGTAACATTGGCTCTCCTTGTTCTCATACCTTCAGACTCAGCCTAGAAATAAAACATAGGCTCTCTTGGATGGGTCTCCAGCTTACCAATGCAGCCTATAAATCTTGTAACTTCTCACTCTCCATAATCATGTGAAGCAATTTATAATGATAAATCTCTCCTCTTCCCTCTCAGTTTATACACCCATGTACACACACACACTAGTTCTGTTTCTACAAAGAGTGATTCTAAAGGAACTGAATTTTAATGATAACTTTTCTAAATTAGATCTGGTGTTTCTGGAATTGGCTTCCTAGTCAGATTTAGATTAGAATTCAAGACACTAATGACTGTTCAGTAGTACAAAGAACATTGATAGTCCATGGTGTAATCTAACAACAGATATATGCAAAGTATCACCATTAGACACTCTGAATCAAGCACTTATAATAAACAAGGATCTGAGTGACTCTGTGCATGTTGCTTCTGAATAGCTTTGTAAACTAATGAATATGAGATTGGCTTGTCCCTAATGTTGCTGGGAAAGTGGGGAAATAAAATGATGTGCTCAGGGAATTGAATTCCCAGTTGATGTGCTGCATAGATAACCTGAAAGCTTCTACTTGTACCCAGAAGGGGACCCTTATGTCCCACAGCTGCAGGAATGTTATTATTGAAAATCAAACCCAACATTCTTTCTTATTATTGACTAAACTTCAATACAAGTTAAACTCCCAGCTTCATAAGGTTTTGACTATTGAAGTAAGGACATTGATTAAGAAGGAATGGAATCCTGAAAGTTGGAAAGGGTATGTGTGGGAAGGCCCTAAATTCTGAAGAATTCTCTTTGCCAGTGTAAGTCACCTTTTTAACCCCATGTAAGGATTAATGCTTCATTGCCTGTGGAAACTGTAATGGCATCCACTGAGGCAGTTGCCTTGTAAGACAATGCTAATTATTTTTAAGACCCTCCCAACAATCCCTGCTGGCTTCCAAACCTCTAACAAGAATCAAGTAACAGCATATCCCTAAAAGTGAGGTATCCATTAGTATACTCCTAAGTATAATACATGAGACAGTATGCTATATTTTAAAAGAACTTCATGAATTTTCTAATTTACATAGAACTAAGTCCAGGGACTATGTGTGGGAATGGATATTAATGGTGAGGAATAGTTGTGGAAGGAATCTAAAGTTATATCATTCACTTATAAAGCAAGTATGTTGAAAAACAAAAGCAATAAAGTGAACTAAAACTACAGTAATCAGGTAAAGGTTGCATAAAATAAAAAGTTAAAATGTGAAATAAAAAATATAACATATGGGGGAGTAAAAATGCAAAGCTGGGAATGTTTTCAAATGTCAGTTCCTATCAACTTAAAACTGGATGTCATATACATAAGATGTTATACGCAAATTTCACTGCAACCACAAAGCAAAACTTTGTAATAGCAAATACACAAAATAAAATGAGAATGAAATTGAAATATACACTAAAGAAATCCATCTTAAATAGGGAAGATAGAAGATAGGAACAGACAGAAAAGAACTACAAAAAAAGCTAGAAAACAATGAACAAATATTAGTAAGTACATACCCATAATTAATTAGTTTAAATGTAAATAGACTAAATTTTATAGTTGAAAGATATAAAATGGTTGAATGGACAAAAAAACAAGGCCCATCTATATGTTGCCTATAAGAGACTCACTTTAGAACTAAGGACACACACAGACTGAAAGTGAAGAGATGGAGAAAGATGTTCCATATAAACTGTAATGAAAAGAAAGCTGGTGTAGCTATACTCATATTGGACAAAATAGACTTTAAATTAAAAAGTACAATAAAAAACAAAGAAAGGCATTACATAATGATAAAAGTGTCAATCCATTAAGAAACTATAACATTTATAAATACATATGCACCCAACACAGGAGTACCACAATATATATGGCAAATATTAACAGACACAAAAGGAGTAATTAACAGCAATATGATAATAGAGGGGACTTTAACACCCCACTTACATTATGGACAGATTATCCAGGCAGAAAATCAATGAAGATACATTGGCATTAAGTTACACATTAGACCAGATGAATTTAAGAGATATATAAAGAACATTTCATCCAAAATCAGCAGAACGTACATTATTCTCAACTTTGCATAGTACATTCTCCAGGATAGACCACATGTTAGGCAACAACATGTCTCAGTAAATTTAATAAGATTGAAATCATATCAAGCATCCTTTCCAACAGTAGTGTAAAACTAGAAATTACAAGAAGAAAAGTGGAAGAACCAAAAAATGTGGATATTAAACAACATGCTATTGAACAATTAATGGGTAATTGAAGAAGTCAAAGGAGAAAATTTTAAAAACCTAAAGACAAATGAAAACAGAAATAAGACATACCAAAATCTATGGGATGTAGCAAAAATGGTTCTATGAGGGAAGTTCCTAGCAATACAGGACCTCATCAGGAAACAAGAAAAATCTCAAGAAAGCAATCTAACTTTACATCCAAAGGAACTAGAAAAGCCAAATGTTAGCAGAAGGAAGAAAATATTGAAGGTTAGAACAGAGATAAATGAAAGAGGCAAAAAAAAAAAGAAAATATTAATGAATCCAAAAACTGCTTCTTTGAAAAAATAAACAAATTGACAAACCTTTAGCTAAACTAATCAAGAAGGAAAAAGGGAAAAAGGCACAAATGAATAAACTCAGAAATAACAGTGGAAAACCTACAGTACAGTTACATTTTATCTGTGGTTTTGCTTTCCATGGTTTCATTTATTTGCAGTTATCTGGTTCAGAAGCAGATGATCCTTCTTCTAATCTATCTTCAGGTCAGTAGTAGCTTAACACTATGTCACAATGCCTATATCATTCATCTCATAAGTATTTTCTCATCTTGTACCATCAAAGTACAATAAGATATTTTGAGAAAGAGACCAATTTATATAACTTTTATTATAGTACATTATTATGATTGCTCTATTTTATTATCATTAATCTCTTACTGTGCTTATCCTATAAATTAAACTTTACTATAGATATGTTTATATAGGAAAAATCATAATATATATAGGTTTGACACTATCTGAAGTTTCAAGTATCTTCTGGGGGTCTTGGAATGTATCCTCTGCAGATAAGAGGGATTACCCTATGACTGACATCACAGAAATACAAAGGATCATAAAAAACTACTATAAACAATTATATGTCAACAAATTAGACAATGTAGAGGAAATGGATAAATTCCTGGAAACACAAAATCTTCTAAGACTGAATCATGAAGAAAGAGAAAATTTGAGTAGACTACTTTCTAGTAAGGAAATTGAATTAGTAATCAAAACCCTTCTAACAAAATCCAGGACCAGACAGCTTCACTGGTGAATTCTACCCAACATTTAAAATAGATTTAATACCTTACCTTCTCAAATTCTTTCAAAAAATTGAATAGGGGGGAATGCATCCAAACTTATTTAATAAGGCCAGCACTACCTGAGGCCAAAACCAGACATGGGCACCAAAACTAAAAAAAAAATATTATTAATATCCCTGGTGAACAGAGATGCAAATCTTCAACAAAATATTAGCAAACCAAATTTAATTATAAATCAAAAATATAATACACCATAATGAAGTGGGATTTATCCCAGGGATGCAAAAATGGTTCACCTTCCACAAATCAATGAATATCATATACCACATTAAAAAAATGAAATATTAAAATCATATGATCATCTCAATCAATGCAGAAAAAGCATTTGACAAAATTCAACATCCATGTATGATAAAAAATAACACTCAACAAAGTAGTTATACAGGGAATATGCCTTGAAATACTATAACAAACCCACACTTAATATCAGACTCAGTGGTGAAAACCTAAAAGCTTTTCTTCTAAGATCAGGAAAAAGAGAAGGATGTCTACTCTCACAAAGTTTTCTTCAACATAGCTTTGGAAGTCTTAGCCACAACAATAAGGCAAGAAAAGGAAATAAAATGCATCTGGATTGACAAGAAGTAAAATTGTTACTATTTGCAGATGGTGTGATATTATATATAGAAAATCTTAAAGTCTCCACCAAAAAAATTGTTAGAATTAATAAATGAATTCAGTAAAGCTGGATACAAAATCAACCTACAGAAATTTGTAGCATTTATAAAAATGAGCTATCAGAAAGAGAATTAAGAAAGCAATCCCATTTATAACTGTATCAAAAAGAATAAAATGCCTAGGCATAAATTTAACCAAGGAAATGAAATACCTCTATGTAAAAAAGTGTAAGACCCTGATGAAAGAAATTGAAGGAAACAGAAATATACAGATACTCTGTGCTCAGTAAGTGGAAGAATTAATACTGTTCAAAAGTCCATATTACCCAAAGCAATCTACATATTCATTGCAGTCCCTACCAAAATTCACAGAACTAGAAAAATTAATTCTATAATTTGTACAGATCCACAAAAGATCCTGAATAGCCAAACCAATCTTGAGAAAGAAGAACAAAGCTGGAAGAATCATGCTTCCTGATTTCAAACTATAATACAAAGCTATAGTAATCAAAACAGTATGTTATTGGCATAAAAACAGACACATATATCAATGGAACAGAATTTAGAGCCTGGAAATAAATCCAGACATATATGGAAAATTAATTTGTGACAAAGGAGCCAGAAACATACAATGGAAGTGACAGTCTCTTTAATGAATAGTTCCGGGAAAACTGGACAGCCACATGCAAGATAATGAAACTAGACAACTATCTTCCATAACACATAAAAGTTAACTCAAAATGGATTAAAGACTTGAATATAAGACCTGAAACCATAAAATTCCTATCAGACAACATAGGTGGCAAGCTCCTTGTCAGTCAGCAATGAGTTTGTGGATCTGCTGCCAAAGGCAAGGGAAACAAATGTAAAAATAAATAGGACCACATTAAAGATTCTGCACAGCAAAGGAAACCATCATGAAAATGAAGAGGCAACTCAATGAATAGTAGAAGATATTTTCAAATCACAAGAAAATAAATTTTTGTTTTTAAGCCCCTTGGTCTGTGGCATTTTGTTATGGCAGCCCTAGAAAACCAATACAATGACTAAACGCTTGACTCTTATTTTATTCTTGGCCTGTTCCTTTGATTGTCTACTTTGACACCTGACAACCTAGCTCTCTAGCAGGTATGAGCTTTTGAGATTCTCTAATAGAGACTGAGGTAAATAAGCCTTTATTGACAGGTTTTATGTTTATTTGGGTAGGAAATTGGGGTATTTTTATGTTCATTGTAACTATAGATATGACAGGCTCAGTTTTCTCTAGTGTGCTTATTTTTGTCTCCCCTGTTTTCTTTGTGTTTCCCCAGAAATTCCTTCTTAAATAAAGTCTATGTCTTGCAGTTCTTTCATCTGTAATCCACTTTTCCTATACTGGAACCCTGTGATGTGCTGCTAACTGATGAGGACAGGGAAGACTCTATAGTCTTATAATTAAATCTCAAGCTTTTAGTTGATTCCAACCCCTGGGATATCTACATACTTAAAAGTTTTTAAGACTATTTTTCTTCCCTTATGTGAGTTAGGATGTCTAGGATGGATTGGAGTTATCTAATAGCCCTTCTCCTAGATCAGATTAGACTTTGATAAAGTAGTTTCCCTTGAGGGTGAGCCTTTTCTATATTCTATGAGTATATTTCTAAATGATTAAGTTCATTTCCACCCTCCATAAAGCATGAAGGAATTTTTCTGATATGCACCATGAGAAATTGGTGAGAGTCCTGATAGTAAAACTCACAAAAAGGGGACAAACTGGGCCATCAGGAGTTTTAAACTCTCAAACTAATCCACACCCATTCTCCAGTTATGTGTCAATTACCACTTAATTATTCCTATTAGTTACTCGTCCCAACGGTTTATGTTCCCTATAAGCTCTTATTCTCTGTATCCGATGATATCTCCAGTTTTCAGAAACTTAGGTTGCTCCATAATGTCAATTCTTTGGTAAATATAACTTCTTAGATATTATTGACTTTCTGTTTATTTAGTGTTTTTCTAGTGACAACTTCCATGTTCTATGTATTAGAGAAGAAACCATAATTCTCTCTCTCCTTCCTCTTTAAAAGATAATTTTGCACTTCATAGAATTCTACATTTTTTTTTATTTTAAATACTTTAAATATTTTATTCCACTATCTTCTTGCTTATATGGTTTCTGGTGTAGTCCACTATAATTCTTATGCTTGTTCCTTATATGTAAGGAATTTTTTACTCTCTGCCTTATTTCTACCATATCTGAATCTGTTTCTGAGGCTTGTTTCATCTCTTCATACTGTATTTTTTTTCTGGCTTTTCAGAATGTCTTGTAATTTTGGTTGAAAACTAGAAATACTGAGTAATAGTAACTGGGTTAAACAGGACTTTGGTGCTACAATTTATATTAATCTTGCTAGAAGATGGTCCTTTTTAAATATCTTGTAGCTTTTGTGCCAGAGAGTTCAAATTAGTCTAGTTTCCTTGTTTTTGCCTTTCCTTTTAATTTTGGCCATCCTTAAGTATTCCTGCTCAGATGGGGTCTGTCTGGCAACCCTTTAAGCTATAGTCCACTACTATTACAATAGAGCCTTTTTGATATGTTGATAAGATATTGAAGAATGGGATTATTATATAGTCTTCCAAGTAAATGTCAGTCTATTAGTGGGCCTGTATCACTGCCCTGTGTTGTTCACAAGTGTTCTTGTATAGCTCCCTCCTTCTCCTTAGGTGAGAAATGGAAGCCAAAAGGAGTTGGAAGGAGGGTAATGACCTTTCCAATTCATCTGGGATAAGGCTATCACTAAGTATTTGGCCCTGGAGGATAGTCCTGTGTTATAGAGAAGACACTGGGCATATATAACAAAGGACAACTCTTTTCTTCTCCTTGGCAAAGCCATGAAGGGATATTTCTCAGATTTAATCATAAGAACCTGACAGGATACTTGGAGGTAAAGCCCAAAAATGTGTGAGGGCCCCCTAACACTGAGGTCTTCAGGAGTTTCTCATTCTCAGTCTAGTTCACACTGAGCCTACATCACTTTGTCAAAATTACCATTTAAATGTATTTACCAGTTTATGGATCATGAAGTTTCTGTTCCAGGTAAGAAGTTTGTGATTCTAAATTCACTTGTTTGTCCAGGTTTCAGGGAAGTAGTTTGCCCTGCCTTCTCATTTCTCTAATGAAAAAATAAAATCTTTGAATTTCAGTTTTTCCTTGCTGGAAACTTTTTGTTTCCAGTTTTATTCTTGTTGTAAGGAGGTAAATGATTGCTTCCAAACTGTTTACATGTTGAAGGTGAAACTGAAAGTATCATATACATTTTTTATAATACTTTTACATTCTACAGACTTCTAGAGACAGGTTTTTATTATTACTCAATACTTTAAAGGTGTTGCTACACTGAATTATTACTTACATGGTTTCTGCTGATAAATCTAGTCTTCATTATCTTTATTCTTCTATATAGAGTATGTCATTTTATCTTGCTGCTATAAAAAATATTTTCTTTGCCAATGGTCTTTAGAATATCAATTATGGTCTGACTTCATGTAGGTTTCTTCATGTTCTGGTGTTTGTGATTCATTGAATTTCTTGGATTTGTGGTTTTATAGCTGTCATCAAATTTAGATAGTTATCAGCAATTATTTCTTCAAATATATATTCTGTCTCTCCCTCTCTGCCCTCTTTATTGCTCCAGCTAGACACATATTTTGAGCTATTTGAAGTTATCTCTCACCTCATTGTGTTTTTATCATTTGATTTTGACTATTTTTGCTCTCTGTGTTTCATCTGATCACTATCTTAAAATCCACTAATATTCATCACTGCAATGTTTAATATGCCATTAATCCTATCCATTTTATTTTTTATTTTAAATGTTGTTTGCATCTCTGGAAATTCATCTAGAGATTGGAACTCTGAATATTAAGCTTGGGCAATTTGAGGTCTCACCTTGCTTGTCTCTGTGTCTATCATCTTTATCATATGATGTCCCTCATCTTGAAAACCATGATTCAACATATTTTACTTGCCTTTGTTATTAGTTTTATTTAGTATGGATAGTAAATCTGGTCTCTTTTATTCCATCTTGTCCAAAATTAAAAATTATTGTTGACATCTTAATTTTAATTATTGTGCTTTCAGTCTTATATTTCCCCATTTGATTCCTTATGTAACTTCTTAAAAATATTAATCACACTTATTTTAAAGTGTTTTCTATGGCTAGTTCCCAAAATGGCTTTCAATGATTCTTCCTGGCATTCACATATTTCTGTAGCTCCTCCAACATAGAAAAGTGGCTGATAAGCTAACCAACAGCATAATTTAGAAATCATTGTGTTTGACTTCTAATGCTCAGCCTTCGTCTATTTCATATGACACATTTAGGGTAAATGTAGTTGCCATGATGTAAAGACACTCACACAATCTATGGAGAGGTTCATGAGGTGAGGTTATGCAGTCTCTGCCAGATCTAGCACTAACTAACAAGCATGTGAGTGAGCCACCCTGAAAAGAGATCATTAGTCTCAGTCAAATCTTAAGATGATAACAGCCCTGGCTAAAATCTTGACTTAAAACTCATGACCTTGGCAAAAACCTTCCAATTAGCCAATTCCCAGATTTCTGTCCCATCAAGATTGTGCAAGATACTAAATTTCTTTTTTTAATAGTCTGCTACATTCTTGGGGTGATTTGTTATGCAGAAATAATAACATATTTATCAGTATTTCAGTCTCATATGGGTTTTCTTCTGTTTTTGAGTTATTTTTTCTTTCTTGTCTTCTCAGAATGAATAGATTTTGGTAATATCTTGAGAGTCTGTATGGTTTTATTTTCTTCCATATATGTTTTTTTTTGTTTCTGGCTCATAAGCAGGGTTAAATAGATCACTAATCAGAATTTGAAATGATTCAAAGTTGTACTTTAATCTTTTTGAGTTATTCTATTTCTGTGTCATCCCTACATCCAGAGCGCAGCCTGGGAAATCACAGCTGAAAGTGTGAGATGTTTACTAAAGCTTATCCAGCTTGGTAAACCCTGAACTCATTTTTTGTTATAATAGTTCCATAAGACTTCAAGGGACTCTGTTTCGCTTTTCTGATTCTCACTTATGAATTAGCATATGCCTTGAGGGGAGAAATCAAGGCTGAGTGCTAGGCAATATATTTGTTTTCTCTTTACTCTGGCACCTTGTCATGTCAATTTTTTTGAGTGTGGCATCTCTTCTATTCACTGATATAAAGTATTTCTTTATCATGCCCATATTTTCTGGTCAGTCTCATCAGGAAGTTCAGTCTGTTGCAAACTAATCTATTATTATAGAAATAAGAAATATTTTCATTTATGTTTAGTCTTTATATTTTGTTTTTAAAAGTTGGTACCATGTAATCTGTTGCCTTTGGATTCAGGTGTGTAATCTTTCAGTAATTTGATAGTTTATAATCTTGTCTCATAATTATCTTTATGATGCAGGTATTCTCTAGGTTGATTGTGGCAATAATTACACGAATCAGTCAGAATTTACAGAAATGTGCACCTCAGAAGGGTTAATTTTAATATATATAAATATGAACCAATAAACCTTACTTTAAAAAAATAATAAAATTCAATATGGATGGAAAATATGTATTGTAGTATCATATTTATAGTATAATATTTTTGTTTATAAAAAATCTTACCTTTTGGTATTTGTATATACAGATAAAAAATATGAAAAAATATGTCAAACACACCTTGGGCTCAAATAGTAATTATGAAAAGTGAAAATGTGACTGAACATTTAAAAATTATATATGTACACTTCTAAATATTTTTATAATAAGTACTACATTACATTGATTTGACCAACATAATGTTCAAATGACACTGTCCTCATTTTAGGCCTAAACCTTACCAAAATCCTGGTAGCTTCTGGTTTTGCATTCTTGGATCCCAGTCACTATGCTGTAGAATGTCCAGAAAAGATAAGTGAATGAATAGAGTCTACAAGAGAGAAGTTCTGTACATTTCAAAAGTATCTTGGAGTTTCTAGCTTCATTAGAGTTCCCAGCTGAATGCAGATACATGGACAAATACAGCCAATATTTTGGAAATAGAAAAGCCCGTGAACTGACTCTTATCTTAATTCTTAATCCACAAAATTATCAGAAATAATAACTTGTCATATTTTAAGATAATATATGACCTCATGGCACTTGCTTTTTTATGGGTTTTATGCATTTTATAGAGAGAAATAAGAAAAATATATTACAATTTTCATATAGCAGTGAGTTTAAAGGAAAAGTATTAATGTTGGGCAAAGGCTTAGAAATGTGAGAGGAGCACAATTTTAAGTATAACAGCCAGAGAAAGCCTCAATAAGAAGGTGGCTTTGAATCAAGACTTGAAATAAGTGAGAAAGTGAGTTATGTTGATCTATGGAAGTGCATTGTTTCATATGTTACTAAAAGGACTTTGGTTTTACTCTAATATTGGGATGTGATGGAGAATTTTGAGCAGAGGTATGGCATAATTCAGTTTAGTGTAATCAGCTCTTTTCTTCAAAGTCTTTAAGGAACTCAGGATTCTTATATCTCCTTCAGCACTGGCATCATCAACATCACCAAAGTTGGGTAACTGCCATAGTACGACTTTATGCAGCAAGTGGTAATCAAACTTGACTGCAAGAAAGGTTAGATAGTCATGTAACCAGCATCAGTTCTATTACTGTGAAAGAAAGGGAGGGCAACTAGCAATCTTTTCCATAAGAACCATTAATGCATACATGGCAACTTATGCCACAATACCGCATGAAATCAACAAGGGAGTCAGTGTGAGATCCATGAAGATAATATAAGGGAGATCATATCAGTAAGATTCTACATCCCGGTGATCATCAAAGTGTGATGAATCACTGACATGGATTCTTAATAACATCCTGAAAAAGAATAGATGGTATAAATTGATACTTTTTTGATACTTGTCACAAATATACCACCTCCTTATAATAACGGTATTATGGTAAATCTACTGTATGGAAATCAAGAGCACATTAAGCAGGGATAGCTCATATTTGGATTTTTTTAGTTCCACCATGGGTGGGTGATGGGTATGTAATGTTCAGGTGAGCTTTGAATAGAGAATTTAGAGTAAGATAATATGAGTACTAAATTAAAGAACTTGCATGAAACTTTGGAGTGCAGGAAGACCTTGGAATCATATCTTTCTATGTTACCTATTGGTCTGATAACAACCTTGGAAATAAACCATGGTGTTCTTTAATCCATACCGCCTCACCTATTATTCTCCAGACTGGAAAGCTCTGAGGAATAGCTAAGCTCATTCCCTTGATGGCTATAATGAAATTACAATTATAAAATTAATTAGGTGATTTATAATTGTGCATGCCTGTTGATGTAATTGTTCTCTGCACTTGCTGTGAATAAAAATGAACAAGACTGAAAGTCTAAGACAGGAAGTGAGGGGGCAGATCAACATATTTTCCTCTTAAGCAGAGCAGACGGTACCTCTTTATCTTCCATTAGCAATTTTCGTGGAAATCTGGGTTTATTTCACTCTCAGACTTGCTTGTTTTTTAGATCTCAACACTTACACTAGGATCCTTTCACTTTGGAGAGCAATTTTGGCTGTTCACTTGTACACCAAAGCCATGGCTGGGAGCTACCCTGTAGCAAAGCAGTGGAACCTTCTGGGTCTAGCTGTTCTAAACAGTTTTTAAAATTATTTTGATAATTGCTCCATTTATTACTCTTAATTTTTTATTTGTTTACTCTAAGCATGGAGCTTATTAGGGGTTTATTTGAAAATAATTACTATTCTAACATTTTGGGTTATTTTTCTTGGTCCTTTTCTCAATAAATTTTGTGCCATCTCCTTTGTATCTTCTAAGAATCTCTCCAAAATTTGATCTGCAAAAGACATTCTTTCCGGTTCCTAAGGACTGTTATGTTTTATTAATTGTTTTAAATATATTTTTTATCATAATGAAGGGGAGTGTTGAGAGATTAAGCATCAAAGCATCACTAGATTTGGATCTTGGGTCTACCATTTAATAAATTGTGATCTTTGGAAAATTATTTAATTATTTTATGTCTCAGTTTCTTCAGTTCTAGAACATGATAATATTCACTCTTTCAGGAGCATGATTTTGAGGATTATGTGAGATAAGTAGCCTTATCCCTAGTATGTAATAAGTATTCACTACATGCACTGTGGTAGGAAACTAAGGAGGCAAAGTTTCTTTCTGTTGGGGCTTCAGGAATGTAAAAGAATCACAAGGTGCTTGGGTTCTTGAGATTGAAACAATATAACAATGTATCCCGCACCCCACCCACCCCACAGCCGCACGGGGACTCAGTAGTATGGAACTTTCTGATCATAGTTACGGAAGTCCATTAGTTTATAATAAGGTATCCAGGTAACCTTTACAGAGATAGATTAAAATAAAACTAGAGTCCTTAATACACCTATAGTGACCTAATAGCTCCCACTGCAATGGTTCCTGGGTGGTATCTCCCCCATAACCTTGTAGTGAATGTATAAAAGGCATGCGCCTGCTGCCCTCGGGGTTCAGCCTTTGGATAGGAATCCACTGAGCCAATGCCGGCACTAATAAATGCTGCTCACCAAATGTCCCAGTGTCCCTACTCCTTGTTCATAGTTCCCGTGGTTTCTTCAACAGTACGTCATTGTTTATTTTTATTATTAAGATTTATACTACAGATAAGTCTTCTTTAAAAAAAAGCCAGAAACTAGCTTATTTTCTACTCTGTTTTTTGTAAATTTGTTAGTGTGCCAGTAAGGAAGTTCAAAAATCAATTTGCTAACATATGTAGATGAATTAGAAATATGTAGAAAGAAACTGTGTAGATGACTACTTCAGATAGGTCTGCTGAACTTGCTGTGTCATGAGAGTAGTTAAATAAAGGATATTAAAAACAGATTACTTGTTATGTACAACCATCTGAAGCCAAAAATCAACTTATTGGAAACACACACACACACACACACACACACACACACATCAGAAGAAATTGGCCAAAATTGCAGTTTGAGACCAAATGAAATTATAATTGTGCTAAGGTCAGAAATATCAAAACCTGCAGCTCTGTCCCAAGCTATCTATTGAGCTACAAACAAGCAGTTGGTTGAAAAATATTTGTATATTACTATTAAAACAAAAGAGGTCTTATCAGTTTTTTAATCTTTTTTCTCTTCAGACATTATTATTTCATAATTTCACAATTAACTTATTTTTTATTGAAGTATAGTTGATATACAATCTTATATTGGTTTCAAGTATACAACACAGTGGTCCCACAGTTACTCCTTGACCTTGTTTATGGTGGAAAAACCTGAGTTCAATCTTACATTTTATCTCATATTTATTATAATAAAAACACAGTTTATAATAAAATACTCAATGTTCTTGCCTTCATCATGAGATTAATAGCTAGGATAAATTTGTGTGTAGGTCTGTGTGTGCATAGGCATTATTCAGATTTGTATCAGTGTGTATTTGAAAAGTATATATATCCTTTTTTCTCCATAGAAAATAGGTTTATTACTTTTCATGCATTCTGAGGACTATTGTTAGGATATTAATAAAGTCTAGACACATGACCACCATACACTAATTTTTTTTTTGTTTCCAAACACTTATTTTATTAAACAGGGACTGAGGAGATAAAGTGTTTTAATAAAACCACAGCATGCTTTGTCAACTTAACTCTTTTTTTCATTGTTTCCCTTTATACATTCTAACCTATGTAGCCTTCATTTGTGATGCTGTCTTCATTTAAATTATTTCTAAGGGAACATTTTTATTGTAGCAAAAAATCATAAACTCAGTCAAAGATATGTAGATAGATTAAAATAAAAGGTATGGTCATAAAGAAGAGGGTAAATCTCATCAAGGTGTGTTTTTACAACATGGCAATCCTCTTTTAAGCAAACTAACTTTCAGTTTCAACTTCATGTTAATAATTATCTACACACAAACATCACAACGTAAGGTAAAGTCTTCAAACTACAGTATGCTACACAATTCATTCTCCTTGGCTTAGACATTATTTATCTAGATGTGTGGTTCAACAGGATATAACAGTTTATAGTTTTATGAACAAGAGGAGTCCTTCTGTGGGCTCCAAGAATGCATGAGGAAGAAATGTAAGATAGGTACTATCTTATTCCTATAGGATGAACTTTTCTATTACCTTTATAAGGCAAATTAGTATTTTAGGCCATCTTGCTGTATTTGATATATAAAAATAAAATGTTTGGTTCAAATCTTTTGGGATATATATGATTGTGCTGATTTTTATAAATGAGTAAGAATATATGTATCAGTTATCTACAAGTGTTTATTAAGCATTGCTTGTGAGCTACCATAGTAGTGGTTACCACACGAAAGTTTCAATTTATTCTCCTAACTGAACTTTCAGTAATATTGAAGAACAACTCAGTGACAAATTTCTAAAATTATACAGACACACACACACACATACACATATATACAGGTATATGTATATATATGTATACTATTAAGCTGCCTCATATAATTCTGCTGTTCAAGCATTTTAAATGTTGTCTTGTTTAAAGTACTATTTTAAGTATCCAGAACTCAGCTATTTTTCAAAGATATCTACTTGGAACAAAAATGAGAATTTAAAAGCAAGATATAAACACAATAAAAGAGAATAACATGATTGAACAACAAAAAATTATGTTGCAAAGTCTAAAACTCATACACTTTGATTATAGAAGAAGGTTTCTTCTATAATAGAGCATGATTTTTCTCAAGACCATTTGATAAGTTTTAAATTTTCATTGTATGGAACTTACTTGAATCTTGATTAGACAATACAATTTGTAATAATAGAGGAAATCAAATATTATCCAGGTCTGAGATAATTTTCAAAATTTTTCTTAATGTTGTGGAGCTTGGTATGTGACTTTTTAATCTTATCTATTAGAAATATAGTGAAAATTTATGGTTGAAATGATATATCCATAACTGCCTTGGTTTGCTTAAATTTGATTAAATAAATAAATTTAATCAAATAAGACTAAATTTATTCCAAAGTATTTGTTTGAAGGTATTCTAAACAGGATTATTTTTCTTTCTTTGCTTTTTGTATTGTTCATTTCTGTATATGAAAATGCAACTGATTTTTGTATCTTAATTTTATATCATGAAACTTTTCTGAATTTTCCTATTATCTTTTATAGATATTTTGGAGATTCTTCGAGATTATATACATATGCATGTATATATAGTTTATATCTGCGGAAAAGGCATACAAAAAAGACGAAGCCAGTAATATTGAGCATCTCTAGTATCCAGATTATAGCCTTGAAATACAATTTTTCATTAAATGAAATCAGGATTTTGTTTTTGAGAAATGACTGAAACAAGGGCTTGGATGGGATATATATGATATTCTTAGAATATCTAGTCTAAAGACATAATGAGTGATAGGTATATACAAAAGAATGAAGTTGGACTCTTATCTCGCCATATATCAAATTAAACTCAAAATGAAAAAAGGGTTAAATGTACGAGCTAAAACTTTACAATACTTAGAAGAAAACGGGATTTTTGGATTTTTCAAATGGTTCCTAGATATGACACCAAAAGCACAAGTAATAAAAGAGGAAGCAGAAATATTATACTTCATCAAAATTTAAAACTTTTGTGCTTCAAAAATCACTATAGAAGAGGTGAAAAGACAATGCATATTTGCATTGCAAATCATCTATTTGTAAGAAATATTTGCAAATTATATATTTGAAAAGTGACTTGTATATAGAATATATAAAAGAACTCTTACAACTTAATAAAAAAAAGAAAAATGACTCAGTTTTAAAAAATGGACAAAGGACCTGAATAGATATTTCTCTAAAATGATCAGTGTACCCATGAACAATGTTCAACATCATTGGTCATCAATAAAATGCAAATCAAAATCACAATGAGATACAATTTCACTTGTATTACAATGCAGACAATTAAAAAAATAACACCCAAAACCAAAAATAACAAGTGTGCTTAAAGATCTGAAGAAATTGGCACACTTATACACTGCTGGTGGGAATGTAAAATGGTTCAACTGCTTTGAAAAACACTTTAAGTGGATGAATTTTCTGACATGTAAATCATATCTCAATAAAGCTGTTAAAACCAGATGTTGAGAAAGCTATCAAAAACTTCTAGAATTATTTCAGACTCAGCATCAAATTTAGTCTCCCACTTGCCAAACATAAATAGATCATTAAGATAAAGTATTATAATATGATGGCTGGATATGTCAATGCAAAAATAAATTCCATATTGAACATAGACTTAATCATGGAGGCCAACAGTGAATTACCTAGAAAATAATATAGGAGAAGATCTGGATTAAATAGTGATAGGAGAAAAACTATTTACATTACATGGAAAGCCCTAAATATAAGTGAAAAAAATTGATAAATTGTAATGTATTGAAATTAAGATCCTCTAGTCATCACAGGACCCAAGAAAGTGAAAATGTAAACAAAGATATTTGCAGCATATATAACTGAAAAAGCCTAGAATTCAGTATATATATATATATACATATATATGTCAAAGAAGTTTATGAATCTATAAAAAAAGTAGTCCAACATAAAAAGGAGGCATGAATAATCTCCTCATGAATGAGGATATTCTAATAAACATATGATATATCATCAATTTCATTTAAATTAGAGAAATATAAAATAAAAGTACATTGAGATATTATTACGATGTGTTCCAGGATCCCCAGTGGGTGTCTGAAATCATGAATAGTACTAAACCCTATGTATACTTTGTTTTTCTTATATATGCATACATATGGCAAAGTTTAATTTATAAATTAGTACAGTGAAAGATTAACAACAATAACAAAGTAAAACAATTATAGTAATATACTACAATAATGCTATGTTAATGTGGTCTTTTTTTTTAAGTATCTTATGGTACTGTACTTACCCTTCTTGTGATTATCTGAGATGATAAATAGTCTATGTGTTAAGATGAAGTGTAGTGAATGACACAGGCATTGTGACGTGCTGTTAGGCTACTGTTTACCATCTGATGATATGTCAGAAGGAGGATCATCTGCTTCCAGACAGCAGTTGATCATGGGTAATTGAAACCATGGAAAGTGAAACCACAGAAAAGTGGGGACCACTGTGTATTCTTGCCATAACAGCTGAAATTAAAAAACAAAGAAGCTATCAGAGTATTGAAAATGTGGAGCAAAGAGAACTCTCATATACTGTGGTGAGAATTTAAACTGATATAGATGTGTTGGGAAAGTTTATAATCACCTGCTAACATTGATGAGATCTATGGTGTATGGCAGCAATTTCAATTGGCAGAAAGAGATGTACACTAGAATGTTCTTACCGGCTTTTAATAATAACCAAAAATTGTAAAAAAAACACCGAATATCCATAAACAAAAATTGTGGTATACACATGGATATAATTACTACACTTACAAGCAGAGGCATGAACAAAGCTCACATATAAAATATTGAGAGAAACAAATGAGATACTAATTACATGCTGTATGATTGCATTTACATTAAGTGTAAAATACAGTGAAAACTAAATCATATGTTGTAAAACAGATGTTTTGCTGTTAAGAGTAAGGATACTCAAAGATATATTCACCATAACAGGCAGGATTTTCATTCCCCATGAAGTAATTTTTTTCTGGCAGGAGGGAGCATAAGGGTTGTGAGAAAACACAAGTGGGGCTTCTTAGTATTGGCAATAGTTTAATTTTCTGACTTATTTTGTGGTTTCACATGTACTGATGAAATAAGTCAGTGAACTATATATTATAGTTTTTAATGTGTTGTGTGTTATGTAATAATAGATTAAAATAAAACAATTAAGTACAAAACAAATAAAATACATGCAATATTTTTTCTTCAGGACTTCCTTTTAACATGACAGAGAAAAACATAGCTATTTGACCTATTAATCATATGTCTTTTTATAATATGTTGGCCATTAATAGAGCATTGGGATTGAAATGCCTACAAAAGTTTAGGGAAGAGGAATGACTACAGGGCAAAAATACAAATGATGCATCTAAATATCCAGATACCTAAATGTCTCATAATACTTTGGATTCATGAGTAATATATTAAAAATAAATATTTCTAATTAATGTCTGAAAAATTCTCTTTAATAGCAATATGATGTGAAATTTTGTAAACTGTCCTTTACAAGGAGATCAATTAAAATTAATTGTATGTTAATTTATAGAGGGTGAAAAACATGGGAGAAACATATTTAAACAGCAGTAGCTGATTCTGCAGTCTTTAATTTTCCCAGCAGCAGGTTAATAACTCTTCTTTCCCTTGTCATTGACAAATAATTTTTAACATATGTGTTTAAAATTGAAACATTTCCAGAATATCTCGCCTGGCTTTGGTACATCTGCATATTAACTGGTGTTCAGAGGTGGAAAGAAGTGGGCTTTAGTTCATTTGCATCTTTCCACAGGAGTGGAGAAGTTCATCTCCATATCAATGGGTAATTACCTGGGCAACAGAGGGCCTATCTGTACCTGAGAGGTGAGGGGGAGGGCCAGTGTTGTGACTGCTTGAGCAGAAGAGAGAGATGAGCTGGACAGCAGTTTTGTAAGCAGTGAACAAGTTTTAAACTTTATTTCTCCCTTTGACTGATTTTGGTTTTTAGAGGTATTTTGTCCCGGGATTTCCTTTCCCTGGACTTAACAATTGGCGTAGTATTGGCAGAATTCCTGTGAACCCAAAATCTGTCATAATGGGTGTGACCTTTGGGATGGCCGCCCCTAGAAATGATGGGGAGAAGTGGTGCTCACACCGAGGGACATGTGTCTACACTCATGTGGTCATGGAGGTGCCACTACTGCTGCTGGCCACACTGACCCCAGCCTGAGCCTAAGGCTGTTGCTTCTGCCACTGCTGCTGCTCTTGTTGCTGGTCAGAGCCTGGCCACAATCATGGAAAAGAGCAGAGGTCCGGGTCACCTTGAAGCAACTGGCTGCTGTGTACCATGCCTTTCTGGCTACAGAGCCCATTGCCAGAACAGCTCCAACCAAGGTAGTAACCTCCCATCCCATCGCAGGGTGAGTACGAGACTGGACCCAAAGGCCACAGAGTAGAGTGGCACAGACACCTCAAAAGACAATCTGGGCCCATCAGTGTGGCTTGTCTTTCACCTTTGAAGAAGTCAGCCAAGGAGTGCCCTGCATATTGTGAAGATCAGCAAACCACCAAGAGGGGCCTAGAGCATCTCTCTGCAGCCTATGGTCAGTCGCCAGTTACTGAGAGCAATCGAGGTACCCACTTTATTGGACATGCATTGCAAGGATGGGTACAGCAATTAGGAGTAAAATGGATGCAGCCCTGGACATTTCAACACATGGATCGGCGAGGGCTGGCTCTTCTGGCACCTTGGCAAAAAGGCTTGGAAGCTGGCCTTCTGTGTATTTCTGTAACACCAGCAAGTTGGCCCCTGACAATCACAGTTATTTGCTTCTATGGTCTTTGTGTCCTGGATGCACCCCCTGGCTGCAGCTGCTGTGTGATGGCTGGAATGGACAAGCTTTGGACTTAATCTGCATGGGACTTTGAACCTAGCTAAATCTTCTGGCTTGAGAATTATGATTGTGTTGCTGTTGTCAAGAAAATAAGGTTTGAAGAGAGGCTTGACTTTGTCTAATGTTTGGTAAAAGTTTTGTGAGCAATCTAGCATGATTGTTAGGAATGAGTCAAACAAGTGTAGAAACGTATTTTTGTGCTTAGTGAGAGATTGTGCTGTAAAGGAACCTAGCTGAATCCTCTGGCTTGAGAATTATGATTGTGTTGCTGTTGTCAAGAAAATAAGGTTTAAAGAGAGGCTTGACTTTGTCTAATGTTTGGTAAAAGTTTTGTGAGCACTCTAGCATGATTGTTAGGAATGAGTAAACAGGTGTTGAAATGTATTTTGTGCTTAGTGAGATATTGTGCTGTAAAATACATTTACTTAATCTGCATAGGCTGAATCCTCTGGCTTGAGGATTATCAAGATTTTATTGCCTGTTGCTATTGCATGTTACCAGATTGGTCGAAGAGGGCGATTGAGTAAACTGTAAGGAGAGATTTCTGGAGGGGTGGATTGTGGGTAAAATTGAAACATTTCCAGAATATCTCACCTGGCTTTGGTACATCTGCATATCAACAGGCGGCCAGAGGTGGAAAGAAGTAGGCTTTAGTGCATTTGCATCTTTCCACAGGGGTGGAGAAGTTCATCTCCATATCAATGGGAAATTACCTGGCAACAGAGGGTTTATCTGTACCTGAGAGGTGAGGGGGAGGGCCTGTGTTGTGGCTGCTTGAGCAGGAGAGAGAGATGAGCCAGATGACAGTTTTGTAAACAATAAACAAGTTTTAAACTTTATTTCTCCTTTTGACTGATTTTGATTTTTAGAGGTTTTTTGCCCTGGGATTTCCTTTCCCTGAACTTACACATATTAGTCAAAATTTACAAGAATTTACAAATCTTGTGCAAATGGATTTGATTTCAATGGCAAGAATGGTTGCCCTTAAAGGAAAGTGCTTCCACTACCACACACAGGATTTCTTGGAGCATTGATAATTACTTGCAGTACTCCTTCTCAAAATTTTAGTCCATTTTTTGTTTGCAAGGAAGTCAAGATAACATTTTTCAGGCTAGTAACCCTGAACTAAGCTCATATCTAGGATGACTAGGGATGTAGGCTTCTTATTCTATCCATCAGTGACTTCTTATATCTAGTCAAAGTTTCCCTCTCTTATTTAGACAGAAATCATCTAATCACATCATTGGATATATATAAGTACTTATCATTAATTTGTTTTTCTTGGTGAATGCCTGCTCTTTTTCCTTGTTAAGTTACTGTATCTTTATGGACAGTTCAGGAAACAATCAGAAAAAGCATTTAGATATCCTTTTTAGAACTACCAATAAAATTGAAGGGAACTATTATTATAATGGATTAAAACTCTGGAGTGAAGTATTTTCCAAAGAAATATCATTTAAAAAAATTTGATGACAGCATCACAAAGAGCCAACTTAGAAAAGGGAAACCAATACAGGGCAGTGTAGTACTTAAAGGATAACAGGAGCAAGAAGTAACTATTATTATTTGGCCTCATAGCTCATGCAAGTGAAAAGTTACTAGGAGTCACTGTGGATTAGCTGTGTGGAGGGGCCTTTCTGACATAAATTGTGGTCTTTGGAATGAAAATTAAGTAAATGGATATATAGCAAAGGTAATACAGTAGGAGGAATGACCTCAGTCTTATCCTTTCAATTTCATGTTGCTGATTCTAATAGTCCAATCAAAGCGAAGCTAGAAGCAATGAAACACTTTAATGCAGTGCCTACTTGTCATCCTACCAGGGCAAAGAGAAAAGAGGATAATGGAGTGGTGTGTGTCTAAAGGGGAAAATTGAACTTATCCTATACAGAATGCATAACTGGATCTAAGAGATCACATGATGTCAGTAATTTCTTTCCATCTCTTGGTCTTCTCCTCTGCATAATTGTCTCTGTGTTGACAAAGTGATTTCCCACTAATTTTCTTCTACTAGTTTATCAACCCCTGCAGTCAAAGAGTGTCTTTTTCCAATATGCTACAACAAAAACCCCAGAGAAGGCTCTCATTGATTATGCTTAGGTCCTGTGCACATTTCTCAACCAATTACTATGATTAATGAAATATAGTGCCATGACTTTACATCCAAACACTGTAATAAGATCATGGCTAGTGCTTAGAGGAATTGGGGACAGGGTAACTCAAACAGAACTATGTATATTGAGACAGAAAGGAAATTCTTCAAAACAAAATACATGAGCTGTTAACAAATTAAGGGGAAAGGGATGTAGAGTAGGAAAAAAGAAAAAAAATATACTTTTATCTTCTAGTTTTACCCATCTTGTGCTCAGTGTGCCTCAAATAAATATTCTAGAAATAGTAAGATTAGTTTATATTTTTAATGGGGTTTGGACATTTTCAGTTTCTTATGAAAGTTCCTTAAAATGGTAATAATTTGAGGTGAAGTTTGAGAACCAGTAATATAGTTATTCACCCATGGAAATTTTAAAAAATAATTAAATTAGTGAAAGCCATATTTGTTCTCAATAATAAGCTACCCAATTTCAATCCAAGCAAAATGTTCTCATAAGGAGATTACTCTATCAACAAATAACCATGCTCATGCCCTAAGGTTAAAAGGTAACTATTAACACCTAATAAAGGGGCTGTAGTAGACGCTTTATAAAGTACAAGCCTATGAGGAGTATAGACCTGTTTGGAAATGTGGGTTTCAACATGACACACAGATTTTCTCAACTTCAGTTGTGATTTATTTCTTTCCATTTGAGTCTTTAGTTTTATTTAGCAAGTATATTTATTAAGTACTTGTTAGTACAAATGATTTTACTAGGTACTCTAGGGAGAATAATTAAGAGCATATACATATGCACATATATACATAATAGATTTAATAAAAACATTGAGAGAACCAATCAAAATTTAAGACTGATCAAAGGGGCTCCATCTTAAAGAAGTTAAAACACTCTTACCCCATAACTGAACTCTTACCCCATGACTGTACCCTTACCCTATGACTGTACTCTTACCCCATGACTGTACCCTTACCCCATGACTATACTCTTACCCCATAACTGTACCAAGAATCAGCTACTAAGAAAAACCATGTCCTGCTTCAACCAATCAGGCTCAGGCAGGAAAGAACCTTAGGAGCATTACAAAAACAGGAAAAGAGAACTTACCTTAACAATCCAATCAGCTTAGAACAAGTTAAAGGTAAACCAATTCCAGTTCTGCCTGAGAGGAAACCCCCTAACTGCCCCTCTTGAATGCATAAAAATCCTGTTGTAACATTCACAGGGGCTCCTGAACTAAGTACCACTGCATCGGGCTGGTTGGCTGCCCAAGCTTGAGCTTGTTCTGCTTTAATAAAGGCTCTTTTTTTTTTCCATGCTATCTGAGTCCTACAGTGGTTCTTGGGACTTGCCGCAATTCGGGCCTAACAACATGGTATAGGGATGTTAGTGAAGCAGATATGAATTCTTCTGTAGATATAGACAAAATAGACCTAATCTTGACATTGAGAGTGAGCTGGAAGATACATTTTATGAACTTCAAATAATAAAATGAAATAAAATAAAATAGAGTTGTAAGGCCACAAAGGAAATAAGGTCTATGCACTGCCCTCTTCTCTGGAACTGATGCTCTTGGAAGAACATTGAACTTTGCATTCTGCCAAACCATAAACATTCTGGACAAGCTTCTGCTGCCTGCAACAAAGCAGACTTTTTGCCTAACTATAGCATACACAGAATGCAGCAATTATATATAGCTAAATGTAGTTTATAATAGCTTTAGTTATTCATAATTCTTTCAAAATAATTCATGTAAGCCCTCTCAGACTTCACCTTTTTGCCTTTAAAAGCACCTAGTCCTGGGATTGCGAACTGACATTCAAGATGGCGGCATGAGAGGTGAGACAGAGAATTTCTCCCAAAACCACAGATAGTATGAAAATGTAGGTAATTGATACAACTAACCTTAAAACAACAACAAGAAAGAAGGCTGAACCCTACTGTACACAGACCTCATGGATAGAGCAGACCTCATAAAACAGGGTAACATATGAAAGCCTTAATCAGGTGGGACCCAAGCCCTTCCCCCATCCCAGCAAAATGGAGCAGGGGAGGGGAGAGCTGGACAAGGTTGTCTGGGCATGCTTTGCCCAGCTGGTTGGGAACTTTGAGGAGCTTCAGGTGCCCCATGCCCCTGGCTGCATACTCAGCTCTGAGGCCCCCCACTGTGACATGCAGCCTGCTGCGCCTTCCTCCTAGCCTGCCAAAGCCAGTCACAAACCTGCAGTCACTGTGCTGGCATCAGGAAGGCCACAGAGAGGCCCTGCCTACAACACCTAGAGACACAAAGCACAGAGGATTACACGTGTGATTGGCCCACTGGCTATGACACTGGAGACAGACACTGCAGACAGGAATCAGGAAACAGTTCTTTCCTCACCCCAGGCACCAACTGTGTGCACCTATGAACCCCAACCTCACTCTAGGGGCTGAGCACCTCCAGAGTCTGGAGCTTATGGGCACTAGTGGGCACCACACAGAAATATGAAACATTAAAAGAATATGGTTCAGACCAAAATCAAACAAACCCCAGAAAGAGGGTCAAATGAAACTGGACTCACCAATATTTCTGAAAGAGACCTCAAAATAAAAATCATAAACATGCTTATGGAGGTACAGAAAAATATTCAAGAACTCAGGAACAAATTAAGTCAGAGATTCAATCACTAAAAAACTCTGTATCTGAAATGAAACATACAATGGAGGGATTTAAAAGCAGATAAGATGTAGTAGAAGAGATGGTAAATGGAATAGAAATTAGAGAAGAGGAATACAGACAAGCTGAGGCACAAAGAGATAAAAAATCTCTAAGAATGAAAGAATATTGAGAGAATTGTGTGATGAATCCAAACAGAACAATATTCTTATTATAGGTGTACCAGAAGAAGAAGAAAGAGAAAAAAGGATAGAAAGCGTCATTGAGTAGGTAATTGCTGAAAACTTCCCCAATCTGGGGAAGGAGATAGTCTCTCAAGCCATGGAGGTACACAGATCTCCCAACACAAAGGACCCAAGGAAGACAACATCAAGATATATAATAATTAAATGGCAAAGATCAAGGATAAAGACAGACTTTTAAAAGCAACTAGAGAGACAAAAAAGATCACATACAAAGGAAAACTAATCAGGCGATCATCAGACTTCTCAACAGAAACCTATGGGCAAGAAGGGAGTGGCAAGAAATATTTAATGCAATGGAGCAGAAGGGCCTTGAACCAAGAATACTATACCTGGCAAGGTTATCATTTAAATTTGAAGGAGGGATTAAACAATTTTCAGATAACAGAAAGTCGAGATACTTTACCTCCCACAAACCACCTCTACAGTGCATTTTGGAGGGACTCATATAAATGAAAGTGTTCCTACTGCTAAATCGATGTTACCCAAGGGATGGACAAAGAGTATGGAATATGATTCATAACATACAAAGAATTGAGGAGGAAGAAAAAGGAGGAAAAAGAAAGAACCATTAGGTTATGTTTGTAATAGCACACAAAGTGAGTTAAATTAGACTGTTAGATAGTAAGGGAATTACCCTTGAACCTTTGGTAACCATGAATCTAAAGCCTGCAATGGCAATAAGTACATACTTATCAATAATCACCCTAAATGTAATCAATGGATGAATGACCAAATAAAAACAGAGATCAAGCAATATATGGAGACAAATGACAACAATGATTCAACAGCACAAAAATCTATGGGATGCAGCGAAGGCTGTGCTAAGAGGGAAATATATTCCAATACAAGCCTACCTCAGGAAAGAAGAACAATCCCAAATGAACAGTCTAAACTCACAATTAATGAACCTAGAAAAGGAAGAACAAAAGAGGCCCAAAGTCAGTAGAAAGAGGGACATAATATAGATTAAAACAGAAATAAATAAAATTGAGAAGAATAAAACAATAGAAAGAATAAATGAAAGCAGAAGCTTCTTCTTCAAGAAAATAAACAAAATAGATAAACCCCTAGCCAGACTTATCAAGAAAAAAAGAGAGTCTACACACATAAACAGAATCAGAAATGAGAAAGGAAAAATCACTACAGATACCACAGAAATACAAAGAATTATGAGAGAAAACTATGAAATATTCTATGGTAACAAACTGGATAAACTAGAAGAAATGGACAACTTTCTAGAAAAATACAACCTTCCAAGATGACCCAGAAAGAAACAGAAAATCTGAATAGACCAATTACCAGCAAAGAAATTGAATTGGTAATAAAAAAACTAACTAAGAAAAAAATGTCTGGACCAGATGGTTTCACAGCTGAATTTTATCCAACATTTAGTGAAGACCTAATACCAATCCTTCTTAAAGTTTTCCAAAGAGTAGAAAAGGAGGGAATACTCCCAAACTCATTCTATGAGGCCAACATTACTCTAATACCAAAACCAGGTAAAGAAACCACAAAAAAAGAAAATTACAGACCAATATCCCTGATGAACATAGATGCAAAAATACTCAACAAAATACTAGCAAACTAAATTCAAAAATACATCAAAAAGATCATCCATCATGATTAAGTGGGATTCATCCCAAGGATAAAAGAATGATACAACATTCAAAATTCCATCAACATCATCCACTGCATCAACAAAAAGAAGGACAAAAACCACATGATCATCTCCATAGGTGCTGAAAAAACATTTGACAAAATTCAACATCCATTCATGGTAAAAACTCTCAACAAAATAGGTATAGAGAGCAAGTACCTCAACATAATAGGCCATATATGACAAACCCACAGCCAACACTATACTTAACAGTGAGAAGCTGAAAGCTATTCCTTTAAGATCTGGAACAAGATAAGGATGCCCACTCTCCCCATTTTTATTTAACATAGTTCTGGAGGTCCTAGCCACAGCAATTAGACAACACAAAGAAATAAAAGGTATCCAGATAGGCAAGGAAGAAGTCAAACTGTCCCTGTTTGCAGATTACATGATACTGTACATAAAAATTCTAAAGAATCCACTCCAAAACTAATAGACGTTATATCTGAATTCAGCAAAGTTGCGGGACACAAAATTAATACACAGAAATCTGATGCACTCCTATACACTAATGATGAACTAGCAGAAAGAGAAATCAAGAACAATTCCATTCACAGTTGCATTAAAAAGAATAAAATACTTAGGAATAAACTTAACCAAGGAAGTGAAAGACTTTTACCCTGAAAACTACAGGACACTTTTACGAAAAATTAAAGAGGACACTAATAAGTGTCCCATACTCTTGGCTAGGAAGAATTATTATTGTCAAAATGGCCACCCTGCCTAAAGCAATCTGTAGACTCAATGCAATCCCTATCAAAACCTACAGCAATCTTCAATGAACTAGAGCAAATAGTTCTAAAATTCATATGGAATGACAAAAGACCCCAAACAGCCAAAGCAATCCTGAGAAGGAAGAATAAAGCAGGCGGAATTACGCTCCCTGACTTCAAGCTCTACTACAAAGACACAGTAATCATGACAATTTGGTACTGTCACAAGAACAGACCAATAGACCAGTGGAGCAAAATAGAGAGTCCAGATATAAACTCAGGCATATATGATCAGTTAATATATGATAAATGAGTCATAGATATACAATGGGGAAATGACAGCCTCTTCAACAGTTGGTGTTGGAAAAACTGGACAGCTACATGTAAGAGAATGAAACTGGATTTCTGTCGAACCCCTATACAAAAGTAAACTCAAAATGGATCAAAGACCTAAATTTAAGTCATGAGACCATAAAACTCTTAGAAAAAAATATAGGCAAAAATCTCTTGGACATAAACATGAGCAACTTCTTCATGAATGTATCTCCCCCAGCAAGGGAAACAAAAGCAAAAATGAACAAGTGGGACTATCTAAAACTAAAAATGTTCTGTACAGCAAAGGATACTATCAGTAGAACAAAAAGACATCCTACAGTATGGGAGAATATATTCATAAATGACATATCTGATAAAGGGTTGACATCCAAAATATACAAAGAGCTCACACACCTTAACAAACAAAAAGCAAATAAGCCAATTAAAAAATGGGCAGAGGAGCTGAACAGACACTTCTCCAAAGAAGAAATTCAGATGGCCAACAGGCACATGAAATGATGCTCCACATCGCTAATCATCAGAGAAATGCAAATTAAAACCACAATGAGATATCACTTCACTCCAATTAGGATGGCCAACATCCAAAAGGCCAACAACAACAAATGTTGGCCAGGATATGGAGAAAGGGGAAACCTCCTACACTGCTCGTGGAAATGTAAATTAGTTTAACCATTGTGGAAAGCAGTTTTTCTCAAAAAACTAGAAGTAGAAATACCATTTGACCCACGAATTCCACTCCTAGGAATTTACCCTAAGAATGCAGCAGCCCAGTTTGAAAAAGTCATATGCACGCCTATGTTTATCGCAGCACTATTTACAAAAGCCAAGAAATGGAAGCAACCTAAGTGTCCATCAGTAGATGAATGGATAAAGAAGAGGTGGTACATATACACAATGGAATATTATATAGCCATAAGAAGAAAACAAATCCTATGATTTGGAACAACATGGATGAAGCTAGAGGGTGTTATGTTCATTGAAATAAGCCAGGCAGAGAAAGACAAGTATCAAATGATTTCACTTATCTGTGGAGTAAGAACAAAGAAAAAACTGAAGGAACAAAACAGCAGCCAACTCACAGAACCCAAGAATGGACTAACAGTTACCAAGGGGAAAGGGACTGGGGAGGGTGGGTGGGAAGGGAGGGCATTATGATTAGCACACACCATGTAGGTGGGGGACACGAGAAAGGCAGTATATACAGAGAAGACAAGTAATGATTCTATAGCATCTTACTACACTGATGGACAGTAACTGTAATGGGGTATGTGCTGGAGACTTGTTATTGGGGGGAGTCTAGTACCCATAATGTTGTTCAAGTAATTGTACATTAATGATATCAAAATAAATAAATAAATAAAAGCACCAAGCCCTTTCCCTTCTTTGGAGGATACATTTGCATTTCTTTCTGAATCTTTGTTCCCAGATTGCAATCCCTAAAATCTCAAATAAACACAACTGATTGTTTCACAGCTTTGCCCTCTTTGGTTGACAGCTATAAACTGAACCTCTGAGATGTCTTGAAGGAAATAGGATTTTTTATAAGTCTTACAAAAGAAGGGTGAGATTTTCAGAGAGCTGATAAATTCAGTATCCAAAGGATTCTATACAAATTCCAACCTAAGATGAACAATAAATATATGACATGAATGTGTGCATATATGTATGAATGAATGCACAATGATATTGAAGAATCATATTTGTCAGGTAAAAAAAGATGGCATGAAAATATGGAACTGAGAAACTGGAGAGTATATTTAAAGAAAGTGAAGATTAAGACAAATAAAATATAATTTTCTCGCTACTCTAGATATAAGGTGTTAATGACAAACTGATTTTATTCTTTGCTTTTTATTTGTTCATCAAGATAGTGACATTATATTGGGACATTTCTTGTATAGCTAGTTGTATTTTCCTGAATGCATTTATTCTTAGACTTTTCTCAAGAAAGCATGTGGATTTTTTTTTACTCTAAAATGAACTAGAAGCACTTATGCTTTAAACACTCCCTTAGGTTACTAATAATGGAGAGAGGATGTAATTGTACCTACACTGAGCAAATTGCTATCTAAAATGGCATTTTATAGCAGACCAATCACAACTACCCAATTTCTTGCCTCAGTATGAAGAGAAACACCAGCAAACATTTGAATGCCTCCCCATGTCTTAAGACATAGGCTCCCATTTCTTTATTTAGCATATTGCAAACTGCTCTTGTGTTCTTGAATCATTCAACCTCTGTTATGGCAACATTATCAAAGTTTGGCACTTTGTATTAGTGAGAGACTAATTTCCCAAGAGGGGCTCTGGTGATTTAAACCTCAACATTAGCAAACTGCTAACTAAAGGCACAAAATGTCTCCAAATTGTTATCTTTTCATTATAAGAACATTTAAACCTAGTTCCTTCAATTCCATGAACAATTTGTCTTCCCACTTCTCTCCAATTCTCAGGAATTCCTAAGAACTTATTCACACTGAAAATCACCAAACCAATTTAATAACTATATAACATTCCCTACTAATTCTAAGGAACACAATAGCAAGGCAGGCATATATCATGTTTTACCTTTATAGTAAAAGAAAAATAATTAGAGATTAAACAATTGTATCAGGACTAAGGCCATCAATTGTTCATGGTTTCAATATATATGTATTTGTATCTATTTTGTATGTATTATCTATGTATCTATCTTTCATCTATCATCTATAACTATCAACTCTTTATACAGACCCTAATTCTTCTGTAAGAAAGAATTAGAATTTAAGATAGTCACATTTAGTGAGCTTTATAATTTTAGTCCCATTTTTTTTTAACATTTTAGTGGGTCATATATTCAGTCAGCATAAAACAAAACAGTTTTAAATAAACAATTTAATTCCTTGATATGAGCCTCCACTTTGACATAAGATCTGCATTTGTTCCCACATCAATTAGTCTGAACATTTCTGTGGCTTTCACAGTATATTGAAAGGCATTTTAAAGACTGCTTCTTTTTCTTGATTTGTAATGAACCAATCATTTTTCCAGCTTTATTGAAAGATAATTGATATATGACACTGTGTAACTTTAAGGTACAAAGTGTGATGATCTGTGTGGGTTAAATTATAATATTTCTAGAATCTCTTGCCTGGCTTTAGTGCATCTGCATATCAATAGGTGTTTCCAAGAGGTGGAGAGATTTAGTTCATCTACTTATCAATAGGTAATTATAAGGGAGTGAGAGGGTTTATCTGGACAGAGAGTTTAGTGGAGTTCTATCTGGACAGGGAGGTTTAGTGGAGTTCTCTTCTGCTGCAGCCTGGTCAAGAGAGAGAGACTGGATAACTACCTGTAAGAAAGAAATGGCTTTCTTAACTTTACTTTTCCCTTTGACTGATTTCGGTTTTAGAGGTATTTTGTCCTGGGATTATCCCCCTGGAGTTACAATCTGATACACTTATATATAGCAAAGGTGATTACCCCAATAGTAACTAACACTTATATCACATCATATAATTATAATTTATTTTTTTGTGGTAAGGATATTTAATATTTACTCTCTTAGCAACTTTCAGTATATATAGTACAGTATTATTAACTATAATCACTATGCTGTATGTTAGATTCCCAGAATTTATTTACCTTATAATTGGAGGTTTATAGTCTTTGACCAGCATCTCCCTTTTCCCTCCACCCTCCAGTCCCTGGTAACCAACATTCTGATCTGTTTCTATGAGTTCAACTATTTCACCTCCACATATAATTGGCATCATATAGTGTTTGTTTTTCCTGTTTATCTTATTTCACTTAGCATAATCCCCTCAACTTCTATCTGTGTTGTTACAGATTGCAGGATTGTGGCTGAATACTATATATATCACATCTTTCCAATTCATTGATTGATGTACACTTCGGCTGTTTCCATATTTTGGCTATTGTGAATCATAGTGCAATGAATGTAAGAGTGCAGATGTACTTTGAAAACTTGTCTACATTTCCTTTAGGAATGTACCCAGAAATGGAATTGCTGGATCATATGGAAGTTCTGTTTTTAATTTTTTGAGGAACATTAATACTGTTTTTTTAGCAGCTGCACCATTATACATTCCTACCAACAGTACACCAAGGGTTCCAATTTCTCCATGGACTTGCCAATGCTTGTCTCTTGTCTTTTTGATACTAGCCATTCTAATAGGTATAAGGTTACATCTCATTGTGGTTTTGATTTGCATTTCCTTGATGATTTGTGATGTTGAGCACATTTTCATATACTTTTTGGCCATTTGTATGTCTTCTTCAGAAAAATATCTATTCAGTTTTTCTTCCTATTTTTAAGTTAGATTATTATTATTTGTTAGCTTGTTTCACTATTGAGTTGTATGAACTCTTTATATATTTTGGATCTTAAGGCCTTATCATATAAATGACTTGCAAATATTTCCTCCCATTTCATAGGTTGCCTTTTCATTTTGTTGTTGGTTTCCCTTGCTGTGCAGAATTTCCTGTGCTATGTGAATTATTTTAACCTTTGCTTATCTGGAAAACTTTTAATCTCTCCTTCCATTTGGAATGATAACCATGCTGGGGAAAAAATTCTTGGCTGTAGGTTCTTCCCTTTCAATAATTTGAATATTTCATGCCACTCCTGTCTGGCCTCTAAAGTTTCTACTGGGAAATCTGCTGATAGCCTTATGGTTTTCCTTATAGGCAACAATCTGCCTCCTTCTTGTTGCTTTTAAGATTCTCTCTTTATCTTAAATGTTTGCCATTTGTATTACTATATGTCTTGGTGTTGTCTTCCTGGGGTTCATCATGTTAGGGGCTCTCTGTGTTTCCAGAACCTGGCTTTCTATTTCTTTCCCCAGATAGGAGAAATTTTTGGCTTTTATTTCTTCAAATAGACTTTCTACTCCTCTATCTTGCTCTTCTCCTTCTGGGACCACTATTATGGAAATATTGCTTTATTTGAAGTTATCACACAGCTCTCATCATCTTCTCATTTTTAGTGATTGTTTTTCTCTCTTTTCCTCAGCTTGGTTCCTCAGCTGTTCTCTTTCAAGGAAGAAGGAGCAGCAGGCTGTGAATCACAATGGGGAGCCTTTGGGCTGCACTGCCAGGCAGAGGGATGGAGTGTCTAAAGTAATTGAACTGGGGAAAGTTTCCTACCTGCTCAGCTGAGTGTGCTGGGATGATTTTTTCCACCTACCCTTTCTCCTGAACAAGTAGCTCTGTGTAATCTTTGCCCCTTTAGCACCCCTTTTACTGTTGGGAACTCTTTCAAAATGCCTGTTTTTCTTTTTTCCTGGAGTGGCTGCTTGTGGGCACCAGTTCTCCACAAGCAGCTGGAATCTCAGTCTCTCCAAGTATTCTTCCTGTTTTGCTTTCCAACCCCACTGATCTCCAGAGTACCATGTAATGTGGGTTCGTGCTCCCAGAGAAGATCTCCAGGGCTGGGTGTTTAGCAACCCAGGGCTTCTACTCCCTCCTTGCTCCATTTCTCTTCCTCTCATCCTTGAACTGGGATGGGGGGAGGGCATGGATCCCATCAGACAGCAGCTTTGCTTCTTTACCCATTTCTATGAAGTCTTCCCTTTTCCCCAAATGTATCTCCAGAGGTGAAGTCTTTTCACAGCCTGTGGCAAAATACATTTAAAACAGAAATCAGGCAAAAGGAGAAATAAACCAGGAGAAACCCATTTATTGCTTATAAGCAGTCATCTACTTCTGCTTACCGATATCTTTCATGACAAGGCTGCATAAAGGGACCCCACTCAACCACTCCAGTCCAGGTATGCTCTCACTCCCCTTGTAATCACTTATTGATATGGAGATTGACTATTTCTCTTCACCCCTTTGAAACACCTATCAATGTAGAGATGCACTAAGGCCAGGTGAGAGATTCTGGATATATTGCAATTTTACCCACAGTCTGCCCTCCAGAAATCTTCCCTCAAAATCTACTCACTCCCTATCTTCCACAATGGTCTCCGAGTGAGAAAACTTGAAAAATATAAACAGACTAATAACATAAAATAACAACATCATAAAATCATGATAATCCTCAAGTGGGATTATTCAGCTAGGTTCAAAGCCCTATACTGATTAAGTCCATAGCTCTCCCATTTCAAAGCCCCCAGTAGCTAAATGGGTAGCGAGTTCAGAACAATCATCATGCAGCAGCTGCAGCCAGGGGTAGGTCCAGGCTACAGAGACTATAGAAGAAAATAACCTTAAGGGCAATAAGATACATATTTTAATGACACTAGCATAGGCACATCTTGTCCATCAGGTAAGATGCATGCAAGAGTGTGGTCCTCTGATAGGTGTGGCAGGAATGGGATCTTGTCCTGGTCTAGTATACCAGACTTTCGCACACCTCCCCGTGAGAGTTAAAATGGATGAATATATATAGCTATGGGAGGTACATACACTGGCCATAAAGATAAAACAAAATTTCCCCATAAGATGCTCTTACCTCCTGGATGTTTGGGGGACACTACTGTGATATTTGGAGCTACTCTGCTGTTACTCCAGGAACACACAGGAGGCCAGTTTCCAGGTCTTTTCACCAAGGTGCCAGAAGGGCCAGCCATTGCCATTGCTAGTCCATGTGTCAAAATGTCCAGAGACATGCCCACTCAACAGAGTCTCCAGGGTTTAATGCAGTTGGAGCTGGCAGCAGGATGTTGCTCTACTGGCCATATACTGGCTTCAATAACTCCTCTTTGGTTTGCATGTACAGTTGCATAGAAAAGGCAGCAATGTGTGTTAGCACATCCATAGGGTTCAAGACTCCTTTTCATGGCTTCTCATTCAAATGCCATAACACTGTCCATAAGCAAACTTACCAGGCCTGGAGACAATTTGTGTCCAATTTCAGGCCCGCCTTTCAGGCCAGACCAGTGAATTGCTAGTTCTACATGTGGCCTCTGGTCCCCACCACAACCCCCAAGGTTGTTGCCTTGACACCCCCCTCAGTTAAACTGCAATGCCCAATCATCCTCCTCTATAGGTGATGGCCTAGGTGGATCCTGAGTACTGTCTCCAAGGAAGTCATTCAGGAACACAGGCCAGACATGGGGCTTTGACACTGGCCTCTGTGTCCTGGACCTCAGTGGCTGGAACTTCTGCTCTGGCTTTAATTGGTGCCTCAGTTCTAATAATATCCTATTGGGCTTCCCATCAAGTTTTTCTTTCACTACCCCAGCCTTTATCAAGTCAACCCACATCTGGGTCCTGAAGACCTTCCTGGGACACTTCGCACCTGTCCTTTCAATCGTAGCCAGTACTTCCTTCCATGCTATTATTGTTTCCACTTCCCCCAGATCTGTTAAAGTATGAGGAGCCTCACTTAGGGGTTGTCCTATGTGGGGGGCATGAATAGTCACTAGGGACCTAAAGAGAGATGGGGGAGCTGTGTGGAGCACCAGATTTCTCATTTCTATGGTGAACAACTCATCAGGGCCCTGGGTGTTCATATTATATATGATGTTTTTCATGCCCAACTCCTGTATCACCTGTTAGAGCACTGCACACATTTTCCAGCTAGTGGGTAAGTATGGTAAATCACCCTGATTAGGCCAAACTTCCCTGATGGCAGCTATCAGCCAATCCAGAAACACCTGATTCCCTGAGGTGTAATTGACATTTTGCAAGCACTGCTGGAGGGAATGGTGAGCTGTTATGGAAATCAGTCTACCCATTTCAGAACCTGACATAACAATATTTTAGACCCCCATATCCCAGAGATGTGAAAGCCATGTAGGTAGAGGTTCTGATGGATTCTGCCAAAACCAGATGCTCCTGTCCACTAGCTCCTCCTGTGTATAGGGGTGGAACATGGAGTGCTCTAAAACCTGGTGAGGGGGCTGTTCCTTCCCATGAGGAGCCTGAAATTGCTACATTTTTATTTTCTTAATTACAACAGGGGCGGCCTTTAATGCACATGAAGCTGGTGGCTTGGGCCATGTCCTCAGCAATAATTCAGTCCTCAGCACCCCCCCTCATCCTCTGCAGACATCTCCTCTACTGTCCCTATGGCTGAAATCACCACTCTTTCTTCCCCCTCCCCCATGGCTTTCTGTAATGGATTCTCCTGCTGCTGCAGGAACTTGCTGGAACTATGAGCAAGGAGTTGGGACATGAAGACATTTGGCGAGAGCAGTTTATTAGTGCTAGCATTGGCTCAGCATATTCATATCCAAAGACTGATCCCCGAGCACAGCAGGGCCATGCCTTTTATACATTCACTACAAGGGTAAAAGTGAGTCAACCCACAGGAATGTTGCAGTGGGAGCTTTTAGTGTACTATAGGTTCAGCCAGAATGCTAATTATGTTTTAGCCTCTCAATAAAGGGTACCTGGATACTCTATTGTAAACTAATGGACCTACATGACTATGATCAATAAGCTATTCCATATCACTGGGTCTCGGTGGGGGGTACATTTTTACATTGCCCCAAATTCAAGCACCCTGGTATTCCTCTGTGTTCTTCAAGCCTCAAAGCAACATTGTCCCTTTTCTTGGCTTGGCTTCCTACCACATTCCCCTCTTTGATGCTCATACCTCTTTAAAGGCTGTAGAGCATCATCTGGTTTTTAAATTACTCATCTTGGTCTAGGGGTTTATATTTCCATGATAACATTATCTAGGCTGCTGTTATCCTTTCAATTAAAGTTTTAATGGGTGTGGTGGCAGATCGTAGCACTAAGGGGGTAAGACAAAAAAGGACAAGGAAGATTCTTAAGATGAAAAGTATTATACTCATCAAGGTTTTGAATACCCCAAAGGTCAATAACTAGCCTCCAAATTGTTTATTTGGACTCCAGTATGTCCAGGTTTGAACTGGGGCATGGGCTACTTTTTCCATTCTGTGAGTAATTTTTTCTATAACTTTCCCTTCATCATGTATTTGTGTAAACAGCAGCTGCTAAGATTAAATTTCCCACAGTTTCCTCCTTCAGAGGTGGGCAGGTAATCTAAGGCTACTCTTGTTCTCAATGTAAATTTTCATATGGCTTAATATAAGTTGACCAATTATTACCTATGGCCCTACACACATCAAAGGATACAGAGCAAAGTTTTTGTAAAGCCCTATGTGACTTAGTAGCCTGTATTCTGCTGGGACACCTCTGTATTTTAGGAGTAGTGTACCTACAGTTATGAATAACAGTAACAGGTTATGCATCTTCAAGCTGCTGATTCCTCAAGATTCTCCCTTGTGCAGATTGGCCAGCTTTCGGAGTATCAATGCAGGGCTGTAGTCCTCTGGTTTCTTTGGATTGCTGGGGACCTGTCTTTGGATAGTTAATTTGCAGGAGGACACTGCATCAGGAATGCACTACCACTGGCTGGCAGGCTTCAGTCACCTGTGATGTATCTAGGGAGTGACTTCTGCTACCTTGATTGCAGTAGGGGTGGACAAAATAACAGTACACGGTCCCCTCCAGAAGGGCATTAAGGGTGGTAAATTTCATTTTTTAACCTATACTGAATTCCCTGGCTTAAAGGGAAGAGCCTTTGTAGTGAGGCTTACTGGAAACCTTTCCCAGACTCATTGGTTGAGGGAAGATAGGGTGGCGCTTAGCGCTTCCATTTGTTATTTTAAGGTGAGATTGCTTAGTTTCCTCAGGTCTCCTTTAAAGTCCTTAGTGAGAGGAGGGGGATGGCCAAAGGGGATTCCAAAAGGGGACAGCCCTGTCTGCCTATTGAGGCTAGATCTTCTTCTTAAAAGAGCTATTTGCAGTAATTGATTTCAATGAAGGTGGGGTTCTGACACATTTGCTGAGTTGCTTCTTTAGGGTCCTTGTTCATTCTCTTTACTTTCCTTGACCTCTGGGGTTGATACGCTGTGTGTAGTTTCTAGATAATCTTTAGTTCCCTTGCCACCAGCTGTACTATCTCGGTCACAAAGGCTGGTCCATTGTCAGACCCAACAGTAACTGGAATCCCCAAACAGGGAATAATTTCACTCAGGAGGATTTGGGTCACCTCCTGGGCAGTTTCAATGTGGGTGGGGAACGATTCTATCCACCCAGAGAAGATACACACAAACGCCAACATGTACCAACACCCACGGACATGAGGCAACTCAGTAAGATCTATGATTATTTTTTCAAAGGGAGTGCCTCCTGTGCTCTGAACCTGCGGGAGCATTCTTGGTCCTTGTCTCGCATTGTTCTGGGTGCAGACTTCACATTTTTCATATACAGACCAAGCAATGCTGGCTAATCTGGGAACATAGAAATGCTTGTCTAGGAAGGACTCTAAGGAGGTCCACACCAGGTGAGTCTCTTCATGAAACATTTATGAAAGTAGATGCCAGGGATTCGGGAATGACTATTTTCTCATTGTTTAACATTCACCACCCTCTGGTGTCGTATTCTCTGGGCTCTGTCTCAAACCATGCCCTTTCATGCTGGGAGTAGTGTGGGTCCCAGTTAGGCAGTGGAGTAGGAAATGGGGCAGTTGCTAGGATTGTGAGTTGCACGTCATTCTTCTAGGCTGTGTACTTTGCCTCCTGGTCAGCTCTCCTGTTCCCTGCAGCAATTAGAGCATCTCCCTTCTGGTGCCCTCAGCAATGTATGCCCACAACCTTTTTAGAAGCCCACACAACATCTAGCAGTACGAAGATTTCCTTGCCATATTTAATGTATTTTCTTCCTGAGTTGATTAGCCCTTTCTCTCTGTGTAGGGCCCTGTGTACATGAACAGTAGTAAAGGTGTATTTGGAATCAGTGTAGATGTTCACTTGAACTCCTGCTGCCAATTGAAGTGCTTGGAAAGAGCATTTAGTTCCACCTTTTGGGTAGAAGTGCCTGCAGGCAAAGGCTTGTGGAATTTATAATAACAACCGAGTAACCTGCCAGTCACTTCCAATCTTAAAACTGCTGTGTCTGTGAAGTACTCTACCTCTGGGTCAGAGAGAGGCTGATCTGGTAAGTCTGGCCTACTGGAGAAAACTTCATGCATTATTTCACAGCAATCATGATCTGGGGCCCCAGGACTGACTGGCAGTAGGGTGGCTGGATTTAGAGTTCTCACTACCTCAAGGTGGATGCAGAAATTTTCACACAGCATTCCCTGGTATCTGACCATAGAAGCATTTGTGAGCCAGTACGGCCCCTCACAGTCTATTAAGTTCAGTACTGCATGTAGCACTCTGATAGTTACTGCCCAGAATCAACTTGTCAGCTTCTGCAGCAAGGATAGGGGTGGTATCCAAGGCCCGGAGGCATGGCAGCCATCCTTGCCATCCTTGAAACACAGGATCAAACTGTTTTGATAGATATGACACTGGCCGGTGCCAGGACTCCAACATCTGGGTAAGTACTCTAACCATTGATCTTGACCACTCATGCACATACAAGAAAAATGGTTTTGAGGGATTTGGGGTTCCCAGAGCTGGGACATTGGTGAGAGTCTGCTTTATGGTTTGGAAGGCCCTCTCTTATTCCTTTTCCCAAAGTAGTGGCTCTCATTCACCCCCTTTTGTGGCTACATATAGGGGTTTCACCATAACTGAGAAGTTGGGAATCCAGATCCAGTTGAATCCTGCAGCACCTAAGAATTCCTAAACCTGACACCAGGTTTGGGGGGGTAGGGATCGTAAAAACAGTTCATTTTCTTTCTAGTCCAAGTAGCTGCTGTCTGTGTGAGAGGTGAAAGCCCAGGTACTTAACTTTCTTTAGCAGGTTTTGGTTTGCTTTGATACTTTATATCTAGCTTAGCTTTCCATAGTAAGTGGAGGAGCCTCTCTGTTCACTTAAGGCATTCCTCCTTTGTGGGTCCTGCGAGTAGAAGGCCATAACTGGTCTGGGTGTTGGCTCCCTGTGACTACCCAGAAGACCTTGCCAATTATCTGTCTATTTAGAGATCCCTCAGATAGCCATCCGACCTCAAAGGAGACCTAATCTATTTCACAATAAGTCCGGAGTTTTTCAGGACTAAGTTTGACACTATAATCATCTTTGAAACCCTTCTTGAAGTTCTTAAGCATGCTCTCTAAGGGGGTATACTTACCCTTTACCCTGCTGACCACTCATACCTCCCTTTGCCTACATACACACACAAATGAGGTAGGTAGATTGGTGACGTGCTTTGTCCATCTCTGGCCACTCTCTTTGCAGAGATATTTCAGGCACTTCTTGGCATTGGCGGGACCATATAATTTGCAGTCAGGATCCCTGCAAGAGGCCTGCCCTTACCCATATGAGGATTGCTGCAGAACCACAGATCAGGACTCACTTTTACTCTGTAGCCAAGCCACATCTCACACACATTCACTATTCACCAGAGTTTTGCCACACTTACTTCTACCCTCCTCCCTTTCCTTTGGGAAGTGGTTTCACCCCCCTCAGATGGGGCTACTCGGGCATCCCTTGGGAGGTAATCAGGCTCCATTTCTGTCTTTTAACCCGGTTTCTGTCTACGTTGAACCCGGGTTCTTACCAATAAGTTGGGTGATGGCTCCCCACTGGTTCTTGTGTCTCACCGGGTTCTGTTGTGCATTCGGGTTATATCCTTGATCCATCAGGAGGGGTGAGTCCCCTACGGAACAATTGTCTGCTGGTGCCAGGCAAAATCACCTCTCCCACTGTCCTGGGGACAGTCCCCTGAAGACAAAGGTGAATACACCATCTCCGAATCCTGGAAGATCCCCCAAGAAATGTCGCAGGAACTGTGGGAACCATGAACAAGGAATTGGGACACTGAGACATTTGGCGAAGAGCAGTTTATTAGTGCCAGCACTGGCTCAGCATATTCATATCCAAAGGCTGAGCCCCAAGCGCAGCTGGGCCATGACTTTTGTATACATTCACTACAAGGGTAAAGGAGAGTCAGCCCCCAGGAATATTGCAGTGGGAGCTGTTAGTGTACTATAGTTTCAGCCAGAATGCTAGTTATGTTTTAACATATCTCAATAAAGGGTATTCAGATACTCTATTGTAAACTCATGGGCCTACATGACTAAGATCAACAAGCTGTTCCATGTCACTGAGTCCCAGTGGGGGGTACATTGTTACATTGCTTTAAACTTAAGCACCCTGGTATTCCTCTGTGTTCTTAAAGACTTAAAGGAACATTGTCCCTTTCCTTGCCTTGGCTTCCTACTACATTGCTGTCTCCTTCCTTGCTTCTAACATATTTTCCAGGAGCACGAACTATCTTCTTAATAACTGTCTCTCTTTCCTAAGGGCACCCTATAGGTCATTGCCCAGTTCCTCCAAGTGACACTGAGGTGTGTTTCTCCCTTCAATAACACTTTCCACTGTCTTGAGGAAGAGACATCCCAGAATCTGGCTGCTATATGGCCACACAGGACTTCTAAGCAGTTTTCTATCTCACAGAGGGTAATTCCACAGCTTTCGGTGTCTCCACCCTTCCCCAATTCTGGGGAAAGCACCACCCCTCTAGGAGGTTTTTACCCTAGGCAATTTCCCCACTAGTGGCTCCCCAATTGAAAGCCCCACAGAGAGGTGCCTATCATGTGAAGCTGCACTCTCCACCATTGAAGCCACTGAGGCTTCCCCACCATCCATGGGGTTGGGTGGGGTCCCAGTTACCTCTCCACCATCTCTAGGGGCAGCATGCCCAAGTGTCCCACCCACAAAGACAGATTTTGTGTTCAGAGATCCTGCCAACTACCAACATATGTAATATTTTCCTAGACTAGCACAAAATACCTATGAAACCAAAATCAGTCAAACGGAGAAATAAAGTGAGAGAAACCCATTTATTGCCAACAGTCATTCACTTATGCTATCCCATGCCTCTCATGACCCAGCTGTAAAAAGGGACCCCACCCAACCTCTACATTCCAGATATGCCCTCCTTCACCTTTGTAATTACCTATTGATATGGAGATGGACTACTTTTCTCCATACCTTGGAAACACATATTGATATGGAGATGCACTAAAGCCAGGTGAGAGATTCTGGAAATATTGCAATTTTACTCACACCAGAATCAGTCTGTTCTGCAGTCCTTGGGTGGTTCTTTCAGGATTAGTTGTATTTGCTGTATTTTCATGTTATATGTGGTTTTGGGGGGAGGTTTCTGCCTCACTTCTCATGCTGCCATCTTTTCGCCTCCTATATTGGTACTTTTTTATTTCATAGTTTGGGGCATTAGTTATTGTATTTCCACTGAAGAAGATGAAGATTTCACTCTATTTTATGACCATCCTACCATACAAATAGACACATTTCTCATTCACCTATCTATGGATATAGTTTTATTGTATGTTTAGTTAGATCAATATTTAGCTTTTACCTGTGATTATGTATTATTGGCACTTGTGACTCTGAATGCATTTTCTTTAATGCCCACTATTTTATTTTTTTCAGGAATTAATAATTGCTTGCTTATTTCAAATATTTTGTTTTTTTGAATTTAATTTGCTTATGGTTGAATGAATTATTCATATTCTCAAAGCTATGTTCTCTAAGAGTAATGCAAATCTCCTCCCAGTATGTTCAGACACATTAGGTATTCTTTTTATTCTCTTGAAGAAATTCTACTTGGGTTTATGTTTCACTTCAGTTTGAACTATTTGTTTTCTAGGCCTGTTGCACACTTTCATCTTGGGGTCAACTTTCACCACCATTGCTTTGTCTCTTTTGGGGTGATCACCTAAATCCTGGGTCACATGTCTCTTATTAATTGGATTTCTCTTTTGTTTTGGTGGGTGAAGCTTATGTTCCAAATAATTTTTTGGACTGGAGCACATGGAACATTATATTTAATGGCTTTTTATATATAAATATATCTTTATAGTACCCTAAAACTTAATTGATATTTTTCCTAACTGTAGAATTTAGAATTCAGAGTTTTATTGTATTCTTTTCCTCAGAATTTTAGTCAGTTTTCCATTGCCTTCAACCTTCCTGAGGGACTGAGAGATTGGTGTCAATCTGATTTGTGTTTCTTAATAAAAATCCAGTTATTTCATTCTTTCTGAGATTTAAAATATATTCAGAATAACCTGTATATGAAAATTTCATGGTAATGTTGGTTGATATGGTCTATTTTAATTAATTGTGTGGAGTGGACACTTTCAATCTGGATACTCTTGTCTGGGAAATTTTCTTGAGTTTCTTCTTTAATGATTCCTCTCCTCTTTTTCTTATCTCATTTGGAAAATCTTGTTATTCAGATCTTGGACCTTTTGCACTGGTTCTTTACTTATAATTTCTCTCTCATTTTTCATTTCCTTATTTTTGTTCTACTTGCTGGGAGAGTTCCTCAACTTCATATTCCAATGATTCTACTGAGGTTTTCTTTTTCTGTTTTCATATTATTGCTTTTTAAGAAATTAATTCTGTTCATTGATCCTTTTTTAAGTATCCCAGTTTTGTTTTATGGATGCAATATTTACTTGCCACTCTGAAGATATTAATGATAAAATTGTTTCATGTTTAATTTCTCCTGGATTGTCTCTTTTTCTTTCAAGTTGCTCTTTGCTGTTTATTTGTTTCAATAATTGTCTTTCATATTAGATGATTTCCTAAAAAATCTGGGCTCTTGTCTGCCTGCTCATAATTAAGAGGGGCAATAAAAGAGATGTTTGTCACAGCATGAGAGGGGAGCTTATTAAATGTTGTGTTCACTATCTGGTAATATGACTAGAAAGTTTAATTGAAGAATCACTAGTGTCAATGTCATTCTGTTATTTATTTTAATTTTATTTTTTTCATTTGAACTGGTCAAATTCTCCAGGGAAAACTTTTTTCTCAATCTTCCTAGAGGTTATAATCCTCCCTGTCAAAGTTCTGGAAGCTGACTGAAGAAAGTGATCTAAAGTATGTCAATATCCAGTAGGCAACTTTCATTTATTTCAGTATGCTAATGTTTCCATAAATTATGCAATTCTTATAGTACAGAGACTCTCTGTTTTACCCTCTTCATAGAATAAACTTTGCATTTTCTGCATGGTTGGTGAAGGAGCAGTAACCCACTTCTGTAACCTGGTGGAGGGAATTTGTAGGGGTTGTCTAATTTATTCTCACTGATATTTCAAACCAATCCTTCCAAAGGTATGTCATGGTAACAATTCAGGAACCTTAGGGAATTCTGTAATATAAGATTTCCTTACAGTTTTCCCCACTGCCAGTGTGAGATTCATCTCCATTAGTACTACCTTTTTTACACTTAGTGGTAGCTCAATTATCAATCATTTGTCTGCTTTTTAGTTTCCACTTTTTTCTGTCTTCTCTTTCATTAATAAGTTTCTATGAGTTTATATCTTAAAAACATCTTGACTATAATATTGGTGATGTTTGGGAAGTGAACATAGCTAAAATCATGTTTTCTATCATTAACTGAGTCAAGGTGTATGATTTTCACAGAGCTTTCTCATATGATATTCTTAGTTGAAACACCATTTCTGGCCCTCTCCAAATCACAAGCAGTTAATAGCTTCCAAAACAAATTATATCTCAGAATAGCCCTAGCTGTGTTTGCAGACAATAATGCAAACTTATTGAAAAATGCAAATTAATTTGTATTCTCATTGCACTCAAGAAAATTGCTGGAGAAAAAGGTAGAGGGCTAACATAACCTAATTGTTTGAAAAGATGTATGAGATAATTTCCAAAGGATATCACTGAAAGTTGTTATGTTCAATGCATTGCCAAAGAGAAATGTCTTTTATCAACAAAAAGTTTCTCCAAAAGGCAGCAAATACCTGCCTCAAAAGAGAAGCCATAACCACATACCCATTGACACTGGAATATGTAGGTCAAGTCCAGTTATGTCTATGTTCCTATCTCATTTTCTCCTAGGACTTAAGAAAATTCCCCTATTTCAAGTAATACATATTAAAAAAACAAACAAAGCATAAATAGACTCATAAACAACAGGGAACAAACTGATGGTTGCCATGAGGGAGAAGCTTGCGTTTGCTGAAGAAATAAGGAAAGGGGATAAAGAGATACAAACTTCCAACTATAAAATCAGTAAGTTATGGGGATGAAAAGTACAACATAGGCTCAATAATATTATAATATCTTTGTATGGTGACTGTTGATAACTACACTCCTAGTGGTGAACATTTCATGATGTATATAATTGTTAAATCACTATGTTGTGCACCTGAAATCAATATAGTATCATATATCAACTACACTTCAATTAAAAAAAAGTTGTAGCACAGCAGAATTTCAACTCTCTCTTGGTATTTTCAGTAACAGAATATGACAAGTGTGTGTCTTTTCAATCAGCAAATATTCCTTCTGCACCAGGCAGTATATTACTACTTCTCTTTCAACATTGATTGGATAAACACAATGTATACAGACAATGAGGTCTTATATACTTCTGACATTCAGACATAGGGTTTGTATTTAATAGCCACTTAGGATTTAATACTGTAACAAAGACTGACATTGTTTAGTATTTAGCATCTGCTGAACTGAAAGTAGATACAACCAGTTTCTCTTTTCTTCCTACATTTGTTATTTTACTTGATCCCTTCCTATGTTAAGACAGATTTAACTTCATATTTCAGTAAAGTAACAAAATTCTCAAATATTTTGGTTAAATCTATTGATTTACTAAGAGTAATTTTAGATGGAATCCTAGCTGATTGAAGGAACACTAAATCTTAAGATCACTATACAACTACTCTAGGAGAAATGAAGAAAGTCCATGGAATTTGTTTATTGGAACTGCTAGGAATCAGGGGCTGAAATAGGTTTCTTTAGGATCCACCTGTGATGCAATCTAATACTGAGGCCCAATAGCTTAACTTCCTGAGATACACTTAAAATATGATATAATCAAACAAAACCCCTAAAAGTTTAATGTCCTCTAACAAACTGTGGATAGAAGCACACAGCAATTTCAGGGACTCCTTTGAGGCAACAGCAATGGCTTCCAAGACTTTTTGTCTTGGAAGAGAAGCACAAGGGTCATTCCTAGTCTGTGGCATGAAATAAACTGTCTGTTGTAGAATATGGAACATTCAAACATGTAGCATTGGTAACTGTCAAGATTGTGTACTGGTATTCCTAAACCAAAGGATCAGCAATTTGAATAGAGACAGTTGAAAATGTCTGATCAATTCCTTTGCACATGGACCTTGAAACTAGGAAAATACATGGGAAAGGGAACTCTAAGAGTCTGCAATGTCACCTTTGGGATTTCCATAAAACAGCCTCCTGCCAGGTGACAGAGTGATGTGGTTATTGTTTGCTAATGCTACTGAGTCTATGTAGGGAGCATGGGAAACCTTGTTACAATTTAGCATCCTGAGTATGCTCAAGACTGTTTTAATTTGGAATATATGATTTGCAATAACTGTGTAGAGACCAAAAAATATACTTTCTGTGGAGGCAAAAAATAAGTTTCCATCTGCCTGAGTATTTGTGGTCTTAGACTAGAGACTTGCAATTCTTTTTCCTCTCATAATGCATATGACATGCCATTCACCAGCTTCTCGTATTCTTGTGGGTGTACTCAGATTTTAGCAAATAAGAAAGCACAAATTTTGTGGATAATGAGGCAATATAACTTGTAATTTCTACTTTAATTAAAAGCATATGAGTTACAATGGAGGGAGGCCTGCAAATGAACAGAAGTAACAGAATGGGGAAAATGTAGAGTTTAATACAATGGACAGGAAATCATTGCAGAATACTGGTACTTTATCAGCGGTAATAGATTTTTTTTGTCACATGCTTCAAAACTGATCATGAACAATAGTTTTACAACCTCATAGTTAAAGACTGCTATGCTTTGCTAGGTTTGTCTGTTGCTTGTACTTAAAAGATTTGCCATGCTTATTAACTAATGCCACAAGGATATGAGTTAACAAAGACATTCTTCTAAAAAGGCAGACAGCTGATAGAATCTCAGAAAAGATGTGAATGGCCAAGTTACAGAGACCTCTAGAACAGCCATTAGGAAAATACCATGCATTTTAAAGCTTTTCATAAGTGATGAGAAGTTTGGGGCTCAGGATCCCTATCACCCAAGTTCAAATCACACCTCCTCCATTATCTTGAACTACGTCTTTGGCAAATTAACCTATCTGTGCCTTAGTTTTCTCACTTGTCAAGATATTTATACTACATCATTCATGTTGCTCTTGTGAGAATTAAATGGCTAATATTTATATAGCATATATGAAATATCTAGCATATATGAAGTACTCCATAAATATTATTCATTATGTGTGACATTAATGCAATATGCCATAAAGTGTGCTATATGCCATGGAAATTGGAATAATGGCTTGATTTTTTTAAAGCGTATATTTGATATGTATCTTCGCACCTAAACAAACCTAATAAGAAAGGAAATTCTATGCTGCTTATTTAAGAATCACAAGCAAAGAAGTTTCACCAGTGTGGAATAATGTGATTTTGGACATCTGGGACCAAATGGCAAAGTGGGCTTCCAAGGCTTTTACACTCTAAATAACTATAACTCTATTTATTTAGAAGTGAGAACCATTAAAATTATTTTGAATAATGAGGAAAATTGTAATAGTTCTATGTCTCTAGAGTCACTTCATTATATATATTCATATTTTTCATATGTTGGTTACAGGCTCAAATATTATTCTCATAACAATAAAAAAGCAGATGGCTTAGTCTCACCATGTTAGTAATAAATTAGCATTAAAGTGCATAATTTCTCCATTTCAGGATGCCAAAATGAGCCTGAAGAAATTACGAGACAATATTTCAGTTTTCTACTTTGGGAAAACATAATGAAAGTTATTATTAAAACACACATTATGGTTCCCTTGTAAAATAAAGCATTTCTAGAAATCTCACTGTATGACACATATGAATGAAATGACAAAATATAAAATATTAGTGATTTGTTAATTTAGATACTGGAAACAAGAAAGTGAACATGTTTTTGCTTTAACAATGTATAAGCTCTTATATAGTTCCAAAATAAGATTAATGTTATGAGATCCCTTCATTGCATAATATGTTTTATCAGAATCTAAGATTTAAGGATTTTCAGATTTTAGAAAAGCACTTGTTTAAAAAATTGTAAGACAAAATTTTTGATGTCCTTTCATTTTATACAATGAGCCCCTTGGTTAAACTTTCCTAAACATAAGTAAAACACATTTTAACATCATCTGTTAACACTCAAAATAATTCTCAGTGCTCAAAATTAAACTTCATAATCAAAGAGATCTTTAATTTACTGCCACATTTTTATGCCCATAGAAAATAATTAATTTGCACCTGGAGAGTATAAAAAATTCTACCATTCAAAATGAGGCAAAGTTTCATTTAGGAATATGCACCCATATTTATTTAAATTGCAATGCAAAATGAATATTCTCATGGAGTCATAGTTATCAAAACAGATTATTAGAGATTGATAATTAACTTCTCACAAATGTAAATTAGCATATAATATATGAGCATTGGGCATTAATCAACTAATACCAAACAAAGTAACCACCCAGGATTTTTAACTTAATGAAAGATGGCATCAAATAAAACTAATTAAAGAGGACATAAAAAATTCTGTAGGTGATTGACTGAGGAAGTTGGATTTTAATTATTATAATTTGGTTTCTTCATTCAAGTTCTTCAAATTATTATTTGAACACTTATGTAGTACATTAAATTAATATTCAGACATGTTTAATGCTGTATTTCATTATTTGGTTTTTTTTTATTATTATTATTTTTATTTTTAATAAAATGCTGAAGTGGTAGGTAGATGCAAGATAAAGGTAGAAAACATAGTTTAGTGCTGTAAGAAGGCAAATGTAGATGATCAGATGATCAGGTGTGTGCCTATGGACTAAGTATTAATCCAGGCTAGACAAGGGCAGCAAAACATCCACGGATGCAGAAGATTTCTCTCAAAGCAGTGGGGGTGAGGTTCTGAGCCTCACTTCTGTTGATCCCCAAATTCTCACCTGATGGCCCCCTGTGACTGTGCCTGTCTTAGGTTGTTCCTCCCTTGAGGAATCTTACCCGTCTCTGGCTAACCAGTCATCTTCCGGGGCCATACAGGGAAATGTAAAGTTGGTAAGTGAGAGAGAAGCCATATTGTTTGAAAAGGTTAGCTTTTTACTTCTTTGCAGATTTATGCCCTGTGGCTTCTATGCCCAGCACTTGTCTCGAGGTATCTTTAGCACCTGGAGGAATTATGATACTCGGTAAATTCGATATGAGGCACGAATTCTATTTAAGGGTTGTAATTAGGAAGAAAGAAGAAAAGCTATAGATGTAGCATATGAAGGAAACATGGGAGGATTGATTATTTCTTTGACATATCTTCTTGTAGAGTACCTTAAGTATGTATAGGTTTTAAACTACTAAGTAATTTGTACACACATATTAACATAATAGGAATATGGTGACATAAACAAAGCAAATCTATAAGTACCATCCATCTCCAGTGAAGCCAAGAAAACCATTTAGCACCCTAGGCATTTGTGAAAATTTGTGTATGATATGATGGATATTGTCCAACTGTACTTGAACAGTCTGAGAGAAATCAGACAAATTAAAGCAGCCCATTTCTGGGATCTGTTCACATCCCATATGTTCTTTTAACCGTAGATAGTCTATAGTCATAAGATTTTGGAGTGCTACACCTTGCACCCCTCCCAACTCCTGGTTGAGTTCCAACAGTACAGATCCGGTCAAATTCGTTGTCTCACTGTATGCACATGCCAGTCTAGACATCTCCCTTCTCATTCCTATGGCAAGTCCAGGAGACGGTGCACTGGATGCAACCACAACCGCAGCATCGTCCGGATCCCTGTGGAGGCTTTTTGATGATCATCCCCCGGCACAAGTCCTCCAGAGAGTGCTGATGCCGGAAGCTCCTCCTCATATCGTATCTTAGTTCATTTTCTGGGTATCCAAGCTAGGCCTCAATCTTCTGCATAGAAACAAACAGACCCTTTGCCTACACTTTGACATGCCCTCTATACCACTGTGCAGAACTCATTGGAGGTCAGCACACAGTAACTGCTTTTTTTTTTTTTTTTAATTAAGAGAAAGGAATATTATCAGAAAAGAGTACCTCCATAGCTGATCATCTGACATCCTTTAAGTGATCAACATTAAGGATATTTCAAGCATGCGTTGATCTTTAATTTACCAATAGTTTTATCCTATCAAGGAGTAATCCCCCATTTCTTTCTTTCTTTCTTTTTTTTTTTTTAATTTTTAATCTATACTTACATGAAGAATACTATGTTTACTATGCTCTCCCATATATCTGGTCCCCACTAACAACCACATTACGGTTACTGTCCATCAGCTTAGCAAAATGTTGAAGAGTCACTACTTGTCCTCTCTGTGTTGTGCAGCCCAAGCCCACCCTCCCCTTTCTCCCTCCCCCCCATGCATGCTAATCTTAATATCCCCCTTCTTCTTTCCCCCATCTTCCCCATGCCTCAACAAACCTGCCCACCCATCCTCCCCAGTTCCTTTCCCTTTGGTACCTGTTAGTCCATTTTTGGGTTCTGTAATTCCGCTGCTGTTTTGTTCCTTCAGTTTTTCCTTTGTTCCTATACTCCTCAGATGAGTGAAATCATTTGGTATTTCTCTTTCTCCGCTTGACTTATTTCACTGAGCATAATACTCTCCAGCTGCATCCATGTTGCTGCAAATGGTTGGATTTTTCCACTTCTTATGGCTGAGTAGTATTCCATTGTGTATATGTACCCCATCTTCTTTATCCATTCATCTGCCGATGGACATTTAGGTTGCTTCCAATTCTTGGCTATTGTAAATAGTGCTGCGATAAACATAGGGGTGCATCTGTCTTTCTCAAACTTGATTGCTGCGTTCTTAGGGTAAATTCCTAGGAGTGGAATTACTGGGTCAAATGGTAGGTCTGTTTTGAGCATTTTGATGAACCTCCATACTGCTTTCCACAATGGTTGAACTAATTTACATTCCCACCAGCAGTGTAGGAGGGTTCCCCTTTCTCCACAGCCTCGCCAACATTTGTTGTGTTTGTCTTTTGGATGGCAGATATCCTTACTGGTGTGAGGTGATACCTCATTGTAGTTTTAATTTGCATTTCTCTGATAATTAGCGATGTGGAGCATCTTTTCAGGTGTCTCTTGGCCATCTGTATTTCTTTTTTAGAGAACTGTCTGTTCAGTTCCTCTGCCCATTTTATAATTGGGTTATTTGTTTTTTGTTTGTTGAGGCGTGTGAGCTCTTTATATATTCTGGATGTCAAGCCCTTATCGGATCTGTCATTTTCAAATAGATTCTCCCATACTGTAGGGTTCCTTTTTGTTCTATTGATAGTGTCTTTCGCTGTACAGAAGCTTTTCAGCTTAATGTAGTCCCACTTGCTCATTTTTGCTGTTGTTTTCCTTGCCTGGGGAGATATGTTCAAGAAGAGGTCACTCATGTTTATGTCTAAGAGGTTTTTGCCTATGTTTTTTTCTAAGAGTTTAATGGTTTCATGACTTACATTTAGGTCTTTGATCCATTTTGAGTTTACCTTTGTATATGGGGTTAGACAATGGTCCAGTTTCATTCTCCTACATGTAGCTGTCCAGTTTTGCCAGCACCATCTGTTGAAGAGACTGTCATTTTGCCATTGTATGTCCATGGCTCCTTTATCAAATATTAATTGACCATACATGTTTGGGTTAATGTCTGGAGTCTCTTATCTGTTCCACTGGTCTGTGGCTCTGTTCATGTGCCAGTTCCAAATTGTCTTGATTACTATGGCTTTGTCGTAGAGCTTGAAGTTGGGGAGTGAGATCCCCCCTACTTTATTCTTCTTTTTCAGGATTGCTTTGGCTATTCAGGGTCTTTGGTGTTTCCATATGAATTTTTGAATTATTTGTTCCAATTCATTGAAGAATGTTGTGGTAATTTGAGAGGGATTGCATCAAATCTGTATATTGCTTTGGGCAAGATGGCCATTTTGACGATATTAATTCTTCCTAGCCACGAGCATGGGATGAGTTTCCATTTATAAGTGTCCCCTTTAATTTCTCTTAAGAGTGACTTGTAGTTTTCAGAGTATAAGTCTTTCACTTCTTTGGTTAGGTTTATTCCTAGGTATTTTATTCTTTTTGATGCAATTGTGAATGGAATTGTTTTCCTGATTTCTCTTTCTATTGATTCATTGTTAGTGTATAGGAAAGCTACAGATTTCTGTGTGTTAATTTTGTATCCTGCAACTTTGCTTTATTCCGATATCAGTTCTAGCAGTTTTGGAGTGGAGTCTTTCTGGTTGTTTATGTACAGTATCATATCATCTGCAAATAGTGACAGTTTAACTTCTTCTTTACCAATCTGGATTCCTTGTATTTCTTTGTTTTTTCTGATTGCCGTGGCTAGGAGCTCCAGTACTATGTTAAATAACAGTGGGGAGAGTGGACAATCCTGTCTGGTTCCCGATCTCAGAGGAAAAGCTTTCAGCTTCTCGCTGTTCAGTATAATGTTGGCTGTGGGTTTATCATATATGACCTTTATTATGTTGAGGTACGTGCCCTCTATTCCCATTTTGATGAGAGTTTTTATCATGAATGGATGTTGAATTTTGTCAAATGCTTTTTCAGCATCTATGGAGATGATCATGTGGTTTTTGTCTTTCTTTTTGTTGATGTGGTGGATGATGTTGATGGATTTTCGAATGTTGTACCATCCTTGCATCCCTGGGATGAATCCCACTTGGTCATGGTGTATGATCCTTTTGATATACTGTTGAATTCTGTTTGCTAATATTTTATTGAGTATTTTTGCATCTACATTCATCAGGGATATTGGTCTGTAATTTTCTTTTTTAGTGGGTTCTTTGCCTTGTTTTGGTATTAGGGTGATGTTGGCTTCATAGAATGTGTTTGGGAGTATTCCCTCTTCTTCTATTTTTTGGAACACTTTAAGGAGAATGGTTATTGTGTCTTCTCTGTGTGTCTGATAAAATTCCGAGGTAAATCCGTCCGGCCCCGGGGTTTTGTTCTTGGGTAGGTTTTTGATTACCGTTTCAATTTCTTTGCTCGTAATTGGTTTGTTTAACTTTTGTGTTTCTTCCTTGGTCAGTCTTGGGAGGTTGTATTTTTCTAGAAAGTTGTCCATTTCTTCTAGGTTTTCCAGCTTGTTGGCATATAGGTTTTCATAGTAGTCTTTAATAATTCTTTGTATTTCTGTGGAGTCTGTCGTGATTTTCCCATTCTCATTTCTGATTCTGTTGATTTGTGTTGATTCTCTTTTTCTCTTAATAAGTTGGGCTAGAGGCTAATCTATTTTGTTTATTTTCTCAAAGAACCAGCTCTTGGTTTCGTTGATTTTTGCTATTGTTTTATTCTTCTCAATTTTGTTTATTTCTTCTCTGATCTTTATTATGTCCCTCCTTCTGCTGACTTTAGGCCTCATTTGTTCTTCTTTTTCTAGTTTTGATAATTGTGATGTTAGACTATTTATTTGGGATTGTTCTTCCTTCTTCAAGTGTGCCTGGATTGCTATATACTTTCCTCTTAAGACTGCTTTCGCTGCGTCCCACAGAAGTTGGGGCTTAGTGTTGTTGTTGTCATTTGTTTCTATATATTCCTTGATCTCTATTTTGATTTGTTCATTGATCCATTGATTATTTAGTAGCATGTTGTTAAGCCTCCATGTGTTTGTGAGCCTTTTTGTTTTCTTTGTAGAATTTATTTCTACTTTTATACCTTAGTGGTCTGAAAAATTGGTTGGTAGAATTTCAATATTTTGGAGTTTACTGAGGCTCTTTTTGTGAGCTAGTATGTGGTCTATTCTGGAGAATGTTCCATGTGCACTTGAGAAGAATGTATATCCTGTTGCTTTTGGATGTAGAGTTCTATAGATGTCTATTAGGTCTATCTGTTCTAGTGTGTTGTTCAGTGCCTCTGTGTCCTTACTTATTTTCTGCCCGGTGGATCTATCCTTTGGGGTGAGTGGTGTGTTGAAGTCTCCTAAAATGAATGCATTGTAGTCTATTTCCCTCTTTAGTTCTGTTAGTATTTGCTTCACATATGCTGGTGTTCCTGTGTTGGGTGCATATATATTTAGAATGGTTATGTCCTCTTGTTGGACTGAGCCCTTTATCATTATGTAGTGTCCTTCTTTATCTCTTGTTTCTTTCTTTGTTTTGAAGTCTATTTTGTCTGATATTAGTAATGCAACCCCTGCTTTCTTCTCACTGTTGTTTGCCTGAAATATGTTTTTCCATCCCTTGACTTTTAGTTTATGCTTATCTTTGGGTTTAAGGTGAGTATCTTGTAAGCAGCATATAGATGGGTCTTGCTTTTTTATCCATTCTATTACTCTGTGTCTTTTGATTGGTGCATTAAGTCCATTTACATTTAGGGTGACTATTGAGAGATATGTACTTATTGCCATTGCAGGCTTTAGATTCGTGGTTACCAAAGGTTCAAGGTTAGCTTCTTTAGTGTCTTACTGCCTAACTTAGCTCGCTTATTGAGCTGTTATATACACTGTCTGGAGATTCTTTTCTTCTCTCCCTTCTTATTCCTCCTCCTCCATTCTTCATGTGATGTGTGTTTTGTTCTGTGCTCTTTTTAGGGGTGCTCCCATTTAGAGTAGTCCCTGTAGGATGCCCTGTAGAGGTGGTTTGTGGCAGGCAAATTCCCTCAGCTTTTGCTTGTCTGGGAATTGTTTAATCCCGCCATCATATTTAAATGATAGTCGTGCTGGATACAGTATCCTTGGTTCAAGGCCCTTCTGTTTCATTGCATTAAGTATATCATGCCATTCTCTTCTGGCCTGTAGGGTTTCTGTTGAGAAGTCTGATGTTAGCCTGATGGGTTTTCCTTTATAGGTGACCTTTTTCTCTCTAGCTGCCTTTAAAACTCTTTCCTTGTCCTTGATCCTTGCCATTTTAATTACTATGTGTCTTGGTGTTGTTCTCCTTGGATCCTTTCTGTTGGGGGTTCTGTGTAATTCCATGGTCTGTTCGATTATTTCCTCCCCCAGTGTGGGTGAAGGTTTCAGCAATTATTTCTTCAAAGAGACTTTCTATACCTTTTCCTCTTTCTTCTTCTTCTGGTATCCCTATAATATGAATATTATTCCTTTTGGCTTGGTCACATAGTTCTCTTAGTGTTGTTTCATTCCTGGAGATCCTTTTATCTCTCTCTATGTCAGCTTCTATACATTCCTGTTCTCTGGCTTCTATTCCTTCAATGGCCTCTTGCATCTTATCCATTCTGCTTATAAATCCTTCCAGGGATTGTTTCACTTCTGTGATCTCCTTCCTGACATCTGTGATCTCCCTCCGGACTTCATCCCACTGCTCTTGCATTTTTCTCTGCATATCATCCCATTGCTCTTACATTTTTCTCTGTATCTCTGTCAGCATGTTCATGATTTTTATTTTGAATTCTTTTTCAGAAAGACTGGTTAGGTCTGTCTCCTTCTCAGGTGTTGTCTCTGTGATCTTTGTCTGCCTGTAGTTTTGCCTTTTCATGGTGATAGAGATAGTGTGCAGAGCTGGTACAAGTGACCGCTGGAAGAGCTTCCCTTCTTGTTGGTTTGTGGCCTTCCTCACCTGGGATAATAGCGACCTCTAGTGGCTTGTGCTGGGCAGCTGTGTGCAGACAGGGCTTCTGCTTCCTGCCAGGTTGCTATGGGGTTTATCTCCGCTGTTGCTGTGGGCGTGGCCTGGCTGGGGCTGCTCCTCCAAAATGGTGGAGCCCCATTGGAGGGGGAGTGGCTGGGAGGCTATTTATCTCTGTAAGGGGCCTCTGTGCTCCCTGCTGCCCAGGGGGTTATAGTGCCCAGAGATCCCCAGATTCCCTGCCTCTGGTCTAAGGGACCTGTCCTGCTCCTTGAAGACTTCCAAAAAGCACTCTCCAAACCTAAACAACAACAACAACAATGAGAGAGGGAACAGAAAAAAAAAAAAAGGAAAAACACGTGATTTTTTTTTGTCCTCAGGCACCGGTCCCAGGCACCCCCTCACTGGTCCTGCTGCCCTGCTTCCCTAGCACCAGGGTCCCTGTTCTTTCAAGACTTCCAAAAAGCACCCGCCCACTGGTCACACAGGGAAAAACGCGCGATATTCTTTGTCCTCAGGCACTGGTCCCAGGCACCAGCTCACCAGTCCCGCTGCCCTGCCTCCCTAGCGCCAGGGTCCCTGTCCCTTTAAGGCTTCCAAAAAGCACTCGCCAAAAAGAGAAAAAAAAAGGGGAAAATGCGCGATTTCCTCCATCCTCAGGTGCCGGTCTCAGGCACCCGCCCACCGGTCCTGCAGGGAAAAACGTGAGATATTCTTTTTCCTCAGGCGCCGGTCCCAGGCACCCTCTCACCAGTCCCACCTCCCTGCCTCCCTAGCACCGGGGTCCCTGTCCCTTTAAGGCTTCCAAAGAGCACTCGCCAAAAAGAGGAAAAAAAAGGGGAAAAATGCGCGATTTCCTCCTTCCTCAAGTTCCGGTCCCAGGCACCCGCTCACTGGTCCTGCCACCCTGCCTCCCTAGCAGTGGGGACCCTGTCCCTTTAAGGCTTCCAAAAAGCACTCGCCAAAAAAAAAAAAAAATCCGCTCCGGTTCCTTTCCACCAGCCGGGAGCCGGGGGGAGGGGCGCTCGGGTCCCGCCGGGCTGGGGCTTGTATCTTACCCCCTTTGCAAGGCGCTGGGTTCTTGCAGGTGTGGATGTGGTCTGGATGTTGTCCTGTGTCCTGTGGTCTCTATTTTAGGAAGATTTTTCTTTGTTATATTTTCATAGCTCTATGTGTTTTTGGGAGGAGATTTCCACTGCTCTACTCACGCCGCCATCTTGGCCCTGCCCCCTATTTTGTATTTATAATTCCTCTCTATTGCAATATTTTTTAAACAATCTTACAGATATTGCAAGTCATTCAATAAGAATGGGCAAAAACAGGTAGAGGACTAAAGATAGTGGCATGAGAGGTGAGACAGAGGCTTCCTCCTAAAACTGCATATAATACAAAAATATAATTAATAAAAGTAATCGTGAAAGAGCAACAGGAAAGAGGGCTGTGTCAAACTGCATACACCTGGAGAAAAGAATAAACCTCATGGAACAGGGTAATGTACCAAAGCCATGGCCTGGCTGGACCCAAGCCCTTCCCCCACTACACCACAGATCACTGGTGGGAGGAAGAGAAATGGTGCTGGGAGGGAGTGGAGGCTTGGAACTCCTGAATACCTCACTCTGGAGATCTGCTCTGGGAGCACAAACCTACATTCCATGGTGCTTTCATGGTACTCTCATGATTAGGGGATTGGAAAGCTAAGATAGGCAGAATACCTGGAGATACTGAGATTCCAGCCACTTGTGGAAATCAGGGATCCATATCCAGCTGCTCTGGGAATAAAGAAAGGAGGGCAGTCTGAGAAACATCCTCACAGCAAGAGGGCTGCTAAAGGGGCAAGGATTGCACTGAGCTTACTGCTCAAGAGGCAGGACAAGTGGAAAAAATTGTCTGGGGGCACTGTGCCCATCAGGTTGGAGCTTTCACGATCTTCAGGTGCCCTAGCTCCTTGGCTGGCTACAAAGCTCCAAAGACCCCTGCCATGATACACAGCCTACTCTGCCTTTCTCTCAGCCAGCCCCACCTGGCTTATAAACTGGCAAAACTTGCCTGGGTGTTAGGCCAGCCAGAGGGAAGCCCCATCTACAGCAACTACAAACATAAAACATAGAGGCTTATATGTGTGTGCTCAGCCCACTGGTTCTGGAAGTATAGGCAACAAAGCAGCCAGGAAACAGTAAACAGCTGTTTCCTCCCCCCAGGCACCAATACCACTCCCCTGCAACCCCCAACATTGCTTCAGGGGTAGAGCAGCATCACAGAGTAGAGCTTTGGGGCACTAGAGGGTGCCATATACAAATATGAAATGTCAAAGAAACCTGGTTCACAGTAAAATTATGAACACAACACCTGAGAAAGACGTAAATGAAATTGACCTCATGAGTCTTCCTGAAAGGGATTTCAAAATAAAAATCATTAACATGCTAATGGAGGTACAGAAAAATGTTCAAGAATTCTGGTTGGAGATCCAATTGTTGAAGAGCACAATTGAGGGTATTAAAAGAAGATTAGATATGTGGGATGAGATGATAAATGAAATAGAAATTAGAGAAGAGGAATACAAAGAAGCTGAGGCACAGAGAGAAAAAAGGATCTCTAAAAATGAAAGAATATTGAGAGAACGGTGTGACCAACACAAACAGAGCAATATTAGCAATATAAGGGTACCAGAAGAAGAAGAGAGAGAAAAAGGAATAAAAAGTATCTTTGAGGAGGTAATTGCTGAAAACTTCCCCAATCTGGGGAAGGAGATAGTCTCTCAGGCTATGGAGGTACACAGATCTCCCAACACAAGGGACCCAAGGAAGACAACACCAAGACATATAGGAAGTAAAATGGCAAAGACCAAGAATAAGGACAGACTATTAAAAGCAGCCAGGGAGAGAAATAAGATCACATACAAAGGAAAATCCATCAGGCTATCATCAGACTTCTCAGCAAAAAACTTACAGGCCAGAAGGGAGTGGCATGATGTATTTAATGCAGTGAAGCAGAAGGGCCTAGAACAAAGAAAACTTTATCCAGCAAGATTATCATTTAAATTTGAAGGAGGGACTAAACAATTTCCAGATAAGCAAAAGCTGATAGAATTTACCTCTCACATACCATGTCTACAGTGTATTTGGGAGGGAATGCTATAGATTGAAGTGCTCCTAAGGTTTAATAGCTGTCAACACAGGTAATAAAACAACAGTAAAGAAAGTAAAAGAGTTAATTACTAAGAAAATGCAAAATTAAATCAACTATCCCCAAAGACAATCAAGGGATGAAAAAAGACAACAGAATATGATACCTAATATATAAACAATGGAGGAGGAAGAAAAGGGAGGAAAAAAAAGAACCTTTAGGTTGTGTTTGCAATAGCATACAAAGTGAGTTAAATTAGACTGTTATACAGTAAGCCAATTACCCTTGAACCTTTGGTAACCATGAATCTAAAGCCTGCAATGGAAATAAGTACATACCTATCGATAAGCACCCTCAATGTAAATGGTCTGAATGCACCAATCAAAACACAAAGAGTCACTGAATGGATAAAAAAACAAGACCCATCTATATGCTGTCTACAGGAGATGAATTTCAAACCCAAAGACACACAGACACACTAAAAGTGAAGGGATGGAAAAAGGTATTTCATGCAACTAATAGGGAGAAAAAAGCAGGAGTTGCAGTACTTGTATCAGCCAAAACAGACTTCAAAACAAAGAAATTCACAAAGACAAAGCAGGACATTACGTAATGATTAAGGGGTCAATCCAACAAGAAAATATAAATATATGTGCATCTGACACAGAGCACTTACATAAGTGAAACAAATACTAACAGAATTAAAAGGGGAAATAGAGTGCCATGCGTTCATTCTAGGAGACCTCAACACTCCACTCACTCTGAAGGATAGATAAACCAGACAGAAAATAAGTAAGGACACAGAGACACTGAACCAAACATTAGAACAGATGGACCTTACAGACATCTACAGAACTCTACACTCAAAGGCAGCAGAATGCACATTCTTCTCAAGTGCACATGGAACATTTTCAAGAATAGATCATATACTGGGCCACAAAAAGAGACTCGGTAAATTCAAAAAGACTAAAATTGTACCAACCAGTTTCTCAGATGAAAAAGGTATGAAAATAGAAATAAATTACCCAAAGAAAATGAAAAGTCCCACAAATGCATGGAGGCTTCACAACATGCTCCTAAATAACCAGTGGATCAATGACCAAATAAAAATAGAGATCAAGCAATGTGTGGAGACAAATGACAATAATTCAACACCACAAAGTCTGTGGTATGCGCTAAGAGGAAAGTATGTTGCAATACAGGCCTATATCAGGAAAGAAGAACAATCCCATATGAACAGTCTAAAGTAACAATTAATGAAACTAGAAAAAGAAGAACAAATGAGGCCCAAAGTCAGTAGAAGGAGGAACATAATAAAGATTAGATCAGAAATAAATAAAATCAGGGAGAATAAAAGTATAAGAGTTAATGAAAGCAAGAGCTGGTTCTTTGAGAAAATAAACAAAATAGATAAACCCCTAGCCAGACTTATCAAGAAGAAGAGAGTCTAAACACATAAAAAGAATCAGAAATGAGAAAGGACAAATCACTATGGGCACCACAGAAATACGAAGAATTATTAGAGAGTATTATGAAAAATTATAGGCCAACAAACTGGATAACCTAGAAGAAATGGACAATTTTCTACAAAAATACAACCTTCCAAATATGACCCAGAAACAAACAGAAAATCTGAACAGAACAATTACCAGCAATGAAATTGAAGTGGTAATAAAAAAACTATCTAAGAACAAAACCCATGGACCAGATGATTTCACAGCTGAATTTTATCATTTAGTGAAGACATAATAACCATCTTCCTTAAAGTTTTTCAAAGAGTAGAAGAAGAGGGAATAGTTTCAAACTCATTCTATGAAGCCAGCAACACTCTAATATCAAAACCAGGCAAAGACACCACAACAAGAGAAAATTAGAGAGCAATATCCCTGATGAACATAGATGCAAAATACTCAACAAAGTATTAGCAAACTGAACTCAAAAATACAGCAAGAGGATCATACACCATGACCAAGTGGGATTCATCTCAGGGATGCAAGGATGGTACAACATTCAAAAATCCATCAACCTCATCCACCACATCACCAAAAAGAAGGACAAAAACCACATAAACCACATGATCATCTCCATAGACACTGAAAAAGTATTTAACAAAATTCAACATCCATTTGTGATAAAAACTCTAAAAAAAAATGGGTATAGAGGGCAAGTACCTCAACATAATAAAGGCCATATATGACAAACCCACAGCCAACATTATACTTAACAGTGAGAAGCTGAAAGCTTTTCCTTTAAGATCTGGAACAAGACAAGGATGCCCACTTTCCGTACTGCTATTCAACATAGTACTGGAGGTCCTAGCCATGGCAAATAGACAACATGAACAAATAAAAGGCATCCAGTTTCGTATGGAAGAAGTTAAACTGTCCATGTTTGCAGATGACATGATATTGTACATAAAAAACCATGAAGAATCCACTCCAAAACTACTAGATCTAATATCTGAATTCAGCAAATTTGAAGGATATAAAATTAATATGCAGAAATCTGTTGCATTCCTATACACTAATGATGAAGTAGGAGGAAAAGAAATCAAGTAAACAATTTCATTCACAGTTGCATTCAAAAGAGTAAAATACCTAGGAATAAACTAACCAAGGAAGTGAAAGACCTATATTCTGAAAACTACAAGACACTCATGAAAGAAAGTAAAGTAGATACCAATAACTGGAAACACACCATGCTCATAGATAGAAATAAGTAATATTGTCAAAATGGCCATCTTGGAGGGCGGAGCCAACCTGGTGGCATGAGCAGGACAGTGGGAATATCCTCCCAAAAACATATATATTTTTGAAAATACAACAAATACAACTAATCGTAAAAGAGAGACCAGAAGACACAGGAAAACAGCCAGACTACATCCACACATGCGAGAGCCCAGCACCTGGTGAAAGGGGTAAGCTACAACCCCCAGCCCGGTGGGACCTGAGCACACCTGCCCCCAGATCCCGGCGGGAGGAGAGGTGTCGGAGCACGGAGGGAGAGGGAGACGAGGACTGCTAAACACCAAGCCCCAGCCACCCACACCAGAGCACTGACACAGTGCATGCGTGGAGGGCTGGAAACTAGGGAAACAGGGCAGGAAGACCTCTGAGCGGGTTCTGAAGCTGATGCTCCTGCGACAAAGAAAAGCGAGTGCTTTTTGAAAGTCTTAAAGGGACAGGGGCGCTGGATGGAAACAACACAGGTCACAGCCTAGTGGCTGGAAATTACAGGGAAAACTGTGCACACTAACCCCCTGGGCAACAGCTTTGAGACCCCTCACGGAGATAAACAGCCAGACAGCCCCCTGTCCATTAGCCTTCCAGGTGCTGCGAAAACAGAGAAGCAGCCTAAGGTAGGCCCCACCCTAAGAAAGGGAGCTTCCTCCATATCAGCCGGGCAAGACACAAAGACCCAGTCTACATGCAATTACCCAACACAAGCCACTAGGGGTCGCAGTTGTCCCAGAAAAGAAAGGCCAGAAGCAAGTGAAAAGTTTGCCCCCCCCCTCCAGCTGACAGTCAATAGCACATATCAACATGAAAAGGCAAAAAAATATGATCCAGACAAGACTAAACCACACACGTTCAGCATCAGCTACATCTTCCCCTGAGAAGGAACCTGGGGAGATAGATATAACCAGTCTTCCTGATAAAGAATTCAAAACAAAAGTCATAATGATGCTGATGGACTTGCAGAGAAATATGCAAGAACTAAGGAAGGAGAATACAGAAATAAAACAAGCTCTGGAAGGACTTCAGAACAGAATGGACGAGATGCAACAGAACATTAATGGACTAGAAAATAGAGAACAGGAACGCAGAGAAGCTGATGCAGAGAGAAATAAAAGGATCTCCAGGAATGAAATAATTCTAAGAGAGCTGAGTGACCAATTGAGATGGAACAATATCTGCATTATAGGGGTATCAGAAGAAGAAGAGAGAGAAAAAGGGATAGAAAGTGTCTTTGAAGAAATAATTGCCAAAAACTTCCCCAAACTAGGGGAGAAAATGGCCTCTCAGACAACAGATGTAGACAGAACTCCCATGACAAGGGATCTAAGGAGGGCAACACCAAGACACATAATAAATAAAATGGCACAGATCAAAGACAAGGACAAAGTATTAAAGGCAGCCAGAGAGAAAAAAAAGGTTACCTACAAAGGAAAACCCATCAGGCTATCATCAGACTTCTCAACAGAAACCCTACAGGTCAGAAGAGAATGGCATGATATACTTAATGCTATGAAACAGAAGGGCCTCGAACCAAGACTATGGTATCCAGCACGATTATCATTTAAATATGAAGGAGGGATTAAACAATTCCCAGACAAGCAAAAGTTGATGGAATTGGCCTCCCACAAAACACCTCTACAGGGCATCCTTCAGGGACTGCTCTAGATGGGACCACTCCTAAAAGGAGTACAGAACAAAACACCCAACATATGAAGAAGGGAGGAGGAGGAATAAGAAGGGAGAGAAATAAAGAATCATCAGACCATGTTTATAATAGCTCAACAAGTGAGTTAAGTTAGACAGTAAGATAGTAAAGAAGCTAACCCTGAACCTTTGGTAACCACAAAGTTAAAGCCTGCAATGGCAATAAGTACATACCTTTCAATAATCACCCTAAATGTAAATGGACTGAATGCACCAATCAAAAGACACAGAGTAATAGAATGGATAAAAAAGCAAGACCCATCCATATGCTGTTTACAAGAGACTCACCTCAAACCTAAAGACATGCACAGACTTAAAGTCAAGAGATGGAAAAAGATATTTCATGCAAACAACAGAGAGAAGAAAGCAGGTATTCCAATTCTGGAATCAGACAAAACAGACTTCAAAATAAAGAAAGTAACAAAAGATAAATAAGGACATTACATAATGATAAAGGGCTCAGGCCAACAAGAGGATATAACCAATATAAATATATATGCACCCAATACAGGAGCACCAACATATCTGAAACAAATACTAACAGAATTAAAGGAGGAAATAGAATGCAATGCATTCATTCTAGGAGACTTCAACACACCACTCACTCCAAAGGACAGATCCACCAGACAGAAAAGTAAGGACACAGAAGCACTGAACAGCACACTAGAACAGATGGACTTAATACACATCTACAGAACTCTACATCCAAAAGCAACAGGATACACATTCTTCTCAAGTGCACATGGAACATTCTCCAGAATAGACCACATACTAGGCCACAAAAAGAGCCTCAGTAAATTCCAAAAGATTGAAACCCTACCAACCAACTTTTCAGAACTCAAAGACATAAAACTAGAAATAAACTGTACAAAGAAAGCAAAAAGGCTCACAAACACATGGAGGCTTAACAACACGCTCCTAAATAATCAATGGATCAATGACCAAATCAAAATGGAGATCCAGCAATATATGGAAACAAACAACAACAACAACACAAAGCCCCAACTACTGTGGGACACAGCAAAAGCAGTCTTAAGAGGAAAGTATATAGCAATCCAGGCTTATTTAAAAAGGGAAGAACAATTCCAAATGAATGGTCTAATATCACAACTATCGAAATTGGAAAAAGAAGAACAAATGAGGCCTAAGGTCAGCAGAAGGAGGGACATAATCAAGATCAGAGTAGAAATAAATAAAATTGGGAAGAATAAAACAATAGCAAAAATCAATGAAACCAAGAGCTGGTTCTTCAAGAAAATAAACAAAATACATAAGCCTCTAGCCAGACTTATTAAGAGGAAAATAGAGTCAACAGTAATCAACAGAATAAGAAATGAGAAAGGAAAAATCACAACGGACCCCACAGAAATACAAAGAATTATTAGAGAGTACTATGAAAATCTATATGCTAACAAGCTGGGAAACCTAGAAGAAATGGACAACTTCCTAGAAAAATAAAGCCTTCCAAGACTGACCCAGAAAGAAACAGAACACCTAAACAGACCAATTACCAGCAATGAAATTGAAGCGGTAATTAAAAAACTACCAAATAACAAAACCCCCAGGCCAGATGGATTCACCTCAGAATTTTATCAGTCACACAGGGAAGACATAATACCCATTCTCCTTAAAGTTTTCCAAAAAATAGAAGAGGAGGGGATACTCCCAAACTCATTCTATGAAGCCAACATCCCCCTAATACCAAAACCAGGCACAGACCCCACCAAAAAAGAAAAGTACAGACCAATATCCCTGATGAACGTACACGCAACATAATCAACAAAATATTAGCAAAACGAATTCAAAAATACATCAAAAGGATTGTACACCATGACCAAGTGGGATTCATCCCAGGGATGCAAGGATGGTACAACATTCGAAAGTCCATTAACATCATCAACCACATCAACAAAAAGAAAGACAAAACCACATGATCATCTCCATAGATGCTGAAAAAGCATTTGACAAAGTTCAACATCCATTCATAATAAAAACTCTCAGCAAAATGGGAAAAGAGGGCAAGTACCTCAACATAATAAAGGCCATTTATGATAAAGCCACAGCCAACATTATATTGAACAGCGAAAAGCTGAAAGCTTTTCCTCTGAGATCGGGAACTAGACAGAGATGCCCACTCTTCCCACTGTTATTTAACATAGTACTGGAGGTCCTAGCCACGGCAATCAGACAAAACCAAAAAATACAAGGAATCCAGATTGGTAAAGAAGAAGTTAAACTGTCACTATTTGCAGATGACATAATACTGTACATAAAAAACCCTAAAGACTCCACCCCAAAACTACTAGAACTTATATCTGATACAGAAAAGTTGCAGGATACAAAATTAACACACAGAAATCTGTGGCTTTCCTATACACTACCAATGAACAAACAGAAAGAGAAATCAGGAAAACTACTCCATTCACAATTGCATCAAAAAGAATAAAATACCTAGGAATAAAACCTAACCAAAGAAGTGAAAGACTTATACTCTGAAAACTACAAGTCACTCTTAAGAGAAATTAAAGGGGACACTAACAAATGGAAACTCATCCCATGCTCGTGGCTAGGAAGAATTAATATCGTCAAAATGGCCATCTTGCCCAAAGCAATATATAGATGTGATGCAATCCCTCTCAAATTACCAGCGACATTCTTCAATGAACTGGAACAAATAATTCAAAAATTCATACGGAAACACCAAAGACCCCGAATAGCCAAAGCAATCCTGAAAAAGAAGAATAAAGTAGGGGGGATCTCACTCCCCAACTTCAAGCTCTACGACAAAGCCATAGTAATCAAGACAATTTGGTACTGGCACAAGAACAGAGCCACAGACCAGTGGAACAGATTAGAGACTCCAGAAATTAACCCAAACAAATATGGTCAATTAATATTTGATAAAGGAGCCATGGACATACAATGGCAAAATGACAGTCTCTTCAACAGATGGTGCTGGCAAAACTGGACAGCTACATGTAGGAGAATGAAACTGTACCATTGTCTCACCCCATATACAAAGTAAACTTAAAATAGATCAAAGACCTGAATGTAAGTCATGAAACCATAAAACTCTTGGAAAAACACATAGGCAAAAACCTCTTAGACATAAACATGAGTGACCTCTTCTTGAACATATCTCCCCGGGCAAGGAAAACAACAGCAAAAATGAACAAGTGGGACTATATCAAGCTGAAAAGCTTCTGTACAGCAAAAGACACCATCAATAGAACAAAAAGGAACCCTACAGTATGGGAGAATATATTTGAAAATGACAGATCCGATAAAGGCTTGACGTCCAGAATATATAAAGAGCTCACATGCCTCAACAAACAAAAAACAAATAACCCAATTAAAAAATGGGCACAGGAACTGAACAGACAGTTCTCTAAATAAGAAATACGGATGGCCAACAGACACATGAAAAGATGCTCCACATCGCTAATTATCAGAGAAATGCAAACTAAAACTTCATTGAGGTATCACCTCACACCAGGAAGGATAGCTGCCATCCAAAAGACAAACAACAACAAATGTTGGCGAGGCTATGGAGAAAGGGGAACCCTCCTACACTGCTGGTGGGAATGTAAATTTGTTCAACCATTGTGGAAAGCAGTATGGAGGTTCATCAAAATGCTCAAAACAGACCTACAATTTGACCCAGGAATTCCACTCCTAGGAATTTACCCTAAGAACGCAGCAATCAAGTTTGAGAAAGACAGATGCACCCCTATGTTTATCGCAGCACTATTTACAATAGCCAAGAATTGGAAGCAACCTAAATGTCCATTGGTAGATGAATGGATAAAGAAGATGGGGTACATATACACAATGGAATACTACTCAGCCATAAGAAGTGGAAAAATCTAACCATTTGCAGCAACATGGATGGAGCTGGAGAGTATTATGCTCAGTGAAATAAGCCAAGCGGAGAGAAATACCAAATGGTTTCACTCATCTGAGGAGTATAGGAACAAAGGAAAAACTGAAGGAACAAAACAGCAGCAGAATTACAGAACCCAAAAATGGACTAACAGGTACCAAAGGGAAAGGAACTGGGGAGGATGGGTGGGCAGGTTTGTTGAGGCATGGGGAAGATGGGGGAAAGAAGAAGGGGGATATTAAGATTAGCATGCATGGGGGGGAGGGAGAAAGGGGAGGGTGGGCTGCACAACACAGAGAGTACAAGTAGTGACTCTACAACATTTTGCTAAGCTGATGGACAGTAACCGTAATGTGGTTGTTAAGGGGGACCTGATATAGGGGAGAGCATAGTAAACATAGTATTCTTCATGTAAGTGTAGATTAAAAATTAAAAAAAAAATAAATAAATAAATAAATAAATAAAAGGGGGATTACTCCTTGATAGGATAAAACTATTGGTAAATCAAAGATCAACGAATGCTTTAAATATCCTTAATGTTGATGACTTAAAGGGTGTCAGATGATCAGCTATGGAGGTACTCTTTTCTGATAATATTCCTTTCTCTTAATTTAAAAAAAAAAAAAAAGCAGTTACTGTGTGCTGACCTCCAATGAGTTCTGCACAGTGGTATAGAGGGCATGTCAAAGTGTGGGCAAAGTGTCTGTTTGTTTCTATGCAGAAGATTGAGGCCTAGCTTGGATACCCAGAAAATGAACTAAGATATGAGGAGGAGCTTCCGGCATCAGCACTCTCTGGAGTACTTGTGCGGGGGATGATCATCAAAAAGCCTCCACAGGGATCCGGACAATGCTGCGGGTGTGCCTGCATCCAGCCCACTGTCTCCTGGACTTGCCATAGGAATGAGGAGGGAGATGTCTAGGCTGGCGTGTGCATACAGTAAGACAACGAATTTGACTGGATCTGTACTGTTGGAACTCAACCAGGAGTTGGGAGGGGTGCAAGTTGTAGCACTCCAAAATCCCATGACTATTGACTATCTATGGTTAAAAGAACATATGGGATGTGAACAGATCCCAGAAATGGGCTGCTTTAATTTGTCTGATTTCTCTCAGACTGTTCAAGTACAATTGGACAATATCCATCATATCATAGATAAATTTTCACAAATGCCTAGGGTGCCTAAATGGTTTTCTTGGCTTCACTGGACATGGATGGTAATTACAGATTTGCTTTGTTTATGTCACCGTATTCCTATTATGTTAATATGTGTGTGCAAATTAGTTAGTAGTTTAAAACCTATACATACTTAAGGTACTATACAAGAAGATATGTCAAAGAAATAATCAATCCTCCCAAGTTTCCTTCATATGCTACATCTATAGCTTTTCTTCTTCCTTCCTAATTACAACCCTTAAATAGAATTCGTGCCTCATATCGAATTTACCGAGTATCATAATTCCTCCAGGTGGTAAAGATACCTCGAGACAAGTGCTGGGCATAGAAGCCACAGGGCATAAATCTGCAAAGAAGTAAAAAGCTAACCTTTGCAAACAATATGGCTTCTCTCTCACTTACCAACTTTACATTTCCCTGTATGGCCCTGGAAGATGACTGTTTAGCCAGAGACGGGTAAGATTCCTCAAGGGAGGAACAACCTAAGACAGGCACAGTCGCAGGGAGGCCATCAGGTGAGAATTTGGGGATCAACAGAGGTGAGGCTCAGAACCTCACCCCCCCTGCTTTGAGAGAAATCTTCTGCATCCGTGGATGTCTTGCTGCCCTTGTCTAGCCTGGATTAATACTTAGTCCATAGGCACACACCTGATCATCTGATCATCTACATTTGCCTTCTTACAGCACTAAACTATGTTTTCTACCTTTATCTTGCATCTACCTACCACCTCAGCATTTTATTAAAAATAAAAATAATAATAATAGAGGGAGAAATGTGGGATCAACATATAAATCAAGTACAAAAATCAACGAATATTCATATTCGACCTGATTGTTTATACGTCATAATGTGTGATCAAAACCGAAAGTTTCTGTGATGAATGCCCTTGTACTGTTCACCATGTAAGAACTTACTCACTATGTAAGAATTCGTTCACCATGTAAGAACTTGTTCGTTATGCTTCAGAAGTTTGGAGACTGACGAGAATTAGGCTTGAGATGGATTAATGATTGTACATTGAGCATTGACCCCCCTATACTGAATTTTATTGTTGTTAACAACCATTTGATCAATAAATATGAGAGATGCCCTCTCCAAAAAAAAAAAATTTCTGCATGGCAAAGGACACCATCAACAGAACAAAGAGACATCCTACAGTATGGGAGAATATATTTGTAAATGGCATATCCAACAAGGGGTTTTCATCCAAAATATATAAAGAACTTACACACTTCAACATCTAAAAAGCAAATAACCCTATTAAAAATTAGGCAGAGGATATGAAGAGACAGGTCTCCAAAGAAGAAATTCAGATGGCCAACAGACACATGAAAAGGTACTCCAGAACACTAATCATCAGGAAAATGCAAATTAAAACCTCAGTGAGATAACACCTCACACCAGTAAGGAAGGCCAGCATCCAAAAGACTAAGAACAACAAATGCTGGCGAGGATGCGGAGAAAGGGGAACCCTCCTGCACTGCTGGTGGGAATGGAAGTTAGCTCAACCATTGTGGAAAGCAATAAGGAGGTTCCTCAAAGAACTAAAAATGAAATACCATTTGACCCTGGAATCCCACTCCTTGGAATTTAACCAAAGAATACAACTTCTCATACTCAAAAAGACAGATGCACCCCTATGTTTATTGCAGCCCTATTTACAATAGCCAAGGTATGGAAGCAACCTAACTGTCCATCGGTATATGAATGGATAAAGAAGAGGTGGTACATATACACAATGGAATACTATTCAACCATAAGAAAGAAACAAATCCTACCATTTGCAACAACATGGATGGAGCTGGAGGACATTATGCTCAGTGAAATAAGCCAGACAGAGAAAGACAAATGCCAAATGATTTCCCTCATTTGTGGAGTATAACAATGAAGCAAAACTGAAGGAACAAAATAGCAGCAGAGTCACAGACTCCAAGAAGAGACTAGTTGTTACCAAAGGGGAGGGGTGTGGGAGGGTGGGTGGGGAGGGAGGGAGAAGGGGATTGTGGGGTATTATGTTTAGTACACATAGTGTGTGAGGTCATGCAGAAAACAGTGTAGAACAGAGAAGGCAAACAGTGAATCTGTGGCATCTTGCTACACTGATGGACAGTGATTGCATCGGGGTATGGGTGGGGATTTGATAATATGGGTAAATGTAGTAACCACATTATTTTTCCATGTGAAACCTTCATAAGAGTGTATATCAATAATACCTTAATAAAAAATATTAAAAAAAAGAATGGGCAAACACAGTAAGTATGCAGTTTGTGATTAGAAACTTTAACATACTTTATTTTACAATCACATTCTGAGCCTAAATCTTCCCCACTATACTGAAACAGAGCACAGTCATAATAGGTAATAACAATAGGGAAAGTGAAAAGGAATTAGGACTTTGCTGCTGTACTTCTTATTCTTTGCCTCTACATCTACATCCTCTTTCTCTTCTCCTCCTCCCCTTACTCGCCGATTTGGATTGGCACAACTGGGCTAGTGAAGCTAAAAGCCACGAAAGCTGAAAGCACCAAAAGGAAACAAAATTTGCCTCTTAGAGTAAATATATTTTGGCAAACGTTTACTGGCATATCATAATGCCAAGAAATGTGCACATGAGGGTGACTCAAGTACATAGGATATTTTGAAAATTCTGATGCTTGTTTGGATTTTAATTCTACGCTTGTTTTATTGTTAGTTAAGTATGTGTATCTTTATAATTATTTGGTCCCAACATTTTTCTAACTTTGCCATAAAATGGACTCTTCAGAAAAGTACTGATTCAGCTCTTGAAAAAAGGCAATTCTCTTTTTTGTTCTTTAATGCATTTCCTGTAGTGAGATATAAAGCATAGAAAGCAAAAAAAGTTTAAGATGTGAGGACATGAGCAAATGCAAATATTTTATCCTTGTATCAATGTAATCTAAAGATTTCTTATGCACATATGTGTAAATAAACAAGGTCAGCAGAATAATGTGTTTCTTATGTATTTGTGCCCTCTTTCTATATCTACTCAGCTTACATCCAGTCACAACAATGTTTCAAATTCATAATGAAATAAATACACACCCAATGTTTCCAGTTCTGAAAGGTATTTCAATTGCTGTGAAGTTTTGAGCAAAAAGAGGCTGATTTATTTCCACAATGACTTCTCTGGTATATAACTTTCTTAAAAGAATACTTAAGAAGTTCCTCTATGGACATTGAAATATGAATAAATTGGAATATCAAACCTTAGTCATAACTCTCATTTTTAATAGATTTTCTCTTTAGTGAGAACTATTGTTTATATCCATACATAAATGTGATAAAATAGCTGTCATTAAAGAATAATATTGATGAAAACTCTGTTTTACTTCATTTTTTTCCAGTATCAGAGGGTAGAATAATTGTGGTAAAATTTCTGGCCAAATCTTTTTCTTATGAATAGGGGGATTCCTCATAATATAGTTATTTGAAATGTTTGCCATTACAAATATAGATACTGCATAGAATATAAAAATTGTCTATAAATATGAATTTTTGGAAATATTGAAGTAAATATCAGGACAAAAATCTTTATATCATACTCATCTGACCTAGTTTTCCATCATAAAATAAGTTTAGTGTCAGATTATGCTGGATTTATTAAATTGCTCTAACACTAGATTTGCAAATTCAATTTAGAGACCACTTATGTTGTGTTTATGCATTTACTATTTCTGTTATTATTGTGATAGGTTGGTTCTGAATTTTGCCACATAGTTGAGGAACAAAATAAGGTCTGAATGTAATAATGAGTGTATTTGTCAATATAACATAGCTTATACTCTAATAACAAACAGCCACCTTCCAAATCAGTATTCTAATGCAAGTTTATTTCTTCATAACACTATGTATGTCACATAGGTGTGACTCTATTCCATACTGGGAATCCAAGGACTCTCACTGAAGGAGGCACTGTTAGTTTTAGCTGCACTATTTGAAATACCTGGACTTAGAGTGATTTTGCATACAGTTCAATAACAAAAAACAATCTGGTTAAAAAATGACCAGAGGAAGTAAATACACAATTTTCCAAAAAAACACATTCAAATGGCTAATAAACACATGAAAAGGTGCTCAACATCATTAATCTTAGGGAAATGCAATGAGATATCGCCTCACATCTGTTAGAATGGCTATTTTAAAAATGACAAGAGATACATACTGGTGACCATGTGGAGAAAGGCGAACCATTGTGACTGTTGGTGGGAATGTAAATTGGTTCAGTCACTGTGGACAGCAACATGTAGGTATCTCAGAAAATTAGAAAATAGAATTCCTGTATGATCCTGTCATTCCACTTCTTGGTATATATCCAAAGAAAACAAAATCAATATCTCAAAAAGATAACTGTATTCCCATGTTAACTGCAACATTATTCAGAGTAGCCAGACATAGAAACAACCTAAGTGTCCATTGAAAGATGAATGAATAAAGAAAATGTGATATATATATATATACACACACAAACATATATATACATACAATAATATATATATAAGTGTATATATATACACACACATATATATATACATACATAATATATATGTTAGTGTATATATATATATATATACACACACACACACACACACAAAAAAAGGAATACTACTCAAAGAAAAGAAAGAAATCCTGCTATTTGTTACAACATTGAGAGAATTAAGGGCATTATGCTAATTGAAGTAAGTTAGAAAAAGATAAATACTATATGATTTCATTTTTAAGTGGAAACTAAACAAAAGAAAACTAATAGAAAAAGAGACTATATTTGATTGACCCCACCAGAGTCAGGGTTGGGGAGCATGGGATTTGGATGAAAGCAGTCAAAAGGTACAAACTTACATATTAAAATAAATACTGAGGATGGTATGCATAACATGAGGACTATAGTTAACACTGCTGTATGGTATTATTTGATAGATGCTAAGAGTATAAATCCTAAAAGTTCTCATCACAAGGAAAAAGATACTTTTAGTAACTATATGAAGTGATGGCTGTTAACTAAACACATTGTCTTAATCATTTTGCAAAACATGTAAGTCAAGTCATTATGTTATACATGTTACAAGTGTATAGTGCTATATGCCTATTATATCTCAAAAAAAATGAAAGATAAAAAGGATATATACAACATGATAACATGGGATTTATCACAGAAATGCAAGATTGTTTTAACATGAAGCACAAATAATGTAATGTATCCTATCAATAAAAAAATCACATGATCATCACAATGGACACAGTAAAATAGTTTTCCCAAGTCCAATATTCACTTTCATGATAAAAACACTCAACAAACAAGCAATAGAAGAGAAGTTCCTCAACTTAATAAAAAGTATCTATGAATAACCAAAATCTAACTCTGCTTTGCCCATAAGATCTGGAACAATGATTTCTACTCTAACTTACTTCTACTCGACATTGTACTGGAGGTTCAAGCCTCCACAGTTATGCAAGAGTATGAAATAAAGGAATCCAGATTAGAAAGGAAGACATAAAACTATCTCTTTTTGTAGATTACATGATCTTGTGTAGAAAATACTAAGGAATCTACTACAAAGCTGTTAGAAGTAATGAGTGAGTTCAGCAAGGTTCAGGTTAAAGATCAATATACAAAAATCACTTCTATTTCTATACACTTGCAATGAACTATTTGGAAATGAAATTAGAAAAAGATCCATTTACACTAACATCAAAAGAATGAAATCCTTAGAAGACTAATTAAGTTTACTTTCAAAATTTAACATGAAAACTATAAAACATGGTTGAAAATATTAAAGAAGACCTGAACAATTGAGAAAACATCCATGTTCATTAATTGGAAGGTAACACTGTTAAGATGGCATAGCTGTTGCTGGACAGCTGAGTCTGTGGAGGTCTCTCCCTGAGTACTTGGTGAAGCACTAGGAGAAACCTCAACCTGGATTGGGGAGAGTTCTTGACTCTGGATGAGAAAGAATTCTTGAACAGTTCAGGTGAGTATAGATAAGGAAGGAATTCACTGAAGCAAGAGTAGTAGCAAATGGCAGCCACTCTCCAGGCAGCTAAGAACATGGAGAGATCTAGGATGGGACCTCAAAAGATGATACAGGGGTTCTTGTTTGTGAAGCCAAAGAATGAGTTCACATACTCTCAAGGTAGGCAAGCAGCAGAGAGAGACATTTCATTTAGAGAGAAAGCAAAAGTACCTAACTCCTTGTGCACGAGGAGATAAGAGGGCCCAAGGTGGGCTTTGTCTAGGCGTTTATGTCTTAGGTTAAACTGAGTTGTCTGTTTCTTACTATTCTTGCCTGAATGCTTAAACTGCATTGCCCGTTCTTCACTGGTTCCCTTCTGAATACTGTCTATCGTTTTAACCAACCCCACTGAAGATTTCCTATATTTCTAATTTGGTATTTTTATTCTGAAAAATCTTTGTGGCTCTAACTTTGCTTATTGTTTAACACAGAGTTTCAGTAAAAATTTCTTTGTATATCCTTACATTGTCCTGACTGCAATTATCCTGCTTTGCTTCTCCCTAGGGCTCTCACCCTACTCTAACTAAACTCACAGCACCTGCCTCATGGCTAGTAAGTGGAAAAGTAATTATTTGGACCCTGGAAGTATTGCTGTAAAGTAGTACATTCACGACTAGACTTCAGTTAAAAGAAAATAAAAATAAAAAAGGAACAGAAAAATAATAATTATAATTCCTCATATTTAAAGTTACTTTTTTTTTTTGAGAGGGCATCTCTCATATTTATTGATCAAATGGTTGTTAACAACAATAAAATTCTGTATAGGGGACTCAATGCACAATCATTAATCCACCCCAAGCCTAATTCTCATCAGTCTCCAATCTTCTGAAGCATAACGAACAAGTTCTTACATGGTGAACAAATTCTTACATAGTGAATAAGTTCTTACATGGTGAACAGTACAAGGGCAGTCATCACAGAAACTTTCGGTTTTGATCATGCATTACAAACTATAAACAATCAGGTCAAATATGAATATTCATTTGATTTTTATACTTGATTTATATGTGAATCCCACATTTCTCCCTTATTATTATTATTATTATTATTATTATTATTATTATTATTTTTAATAAAATGTTGAAATGGTAGGTAGATGCAAGATAAAGGTAGAAAACAAAGTTTAGTGCTGTAGGAAAGCAAATGTAGATGATCAGGTGTGTGCCCATAGACTAAGTATTAATCCAAGGTAAACAAGGCCAACAAAACATCCACAGATGCAGAAGATTTCTCTCAAAACAGGGGGGGGGTGAGGTTCTAAGCCTCACCTCTGTTGATCCCCAATTTCTCATCTGATGGCCCCCCTGTGACTGTGCCTGTCTTAGGTTGTTCCTCCCTTGAGGAATCTTACCCATCTCTGGCTAACCAGTCATCTTCCGGGGCCATACAGGGAAATGTAAAGTTGGTAAGTGAGAGAGAAGTAATATTGTTTGAAAAGGTTAGCTTTTAACTTCTTTGCAGATTTATGTCCTGTGGCTTGCCCAGCATTTGTCTTGAAGTATCTTTATCACTTGGAAGAATGATGATACTTGGTAAATTCGATATGAGGCATGAATTCTATTTAAGGGTTGTAATTAGGAAGGAAGAAGAAAAGCTATAGAAGTAGCAGGCAGAAGAAAACATGGGAAGATTGATTATTTCTTTGACATATCTTCTTGTAGAGTAACATAAGCATATATAGGTTTTAAACTACTAATTAAATTGTGCACACACATTAACATAATAGGAATACAGTTACATAAACAAAGCAGAACTACAATTACCAGCCATCTCCAGTGAAACCAAGAAAACCAGTTAGGTACCTTAAGCATTTGTGAAAACTTATGTATGATATGATGGATATTGTCTAACTGAATTTGAATAGTTTGAGAAAAATCAAACAAATTTAAACAACACATTCCTGGGAACTGTTCACATCCCATATGTTCTTTCAACAGTAGATAGTCTGTAGTCTCAAGATTTTGGAGCACTGCAACTTGCACTTCTCCTAATTCTTGGTTGAGTTAAAACAGTATAGATCCAGTCAAATTTGTTGTTTTACTGTATGCCCAGGCCAGCTTAGATATCTCCTTCTTCATTCCAATGGCAATTCCAGGAACCAGTGGGATGAATGCAGCTACAACTGCAACAGCGCCAGGATCTTTGTTGAAGTTTTTTGATGATCATCTTCTGGAATGACTCTTCCAGAGTATGTTGATGTTGGAAGTTCTTCTTCAGATAGTATCTTAGTTCGTTTTCCGGGTAGCCAAATTAGGCTTTTATCCTCTGTATAAACACAAACAGACCCTTTGCCCACACCTTGATATGCCCTTTATGCCATTGTGAAGAACTTATTGGAGGTCACCACACAGGAACTGCTTTTTTTTTTTAAGAGAAAGGAATATTATCAGAAAAATGTACTTCCATAGCTGATCATCTGACACCCTTTAAATGATCAAAATTAAGGATATTTAAACCATGCATTAATTGTTGATTTGCAGTTAGTTTTATCCTATCAGGGAGTAATCCCCCTTTTCTTTCTTTCTTTCTTTTTGTTATCATTAATCTACACTTACATGACGAATATTATGTTTACTAGGCTCTCCCCTATACCAGGTCCCCCCTATAAACACCCCTTTATAGTCACTGTACTTCAGCATAGCAAAATGCTGTAGAATCACTACTTGTCTTCTCTGTGTTGTACAGCCCTTCCCTTTCTACCTCCCCATTATGCATGCTAATCTTAATACCCCCTTCTTCTTGTGCCCCCTTTACCCTCCCTAACCCCCCATCCTCCCCAGTCCCTTTCCCTTTGGTACCTGTTAGTCCATTCTTGGGTACTGTGATTCTGCTGCTGTTTTGTTCCTTCAGTTTTTCCTTTATTCATATACTCCACAGATGAGTGAAATCATTTGGTATTTCACCTTCTCCGCTTGGCTTATTTTACTTAGCATAATACCCTCTAGCTCCATCAATGTTGTTGCAAATGGTAGGATTTTTTTTCTTCTTATGGCTGAGTAATGTTCCATTGTGTATATGTACCACATCTTCTTTATCAATTCATCTAGTGATGGACACTTAGGTTGCTTCCAGTTCTTGGCTATTGTAAATAGTGCTGTGATAAACATAGGGGTGCATCTCTCTTTTTCAAACTTGAGTGCTGCGTTCTTAGGGTAAATGCCTAGGAGTGGAATTCCTGGGGCAAATGGTAAGTTTATTTTGAGCATTTTGCGGAACCTCCATACTGCTTTCCACAATGGTTGAACTAATTAACATTCCCACCAGCAATGTAGGGGGGTTCCCCTTTCTCCACAGCCTTGCCAACATTTGTTGTTGTTTGTCTTTTGGATGGTAGCCATCATTACTGGTGTGAGGTGATACCTCAATGTAGTTTTAATTTGCATTTCTCTGATAATTAGCGATGTGGAGCATCTTTTCATGTGTCTGTTGGCCATCTGTATTTCTTTTCTGGAGAACTGTCTGTTCAGTGCCTCTGCCCATTTTTTAATTGGGTTATTTGTTTTTTGTTTGTTGAGGCGTGTGAGCTCTTTATATATTCTAGACACCAAGCCTTTATCGGATCTGTCATTTTAAAATATATTCTCCCATACTGTAGGGTTACTTTTTGTTCTATTGATGGTGTCTTTCACTGTACAGAAGCTTTTCAGCTTAATGTAGTCCCACTTGCTCATTTTTGCTGTTGTTTTCCTTGCCCGGGGAGATATGTTCAAGAAGAGGTCACTCATGTTTATGTCTAAGAGGTTTTTGCCTATGTTCTTTCCTACGAGTTTTATGGTTTCATGACTTAAATTCAGGTCTTTGATCAATTTTGAATTTACTTTTGTGTATGGGGTTAGACAATTGTCCAGTTTCATTCTTCTACATGTAGCTGTCCAGTTTTGCCAGCACCATCTGTTGAAGAGACTGTTATTTTGCCATTTTATGTCCATGGATCCTTTATCAAATATTAATTGACCATATATGTTTGGGTCAATGTCTGGAGTCTCTAATCTATTCCACTGGTCTGTGGCTCTGTTCTTGTGCCAGTACCAAATTGTCTTGATTACTATGGCTTTGTAGTAGAGCTTGAAGTTGGGGAGTGAGATCCCCCCTACTTTCTTCTTATTTCTCAGGATTGTTTTGGCTACTCGGGTCTTTGGTGTTTCCATATGAATTTTTGAATTATTTGTTCCAGTTCATTGAAGAATGTTGCTGGAAATTTAATAGGGGTTGCATCACATCTATATATTGCTTTGGGCATGAGGGCCATTTTGATGATATTAATTCTTCTTAGCCAAGAGCATGGGATGAGTTTCCATTTGTTAGTGTCCCAGTTAATTTCTCTTAAGAGTGACTTGTAGTTTTCAGGGTATAGGTCTTTTACTTCTTTGATTAGGTTTATTCCTAGGTATTTTATTATTTTTGATGCAATTGTGAATGGAATTGTTTTCCTGATTTCTCTTTCTATTGGTTCATTGTTAGTGTATAGGAAAGCTACAGATTTCTGTGTGTTAATTTTGTATCCTGCAACTTTGCTGTATTCCGATATCAGTTCTAGTAGTTTTGGAGTGGAGTCTTTAAGGTTTTTTATGTACAATATCATATCATCTGCAAATAGTGACAGTTTAACTTCTTCTTTACCAATCTGGATTCCTTGTATTTCTTTGTTTTGTCTAATTGCCATAGCTAGAACCTCCAGTACTATGTTAAATAACAGTGGGGAGAGTGGACAATCCTGTCTGGTTCCCGATCTCAGAGGAAAAGCTTTCAGCTTCTCGCTGTTCAGTATAATGTTGGCTGTGGGTTTATCATATATGACCTTTATTATGTTGAGGTACGTGCCCTCTATTCCCATTTTGATGAGAGTTTTTATCATGAATGGATGTTGAATTTTGTCAAATGCTTTTTCAGCATCTATGGAGATGATCATGTGGTTTTTGTCTTTCTTTTTGTTGATGTGGTGGATGATGTTGATGGATTTTCGAATGTTGTACCATCCTTGCATCCCTGGGATGAATCCCACTTGGTCATGGTGTATGATCCTTTTGATATACTGTTGAATTCTGTTTGCTAATATTTTATTGAGTATTTTTGCATCTACATTCATCAGGGATATTGGTCTGTAATTTTCTTTTTTAGTGGGTTCTTTGCCTTGTTTTGGTATTAGGGTGATGTTGGCTTCATAGAATGTGTTTGGGAGTATTCCCTCTTCTTCTATTTTTTGGAACACTTTAAGGAGAATGGTTATTGTGTCTTCTCTGTGTGTCTGATAAAATTCCGAGGTAAATCCGTCCGGCCCCGGGGTTTTGTTCTTGGGTAGGTTTTTGATTACCGTTTCAATTTCTTTGCTCGTAATTGGTTTGTTTAACTTTTGTGTTTCTTCCTTGGTCAGTCTTGGGAGGTTGTATTTTTCTAGAAAGTTGTCCATTTCTTCTAGGTTTTCCAGCTTGTTGGCATATAGGTTTTCATAGTAGTCTTTAATAATTCTTTGTATTTCTGTGGAGTCTGTCGTGATTTTCCCATTCTCATTTCTGATTCTGTTGATTTGTGTTGATTCTCTTTTTCTCTTAATAAGTTGGGCTAGAGGCTAATCTATTTTGTTTATTTTCTCAAAGAACCAGCTCTTGGTTTCGTTGATTTTTGCTATTGTTTTATTCTTCTCAATTTTGTTTATTTCTTCTCTGATCTTTATTATGTCCCTCCTTCTGCTGACTTTAGGCCTCATTTGTTCTTCTTTTTCCAGTTTTGATAATTGTGATGTTAGACTATTCATTTGGGATCGTTCTTCCTTCTTCAAGTGTGCCTGGATTGCTATATACTTTCCTCTTAAGACTGCTTTTGCGGCGTCCCACAGAAGTTGGGGCTTTGTGTTGTTGTCATTTATTTACATGTATTTCTTGATCCCTATTTTAATTGTTTGTTGATCCATTGATTATTTAGGAGCATGTTAAGCCTCCATGTGTTTGTGAACCTTTTTATTTTCTTTCTAGAATTTATTTTTAGTTTTATACCTTTGCATCTGAAAAATTGGTTGGTAGAATTTCAATATTTTGGAATTTAATGAGGCTCTTTTTGTGGGCTAGTATGTGGTCTATTCTGGAGAATGTTCCATGTGCACTTGAGAAGAATGTATATCCTGTTGCTTTTGGATGTAGAATTCTATAGATGTCTATTAGGTCCATCTGTTCTAGGGTGTTGTTCAGTGCCTCTGTGTCCTTACTTATTTTCTGCCCGGTGGATCTATCCTTCGGGGTGAGTGGTATGTTGAAGTCTCCTAAAATGAATGCATTGCAGTCTATTTCCCTCTTTAGTTCTGTTAGTATTTGCTTCACATATGCTGCTGCTCCTGTGTTGGGTGTATATTTATTTAGAATGGTTATATCCTCTTGTTGGACTGAGCCCTTTATCATTATGTAGTGTCCTTCTTTATCTCTTGTTACTTTCTTTTTTCTGAAGTCTATTTTGTCTGATATTAGTACTGCTACCCCTGCTTTCTTCTCTCTGTTGTTTGCCTCAAATATGTTTTTCCATCCCTTTACTTTTAGTCTGTGCATGTCTTTGGGTTTGAGGTGAGTTTCTTGTAAGCAGCATATAGATGGGTCTTGCTTTTTTATCCATTCTATTACTCTGTGTCTTTTGATTAGTGCATTACGTCCATTTACATTTAGTGTGACTATTGAGAGATATGTACTTATTCCCATTGCAGGCTTTAAATTCGTGGTTCCCAAAGGTTCAAGGTTAGCCTCTCTAGTATCTTACTGCCTAACTTAGCTCGCTTATTGAGCTTTTATATACACTGTCTGGAGATTCTTTTCTTCTCTCCCTTCTTATTCCTCCTCCTCCCTTCTTCATATGTTGGGTGTTTTTTTCGGTGCTCTTTTTAAGAGTGCTCCCATCTAGAGCAGTCCCTGTAAGATGCCTTGTAGAGGTGATATGTGGGAAGCAATTTCCCTCAGCTTTTGTTTGTCTGGGAATTGTTTAATCCCACCATCATATTTAAATGATAGTCATGCTGGATACAGTATCCTTGGTTCAAGGCCCTTCTGTTTCATTGCATTAAATATATCATGCCATTCTCTTCTGGCCTGTTGGGTTTTTGTTGGGAAGTCTGATGATAGCCTGATGGTTTTCCTTTATAGGTGACCTTTTTCTCTTTAGCTGCCTTTAAAACTCTTTCCTTGTCCTTGATCTTTGCCATTTTAATTATTATGTGTCTTGGTGTTGTCCTCCTTGGATCCTTTCTGTTAGGGGTTCTGTGTATTTCCGTGGTCTGTTCAATTATTTCCTCCCCCAATTTGGAGAAGTTTTCATCAATTATTTCTTCAAAGACACTTTCTATTCCTTTTCCTCTCTTTTCTTTTTCTGGTACCCTTATAATACGGATATTTTTCCTTTTGGATTGGTCACACAGTTCTCTTAATATTGTTTCATTCCTGGAGATCCTTTTATCTCTCTCTATGTCAGCTTGTATGCATTCCTGTTCTCTGGTTTCTCTTCCATCAATGTCCTCTTGCATCTTATCCATTCTGCTTATAAATCCTTCCAGAGTGTGTTTCACTTCTGTAATCTCCTTCCTGGCATGTGTGATCTCCCTCCAGACTTCATCCCATAGCTCTTGCATATTTCTCTGCATCTCAATCAACCTGTTTATGATTTTTATTTTGAATTCTTTTTCAGGAAGACTGGTTAGATCTGTCTCCTTCCCTGGTGTTGCCTCTGTGATATTGGTTTGCCTGCAATTTTGCCTTTTCATGGTGATGTATATAGTTTGCAGAGCTGGAGCAAGTGACAGCTGGAAGAACTTCCCTTCTTGTTGGTTTGTGGCCTTCCTCTCCTGGGAGAGCAGTGACCTCTAGTGGCTTGTGCACAGACAGTGTTTCTGCTTCCTTCCCGGCTGCAATGGAGTTTATCTCTGCCGTTGCTGTGGGTGTGGCCTGGCTTGGGCTTCTGCTCCAGAATGGTGGAGCCACATTGGAGGGGGAGTGGCTGGGAGGCTGTTTATCTCCATAAGGGGCCTCCGTGCTCCCTGCTGCCCAGGGTGTTAGAGTGCCCAGAGATCCCCATATTCCCTACATCTGGACTTAGTGTTCCACCCTGCCCCTTTCAGACATCCAAAAAGCACTCGCCAAAACAAAACAACAACAAGAACAACAAAAATATTTTTTTAAAAATGTCCGCTTGCCTTTCTTTGTTCTCTGGTGCTGGCCTCAGGCACCCGCTCACTGGTCTTGCTGCCCTGTTTCCCTAGTATTGGGGTCCCTGTCCCTTTAAGACTTCCAAAAAGCACTCGCCAAAAAAAAACATGGTCGCTCACTTTTCTTTGTTCACTGGCACCGGCCTCAGGTACCCACTCACCAGTCTTGCTCTCCTGTTTCACTAGTATCCAGGAACCCACGCATGCACCGTGTCTGCACTCTGGTCTGGATGGCTGGGGCTGGGTGTTCAGCAGTCCTGGGCTCCATCTCCCTCCCCGCTCTGACTCCTCTCCTCCCACCAGGAGCTGGGGTGAGGGGTGCGCATGTCCCGACTGGCTGGGGCTTGTATCTTACCCCCTTTGTGAGGCGCTGTGTTCTCGCAGGTGTGGATGTGGTCTGGATGTTGTCCTGTGTCCTCTGGTCTCTATTCTAGGAAGAGTTGTCTTTGTTATATTTTCATAGATATATGTGGTTTTGGGAGGAGATTTTCGCTGCTCTACTCATGTCACCATCTTGGCTCTGCCTTAAAGTTATTTTAAAAAACTACTTTTAGAAATGACTTTCTCTCCTATGTTAAAATGGAAATTAAACTGAGAATAAAAATACATTTAAGAATCCACTACAATGAGACCATTATATATTGTATTAGTATTCTCCAGGGAAGTAGAACCAACAGCATGTGTGTATACATATATATACATATATTATTTATTATAAGGAAATGGTTCACATGTTTGTGGAGGCTAAGAAGTCCCAAGATTTTCTGGGTAAATTAGAAAAATGAAGATCCAACATAGCTGGTGGTGTTGTGCCAGTCTGAGTCCAAAGGCCTTAGAACTACAAAAGCAGTGTATTTCCGGTCTGAAAGCTGGCAGACCCAAGACCTGGGGAGAGCAAATGTTTCAGTGTGAACCCAAATGAATGTAACAGAAAAGCTGATGCCCTCATTCAGAGGACAAATTCTCCCTTCCTCCCTTAATGTTTTATTAAGGCATTCAACTGATTCAATAACAGCACCCACACAAGGCAGAGCAATATTCTTTACTGTCTATTAATTTAAATGTCAGTCTCATGCAAAAGCACTCTCTCAGAAAGGTCTACAATAATGTTTGACCAAATGTCTGGGCACCCAAATACCTGACCCAGTAAAATTGACACATAAAATAAGCCATCACATATACTAATATTATTGGGGCATGGCCAATGAATACCTAGAGTGAGATGCATTTATTTTAATAAATTAATTAGAAATCAATGAAAATTGAAAATAGTTGACTAAATTTTAAGCTCAGGAATTTAAATAAAATAACAAAACAGAAGAATGTGTGTGTTGGGGAGTGGATGTCTAAGAGAGATTAAAGGCAAAATTAAATACAGATTTCACTAGAAGGATAGCTTGTAATAAAAATAAATTTTTTGTGCATACTAAAAAAAAACAAACCTAAGGGCAGTAAACCAAAATATGGTTCATAGAAATAAATAAATATATATATATATATATTAAAGCCACTCTTGAGTAGTTTAATCATTGGGAAATGGGAAAGGGTACTATTAGACTACATTAGGAATGACAAGGGAAATGATCACAAATCTGTTTACTCAAAAATAAATTTCAAAATATGGAAGAATTGAATTAGTGGGAGGGAAACATGTGGTACCAAATGTGACTCAGAAACAGGTTGAGACATACATTGTCAGAAAATATAAACTCTTATAAGCTTAGAATAGAGGTGGTCAAGCACTAGAAAGATCTTTAAGATGATTCAATTTTTAAATATAAAATATAATTGTATTTCCTTGTTATGTAAATATGTACCTTCCTTGGACTATTTTGTTGAGAAAGGTTAAAATTAAATTTTCATGTAGTTTAAATATTTGATAGCTATATAATTAACTGTAAAATGCCCAAATTGAACATATATATATAATATTAATATATCAAGACATTTAACATCAATAATATGTGATTATAAAGAAACCACTTTGCCTAATTATATCATAATGACATAATATTAGATCTAATAATGGAGTTAACTGAGTACATTTTATGAGCCTCTCAATCTAAAAAATCTAACCACCCATCATTTTCTAGCCCTTACACTTGGTGTCAGGTTTATCTGAGATCTGTGATAATGTGTGTTCTGCACAGAAAATTAGAAACAATTCTTGAATTTTAAATTGCAATTGAAACTTGCATGAAAAGTACTTGCCATTTTGGAATTCTGGGAAAAATTAAGTTTATTTATCTGTCATGACAAAATCAGCAAGAGTGTGTAAGCTGGACCTTAGAGATTCCTCCTTTTGACTTGAAGCTTAATTTATTCATAACAATTACTCTCACTGTGTTCAAGCAAAAAAGAGCAAAGAACAGCAAATGTACTGTTCTTTCTGGAGCAGCAGGATATGCTCTGTAAGAGCAATGAAATGTTAAGGCACATGTTTGCATTCCATTTGCAACTATTCAATTCTTCTATAAGAGGGAAGTAGCATTCTGTATGATTTTATTTACAATATTAAATTTTGCTAGGAACTTAGTAAAAAGTCTCAGGCTTCCTGAAGTAATTCAATGGAACTGGAAAGTAATTCAAATGTATTTAGGGAGCTTAAATAATATATTTGGTGCTTTTTGGTAATGTTTTATTTTGTTTCAGTCTTGCTTCTTATTGAAAATGCAGTGGGAGAATATACAACTTATTTTTAAAGGTTTAGGGAAAAGTATACTGCTGACATTTGAAGCTTCCTGTATCTCATTTTACTCAGAAGGAATAAATTTTGTTTTTCAAGAAAGCATTAAAATAATGTAGATCAAGAAAATAATTCATTGAAAACATAGATAGAACATTTGTATTTCATTATACATGATTATTTAAAGTACAATATAGCATACCAGACTTAGCAGTTTAGAGTCTTGGGAAGAGAATACACCATAAATGGAAAAGTTTACATGATGATTGATAATCTAAATAAATAAGAGCTACATAACAATAAATCTAAAAACAATAATTGAAAATAAATGTTTAAATCATGCCTTCATTAATAGTATTTTATTAACAAACTGAATAAATCTGGTTAATTTTGAATGTGTAAGTGGGAATTGAACCTTTTTATGTTCTGATAGAATATCATGTGGCAAAGGGACAGGCCAGTTAGGAAAATTTACTAAGTAATCCTCATAGTTCCTTCCTCATTAAGACCCCTCTTGGCCTTCTAACAAAAGTTATCATGAATAAAGAGGGAAATGACGGAATTAACTACTTCCTATTTCCAATATTCACTTCTCCACCACTATCTGCCTTGAATCTCACTGTAACTGAAACTTCATGATGCCCTTTATTTCTGTTAGGGCCAGTCATTCTAAGGGGTCCTAGGTTCTCAGACTCTGCCCATATCCCACAGTCTGTTCCAATATGATCAAGCATGGCCCTTATTCTGCTCTCTTTTCATAACCTTCCCTAACTCTGGAAGCACATTTTTTGTTCTTTTTGAGATCATTTTCTGGTCCATTGTCTTCAAAATGCCCTATTTTCTTAATCTCTTTCATTTTATCCTTTTCTTATTCTAACAGAAAACTGGCTATTTCCTGAGGACACTTTGTCCTCACTTAGCTTTCCCATTACTTACACAGATTTTCTCACATGTTCTTTTTATTTCCTCATTTAATACATTCTCACACTGAAACCTGATGACTTTGCTTTCTACTTTACTAAGAAAATTGAAGCAATCAAAAGAGAACTTCCATATATCTGTCTACCCTGACCTATCTACTTCCCAGCTTCTGCAACCATGTACTGTTCCATTGCCTACTTAGAAGCTACTGAAATGGTGGCTGTTTTGTTTTGCTTTTGATTCCCACAGAGTATTCTTATTATTGGGCTTGTAGGGATGGTAAGTATCTTTCTTGCTCTTCTTTGCAGTTTTCAATTTATTTGATCCTGCATTAATGTCACTTGTTCCAAGATTGCTTCTACTTTAATATTTTTCAATTTAATTACACAGGAAGGTGATCAATATATATGATTTAATATAGAGGCCTTTCAATACTTTAATTTGTAATCACCTATAATAATAATATAGAACTTTTCACTACTCAACAGGTGATTACAGGGGGGTGGCTAGTGAAGGCACACCTGGACCAGACAGATTTGGTGGGGTCCTTTTCAGCTGGGTCATGAGAGACACAAGAAAGCAGAAATAGATGACTGCTTTATTTATTTTATTTTATGTTATGTTATTTTATGTTATGTTATGTTATTTTATTTTATGTTATTTTATTTTATTTTATTTTATTTTTATTTTCTTCTATTTTATTATTTTCTATTTTATTCTATTCTTTATATTTTATTTCATTATTTTATATTTTTGTATCATTAATCTACAATTGCATGAGGAACATTATGTTTATTAGACTCTCCCCTTCACCTAGTCCCCCTCACATACCCGATTAGTCACTGTCCATCAGTGTAGTGAGATGCTGTAAAATCACTACTTGCTTTCTCTGTGTTCCACAGCCTTCCCCGTGCATCCCCCAACATTATACATGCTAATCATAAGGTCCCCTTTCTTCTTCCCCCCACTTCTCCCTCCCTTCCCACCCATCCTCCCCAGTCTCTTTCCCTTTGGTAACTGTTAGTCCTTTCTTGGGTTATGTGATTATGCTGCTGTTTTTGTTCCTTCAGTTTTTTCTTTGTTCTTATACTTCACAGATGAGTGAAATCATTTGGTACTTGTCTTACTCCACCTGGCTTATTTCACTGAGCATAATACCCTCTAGCTCCATCCAGGTTGTTGCAAATGGTAGGATTTTTCTTCTTATGGCTGAATAATATTCCATTGTGTATATGTACCATATCTTCTTTATCCATTCATCTACTGATGGACACTTAGGTTGCTTCCATTTCTTGGCTATTATAAATAGTGCTGCAATAAACATAAAGATGCATCTGTCTTTTCAAACTGGGCTGCTGCATTCTTAGGGTAAATTCCTAGAAGTGGGAATCCTGGGTCAAATGGTATTTCTATTCTGAGCTTTTTGAGGAACCTCCATACTGCCTTCCACAATGGTTGAACTAATTTACATTCCCACCAGCAGTGTAGGAGGGTTCCCCTTTCTCCACAACCTCGCCAACATTTGTTGTTGTCTTTTGGGTGGTGGCAATCCTTACTGGTGTGAGGTGATATCTCATTGTTGTTTTAATTTGCACTTCTCTGATGATTAGCTATGTGGAGCATCTTTTCATTTGCCTGTTGGCCATCTGTATTTCTTCTTTGGAGAACTGTCTGTTCAGCTCTTCTGTCCATTTTTTGATTGGATTATTTGCTTTTTGTTTGTTGAGGTGCATGAGCTCTTTATGTATTTTGGATGTCAATCCTTTATCGGATCTCTCATTTATGAATATATTCTCACATACTGTAGGATACCTTTTTGTTCTATTGATGGTGTCCTTTGCTGTAGAGAAGCTTTTCAGCTTGATATGGTCCCACTTATTCATTTTTGCTTTTGTTTCCCTTGCCCAGGGAGATATGCTCATGAAGAAGTCACTCATGTTTATGTCCAAGAGATTTTTGCCTTTGTGTTTTTCTAAGAGTTTTATGGTTTCATGGTTTACATTCAGTCTTTGATCCATTTCAAATTTACTTTTGTGTATGGGGTTAGACAATGATCCAGTTTCATTCTCTTACATGTAGCTGTCCAGTTTTTCGAACACCAGCTGTTAAAGCGTCTGTCATTTCCCCATTGTATGTCCATGGCTCCTTTATCGAATATTAATTGACCATATATGTTTGGGTTAATGTTTGGAGACTCAATTCTGTTTCACTGGTCTGTGGCTCTGTTCTTGTGCCAGTTCCAAATTGTCCTGATTACTGTGGCTTTGTAGTAGAGCTTGAAGTTGGGGAGTGAGATCCCTCCCACTTTATTTTTCCTTCTCAGGATTGCCTTTGCTATTCGGGGTCTTTGGTGCTTCCATATGAATTTTAGAACTGTTTGTTCCAGTTCGTTGAAGAGTGCTGTTGGTAATTTGATAGGAATTGCATTAAATCTGTAGATTGCTTTGGACAAGATGGCCATTTTGATTATATTAATTCTTCCTAGCTAAGAGCATGGGATGAGTTTCCATTTGTTAGTGTCCTCTTTAATTTCTCTTAAGAATGTCTTGTAGTTTTCAGGGTATAGGTCTTTCACTTACTTGATTAGGTTTATTCCTAGGTATTTTATTCTTTTTGATGAAATTGTGAATGGAATTGTTTTCCTGATTTCTCTCTCTGTGAGTTCATTGTTAGTGATTAGGAAAGCAACAGATTTCTGTGTATTAATTTTGTGTCCTGCAACTTTGCTGTATTCCGGTATCAGTTCTAGTAGTTTTAGAGTGTAGTCTTTAGGGTTTTTTATGTGCAATATCATGTCATCTGCAAATACTGACAGTTTGACTTCTTCTTTACTGATCTGGATTCCTTCTATTTCTTTGTTTTGTCTAATTGCCATGGCTAGGACCTCCAGTACTATGTTGAATAACGGTGTGGAAAGTGGGTATCCCTGTCTTGTTTCCAATCTTAGAGGAAATGCTTTCAGCTTCTCACTCTTCAATATGATGTTGGCTGTGGGTTTATTGTATATGACCTTTATTATGTTGAGGTACTTGCCCTGTATACCTATTTTGTTGAGGGTTTTTATCATGAATATATCTTAAATTTTGTTGAATGCTTTTTTAGCATCTATGGGGATGATCATGTGATTTTTGTCCTTTTTGTTTATGTGGTGGATGATGTTGATGGATTTTGGAATGTTGTACCATCCTTGCATCCCTAAGATGAATCCCACTTGGTCATGGTGTATGATCCTCTTGATGTATATTTTGAATTTGGTTTGATAATATTTTGTTGAGTAGTTTTGCATCTATGTTCATCAGGGATATTGGTCTGTAATTTTCTTTTTTGGTGGGGTCTTTGCCTGGTTTTGGTATTAGAGTGATGTTGACTTCATAGAATAAGTCTGGAAGTATTCCCTCTTCTTCTATTTTTCAGAAAACTTTAAGGAGAATGGATCTTATGTCTTTTCTGTATGTCTGATAAAGCTCTGTGGTAAATCCATCTGACCTGGAAGTTTTGCTCTTGGGTAGATGACTGCTTTTAAGCAAATTTCTCCCACTTCATTTTTCCCTTTGACTGACTTCAGCTTAAATGGTCACTTGCCCAGGGGTGGAACATATTTTACCCTGGAGTTACACCTGGTGGTATTCAGCAGGAACTCTGAACCCAAAATCTGTCTTCATGGGTGTGATGTTGGGTAGGATGCCTCTGGAGATGGTGAGGAGATACAGAGAAATACCCCTGTGGGTAGGAGGAGGCCCCAGTGGCTGCTGCAGTAGATGGTGCAGCTTCACTTTGGAACTGCCATCCATGGGGCTTCCACTTGGGGAGCTCCCTGTGAGAAACTGGCCCAGGATAAAGCACTTCCTGGATGGGTGGGCCCTTCCACAGAATTGGGGAAGGGTGGAGATAGCAGAGGCTGTTGAACTAGTCCTCCTTGAGCTAGAAGACTGCTTAGAGGCTCTGAGTGGCCATGTGGTACCCAAGATTGTGGGGTGTTTGTTTCTTGAAATATTGGAATGGGTTCTTGAGGAGAGAGACACACACCTTGGCATCACTTGGAGGATCTGGGCAATGACCTATGGAATGCCCTTAAGAAAGAGAGACAGTTATTGAGAAGACAGTTTGTACTTCTGGAAGATACATTAGCAGTGAGAAAGGACACAGCAGGAGAATCTGCTTTGTGTGAGGCAGTGGTGGGGGAAGGAGTGGTGCCTTCTGCCCCAGAGATGGTAGAGGATATGTTGGGGGAAGATGAGGGAGTGGAACACAGGGCTGAACTGTCACTTATAGGCCACCATTCAAGGCACCAGTCTCTCCTGTATTAAAGGCCAACATGATTGTAATTAAGAAAAACATGCAACAAACACAGGCTTCTCAGAGGGAGAAGTATCCCTCTCCCTAAGTTGTGGAACAGTCTAAGCTCCACCCCTATATGCAGGATGAACTGGTATACATGAACATCTGGTTTCAGAAGAAGCTGTCAGAACCTCTGCCTACATAGCTTTTGTGTCTCTGGGATATGGGGGTGGAAAACATTGTCATGTCGTGTTCTGAAATGAGTAGACTAGCTTCACAACTACTCACCCTTCTCTCTGGCAGCAGTTGTAAAGTGCATGTCACACATTAGGGAATCAGGTGTTTCTGGATTGGCTGAAAGCAGCCATCAGGGCAGTTTGGCCTAATCAGGGTGATTTACCATACTTACCCACTAGCTGGAAAATGTATGCAGATCTCCAGCAGTATTATGGGAATTGGACATGGGAAATATTATCTATAATACAGACCCTCCAGGGCCCTGATGAGGAGTTGTTCACCATAGGATTGAGAAATCTGGTGCTTCATACAGCTCCCCCATTTTTATTTGGGTCCCTAGTGACTATTCTTGCACCTCACATAGGGCAACTGTAAGGGAGGCTACTAGTACTTTGGCAGATCTGGAGAAGGCTGAAACAGTAAGGGCATCGGAGGAAGTACAGGTTACATCTGAAAGGAGAGGTGCAAAAGGTCTCGTGAAGGTCTCAAGGACTGAGATGTGAGTTGACTTGATAAAGGCTGGAGTATTGAAAGAAAAACTTGATGAGCAACCCAATAGGATCTTGCCAAAACTGTGGCACCAATTAAAGCCAGAGCAGCAGTTCTTGCCACTGAGGTCCAGGACACAGAAGCCAGAGCCAAAGTACCACGTCCAGCCTGTGTCCCTGCAATACTTCCTGGGGGACAGTACTCAGGCCCTGCCTGGGCCCTTGCACCACAGGAGGATGATTGGGAGTTGTGGTTTGACTGGTGGGGGTGTGTATGTCAAGGCCCAAACCTTGATGGATGTGCTGGGGACCAGAGGCCACATGTAGAAGTAGTAATTCATTGGTTCCCCATGAATGTACAACATGTCCTAGCACTGGTGGACACAGGACCTGAATGTTCTCTGATTTATGACAATCCTGAGCATTTTCCTGGGATGCTGTTGTGATAGATGGATATTGGCATAAGGCAATTAGAGTGAAGAAGGCCCAAATCTCATTGGCAATAGGGTGGTTACTGCCAAAGAAGTATATTGTGTACATTTCTCTCATCCCAGAGTGTATTTTGGGGGTGGATATCCTGCAGGACCTGTGGTTACAGATCACTGCAGATGAGTTCAGATTGAGGGTACATGTGGTGAAGGCAGTTCTTAGGGGACATGCTAAGCACCCACCTGTAGCTCTGCCAGTACCTTGGCAGTTGACAAATACTAAGCAATATAAATTGCCTGGGGACACAGGAAATTAGAGAAACTGTACAGGAGTTGGAAAAGGTGGTCTTTACAAAGCCCACTCATAATCTGTTTAATACCCCTATATGGCCTGTGAAAAACCTGAACAGATCATGGTGTTTGACAGTGGATTATAGGGAATTGAAAAAGTCACATGCCTTCTGCATGCTGCTGTCCCCTCTATGGCAGCCCTTATGGACACCCTCAGTCATGAAATAGGGACATATCATTATGTTGTGAAACTTGTTAATGCTTTCTTCTCTATTGACATAGCACAGGAAAGTCAGAAACAGTTTGCCTTCATGTGGGAAGGCCAGCAGTGGACATTCACTGTCCTTCCACAGGGATACCTTCACAGTCTCACCATTTGTCATGGATTTGTAGCTCAGGTCTTGGCCACATGGAAGAAACTGCAAATGTGCAGCTGTATCACTACAATGATGATATCATGCTCACTTCTGATTCTCTTGCAGATTTAGAAGGGGCAGTTCCTAGACTGTTGCAACATCTACAGGAGAGAGGATGGGCTGTGAAAAGTACCAAGGTTCAGGGACCTGGTTTGTCTGTGAAATTCTTGGGAGTCAGATAAATCTAAAGTTATCCCAGAAGCAGTCATAGACAATGTCCAGGCTTTCCCTAGCCCTACCACTGTGGCAGTATTACAAGAGATTTTGGGTCTTCTGGGCTACTTTAGAGTGTTTATCCCATACTTGGGACAAATTATAAAACACTTATACCAGTTGGTATGAAAGGGCATCAGGTAGGACTGGGATGAGACATGTGCAGCTGCTTTTAGTGCTGTTAAACAAGCAGTCATGGCCATACAGACTTGAGTTTAATGGACTCATTAAGGCCCTGTGAACCAGATGTTCATATAACCAAACATGATTATGCATGGAGCTCTAGGCAGTGGCTTGAATCTACCTACCAATCTATTGGATTTTGGTCACAAATACAGAAAGGAGTAGAGTTCTGATACACCTTGATAGAGAAGCAACTGGCTGCTGTGTAACATGCTTGCTGGCTACAGAGCCCATCACTGCAACAGCTCTGACCAATATAATAAAAACCTATCCCATTGTGAGGTTGGTGCAAGATTGCACCCAAAGGCCACAGGGTGGTGTGGCAGAGACTTCTACATTGGCCAAATGGCGCACATATTTACAGCAGTGTAGCACCCATTCCACTGGCCCCTTAAGTGGGGGACTCCAACGTTTATTTGGGCCAGTGACATATACCAGTGTAAAGCAGGAAGAACTTGCTTTTGAGCCATTGGTAACTGAGAGTGCATATCAGGAGGGAAAAGCCTCTATACCTGAAGATGCTTAGTATGCAGATGGCTTCAGTCATGGGCAGCCCACAAAGTGGAAGGCTGTAGCTTTCCATCCTCAGACTGAGACAATGTGGAAGGAGAATGGAGATGCAAAAAGTATTCAATGGGCTGAGTTGTGGAAAATATGGTTCATGATTATCCAGGAGGCCTCCTCTTTAGTTGTCTCCTCTGAGAACTGGGCCATCTATTGGGGCTTGACCCTATGGCTAATGACATGGTACCATGCCAACTGGATGGTTGGTGACCAACCCCTTTGTGGGCAAGAGCTGTGGCAAGACCTATGGTCCTCTGTTCAGACTCGTACAGTTACCACATATCATGTGACTAACCATTTGTCTTTGGAATCTCCAGGGAATGATGAAGCAGACTCATTGGCCAAAGTACATTGACTAGAAGGAAAGCCTGTCTCTAATGTAGCCCAATGGTTACATCAGCATTTGTTGCACATGGGGCAAGAGGCAATGTGGACTGTAACTCATCAGAGGGTCCAGCCATTGACCTTTGAAGAAGTCATCAAAGTCTAGGAATGACTTTTTTGGTGTAAGATGGACTTACACCAAATCCTGCATCAACATAGGACAATAGTAAAGTGGCCGAATCCCCATGTCAGGTGGCTGATATATACTGTGCCTCTGCCTATATCGGAAAGATATCTGTATGCCATGAGTTGTGTGGATACAGCTACTGGATGGTTTTTTGCTTTTCCTGAATGTCGTACACATCAGCAAACCACCAAATGGGGCCTAGAGCCCCTCTTTGCAGCCTATGGCTAGCCATTGGTGATTGAGAGCAATGAAGGCACTCACTCTACTGGACATGTGTTACCAGAATGCGTAGAGCAATTTTCAATTAAGTGGAAGCTTCATGTACCATATATTCCTACCAAGGCAGGCATGATAGAGAGGTACAATGGTTTGTTGAAATCTGGCCTGAAGTCAGGTACCAATAGTCTACGGTGCTGGTCAGTTTGTTTACGGACAGTGCTACAGCATTTGAATGAGAAGCCCTAAAAGGAGTCTTGAGCTCTGTGGACATGCTATCACACATTGTTGCCTCCACTATACAACTATATGCGCAAACCAAAGAGGAGTTATTGAAGCCAAGATATGATCAGCAGAGCGACATCCTGCTGCCAGCCCCAACTGTGTTAAACCCTGGAGACTCTGTTGTGTGGATGTGGCCCTGGACATTTTGACACATGGACCAGTGATGACTGGCCCTTCTGGCATCTTAGGGAAAAGGCCTGGAAGCTGGCCTCCTGTGTGTTCCTGGAGTAACAGCAGAGTGGCCCCCAAAGATCACAGCAGTGTACCCAAAATGTCCAGGAGGTAAGATCATCTTATGTGAAAGTTTTGTTTTATCTTTATGGCCAGTGCATGTATCTCCCATAGCCCTGTATATTGACCCATCTATAACTCCCACAGGGAGGGGGATGAAAGTCTGGTATACTAGACCAGGACAAGATCCCATTCCTGCCACTGTCTTATCACTGGACCACGGTCTTGCATGCATCCTACCTGATGGGCAAGATTTGCCTATTCTGGCATCATTAAAACATGTATCTTATCACTCTTAAGGTTATTCTCTTCTACAGTCCCTGTGGCCCAGACTCGACCCCTAGCTGAAGCTGCCGCATTATGATTGCTCTGAACTCCCTACCTTTTCAGCTACTGATCATCTGTGGAATGGGCAAGCTATGGACTAAATATGCATAGAACTTTGAACCTAGCTGAAGCCTGTGGCTTGAAAATTATTGTGATTTTATTGATGTTGATATTATGTGTTTTTAGTCTGGTTACAGTGTTCCAGTATTCTCCCACAGGGGCCATTGTGGAAGATGGGGAGCAAGTAGATTGTGAGGTGAGATTTCTGGATGGTTGGGCTGTGGCTAAAATTGCAATATTTCCAGTATATCTCACCTGACCTTAGTGCATTTCCATATAGATGGGTGTTTCCAAGGGGTGGAGAGAAGTAGTGCATCTCCATATCAAAAGCTGATTATAAGGGGGGTGCTGAGCTAGGGCACACCTGAACCCGAGAGATTTGGTGATATCCTTTTTGCAGCCTGGTCATGAAAGACACAGGTGATGACAATTAGACAACTGCTTATATGCAGTAAATGGGTTTCTCCCACTTTATTACTCCCTTTGATGACTGATTTTGGCTTCAAAGGTTATTTGACCAGGGGTGGGAACATCATTTCCCCCAAAGTTAGAATCATCAACTACAATCCCGCATAATCTTAATTTTATGCTTTCTACTTTCTGACCACTGTATCCTTTCTTCACAACTCCACCCATTAGTCCAACTCCGATATTATTGTTACTAATCTTTTCACTTTTCCTTACCTTTTTGTTGTCTCTCCCTTTCCTTTAATTCTCCAGAGTCAATATTCACAGTTACTCATTCTGATTCTCTTAACTTCTCTTTTTTCTTTATACTCATTTAGCAAATCTATGACATTGTTTAATCCAACTCCATCTATTTTTCTTTTGGGGGTGAAGATAAACACACCTACGTTGACTGACCTCACTTTATATTTGTTAACATGAACCTCAAGTGGGCTAGTGAAGTTTCTAGGCAATCATCTATGGAGTACTTCTTAAACACATAGCTCTACAGCTAACTTAGGAGACTTTCTCAGATGTTTTCTTTTTCCCTCAAACATTTAACATGTTCTCACACTTAAATGATAGCTTTGTTTCCTATTTTACTAAGAAAATTTCAACAATCAAGAGAACTCCCACTTCAGATCTGTCTACCCTGACCTATTCATCTCCCAGCTCTGCATCCACAATTTCTTGCCTAATATATGAACAATCTCTGCTTCTAAGAAACCTGATCCCATTACATGAATAGTAGATAAAATTCCCCTTGCTTCATCAATGCTATTATTCCTATAAATCTCCCTTCATCCTTATTTTATTGATGCTATTTTTACCATTTTCTTCATTTCATTCTGCATTGTTTCTAATTATTTTTTATTTTATTTACTTTTATTGAAATGTGGTTAATATACAATATAAAATTGATTTCAAGTATACAACACAGTGATTTGAGATTTATGTACATTATTAAATGCTCACTCTAATTAGTGTAGTTACTATATATCAAAATAAAAGATGTTACAGAATTACTGACTATATTCTCTATGCTGTAGTTTCATCCACATGACTAATTCATATTATTATTGACATTTTGAGCTTCTTTATCCCCTTCACCTATTTCATCTACCCACCCCAAACCATTCCCCAGTAAACCCCAGTTCCTTCTCAATGTCTGAATCTATTGTAGTTTTGTTCATTTATTTTATATTGTTTTTAGGTTCCACATATAACTGAAATCATATGATATTTGTCTTTTTCTACCTGGATTATTTCACTTAACATAATATACTCTAGGTCCATTCATGTTGTTGCAAATGACAAAATTTTCTTTTTTATGTCTTAAATTTTTAAATACTATCTTTATGGTTATGAATTATTAATTCATATCTCCAAACAAAACCATTTTTTTCTAACTTCAGGCTCCCACTTGATATGCCCACGTGGATATCAAAGAAATGTTTAATTCCACATGTCTAATACTTAGTTTCTGATCACTCTCCAAAACATTATGAACCTGTAGCCTTCCCCATCTCAGTCAATATCAGTTCTATCCTTTCACGTGCTCCAGTCAGTAACCTTGGAATCATCTCTGACACTTATCTTTCAATCTTTGGGGAAATCCCATTGGCTCTACTTGCAAAATATAATGCTGTGACTGCATATTTCACTTGAATTTCTATAAAACTGGTCATTATCAACATTTCTCTTTTAGATTGTGGCAGTGGTCTCCTAAGTAGTCTCTCTGCTTCTACCTGGAATCTGTACATTTTACTATTAACACACTAGATAAAGTAATACTCTTAAAACCAAATCAGATCATATTAACTTCATTAAAAATATGCCATTTTACTCAGAATAAAAGTTAAAGTACTAAAAAGTTCTTTAAGATGTCAATGATTCTTCATTACCCTCTCTTACCTCATTTTTTACTTCTTTCCCTTTGCCACTCTGTTTTAGCTGCAATGCTCCCACTTCTCACTTCATTCCCTTGGTGAAATCCATACAACCAGTGATGGGGTCCAAAATTATTACACTGGCCATCCATTTGATGTTTTATCATATAGACAAACCTTTTATTTGTTACTTGTTTGATTTTTTTTTCATTTAAACCCTTTCATTAAACAAATATTCTTTGAGGATAATGCTTTGGAAATTTCTCTCAATTCTGAGAATTTCTTAGGAGACAAAGTAGATAAAATTCCTACCATCATATAAAATATAGTTTTCATTAAAATACACTGACAAAAAGTTGGGTAAAAGATAAAAATAAATGGTTGTACATTTTAACAATGTACTATTTGATTTCAGTGGGAAAAAAGTTATGATGAATGTGGTAGGTGAAAACTTACTCTGTCCACAGAGATTTGAAGACAAACATTTAATATTAATTTGTATATAATCACAATTCTTGTGAAAAAAATTATTGTATTGACATAAGGAAATGAAATTTATGTGAAAAAATGGTGAAATACAGTTAGAAAAGCATAAAACAAAACATTGAGAGGAAAAGATACGACTGAATTATGCTTTTAGATTACTTATCTGATGAATCGGGCATGTAACATCACTGGATCATTATTAAAGTATATATAATACAAAATATCCAGAATTTTATTCAACTTTGTAAAGAATGATACTGTTTGTTAATGGATGAAAAACATTACACAAAGAGATAAGATTGCTTTTAAGCATATATCATATGAAATGACCTGAAAATATCAGAACTTTTTTTGTCTTGTATCTAGCTAGGTGATTAAATGGGAATGACAGACTACTTTCAATATGAGATAAAATCCTAAAGAGTAAAGCTTAGATAATTATCTAGAAAATATGAAGCTTTTTGGCTTTTAATTAATAATTCTTTTCAGAGTGGTAGAATTCTCTCGTCAATAAACTGACCATTGTTTTATAGGGCAGAATACTCCTCAGATCTGTGTATACACTGATGCCATTGCTCCCAAATTATTTGAAAATTAGAATTAATGTGCCTGTGGAAGTTTCACAAATGTATGTGTGCATAACTGCATACATGTATGTGTATATTACTGTGAACAAGCACTAAAAAAGTCATATGGAAAAATAATGCCACTAATACATTGATACGTCTTCTTTGCTTCCAATTTTTCTATTCATTATTTAGGTAGGCAGGATTTAATATATTGATGATACAAAAAGAATATTGTAAATGGTAATGTTCATAGCAGATCTTGTTATTACTTTCCTAGTTTTTTAAGAATTGGATTGAAGAGACTATTTCCTCCTAGGTAAATATCTTCTGATATTTTAAAGTTTGAAGTAGTTACCTGGAAGACATTTCATTGTTCTAACACCTACATTTCTTATAGGTGAGCTACATAGATCTTCACTTAATTATTTTTAGTAAAAACATATAACTCTTTATTAAAACAACTATGCATAATATGTAGTAGAAAGAAAAAATAGCACAGATAATCTCTGGGTTAGATGGTTCTGCTTGTATTTTTCTACTTATATTACTTCTCTTACTATTGAAAAACTTAACATCAATGCCCTAAACTGAGATCCCTTGCTGCCAAACTGAAACTTCCCCCTGAGTTGTGCTCAATAAATTGGCAAGAAAGGAAAAGATAGAGGTCAATGTTTCCATGGAAATTTAACTTCAAATAGTATTAACATTAAATAATTTTAAGTCATTCCTGCACACTAAACAATGATGTCCATTTTGAAACTGAATGATCCTAAAATTGAATAATGTTAAAAGATTCTTGGAACATTGAAAGTCCCTACATTTGGTATAGGGAAAGAAGAAAATTCACACCGAATTTCAGTAGACACATATTTGAAGAATTGCAAACTGTGCAGCCCATGCATAAAAATTCTTCCAAAGATAATACAGGAAGGAAGTTACATATCATATGTTTGGATTTTTTTTTCATATTTAGTGTTTGTGAAATACTTAAATGTTTGTTAAAAGAAAGTACACGGGGTAGAAGATGCATAGTGGCTTAATAATCAACCTTGTTATTTACTATGATTTTCTGATGAAATGAATTTTCTAGTTGGTATTTCCAAATGGCAAGTTATGTTGTTTCCTTCAAAGAACAAAAACTCATGTCACCAAGATGCAACATGCCCATTGTTTAATAAATAATTTCAGTTATAGGTTGAGGGTCAACCATATATTGTCATAGCTGATGCAAGTTGGAGCCTATTTAATAAGGAAATATGTAGGCAAGATTTGGCAACCTTTCTTCAGTTATAATAATCATCACTTTATATATACTAGTTTTCCCCAATTTTAATATGATTATACTTTTCTAAAACTTTCTTAGCTCAAGGATCTTTGAAAAGTATTTGAATCAATTTCAACAAAGGCTAGTTTATCCAACTAATGTATTATAATTACTTTTTTCTTATTTACTTTATTTTCTGTTCTCATTTAGAGAAAATGCTAGACTTACAAATTAACTTTATTTTATTTATAATTAAGACAGACACAATTCATTTAAGACTTATCTCAATATAGGCCTAGTGCTAGTTCAACAGGTATAATTTTCCCAGAATTTTTGATATTTTAAGTTTTATTTATTAACCAACATCTTCCTTATACCCTATTCAATTACCTGAGACTATAGTTAAGTAGAAGAAAGATGTGATACTAAGTTCTATCTACAGAGAAAAGGAGAGTAACAGAAAAATCAGTATGCTCTTATGTTGAGAAGATATGAATTTTTTCAAAGAAGCAGCTTTTTGTTTTATTACTTTTTTTATTGCTTGTTTTCTATTTCATTGAATTATGCTCATTTTTTATCCTTCCTTTGGCTTTAATTTGTCATTCATTTTCTAATCTCTTAAGGTGAAAACATATATTTGGTTTTACTCCTTTTCTTGTCATTCTTTTATAAGATAGACACTTAAGACTATAAAATTCTCGCTGAGAGTTGCTTTAGCTGCATCTCACAATTTTTAAATGTTTTATTATCATTCTCAGTCAGTTCCAAATACTTTTTTTATTTCTTTTGTGATTTATTCTTCAACTTAGATATTACCTAAAATTGTCTTTAATTTCCAAATATTTGGGATTTTCCTCTTTATTCTATTATTCATTTCCAATTTAAATTACAGTTTGATTAGAAAATATACTATTTGTGATTTTGATCTTTTTTGCATTTATTGAACCTTGTTACTTAGTCAGTATATGGTCTGTATTGATAAACCACGTGTACTTGAAAATTCAACTGTGGGATACATTGTTTTATAAATATCAATTAAATCAAGGTACTATACTATTACTCTGACTATAAAATTGTCTATTTCTCTCTTTAATTATGCTAGATTTTTCTACATGGAGTTGGAAGTTCTCTTATTGGATGCTTTCATATTTAAGGCTGTTACTCCTTCCAATTGCATTGACACATTCGTTATTATTAAGTATCCCTATTCATCTCTAGCAGTATGTTTTATTTAGAAAGCCCTTTTACCTAATATTAATATAGCTACTTCATTCTTATACTTACTGTCTGCATGTTACATTTTTTTCCATATACATTTACATTTAATATCTCTCTATGTTAGGTTTAAATTTCATGCTTTGTGCACAACATAGGTTTTGGTTCCTTATCTATCATGACAATCTCTGTCTTTGTAATTGGAGAGTTCAGTTGTTAAAATGTAATATAATTATTAATATAGTTATGTCTGATTATACCATTTTCTTTTGTTATTTCATTTTTGTCTCCTTTTTGTTCCTCTCTACTTTCTTCCTTTCTCTTTCTTTGGGATGATATGAACCTATTTTAGATTTCTAAATTAATTTTATTGCTTGCTTTATACTCATTTTGCATTATGATTATAATGGTTTCCTTAAAAATTACAATATACATCCTTAATATTTATAGTCCACCTCCAGTTAATTTCCTACTTGATATAAACTAAGAATTTTTGCAAAGGTACAGGTTTATATTAACCATGGCCTCTTTATTATATTTGATATATGCAATACATCTAAGTACATGAAATATCTCACAAGTTAATATAATTTTAGTTTTCAACAGCTGCAGATTTTATAAAGCCATTAGGGAGGAAAAGGCAACAAATGGGTAGTCTTTTCCATTTACTCAAATACTTACAATTCTCCATTCTTTTCTGAGGGTCCAATTTTTCATCTGTTGTTTCTTTTTAGACTGTAGGACACTTTATTGTTTGTATTTGCACTGTAGTTCTTTGGACAAAAAGCTCTCTTAGTTTTCCTTTACCTGAGAGTACTTTTTCCTTCACTCTTGAATGATATTTTTGCTAGAAAAAGAAATCTGGATTTACATTATTTTTTGTTCCATTTCAGAACTTTAAAAATGTTGCTGCACTCTCTTCCACCTGATTTGGTTTCTGAAGACAAGTCAGCCATTGATCAGATTGTTGTTCCCCTTTGGGTAATATGACACTTATTTTTTCTTTCAGGGTTTGCTTTTTCTTTTCACTTTCAACACTTTGACTATAGCATGTCCTATCATGGACTTTTTTGTATTTATTCCACTTGCTTTTGTTTTCGCATTTTGTGTTTTATAATTCCTCATTTCTCAGTTTGGGAAAAACTGGTTATTTTTTTCTTCAAATATTATTTTATCTTCATTTCTGTGTCCTCCCCTGGTCTTCCAATTACATGTACATTTGACATTTTGATGTTATCTAACAGATCATATTTTTGTTTTTCTTCTAATACTTTTTCTCTCTGTTCTCTGCAGATGGTTACTATTTGTTTATCTATAAATTCACTTGTTCTTTCCTCTGTTACATTTATTTGGCTGTGAAGTTCATTCTGTGTAATTGTTTCAAAAACTTTGTTTTTCAATTCTTTAATTTCCACATATTTTTCTTTTTAAATTTTAAACTTTAAAAATATACTTTTTAAGATAAATTTTAAGTTTACAGAAAAACTGAACAAAGTACAGAGTTACCATTCTCCTCTCACACAGACTTTCCTCTATTATTAACATCCTGTATGAGTGTTTATATATTTGTTATAATTGACAAATTAATATTGACATAGGTGTGTAAAGCCTGACATTAAGAAAGTTATATGAATTTCTTCCTTGATATATTTGAACCTTATAAAGAACCAAAGGCATAAACATAAGCTCCCTTCCTTTCACCCAGTAGGCTTCTTACCAGGCTAGGTCCTCTGTCATCCAGATAAGATACAGTGCACTTGGTCCTTAACCTAATAGGTTTCAATTCTGTACCAATCCACTTCTTTCAAAAGTATTCAAACAATCCAGTTACATTCTTCTTTAGGAACTAGGGCTTATCCCATATTCATGTTACCAAAAGTCTACCTCCTACTGTCCCAGGTTCACTCTCTTCCAGAGTGCAACCTCTGTGTGGCCCTGCATGTAATGGAGTACTCTTCCCAGATTTGTGAGTATACATGACTACTAAAATGCTGCTTATTTCATGTTTCTGTTTTCAAGTGTTGTGTGTTCTGCCATCTTATAATATAATGGTAGAAATCCCTTCTCTAGGATGAAGAGATGGTGATCAAAGCAATGCATTATTGTTAAAGTTAATAGTTTATTGCTCAAAAGTTGTGCAATAAAGCTCTATGGGTTTTGACAAGTGCATAATACCAGGTATCCACCATTACAGTATCATACAGGAGAGTTTAGTGCCCTAAAAATCCAGTGGGCTTCACCTATTCATCCCTGCCCTTCCTCTCAAAACCTTTGATCACCACTAATCTTTTCATTGTCTCTATAGTTTTACCTTTTCCAGACTGTCATAAAATTTCAATTATACTGTACGTAGTTTTTTTCAGACTAGTTTCTTTCACTTAGTAATATTTTAAGCTTTTTCTACTTTTTGTGGCTTCATAGCACATTTATTTTAGTATTGAATAATATCTCACTGTATGGATTTACCACTCTTTTTTATCCATTCACCTATTGAAGGATATTTTGCTTGCTTCCATATTTTTGCAATTATGAACAAAGCTGCTATAAACATTCATGTACAGGCTTTTGTGAGAATATATTTTTCAACTTATTTGGGCAAATAACAAAGAGTGCTACTTCTGGATGGTGTGGTAAAGCTGTGTTTATTTTTCTAAGAAAATGCTGAATATCTTTCAAAGTGGTTGTACCATTTTGGATTGGCAACAGCAATGAATGAGTGCTCCTGTTGCTCCACATCTTTATTAGCATTTAATGTTGTTAATGGTTTGGATTTTGTGCATTCTAATAGGTGTTTAGTGTTACCTCATTTTTAATTGCAATTTCCTAATGAAATACAAGGATGAACAACTTTTTATATACTTACTGGCTAATCTATATATCTTTGTTGGTGAGATGTCTATTCAAATATTTTGCCTAATTTTTAATTTGGTGGTTTGCTTTCTTATTGTTGAGCTTTAAGTATCCTTTTTGTATTTTAGTACAAAATATGTATGTATCTTTTTTTGGGGGGTATGTATCTTATAATTTTTTTCTCATAATCTGTGGCTTTTCATTTTCTGAAAAGTGCCTTTTGTTGAGCAGAACTTTTCAATATTAAAGAAGTTCAAATTATCATTTTTTTTTCCTTTCTTTACCTTGCTTCCTTTCTAAATAAAAACTCAGTGCCAAAACTAAAGGTTACCTGAATTTTGCATTTAGCTTTTTGATCCATCATGAGTTAATATTTGTGAAAGTTATAAGGTTTGTGTCTGGCTTCAGATTTTTTCATATGAATGTCCAGTTGTTACAGAACCATTTAAAGTCTATCCTTTCTCCATTGTATTGCCTTTGTTTCTTTCTCAAAGATTAGTTAACTATATTTGTGTGAACTCATTTATTGGATCTCTATTCTATTGATCTAATTGTCTATTTTGCCAATACCACTCTATCCTGATTACAGTTATTACATATTAAGGCTTGAAATAGGTAGTGCCAGGCCCCTTTTCTCTTATACTTAGATATTATATTGACTGTTTTAAGTTTCTTGCCTTTCCATATAAATTTTAGAATCAGTTTGTTGATATCCATGATAAAATTTTCTGAGATTTTGATAGAGGTTGTATTGAATCTATAGATCAATTCTGGAAGAAGTGACATCTTAAAAATATTGTCTTTGTATCATAAACTTGAAATATGTTTATTTATATATTTTATTTCTTTCATCATAGCCCAGTAGTTTTCCTCATATAGATCTTGTACATATCCTTTAGATTAGTACTTAAGTATTTAGTTTTTGTTGCTAATGTAAATGGTATGTTTATAATTTCAAATTCCAGTAGTTGATTGTATATAAGAAATCACTTGACATTTATATATTAACCTTGTATCATGTAATTTTTCAAAATTTGCTTATTTCTATCATCACTTTTTGATTCTTTTGCATTTCCTACATAGGTTATCATGCCTTCAGCAAAGACAGTTTTATTTATTCTTTCCCAGTGCGTATGTCTTTTATTTCCTTTTCTGATCTTATTGCATTAGCTTGGAGTTCAGAATGATGCTGAATAGAAGTATGGAGTGAAGATATCCTTTCTTGGTTTCTGATCTTAGTGAGAAAGCATCTAATTTCTTGCTATTTTATATGATGTCAGATGTAGGATTTTTGTAGAAGTTATTAAGTTGAGAATATTCCCTTCTATTCCTAATTTTCTGAGAGTATTTTTTAATTTAAAATGGTATTGGATTTTGTCAAATGTTTTCTCTGCATCTGTTGGTATGATAATATGATTTTTCTTATATAGATTATTGATGTGATGGGTTACATTAATTTTTAACTGTTTAATAAGCTGTGTATACCTGAAATAAATCCCAATTAGTCTTGATGTACAAATTTTTGTATACTTTGTTGGATTCAACTTGCTAGGTTTTTGAGGATTTTTACATATATGTTCATGAGCAATACTGGTCTGTGGTTTTCCTGTCTGATACTATTTTTGTGTGATTTTGATGTTAGAATAATATCCTATTTAGAACATGAGTCAGAAAGAGTTCACTTTCCTTCAGTTTTCTAAAACGTATTGTAGGGATTTGGTATCATTTCTCAAATATTTCCTAGAATTCATCAAGGAATCCTATGGGCCTAGAGCTTTCTGTTTTGGTAAGTTATTAGTTATTGATTCTATTTCTTTAATAGATATAGTCCTACTCAGACTCTATTAGTTTTGAGAAGTTACTATTGATTCTATTTCTTCAATAGATATAGTCCTTCAGACTAACTCACATTGTATGAATTTTGATATATTGTATCTTTCAAGGGTTGGTCCATTTCTTTTGGCTACCAAATTTTGAGTAATAGGGTTGTTCAAATCATTACTTTACTTTACTATTCTTTTAATGTTTATGGGATCAGAAATGTTGTCCCTTCTTTCATTTGTGATATCAATCATTTGTGTCTTCTCTCTTGTTTTCCTGTTTAGCCTGGCTAGAGATTTATTCATTTTATTTATCTTTTCAAAGAACCATTAATTGTCTCTATTTTTTTCCATTTACTGTTTTATTGATTTCTCATCTAATTTTTATTTTCTTTCTTCTGTTTATTTTAGGTTTATATTTCTCTTCATTGTCTAGGTTTATATGGTAGTAGCTTGGATTATAGATTTTTGATCCTTCTTCCTTTCTAATATACTCATTCAATGCTACAAGTGTCCCTCTAAGTGCTGCTTTTGCTACATCTCACAAAATTTGGATAAGTTGTATTTTCATTTTAACTTAGTTAAAAATACATTTTTTTAATTCTTTAGAAACTTCTTTAACCCATGTGTTATTTAGAAATATGTGCTTAATCTCCAACTACTCTCATACTTTCCAGTTAGCTTTATATTATTGATTTCTAGTTTAATTTCGGTGTCTTCTGAGAGCATATTTTATATGATTTTTTTTCTTTAAAATTTTCAGTATGTGTTTCATAATCCAAAATATGATCTATCTCATGGGAACTTTAGGAGATAGTATAGTTTGTTGTTGCTGGTGAAATATTCTATAAATATGAATTAGATCAAGTTGAGTGATGCTTTGTTCAGTTGAACCAGATATTTATTCATTATCTGAATTCTGGACCTATCAATTACTGATAGAGAAGTGTTTCCTTTCCAGGTGTAGGGAAAATGGAAGGCCCATGACCAGGACCTTCACTTGATCCTAATCTACTCACCCACTGTGTATGTACAATGATGTAATACTTAGCCTACTGTTCAGTTGCATGCTTGCATATCCATTGGCAATAAGCCATTACTGCCTGCGTTGCTATAAAAAGAGCTCCACCTAGTGCTAAGAGCAGAGGAGAGCAGAGTCTGCAGGTAAAAGGAGAGCCTGGAGCAGAGGCAGAGCCTGGAGTAGAGGCAGCACCTGAGGCAGAGGTTGGAGCAGAGGAAGACAGAGACAGACTTGTTACTTGAAGACTGTCCAGGAGGTGGACAGGATTCTAGTGTTTGACCTGCCATTGTAAGAATAAAACTTGGTATAAGCCCCTTTTTACCCACAAACATTCCATTGTCATTTTTTTGTTCTCACTGAATCCAGAGTGAACTTGCCTAGAGCTGAAATCCCCTTTGGCCCAGAACTACACCAAGTATAATAATTGATTTGTCTATTTCTGTTTTCAGATTTTCTACCACTTTTGTCCTCATGTCTCTTGATGCTATTTTGTTACTGTTTTTCTTTTCTCTAAGGGCGTGTGCCATGTTTTGATTCTTCAAATATGGGGTAACTATGGATTTGTATCCATATTATTATAGATGGTAAGTTTTAATGTTTCTAGATTCTATCTGGGATAAAGGACATGTTCTATATCTGGATTGGATTATGGGTTACTTGCGTATATACAATTGTCAAAAGTTGTTAAAATGAATACTTAAGACCTATGAATTTTAATGCAAATTATATCTTAATGAAAAACTTAAGACATTGATTATTTAAATTAATTAAGCTTTTGATTTTTATAGCCCCATAGCCTTTTTTGAATAATATTTATATTTATTGACTAGTTTGTTAAGAAAATAGTGATACTTCAAGAGTTCTTTTTCTATCAAAAATGTGTTTTGCTATCATAAGTATTATCTCTTTATTCAGCCCAAGTTTCTTATAAGAAAGTCATAATATATTAGAATTCTTACATAACATACCTTTATTTCTTTTCTTTGTAGAATATAAATGTTATTTTTCCAATTATCAGGACTAAGTTGAAGAATTAACTAGTTTTATATTTGTGCACTTGTGCAAGATAATTGCCTTTTCAGAAATTCAAAAAAATTAAATAAATTGTCATTAGAATGGCATGAAAATGGTTACAGAGATTAGCTACATAACTGAAAATTCAAATTACTAAGGACTACTGTTATTGTACGTAGACAGCTAGACTTAGCAGGGAGAGGGAGGATTTGCTCAGATCCTTGCTTATGTTCTACATATTCTGTACAAGCTATTCCTGTGGGACTGGAAGCAAGTGTATAGATAATAGACAAGCCAATACTGGCTGGTTTCAACATGGAGCAGAAGATGACCTTAACTTAACCTCCAAATACATTATGTACTCATTAACATAGTAAAAATCCAACCTCTTCATGCCATGAAAGTTCTGAGGAGAACCAAATATAGACAAAAAACCTCCCCTGCCTGATGTGAGGGTGCAGCAAGCTCAAATTTAAGGAAGACTATACCTGTTCCCTTTGAAACCTATCCCCAGTGAGTAAATATTCTTTTCATATAAAAAAGGACCCCTATTGTCTCCTCAGCACAGCCCACTCTGGGTCTGCTTGTGCCCCAACCCTTCAGCATGTACTCTTGCCTTTTTCTGAACTTTATTTTCCAAATAAACTCTTGCTGCTCAGTGGCTTTTCTGTATCCATTCTTGAATTATTTCTTGCATCAAGATTAAGGACCCATCTCTGGTAACACTACTGCTTTAGAAGAAAGTTATATTTATGAGTTCCTTTCAGGAAAAAATAAATAGCTGCTGTATTATAGTTTCTTAAACAGTAAATAAATTTTGTTTTCTTTATTATAAAAAACTTTTTTTAGAAGTTCAACTTTAAGATGTCTCTTTGAATATATGTAGTACACATTCAGTTCTATCAAGAAAATGAAAATCCCACTATCTAAATAAATAAATAAATAAATAAAATACTCTATAACTAAAGAGATAATGCTCTGGGTTACTTACTGGACGTGCCTTTATTAGTAGCATTTTTTTCTTCAAAAGAAAATATCCACAAAACATCTTATTCAGCAAAAATAATTTGTGTTTGTTATTTTGTAGGCATGGAGAAAGGTTATTGACAGACTTTCTTTGAACAAATTTTGTCAGACTCCTCTGAGCCCTCTTTTCAACTAGGTCTTATCCTTGGACCCTATTTTCTTCCTCTTATTCTACTTGTATCAGAATCCTGCTATATCAGTTTAGGGAGAATCTTGCCACCATTGAGATATGATCACCCTGGCCGGCCCTTAGTAAAAAGCCTACCCTTGATGCCTCCTCTTGGTAATTTTCCATCCACTCACCCTTCATTCTGGTCACTGACTAGCAATCTCCAGCTGTCTTTGCTAAATTCAGAGTTGAGATGCATGTCTTTTCTCTATTAATAAGGTCTTGATACCTATTGCGGCAGTCTTAAAAATAGTCTACCTTACCATTTTAACAAGTGTCAGATTAATTTTTTCCTTAGCATCAATTAATTTCTTAAAGCTGAAGGGTAGCAAAATTATGCCACCCTAAAATGGCATAAGGATTACTTTGAGATGATGATTTTGAGAAACAGTAGACAAAGGAAAAACTCTGAAAACAGAGTAGAGGTTAACCTTTTGTAAGGAAATTTACATTTGGAAAGGAGATCTCAATTTGTAAGGCTATCTCCCTCTCTGTATAAGGAAGGGAAAGTTGACTAAATCACAAGAGACTTTATCAATGAAAGTACTAATAAAAGAAAAATTGAGGATTAATTTGGCTATTCAGGGTTTTTTGTGGTTCTATGTGGATTTTAGAATATTCTAATTCATTGAAGAATGTTGTTGGTATTTTTATAGGGATTGCATCGAATCTGTAGATTGATTTAGGCAGGATGGCCATTTTTACAATATTAATTCTTCTTATCCATGAGCATGGGGTAGATTTTCATTTATGGGTGTCCTTAATTTCTCTCATGAGTGCCTTGTAATTTTCATAGTAAAGGTCTTTCACCTCGTTGGTTCAGTTTATTCCTAAGTATTTTATTCTTTTTGATGCAATTGTAAATGAAGTTGTTTTCCTGATTTCTTTTTATGTTAGTTCATTGTTTAGTATATGGGTTGAGGTGGGAGGGGGTAGGGAAGGGGATAAAGGGTCTCAATAATTCTCAATCACAATATAAGTTAGTCACAGGATTGGTAGTACAGCATAGAGAATACAGTTAATGATTTTTGTAACAGCTTACTGCATTGGTAGTGACTGCACTAGAGAGGGTGAGGATTTAACAATATAGGTAACTGTTGAACCACTGTGTTGTATATTTGAAAACAACATAAGATGGTATATCAATGATATTTTAATTAAAAAATATGTAAACTGAGGCATATTGAAAATTTTAATGGTTTGAGCAAAAAATTGATTTGAATTCGGCAGCATACAATATAGCAGATAGAAAGGAACTCCAAGGAGCTGCATAAAATGAAAGACTATTATACGCAATAGGAGCAAGGAAGTTTTATTAGGCAAAAAGTGGGTTGGTGGTTATTGCATAGTTATTTTCCTTTGGAATATGGAAGGGGTCTATCAGGCAGATGACCTAACTATTGCTGATCAGGTGAATTCCTGATTGACTAGCTTAAGAATCCATTTCTGGGAAAGCTAAAATCATAATTAAGGTAAGTCTTGCTTTGGTGATATAAAGTTTAACATACATAATTACATTTTGGGCCTGTTTTGTTTTTAACAGTACCCACTTAAATCTTCATAATAAACCTTACCCATGCTTACTATAATTTTACTGGAAATTTCACTGTAACTGACCTTTCCATGACTTCCTTTCTTTTTTCTGTAAATGTACAACTCAAGATTGTATTTAAGCCAGGGTCTTAGGCCACCTCCAGGAGTTATGCCTTTTTCCCTGGGTGTCTCCCATGTATACACATTAAACATGTTTGTTTTTCTCTCGTTGAACTGTCTTTTATTACACAGGTCTCAGCCAATAACTCAGAATGGTAGAGGGAAAATTACTTTTCCTCCTATATAAAATCTTTTAATTAATTATTTTGTAATCTCCTACAGAGCTAGAATGTAGAAAATATTTTTTTATATACCATAGAGTTAGAAGTCCCTCTGAATCCACAGTTTCAGATACAAATCTACAATTTTAGGAGCAAATTAGAATTGTGAATTCAGAAATTTCTAAGGTTCTATGAGCCAAAGTCTTCCCACCCCAGCCAACTCCACAGAATATATATTGTTTAGACATCAGAGAAACAACTGATCAAGAGAATTCAATGGCTACTCAATAAATATTTGGAAATAGTGGCTAAGTCACATCATGGTTGTGCATTAATAAACTATTCACTCACAAGAGAATGAGAAGAAACTTATAGCCCCATTTTGGAGCATTTTCTAGTATATGCAGTCTGTTCCCAAATGTCCCTATAGTCTTCATGATAACTATTTAAAGATTTTTAAAATAATTTGATATGAGAACACACAATTTTAATAGCACAAGAGACGTTTTTGGGAAGTTCCAAACATTTTTTTATCTTTTATCATAATTACTTTGAAAAAACTAAAGAAAATGAAAAAAATGTGTGATTTTGCTTACCCCAATGTCTTCCTCTCAAGCAACTATGAACAAATTCCTTAAAATTATTTTGAACCAAAAGGATATTCAGAATTTGCCAATCCAATTCTTTCATGATATAACAGAATATAATACTAAATGTCACTTATAAAATGCCATCAAAACTTCATGTAAAACAAGTCAGCAGTTCCATAACAGAGCAAGCCAAAGAAGCAAGCCATATAGTCAAACACCAGTCCCAGAAGGGGTCCAGAGTTTTCTATTTTAATCAGATATTTACTGATCTTTTTCCATGTTTGGTTGGAAAATCCATTGAGGAAGTTGGGTCACTTACTGATGCTATTCATTGCTATTTTTGGCTCAATCTTTGAATATCTATTTGCCTTGGCCCACAATTTTTCAGGGAAAATAAACCAAATTCACTGAAAATTTATTGAAATAAGTATACTTCAGAAAAGTGGGTTTTATTATATCAAAGAAATTTAGGATTTTTGTAGTAGCTTATTCATCAAATGTATAAAGCTATTCAATGGCTTGTAAAGAGCTTGCTTTCACATATTTATTGTATAAGTAGAGAGAAAGTTGTCAACAGGTTATTATAATGGAGGCATTAACACTGAAAATTTTAATATAATCTTATTATCTATTCTTATATGTAATATTATATCTTGTATAAATGTATATTTAAAAACTGTTTGGATTTGATATAATTATTGTAGGAATTCAAAAGGAACATTTACGAACTATAAATTTATAATAACTACATTTAAAAGATCAGATACATTCAAGTTTCTGTAAGGAAGGAAACGCAAACTTTGCATATAGGTGCTCACTACTTGAATTCAGGCATAACATACCAAAAACTTTTGTACTGTTAAACTAATTTCACATCTAATTTCAGTTAAAAACTCCCAAAAATTTTCTATAATTATATACATTTTCAACTACCAAGTTACCTGCTTCTGCCATGTGATTAGGGAATTGGGAGGTGCGTAAACTAAATAACTTCCCAGAGTCTCTCCAGAAATAAGACTATATAGTTGGAAAAATTTTGGAGATTTTAGTTGTGACTTCTACTTTTTTTTTTGTATTCACATATGAAGCCAGTGACACGTAGGGTGTCTGCCCATAGAGTCAAGAATATTAAGTCATTTTTGGCAATGAATTTTAGAGTTTTTAAGTCAATTGTAAAGAAAATAGTCTGAAGGCCAGCACACTTTTGATTTGCAAAGTCAAATTCTTGAGAACAAAAAGTCTATTCTGGAATTTTAAAAATATGTTTTACTGATCAGGAGCTACCATCTCATAGTCAATAATCCTTGTATACCTAAAATAAACCCTACTTAGTCATAGTACATTTTTTTGATATATTGATGGACTTACCTATTATTTATTTTTAAAACTCTACATCTATATAGATAAATTTAGTCTATAGTTTTCTGTTCTATATTGATTAGAATTTAATATTAAAACTATGTGACCATATACACTATATGAGAATTATTTTTTTATGATCTCATATAAAATAATTAACATTTCAATAATCTATTTCTTTTAAAGATTAAGTATAACACCTATGAATACATCTTGTAGTGTTTCTTTTACCATTAGAAAAGCATTACTCACCTTTATAATGTCTGCTCTTTTGAAGCCAACTTTGGGCATAGATTTTTCTAGAAAATGATCCTTTCTTTACAGATGTTCAAATTTGTTTCCATAGAATTGTGTATATCAAACTCTTAAAACTTTTAAAGAAGTTTTTGTGATTTGTTTTCCTTTTCTCAAATTGATAGTCTTGGCTATTTTTGCTTTCTTTCTTTCATCTTATAAAGAATTTGTTTTACTAATTTTATAAAAATTTATTCTATATATCCATTCAATTCTGTCTTCTAATATATTTCATACTTTAATAGCAATGTCATCTGTTATGTTCAATAATTTTCCCATTACTTTTGGTTGATTTTATCACATTTTTCTAATTTCTAAGGAGGGAGTACTAAGCTCTTATGACTTTGCTTTCTTCTTGTAGTTAAGAGTTTAGAATTAGAGTTTAGTTAACATTTAGAGTTATTGATTTTCCTTAGATAATTACCATGATATTATTTTTCATAGGTTTATATATGAAATATTTTTATCAAGTTACTTAATTTTTTTCTCATATCTCACTTTTGATATTCTCTTTGATTCAAGGTTATCTGGAGATATGTTTATAATATCTACATAAATTTTTGCATAATTTTTATTACTGCATTCTAATTGTATTAGATATCATCATTGGGTATGTACTATAAATGTTTTATAATTCCATAGTTTTCTTTGTGGCCAAGCATATGGTTCGTATTTCTTTCAAGTAATCCATAGATTAAAAGTATATATGTTAATTGAATCTGTGAAGTTCATATGCTGTACCTACATATGTAATCTACCTATATAGTTATGTAGTGTATGCAATCTATATGTATCTACACATATACATATACAAATCAATATTTCTATACTATACATATATATACAATCTAGTTTTATTTTTATATTATTCATTACCTCTATTCTAATTTTTGATATTTTAGAAGGTTGGAACTTCTGAATTGAAAGTTTTTCCCTTATTTAAGTTTTTTTTCATGATCTGCCTGCATTCTTTATAGTGCTATTTTATATATTCAGTTTCTATGATGTTTGGGGTACACAGAGTCTACTGTATAAAAATTATAAAAATTTATCTATACTGTAGTTCATAATGAGTGATCAAAACCGAAAGTTTTTGTGATGACTGCCCTTGTACTGTTCACCATGTAAGAACTTATTCACTATGTAAGAATTTGTTCACCATGTAAGAACTTGTTCGTTATGCTTCAGAATATTGGAGATTGACGAGAATTAGGCTGGGGGTGGATTAATGATTGTGCATTGAGCATTGACTCCCCTATACAGAATTTTATTGTTGTTAACAACGATAAATATTATTGCCCTTGTCTAAAAAAAAAAAAAAGTGCTTCCTACCCCCAAGAACTTCACAGTCAAGGTAGAAGCCTTTTCATAAAGTCCCATGGTGCAACAGTTCCTGCTGCTTGATCTATGTTCTATTCTTTCTCATCTTAATACAAAACAAAAGCAAAAGCAAAAGCAAATGAACCTTGGATTCTGCAGCTCCCTCCAACTATTGTCCTAGCTTACTCTGCCATCACAGTCAAGCTTCTCAAATAAGTTTATTCTGCCAGCAAGTGTTTATTGCCCACCTACTGCATGCCAGGGACTGTGCTGGAGAGTCAGCAGTGAACAGAGAAGACAAATAGCTACCTTCAGTGAGCGGGGGACAGGAACAATAAACAAATAAATCAACAGGTATAATATAATATCAATGACAGTATAGAGAAATAAAGGCTGTGAAGTGAAATGAAGTGAGGCAGGGAACACAGGGTAACTGAGGGATTGGTGGCTATTTTAGATAGGGGAGCAGGAGAGTCCTCTCTGAGGATATAACACTTGAGCAAAGACCTGAATAGAGTGAGAAGATCTGGGGGAAGAGGATCCTAGGTAGAGGGAACAACACAAATGCAAGGCCCTGCATGAGCAGCAAGCATGAATATGGGTGGAACAGCAAGAGGGCTCAAGTGGCTGAGTGAGCAAAGCAGGGGCAGGGGCCAGAGCTTAGGGCAACCACATGCATCCTCTATGCCCTAGACTGTCCTGGCAGAGTAGTCTTGCCTCCTTTCACTCTCGAGGGTGCCCCAGGTTTAGATGATAGACTATATAGTCACCCAATGTATAGGCCATGATAGGCAGTTGGCATTTTATTGTGATGGGAAGCCTATGGAAGGTCTTGAGCAGGAAGTGGCAAGATCTGATTGACATTGTAAAGGATCATGACCAAGTCCTTGAAACACTCTGCTCCTTTCCTCTACCTCCCGGGCTGTCCCTTCTCAAGGTCCTCTGCAGCTCTCTTTGTCCTATATAATGTAGGAGTTTCTCTAGACCAGTGGTTCTCTACAGGGAGTTGAGGGAGTGATTTCTCCCCCAGGGACATTTGGTATGATCTAGAGACATTTTTTTTTTGTATCATTAATCTACAATTGCATGAAGGATATTATGTTTGCTGGGCTCCCTCCTTCGCCAGGTCCCCCCCACATACCCCTTCGCAGTCACTGTCCATCAGTGTAGTAAGATGCTGTAAAATCACTACTTGTAGAGACATTTTTAAGTGTCTTGACTGGGGCAGGTACTATTTGCATTTAGTGAGTAGACGCAGGGATGCTGTTGAACATCTACAATGCATGTAACAGCCCCACACAATAAAGAATTTTCCAGCCCAAAATGTCAATAGTGCTGAGGTTAAGAAACCAAGCACTAGATTCGCACCTATAAATGTCTAACAGAAATATAATGAGAGCCACATATATAAATATTTTCTAGTCACCACATTTAAAAAAAAACTTAAAAAAAGTAAGAAGTGGAGTTAATTTTAATAATATATCTTATTTAATCCAATATGTATAAAATATTATCATTTAATGTCATTTAATCAATATTAAAAATGTCAATGAGAAAAAAAATTTATCTACACTGATTTACATAGTCCTGCAGACATATATCTTGATGACTGTGTCAACCAACCACAAGAAACCAGTTCAAAAGGCAAAGTGTTCATTAGGGATTAAATAATTGCAACTTGGAGTACATAGATTTAAGTAGAAACCCAAATAGTGTCCTGATTATAGGAGGGTTTTTATCAGGAAAAGAAAGAAGAATATGTAAATTGTTTTAAAGGAGAGTTCACTGGTACTGACAAAAAGGGCTAGGTTTTTACTTCATTGATTGGTCAGGTAAAGCGGTCACTAGGCAAAAGTTTACTTTCAACAGTCTTTCAAAAAGAGTTATCTTGTTCTTCTGACTTCTTGGAATTTTGGTGGTTTGGCCCAGTTCAAAGGTTTAGAAAACAGGACATGTAAAAAGCAGTTCCTGTGAAATGGCAGCTCTGGCTCTATTTTAAAAATGGCTGTAACTATTTCTTTTTTCACAGCTGGATAGAGATACAAACACAATAGACAGAGGTACCCTTTCCTTTAGCATGGGCTGGATATTATTCTCCATATATGCTTACAGTCAAACTTGCATGCAGTAATGTATCTGTACAACTGTACACAGTAGCCCAATATGGTTTTTAATTAGTACAGCTTGAAAAAAATTATTCTTATTATTGTTATATGATATCCTATATTCAACATGAATATTTTTATTCCTAAATTATTTCTTGCTGAATATTTGGGCATCAGTTTCTGACCTTTATTTTCAACTTATTATTTAATCACATTGTTTTTCGTGTGTTCCTTGGGATTTTTCAGTGTAATTTTCTCTAAGGGTTTATCTCTAATTGGAGATGTCAGACATTTCACATAGAATTGTAACCAATAAATTTATCATTAATTCTTCCATCTTACTCTACATGTATTATTCATTTTACTTTATTGTTTCCTTTTTTTCTTTTCCCTTATGTTCTTATTTTACACTTTGATTAAGATTGCTTTAAATTTCATGATTTCCCATTGCGTATTTGATTGCATGTGCACTTTGTCCATGTTCTTAATGGTTATTTTACCTTTGTTGTCACACATAAGTATACATATATCTATCTGAATACTTGAATACAAACTATTCCTCCATTGGAGTCACTTTGATTCTACCTGTGTTGCCATATTAAAACAGAACCTTAAAATGGTTTAATTTTACCCTTACAATTCTCCACCTCAAAATGATGGAATGTATTTAATTCCCCATATGTACTTCCTCACCCCTTCTATGAATAATAAATTAATTATTTTGCTTCTAAATTATTATTATAAGGGTTGTTGTGGTTTTCCCTTCTATGTAAGTGTTTATTCGAATTTTTGTTAAATGTCAAATTATCTGTCATTAACTATATGGAATTAGTTGTATATATGTAGAAATGTTCATTTCTCCTCATTTGTTTTCCAAGACTTCAAATTTTCTACTTTGTGGTGTTAGTATTCATTTATTTGATGTTCTCTTAGAATCTTTTCTGTTTTATTATTGGCAATAATGCCTAGAAAGAGGATACTTTCACATATTGTGGATACAAATATAAATTGTTTCAGCCTTATATGAAAAACAATGTGGTAACCTCTATCACAATTTGAAATATAAAAACCTTTTGAACTTAATAATACTATTCCTGGGAATCTATCTCATAGAAATAAATACCCAGTGTATCAGAATGTACACATAAGGGTATTTAATGCAACTTTTCTGATTGTGGAGAGGATATATATATATGTGCATGTGTATATATATATAATTTTGGAGAGGATATATATATATGTGTGTGTGTGCATATATATATAATTTATACAGAATGTATGTTATATATTATACATATATATGTAATTTATCTATACCTATATATACCACCCCAGTCAAGAGAGGGTAAAAGTTCTCATGAAGAAAGAAACAGTGTGAACAAATTCAATTTTGTTAAGATAAATGATGAAAAAATATATGTTCATCAATTGGCAATTTATTGGATAATTGAAATTATATCCACATCAGGACGTACCACAAAATCATGAAAAATTAATTGGTGAATAAAGCAGTTTACATAGTTTTCCATATAATATTGATGAGAAAGAAGCATGATGCAAAATTGTGCATAAAAGATTATCTCACTCTAATAAAATAATGCAAAATTATGCATGGAGATGTACATGCATATATGCATTTTATTTACCTGCATGTGCTTATAGTTATATGATCATGGAGAAAATGAAGAAGAAAGCATCTAGCATCTTATACTATTATTCTATTTTACATGTGGTACAAAAGAATTACGTTGTTTACAGAGACTGAGGAGAGAGTGAATGGGAAGCAAAAGGAGAAAGAGGACTGATACAAATTAAAATGTGCACACCACCAGATTAGGAGTTAATTATGACATCTCAAGGCATAAATTTTACACTAAAAACAGAATAAGTAAAATATCAACTTAAAATATTTCCAGCTTTAACAAAGGTTTATGTAATGAAGAGTAAAGAAAGGAAACCTGGAGAAGTTGAGTATATAATTCAGATGAAATGGGTCTCTAAGGAGTATGTAGCATTAAAATTTAAGATTGGGATTGAAAGAGGCAATATAATCAAGTGTTTAATCATTTTGTTTTACTTGGTATCAAAGTTATTTCATAGTTTGTCTCTAAATTTTCTGTTTTAGCAATATCCAACAGCAAAATGGATAGATCTACAACTAAACTCTGACCTGTAATTTTGAAGGAGTCCCCCAATGTGGCAGTGGTCAGATGATTTATTCTCATATTGTCCATTCTGTTACTTGTACTTATTATTATTTTCCAAGACCCTAAGCAAGGGACTTGGAAGCAGGTCACTTATTTGGAAGATGTTATCAGTAAAAACATGAGCAAGTGGTAAAATAGGGAAAGGAGAAATATCTACAAAAGGCACATTTATGGGATGTGCCTTAAAACTATCCCAGCAAAGGACAGGAAGACTGAAGCATTTATCTATGGATATATAATCCACCAGTGATTAACAGTTGCTACCAGGGAAGTTAATTCTCCTCATGCTTTTGAATTGCTTCTGCTTCAAGCAGAGCAAGCTCCTGAGTGCTAGGGAAAGCCCTAAGGTAAATAGAATAGTGACAGTTGCTTAACGTGCATCTGATAATGCTCAGATCATGATGAGGCAGTTCTGCATAAACATTGCCTTAGTGTCAGCGGGTCTTATGTTCAGTCCTCACACAGACTCATCAGCATATCAGAAGCTGATTTGCAAATGATGATTAATGCTATTCTGGAAATATAAGTATATACTGTAATATCTTATTGGGGGCTTATCAGAGAATTCACAGATCTTCTTTTACTATTGTAATTTCCTCTAGGACTGTTGGTCTTTCAGGTGATATGGCCAAATCAGTATAGCAACTTGCATTACATTCTGGACTTGTTACAGAATTCTACTTTCTCTGGCTTCACTTAAACCTTCCATCCTTCCAAATTACCTAATGGATATGTTGTAATAGCATTCAAGGAAATAATAAAAAAATATTATAGATACATGAAGAGGCAAACTTCTGTGAAATATTTAAGAAAGTCAAGAGATATCATAGTGACACAGAGAGGTCTGTGAAGTAACTGTAGTTATTATGTTTAAGAACAAAAAGCCAAAACAGAAACAAAACAAAAAAATAGGCAAAAAAATGATTTCATAAGACAATTAGCACCCACAAAAATTATATGGCTATTTTCAAACTGAAAAAATATATATGAAATTAAGAATTTAATGAATGAGTGGACAGCAGATTAAAGAAAAGAGAAGACAGGATTAATTAAAAACTACAAAAGTCGCTAGAAAATATACAGTGAAAGTTTAGAGATGTAAAAATGATTAAAAAGAAGAGTTTACATGCAGTATGTGAGGGCAAAATAATAAAATCATGAATTGGTGATCTAAAAGGAGACATTCAAAATTATCAGGAGAAATATTTGTAAAGTTGTGTTTAAGACTGTTGAAAAACAATAGCACAGCAATTGAAAATGTTCCAATGATTCCCAAGATCATAAACAAAGGGAAAAGCACACCTAATCATATCATAATAAAATTTGTAGGGGAGGGGAGGTAGATGTAGATAAAATGCTTAAAGCAGTTAGGAAAACAAGGCATTTTTAAAAATTGAGCAACAATATGTCCCACAACAGACTTCTTTACAGAAATAGTACATGTCAAGAGACACTGAAATGAATATTAAAAATACAGATATATTAGTTGTCCATCTAATATATTATACCTATCAAAAACATTTTTTAAAATGAAGCAAACAGTTTTAGATCCAGGCCAAATGGAGTGCTCCATTCCTCCCAGGGCTTCAATTTTACAACTAAAATCCCTGTACAGAACACCACAAACAAGCATACAAAGTCTCTCAAAGATGGGAAAAAATGTGTATTTTATAGGGACATTGGTCCTTGAAGAATGACACAGTGGTGTCTCTTCTAGATTTCTTTATTGCCTTCCAATTCTCCTGGACAAGGTGCTGCAAAAACCTCCAAGTTAAATCACCAAAAGTCACAAGCAAAACAAAAACAAAACCTCCAAGAAAAGCCTGTTTCTTCTACAAAAAAAATCTCAAACCAGAAGTCAGCTATAATTTAATATAAAACCCCAAGAAAAGAATGAGATAATAAGAGTTCTCCTTGGGTCAGAACAAATATAAAAGATCAGCTTCAAAAACTACCTCAGTAATAGTGCCTATATTTCATTGGATCATGCTATAGAGTAGTTTATATCACAGAGCATTGTCAAAAAAATATGGAGCTATCAACCAGCAGTTTAGAATTTAGTGGAGCAAGCTCTATGTGATACCAAAGTTTCCAGCTTAATAGAGAGCTAAAAGAAAGAGACCAGTAAAGAAACCTGTCCTAAAACCATTATCATCCAAGGGTAACTGTGTGCATGCCTAAAACTGCACCCTCTGAAGAGTAACACTTGAAGCTTCTTCAAATTGTGTAGGAAATTGACCTCAATAAAACAGTGTAGCCAAGTCAATAGACAAATAAATGAGCAATCAACAGAATAAACCTGGGAGTGGATGAGATCTGTATCTAGTATTGCTCGAATGTATTACCTAAGATGTACCATTTAAAAAATACAAAATATGCAAAGAAACAGGAAAGTTGAACCATATACAGGAAAAAATGTATCGATAATAGTAACTGCTCATGAAAGGGCTCAGTACAGCAAATTTGGCAAAGACTTCAAAAAAGCCATTTTAAATATATTCAAAGAATGAAAGAATACCATTCTTAAAGAAGTAAAGGAAGAAATGACATTCTCTAATAAAAAAAGAATAAAAATCAATTTTAGCAAACAAAAAGCAATTTAAAAATGCCAATACTGATAATCTGATGTGGGAGAAGCCAAGATGGCACTGTGAGTAAGGCAGCAGAAATCTCCTCCCAAAACCATATATGTTTTTGAAAATACAACAAATACAACTATGCCTAAAAGAGATACCAGAGGACACAGTATAACGGCCAGGCTACATCTACATCTGGGAGAACTCAGCATCTCACGAAAGGGTAAGATACAAGCCTCAGCCCAGCGGAATCCAAGCACTCCCCCCACCCCAGCTCCCTGGCAAGAAGAAAGGAGTCAAAGCAGGGAGGGAGTGGAAGCGTAGGATGGCTAAACAACCAGCTCCAGTAATCCACACTGGGAGCACAGACACACACTGCATGATGTGCTGGATATTAGAGAAACGGAAAAGTAAAATCTACAAGTGGGTCCCTGCAGCCAGCTGCCTAGGACAAAAGAAAAGGGAGGGCTTTTTGAAAGTCTTAAAGGGACAGGGGCCTCACAGCTGGATGGAAGCATCTTGGCACACTTAGCCCAGCAACTGGGAATTCCAGGGAACTTTTGGCACCTCAGACCCCTGGGAGGCAACACAGCCCTGAGGTCCCTCACAGTGATAAAGAGCCCGTCAGTCATTCCCCTCCAGTGTGGCCTCGCTGCAGCAGCCAAGTACCTGGAGAGCAGTCCCACACCTGTTTGCAGTGGTGGAGCAGCTGGGGAGTGGCTGCACCCACAGCAACTGACCAGAGTCTCCTCCCACCATGAAGCCACCCAGGCCATACCCAGAGGCTGCCACAGACACACAGCTGCCTGACACAGGCAGAGGAAATGGGGACATGGCGTGAAGGGGCACCTTTCTCACAGTTGAGCAAATCCACCATGCCTGCCACTCCCCGCAGGGTTCTGGGCTACGCTGTCAGGGACCTCACCCATGGCAGTTTAGGGGATTAATCCCGAGGCTGCACCAGGTGTGTGGATAAACAATATAGGCAGTGGAGAAGGGCAAGGCAACCAGCAAGCAGGAAAGGACTTTGTTCTCCCAGCTGACACATGTGCTACCTGCCTATAACTACCTCTATAGCCATGAAAAGGCAGAAGAATTTGGTCCAGTCCAGAATTACCCAGACAATCCCTGAGAGAGGGCCTGAGGAGATAGATTTAATCAATATTCCTGACAAAGAATTCAAAATAAAGGTCATAACCATGATGATGGACCTGCAGAGAAACATGCAGGAGCTAAAGGATCAAGTTGGGAGGGAGAATACAGACATAAAACAATCTCTGGAAGGACTTAAGAACAGACTGGATGCAGTGCAAGAGGCCTTTAATGGAATAGAAATCAGAGAACAGGAACACAGAGAAGCTGAGGCAGAGAGAGATAAAAGGATCTCCAGGAATGAAAGATTAAGAGACTTGTGTGACCAATCCAAACAGAACAAAATTAGCATTATAGGAGTACCAGAAGAAGAAGAGAGAGAAGAAGGGATAGAAACTGTCTTTGAAGGAATAATTGCTGAAAACGTCCCCAAAGTGGAGGAGGAAATAGTCTCTCAGACCATGGAAGCACCCAGAACTCACAACACAAGGGACCTAAGGAGGACAACACAATGACATATAATAATTAAAATGGCAAAGATCAAAGAAAAGGACAGTATTAAAGGCAGCCAGAGAGAGAAATAAGGTCACCTACAAAGGAAAACCCATAAGGATATCATTCAGACATCTCAACTGCAATCTTACAGGCCAGAAGAGAATGGTGTGACATATTTAATGCAATGAAACAGAAGGGCCTTGAACCAAGAATACTGTATTCAGCACAACTTTCATTTAAACATGAAGGAGTGATTAAAGAAATCCCAGAGAAGCAAAAGTTCAGGGGATTTGTCTCCCACAAACCACCTCTACAGGATATTTTAAAGGTACTGGTATAAAAGGAAGCACTCTTAAGGCTAAATAGATGCCAACAGAGAAAGTAAAATCATGACAAAGAAAGAAGAGCAACCAAATACTAACTAAAGGCAAAAAATAAAATGAATTACTCACAAAAGCAGTCAAAGGAAACACAAAAGAGTACAGAATAAAACACCTAACATATAAAAAATGGAGGAGGAGGAATAAGAAGGGAGAGAAATAAAGAATCATCAGACTGTTTATAACAGGTTAATTAGTGAGTTAAGTTAGACTGTTAGATAGGAAAGAAGCTACCCTGAAACTTTTGGTAACCACGAATCTAAAGCCTACAAGGGCAATAAGTACATATCTTTTGATAAACACCATAAGTGTAAATGGACTGAATGCACCAATCAAAAGACACAGAGTAATAGAATGGATAACATAGCAAGACCCATCTATATGCTGCTTTCAAGAGACTCACTAAAACCCAAAGACATACACAGACTAAAAGCCAAGGGATAGAAAAAGATATTTCATGCAAACAATAAAGAGAAAAAAGCAGGTGCTGCAGTACTAGTATCAGACAAAATAGACTTCAAAACAGAGAAAGTAACAAGAGACAAGGAAGGACATTACATAATGATAAAGGGGTCAGTCCAACCAGAAGACATAACCATTATAAACATATATGTACCCAATACAGGAGCACCAACATATGTGAAACAAATACTAACAGAATTAAAGGAGGAAATAGAATGCAATGCATTCATTTTAGGAGACTGCAACACACCACTCACTCCAAAGGACAGATACACCAGACTGAAAATAAGTAAGGACACAGAGGCACTGAACAACACACTAGAACAGATGGACCTAACAAACATCTGCAGAACTGTACACCCAAAAGTGGCAGGATACACATTCTTCTCAAGTACACATGGAACACTTTCCAGAAGAGATGACATACTAGGCTCCCAAAAGAGCCTCAGTATATTCAAAAAGACTGAAATTCTACCAACCAACTTCTCAGAATACAAAGTTATAAAACTAGAAATAAATTGTACAAAGAAAACAAAAAGTCTCACAAACACATGGAGGCTTAACAACATGCTAATAAATAATCAATAGATCAATGACCAAATTAAAACAGAGATCAACCAATACATGGAGACAAAAGACAACAACAGCAAAAAGCCCCAACTTCTGTGGGATACAGCGAAGGCAGTTCTACGAAGAAAGTATATAGCAACCCAGGCCTATTTAAAGAAGGAAGAACAATCCCAAATGAATAGCCTAAAGTCACAATTATCAAAATTGGAAAAAGAAGAACAAATGAGGCCTAAAGTCAGCAGAAGGAGGGACATAATAAAGATCAGAGAAGAAATAAATAAAATTGAGAAGAATAAAACAATAAAAAAAATCAATGAAACCAAGAGCTTGTTCTTTGAAATAATAAACAAAATAGATAAGCCCCTAGCCAGACTTATTAAGTGAAAAAGAGAAACAACACACATCAACAGAATTAGAAATGAGAAAGAAAAAATCATACACGGCCCCAAAGAAATACAAAGAATTATTAGAGAATACTATGAAAACATACACGCTAACAAGATGGAAAACCTAGAAGAAATGGACAACTTTCTAGAAAAGTACAACTTTCCAATAGCAAGGAAGAAACAGAAAGTCTAAACAGACCAATTACCAGCAAGGAAATTTAATTGGTAATCAAAAAACTACCCAAGAGCCAAACCCCTGGGCCAGATGGATTTACCGCAGAATTTTTCCAGACACACAGAGAAGACATAATATCCATTCTCCTTAAAGTTTTCCAAAAAACAGTGAAGAGGGAATACTCTCAAACTCATTCTATGAAGCCTGCATCACCCTAATACCAAACCAGGCAAAGACCCCACCAAAAAAGAAAATTACAGACCAATATCCCTGATGAACGTAGATGTAAAAATACTCAACAAAATATTAGCAAAGTGAATTTAAAAATACATCAAGAGGATCATACACCATGACCAAGTGGGATTCATCTCAGTGATGCAGGGATGGTACAACATTCAAAAATCCATCAACATCACCCACCACATCAACAAAAAGGACAAAAACCACATGATCATGTCCATAGATGCTGAAAAAGCATTTGATAAAATTCAACATCTGTTCATGATAAAAACTCTCAATGAAATGGGTATAGAGGGCAAGTACTTCAAAATAATAAAGGCCATATATGACAAACCCTTAGCCAACATCATAAATAACAGCAAGAAGCTAAAAGCTTTTCCTTTAAGATCGGAAACAAGACAGAGATGCCCACTTTCCGCACTGCTATTCAACATAGTACTGGATGTCCTAGCCATGGCAATCAGACAAAAGAAAAAATAAAAGGCATCCAGATTGGTAAAGAAGAAGTCAAACTATCACTGTTTGCAGATGACATGATATTGCACATAAAATACCTGAATGACTCCACTCCAAAACTACTACAACTAATTCTGGAAGTCTGCAAAGTTGCAGGATACAAAATTATTACACAGAAATGTATTGCTTTCCTATACACTAATGATGAACTAGCAGAAAGAGAAATCAGGAAAACAATTCCATTCACAATAGCATCAGAAAGAGTAAAATACCTAGGAATAAACCTAACCAAAGAAGTGAAAGACCTATACCCTGAAAACTATAAGACACTCTTAAGAGAAATTAAAGAGGACATTAACAAATGAAAACTCATCCCATGCTCTTGGATAGGAAGAATTCATATTGTCAAAATGAATATCCTACCTAAAGCAATCTACAGAATCAATGCAATCCCTATCAAAATACCATCAGCATTCTTCAATGAACTGGAGCAAATAGTTTTAAAATTCATATGGAACCACAAAAGACCCCAAATAGCCAAAGGAATCCTGAGAAGGAATAATAAAGTGCGTGATCTCACTCCCCAACTTCAAGCTCTACTACAAAGTCACAGTAATCAAGACAATTTGGTACTGGCACAAGAACAGACCCACAGACCAGTGGAACAGAATAGAGAGTCTAGATATTAACCCAAATATTTATGGTCAATTAAAATATGATAAAAGATCCATGGATATACAATGGGGAAATGATAGACTCTTCAACAGCTGGTGTTGGCAAAACTGGACAGCTACATGTAAGGGAATGAATCTGAATCATTTTCTAACCCCAGACGCAAAAGTAAATTAGAAATGGATCAAGACCTGAATGTAAGTCATGAAACCGTAAAATTCTTAGAAAAAGACAGAGGCAAAAATCTCTTGGACATAAACATGAGTGACTTTTTCATGAACATATCTCCCCTGGCAAGGGAAACTAAAGCAAAAATGAACAAGTGGGACTATCTCAAGCTGAAAAGCTTCTGTATAGCAAAGGACACCATCAACAGAACAAAAAAGCATCCTACAGTATGGGAGAATATATTCATGAATGACAGATCCAATAAAGGGTTGACATCCAAAACATATAAAGAGCTCATGTACCTCCACAAACAAAAAGCACATAATCCTACAAAAAAAATGGGTAGAGGAGCTGAACAGACAGTTCTCAAAAGAAGAAAATCAGATGGCCATTGGACACATGAAAAGATGTTCCATTTCACTAGTCATCAAAGAAATACAAATTAAAATCACAATGAGATATCACCTCACCCCAGTAAGGATCACCACCATCCAAATGACTGGGGAGGAAGGGTTGGAAGGGAGGGATAAGGGGAGAGAAAAAAGAAACGGAGCATTATGATTAGCATGTATAATTAGGGGGCAGGACAGGGAGGGCTGTACAACACTGAGAAGACAAGCAATGGTTGTACAACATCTTACTGTCCTGATGTACAATGACTGCAATGGGGAATGTGGGGGGAACTTGGTGATGGTTGGAGTCTAGTAAACTTAATGTTCCTCATGTATTTACAGAGTAATGATACCAAAAAAAAAAAAAAAAAAAAAATGCCAGCACTGAAAAGTACAACTGAAAAGAAAGTTTACTAAAAGGGACAAAGTAATTTTGAATGAGAAGCAATAATCCATGAATTTGAAAACAGATTGATAGAGGATATTCAGTCTGAAAAATATGAGGAAAGAGGAATGAGTTAAAGGAAGAATGTCTCAGAGACATGTGGAACAACACTAAGCACACCAGGATGCACATTTTGAAGTTTGAATAAGGGAAGATACAGAGAGACAAGCAGGGAAAAATTCATTAATTTGTGGCTAAAATCTTCCCAAATTTGATGAAAAATATAATCTACACTTCCAAGAAGCTCAATGTACTGAAATAGAGGTAAAAGCAAGGAAATCCACATGCAGTACATTATAGAAGAAATGCTCAAAACCAAAGCCAAAGTTTTAAAAGAAAAAAGATTCATGTACAAAGAAGTCTCAATAAAATTAAAAACTTATTTCCCATAAGGAAAAAACTATGGAGGCCAGAATGAATTGGAATGGCATATTTAAAGTACTAAAAGAAAATTTAAAAATCAAGTAAGAATCTTACATCCAGGAAAACTATCTTTCAAACTGAAGATGAAATAAAGACATTCAAAGATTCAGCAAAAAGAATCACAGAATTTTTGGTTAGCAGACACACTTCAGATTAATTATAGGAAATTTTTCAGGCTGAAAGTGATTCAAGAAAGAAATTTGAATTCTCCCAAAAAAACAAAGAGTACCAGTAAAGGTAATTATTTAATTATAAAAGACAGTGTAAATGTCTATTTCTTATCCCTTATATACTAGTATAAAACAATATGTACATAATTGTGTTGTTTGGCTTATAACATAAATATGTAATATATTTGACAATAGCATCACAAATGAAGTGGGTGGGAATAAAGCTGCACTGCAGTAAGAAAATGATACCAATGATATCTTGAATAAACAAAAATAAAAAAGAGAATTAAATGTTAAATAAAACAGCATAACAGATTTATAAATATATAATCGTTCTTTATTTTCTCAGTTTCTTTAAAAGATGTTGTTTAATAAAATATATAATAGTATAGCATTGTGTTTGCAAAATATAACAAAAACAGCACATAATGGGAGGCAGAGGGACTACAACAATACAGAAGCAATAATATTGAAGTGGAATTAAATTAATATAAATATGATGTTAATTACTAAATAACTAATATATGTAATTAAAAAGTCATTAAAGGAATTAACATTATCCACTAGAAATTACTTTAGGAAGTAGCTTCCTGATTAGGAAGCTAAAAAAGGTAGTAGGTTTTAGGCCAGAAAATAGACATAAGCAGGGTGGAAATAGAACAAGGTCAGTAAAGCCCCCTAGAAAGGACTCAGTTAACCAGTTAAAACTAGAAAGCCAGAAAAGACTCAGAGTTAGAGTTAATTAGTTAAAGCTCAAAAGGTCAAGAGCAACTTTGCCTTGAATGTTTAAATATTCCCTAGATAAAGAGAAGTATCTGAGCACAGCCCATTTCTTCATTGTGCCATCATAAGATTTACTCTGGACTGCTAAAAGGCCCACCTATGAACACCTATGAACAGCATAAGACAGGGAGATCCCAGCTAAAGCCAAAATTGCATTTTGAAAAAACACAGGAAGCTAAGAAGAAAAATTCTTAACATACTCTTTAGCAAACAACAAACAAATAATTCTGCCCACCTTTGAGGAAGGGCAGACAGTCTTGATTGATATGCTCCCAAACCAGAAAGCTGCTATCCTGGGAGGAGACCAAAGTAGTTAATTTCTTGTGTTAAGCTAATTTTGCAGAATTATCTAGAGGACTGATAAGAAACTTAATGTCTCATCAAAGATACATGAGACTACTTAACAAGTCCACATCCCTAGCCCTTAGTCACATTCCTGAAAAATCCTTAAAAGTGGGAAGGTCCAACCTGTTGGTGCACTCCTCTCTCTGGGATCGCCCGCACTTTCCAAGTGCTTAACTTTAACTGTTTCCCAACCTTTTAAACTTTCTCTCTCCAACCTTTCAGGCACTTCTTCCTGAGGTCGCCTGTACTTTTTCTCTCTCTAAGTAACTTTAAATAAAACTTAATTTGCTTCACTACTGTGTCTCTGCCCTTCAATTCTTTGTTGCAGCGGGGACAAGAATGGAGGAAAATACACAATGCCCTCCCCCCAACATAGGTATGAATAAAATAATATAAAGGACATGAAACAGAAAATAAAAAGTAAAATTTCAGATCCAAGTGCAACTATGTCAACATAACATAACCTTAGTGCATTAAACAATCCAATCAAAAGTAAACATAACCATACAAGATTAAAAAATATATCCAACTAACTGCTATGTAAAGGAGACACATTTTAGACTCAGATACAAATAGGTTGAAAGTAAAAAAGGTGGAAAAAGACAGATAACTGTTCTAACACAAATTTTCAAATACCAATTGGGTGTCTTCCAATTCAATTCAATTGTGACATCAAATACCTAGTGTGCATAAAGTTGCAACATTTCCAGAATTTCTCACCTGGCCTTAGTGCAATCTCTGTATCAGTAGGTGTTTCCAAGAGGTAGAGAGAAGTAGTCCATCTCCATATCAATAGGTAATTACAGGGGGGAAAGAGGGCATATATGGACCGGAGAGGTTGGGTGGGGTTCTTTTTGCAGCCTTTTCATGAGAGACAGGGGTGAGCAGAGGTGGATGGCTGCTTGTAAGCAATAAATGGGTTGCTTTCACTTTATTTCTCCCTTTGAGTGATTTTGGTTTCAAATGTAATTTGCCCTGGGCTGGGGAAATATTTCCCCCCAGAGTTATACCTAGTCAGCACAGATTCCACAAGTTTAGGGCAAAGTCCTTCACAAGACACCCCAAGCTCATATATCAGTGCCAGTTTCAGCTGTCTCCAAGCCACCAACACTTCTGCCTTGCCAAATTCATTCAGGGTTCACATGACCTTTTGATGTTTGACAATTATTTAGAACAATTCACAGAACTAAGAAAAGCACTAGAGAGTTGCCACCTTATTATAAAGACTCAAATGAAAAAATATAGGGTGATACATGGAGCAAAGTTTATGGGGGGCCCCAAGAACAGGAGCTTCTGTCCCTGTGGAGTGAGGGTACACCACCATGCTAGTATACTGATATGTTTCTCAACTAACATATCAATGTATCATTAACTCACAATAATTAATAATATGCATTAAGGTAACTCCAACTTTTCCAGATGTGGAGATGCAACCCACCTCATCAGGTCCTTGGTGAAAGGAAAGGAGCGACACATAGCAGCAATTCACCGGAGAGTTCCGCTTTATTAGGGAAAGGTGCTGGGTTATATAGGAAGGGGCATTAATTGATTGAGGTGTCACTTCTACGGGGCTGGTGGCTGTTGGCTAGGTGCTGGGATTGGGAGGGGGGCGAGAGGTGATTGGGCTTCAGGTGGCACCGGCGGGAACTGAGGACCCCGAAGAGAAGCCAGAAGTTTGCCATCTTACTGGTGGGGACCCTTCATTCCCCCCTTTCTCCTCTATGGGGTTGTGGATGTTGCTTTCTCTCTGGCTGCTTCCTGCTGAACAGGGGCGGAGAAGGGAGTGAGGGCTTGAGGATTGGGAGGAAAGGGTTGATAGGACTCTCCACAGTAAGTATGAGTAGATGTGGACTTCTTCAGGTTTGGAAATCAATGAAGGTTCCCTGTAACCATAGGTTGGCCAAGAGGATATGGGTGTCAGGAGCCAGGTGTCTGCGGCCATTGTTTCCAGGAACAGTTTCCAGTGGAGAGAGGGGTCCATCTCAGCGTGTGGTGAGGAGGTCACCTGAGGGTGAGGGATCTTCTGTGGCCAGAAGCTGGTAGTTCCTGAGTAAAAGCTGGTTGAAAGCTTGATTAGAGATTTTTCTGACTTGGGATTTGATGAACTTTATTATACAGGGTAAGAAGAGACAGGCAAGAAGAATGATTATTATGGGGCCTGCAATGGGCCAGAGATAGGTGAGGAGGGGGTTTGTTAGTATTGAAGAGAATGGGTTGGAATTGGAAGCAGAGTGGAGACTGGAGGCAAGGTCAGTGAGTTTGGTGATGTTAGTTTCTACAGTGCCGGATTCGTTGATGTAATAGCAGCACTCTTCTTGGAGGAAGACGCAGGTGCCGCCCTTCTCAGCTGTAAGCAGACCTAGGGCCTGCCGGTTTTGAAGGGTGACTTTAGCTAGCGAAGTGACCTGTCTTTGGAGAAAGGCTAGGGAATCAGCAGTGGATGTCAAGGCTCCTCAAGTTTGGCATTGAGATCTCTAACTGCCTATAGAGAGTGACCCAAGGCTTCTCCCAAAAACCCTGCCCCAATGGCTGAGGTGATCAAAGAGCTACTGACCATGATGGGAAGGAAAGCAGCTCTTTTTGTGTGCGAGGGCAAGGGAGGTTGGAGCTCAAGAAATTCTGCCATGCTGTAAAGTGTTCAGTGTGGTATTAGGGTGATGAGAATGCAGGGTGTATCGGAGTTGAGAGGCAGTGGTTTGAAAAGACTGCCATTACACCAAAAGAAGTGTCCCGGTTGCATAAAAGTCTTAGAGCCGGAGGTAGGGGTGTAGATAGAGAGGCAGTGAAGTGCACTGGAGTGGGGTGGAGTTGGGCAGTGTTAAGGGTGTGGTTGAGAAAGATGGTGGTGTCCTGAATGAGCTGTAATGAAGAGTAGGAGAAATGGGAAGAGGGGCGGGGATAAGAAGATGAAGAGGCGCCGTCAAGAGTTTGGATAATGACTTTTTCGGAATGTCTGCTATCTGATGCAACTTGAGAGATCTGGGAATGAGAGGGAACATACTTTTGAGAGATATGAAGGGTACTGTGGGGGGTCTAGGACCCCCCCCCCATAGTAAGCTGAGGCTGTGACTCTGGCAGCTCATCAAGAGTCCCAGGGATCTGGGATTGATAAGGAGAATGAGCCGTTGGGATATTTCATGAAACGGTTGGAGGAGTAATACGGTGGGTACTGGAAGTTACCCATGTAGTGAATGGTGCAAGACTAGTAGGGACATCTCCTGTAGGTGTCTGGCCATCACCTGCAATAGGCTTGTTTTTGGTCATAGAGGAAGCAGAGGTAGGGAGAATAAGGGTAGCTGCTAGTGAACACTTCAGTGGAGGGAGGAAAGTGGAGGAATAAAGGCTCAGAGCAGCTTTTCAGAGGGCAGTCTGGTGTGGCAATGAGGGCAGTAACTTTTGTTTGATGCTGTGTGTAAGTCTGTCTGACTTTGAATCGCCATACAAAGGAGGCTGGGGTGGCGGGGAAGACAATAGGAATGAGGAAAAAAAGTGAGAGAGCAGTAAAGAAGGAAAAAGTCATGATTCGGGTATGGATGGCAAAGGGGTGAATGGGATTTTGGAGGAAAGAGTACAGTAAGGTCAGGAGTCTGGAGGGAGGGAGTCTATAAACTTTTGTAGGTTAAGAGATCTTTTAGGTGATGTGGGGACAGAATGGTAAGGGGCGCCCTGAATGTCAGTTTATGAGCTGCCTTCTGCAAGACCTGTCTAGCGGCTAATGCTCGTAGGCAGGGGGCCCATCTCCGAACTGTGGGGTCTAATTGCTTGGAGAGATAAGCTACTGGGGCAAAGGATGGGCCATAATATTGGCCGAGGACTCTTAGAGCTTGACTGGACATCTCATGAATGTATAATGAGAAGGGCTTCGACAAATCAGGAAGATGGAGAGCTGGGGCTTCTACAAGGGCTTGAGAGAGCTTAATGAAGGAGTGTCGGTGTGAGGAGGATAATGGTTTTTTAGAGGGGGGCTCTTGCTGAGGTCGTATAGGGGTCTTGCCGACAGGGAGCAGGGAGAAGTTAGGGATCTACGTTTTAAAATATCTAGCCAGTCTTAGAAAGGGCCTAAGAAGGAAAGGATTTCTGTCTTGGTTTTGGGAATGGGCAGGTCAGAGAGGAGCCATTTTCTGTCTAAGGTAATGGACTTTCTTTGTTGAGATAGAAGGAATCTGAGGTAAGTGACAGGAGGGGAAGAGATTTGAGCTTTGACGGGGGATACTCGGTAACTTCTAGAAGCTAGAAGGTTAAGTAGGGAGGCAGTGTCAAGTTGAGACTGTTCCCACGAGAGACTGCAGAGTAGAAGATTGTCTATGTATTATAAGGTGGAATTGAAGTGATCATGATGAAACTGTTTGAGGTCCTGAGCTAGGACCTGTCTAAAAATATGGGGACTATCTCGGAAGCTTTGTGGCAAAACTGTCTAAGTGAGTTGTTTAGAATGTCTTGTGTATGGGTCCGTCCAGGTGAAGATGAAAAAATCATGGGAGCAGGGGTCTAGAGGGATAAGAAAATGGGTCTTTGAGATCTAGGACTGAGAAGTGGGGTGCTGAGGCAGGGATCTGCGATAAAAGGCTGTATGGATTTGGAACTAAGGGATGGATAGGGACAACGGCTATGTTGATTAGGTGAAGGTCTTGGACAAGGTGGAAAGATCCGTTGGTTTTTTTAACAGCCAATATGGGGGTATTAAATGGGGAGTGAGTGGGTCTGAGGTAACTTATGTTTAAGAGATCTTGAATGATGGGTTGGAGGCCTATGAGGGCTGACGTGGTAGGGGGTATTGGGCCTGACAGATATACTGAGAGGGGTCACATAATTTGATAGAGGCAGGGGGACATAGGGCCACGGAGGGGCCTGTAATGTCCCAAACTTTGGGATTTACAGGGTGTATGAGGGCAGAACCGGAGCTTTCATTGGGTAGAGGGGGGTCGTCAGCTATGAGGGCCATCAGAAAGGGAGTACTGGGGGCTGTGGGATTGGATATAGTTATGGAAACGTGGAGGAGGGAAAGGTTGTCTCGTCCTAGTAAAGGAATGGGACACTGGGGCATAACTAGGAATGAGTGGGAGAAAGGTATGGGACTGTCTAGGATTGTGCATAAAAGGGGGGGGTTTAATGGGAAAATCTGTTTACCTCCTACCCCGACTATAGGAGTAATGTCTGGCGTGGTAGAGCCCCGGTATTCTCGCAAGACTGAGAAGGTGGTTCCTGTATCTAGGAGGAAGGAGATGGGGCGACCGTCTACTGTTAAAGTAACCCTGGGCTCTTGTTTGGTGATGGAAATGGTCGGGCGAGAAGCCCCCGGGCCCTGTCAATCTTCTTCTGCCAGCCCCACTACGGCGGGCTTAGGATGGGGGTTGTTCATCCAGCCTCCCCTTCGGGTGGTTGGGCAATCAGACCCCCAGTGGCCCTTTTTGTGGCATCTGGGGCATGGGGTGGTAGGAGATCTGGGGGAGGGGCACGCCCTTGACCAATGTCCCTCTTTTCCACACTTGAAACAAGTTCCTGGGGGGGCTTGTTTGTAGAGGGGCACCCAAGTTGTGGTTTTATCAGCTGGGTCAACATTTGGAAATCGGCCTGATCAGCCTTTTGTTTATGGCGTTCTTTCTCCTCCTTCTGGTTATGGAAGACTTTAAAGGCTACTGTTAGGATCTCAGTCTGTGGGGTAGCAGGGCCCTGTTCTAACTTTTTGAGTTTAGCTTTAATGTCAGGGTAGCTTTGAGCTAGGAAGTATGTCATAAGGACATGTCTTCCTTCAGGTGTTTCTGCGTCCAGGCTGTTATGCTGTAATAGGGCTTGAGTGAGTCTATCTAAGAACTCGGAGTGGGTTTCATCTCTCTTTTGAATTATGTCTTGGAGCTTTTGAAAATTGACTACTTTACGAGCTGCCTTTTTCAGACCTGCTATTAAGCAGGAGGCAAAAATATTTCGAGAGCAGAGACTCATGGCGGTGTTATAATTTCAGTGTGGGTCTTGTTCAGGGACAGCAGTGGGGCCAGGGGGATAGGTGGGGTCAGTCTTGTGGGTTTCGGTAGCATGCATTTGGGCGAAGTCCCAAACTCGTCTACGCTCTTCAGGGAGGAGAGTATTGGCCAGGAGCATGAAAATGTCATGATTTGTGAGACTGTAAGACTGGAGGGTGTATTGAAACTCCCTGATGTATCTCATGGGATCTGTGGAAAAGGAACTTAGGCGTTTCTCTAGTTGGGCTAAATCTCTTAAGGAGAAAGGGACGTGAACGCACACGATGCCTTTGGATTTTGCTACCTCCCGGAGGGGGGCGATAATTTTGGGAGGCTCTCAGGACTGAGTCTGAGGGGGACTGAAGGGTTCTGGCTCAGTCTGTGGGGGAGTGACGCGGTCTAGCCGTGCCTAGTCGAGCAGGTCCTGAAGTGCAGAAGGGGGGCAAAGAAAATAAAGAAAGATAGAATCGTACCCACATGTCGCCAGCAAATAGCTCAGCTGCTTACTTCTGCCGCTCTAGTTGGGCTTGAACTCATAACTCTGAATTAAGAGTCCCATGCTCTACTAACTGAGCTGTAGCAGGGCTCTAGTTAATTGCTTATGGAATGCGTAAACAGAATGTTCTTTGTTTTCCATTCCTGCCACATCCGCAAGTGGGGGAAGGGCATATTTAGAAGCAGGGGTGGTGTTTCTACACATCTTCAAGGTCTCCCTATTTTCAGAGTGAGGAGTCTTGGCAAGATATGTTTTTGTGGACAGATAACTTCTAAGGACTGTACCGGTTGTTCTCTAGCTTGTGCTTTCCCATGCTGCGTTCAGACATGGAGGAAGGTGCTTTCCCATTCTCCCTACAAACATGTGAGAAGACAAAGGCGGTCCCTAACAGGGGAGAAACAGGTGATGAGGGCAAAGACGGAGGAGGCCCCTGGGACCTAGTTAAAGGGGGGCTGAAAGGCTCAGGCTTAATCTGCAGGGAATGAAGGTGGAGGAGGTGATATGGGGGAGGAGATGGTTGGGGAGGAAGGGAGAAGGGCTGTTGTAGGAGAAGAAGGGGAAGGGAGTGAATGGGAGGCTTCTGCGGGGGTGGCGGCTTGCAGGCTAGGAGAACTTGGGAGGGGGCGGGGAGAGGAGGAGGCAGAAAGCTTTGATATAGGGAATCTCCTTCCATTTTTTCAGGCGCTGGCAGTTGTTAAAAAGATCGCGAGTGATGTTAGGATCAAGAGTTCCCCCTGTGGGCTGTTGGTTGTTATTGTCTAGGGGGTATGTCGGCCAATCTTGGGAGCAATATTTATGGAGATGTTTTGGTTTTATATCAGGTGTCAGGGAGGGGGTAGCCAGATGCTTAAGCAGGCATTCAAGAGGTGAACTTTCAGGGAGGGATGAGGAGGCTCCCATGGCTAAAGGACAGAGAAGGAGACAAACAGGGGAAGACAAACCGAGATACTCGAACCAGAGGCAGATGGCAAGGAGACAAAGGGCGTCCCCGATGATCCTTGGTGGTCTGTGGAAACTCGTATATGAGTCGGAATTTCTTGGGAAGTGTGGGTCATCACCCAGACTTCCCTAAGAAGGCAGAGTGCCGGAGTCATGAGGTACCTAGCGCTAGGCGTTTTCGGCGGACGGAGCAGAAGGAGGACGGGGGTAAAAGGGAACATTCTCATCCACAAAGGAGTCACCTCATTTATGGCTGTTGGAGGGGGGTGCCTGAGAGTCGGCCGCAGCCATGAAGGCCTGAGGCGGGGATTTATGGCTGTTGGAGGAGGGGCCTGAGGGTCCACTGCAGCCGTGAAGTCCTAAGGCAGGGAGCGTTCCCTCCTCATCCCTGAGCGTCAGGGCCTTGCCGGACGATCATGGTCAATGGCACTGCGATAGCTCGGAGAAGAGTGGCCCACTCCGGGGGGAAAACTTACCTAAAGGCCAGAGAGGAGTGGTGAGTGTGATGAGCCAGTGCCGGAAAAAGAGGACGAGGGCAAGCTGCTGCTGGTGTCAGGGGGAAGACGGGGCCCAGTTCTGGTGTCCCGTCTCCCGGGTTTCGGCACCAATGAAAGGAAAGGAGCGACACATAGCAGCAATTCACCGGAGAGTTCCGCTCTATTAGGGAAAGGTGCTGGGTTATATAGGAAGGGGCATGAATTGATTGAGGTGTCACTTCTACGGGGCTGGTGGCTGTTGGCTAGGTGCTGGGATTGGGAGGGGGGCGAGAGGTGATTGGGCTTCAGGTGGCACCGGCAGGAACTGAGGACCCCAAAGAGAAGCCGGAAGTTTGCCATCTTACTGGTGGGGACCCTTCACTTGGGAATTTTGATATATAATTTGATATAAATTTGGCTGATAAATATAGTTAAAGTTCATTGCTTAGAAATTATTCTTGCTTCTCACACTTACCATTGTAGTCTTGGTCACAGGACCAAGTAGTCAAGTAGTTAAAAATGAGGTGGTATTGAGACAGGGACCATGGACTTAGAGTAGGGTGAGGGCCTCTGGAATAAACAAAGCAAGATAACCATTGTGAGATTTGCTTTGGCTTGTTGGCAGGGGCAGTTTATTTTTCTAACTTTACCCAAGTGCTGCTTTTCTTCCTCCAGCCCTAAACAAATGATTTGTTACAACTTGGGCAATGTAGCAAGCAAGCCCCAAACTGCTGCAAGCTCAAAACAACATAGTAAAAAACAGGAAGGATTCCATCTTGAAACCCAATTAGTTAAAAAGTAAGACAATAACTCAGCCCACATTGGGAGCAAAGCAGGCAGCCTTGAGTAATATGCTCCTTGACCAGGAAGCTGCTATCCTGGGAGGAAATCAGAGCAGTAAAATTCTTGTAAATAACCAGGAAGACTAATAAGAAACTTAGTGTTTCTTCAGAGGTATTTGGGAGCACTTAGAAGGTGTACATCCCTAGCCCTTTGTCTCTCAACTGCCTATAAAACCCCTAGACAATGCACCATCCCGGGACTCTCTTGTTCCCTCCTGGCTTGAGCCAGGAGCTCTGTCTTTTTGCTTTCTCTATAAATAAAAGCCTTTGCCTTGCCCTCCTACCTTGACTGTTCATGGAGTTCATTCTTTGACTCCGTGAATAAGAACATCATTTTGTGGGCTCGTCCTGGATAATTTCAGAGGTGATTATTGGCATCTGAGCTTGCCTTTTTCTTTCACTGTCCCTATAGAAGGAAGGCATCTATGGCACTCAAAATCAGGTGCTTATCATCCACTTAAATGTGGCCAGCCTGGCTGCCATTCTCAAAGTTTCAAGCGACAGGCTCCCTTGCATTTCCCTCAGTGGATCCCCCATCTCCCTTGGGAGCTGGGAAAGTCACCTGAGTGGAGGCCAGGATTTCATTTCAGAGGTATCTCCTTGGATACGAAGGACTGAGGAAAGCTGTGGGCAACTGCAAGAATCTAGGCTGAGGCTACACTTCAGCAGCTTCTCAAAGGCCCACGTGTCTGGAATCAGACCCCAACAGCCCAACTGGGTATCCATGAAGAGTGTCTCTCTCTCTCTTCCTGTCTCTCTGACTTCCAGCCTGCTTTTTCAGGCCACCCTGGCCTCTGTGTGAGGCAGGGGTGCTCTTTACTACCTTTACATGCTTTATGTGTGCCTCTAATACCATCAATTTCACAGAACCTGATGCTCACCACTGCAAGGCAGGAGATCTATGCTTCACTCTTATTCTTGACTAAATGTGTCTGGGCACCTGTTAGCCACTTAAAAGATGATTAGTGTCAGCTACGATTCTTAAGTCTCAAGTTAAAAGTTTCCCAGTGTCTGTAGCTCCTCGATCTCCCACGTCTGTGCGGGAATGTTGGGGAGAGGCTGAGCTGATTTCCTACTTTCCTATCATAATCTGTAGACTCCAAGGGCAGACTGGACTAGTAGACAGTGGCCCTTCAATCTCGACTCTGGGCTATTGATCTAATAGTGCTGAACAAAAACCTCCAGCTAGGCTGCTGCCTATGTGAGATTGGCAGATGACCCCCGACCTCTTTATCTCACATGTTAGATTTCTTACAGTGAGTGACTAGTAGGATAGTTCCCAGGCAGTGACAGAAACTGGTGTTGGAGAGTATAGACTCCCTCCTTCATAACTTTCCATGGCAGCCTCTGTCTCAATTTTACCTCTGGCCTTGGAAAAAGTTCCCCTGTTGCCCATTCAAAGGAATCCTCTTAGGCCTGAACCACTTTCTCCTATGTAATGCAAATGAAGTCTGTAAAGTAGTCAAGCTGAAACCTGAGACCAACATGTAAATGACTCTATTCTATTGATCTCCCTTCCTAAAAGGCAGTCATCCTGGGGTGAGGTATTTCTTCTTCTGTGGCCCCAAGGAAGTCAAACAGGCTTGTGACTCAGATCAAGGCTCTGGCAGCAAGAGGTCACAGTCTTGGCACTTATTGGACAGGCAAGGGGCTCTCAAGGAATGACTAAAGCCCTTCCTATGTTAGAGGCAGTCATCCTTGGCTAGGCATTTCCTTTTCTGCAGCCCCAGGGAAGTGAAACAGGATTGTGGCTCTGACCAAGGCTCTGGCACCAAGAGGTCACACAGTCCCTGCACTTACCAGACAGGCAGGGGGCTCTCAACAATGACTAAAACTCATGCAGAGAAAACTAGGGAAACTCCCAAAAGGCATAAAGGAGGAGCACACTGGTAAGGTCCCCACTAAATCCAGAGCTCCAAGGTGACACTTGCTTAGTGGGAAGGCAAGAGGGGAATCAAGGCAAGGTGCAGGCCATGCTGGTGAAGAATGGTTAAATTAAGTAGGCCTGGCAGAGGAGGTGACTGACCACTATCACCTAGGCTTCAAGGCGAGGGGACACCCTCATGGAGAGAGAGGTTGATCAGGTGCTGGACACCTGTTTTTCTCTCGCTCTCTTCCATATGGGAGCATCCTCTTCAAGATTAAAGCCAGACACACCTCTGGAATGCATTCTGAGGAACTGGGAGCAATTCGATCCCCAGACCCTGAAAAAGAAGTGACTACTTTTCTTTTTTTTAATTCATTTTATTATCATTAATCTACAATTACTGAAGAACATTATGGTTACTAGACTCCCCCCTTCACCAAGCCCCCCCGACAAACCCCATTAAAGTCACTGTCCATCAGCGTAGTAAGATGCTGTAGACTCACTACTTATCTTCTCTGTGTTGCACATCCCTCCCTATGCCCCCATAGATTATTATACATGCTAATCGTAAGGCTCCCTTTCTTTTTCCCTGCCCTTATCCCTCCCTTCCCAACCCTCCTGCCCAGCCCCTTTCCCTTTGGTAACCGTTAGTCCATTCTTGGGTTCTGCGATACTGCTGCTGTTTTGTTCCTTTAGTTAATCTTTGTTCTTATACTACACATATGAGTGAAATCAATTGGTACTTGTCTTTCTCTGCCTGGCTTATTTCACTGAGCATAATACCCTCTAGCTCCATCCTTGTTGTTGCAAATGGTAGGATTTGTTTTCTTCTTATGGTTGAATAATATTCCATTGTGTATATCTACCACATCTTCTTTATCCATTCATCTACTGATGGACACTTAGGTTGCTTCCATTTCTTGGCTATTGTAAATAGTGCTGCGATAAACATAGAGGTGCATCTTTCTTTTTCAAACTGGGCTGCTGCATTCTTAGGGTAAATTTCTAAGAGTGGAATTCCTGGGTCAAATGGTATTTTTATTTTGAGCTTTTTGAGGAACCTCCATACTGCTTTCCACAATGGTTGAACTAATTTGCATTCCCACCAGCAGTGTAGGAGGGTTCCCATTTCTCTGCAACCTCGCCAATATTTGTTGTTGTTTGTCTTTTGGATGGTGGCGATCCTTACTGGGGTGAGGTGATATCTCATTGTTGTTTTAAATTGTATTTCTCTGATGACAAGCGATGTGTAACATCATTTCATGTGTCTGCTGGCCATCTGAATTTCTTCTTTGAAGAACTGTCTGTTCAGCAACTCTGTTCATTCTTTAATTGGATTATTTGCTTTTTGTTTGTTGAGGTGCGTGAGCTCTTTATATATTTTGGATGTCAACCCTTTATCGAATCTGTCATTTATGAATATATTCTCCCATAATGTAGGGTACCTTTTTGTTTTATTGATGATGTTCTTTGCTGTACAGAAGCTTTACAGCTTGATATGATCCCACTTGCTCATTTGTGCTTTTGTTTCCCTTGCCAGGGGAGATATGTTCATGAAAAAGTCACTCATGTTTATGTCCAAGAGATTTTTGCCTCTGTCTTTTTCTAAGAATTTTACGGTTTCATGACTTACATTCAGGTCTTGATCGATTTCTAATTTACTTTTGTGTATGGGGTTAGAAAATGATTCAGTTTCATTCCCTTACATGTAGCTGTCCAGTTTTGCCAACACCAGCTGTTGAAGAGTCTGTCATTTCCCCATTATATATCCATGGATCTTTTATAATATATTAATTGACCATATATGTTTGGGTTAATATCTGGAGTCTCTATTCTGTTCCACTGGTCTGTGGCTCTGTTCTTGCACCAATACCAAACTGTCTTGATTACTGTGGCTTTGTAGTAGAGCTTGAAGTTGGGGAGCGAGATCCCCTCCACTTTATTCTTCTTTCTTGGGATTGCTTTGGCTATTCAGGGTCTTTGGTGTTTCCATATGAATTTTTGAACTATTTTTTCTAGTTCTTTGAAGAATGTTGTTGGTAATTTGATAGTGATTGCATCAAATCTGTATATTGCTTTGGGCAGGATGGCCATTTTGATGATATTAATTCTTCTTAGCCAAGAGCATGGGTTGAGTTTCCATTTGTTAGTGTCCTCTTTAGTTTCTCTTAAGAGTGTCTTATAGTTTTCAGGATATAGGTCTTTCACTTCCTTGGTAAGGTTTAATCCTAAGTATTTTATTCTTTTTGATGCAATTGTGAGTGGAATTGTTTTCCTGATTTCTCTTTCTATTAGTTCATTGTTAGTGTATAGGAAAGCCACAGATTTGTGTGCTAATTTTGTACCCTGCAACTTTGCTATATCAGTTCTAGTAGTTTTGGAGTGGAGTCTTTAGGGTTTTTTTTATGTACAATATCATGTCCTCTGGAAATAGTGACAGTTTAACTTCTTCTTTACCAATTTGGATTCCTGGTATTTCTTTGTTTTGTCTAATTGCCATGGCTAGGACCTCTAGTACTATGTTGAATAACAGTGGGGAGAGTGTGCATCCCAGTCTTGTTCCTGATCTCAAAGGAATAGCTTTCAGCTTTTCACTGTTCAGTATGATAATGGCTGTGGGTTTGTCATATATGGCCTTTATTATGTTGAGGTCTCTGCCCTCTATACCCATTTCTTTGAGAGCTTTTATCATGAATGGATGTTGAATTTTGTCAAATGCTTTTTCAGCATCTATGGAGATGATCATGTGGTTTTTGTCCTTCTTTTTGTTTATGTGGTGGATGATGTTGATGAATTTTTGGATGTTGTACCATCCTTGCATCCCTGGCATGAATCCCACTAGGTCATGGTGTATGATCCTTTTGATATACTTTTGAATTCGGTTTGATAATATTTTATTGAGTTTTTTTACATCTACTTTCATCAGGGATATTGGTCTGTAATTTTCTTTTTTGGTGGGGTCTTTGCCTGGTTTTGGTATTAGGGTGATGTTGGCTTCATAGAATGAGTTTTGGAGTATTTTCCATCTTTTCTATTTTTTGGAAAACTTTAAGGAGAATGGGTGTTATGTTTTCTCTGTATGTCTGATAAAATTCTGAGGTAAATCCATCTGGCCCGGGGGTTTTGTTATTGGGTAGTTTATTTTATTACTGAATCAATTTCACTGCTTGTAAATGGTTTGTTGAGATTTTGTGTTTCTTCCTTGGTCAGTTTTGGAAGGTTGTATTATTCTAGGAAGTTGTCCATTTCTTCCAACTTTGGAAGTTTTCCAACTTCTTAGCATATAGGTTTTCATAGTAGTCTCTAATAATTCTTTGTATTTCTGTTGGATCTTTTGTGATATTTCCTTTCTCGTTTCTGATTCTGTTGATGTGTGTTGATTCTCTTTTTCTCTTAATAAGTCTGACTAGAGGCTTCTCTATTTTGTTTATTTTCTCAAAGAACCAGCTCTTGGTATCATTGATTTTTTTTTATTGTTCTACTCTTCTCAATTTTAGTTATTTCTTCTCTGATCTTCATTATGCCCCTCCTTCTGTGGACTTTAGGCCACATTTGTTCTTCTTTTTCCAATTTTGTTAATTGTGATGTTAGACTATTCATTTGGGTTTGTTCTTCCTTCTTTAAATATGCCTGGATGGCTATACACTTTCCTCTTAAGACTTCTTTCACTGTGTCCCAGAGAAGTTGGGGCTTTGTGTTGTTGTTGTCATTTATTTCCATATATTGCTGAATCTCCATTTTTATTTGGTCATTGATCCATTGACTATTTAGGAGTGTGTTGTTAAGCTTCCATTTGTTTGTGAGTCATTTTGCTTTCATTGTACAATTTAGTTCTAGTTTTATACCTCTGTGTCTGAGAAATTGGTTGGTAGAACTTCAATCTATTTCAATTTACTGAGGCTCTTTTTGTAGCCTAGTATGTGGTCTATTCTGGAGAATGTTCCATTTGCACTGGAGGAGAATGTGTATCCTGTTGCTTTTGGATATAGAGTTCTGTAGATGTCTATTAGGTCCATCTGTTTTAGTGTGCTGTTCAGTGCCTCTGTCCTTACTTATTTTCTGTCTGGTGGATCTGTCCTTTGAAGTAAATGGTGTGTTGAAGTCTCCTAAAATAAATACATTACATTCTATTTCCTCCTTTAGTTCTGTTAGTATTTGTTTCACATATGCTGGTGCTCCTGTGTTGGGTATATATATAATGGTTATATCCTCTTGTTGGACTGAGCCCTTTATCATTATGTAATGTCTTTCTTTATCTCCTGTTACTTTCTTTGTTTTGAACTCTATTTTGTCTGATACTAGTACTGCAACACCTGCTTTTTTCTCCCTATTGTTTGCATGAAATATCTTTTTCCATCTCTTGACTTTTAGTGTGTGTATCTCTTTGTGTTTGAGGTGAGTCCCTTGTATGCAGCATATATATGGGTCTTGTTTTTATATCCATTCAGTGACTCTATGTCTTTTGATTGGTGCATTCAGTCCATTTACATTTAGGGTGATTATCACATTTAGGGTATATACTTATTGCCATTTCAGGCTTTAGATTTTTGGTTACCACAGGTTCCCGGTTACTTTCCTTAGTATCTATGAGTCTAACTTAACTCAGTTAGTATGCTGTTACAAACACAATCTAAAGTTTCTTTTCTTTTTCTCCTCCTTCATTCTTCATATATTAGGTATCAAATTCTGTACTTTTTGTCTATCCCTGGATTGACTTTGGGGATAGTTAATTTAATTTTGCATTTGCTTTGTAATTAGGTGTTTTACTTTCTTTACTGTGGTTTTATTACCTCTGGTGACAGCTATTCAACCTTAGGAACACTTCCATCTATAGCAATCCCTCCAAAATAGTCTGTGGAGATAGTTTGTGGGAGGTAAATTCTCTCAGCTTTTGCTTATCTGAATATTGTTTAATCCCTCCTTCAAATTTAAATGATAATCTTGCTGGATAAAGTAATCTGGTTCCAGGTCCTTCTCCTTCATGGCATTAAATATGTCATGCCACTCCCTTCTGGCCTGTAAGGTTTCTGCTGAGAAGTCTGATGTTAGCCTGATGGGCTTTCCTTTGTTTTGATCTTATTTCTGTCTCTGGCTGCTTTAGCAGTCTCTCCTTATCCCTGATCTTTCCTATTTTAATTACTATGTGTCTTGGTGTTGTCTTGCTTGGGTCCCTTTTGTTGGGAGATCTGTGGATCTCCATGGTCTGAGAGATTATCTCCTTCCCCAGATGGGGGAAGTTTTCAGGAACTACCTCCTCAAAGACACTTTCTATCCCTTTCTCTCTCTTCTTCTTCTTCTGGTATCCCTATATTGCGAATATTGTTCTGCTTGGATTGGACACACAGTTCTCTCAATATTCTTTTATTCTTAGAGATCCTTTTTTCTCTCTGTGCCTCAGCTTCTTTGTATTCCTCTTCTCTAGTTTCTATTTCATTTATTGTCTCCTTCACCATATCCAACCCACTTTTAATACCCTCCATCGTTCTCTTCAATGACCAGATCTCTGACCTGAATTCTTTCCTGAGTTCTTGGATGTCTTTCTGTACCTCCATTAGAATGTTGATGATTTTTATTTTGAACTCCCTTTCAGGAATAGTCATGAGGTCAATATCATTTAAATCTTTCTAGGGAGTTATATTAATAATTTTACTCTGGACAAGGTTCCTTTGGCTTTTCATGTTTGTATATGGTGCCCTCTAGTATCCAGAAACTCTACTCTGGAGCTGCTCAGCCCCTGAAGCAATTTCAGGGGTCGCAGGGGAGCTGTACGGGTGCCTGGGGGGAGGAAAGAACTGTTTCCTGCCTCCCGGCTGCTGTGCCTGTCTCCACTGTCTGAGCAAGTGGGCTGGGCACACAGGTATAAGTTTTTGTCCCAGAGCAGCTGGATATAGATCCCTGCTTTCCACAAGTGGCCAGAATCCCAGTGTCCCCAGGAACTCTGCCTGTATTAACTTTCCAACCCGGTAGTCATGTGAGTCTCATGAAACCATCATGAAATGTAGTTTTGTTCTCCCAGAGCAGATCTCCAGAGCTAGGTATTCAGCTGTCCCAAGCCTTCCACTCCTTCCTTGCTCCGTTTCTCTTCCTCCTGCCTGTGAGCTGAGGTGGGGGAAGTGCTTGGGTCCCACGGAGCCACAGCTCTGGTACGGTACCCCATTTGGTGAAGCCTGCTCTTTTCTCTAGGTGTGTGCAGTCTAATGTCATCCTCCTTCTTGTTGCTCTCTCAGGATTAGTTGGGCCAACTATATTTTCTACTTGTATCCAGTTTTAGGAGGAAGCCTTTGTCTCTCCTCTCACACTGCCATCTTCCTGACTTACCTTCTTTTGCACACAATCTTGGCCACAATACAAATTCTCTGATGGAGAGGCTTGGCCCTCTGAGGCAAATATACTATATAATAAGGTTACGCAGCTAGATTAATTTTACTTTAAAGAAGGAAAATGGTCAGAAGTCCCATATGTACAGGCTTTCTTTGTTCTTAGAGAAGGAAAAAAACTATGCCAAAAATGTGGATTAATTCCTGACCCTACTCCAAACCCTAATTCTTCCCCATAAGCCCTGCCATGCCCACCTTATCCAGATCAGGTCCACTTCCTGAGAATCCCAAAACTCAAACCAGAGAAAAGCACCCACCCCAAGCATTGTTAAACCAATCACCCCACCAGGCTTCTCATGGAGTAAAGAAAAAGCACTTATATCAATCCTTACTGCCCATACAAGAAGTAGCCAATGGAGAGTGGGGACCAGCTCAGGTCCATGTCCCCTTCTCTCCAAGACCTAAGGCAAATTAAACAAGACATGGGTAAATTCTTAGATGACCCAGACAAATATATAGAAGCCTTTCAAGGACTTACCTTAACTTTTGAGCTAGTCTGGAAAGATGTTACACTTCTATTAAACCAAACCCTTACCAGAGGGGAAAAAGAAAAAAGTGATCAGGGGAGCCCTAGAGTTTGGAGATGAATGGTACCCTGTAAATATGGGTGGCAAATCTCCAGAGGAACTACCCCGAGTCCCCACCGACTGTCAGGCAGTGCCATTCACTGTCCCAGAGTGGGGCCAAGATGCAGTTGATGCTGATAACTAGTACAGGAACCACTCTATAACTTGTATTTTGGAAGGGCTGAATAGAGCACAAGGGAAACCTTTAAATTATACTGAATTATCTGTCGTGATGCAGGAAGAAAAAGAAAGCCCCTCAGCTCTTCTGGAATGGCTCAGGGAGGCATTGATGAAGCACACTTACATGTCCCCAGAGTCCTCAGAGGGCCAAGTCATTCTCAGGGATAAATGCATCACTCAGTTCACCCCATATATTAGGTGGAAGTTAAAAAAATTGGCATATGGTCCAGAACAAAATCTGGAAAGCCTCCTGAAGGTCACCACATCAGTTTTCTATAATAGAGACGAGGAGGAAAAGAGGGATTGGGACAGGAGAGAAGACTGAAAGGAAGAGGCATTAGAAATAGCCCTGAAGAGAATCAACTTTAGGCCCCCAAGATTGTAAAAAGGGAGACCAGCCCAAGGGACCGGGCCCCAGGTGGTTTGTTTCCTCTGTGGTAGAGGAGCATTTTAATTGAGAATGCCCTAGGGGTAGACACTCCAAACTGCCAACACCCTGTCCACTTTGTCAAGGAGACCACTGGCAGCAGGACTGCCCTCAGAGGCATAGGCAACTGGGGTCAGAATTGTAACAATGTGGTCAGGACTGAGGGTGCCTGGGGCTGCCCATGCTGGCTCCTGTCACCATCATAACCCCACAGGAGCCCCAGGTGATTCTTTCTGTAGGAGGCAATAACATCAATTTTTGCTTGATACAGGAGCCACCTATAGTCCTCCTCCGCAATCCTGGCCTTCCTTCTTTCCAGTCAGTTACTATTAGAGGCGTATCTGGGAAGCCAATAACCAAATATTTTACTCAGTCTTTAAGTTATGAATGGAACTCGGTGCTATTTTCACTTGCCTTCCTCATAGT